>NC_044565.1:52339377-53564377 GCF_007565055.1 Rhinopithecus roxellana | reverse complement strand
AATTGCCCTTCTAGAATTTAGTCTGAAAATCTGGTGGATACAAGATGAGTTCAAAGTCCCTTAGTGTATGTGAAGACCAGAAATCACCCCGAGGAAGATTAGAGAACATTAGAGGTGTGTGCAGGCAGGAGGTGCCTCTGGTATTGCCACCCAAAGAAATGAACAGAGCTGCACACGTTGCTGAATAAGGAGTGTGCCTGGGGTTCAGGAAATATGGTAGGCATTCGTACCTCCAGAAACTCTCCATATCCTCAGAGGCAGATGAAATGGAAGGTAAACAGCACTAAGGAAGAAGCACCCACGGAGACACACTCATCGGCTCTGAAACTCTGAGGATTTCTGTAGCTGTTTGGATCCCAAAAGAGTGTTCAACACACACCCAGCAGCTATCAAAGAAACTAAGGAGCTTTTAAGAAGGAAAACCTGATCCTTAGAAGGAAAATGCTGTTAATAAGCAGGGAGGCATTTAATCTTTTATCTATGTTTTTCACACACTCCCGAACTGGGGTCCTGAAAATGTAACTTCCTGTGCTGAATTAATATCACAATGACTAGGAGCCAGCAGAGGGCAGGGCTTAAGGCTGCCACATAAAACCAGGCCTATGGCACAAACCACAGCAGCACTGCCCACAGACACCACGTCTGTGCCGACAGAAGTCAGAGAACCACAGGATACCTGGGCTGGAAGGGAACTCCGGTATCATGCTGAATGAACACAGCCCCCTCATTTCACAAATGAGGAAACTGAGGCCCAGTGAAGCCATTGACTTTTCCAAGTTCAAACAGCTCATTAGCACTGATGTCCAGAATGAATGGAGCCTCCTGACTCCCATAACAGCCCCCTGCTTTGAAAGAGAAAATTCCAAGTTGTGTCTTTAAAGGCAATTTGATGCCACTACCTACTTTTTACATGTTAACACAAAAGCTAAAGACCCTTAAAGAGATAAAGAGATAATCAGGGCAAAATGAAGGGAGGCAGGCATATTCGTGACCGCCTGTGCTGCCTGCTGGAAGGGATTACCAGGCAAAAGGCTTACAGGAATTCAAAGGAGATTAGAGCCTTTGTGAGCATGAATAGTAGCTCCAGTCAGCCTGGCTAAAGGGTGAACAATGCCCTGCCTGGGGGACATAATCTGATCCCCAGCTGGAGGAGGAGGAGGCTTCCACGGCTGCATAAGCAGTACATTAAGATGGGGCTATTTTTAGAGCCTGCAGCCATCTCTGAGTCTGGCAGGAGCTGAGCAGGATGGATGAGGACAAACAACAGCCTCACTGGGTGCTCACCTGATGCAGGTATGCCTCGGGATGCATGACAGGATGCCTGAAGATCTGGGTCTAAAAAATACCTTTCTCGATGGCCTTTTAAATGCCTTAGGGATGGCACCATGTACAGATTGCAGCGCCTGAGTGTGCAGGGGCAGAGACTGACTGCAGAAGGTGGCAAGGCTGATGAGCAAGACAAGGATGACACCAGGTCTCTTATCCTCCAGGCATTCATGAGGGGCACCCGCGCCTCTGACAAGCTCTGCTGGCCAGGAGGCAGCAGGAGGTGGTGCCAGCATCACAACAGGCTGCTGCCCCAACAGGAAGAGGGTGCTGAGAAGTGGGGGTGTCAGGGGCTCGCCGGCCGTGAGCTCCAGAGATCCAGTGGGCGCAGGCATGAGATGCCAATCAGAGCAGTCTAGACCAGATGGAGCTGCGGCAGAGGCCAAGAGAGAAAAAGACAGGCAGGCTGCTCAGCCCCAACTCCACATGCCAGAAAGGCTCAGGGCAGAGACAGAAAGCTGGCCTGATGACCACAGTGCAGAGGCGCGGCCTCTCTCAGCTCTTCACCTAAGCCAGCTCACAGGCCTATGGCCCCTCGGTTTAGGGGAACCCAGGTCCCCTTGGGGAAGGACCCATGGCTATTTTATAGGAGAGTGACCATGGAGAGAGGGAACTACCCCCAGACCCTGAATCAATGCCAGTTCTGCTGGACCCAACACATCACAGGGTCTACGGCCAAGCAGAGACCCGGAGGCTGTGGCCCAAGTCCACCTCAGAGAACCCAGTGGGGTCAGTGTATCCAACCTGTGGTTATTTCTCCAATCCCTGCATGTGCATTGGAATAGACAGACCTGGCATTGGCAGGACGACGACACAGCACCCACTCCATGGCTACAGAGCCAGTGATGACAGGAAGGACCAGAGGGACGCCCCGGGACATTCCCTCACCTATGAAAATAGACAACCGAAAGCAACACTGCAGCATTGGTGGGATGGAGAGTTAGAACCACCATGGAGGTTGGGAAAGATGCTGGGTGCTGCCGTTGACCAAACCCCACTAAACCCAGCTGTTTGGCCTGCATAGCGGCAGAGGGTTCTTGGAGAATGACAGTGCACGATCATAAACTTAATCAGGTGGGCAACCCCAGCGCAGCCATTTCAGATATGCTGCTGTCACAGAGCATGTCTACACAAGAATGCAGGCCCTGGCTTCTGATGTAAAGATTGATCTAGCAATTCGGTCTACACCACCAATCTGAAGGGCCACCAGAAGCCATTCGCTGTCACCTGGCAAGGCCAGCAGTACCTGATCACGTCCTGCTGCAGACCTACATCAAGACTCAGGCCTGGGGCCAACATGCTGTACCCATCAGGCACATCTGGCCTGCACCCCATGAGCTAAGAGTGGTTCCGCATTTTTAAAGAGACATCAAAGGACACAGAGAAGACTATAAGACACAGACCGCATGGCCTACAAAGCCTAAAATATTTACTCTCTGGCCCTTTAAGGAAGAAATCGGCTGGCTCCATCCACCCGTGCCAATGACCCACTTGCTGCCTCAGGTGCTGAAGGCGCCCTGCAGACCGTGCCCTGTGTAGCACACAGACTGTTCGGCTGCTCTCCTTGGAGATGAGCCCCTGTTCTCAGCCAAAGGCCCTGGAGGGAGACTGCAGGAGGCAGGGCCTTCCACGCCATAGTCCTGGAGTGGTTGTGAGTGTGTGCAGGGAAGCGTGGCCCCAACACTGGGCCCTTGGTCCTTCTGTGACCCTGTCACCTCAGCCTGGTGATAACCTTTCCATGAGCCTCTCAATCCAGAGACTGGCACCCCAAGACTTCCTGCCCACACCAGCTCCGGAAGGCCTGGAGCCCATGCCAGCGTCCTGGTTCCCTCTGAAGGCACCTGTGGGGCCTATGTGTACCCTGCCTATAGCCCAGAGGGTTCCTGCACCCTCTGTACTCGCGGGGCACAGCATGCTGTCAGCTGTGACTGCCTACTCCCCACCTGCAACCCAGAGGGCAGCCTCCTGCCAATCCAGCGACTGTGGACCAGCTCCAGCCTGGCCAAAGCAGCCACCTCTGCTGCACAGTGGGCTGAGGTCTGCGCCCCGCCAAGATCTTCCTTCCTGAGCTGTTCTTGCTCAGTCCAGGGTGACCTGAGGGAGTTTCTTAATATCTGACGCCTGTGACTCTTCTACCACACTTAGCGCTTCTTTACACTAAACTTCCCTGCTTAACCTGCTATTTCCACTTCCTGCCCAGACCAATACAGCCTGACCTCATCCACAAAGACCTCAATCACAGGGACAGAAAGCACACTGAGGACAGCACGCGCTTGGGGCCTGTCAACCAGGAAGCATCGGGCACCTCAGATGCCTGAACAACACAGGTGCACAGAGGTGGGAAGTAAGCCGGCTCCCCTTGGCTTAGGGAGGTCTCAAGGTCTGGTGATGTGGAGCAGGTGGGGGCATCTTCACCACCATGAGGCCGACTTTGGTGGGGCTTTTTGAACCTGGGAGGTAACATACGACATAAAGCCTACCTATGTCATACGGCGGGCTGTGAAGACCTGCATGGCCACTGGCTCCCAGTGTCGGGGTGAACAAGCATGCTGTGTGGGGCCTCTGGGGGGCCCATGGGAGAATCACAGGCCAGCTAGTGAGGTGTGGGAGGCAAACAGTGTCCCTTCCGCATGTAACTTCTCTCCTGTCCGGACACAGCTCCTGGCTTCCCTACCCACTCCATCATGTGGGCATGCACTGAGCACTGCACACCACAAAACGCATGTGGTCTGATCATCAAGCTCTAAGCGCAGGCAGAAGCAGCAGTCATACTCAATCATCACACTCAATCATCGCACTCAGTCACTGCGTGGAAATCTCACTTCTTCCAAACAAAATTGTGTTCAAGCAGGTCCTGAGGCACAGGCAGGTGGCATAACTAGGGGCAGCAGCTCCCCCTGCCTTGGCGCCACTGCATTGCCTCTGTTCTCCTGGGAAGCTCCCAAGCACCGCGAATGAAGAGGAGCATCAGCCCTCAGCTCGGGAGCACCGACCCTTGGCTTGCACACAGCGCTGCCTCATGAGCTGCAGCAATGGGAAGTGCTCCATGAAGAAGTGTCTCTGACAACAACTGGTAAAGAGAAATCATACCAGGAGGCAAAATTCTGAGCAGGACACTTGGCCGTCCACATTGTCCAGATGGGCAGAGATATGGGTCTGTATTGATTTAGAGGCAGTAGCCTCCATTTTGCCCTTATAACAAGGACTTGGAAAGCACAGAGCAGGGGCGAAACAAGAGGGGATGTCGGGGCTCAGGCTGAGCAGAGTGCAAGCCCATCTGTGCCCACATGGATGCTCGCCACAGGGTCTCAGTTCCAAAGAGGCTCTCAGAAGACCTGCCCTGCAGATGCCAGGGCTCCCGCAGAGGGCCTGGTGTGTGTCGGCGTGTGCCAGTGTGTGCTCTGCGGGGTACCTCCTCCACGCTCTAGGTTTATTACCTTTTCCTTTTGCGTCTCCACGCGGGGGTGGTAGCTGCTTCCCATGGTAACTAAGATCTGTGTTTCCTCCCTGGATGAAATCCCCGCTTTCTGGAACACAGGCACACTTAGTACAGGTTTGGTTCTAGACCACCACGATAACATTAATATTGCAAAAAGAGAGTCACATGAATTTTTTGGTTTCCCAGTGCATGTAAAAGTTACACTGACACTATAATGCAGTCGAGTAAGTGTCCAAAAACATTATGTCTAAAAAACTATTGGGAATATCTTGATTTTAAAATACTTTATTACTGAAGAAGACTAACAATCACCTGACCCTTCAGAGAGTTGTCATCTTTTTGCTGGCGGAGGGTTTTGCCTCAATGTTGATGGCAGCTGACTGATCAGGTGGCAGCTACTGAAGGATGGAGTGGCAATGGCAGTTTCTCAGACAAAAATGAAGTTTTCTGCATCTACTGACTCTTCCTTTCAGGAAAGATTTCTCCAGCACGTGATGCTATTGGACAGCACTTCATGCACAGCAGAACTTCTTTCAAAATTGGAGTCAGTCCTTTCAAACCCTAACACTGCTTTATCAACCAGGCTTACATAATATTCTAAATCCTATGTTATCATTTCAACAGTGTTCATCACGGCATCTTCACCAGGAGTAGATTCCATCTCAAGAAACCACTTGCTTTGCTCATCCTTGCTTTGCTCATCCTTGAGAAGCAACTCCTCATCCATTCAAGATTGATGGTGAGATTGTAGCAATTCAGTCCCATCTTCAGGCTCCACTTCTAATTCTAGTTCTCTTGCTATTTCTACCACAACTGCAGTGACTTTCTCCATGGAAGTCTTGAACCCCTCAAAGTCATCCACAAGGGCCAGAGTCAACTTCCCCCATTAACTTCCTATTAATCTCAGTATTTTGACCACCTCCTGGGAATCACAAATGTTCTTAATGGCATCTAGAATGGTGAATCCCTTCTAGGTTTTCAATTTACTATGCCAAGACCCATCAGAGGAATCACTGTCAGTGGCAACAACAGCCTTAAGACATGTATTTCTTTTTTTTATTATACTTTAAGTTCTAGGGTACATGTGCATAACGTGCAGGTTTGTTACATATGTATACTTATGCCATGTTGGTGTGCTAAAAAAAAAAAAAAAAAAAAAAAAAAAAAGACATGTATTTCTTAAATAATAAGACTTGAAAGTGGAAATTACTCCTTGACCCATGGGTTGCAAAATGAATCCTGTGCTAGCAGGCATGAAAACAACATTCGGCTCCTTGGTACCACCCCTTCAGAGCTCTTGGGTGACGAGGTGCATTGCCAATGGACAGTAGTTTTCAAAAGAATCTGTCTCTGAACAGTAGGTGTCAACAGGGGGCTTAAAATATTCACTAAACCATGCTAGGAACAGATGTGCTGTCATCCAGGCTTTGTTGTTCCATTTATAGAGAATAGGCAGAGTAGATGTAGCATCATTCTTGAGAGGCCTAGGTTTTTTCAGAATGGTAAATGAGCATTGGCTTCAACTTAAAAGTCAACAACTCCATTAGCCCCTAATGAGAGTCAGCCTGTCCATTAAAGCTTTGAAGCCAAGCTTTGACTTCTCTTTTGCTATGAAAGTCCTGGATGGCTTATACTCTTCGAATATAAGGCATTTCATTGACATTGAATATCTGTCATTTAGTGTTCTGAAGTGTTCCCCCTTCATCAATGATCTTAGGCAGATCTTCTGGAGAACTTGCTGCTCCACTTTGCGCTCTTATGCTATGGAGATGGCTTCTTTCCTCCAACCTCAGGAATCAACCTCTGCTAGCTCCCAACTTTTCTTCTGCAGCTTTCTCACTCCTCTCAGCCTTCATGGAATAAAGAGAGTTGGGGTCTTGCTCTGGATTAGGCTTTGGCTTAAAAGAATGTTGTGCATGTTTGGATCGTCTATCCAGACCACTGAAACTTTCTCCATTATCAGCAATAAGGCTGTTTGGCTTTCTTATCATTTGTGTGTTCATTGGAGCAGCACTTTTAATTTCCTTCAAGAACTTTCCCTTTGCATTCACAACTTGGCCAACTGGTGTGCAAGGCCCAGATTTTGGTCTACTTCAGCTTTTGGCTGAGGCTTGGCTTCCTCACTAAGCTTAATCATTTCTAGCTTTTGATTTAAAGTGAGAGATGTTCCTTTCATTGTACACTTAGAGGCCATTACAGGGTTATTAACTGGCCTGACTTCAATATCATTGTTCTCAGGGAATAGAGAGGCCTGAGGAAAAGGAGAGACATGGGGAAACTGCCAGTTGATGGAGCACTCAAAACACACACAGATTCACTTTGCCATCTTACATGGGCGTGGCTCGTGGAGCCCCCAAACAATTACGACAGGAACATCAAAGACCACTGACCACAGAGCATCACAACAGATACAATAATGATGAAAAATGTGAAATATTGTGAGATTACCAAAATGTGCCACAGAGTGGCACGTGCTGTTGAAAGTTGGCACATGTAATTGAAAAAATGGGGCCAATAGACTTGATGGACACAGGATTGCCACAAGCCGTCCATTTGCAAAAGATACAACGTCTGCGCAGCACAATAAAGCCCAGTCCAATAAGATGAGGTGCGCCTGTATCTAGAGTGGTTTCTTGACCCTGACTAAGTCTCCTAGAATCTACACCACTGGCGACATCATCCACTGACATGAGCAATTCAGAGAACACAGTTTAGACTGTGCTGCTTTTGAGATGTCAGAGCTATCTAGGCGAAAACAGCTACCAGGCAGTGTGATATTGTTATGGGAAGCCCAGGGATGGAAGTAAAGGTTTAGGATTTTTTTTTTTTTTTTTTTTTGAGACGGAGTCTCGCTCTGTCTCCCAGGCTGGAGTGCAGTGGCCGGATCTCAGCTCACTGCAAGCTCCGCCTCCCGGGTTCACGCCATTCTCCTGCCTCAGCCTCCCGAGTAGCTGGGACTACAGGCGCCCGCCACCTCGCCCGGCTAGTTTTTTGTATTTTTTTTAGTAAAGACGGGGTTTCACCGTGTTAGCCAGGATGGTCTCGATCTCCTGACCTCGTGATCCGCCCATCTCGGCCTCCCAAAGTGTTGGGATTACAGGCTTGAGCCACCGCGCCCGGCCGGTTTAGGATTATTTTACCTTACAGTATCTTTATTCACATTCTCTTTCATGTATCAATAGATTCTAGGACTTTGGATTCTAGCAATACAGCTAATTCTGAAAAAAAAAATGGCTCTCTAAAATACTTAGATATATTTTTAAAGGCATAGCTATGCTTTCAGGGAAGTGAAGAATATGACTCAGAGCAAACAGTAAAGCTGTTGTTGAAAACAAAATGATAAACCATGGTTACCCTTCAACCTTGGCCTCTGTTAGAAACCTAAAGGCCACATACAGCACAGGAAAGTAAGCTTTTGGTCCACAAAAGGTAAAGAGGGGATACTAGGACCTCTGCAAAAACCCAGGCTCCTTAAAACCCACATCCTCATTACAGGAATGAGCTAGAAAACATTATTCTCCAGCTGGCATGCATAGAAAAATGTCAAAAACAAAACCAAAAACAAAAAACACTTGTTTATCTCAGCTATGGCTCTTATAAAAAATAGAGTCTACGTTGAGAACCTGAAAACTGCATTGATCCTTACAAAAGTTTGAGTTTGAATTTACTGGTGTGGTCCACGAAATCTTAAGCCAAGAATCTAACTTAAAGAAGTCCTGGGTTTTGGGCCACCCTGGACATTTTCCGAAACAAATGAGAATCGTCTCTGGAGGAATGCACCCACAGGCCAGCACCTTGGAGGCCCCATGGACTTACAGCAGCCTGATAGGAGCCTGTGACCCAGGACAAACCCATGAAGACAGTGGCCTGAATGAGGGCAGGCCCAGAGGACAGAGCAAATTAACATTCCAATGACTTCAGATACTAGAATCGCAATGTTCAAAGAAATAAAAGCCGGATTATGAGCAGGCAACAAAAGACTATCACAATTTACCAAGAATCTTCCTAAAAAAATTAAATAAGCACCTTAGGAGGTAGTTTTTATAAATCAGCATTATACACCTGGCAACGATCATGTCAGAAATTAATTAACACCCCTTACTCCAAAAAATCTTCATTCCTTCATTCTTTGGACATCTGAAGATCTTCTGACTGATGTATTTAGGTTTCCAATATTTTTTCCCAGACTGAAATATCAAAAATGCGCTCTTATAAAAATATTCAATCAATTTATCTGTAAAAACGTATTTGTCAGTAAATACTGGCAAGAGGTGGGAATAGTCTGTCACCTTGAGCCCAACAAGGGAGCGTGGGATACAGGGATGCAGGGCCAAATGGACATCCCAGCAGGCAAGGTCGGAGTCCCCGCTTGTGGTCTGCCGGCTGGGATCCTGAGCAAGGTGTTGCTTACAGTCCCTAAGCCTCAGTCTCCCTAACTGCAAAATGTAGACAGATATCAATGCTTCTCTTCTGGGGATTTTTAAAATATTAAATGAGGTGGAAATGAATGCACATATCACACAGCCCAGGAGATAAGGTAGACACTCAACAGAAGCGAGTTTAAAGAAGGTGCGGGATGGTGAACACCCAGGCACGAGGGTCGGGACAGCGGCCTGCTCATCTGTGCGACTGCAGGAGGCTGCTCTGCTGACCCGATGCGCAGAGCTGTGAGGTGAACCAGCACTAGGATGCGATGTTATACACACTCTGGGAGTTTAGGTGCGTTCCGTCACACACCATACGACTCACTGCAATCAAACACCTCTCACTTATATCCATGTCTTGGACTAAAAAGAAGCCACAGGACCTCATCCTCTTACTAGTCACCATAGCGCAGCCTGGAGTCTACCAGCTGCAGTTTTGCAAGTAGCTTTTTGTAAGGACAGATAAAAGAAAAATAAATGTTACTATTTATCTTTCTACTTTTATGTATTTGTATGATTTCTATGGAGCCCATTCTGGTTCACCATTTTCTTGTAATCACCTTAGAAGAGGAAAGGGATGCGTTGTGGTTTATGCCTTTCTGATTCTTTAACTGAGGGAAAAGGGGAGATGCAGCAGTAATTCCAAAACTTTCTTCCTTCCACACTGACCGCTCTGCGTAACCCCTTTAAACCTGAGTCCAGAGCCTCACAGGTTGCAAAGCACCTTGGTGGTTACCCACAGTTGCAAACAAGTCGACAAAACCTCAAGGAGGCTCCACGCTCCCTCACAAACACAGAGGAACTCGGACCCGGTCTCTCAATTCCTCGCCCGGCCTAGGAACTCGGACCCGGTCTCCCAACTCCTCGCCCAGCCTCGTTCTCATCCTCCAGGTGCCTCGAGGTGGCATCTCAGACTTCACACATGAGCCACACCCTGGCATGAGGAACAGGGTGGGCCGCAGGTGAATGGCCCTGGGCAGACTGGCCCTGCCTCCCTGCTTGTCTCCCCCAACTTGAATCTAACCTGCTCCAGGGGAAGAGGGGCTCTGGCCAACTTGCTGACAACCCTGACCACGCCTGCAGACGGGAAGGGCTCAAGGCTGCGAGCAAATGAGGTTGCCTTGTCTAAGTCAGCTGCAAGTATCCGCTCTGATTTTAACATCAGCAGACTGTTTTGTTCAGGGGAAACTCTTTCCTTCACTTCCATGAGAGGTCACTGGCATGGCTTCCACGATGTGGCTCCTAGAGGTGGTGGCACCCAGGGGGACATGGCCAGTGCCACACTGAAAGCTGTGCCTTGCAGGGCACTCAAGGAGAGGCAGCTCCTCTCAGCTCCCGGACATGAGAAGCTGCACGCCCAGGCTGGAGGTCTGAGCACGAGGAGCCAGTGCCACCCACGCCTCCTCCTGTGGTCACTTCCAGGTGCCGCCTGTGCGGCTGCCGCTGCTGGACGCTCTTCCTCCCCTTGATCTCCCTCCTTCTGGTGTCTCATCCTCTGTCCCGGCCTCCAGCTTGGGGTGCTGTCTCTACGTGGGCCTCCGGGAGAACCCAAGCACCATACCCACCCCCATCCCACATAAAGCCATGTTCCCTGGGCACAGCACCCTGTCCTTGCCTTCGTGGCTGGAATGTACGCCACACTGCCTGTCTTTCTGTACTCAAGGTCTGGCTCCCACTGTTGAGTGAATACAAACATCCACTCAACAACTTGAAAATCAGGGAAGTCAGATTTCTCTTCTGGGCCCAACAGTGCCCTCTGGTTGTGGTGGCCGGGACCTGCCCTGCTTCTCGGTGTCCCTCCAGGAAGGCTGGAGATTTGTTTATAGAAATCCAGCGAGAGTGCACATTTCCCAAGAACGTAGGGCGAGTTAGTGAGCACTTCTCAAAAGACGGAAGTCTTCATTATGAAAGGTAAACAGATCCAGGGATTAGGTGCCTGGGAATACTGACATCTGTTTCATGAAAAGGTAAAGCAAAGCAAAACGATGGAAAAAGGCACAGAGAAGAGAGCGATTGGAGTGGTGAGAGGAAAAAATTGAGAGAAAATCTGGAAATGTAGTCAGCAGCTCCAGAAAGTCACTATTATCACACGACACTCATGAGCAACACCCATGTATACAGGAACACGGGCCTGGAAGGGCTCAGTAGGTCCTAACCAGCTCCCTTCAGACGGTCAAGGCGAAAACACCTTGACATTCATTACATTACAACAAGCAATGCTGAATATTCTTATTTTTACCTGTCCAACCATCCCAAATTAAAATTTTATGTTGAAACTTGATTCTGAAATACATTATTTGAATTTTCCATATCTTTTCAAATGTAACTGTGTTTATTTCAAATTCCTATAGATAGATCAGATAGGAAAAACAGAAACAAAAAATAGTTTTCAAAAAATGAGAGATTAAAACCAAAGTTTCTGCAGGATGGTAGAGACCCTTTTTTTTTTCTTTTTTTCTTTTTTTGAGACAGAGTCTCTCTCTGTTGCCTGGGCTGGAGTGCAGTGGCGCGATCTCAGCTCACTGCAAGCTCCGCCTCTCGGGTTCACGCCATTCTGCCTCAGCCTCCTGAGTAGCTGGGACCACAGGCGCCGCCACCACGCCCGGCTAGTTTTTTTGTATTTTTTTAGTAGAGACGGGGTTTCACTGTGTTAGCCAGGATGGTCTCGATCTCCTGACCTCGTGATCTGCCTGCCTCGGCCTCCCGAAGTGCTGGGATTACAGGCGGGAGCCACCGCGCCCGGCTGGTAGTGACCCTTTTTGGCACTGGAGGGGCTCACATGAATGGAACTGAGTGTTAGGTAGAAATACCAAGTTCAAACGCCAGGATGCTTTAAAAGGGACACCGCGTATGTGGAAATGAGAATTTTATATTCAATGCTACAAAAACGTTCACTGATGAGAGCCAGTTGGTGCAGCCATCAGGTGAAGGGGGAATCCCTGCAAAGATCAAATAAATAAGTTTATGAAAATTCTAGGACGAACCAGCCAACAGGAGCCAAGTCAGCTCCCCGCTGGGTTGGTGTCGGCAGCCATCAGCAGCCCCGGGCCTCCATCTGGTGGGGGCACTGCCCCTCCGTGCAGCTTGCACAGAGGCCTGAAGACGGACAGCTCTGTGGACATGGCTAGCAGCTGCTCTGGACTGAACATGCTTTTACCCTCAGACCACGTGAGGAAATCTGTCTTTCCAGCCTTCTGTGTGGAGCAAACAAAAAACACAGCCCCACAGGCTTCAGTGAGCCCGGCGCTTCCTTTCTTGTGCTCCCTCTTCACTCCCTCCCACCTGGTGCATACTAAACATACCCAGATTGCGGTCTCTGTCTAGTTAGTCATCCCGTTCATTCCCTCGTGTTTAACCTTGAAACCCGACTGCCAACGTGCCGACATTGGTGCCTACAGACGGCCGTACGGGCTGCTGCGCCGGCTCCTGGCAGGGTGTGTGCTTTGATGGGCTCTGGGGGCAGAGCCAGCTGGCGGTGGCGACTCCGTTGCCCAGGGAACAGCCACTGAAGTGTGCGCTCCCGAGTCTGCACCAGGCCGGCGCCTGTCGCCATGCTGGCTGAACCTCTGCGCTGCAGGGGCTGTGCCCGGCGGGTGCCCATTAGTGCTCTCCGTGCTCCAGGAACAAGGAGCAGGTCCAGAGGCCCCGCTCTTCCCACTGACAAACGGGCTTGCCTTGCTGCCTTATTAATGACTATGCCACTCTCACCACCCAAACAAAATGCACAGAGTAGGAGGAAAGAATTAGCTTCGAGGAGGTGCTCTTACTATTTTTAGACAATGCCTGTCAGCTGCAGAGCAGTGGAGTAGCCCTGCATACCTAGCGGTGATCTGTCCTTTCACGGAACGCAAACTCGCCTTTGTTTCACTTATTTATTCCACTTCCAATGCCCCCCAACCCAATTTAGTCTTCCCCATTTTTGCAGTCCTCATTTGGAGAAGAAATGTCCCAGTCCTTGCCACTTTGAGGAATCAGGGGAAGGCCAGATGCCCCACCCCTCGGCTCCCACTGCCATCACAGTGATGAGGCTCTCTGGGGCAGGGGCATCCTAAGAGGGTCCATGCAGCAGATGCGCCTCTCAGCACCACCACGCCAGGCTGGCCTCCTTCCCTACACCAGCAGCACAGCGCACCAGTCCGAGCAGCCAAGTGACACCGCGCCAACAAACATGGAGGCACCCAAGGGGCTCTGAACAACCAGGCCCAGCTCCCTTCCCGGCCACCCCTCCTGGCAGGTGGCCAGGCCACTCCTATCTCTTCACTCTGCAACCCATGCAGAGAGAGAAGCTGCTGCCTCAGCATTGCCTGCAATGGCACAAGAGGACTCGGGAGCTCACACCAGAAGTGACGTGCCACATTCCCGGCACACTGGCCAAAACTCGCCATGCCCTCCCCCAGCTGCAAAGGACGCCCAGAAGGACAGGAGAGCCAGATACCACCGAGCGCCACTAATTAAAGAAGGAGAGAAAAGACAAGGGAAACCTGCTGGGCACAGAGGCTCACATCTGTAATCCCAGCACTTTGGGAGGCCAAAGGAAGGAGGATCATTTGAGGTCAGGAGTTCGAGACCAGCCTGGCCAACGTGGTGAAATCCCGTCTCTACTAAAATACAAAAATTAGCCAGGTGTGGTGGCGGCTGTCTGTAAATCCCAGCTACTCAGAGGAGGCTGAGGCAGGAGAATCACTCAAACTCAGGAGGCAGAGGTTGCAGTGAGCCAAGACTGCGCCACTGCACTCCAGCCTGGGCGACACAGCGAGACTACATCTCAAAAAAAAAAAGAAAGAAAGAAAGACAAAGGAAAAGGGAAAACCACCTGAGAAAATACAAGGGAGCACTACAGAGGCCCGGGTTGTCTCCCCAAGACACAGGCCAGGAAGCAGACAGTGCACAAATGGGAGAGCCCACAGGCACAGAAGGCTGAGTGAGCCATGGCTGCACGTAAGCCAGGCATCATGGAGACAGGGCCGGAGTCCGGGTCCTGTGTGCGGAAAGGGAAACAGAACCAAAATGTACTCCATTTCTATTACGTGCCAGTACTTTGCATTCTTCAGCCAATCTAACCTCACTCCACGAAGCAGCTGTTATTTCCATTCTGTTGATGAGAAATGTCGGGGGCAGAGAGCAGTTCACTTCTCAGGACACAGCAACTCAAATGGAGCCAGGATTCCAATTCAGGTCTGCCCAACTCCAAATCCATTTCCCCGTGTCATTATCCTGCCTTTCCGCTTGTGGCAGGAAGGAGCGCATAGTTGGGAAAGGGGGCCCGCCAGCAGCAGTCAGAGGAAGAGAAGGTGGCTCTGGGAGGAGAGAGTGCAGACGGCCTGGGGTAGATCCCGCTGAGGTCGCCCTGAGAAGGTAAAGCGGGCGTCAGAACCACATGACCCAGCAATTCTCCCCCAGAAAGAACAGACGCATAGGTATGGATTTTCAAGTGTTGTACAAGGGCAAGATATTGAAAGCCAATGGTCCCCAACAGAGAATCGGTTAAATACAAAGGGACACGTCAAATCACCACGGAAAATGTCCTCGTGAAAAACGGCTTCACGCTCCGTCTCGGGGCAGGCCAGACAGTCCCCCGAGGTCAGCGAACCTGCGGCCCTCACTGCCCCTGTCTCCACATAAGCCAGAGACCCCCAGCCCAGGAGGAAGAGCGTGGGACAGGGCAGGGGAGAAGCAGGCTCCAAGCACACCCTGGAGCAAACCTCCAAGTCAGGGCTGGGGTCAGAATGGGGGCCAGGAAACAGAGTCAACGCCCTCCCACCCCACCACCCCCACCCCCCAGGCCCCGGCTGTGGTGAACAGGAGCAGCAACACCCACTGCCTGCCCAGCTGCAGCGAGCGAGCACCGGCCACGGCCCCACAGCCTCTGCTTCTATTAAGGCTCAGGGTCAATTAAATACCAAGTGTTGGGGACTGAGCACTTCTAGCTTCAAAACAAGAGTTTGCTTGTTTTCTTTCTTGCTTGCTCCATAAGAATTAAAGGGTTGGAGTCCAAAGAAAGCTCTGCCAACCACACGGAGGCAAAGCTTGAGAGGCGTTGGTGAAGCCTCAGCTTCTGACGTTGCACAAGAGTTACTAACACACGGAGCAGAAGTCACCGACTATCTCCGGGACCCTCGCACGGAGCAGAAGTCACCGACTATCTCCGGGACCCTCGCACGGAGCAGAAGTCACCGACTATCTCCGGGACCCTCGCACGGAGCAGAAGTCACCGACTGTCTCCAGGACCCTCGCACGGAGCAGAAGTCACCGACTGTCTCCGGGACCCTCACACGGAGAAGTCACCGACTGTCTCCGGGACCCTCGCATGGAGCAGAAGTCACCGACTGTTTCCGGGACCCTCACGCGGAGAAGTCACCGACTGTCTCCGGGACCCTCGCACGGAGCAGAAGTCACTGACTGTCTCCAGGACCCTTGCATAGAGCAGAAGTCACCGACTGTCTCTGGGACCCTCACCTTGGAAGCAGTGCCCTGCCCTGAGGACACGGGGCAGCCGCCTGTAGGTGTTCCAGCTGTGGCTCCATCTTCCTAGCCGAGAGCCAACGCCAGTTGCAGCAACTGGGAGCGAACAAACCTTTCCAGGACTCCAGCTTTTTCCAGCTAAGCCCCCAGGCACATGGAGCAGACACAAGCCACACCTGCTATCCCTGCCTGATTCCCGACCCTCAGAACTCACGAGCAGCACAAAAGGTTGTTTTTATGCTAATAAAAACAAATAGGTTGGCCTCATTTACAAACGCAGGGTGATTCGACAACTGCTGTCACTGTGTCTGCCTGTGTATGACGCGTGCACACGCCGTTCCTGTGTAAAATGTGTTGCCATGACATGGCCTCCATTCATCTCCAGGTGTCAAGCGCCAGATTCCGGGAAGCCCCAGGAGTGGGCCCAGAAGGAGCAGGGCCGAGGACCCCCGGGGTGGGGACCATTCTACCAGGCATGTCCTGGGGACATGGGAAGACCGAGGGGTGAGGGACACTTGGTGTCCGTGACAGGGAAAGGCTGAGGCATCAGGCTCGGCTGTGTCTACCTTGGTGACTCTGGAAGCGTTTTCAGAAGCACATGTCGTATGTCATAGGCAGTGTGCTCCAGGGAGCAGCGGATCTCACAGTCCGGAGTGCCCCACAGAGCACCTGAGACAGTGGCTGGCAGAGCACAGGCACCAATGCCCTGGAGGAACAAGCCAGCCCCTGCATCCCCACGTGCCGAGTCCATCCTCCAGCAGCTCCAAGAGGCGGAGCTATCAATTTCACATACAGACAAGGAAACCAAGGCTCGGAGAGTTGAAGCCACCATCCAAGAACACACCAGAGTGCTGGCTGGCAGAGGGGGCGGTGGGGAGCAGATCATACCTAGACCCAGCTGCAGCACCAAGCTCGTTCACCACGCTCTGGAAAAGTCATTCACCACGCTCCAGAAAGCTCGTTCACTACACTCTAGAAAGGTCATTCACCACGCTCTAGAAAACTCATTCACCACGCTCCAGAAATCTCATTCACCATGCTCCAGAAAGCTCATTCACCATGCTCCAGAAATCTCATTCACCATGCTCCAGAAAGCTCATTCACCATGCTCTAGAAAGTTTGCTCACCATGCTCCAGAAAGGTTGTTCAAAATGCTCCAGAAAGTTCACTCACCATGCTCCAGAAAACTCCTTCAGCATGCTCTAGCCCCTACGGACCTAGGCAGTGGAGGGGCTGAGGTCGTGTGCAGAGCGTACTGAGTAAGGAGCAGGCTGCTTGCACCAAGGGGTAAGTGCCATGAGAGCTCTTCGTGGCCCCTCACACGGTTCCCTCTCCTCCCTGCAGCCCAAGTCTGCTGTAGGTAAGGTTGTCACGGGGTACGTCCTGACGGGGTGGCATTGCGGCGGATGGGAGCAGCGGGTGAGGCAGGGTCACAGTCTCCTACCGCCACCTGGGACCTCGGCACGTGCCTGTCCTGCCACCCTTCAGATGCTGTTCTGGAAGCAGGTGTGCTTTTTCCAACCCCTGCCCCTCTGCTAGCGTGGAGGTCTTCCAAAACGCAGGCCACCCTCGTACCTCAAGACGAGAAAGAAATCCAAACACTGAACCCAAAGCAAGTTTTGGGACTCTAGCACTTTAGGACATTGTCATTGAAACTATCCAAGTTCTTCGAAAGTGACCACAGGGCAAACAAGGAGGTGACGTGAAATACCACATTACAGCTGAACGTGAGTGTCATGTGGCTGGGGCTGCTGGGGCATCCAGAAAGTTCTTTTGCTTCTCTGACTGGTGGCAGAGTGAACGACAGTTGTTAATGATGTAAGAACCCAAGCCAGGAAGAAAAGCACTTCCAGGGACAAAACCAGGGAGTCACCGTGGCCCTTACAGGGTAGATGCGGCTGGAATCTGTTGCTAAGCAACAGCCCTCCCCGTTCCTCGGGTATCCACTGCTGGACTTCGCCAAACGTGAGGATCCCGAGACAAGCCTGACCTTCCACCAAGCCCAGGAAACACTGCTCAGCAGGCCCCGTCAGACGTGGCAGCATCAGATGGCGCACAGCCTAGGACAGAGGACAGACGCGCGCACGCAGTGGCCATGACACAGGGGAATGGGGATGAAACCAGATTCTGGTGCACCAGCCATTCCTGCATGGGATGGGCAGGAGGGCTGGGTGGTGGCCTTGGCAACGCCCACAGGCCCCAGCAGCCCTGGCCCCACAGGCCCCCAGTGGAGCCCCACCCTGCATACAGCCTCCAAGTGCCTGCACGGCCGCATCTCCCGCAATTAAAATGCAGGCTTTCAAATCCACGGCGCTCACGCACTGCTCAGCTTTCTGGAGTTTTAATTGCCCATTTGCTTTCTTCCTGGCAACAGAACTGCTCTATTAATATCTCCCCACCGGTTTCAGGGGAGAGGGGAGACAAGGGAGGATTCGTTTCCATATTAATTGGCAAACCTCTTTGCAGCCTGCTTCCTGGACCTCTCAGGGCTCGCTCTTCCTGTCTCTTTCTTCTCAATCATTTCACTGTCACTCTCTTCTCTCTGGGTGATCCTCTCAATTGTGGTTTTAAAACAAAGAATGCCGAGCTCAGGGTTTTCTTTCTCTCTGTCCAGAGGATGCTGCGTGTGACCCAGGGACCCAGAGTACGTTGTCGGATCTCGAATGCCTCCAAAAATGACAGAAGGAACAGTCTCGTCCTCTGTGGGAGAAGGGCAATGGCAGACCCAAAACCGAACTGAGGGACCCTGGGACCCTGGGAGCCCTGCCCTGCTCCCCACTCTACACCAGCCTCCCGGGCCCTGCTCCCCACTCTACCCCAGCCTCCCGGGCTTCCGCTTCTGTGCTGGCTCCCTCAGTCTCCCTCCCGGCTTGTAAACGAGGCATGCCCAGACCCATCCGTGACCCTGTCTCCCTATGTGCATAAGTCTAAAATGAGCTCCAGGGCTTTGAATCCCATGGAGTGTGCCAACAGCACCCAATTCACATGTCCCACGCTCACCTCCCCGACACAGGCTCCCAGAGCCACCAGCTTCAGCAGATGAGTAGATGCATGATATGCAATTAACACGTAGTGTCCAAACTTGAATGCCAGCGGCCCCCAGCCTCATCCTTCCCGGGGCTTCCCATCTCAACAGGCAGCATCAGCACTACACACTTGCTCAGGACACAAGATACTGGCCCCACCTTGATCCATGCCTCTCATCATGACCACTGTGTCCTTTGTCATGGCCTCCAGGGTGAATGCCCCAGTTCCAGCTGCCACGGTCGCTCACAGGACCACACAATGCCTTCTGATGGGTCCTGCCATGGCTCCTGGCTAAGACCCGGCTGGCATCTCCTTCCCAGCCACTTGTTTCTCCTTTATCCCATTGCACAAGTTACACATTTTCTTTTGTACTTAGCATTGTCTGTCCCCCGTCAAGCCTGCAGGTTACAAGGGCAAGGTGTGTAGCTGGTGGATGCCACAGGCCCAGCATACAGGGCAGTGCCTGGCACAAGACAGTGGCTCGTCTCGCTCACCCGGATGCAGCCCCCAGGCCTAGAATGCTGCTTGGAGCAGAAGAAGAAGCACAATGAAGGGTGGTGGGTGCGTAATTACCCCGTGTTATATGAAGTACACATAACACCTTTGAAATGCAAAAGAACACAAAAAGAAGAGTCCTTTTTCAAGATGGCATTTTACCACTAAAATGTGACAGTGGTTGGGTGAGGAAGGCTTGGAATTGGGAGAGTCAAAAGTTCCCAGGAACCTAAGCCACAATCAAGAGAAAAATCTCCCTGAAGAAGTGGCGGCAGCAACCAGCTGTAGCTTATACCTATTTAGGGATTTTTCCTTAAAAAACACAGGCTCAGTCTTTGTAATGAGTCTTGCCACTTGGCCATCCGTAGAATTCATTCAGCCATGAATTTAGGGGACGCCATGGTTCTCCAAGGAGGAGGGTGCTGGGTGCAGGTGGCGGGGGTGTGGCAGCGAGGGACTACGTTCTCCTCACTGCACAGGCAGCTGAGCCTGACCACTTCAGTGGGGCTGGGCACACTCGCTGTGACAGGAGAGGTCCCACGACATGGACCGTCGGTCATCTGGGTCTTTCGCGAATCAACCAGCACTAACTGCCATCAGATTGCACGTGTCAGCACACACAGACAGTGCTTCTGTCGCAGCCCGAGCAACGCGAGAGGAACACAGAAAATCTGCTTTATCTCCTGGTGCTCCAGGCCAGGACTGAGAGAAAGAGGCCAGAGTGGGACGGACTCGTCACATTCCACAGGCCAGCCCTCAGTTTTCTGATGAGGAAGTAATATGGGTCTAATCTGGCTTCTGCCCAAGTCCCTAAGAGATTCCCCTACCGCTGGCATCGATGAGGATACCCCGAGGAACATACCTCAGACGCGAGGCTGGATGTCAGCCCCATGGCAGCAGGGATGCCCGGGGGTCAGGGCAAGAACAGCCAGAATGAAGCTACAGATACACCCAGTATCACAACATACACAACTGGAGGTCAAGAATTTAATTCTGTTGTAATTAGGACATACATCAGTGCAAAGTGGGCTATCATCCTATATGAAGAGTACACGGTTCTACCGTGTATCCGAATCCATGTATCAGGCTGCACACACAGTTCTGCCATGTACCCGAATCCACATAGTGGGCTGCACACACAGTTCTGCTGTGTACCCGAAACCACGTAACGGGCCACACACACAGTTCTGCCATGTACCCGAATCCACGGTAGCGGGCTGCACACAAGGTTCTGCTGTGTACCTGAATCCACGTAGCGGGCTGCACACACGGTCCTGCCATGTACCCGAATCCATGTTTTAGACTATGCTGGGTGCTGAACACTTGGAACTCAAAACTATCTGCTTTCAAAAGGAGTCTAAGAGAGATGGCTAGTTGTTCAATGTATTATGATATAGATCAAAATTATATCAAAAAAGTCACAATTTAAAAGGTAGTTTCATCTAAACACAAAGCATACCTCCTAAAAAAAAGTGGTTTTAAATTCAATCTGCATCCATTTGTCTTGAGTAGGGAACACATTCAAGTCGTCTATGGGGTGATGCCCTGAGGAAGTGTGGCTAAGAAACTCACCCAGGCACATTCCATACTTTCTCTCATTTAATCTGTATAATGGACGTGGAAGTTAATACCTTTTTATATCATTGTATCGTTACCACTTTATAAAGAGCAAACCAAAGTTCTCAAATATCAACCTTACTGCCGTTTTCCTGATTTTCTTGGAGAAACACAATGCTACATAAAGGTAAGTTGGTCACCTTCGCATGACCACGGCAATGTCACAGCAAGTGGCACAGCTGGATGCTGTCGGCCAAAAGCCTGTCTGTGTCCTGGTCCTGTGGCCATCAGGGGCCCCGCTGGGCCATCCACTCCAGGGGCACCATGCACACGTGCTCGCCACAGGGCCACATGCAGCCTATGTCTGCTGACCCTCCTGCCACACACGCTGTGCTCTGTGAGGAAGGCTGAAGAGTTTCCCATTCTGGCTGCATGCTAACATCACTCGGGAATGAACCTGCTAACATCTGGGGCCCTGTCGGGAAATATTCTGGGTCAAGGTGAGGCCTGCAGCACTGGCACTTTCCCTAAGTCCTCAGGTGACTCTGATGCGCGGCCAGACTGGGACCCAGTCCGTTAAGTGGCTGACCGGTCATTTATGTTAACGGTCTGTCATCTTCAAGTGCCTTTCATAGAATACTCGTCCAATAAAGACCATGAGCCTCACAGGCCCCAGATACTTCCCCCACGCTCACCACGCTGTGGGGGGCACAGCCCCCCGTAGCTCACAGACGGCCGGCTCTGTGCACCTCACGACAGGTCCAGATACTTCCCCCATGCTCACCACGCTGTGGGGGGCACAGCCCCCCGTAGCTCATAGACGGCCGGCTCTGTGCACCTCACGACAGGTCCAGATACTTCCCTCATGCTCACCACGCTGTGGGGGGCACAGCCCCCCGTAGCTAACAGACGGCCGGCTCTGTGCACCTCACGAGTACCTCTCCTTAATCCCCAGAGCGATCTCCAGATAGGTGCTGCTGTCCCTCTTTTACAAGGAATGAGTCGAAGTCTAAGACACCTCCCCAAAGCCATACAGCCTCCATGCCAGAGCTGGGACTCAAATCCAGGTATGTCTGACGCTGACGTCTGTGCTGCCTGAGGCACGCAGCCTGGTGTGATGAACAGGTAACCACCACCAAAAAGCTCTCATCTACATTACGGCAACTTCTGCCAAAATGATGCCAGTAGTATGTGGAAGATTAAAATAATGTCGATTTCTTTATAATGAATTCAACTGTTACTGAAAATAATGAGATGTGAGGCAGAGAGCAAAAATGTTTTGCAAAAAAAAAAAACTAAAACTAAATATAAACTTTAGTGGCTAGGTCTAAAAAAAACTGTCATTTGCAGAAAACGAGGAAGGGAGAGAGAGAATGTTCCTTTTCCACATTAAACAAAATAAGCCCTGCTACCCCGGCCCCACAAAGCCTTTCCATGCAGACCCTGGCCCAGGCCTGAGCTCTTCTGCACCCACGTGGGTCCTCCCAAGTCTTCTGCCAGCCTACAAGTCTTCCTCTGTTTCCTTTCATTCCATCACAGAACAATCTCGACTATCACCCCACAATCGGTGACTTGAGCTTAACTCAGCAACATTCTAGCACAGATCAGAGCCTCCCCTCGAGCCAGCCTGCAGCACACTAACCAGGTTCCCAGGACCTGCTAGCAGGCTGGGGAAAGGGCGTCTTCACTGGGTCTGTGGCTCCTCCAGGAGGCTCCTGGAAGGCTTCAGGACGGGCGTGGCGGAAGACAGAGGGAAATGCCTGTGAGTCCATGTGTGGGGAGGGCCTGGACCAATCAGATGTGGCCTGCTTTTCCTCTCATGGCAAAGCCGCATGCCCCAGGAAGAACCCGCACTGCTCAGGGGGGTCCTGGCACCCAGACAGCCATTCAGGCTGCGAGAACAACACACAGAAGACAGGCCCATCAGCAATGACTGGACCAGTCCCCACCGGCACCTCAAGCCCATAAGCTCTGCTCCACTCCTCTCCATCACCCTGGACGCATGTGCTGACGTCCTCCCGGGTTTGCAGGAAAGGAGTGGTCCCCACAGCTGCTGGATGCAGGTGGCCGCAGCAGCAGGTAAATGCTCTTCATATGCTGCAGGTGAGACCCACCCCCAGGAAGCAGAGGCAGGATGTTATGATTTTAAGGGAATGATCATCTTCAACTTGATTACAGACAACTTTGAATTTGTCCGTCACCAAACATGTTAATGTCTAAACACGTCCTTTAACGTTCTGTGAAGCTACAGAAACCACACGCTATTCAAAAAGAAAGATTTGTCTTTCTTCAATTTAATTAAATGGACTAGTGGCTATTTGAACACAACAGACCAAACACTTCAACAAACATCAGCCTTAACAATTCTCTGATGATATCCAAAGTGCAAATACTGTTTTCAATCTTGAACTTTTTAAAATCAATAAACAAAACATTATATATAACCATTTAACAAATACATTTAAAGTCATAAATGATCATCTTATTGTGCAGAAGTAATACTGTTCATCAGGAGAATCCCACAGGACGAATAATTATAACCATGTGATGGCTTTCAACCAGCTTAGCTGACTCGTGACCTGGCTTTGACCTGTGCCCTTGAACCCATATTCAAACACACACCTTCCATCCAGCCCATCCTCTCTACACACACACACACCCTCCATCCAGCCCATGCTCTCTCCACACACACACCCTCCAGCCAGCCCATCCTCTCTACACACACACACCCTCCAGCCAGCCCATCCTCTCTACACACACACACCCTCCAGCCAGCCCATCCTCTCTACACACACACACCTTCCATCCAGCCCATGCTCTACACACACACCCTCAAGCCAGCCCATCCTCTCTACACACACACACCCTCCAGCCAGCCCATCCTCTCTACACACACACACCCTCCAGCCAGCCCATCCTCTCTACACACACACACCTTCCATCCACCCCA
Organism: Rhinopithecus roxellana; assembly: GCF_007565055.1. Classification (NCBI taxonomy): domain Eukaryota; kingdom Metazoa; phylum Chordata; class Mammalia; order Primates; family Cercopithecidae; genus Rhinopithecus; species Rhinopithecus roxellana. The sequence continues at coordinate 53,540,697 of NC_044565.1, read as the reverse complement.
TGCTCTCTCTACACACACACCCTCAAGCCAGCCCATCCTCTCTACACACACACACCCTCCAGCCAGCCCATCCTCTCTACACACACACATTGTTCCCTCTCTGCACACACACTGTCCATCCAGCCTGTCCACTCTGCACCCACACACTGCCCATCCAGCTCTGGGCATCTTTGTCCTCACATGTGAACCCGGGGCTCTGACCTGTCTTCCACCTCAGCTGTCCAGGATCAAGCCTCTCCAAATCTCTGACTTGTTTCTTTAAGGGTTTCCAATTTGAGGGTTAATCTTGTTCTCCTGCCTATCCTGGAAGCCATCTACTTCTCCCGGCACCCATCTGGCAGGCAAGTGGTGGCAATTAAAATGCTTCTCTCTGTACCAGAATCACTTCCTTTTGTCCATGAGCTCCTGGGTGGTAGCGATTAGGTGGGGCTTCATTGTGTTTGCGGTTCCAGCATTTGGGACAGTGTGGTACATGCTAGGAGCTCAGCATATATCTGGTGACCACAAAAGAAAAAGGTGTGTGGGACATTCTGAAAACAGCATCGATGGAATCTGACTCCTGAACAAAGAGGGTGGAGGCGAGGAAAGGCTGATGTTTCAGTGGGGAATAAAAGAAAGCCAACTGCTGAGTGGCATGAAGTGAGTGTTTCAGCCACACCTGCCTCACCTGCAGCGTGCAGAGACAGTCATTCACATCTTACATCGCTGGTGAGGCAAGCAGTAAGCACAAGGCTCAGCAGATGGTTGGCATTTGCCCTAACAGTGAAATAAGGGCTGTAGGTGAGCTGATTTTCAAAGTCTCTTCTACAGTGGAGTTCAACCAGTTTCAGATGAGTTGAGCTATGAGGTTCCACCTCCCAGTTTAGCCTCATGCCCAGGGGAAACAGCCAGGTTCTCCCTTGCATTCTAGTCCAAGGGACGGCAAACTTTTTCTGTAAAGGGTCAGGTCATAAATATTTTTGGCCTTGCAGGCCACATAGCTACTCTGTAGAGCAAAATCAGCCACAGACCTTATGGAAATAAGCGAGTGTGTCTGCGTGCCAATAAAACTTTATTCATAAAACCAGGTAGTGGGCCAGAATTAGCTGTGGCTGTGGTTTCCTGACCCCTCTGCTAGACCATGAAAAGCTTTGTCTTTTGTTTTTTTGTGTGTGTTATTTTGGTTTATTTTTTGAGACGGAGTCTTGCTCTGCCACCCAGGCTACAGTGCAGTGGCTCGATCTCGGCTCACTGCAAGCTCCACCTCCTGGGTTCAGTTTTGTCTTGCTTTTTAAGTAGATTTAGGAGAAACCCTTCATTCATTTGCTCATTCACTACATTCAACAAATACTTTTTCAGTGTCTACTATGTGCCAGGCACTTTTGAGCCTGTGGGGCAGAGCAGGGATCATCACCGAAAGATCTGTCATCTCAGACAATTGGGACTCATGGATAATGCTTTACATTTCCTGTTCTATTTATCGTCTTTTCCCTTCATTCCCTTAAGAGATGCTTGTTAGCAGAGAAAGGCTTGAGATTCATGCAGCCCACCCCTTCAACCACTGCAGCCCTGCTCTTACCCGTTTCACATACTGGGGTTTTATTTATATGTCTATTACAGGCTTATATATTGGGGTTCCTTGTCACTTGTGAAAAGGGGTTCTGTAGCTTTAAAACAAGATTTGAAAGCCACTGGTCTAGCCTAGATATTGCCGTTTTATTGATGGCTGGGTTGTGTGGGAGAGAATCCAAGTCTTGCTAGTGTCAGATTACATCTATTGCTTCCCCTGGGCCCATCTCATCCGTCGTCGTGCCCTCGAAAGAGATAAAATTAACCAGAAGGGAGTTATGGCCTCCAAAGTCATCCTAATAGTATCTAGGATCTTACTATTTTGATGGTGTTGGTAAATTGATTCCGTAATAATGATCCTCCCCCTGGCTGAGTGTCCTGCCATCACAACAAGCAAATTCCACTGTACTCCCCCAAGAAGACGTCGTGGGGTTCTTGATCTGCTACACCGAGAGCTCACTCAGGTATTCAGCAACGCTCCACACCAGGACTGACAGCAGCCAAAGAGGGGCTGCGTTCTCTAAGGTGTTCAGGCTCTCCATGAGAGGGAAGGAACCGCCAACCATACTCCAACCACCGTCAGAAGACTCACCCCCCACAAGAAGGCATTCCAGTGTTGGCACAAATGCTTCCTGGGATAAGACACGTACAGCTCTGGGACAGCTGCAGGCGTCAAGCCCAGCCTTCCAGGGGACATCGTCTGACCTGGCGTTAACTGCTCCCTTACCTACCCCGCTGCTGCTCACTGTGCCCACATCTTTGCCTGGGATCAGGAAGAGAAAGTCCAGTCCTCTTCTGCTTAACAACCCCACAGATACAGTAAAGCCCCACCATAGCACTATTAACGAGGCCCAAAGCCTCAAACATTTAAAACGGGGGTTCTCATTTTTCAAAAGTAATGAGATGGCCAGGGTGGGTTCTGGACTTCAGGAAGCCAAGATTCATCACAAGTCCTAGCTGTTGCTGAGAATGTCGCTGTGTCTGTCTCCCCACAGGGCCTCCCGCGTGAGCCTCCATGGACTGCCCCCTTGTCCTGCAGTGCTCGGCCCTGGGTCAGCTCACTGTCCTGGTGGCTCTGCTTGAGGCTCTGCTGATGGTGTTCTGAGAGCTGGATGCCACATGAATGTGATCTGACCAGGCATGGTTTTGTTATGAATATCTCCTTCTCTTAGGAAAAGAGAGTCCTTGGATTATATTGGGTTTTTTTGTTTCAATAGGCAAATCATACTGTTGACTTTGACACTATAGCCTGCTGAAATTTCCATTTCTGTGTATGTTTTAAACTTCAGAAAGGAAAATATTCTCTCTCTCTCTCTCTCTCTCTCTCTCTCACACACACACACACACACACACACACTCTTTGTGTTATGGCCATATGTGTAAGCTGTGTTATGCTCTTCTTAGGTTTTGCCAAATCATGGAAGACAGACATCCTGGGCAGTTTACATGCAATCTTATATGTCCCTAAGATGTCATTCACCAAGCCGCATTCCCTCTTTTGACAGAGTCTGTAGAAAGCTTGGTTCTCCAGGCATTGAGTGAAAAGGATCTCATTCCCAGTCTCGGCTCTACCACTCACGGTCGAGCGATCCTGGGCCAGTCACTCAAGTGCTCAGAGCCCAGAGTCAGCACATTTATGATGCAAAAGTCAGACTATTTGGTCTCCAAGGTGCCTCTCGACGGGGACCCTAAGATTCCCCAATGAAGTATGCAGCCTGGCAAAGTGCAAACTCCAGTGCAGACAGCTGTGGCCGGATCACTAAATCAATAGTTTGAACTATATGAAATTGCCATTCTTATAGGTCAAAAAGGGTCACATTTCAGGAATTTCATATAATTCAACCTTGTGAAATCCCAAACAAGACTTTTAACCTCTCAGTTTTCATGACTGCAAAATGAACGTCCTGTACTATGGAAAAGTAGTTTTAAGATGTCAAAAGGCTCCAAAATTCTATTTGGCACATTAAGACAACAGTTTCCCCTGTAGCGCATGCACTCTCCTTTGTACCTAGACAGTGATGACATACGAATGGCTGGCTCCCAGTCTTTCCAGCACAGGTCTATCTAGTGCCTTCACACAGGCCCGCCCCCTTGCCTTCTCATCAGTGCCTTGGCTTCAGGATGCAAGCACCTCCTCCTCTGCTCTTCAGTGCTTTTGTCATTGTCCCCTAAAGAGCCTACACCGGGCTCCCAGCAGTCTCACCTCAACGCCACCTGCATGTCCACGGCCACATCCTTGCCTCACAGCCTCTCCAGTGTGTCCATTTCTTAAGGCTGTACTTCAGGGTCAAATGGGCTTTCGCGCTAATACCCTATCAAACAGCCTTCTTGCCAAAACGATTTCCATGAAAAAAAAAAGAATCAACCAAAAACAAAAACAAGAAGCTGCACACCATGCATTTCTTTCTGGATGATGCTGGAAAGTCCCAATCATACAAATACCTAATGATCCAAAAGCGTTTGCAAACCCGCTGTCACCCAGGCATGTTTTCTACAAGAGGGCATGTATGTCATGGGTTCTAATCAGTGAGGGAGCGAGGGAGCCTGGGAACTCCTAACAGCGCCAATTCTGACAGCACAGGCTCCTGTGTGTTCTTCATTAGGAGAAATCTTGTTTTTCCGGGCACAGTTGAGTTCTCCAAATAGTCAAAAATCTCAGAGGCCAGCCCGATGAATGAAAAAGGTGATTCATAGGGCTAAATTATCAGGAGCCAAAAAGTATCCTACAAAAACACAGCAGAGAGATTTTCTCAGATGGCACTGAAGCTGACTTTTAGAGCACTTCTTGAAAGAAGAGTTCCAAAAACGTTTTGGGAAATGACAGTTTCTTTGCACAAGCAGAGGTCAGCACTCATGGGCATGCAAGTTCCTCTGCATTTGCATGAGATTCCGCAATGAGTCTTGCTTTTCAGATGCCGCTTCCGGGATGAGTGACTCAGTTCCCAGTGAGATGCAGTAGACGGCAACAGACACACATCTTCTTTCTGACCCCTTCACAACAACAAGCACGGAGGCAGATCCCGGGGACTCCACAGAGAACTGGCCTTCACTCCATGTGCCTGCCAGGGGACAGCCATCTGAACACTGAGGACTCTCCCAGGCCAGGTCACTAAGTCAGAGAATGCCCTTTCTTCTTCCAAGCAGACCAGGCTCATTATTGAGTAATTAGTTCTTACTCAGGACCCACAATGGAGGCCAAACACACCTGAACTGTGTTAAAAACAAAACCAAATGAGAAAAGTGTTTCTGGTCTTATAATATTTGTTTGACAACTCAGACCTCTTACTTTTATTTCAAAGACTGATTAAATACAGTCTCAAGGTGATAAAATAACACAGTAGGATAAAAACAAAGTGAAAAGTGGCAAGGGATGGTTAGTCATCTTTGATACTTGTGGATACTCAAACCCACCATTTAAAATGTCTTAGGCGTTAGATGTGGCAGGTGTTTCTATCAGGAACACAAGGGAATAACAACAAATTCAGAACTCACATCTGGGCTTCTCACTTCTAAAACAAGGGTCAGGAGGCCAGAAGGTGGAGCAGCCCACCAGTTAGGATTTGACAGGACCACCATGAGGTCTCCGAAGGCAGACAGACTGCCAGAGGTGATAAAGCAGAAGCTCACAGGACATTTTTTACAGGGCTCCTGAGGCCATGCCAGCAGTGGCAAAACCTCCAGAGTGGAACTGCACTCACGAAACCTGTGTATAGAATACTCCCTCAGCGCCTTGGGGTCTCCAGATCCAGCCATCTGAAAACTTTCTTACATGCAGCAAAAAGAAAAACCCAATTTCCTAAACTCAGTCAGCTTTGAGTGCAATGAGAGTGCCTCTGGGCCACCTCTCTAATGAATCACAGGATCAGAGTCTCTCTGCCTGATACTCTGTGGTTCTGGTGAAGCCTGGGCAGCATAGCAAGATCCTGTCTCTATAAAAAATTAAAATATTAACAATTAATTAAAATTTAAATGGAAATAAAATTTGTATAGTGAGTGGCAAACTGTGGTTTCAAGCAATTAAAAGATGATCCCCCTTCTGAAGTCCAGGTCCTTCATTTTCTCATGCTGCCTCATCCTCCCAGCACCGCAGTCTCCTTTCTTTGTCCCCCAATTCTTTTCTGTTGGCTGCTTCTCCTTCTGCTGCTGGGCTTCAGCGAGCTGATCCTGAGTACAGTTGATGGACGGTGACACGCTGGATGAGGGACAGCGATGGCAGTGATGTGACGTCACGAAAATGGAGGCTGTGCCCCATTGCGGTGGCCGTGGCCAGGAGTCCAGGCCCAGTGCGGATCCACAGACCTCCCTGCATCCTGGAGCCCCCGCCGCCCTGTCGCTGTCACTCTGGGTGAATTGCTTGCTTTGTGTCTGTCTTCCCATCAGAGGACAGGCTCTCAAAGGCCGGACCAGCCGTGTCTGCACAGCTGAGCTCGAGGCGCTCCAGCAGGGCGTCTGGCACACAGGAGAGAGGGATCAATACTGAGAACAGAAGAGAGGAAAAGGACAGAAGCTCCAAGGCCAAGGTCAACGGGAGGGAGGGCCTGGCAGCCACGGCAGGGACGCGAATTCTGACTCCGTATTTTTCATCTGTAAAACTGAAATTGTGACTCAAGAGTTGTGGAGATTAAATAGTAAGACCGCTGAAAGTGACAGCTCACCGCTGCACTCAGTCGTGGTGACAGCCAGTGCCCTCGTGCCCACCTATGCAACCATCCCCAGCCTGGGGCCTTACATAGCCCAATGTCACACGTATTTGCTGCACTTTTAGTTGCAACTCACAAAAGCTGGCTCTGGCTGATACGCAGAAAAGGAGATCAACATGAGGGCCTCAGTGGAAGAAGAGGGGTACCAGGAAGCTCGCTCTCACCAGCCATGCTGAGGGCCAGGCTACGTGGAGCTGTCCCTCATCCAGCGTGTCACCGTCCATCAACTGTACTCAGGATCAGCTCGCTGAAGCCCAGCAGCAGAAGGAGCCAAGCTCGGAGCCTCACCAGGCAATGGCCCAGCAGTGGAGTCTCTGTGGCCCCCACTCAGCACAAAGGAAGCCACCCCACAGCTCTGCTGCTGCCTTAGGCTGCTGTGTGCCAGGGACCGGCCACCACCTGGAAGTCACCGGCACTGCTGCCACCTCAACCGCCTCTCACGACAGCAGTGGCAGCCCCCACTGTCCCCTCACGCTGCCACCTCTGAATCAAAGTCTCACCCAAACGCTCAGGCCAGCAGAGCCGGGTCACAGTGAAACTGGAAAGTCGATTTCTTGTTTTCACATTGGGAAATGGGACTAATAACCTAGGAATTTTCCCGAAGCACAGGAAGACTGCTCCAAAGACAAGGGGCGGCCACAAACCCGCCAGATGCCCCCGACCTGACTTCCGAGGGCTTCCGGCGCAGTAACACAATAGAGGACACGGGACACGGCGCGGCCTCCGGCCCGGGAAGCCGCGCCCTCTGCTGGCGGACGGCGGGATCCCTCGGGTGCGGGGAGAACTCACAGCAGGCTGACTTCAGCCAGAACAGGCAACAGAGGAGTGTAACCCCGAAGAGCCAATCGCGTTCAAAGGAAGACTGTTAAAAAGCTTATCTGATTATATAATTTGGGTTGAACAATGAAGAGTCTCATAAAACCCTATCACTCAAAACTCCGATTTACAGTCACTGTTTCATGGTTTGAAATGAAGATTTCCTGTGACAAAATCCCCATTTTGTGATTTGCTGACTCTGATGTAGGAAGACAGACACCGTCACCAAGTCCACACAGAAAGGATCCATGTAAAGGCTGGAGACGCCCAGGCACGAGGACAGGCAGCGGTGAAGCCACAGAGATGATCTTCCCAAAACCCCACGGCGCGCCACGCAAGGCTGGAGAGGTCCAGGGAACAGCGTGCTGTGCGCGCGAGGTGGTCTGGAGAGATCAGAGTTGAGATGGCCAGGGCTGAGGAACAAAGTGTCCAGGGTTCCCAGAGTTTCTCAGAATCACCCAGGCAACCTCATCAGAAGACATCGTTCTGCTCCACATCCAGCAACCAAGACTATGTGATCCTGACACGTGCAGCTCCCCCCGCCACTCCCGTCCAGCTCCATCCCTCCACTCCCGCCCAGCTCCACCCTCCATCCAGTTCCACCTTCCACTCCCGTCCAGCTCCATCCCTCTACTCCTGCCCAGCTCCACCCTCCACTCCTGCCCAGCTCCACCCTCCACCCTCCGTCCAGCTCCACCCTCCACTCCTGTCCTGTGCCTCCATCGAGTAAGGGACTGGGGCCACCTTCAGAGGCCTGACAACCCTCGGGAGGAGTAGGTGCAGGGGACGGAGAAAGACAGACAAAGGGGGACCTGCCCACCCTCCAGAAAGGCCCTCATCATTGACGGCACCGCCACAATCTCTCCCACAGCTGGGCTGAAAGCGATCTGACAGTTTCGACTCACCCCCTCTCATTTATGTGTATATCCAGACAGTCTTCTAAATGTCTGTCATATCCATTTCTGATCAATTCTCACCTCCTCCCAGGTGGTTCACAGGCTTTGTTCTCCTTTATTTCGTATTTATTCTGTATTTTCCTACAAGATGAATCCTTCTTACATATTACCATCATCACGCCAATTCTATGATCTGAAAATTTCCAATCACTGCCTCCCCCTTCCTGCTGAGTTCCGAGGCAGTCACTTGGGTGTGAGCCCACTATGATGCAAAGCCACACCTTTTACCAGCAACACTGTGCCAAACTCACTGACACACAAAAACAGAACTGCGGTGGCCTGCACGGGCACCCAGCGCAGACGCATTCAGCTTGAGGGACAGAGGCCCGAAGTCATCATTTCATCATGTTGGCGGTGGCCTGGGTCCCGCCCCGTCCCTTCCCTGGGCTCCTCTGGACAGCGCTGTACACACCTTTCCTACATTCCGGGTTTCTATGGGTCTTTGGTTGGATTTGTTCTCTTCCCCCTGCCGCTTCTGTTTCCCAGGTGAGTGTTTTACACAGAATTTGTTATCTAAGATTCTTTAACTTATTCTCTGGTCACTCTTTTTGGTGTTATATATTCCCTTTTGTCATAAGAAGTTTGGCTTTCTTTATGAAATTACGGTTGGGCCATGAACAACACAACTGAAAAATCTGTATATAACTTTTGGCTCCCCAAAAACTTAACTACTAATAGCCCACTGTTGACCAGAAGCCTCACTGATAACATAGTCAATTAACATATTTTGTATGATATATGTATTACAGACTATATTCTTATAATGAAGTAAGCTAGAGAAAAGAAAACATTTTTAGGAAAATCGTAAGCAAGAGAAAATATATTGTCTATTCATTAAGTGGAAGAGGGATCATCATAAAGGTCTTCATCCTGTTGTCTTCACACTGCAAAAAGACTGAGGAGGAGGAAGAGGAGGGGTTGGTCTTGCTGCCTCAGGGTTCACAGAGGCGGGAGAAAATCCATGCGTAAGTGGAACCCCCGCCCCTGTCCAAATCCATGTTGTTCAAAATCAACTGTACTGTTTAGTTATAGAGTCAAAAAAGATAACTCTTTTTCCTATATTTGCTATTTAGGATTTACATAAATATGTGGTTTCAAACTCCAATCTTTTTATTTTTTATTTATTTATATTTTTTGGGGGGGAGTCTTGCTCTATTGCCCAGGCTGGAGTAGAGTGGCACAATCCTGGTTCACTGCAACCTCCACCTCCTGGGTTCAAGTGATTCTTTTGCCTCAGCCTCCCGAGTAGCTGGGATTACAGGCGCCCGCCACCACGCCCAGCTAATTTTTGTATTTTAGTAGAGATGAGGTTTTACCATGTTGGTCAGGCTGGTCTCAAACTCCTGACTTCAAATGATCCGCCTGCCTTAGCCTCCCAAAGTGCTGGGACTACAGCAAGCCACTGTGCGCAGCCCAAATTCCAATATCTGTCAAAAGCTCCAGACAGCCCCTCCCAGCCCTCACCCAGCAGCTCCTGCCAGTGTCTCCCTGGACCCAGCGGCTCCTGCCCTAATATCTCCCGGCCCCAAGCCAGAGGTAGAGGGCACGGGGGTGGGTGCCTCCCTTCCTCAGTAGTACAGACAGTGTTCATGCAGGAGCCCTACCATGCTGGGGTCCCAGAAAGCAGGCCTGTGGAGACTGTCTCTGTGCAATAGAACCAGCAGTCCCACTTCTGCAGGAGCAGCACCAGGCAGCCAGGAAACAAGAGCCCCACCCTGCCCACTGCCCGCGAACAGCCTCAGGAGCAGGCCGGGCATGGAAAGACAGCATCCCCACTCTTGCTCATGTGCCAGCTAAAACGTGCCTCTCCTCAAGAGAGAGAGTAGACTGCCCGTTACCAGAGGCTGGGAAAAGAAGCGAGGCAGGGATGAAGAGAAGCTGGTGAATGGTACAAACATAGTTATATGGAAGGAATAAGTTCTAACAGTCGATAGCATAGTAGGAAATTAGAGTTAACAAAAATATACTGTATATTTCAGAATAGTAGAAGAGAAGAATTATAATGTTGGCAACACAAAGGAAAGATACATTAGCCATTTAGTTATCCCAATTATCCTATTTGATTATGACCCGTTGTATACATGTATCAAAATATCACATGTACCTCCAAAATATGTACACTATGCTGTATCAATTTTAAAAAGAGCAGGCCTAGGAATGCTCTTGGTGTCTCCTACACGCAACAGAGTTGCACCAGCCCCAGGAAGAACATTCCAGTGCTGGCCAACGCTGTCGGCCACATGTGGCCACGGAGGCCTCAGAGAATGAGGCCCACCCGCACAGACTGTGGGCCTCTGACAGCTGCCACTGGAACCACAGCCCATGGAAGGAGGCCAGGACCCAAACCAAACCTAAACAGGGTAACTGCTGGCTGAAATATGACCCAGAGTTTCCCATGAACCAGGAAATCACAATTTGAATGAGAAAAGACAGTCAATGAACAGGGTGATCTTAAAGCAGCCACCATACAGATGCTTCCATGAGGGACTCTACTCTTGAAACAAATAAAGGGAAAAACTCAGAAAAGTTCTACAAAGAGATGAAAGATATAAAAAAGAACCAAGTGGATGGGTTCAATAGCAGCACAATAAATACGACATAACAATGGGAAATGCCCAATTTGAACACCAGACCAGAGAGAAAACAGATGGGAAAAAAATGAACAGCCTCAGGAACTCCAGACAGTGGCAGATGGCATCAGTCTCCAGAGAGGAGAAAGTGAGGTTGAAAAGCATTTGTAGAAATAATGGATGGAGACTCCTCGAATTTGGGGAAGACATCACCTAGATTCAAGAGCCTGAGAAAATCCCAAGTAGGATAAACCCCAAGAAAGCTATTCCAAGACATGGCAGGATTAGACTTCTGAAAACTAAAGACAAAGAACAAAAATTGAAAGCAGCCTGTGCTCTTCATTCAAACTGGATCACCAAGTTCTCACCTGAAACCAGAGACCAGAACAAAGTAGAACAATCTTGTTCAAATATTTCAATTTTTCAGAGAATTGTCAACCTTGAATTTTATATTCAGTGCAAGTATCCATAGGAATGAAAGGAAAATAAAGATATTCTCAAAAGGAGGAAAACTAAGCCACAAGCAGACCTAACCTCAAAGGATGGATAAAAAAAATTTTCCAAACAGAAAGAAATGATAATGAGAAAAGGCTTAGAACTTCTGAAAGAAAAGAACAACGGAATGGCCAAAAACCAATAAATACAATAGACACCTTTCTCCTCATGAGCTTCTTAAACCACATTTGATGGTTGGTGAAAAAATTACACCACCACATCTGATGGTCAATGTACAGAGATTAAACACTTCAGACAATTATATTCTTAAAGTGGGAGGGCGGAGATGGCCTCCGTGGAAGCGGGGCTGCTCTATTCCTCTGGAGGTAGTAAAATGCCAATAACTGTGGGTTTGGTAAGTAGCATATGTATATTGTAATATCTAGAGCAAGCACTAAAACACCTATACAGAGTTGTGTATTCAAAGACACTATACCTAAATCAAAATGGAGTATTAAAAAATGTTTGCGTAACTCAGGAAGGCGAAAGAGAAACAGAACAACGAGAAGCAGAACAGAAAACAAGTAACAACATGGCAGAGTTAAGCCCTAAGAGATCAATACTTCAGAGGTCAATACTCTAAGTATACCAATTACAAGACAGAGATTGGCAGAGGGAACAGACACACAACCCAGCTCCATATGGCCTATGCAGTCTACAGAAAATCCCACCTCCCAAAACCCAGAGCATCCCGGGAAAGGAAAAAAGGCGGCGGAGGGTGGTGAGAGGAGAGTGCATTAAAATAGCTGGCGCTCGACCAGGACCAGGGTCACTGACTTGAGACCCCAAAACGACAGACGCTTCCCAATGGGAGTGAAGGCTGAAGAGACCGGTCCACACCTCCCTTCTGTTTTAACACCCCCCTTACCACCTATATGAAGGAGGTAACCATGTGGGAGAGAGACAGCAGAGACAGGGGTTAGGAAAGAGATGGGTGTGGGCAGGATTCTCCCTGCAGGCTCTGGCAGTGCCCCTGTGTACGCGTGGGGCAGAGACACTCCCTGCGCTGCTCCAAACTGGAATATTCGTGTCTCCCCACTGCAGACTCCAGAACACAGCCACTACCCCACACAAGCAAGAACAGCCCCTGAGGGTGTGTGCCCACCGCAAGATCACCACACTCTGTTAGAGAAAAAGGAGCTGGAAAGTTGTTTATATATCACGAGTGCACACGTGGTTCAGCGCCAAGGTCAGAAAACAATGTTTCCACAGTCACCCAAGATTGACTACAGCAAACAGCTATCTGTTCCGTTTTCTTCTCTATAACCTGAAGACTACAAACGGTTTCCAAACAACAGGAAATAGATACTAACGGTACTATGAAAATCTTCCCTTTCTAATATTTTTCTTAGGGAGAGAAGAAATACCAATCAGTTCTCAAGTGCTTTTAGAAGTCTTGATAATTTAAAACTAAAAATTTATCTAAACTTTATAGTAAGACTGCTTTATATTTACATTTAACACAAGAATCTTCAGGGTACAGTTATACTTGTGTATGCTATGTCTCAATGATATACAAATATTTAAAATTATTGTATATACCCAACTTTGTTGCACTGATATTTTATGCTTCTTTCCCCCAGATCAATCCATTTTTTTTTTCAAATAAACAAATCAGCCCAGTTTTCCATATATTAGGGGAAATAATTGCTGGGTAAAAAATAAATTTTTCTTGAAACTTGATTCTGAAATGTTACGTACAAGACCCTGAGCAAATCAATGTCTCCGAACCTCCTACTTTTTTGTTTACAAAAATGGAGCATCTGAAGACGCCCACTCTCAGACGACTACCAGAAATACCACACTGCAATAGCCTGAAGAGGGCTGTGAAAACTGACAGGCACTATGCAAAGATAAGGTTCCTATTTCCTCAGGCCTAGTATGCGCAGGTGGAAGGGTCTCTGGCAACACAAGTGCCTCCACCTTCTACGCTTTCCTGTTTGACAGACCAGAAAAATCCCTCAGAATTTTCTTCTCCTTGGTCCTGTTACACACTCTCAATCTGATCTCCTCCTAGAAATACGTGATTTTCAAAAATACGATAATTCGTACTTTTGTATCTTTTGAGATTCTGGAAATGATTTCTTTTCACATGAAAACAAAAAAAGATTTTTAGAAAGTAATGATGCATGATTCTTATGGGGGTAAGGGGCTACTACAAGCAAGTCCCGTAAGGTCAAGGACTTTGCTTTTTTCACACTTGGAACACATAGAAGGCAGTGCCATATTTTAAATCTGAGAACGTGCGGCATTCTCTTACAACAGTTTCTTTTTCTTCTATTCATTTAGTTCCAAAAGTGTTGAGGCTTAAGACAGGCCAGACATTCTCCCACCAACTCCTGACTCACCCACCAACCCTCATTGAGAAACAGGAGGGCATGAGGTGGTGTCTGCAGAGTACAGGGCTAGGGGTCCAGTCACAGGACGCAGGGGCCTCCAGTCGCAAGGTGTGGGGGCAGCTCCAGTCCCAGGGCGCAGGGGGCTCCACTCGCAGGATGCCGTGGTGGGGGCTCCATTTGCAGGGTACTAGGTGGGGGGCTCCACTCTAGGGCACCAGGGGTGGGAGGGGGCTCCAGTCTTGGGACACTGGGGTCCCTGTGCAGTGTCAGGGTTGTCAGCAGCCTCTGCTGAACCCTGTGGGAACCTGGACCTGGCCTTCTTTGGAGCAGCACACAGAACCACATGAGGACCTGGCGGTCACTCTCGTGCTGACATACAAATGACACCCTCCACCCTGAAGCTTTCATTGACCCAAGATTGCCCAGCTTGGAGCCGCCAAACACAGTTATCCCTCTGTCAAATGCCTGAAGATGAGTCTCGGGACTCTCCCAAATTTCCTCAAGTTGCCCCCCGAGTCTGTCCATCACTCTGCACATGGAGTGACCTGCAGCCATGTCAGTCCCCATCTGTCTGCTCTGCCTATGGCCACTGAGACCGCATTCCAGGTGCGCTCTAACCTTTTACCCGCCATCCCACTGACCACAGCTTGGTCAGTGGAGGCTAAGGTTGCACTACTTTTTAGGTGGCTATGGCATAAAATTGAGTTTTCTGGCAGAGAGAGTCCCTGCAAGGTTCTGTGTGCTTGCTGTGGAGACGAGGCTCACGTCTGAGGTGCGCAGTTCATTTTTCAGGCCCCATGATGGGACTTTCTGTCACTGCCTCCAAAATACACCCTGTCCAATATTCCATCTCCGGGTTTCCAAGGTCTTCCCAAGGCTCCCTCCCACCACTCAGGCCTGCTCATCATTGTCAGCGTGTTTCTGGTCTCTTAAACGTGAAGTTTTATTCCTAGCTTTGCAGGTAAAGCTTTGCAGGGAGAAGGACCCATGATGCCCACCACTTCCGCGCTCAGGGGATAGAGGCTGGGACAGGGAGGAGGAGCCACGACGCCACTGCCCCTGCGCTCAGGGGATAACAGCGGGGAGGGGGAGGAGCCACCACTGGACCCTTCAATGAGATCTTTGGTGCCCCAGGCCTGAGAAAGTTCTTGATGGTTAAGTTGCTTTGTCTGCCTCTGCTGGTCTGTGACATGAGCACGTGATGGCCTGACCCCGCTGTGGGCCTCATTCCAGAATGGATGCTACCTAGCGAAGCCTCATATGGAGGTGCAGCCACAGATGAGGGTCACCAGATTGAGAAATAAAAACTTAGCACAGGACTGACTTACCCTGGAAACTATTCCTTGTTTGCCTAAAATTAGAGTTTAACAGGGTATGCTGTGTTTTATCAGGCAACCCTACTTCTGATGCATACTTCGCACTTCAGCTTCCACACAAATCTACAAGAAAGGTACAGGACATGTATTACCTATCGGCCCTGAGGAGACCCAGTGACCCAGTGAGGCTGGGTGACCGCCTCCGACTCAGAGTCCACAGTGACAGGGCTGTGATGAGGGCTCCACTTCTTTCCACTGGGGGCCAGACAGCCGCCCACCCCTTTCACACACAGTCTCCTGCGAGGTGAAGGGGTGCTGAGCGTGTTCAAGGCAGTGAGGACCCAATTGGACATCACCCGATCCCTGAGAGGACATGGACTCTGAGAGGCAGAGACCTGGAGGCAGAAGATCAAAGGCTGAGGGAGCAGCACAAAACGCCGCCTGAGAGTTAGAAAAGTGGGTGGGGGATTCAAGGCACACACAGCCCTGAGCACCGTGGACAGGCCTGGCAGGAGACGAGGGTCGAAAGGTGGCTTGGAGCCAGCTCACAGTAGGACGCAGAGCCCGGTCCTCTGGGTGAACGGGCCCTGAACACTTGCCGGACTCCCACTAGTATTATTCCCATTTATGTGGATATAAACCGGCTTAGAGAAGGTCCACAAATTGCTGAAGGTCTCAGGGGTAATAAACGTTGGGGCCAGGGTGAAAATCCCCATCTGCCTAAATTTATAGCCATTTACAGCTCTCCTCACTGTCAGTAGCATAGTAAGGGCCTGGGCTTTATCGCCCTAGCTTCTGAGAAGCACAGTGTTTGGATCTGTGTTTCAGAAAAGTCATCGTAGGAGTCAAACTGTCTTTGTTCCCACGAGAAACTCAAGGCCCAAGCTGGGGCCTGGGCAGCAACGAAGAAAAAAACAGGATTCGGATCAGGGAGGGAGAGGAAGGCAGAGGTGGGAGGGCTCATTATGTGTATCTGACCCTCACCCCAGGGTCTTCATTAGCAGGGGGTCACAGCAGCAGCTGGGGCTGTCCCCGAGCTGCAGGCCTGGGTCAATGGCCCTGAGCCGCTGGGACCCGGGGAGGGCGGCACCGGCTGACCCAGCCCTCCTCACACTGGCTCCCCCGAGAGCACCGCCCACCGCCCAGGGAGCAGCATCGGGGGATGCAGAGCACACACGCCGGCCGTATGTCATCAGGGCGCCGCGCTGGCAGCTTTTCATGGCTCTAATTTCCCGAGGACTCTGCGCCAGCGTGATCTACAGTCTTCCTGACATTTCACCTTCCTCTGCTGAAAAATTTATCCCAGTTCTAACGCGGGACGCTCGTTCCCAGTACCGAGGCAGGAGATTGATTCTGGCTGCTGCTAATGCCAGCTGCCACTCAGCCCCCTTTCCTGGGGCCAGGGCTTGCTTGAGCTAAGCCCGTCCCCGATTATACAGCAGACTTTACAGTCCTAATTTATCAATCTTTGTCACATCGTTTTACGTTTATTCTCCATCATGGGTGGACATTTATTATTTTTAAGGCTATCCTCTCTTTCTTGGTCTTCCTGAAATTTTACCCGTATGTTGAGGATTTTTGTATTTTCATAGTACTTGGCTTTTATTTCTAAAGACTACTTTGCTGTCCCAAGACCACAGGGTAACAAGCATTTCTGTGACAGGCAGAAGAGGAGCAGGAGCCGGGCTCGGGGTCCTCAGTGGTCTCGCTGACCGGCCAGCCTGTTGCCGTCCCTCTCTCCTGTCCCCTCCCAACCCCCCGGGAGCCTTCTGAAGGACCTGCCTGATGCTGGGACTCCTCTGGTTCCGGGCTCCAATGCCCCTCTGACTGCCTGAAGAAAGCTCTCCCGCGGCCTCCAGCTGACCTCTCCCCAGGACCCGCCTCAGCCGCCCTGGACCAACAAGCCACACACACCTGCAGATGCTCTCACCTAGGCCTGAGGTGTGCCCCACAGGCTCTGCCTGGTGACCTGCTACTCACTCTCAGGACCAGCAGCAAGTGGGCTGGGCACCCTGAGCCCTCCCTGGAAGGCCCTGCCCTGGCCATGTCCACACAGCATCTTCTGCTGCTGCTCTCCAGCAAATTGCATCCCCTCGTGCTGCACTTACCACATGCCTCCACCGTCACCCGCCACCCGCCCCCAACACCTGTACCCCACCACAGTCATCACCATTGCCATCCATACCACTGTCTTCACCACCTCCGTCCACACCACCATCATCACCACTAGCATCCCCCCATGCCCACCATCATCACCACCACCATCCACACCACCATCATCACCACCATCCCCATTCACACCCCCACCACCATCCTCACCACCATCCTCACCACCACCATCCACACCCCTACCACCATCATCACTCCCACCATCACCACCATCATCCACACCACCATCCTCACCACCACCATCCACACCCCTACCACCATCACCACCACCACCACCACCACCATCGACACCACCACCATCCTCACCACTACCATCCACACCACCACCATCCACACCACCATCCTCACCACCATCCCCATCCGCACCCCCTAACATCACCACCACCATCCACACTACCATCCATGCCCACCACCATCCACACCATCACCACCACCATCTACACCATCACCACCACCCACACCCCCCAGCATCCTCACCACCACCACTACCACCCATCTCCACCCCACCATCATTGCCACAAACATCCACATCCCCCACTGCCACCACCATCACCACTGCCATCTACAACACCATCATCACAACTACCACCCACATCCTCACCACCACCATCCCTATTCCCTACCAGCATCCACACCACCATCATCACCACCACCACACCCACTCCCACCATCACCATCCCCATCCCTACCCCCATTCCACCATTGTTATCACCACCACCATTATCGTCATCACCACCATCCCCAGTCCCACCCCCTCCACCACACCCAGGACCCCTCTGCCCTGGTGCTTTTATCTTGGAGTCCCCAGCACCTGCCCAGAGGAACAATCTCCTCACCATCTGTTTACCATGTTTTTGCAAAGCCACTGTGGCACACCAGTGCTAAAGTACTTATTTATTTATTTATTTATTTAATGCCTGAAATAGACCTTGATTAGGTACATTTAAGTCCCATACTTCACACAAACTTCCTATGAGGCAATCCACAGACAGCCATTATACCTGATGTTGCAAATTCATTACTATTTGGACAGAATCCTGCCTCTCTCCCACCACACAGGCCACACTCACACTTTCTATGAGGCCCATTCCTCAAGTTCACTGCTTTTCAACTTCCACCCAGTTTTTCTGTCTTCACGTTGACTTTTCACAAGGAAGCTGTTTAATTACTACTTTTTCCCCCAAAGGGTTGCCATACAGATAACTTCAAGTAACAAACCACAAAGCCGGCTGCAGAACAGATGCCAGGCAGACCACCAGGCTCCTCGGCCTCCCAGCCCCCTGACCTGGTCCACACCTTCCCCAGCCATGCCAATCTCCTGCAATAGTCTAGACGCAGTCCCAACAGTGAGAGACTCAAAACGCCTCAGGAAAACAGACCACGTGCTGTCAGGTACCACCAAGAGTCAGACGCACAGAGATAGTACACATGTGAGCTGAGGACTCTGTGCCTTGCACGTGGGGTGGAGCACGGAGCACATGAGGCACTGACCGAGCTGAGGGCCTACTGTGTGCCTCACATGCGGGGTGGAGCACGGAGCCCCAGGAGCGCACGAGGCGCTGACTGAGCCGAGGGCCTACTGTGTGCCTCACATGTGGGGTGGAGCACGGAGCCCCAGGAGCGCACAAGGTGCTGACCGAGCTGAGGGCCTACTGTGTGCCTCAAATGTGGGGTGGAGCACAGAGCCCCAGGAGTGCACAAGGTGCTGACCGAGCTGAGGGCCTACTGTGTGCCTCAAATGCGGGGTGGAGCATGGAGCCCCAGGAGCACACGAGGTGCTGACCGAGCCGAGGGCCTACTGTGTGCCTCACACGCGGGGTGGAGCACAGAGTGTTGGGAGCACATGAGGCGCTGACAGGAAGGTGACCTTGCAGCAGCTGTGAGGGTCGAATCTAGACAGAGACCCCTCCCACCTTACTTAAATAAACACACTGAAGATTCCATGCTGTGTGGACTGAATCCGCCCCCCATTCCCCCGCCAAATTCACACACTGAAGCCCTAGTCCCAGTGTGACTGTGCTGGAGACAGAGCCTTTAAGGAGGTAACTAAGGTTAGAGGAGGTCATCAGGTGGGTCCTGCGTCCCTATAAGAAGAGGAAGAGACATGGGGGTTGCTCGTGCACAGAGAGGCCACGTGACCCCACAGTGAGAAGGATCGACTGCAGGCCCAGAGTGTAGCCTCAGGAGGACCAGCCCTGCCACGCCTGACCCTGAACCTCCAGCCTCCAGACCTGGGAGGAAATTAACTTCAGTTGCCTGGGCCACCCAGTTCACAGAGTTCTGCTTCAGTCGCCCAGGACGCCTGAGACACGGGTTCAGCACCTGCCCAACAGGATGCGCAGCACTTCGGACGGGGCATCATCTCAAGGTCACATCTGCTTCCTGCTGGGTCCCAGGCGCACATCCGTGGCTCCTAATGGCTCCTCTCTGCACCTCCAAGTGGAATTGCTGCCGCGTCAAAGCAGCTGTGGGCCAAGGGCAGGGCGCAGACCAGCAGGCCGCAGAAGAGCACAGCACACCACACCTCTGGGGTTGAGGGAGGAGCTGGCCCCGTGTTCTTTACAGTCTTACTGGAAAAATTAATTCAAATCGGGCTTTGTCTAAGCACCCCCTCATGGGCTGAAACCTGGAGAAAGGGCCATAAACAAAGTACACTGGCAAATGACAGAGCGCGACGCCGTGAGGAGCCGTCGTGGGCTGCTCCAGGGACCAAGTCTTAGTTCACATCTTCATTAGCGATCTGGAAGGAGCCGTAAACAGCACATTAATTCCATTTCCAGATGACACTGAATTTGGAGGTGCCACAGAAAGTCAAGGAGGACGGAGAGATGATGCAAACGGGATCTCAGGAGTCAGTAAGGAACGCAAGAAACAACACAGGAGTCGGCCTCGAAAAAAGGAAGATCAAAAAATAGCCCACTATTCCAGAGCCATGCCTCATTTCCAAAACACAGCTAAATAAAAAATTCAGGTGCTCCCTACTGTCTGAAGCCCCTTGCTATTCAAGTCCTTCATATCCAGAACCAGGACTCTCATTCTGCAATGCTCAACTGTGTCCTGGCAATCAGAGTTCTCCTCACACGCCATTCCAAACTCCACAGCCAAAATACATCTGCTGACGTGCCATTGCTTGATCCCCATGCATGCACCCCAAACTCAGGAGGGGTGCTTGTTTACATAAACACCTTTGCACTCACCTACGACCTGTCCCCTGAAGAAGACCTGGTGCAATGTGTTTACAAAGACAATCATGGGACTCTGAGCTAGAGGAAGAATGCCAAAGGATTCTATGATGTCTCCTAAAAGGACAAGAAGGAATTCGGATACTTGGAACTTAGCCCAGCAACAAAATAGTTGGGTCCATAAAATCTAATTTTACTTCTAAAGACAGAAAAAAAGTGTTTAAGATCTTTAATCTCATTGGCCTCTAAACTCCAGTGCTTGAGCCTCATTACCAGTGTCACTTAGAGGTGACAGTTACATCTCCATCCTGCGTGACAAAAACCAGCAAGAAGAAAGCGTGTTTACATAACAAGGCATATTTATAAAATTTGTACCCCAGAAGCAGCATCCTTGAAGCCTTGTAGCTACAGGTCAGGTGCCCTGGAAGTGCGCTGTGCGCTCCTAATGAGCACTGCTGGCCCGGCGGGTCACTGCAACAACTCCCTCATGGGGAAAGGCCAGTGGAACAGAGGATTCAACTTGATAATTCCCAGAAAGCGCTGATCCCCGTGCCTGGCACACGAGCACTCGATGGGAGTTGTCATTGTCATCACCTTCATTGTCGTTATCATTATCCCACTCCCTCATGTATAAAATAAGGATGATGAAAATGATGGAAGCCAAAAATCGTAAATGACCTGCCCAAGGACCCACCACAAGCAGTGGAGCTGGGGCCTAAGCTCCAGTCTTCTGAGGTTTCCTCATCACTCTCCATGCCCAAGTACTGGCTGCAATCCAGGCCGTTCTGTCCTCCACGTCCGATGTGCTCTTCCTCCCTCCAGCAAACAACACTGCACCTGTGGCACCACACCTGCCGGCAACACCGCACCTGCGGGCAGAGCAACACTGCATCTGTGGGCAGGGTAACACCACACCTGCAGGCAACACCGCACCTGCGGGCAGGGCAACACTGCATCTGTGGGCAGGGCAACACCACACCTGCAGGCAACACCGCACCTGCGGGCAGAGCAACACTGCATCTGTGGGCAGGGCAACACCACACCTGCAGGCAACACCGCACGTGCGGGCAGAGCAACACTGCATCTGTGGGCAGGGCAACACCACACCTGCAGGCAACACCGCACGTGCGGGCAGAGCAACACTGCATCTGTGGGCAGGGCAACACCACACCTGCAGGCAACACCGCACCTGCGGGCAGAGCAACACTGCATCTGTGGGCAGGGCAACACCACACCTGCAGGCAACACCGCACGTGCGGGCAGAGCAACACTGCATCTGTGGGCAGGGCAACACCACACCTGCAGGCAACACCGCACCTGCGGGCAGAGCAACACTGCATCTGTGGGCAGGGCAACACCACACCTGCAGGCAACACCGCACGTGCGGGCAGAGCAACACTGCATCTGTGGGCAGGGCAACACCACACCTGCAGGCAACACCGCACCTGCAGGCAGAGCAACACTGCATCTGTGGGCAGGGCAACACCACACCTGCAGGCAACACCGCACCTGCGGGCAGAGCAACACTGCATCTGTGGGCAGGGCAACACCACACCTGCAGGCAACACCGCACCTGCGGGCAGAGCAACACTGCATCTGTGGGCAGGGCAACACCACACCTGCAGGCAACACCGCACCTGCGGGCAGGGCAACACTGCATCTGTGGGCAGGGCAACACCACACCTGCAGGCAACACCGCACCTGCGGGCAGGGCAACACTGCATCTGTGGGCAGGGCAACACCACACCTGCAGGCAACACCGCACGTGCGGGCAGAGCAACACTGCATCTGTGGGCAGGGCAACACCACACCTGCAGGCAACACCGCACGTGCGGGCAGAGCAACACTGCATCTGTGGGCAGGGCAACACCACACCTGCAGGCAACACCGCACCTGCGGGCAGAGCAACACTGCATCTGTGGGCAGGGCAACACCACACCTGCAGGCAACACCGCACCTGCGGGCAGAGCAACACTGCATCTGTGGGCAGGGCAACACCACACCTGCAGGCAACACCGCACCTGCGGGCAGAGCAACACTGCATCTGTGGGCAGGGCAACACCACACCTGCAGGCAACACCGCACCTGCGGGCAGAGCAACACTGCATCTGTGGGCAGGGCAACACCACACCTGCAGGCAGGACAACACCGCACCTGCGGGCAGAGCAACACTGCATCTGTGGGCAGGGCAACACCACACCTGCAGGCAGGACAACACCGCACCTGCGGGCAGAGCAACACTGCATCTGTGGGCAGGGCAACACCGCACCTGCAGGCAGGACAACACCGCACCTGCGGACAACACTGCACCTGCGAGCACCACCACACCTGGGAACGACACTGCCCCTGCGTGCTCCAGGTCCCGCACACAAAGTCCCGGAGGCAGCCCCCAGCAACTCTGCTTCCTCTTCTTGCACTAAGGTGGGAGGGCACAGACGCTCTCTTTGCTAGGCTATGCTACATTTATCACTAACAAATGAACTATTTATTAGACTAGGCAGCAATGAAACTCACAGTTTACGGCAAATAAGACTCAGCAATCCACACTCTAAAGGAAGTATTTATTATTGAACTGAAATAATAACTTGTTCCCTAAAATCACAACAAACAGAACTCAGGTGAATTGATACTTCATGCCGTTTTCCCATCTCTCGCCAAAGTGACCCCACTGAACTATTTCCATAGGAATCCCAAAAGAAAAAGGACCAAAAGAAACCCTTTCTGATGTTAATTCAGCAGACACACTCAACTTCAGACCTGTCTGGCTTACACCTGCAAAGCAAAACCCTCTTCAGCTGACAATTTGGTTAGTGCGCAGCTATTCCAGAGAAGATAGGTCAACCAACTCTATTTTTGTTAGTCTTAAAAAAATGAGAGCCCCAAAAACAAGCTTAAAATAAAATGCAAAATGTTTTCATTTCAAAACATATTTTTTGAGACGGTGTGAAAATTAAAGACGCGCTGGCATTGTCAAGGTCTTTCTATATGACATGTCTGAACAGGGCAGGAGGCTCCACCCAAAGCGTGCTGCTGAGGGGAACGACAGCATGCAGCCTCCCGGCCCGGGGAGGGCTCTCAGGGATGTGCGCTGAATGACAGCTCCCTGGAGATCATGTCTTGATTTCTTCCTCTTTTCAAGGTGCTATTTCTTGGCACCAGCATCATGAGAAAATTTAACTCTCACCTTTCCCAGCTGAGCACCTATACCCTGAAAAAAGGAAAGTAGTCAGTCTTTTAACACAGAAAATGGGAAGTAAACTGTAACCGGAGACACACAAGCCAGCACGCTTGAGGAGTGTCCGCATGTTGTGTGCAGCAGAGCGTCCTCTGCTCCCGCCACCCCGTCTTGAAGCATGCACTTGACAACGAGGCTGATGGGTTCTAACTTTTCTCCCCTGCCTCTCGCGTACTCGATTCTTTCAGAGGACTCTCCGTCATTTTCTCAGAATTCTGGTTTCACAAAGAGGAGCCTAAGAATACTATTTTCCAGGAAAAACCCACTTCTTCTTTCAGCTTATTTTCACCATGCAAAGTAACAATTCAGAAATGCAACTTTCTTCTCATTGGGTGCAGAGATCAAGGGGAAAATGCATCTTTAAACAAGAACAATTGTATTTTGACTTTCTTGTTATATCTGTGGAGGAAGATACAGTTCTCACTACAAGCAGACAGCCTCCGGACCTCGAAACTATAAGAAATCTGAGGAACCCTCTAGTTCAGCACCTTCCTTCGACAGCTTAAGAAGCACGTCCTGGACCAGGCTGGTGCTCAGACATCATTCCCAGTGAACAGAAGGCACAGACACTGCCTCATCCACGGACTCCTCAGCGGTGGAAATCTCCACAAAGGCCATGCCGCCCACGGCCACACACGAGCTCAAATGATACAGGCCGCTCTTCACAATGAAGGAATCTGAAAGCCAGTTCTCGACAGCATCTTATCCGAGGGATCAGTGGTGAATTCCACCCTCACTTCACGGGAAGATGACCCGTGGCATATTCCACTGTCGGATCAGGAGCCAGGGTGGGATTCTGAAATCTGCTCTTCCCGGTGAGGTCAGCAGGGTCCTCCCCTGGCAGGGCCTCTGTGGTGCATTGGCTTTAGGGCTGACGGTCACGGTGCGGACCCTAAAGCAGCATTGAAACTGCACTAACTGACCAGGGCACACTGGCTGTGTCTCTCGTCTGTCCCGTTAGACAGTGGGTGCCTGGAGTTTGGGACCGAGTCTTCTCATCTCTCTGTCCTGAGTACTTACTGTTTTGTCTCAATCACAACAGAAGCTCAAAAATTTTTTCAGAAAGGCAAATAAGCAGGAAACAGAAAAGGGTCTTAGCCATAACCACGGTTAAGTTTCCTTTCTTGCAGATGACAAAATTGGAACCTAGAAAGTTCAAGTGTCAGAGATTATAGTACTGATTTTTGGCAAAATCACGGCAAAACTTCAGTCTCCTAAGTTGCAATCCCGTGGTCTTCCTCATCCAGAACGGACTGTGGACGCCCTAACTCGGTGAACAGCCTTGGGATGAATTCCATTGACAAGAGTCCCTCGCACACGCATCTGCCTTTGGCTGAACAGAGCGGCCACAGGGTACAGCAGTGAAGACAGCACAGCCTGGAGGCGGAGCCCAAAGCCAGAATCCCAAATCCGCCCTCACACTGCCCATGTGGCCTTGAGAAAGTCACTGACAATGCCCCAGTTCCTTCATCAGCAAAATGGAGAGTCCCCGGGCCGGTGCTCATTAGGGAGCTTGAGGCAGGGCCCTGGCCCCATCAGCACCGACCCTGCCGCAGCTGCTGCAGCTAGTGGGTGATCTGGCTGGGATGCCTCAGCGTACATGCAAGGCGCCCCTGTCGCCACTGCTGACATATTAACTAAGAGCAACAAACGTTATGAAAACGCAAGAACAGTAAAGTCTTCATAACCTCTGGCTCTTTCTGGAGATTCAGAAATTGGCAGATAAGCTAATCTTATATTACAGTTCCTCTCTCCAATTTTTTTCTTTTAAAAATAACCTAATCACTGAAGAGGATAATCTCTCAGAATGATAAAAAGTATAAAATTTCATTCCATATTGGCAATGATTCCACATAGGCATGTCAGAAGACCAGAAAGTAAAAGTTTTAGGCTCAAGACGTGGAATCCCTGGTTAGACCAGTGGTCCCCCCAGCCAGGAAACGAGGCTTCCGGCGGGGACACCAAAGGCGATGTGGGTGTGGGATCTGCCTGGAAGGTTTGGGGAACTGTCCCCAGTATCCCTGGCTTCCCACGACAAATCTGACACCATGAGGACATCCCTGCCCTTCATCTGTTCCTATTTTTAGTCCCCTTCATTGATGAGAGTAATGAGTTCCTTCAGTTTCCTCCGAGCCCTGCATGTGACAAGGTCTTCATTCTGCATTTTCTCCTTGTAGCGTCGGGACACGTGTCCATGATGGACGTGGTCCCTCGGCCAGCATTCGCCTGCATGAAACCTGCCACGTGAGCAGCCTTCTCCTGAGGAGGAGTTTTAAAGTCCCTTACAGAGAATTACCGTGTGAGGGAAGGTCTGGGAGCTAAGGTGGCAAGACGTGAAGACTCCCAGAGCAGAGTCTGGGTGGGCCCAGGTTTGAATCCGACCTCCAGGCAACCTCTATGAACCCTGTTTTCTCATCTGGAAAGCTGGGATTTCCAACAGTGTCTGCTGCTGAGTATCACGGGGCTAAATGACCCAACCTGCGCACGGAGGCAGCACAGTGCGTGGCATGGGCAAGCTGGGCCCTGCTGGTGGAGGCGGGGGCGCTCCACTGCCGCTGTGTTGGAGCAGGCAGCACGGGTGAGGCTGAACGGTCTTGGAAGGTTCAGGGTCAAGGCCCAGACATGGGAGAAAACTGAATTCACAGCGCCAGTGTGAAAACAACGACGGGACAGAACAACAACGTCAGAAATCACATAACAAAAGCATGTCACGCACACGGCCTTCTCTGAATCCCAACAAAGTCTAAAGTAGTCAAGGCAGACGGAATTCCTCCCATCTCATACATGAGAAAACTGAGGCTCAGAGACAGGAGTACCTCCTCCCCAGGCACTGCATGAGAGACATGTGGCACTGTGAAAGCCAGAGCAGGTCCCCAGCCCCTGGAGCGCAGGACCCACCCATGACAGCTCGCTGCCCTAGGGACATGATTAACGGCCCCTGCAGGGACACCCACAGAGCCCACGGTGAGCAGCACACATGGCTACGCTGTTCCCGGCACCCACCGGGCTTTCCCGGCTCCTCCCGGGCAGTGGCCCAGTGCTTAGGCGGCGTCCCTCCACGTGCCCACTGCTGCTCCTCAGGATGCTGCCCTCCAGGCTGGAGTCCCCGGCCATGGCCACATACGGGTCCTGCAGCTTCGGAAAGCTGTCTGTCCTAGGGGGATTCTCCCACAGTGCTAACTCAGGCTCAGGTCAGGTGCCTCAGGGCAGCCCCTGGCCACCCACCCACTCAGGGCAGCACCTTCTGAAAGCCGACCCTGCCCAGGGCACCACTTGTCTGTGAAGCATTTCGTGACCACTCCTCGCTCTAATAATCAGTCTCTCAGGACATCCTCAACTCTGGTCAGTGGAATGACACAGTAGGTGGGAGGCCCGCTGGAAGATCCCCGGGGTTCAGCCTCGTGGGCCCCGGTCACACCACGGGGAGTGCAGGCAGCCCGCGTGCTCAGACTTTCGAAGCGGCCACGGCCGCACCTCCAGCACCTCGGTGGAAGGGCCCGACCCGCATCAGGCTGGGGTCAGCGGTGCCTTGGTTTTCGGGCCTCAGGCCTCACAGGAGCTGTAACAACTTGAAATGCAGCGCTTCCAGGTTCCCATGATCTGGCAGGACCGCTGTCCTCAGCAAAGCCAAAGTACAGCCTCCAGGGGGTTTGGGTCAGACTCCTAAGTCCAGACACAACTGCCTGATCAGTTCTCTTTATCTTGTATCACAAGCAACCCTACCTAGTGACCTGCTAGAGCACTGCCCCCATCCGGTTCCCAGGGAAACAAAGCTACAACTGAGCCCAAAAACGAAAGCTGATGAGAACGCCAACCTCTGGGCTCCCTGCAAGGGCCGGGGGTCAGGACCACCCCAAATATCACCCTGCATCACCGAGCAGCCCCAAGAGGTGTCCCAGAGTGGGGCCTCCTGTGCAGAGCACGCCTGATTCTCACGGGTCACAGTGGGAGGTGCATCTCCAGGTAGTAGGAATTCTCCCACTGCGGAGGAGCCAAGGGGAAAAGGAGGCGAAAAGCCAAGGTGAAAAGTCTTCAGAGAGAACCAGCATCCTGTCCTCTGTGGCCCTTTGGATTTGGCAAAGGAAAGTCAAGGCAGGGAAGTGGTGACGGGAGCTGGGGCGGGCCCCCTCCCACTCGAGGGCCTCCCAGTGAAAGGGGCCTATTTCAGCACAAAACCTTCCCTGTGCCACCCTCCCTACTCTCAACCCCCAAAACAGAGCTTCTGTCTTTGTCTTCAAGGAGCCGCACCAACGGCAGAGGAACGAGAAGGCACATCCTACTGCGACAGCATCCTTTACACGGTGCCAAGGGTTTGCACAGCAAGATCTGGGGACCTTCTCTGAAGGGGCCCTCCGCAAGCCGCATGTTTCATTCGAGAGATCACCACACAGTTTGCATTCTACTTCCTAACATATCCACATTCATTTGAGGCTACAAATCACGTTTTCATTACTTAAAATCAAACAGAAGTGACACTACAGAAAGACACACCACCCTTATCCTGTGGCTTCAAGCACCCCGGCACCCTGCCACCCAGCCCCGGAGGTGTTGTGCCCTGCTTAAGAAGCTCCCGTCATGGAAGGGAAGGCTCGGTCAGCGAGCCGTGAGAGCGGATGGGCTCCTGGGCTGGCCCAATGCTCCCAGTGGGCTCTGCTGCCTGTGCCGGGGGTTCCTGCGGTGGCTGCTCCCCAGTGCAGAGGAGGCTATGGCTGCAGAACTGCCCACATCTCCTGAGGGTAAGGTGCACTGGAGTGGGCATACGGTGTGCTCCAGATGCTCAGAGCCCACTGCTCAGGACTGTTTGCACACACCCCTGGAGTCCCGTCCTTGCAGGGTACATAGACCCAAGTCTGAGACAAACCTGTTCACAACAGCCTCATGTTTTCTCATTATTTAACAGCAGTGTTAGTTAACTGTGTCCGTTTTACAGATGAAAGCTCCAGAGGTTTACTTGACTGGTCCAAGATTAGAAAGCCAGTAAACATCAGAGGGAAAAGCAGAAAGTCTAGGTTTTCTAGCCACCAAACCTGGTGCCCTCTCTACTGCCCGGTACCCCTGTAAGACTGCTGCCTCCCCAGCCTCCACTGCCCTGCTCCCACCATGTCCACCTAAGGAGGTAAAAGAAAGGCTGGGTAAATAACTGGACCACTTGACATTTAGCTTCCCTTTTTAATTTTTCAGTGTAGTCTGACGATGGGTCTCACTCATTCCCAAACGCCTCCCTGGGGTGTGCTAAGTTTTCATGTCTAGAGTGTGACAGAGGACGCGAGACAGAGAAAGGGTAAGGAACCCATTCTAGGTCACACACTTCACTTCCAGGACAGTGCAGTCCCTGAGGACTTAGACCCAGATGAATTTAGCTGCTCAGCTGTCATTTTCTTACGTTTCCTCCTACTCATTTATTCAGTACACCTCAGCAGCCTTGTTCCCAAGAAAAATCCACTATATCTTCCTAAATCTCACTGAGATGATAATTTCAACATAGTTCAAATTAGTCGATTCAGTCTGTCACTATGTTCTGAGTAGCTATGATGCAGCAAAATGGCTGATCACTCACATGGGGTCATGTTTCAGAGGAAGACGGTGCCAGGATGAGCAGCTGAAGCTGCGCGGCCTCTGCAGGCCAGGGCACTCGGCACAGAGGCAAGCAGCTGTGTCCAGCCCTGCCAGGGGCTTCCAGTCAGCAGGAAACAGGGAGACAAGTGTTCTGGCAGAAACAGCCACACAGGGGCACGGAGACGGACTGGGACCCCGGGGAGCTAGGGTAGAGCAGGGCTTTTAGGAGGCCATAGTTCTATTATTTTATTTTATTTTACTTTAATTTACTTTATCTACTTTACTTTATTTTGCTTTATCTTATTTTATTTTATTTTATTTTTATTTTTTGAGACAGAGTCTCATTCTGTCACCCAGGCTGGAGTGCAGTGGCGCAATCTCAGCTCACTGCAACCGCTGCCTCCTGGGGTCAAGCGATTCTCCTGCCTCAGCCTGGGACTGAGGCACACACCATCACACCCGGCTACAGGCACACACCATCACACCCGGCTACAGGCACACACCATCACACCCGGCTGTGACTACAGGCACACACCATCACACCCGGCTACAGGCACACACCATCACACCCGGCTGTGACTACAGGCACACACCATCACACCCGGCTACAGGCACACACCATCACACCCGGCTAATTCTTGTATTTTTAGTAGAGATGGGGTTTCACCATGTTGGCCAGGCTGGTCTCGAGCTCCTGAGCTCAAGTGATCCACCCGCCTCGGCCTCCCAAAGTGCTGGGATAACAGGTATGAGTCATGTGCTGGCCCTTTTTCATTTTTAAAAAATTTGATTGTCTATACTCAAGGTCTGCAACATGATGCTGGGATACAGAGAGAAAAGGTCACTATAGTGAAATGAATTAACATATCCATCAGCTCACACAGCTACTCGTTCTCTTTTTCTGTGGTAAGAGCAGCTACAATCCGCTCACTTAGCGAAAATCCCAAATAGGATACAAGACAGTCAACAATAGCCCCGCTGTAAATGAGGTCTCTGGCCTTCTCCATCCTACCTACCTGCTACTTTGCATCCTCAGACCTACAGTTCCCAGTGCCCCTTCCTTAACCATGTAACCGTGGTTTTATTCTCAATCTCTGTATACTCAACTTGTTTTGTCGTTAAACTCCATGGATGAGCTATCCTGTATTTTTTTTTTTTTTTCTTTTTGAGATAGGGTCTAACTCTGTCACCAGGCTGGAGTGCAGTGGCACTATCACGGGTCACTGCAGCCTCAGACTCCTGGACTCAAGTGCTCCTCCCGCCTCAGCCTCCTGAGTAGCTGGACCCACAGGCACATGCCACCACACCCAGTTAATTTTTAAATTTTTCTTTTTTTTGGTAGAGACACAGTCTTGTCATGTTGCCCAGACTGGTCTTGAACTCCTGGGCTCAAGCAATCCACCCACCTTGGCCTCCATTTCTAAGGGTAAAAAAGAGCTCCCAATGTGTAGACAAGAGAGAGGGTGGGGCACTGGCCAGAGCTACAGAAAGGCACAAAGGCAGAGGGATGTCACCTGGGAAGCCGTGGGAACCTGGTGTGTTGGCACCAGTTCCAGGAACTCAGACCTCCAGGTCCAAACATCTGTGTTCACACCTGTCATAGCAGACTACCTCGGCGGGAAGCACATGAGTCTGCGTCACACTGAGACTACCTCGGCGAGAAGCACGAGTCTGCCTCACACTGAGACATCCCTCTCTAAGGACCATTTCCACCTGGGGTGCCACCCCTACCACCTGCTCATCACGTGGGGTCCACCACATTTAATGCTCTAGGGGGTCAGCCTGGGTTCCCTGGATCAGAGACCACCCACCATGCTCTAATGATCTCGGGGCACCAGCCTAGGCTCCCCTGGATCAGAGTCTGACCACACTCTTATGATCTCCCCTGCATCAGAGTCTGACCACACTCTTATGATCTGGGGGCACCAGCCTGGGTTCCCCTGGATCAAAGCCCATCCACCACGATCTAACGATCTCAGGTGCCAGCCTGGGATCCCTTGCATCAGAGCCCACCCACCAAGCTCCAGTGATCTTGGGGCGCCAGCCTGGGTTCCCTTGGATCAGAGACCACCCACTGTGCTCTAATAATCTCAGGGCACCAGGCTGCACTCCCCTGGATCACAGGTCCACCCAGTATGCTCTAATGATCTCAGGGCACCAGCCCAGGTTTCTTTGGATCAGAGTCCAGCCACCACACTCTAATGATCTCGGGGCACCAGACTGGGTTACCCTCGAACAGAGCCCACCCACAGCATGCTAAAGATCTCGGGGCACCAGCCTGGGCTCCCCCAGATGAGGGTTCCATGACCATTCTCTAATGAACTTGGAGTACCAGCCTGGGCTCCGCTGGGTCACAGTTCCATGACTACTCTCTAATGATCTCGAGGCACCAGCCTGGGCTCCCCTGCGTCAGAGGTCCTTAGATATTGACAAGGTTCCCCTCGGTGAATTCCTGAAGTTTAGGAGTGAGGAATTAAATTCCATTCTTGTTTTTCTATAGAAACCCACAAAGTGCTCTGGAGTGACCACCACTCAATGCGTATAACCTCAGCTAAATGCAGGAGTTAGTTCCACTCTGCAAACATGTTTTTCAAACAAGGTGTAAAAATCTGTGAAAAGATTTAGAGAGCAGCAAGAGAAGTGGATGAAGGTTTTAAAAATGGCTCGCACCAGTATAAGTGATCAAGTTAGGACATGGTCACGAAGACACGAAAGGGGAGACAATGGAACGTCCAGAGCAAAGGGGACACAGAGCCAGACCACTAGTGCCCTCTGCTGATTGTGAGGCCACCACACAGAGCGTCACCAAGGATGGTGTGAGCAGAGGCAGGCACACACTCATGAAACAGTGTGAGAAAAGGCAGACACACCCACCCAGGAGACACGGAGAGCAGAGGTAGGTATGCGCACACTCACAAGACAGTGTGAGCAGAGCCAGGTATGCATTCATGAGATGGTGTGGGCGGAGGCAGGAGCACACACTCATGAGACAGTGTGAGCAAAGGCAGACACAGATACACTCATGAGACAGTGTGAGCAGAGGCAGGGGCCCATACTCATAAGACAGTGTGAGCAGAGGCAGGGACACACACTCATGAGATGGTGTGAGCAGAGGAAGGTGCACGTATACTCATGAGACAGTGTGAGCAGAGGCAGGGGCACACACTCGTGAGATGATGTGAGCAGAGGGAGACACATGTACACTCATGAGATGGTGTGAGCAGAGGCAGGGGCACAGACTCACGAGATGGTGTGAGCAGAGGCAGGGGCACACTCATGAGGTGGTGTGAGCAGCAGGCGTGTGCACACTCATGAGAAGGTGTGAGCAGAGGCAGGCACACACTCATGAGGTGGTGTGAGCAGAAGCAGGCGTGTGCAAACTCATGAGATAGTGTCAGCAGAGGCAGGCCCACACACATGATACAGTGTGAGCAGAGGCAGGCACGTGTACACTCATGACACGGTGTGAGCAGAGGCAGGCACACAATCACAAGACTGTGTGAGCAGAGGCAGGCACACAATTACAAGACTGTGTGAGCAGAGGCAGGCGTATATGATGTACCCTAATTCAGAAACATACATTAGAAATTAAAGCAGCAAAGTTGGGGTTTCTTTATGTTTATCTGAAACATATGCTTTTTTCTCAATGAACCTTAAGAAAACCTTGGGTGAAACAAGTTCTAAATATAGGAATGAGATGCAGGTCAAGGCCTGCTGGTAGCATATTCTGAAGTGCACATAAATTGGGGAGGGAAGTGACTGGAAGTACCTGGCAGCTCCAAAGGGAGAAATCCCAAGAGAAATATATCACTCATGGTAATTCCCTGCGTGACCAGGCTTCTTTCAGGTGGCAACACCACAGCCTCTTGTGGCTCCAGGTCCAATTGAGACCTGCAGGTTGTGCTGTTATTTGCTGTGTGTGGAGGCCTGCGTGCTCCTCGGAGGCCAGCCTGCCACCTGCCACGTCCCCACCTCCGTATCCGACCCGCAATCTACTCCCACAGATTAGTCACTGTGGAGATCTCTCCTGTTCCAAGTACGTACAGTCCCGTCGAGACAGCTTCTACCCTGGCCACAGTCACTCCTTTTGCTTTCATAGACATGCATTCTTCTTATAAAATTATCAGAAAGGAGAGTTAAGTTGTTTTTTAAATCTTCATCATCTATGTAGAAAACATTCCATGAGTTTATTGTGCTACAACTCCCCCTTTCACCAACTCCAAGAATGTCCTTTTCACAATCATCACAGGTAATAACTGAAAATAGATCAACAGCAGGTATAAATCTCTATCAGTAATAGATGGCAATCTGTCACTTGTTCCTTGCATGAATAGAGATTTAAGCTAGGAGATATGGATGTATGGTTTAATCTGAAAATGTTTGACTTTTTAGGATACTTTAACCTCATGCAAATTTTCTATCATTTTCTAAGACAATGTGAAGAGAACGTCACTCTTCAAGGAGACTTTGCCTGTGAGCGCCAGATCCTTCAGCTGTGCACGGGGAACTCAACACTGCCATTCCTGACCACCCTTCTTATGAATAGTAAGGGTACAGAGAAAGGGTTTCTTGCTTGCATTTAAAAAAATAAGTCACGAGCTCATCCACTTCTGCATATTTGTGATGTTCATTCTAGCACGTGTGCTTGTGTGCACAAGAGTTCTACCACACTGCAGACTTCACTGATTAGAAGACATTCAGTGTGAAGCAATAAAGATAGAATGTAAACACTGTTGCTTCTGACAAATAACCAATAGCAACATCCTAAAGAAGAGTGAGGCCCTCCAAATGAATTGTTTCTAGACAACTCTCCCCAGAGGCCCCGTCTCCTTTCCTCCCCATAAGATCCACGGAAGGCCAGGTGCAGTGGCTCACACCTGTAATCCCAGTGCTTTGGGAGGCTGAAGCGGGCAGATCACTTGAGCTCAGGAGTTCAAGACCAGCCTGGGCAACACAGTGAGACCTCATCTCTACTACAAATGTTTTTAAAAATCAGCCAGATATGGCAGTGCATACCTGTGGTCCCAGCTATTTCGAGAGGCTGAGGTGGGAGGATTGCTTAAGCCTGGGAGGTGGAGGTCGCAGTGAGCCAAGATTGTGCCACTGCACTCCAGACTGGGTGACAAGAGCCAAGAGCGAGGCTCTATCTCAAAAAAAAAAAAAAAAAAAAAAAAAGCCTGAAAAAGGATTTCAGGACATCTGTGAAGAAAGACACAGAAAGAACTTTAGAAGAGGGAACCGCCTGCCGGAAGGAGGGCTCCTAACAACTCACGCCAGCTGGCCTGTGATCCGCCCGCCCTCTCCACCTACGGTTCTACTTCCCACACTGCCCGCCCCTGCCCCACACAGGGTGTGCGCCGAAAGGCGTGTCTCAGAAGCCCTCAGTCTCTTCATTAAAAGAAGCCAACTGTTCACCAAAATACCACACAAACTAATGGAGACAAAAAGAAGGAAGGGCTACAAAGGAGGAGAAACAAAGAAAACATGTGTGGGGCTCCAAGGACAGCAGGGACAGGAGCTTTTCTATAAGCACATCCCGATAAACAGCACACCAGGAACAGACACACAGTAAACGCCGCAAGAGGCCTCCCAACAACCCAGGCAACGGCAGGGGAAGAGCACAATGGGAGAAAACACTATTGGAAGACACGGAGGATACAGTGCAACTCTGATCTTTGCAAAGAGATTTGTTTCAATGAAGTGACGATTTAAGCAATGTCGTCTCATCTAAGTTTGTGGTGCTTTTGGATTTAATTCATATTTGATTCATTGAAATGTGGAAGCTTAGTGATTCAGAGGCGAGCTAAGTGCAAAAACTACAGAGCACAAGTATGTTTGCAAAACACAGGAAGTCTCTAGAACGTTTTCCCTGCACTGGGTTATGCAGAGCAAGCTTAGGTCTGTGACTCCAGGCTTGTCCGGAGGCACCTGAAGCCGGAGGGCCTGGCACCTTGCCCCATGGGCGCGACCGCTGATGCAGATGACCCGATTCAGGTGAGACCCGGCGCCACACGTGCTTTGAAGGGCGAAGAGCCAGGTTAAGCATGAGTCAAGTCGCTGTGCTGCTCTTTCCTGATCAGAGCAGGAACTCGCAGCATTTCACACTGGAAAACAGCCTTCCCTGCGGGATGTAAATCTCAGTTCTGCCTATGGCAGGAATAAAACAGCATTCTTGGAACTTAGACATGAATGTTGTGGAACAGTTTTGTCTTTCTTCCTCGAGAGGCTGACAGATGAGGGAAATACTTAACAGCAGATCCATGCTGCCTTCGAAGTCTGGCAGAAAGAGTCAGTCTCTGGAAGCCACGACTGAAAATCATGAGATCCAGGGTAACTTGAAGGACGCGACCAACTTATGCCTGTGGACGACCAACAAGACCAAGATTGCTCGGCAACTGTGTTAGTTCTCTGTTGCTCCTACAAACTGCCACAAACTTGGCAGTTTAATTCAAAGCCCACTTACAGCTGGGAGCAGCTGAGGGTGGTCCCAGCAGACAGCCAGGAAACAAGCCTGCATCCTACAACCCCAGGAGCCACGTGAGGTGAGAGCCCTGACACAGCCTGGCAGGGGCCTGGATGGCAGCCTGGAGACCCCAGGCCACGGCCCTACGAAGCCACAGCCAGTACATACCGTTGAAGAGGCATGTGCTGTTGGAAGCCGCTGTGTTTGTGGGAATTCCTCTGCAGTGTATAATGACTATGGAAGCAGGGGCCGCGGTAATAAATGCCTGAAATGCAGGAGGAGCTCTGGATTCCAGCAGTGGGTAGAGGCTGGGAGGTTTTTGAGGAGCCACAGAAAAAGCAGAGCATGCCTGGAATATCCAGGGGGCAGAAAGGCCGTGCCCTGCAGGGTCGTGGAAGCAGCTCCTGTTGTGCTGAGGCTGGGCCTGCACTCGGGGGGTTTCCTGGTGGGGGGACAGGGCAAGGGTGGAGGAGGGGGCAAATGCGGGAATAGCTATACGATGGTGGAGTAACTAAAAGCCCAGCGTCTCCATCCAGAAAAGGCGCTGAAATGAAAAGCCTAACTGATATGGTCTGGGTCTGTGTCCCCACCCAAATCTCATCTTGAATTGTAATCCCCACATGTCAGGAGAGGAACCTGGTGGGAGGCGACTGGATCACGGGGTGGATTTCCCCCTTGCTGTACTCGTGACAGTAAGTTCTCAGAAGATCGGGTTGTTTGAAGGTGTGTGGCTCTTCCCACTTTGCTCTCTCTCTCCTGCTGCCTTGTGAAGAAGGCCCTGGCTTCCCCATCACCCCCACGGTGACTGTGCATTTCCTGAGGCCACCCAGTCATGCTTCCTGTTAAGCCTGCAGAACTGTGAGTCCATTAAACTTCTTCATAAATTACTCAGTCCCAGGTAGTTCTTCATAGCAGTGCGAGAATGGACTAATAACCCGACTGTCAGGAGGGTGTGCCCCTAAGAAAAGGCTGAGGATGGGCCACACTGCATGTGGTTAAAGCCTCGGGAAGATCAGGAGGTCAGAGTGCAGGCCTAGGAAGGGCCTCTCAAGAAGCGGAGGAAGCATCTCACAGATCCTCAGGCAGAAGAGAGAGTGAAGGGTGAAGGGTGAAGGTGAAGGGTCAAGGGTGAAGGGGGCAGTCCCTTGGCTGTCTTAGCAGGAGACTAAGGCAGAGAAGAGATGGTTTCTAAAAGATCTGCAGGTAGGCTCTTATCTGAGGAAGTGAAGCCTCAGGAAATCTACTGAAGACCCATAGATTCTTAAGAAATGTGTTTCTGCTGAGACACTGTCAGCTTGGACCAATCAGCACAGACAGCAGACAAAACACAAGGAGGCTTTCGGATCCCCAACCTCCCGCTGGCAGGAGGGAGGCACACAGCCACACTCAGCCACAAGCCACACTGCCCTCCAAGTGGAAGGCAGGGCCCTCAGAGAGTGGACATGGGGCGGCTGTGAAGTTAAAGTGGAAGGAGGGCCGGGCACGGTGGCTCACGTCTGTAATCCTAGCACTTTGGGAGGCCAAGGCGGGTGGATTACCTGAGGTCAAAAGTTCAAGACCAGCCTGGACAACATGGTGAAACCCTGTCTCTATTAAAAATATAAAAATTAGCCGGGCATGATGACGTGCACCTGTAATCACAGCTACTCGAGAGGCTGAGGCAGGAGAACTGCTTGAACCCAGGAGGCAGAGGTTGCAGTGAGCCCAGATTGTATCACTGCACTCCAGCCTGGGTGACAGAGCGAGACTCTGTCAAGAAAAGAAAAGAAAGGGAAAAGCAAAGGGAAAGGGAAGGGAAACATACACAGAACTCGGTGAAAGCAGAATTTTAGATCAGGACGTCCTGGTGACCAGCCTGATACACAAGCCATGCAATCCCTACACATCAATGTTCTGAAGCCAGGGTATGAGAGGGAAGATGAGACAGAATGCATTAAAAGTATCTAAAAAGTCATTCAGCCTGTGGGACAAATGAAGGCAACATTTTAGAAACTACGTATCAAAAACTACAAAGAATTTGTTCTGGTTTACACGGTAAAGAAAGAGATCCTAGGAGATATTTCTCCATATTGCCAGAATTTAGAAAGGAGTCATTGACGACGACCGAACAAGGAGAACTGGGGAAGAGGGAGGCTCAGTTCAGTGACTCAGGCGTCTGCATTGACACAAACTAAGGTCCCAGAGCCCCAGAGCCCCAAGAGCCTAGAGAGTCCAACAGCAGGCAGGAAGAAGCCTATCAGGCGTATCACCAGTCAACGCGCGTGTGTACATGGAACTGCCCTTACCAAAGAGGACTGGAAGACGGTCACCAAGACACTATAGGAAAGAGGTGAATCCCTGCTGCTGCCTGCAACGTACAGTTTCTGCATCAGGATGCCTGTGTCTGCCTCACCAGAACCTCCAGCACTGTACTTCCCTGACCAAGGGGTCAACGTTCCTGGAACAGCTGATTCCAGCTTCAATTCTTAGAATCTTAAGATTCTAAGAATTTCTGCAAACACACAATATCACGGCTTCTCTGTGTATGCAACACCTTCATTAATGGTTAAATCTTTTAAGTCATGTGTCAACCCATTAGCAATACAAAACCAGTCTTAGGAAATACCTCCAGTTACCTCCAGTGACCAGGTACCTTAGAAAAGCCGCACTTACTTCTGTTGTAGCAGGTCGCCAGCACACCTCTGTCTGCAGGACTAGCACTAATGTGCCAGATTTCACCCGCTTGATGGAGGAGGACATTTTTATTTATAATGTTGTTTTCATCGTCGAAATCTATGATGTGGATCTAGAAATACAAGAAAAGAGCACATCAGGATCTCAAACACTTTCCTCAGTACCTTCATCAGACGTCATGATTACAAAGAATAATCACATGCACATTTCATGACAGATATATCTTTAATTAATTGTTATTATGCCAACAGTATGTACTTCTATAATTTCTTACTGGACTCCTCTCCAAAGACAAGTTAGAAAATCCCTGTGGAACATTTTTAAGATTGCAAGCTACGTAAGATTGCCCTCTGGTCATACCCAGTCTTAAAGAAATAAGGCACCAAATGCTGTGTCTTCAAGTGGTTCTAAGACTGAGCCACTGTTGGTGTCAAGGCCAGAGCTGCTCAGGGCTGTCCCTATCAGCAAGGTCCTCCCAGCCTGCTGCATGGCTGCTGGGGAGGGCAGGGGCGGCAGGCCACGACTGCCTAATTAGGTCTGGGACTGACCGTGCCTGGCCCACTCTGTCTACAGTGGGCAGAGCTCGCCTCATACGTCAGACATGATTAAGGTGGGAGAGAGTAAGAAAGGGCTGTATATTCACACGTTTTTATTCTCTTTTCAAAAACAAGTCCAACAGTCACTGGTGCCTATTATCTTATGACATTAAATGGTATAACATTTTAGCCACTACATAAGAAAGTTAAATATACTATCTCCATGCTTTCCAGGATAACTTTTAGAGGAATTGAAATGATTTCACATTTAATTTCTTACCAATACCCAAGTCAATGAGAAAACGTAATTCCTCTTTTAAAAGTAAATCTGTACTAAGAAAAATATTCATGGATCTGCACAAAAGATTTATATCCAAGTACGTTTACTATGGCATTGATTATTGTAATAAAAAAATTAGAAGTTACCTAAGTGTTTAGTAATAGGAAACTGTTCAAATAAATTGCAGTATTTGAGGGTAATATAATATTATGACGCCATTCGGTATACTGTAGACTACTCAGTGGCATGGAACGATGTAATAAATATTTTAGAAGATAATACAAAAAAGAAACTGTACGAATGCTACATCCTTTTCTTGTTTGTTTGTTTTCAAAAAGTATGCGTGTCCAAACAAGACAACCAGCAGGTACCTGAATGGTGTCGGACGGTGGAATTGTAGGTGGCTTTCCTTTACTTCTTTGTGCTTTATTTGTACTTTTACCATTTTTGCCTAATTAGGTCTGAGCCTGACCGTGCCTGGCCCACTCTGCAATACGTTTGCAATCAAAACAAACATTAAATGCTATGTTTAAACTGTCTCCACAATACCCAGTAGCACCTACACGTCACCCAAACCTCAGACGGCCCTTTCATCATTTCCAGCTGCTCCTCTCAGGGTCTGATATGGTGTGGATCTGTGTCCCCTCCAAATCTCACGTCA
Organism: Rhinopithecus roxellana; assembly: GCF_007565055.1. Lineage (NCBI taxonomy): Eukaryota > Metazoa > Chordata > Mammalia > Primates > Cercopithecidae > Rhinopithecus > Rhinopithecus roxellana. The sequence continues at coordinate 53,501,202 of NC_044565.1, read as the reverse complement.
AATTGCAATCCCAATGTCAGACGTGGGGCCTGGTGGAAGGTGACTGGATCATGGGGGATGGGCCTTCACGAATGGGTTAGCACCATCCCCACTTGGTACAGTCCTCACGAGAGTGAATTCTCCTGAGACCTGGTCATTTAAAAGTGAGTGGCGTGGGCTGGGCGCGGTGGCTCACACCTGTAATTGTAGCACTTTGGGAGGATGAGGCGGGCGGATCACCTGAGGTCAGGAGTTTGAGACCAGCCTGGCCAACATGGTGAAACCCCATTTCTACTAAAGATACAAAAAATTAGCCAGGCGTGGTGGCGGGCGCCCGTAGTCTCAGCTACTCAGGAGACTGAGGCAGGAGAATGGCATGAACCCAGGAGGTGGAGGTTGCAATGAGCCGAAATTGCGCCACTGCACTCCAGCCTGGGTGGCAGAGAGAGACTCCGTCTCAACAACCACCACCAAAAAGTGAGTGGCATCTTCCCCCTCCTTGCTCCTGCTTCCACCATGTGAGGCGGCTGCTCCCTCTTCGCCTTCTGCCATGATTGGTAAGTTTCCTGAGGGCTCCCCAGAAGCAGATGCTGCTATGTTTCCTGCACAGCTCCAAAATGTGAGCCAAAAAATCCTCTGTTCTTTATCAATTACCCAGTCTCAGTTATTTCTTCATAGCAGTATAAGGTCACCCCGAGGAGTCATTCTGGACTTGCTCAGAATGTAATTCATACCCAGCCAGTGCCAGAGCCATGTGAACTGAACCAGAATCTCCCAAGAGTAGAGCAGGGCCGCCAGTACCGGGTGCTGGGGCCAGGGAGAAGCCAGACATGGCCGGCTTGCCCACTGCAGAGCAGGAGCCCAGTGAGCATGTGCACCCGCCCTTTCCATTCGGGGCCACTGCAGTTCCCACAGCAGGTTCAGAAATATTCCCAGTGAACAGTTTCCAATTACAATATCACACATCTAAGAACCAGGGAAATGAACATAGCACTTGTTTTTATAAGTGAAACTTTATTGTACTCTTTTTCCTTTCCACACCCAAGGAAAGTTTACCTATGAACAGTTTTCTTCCTCTGTGGACCTGTTACACATTTATAATATACTATTAATTATTAAATAATACTAAGTGATATTGAGAAAAACATTTGGCAGAAATACATATGTCCTATGATGTCACATCTCTACAATTGGGGATAGACCCTACAAACACCAAAGAAAAGGCAAGTGCAAGAATTTTCACAGCAGATATATTTTTGATAGCCAAAGCAGTAAACATCTCAGATGTCCATCAACAATAGAATGGGTAGGCCAGGTGCGGTGGCTCACATCTGCCATCCCAGCACTTTGGGAAGCCAAGGCCGGTAGGTCACCGGAGGTCAGGAGTTTAAGACCAGCCTGGCCAATATGGTGAAACCCCGTCTCTACTAAAAATTTAAAAATTAGCCGGGCGTAGTGGCAGGCGTCTATAATCCCAGCTACTTGGGGGACTGAGGCAGGAGAATCACTTGAACCCAGGAAGGAGAGGTTGCAGTGAGCTGAGATCACGCCACTGCACTCCAGCCTGGGTGACAGAGTGAGACTCTGTCTCCAAAAAAAAAACCCACAATAGAATGGGTAAATCAGTTGTGGTATATTCACAAATGCAGTTCTCACAGTAATGACAAGTAACAACAACACAAGCACAGACAACGCTGAGTGAGAAAAATCAGACACGAGAAGGAGCACCTTGTGCGATTACCTCAGGCAAATTACAGAGACCATTCACCGCGGGCCTGGAGTTGGCCCAGACTCCAGGGATCTTAGGGGACTGCTGGGGTGCCCTCCATGGCAGTGACACGGGTGCATATGGGTGTGGGCACATGTGCATGCAGGAGTGCACCTGTGTGGGAGCATGGGTACATGGTCTACACGTGTATATGCGTGGGTGTGTGTGTGTGGGAGCACAGGTACGTGGCCCACCTCTGTATGTATGTGGGTGTGGGGGAGGTGCAGGTGTGTGTGGAGGGGGTGTGGGTGTGAGGCAGGTGCAGGTGTGTATGTAAGCACGTGTGTGAGGGTCTGTGGGTACATGGGTATGGTGGGTGTACACGGGTGTGAATGCACGTGTGTGTGGGAGGCAGGTGCAGGCGTGTGGGAGGTGTGTGGGAGGGTGTGGGTGCATCACGGGTGTGGGTGTGGCGGGGGTACGTGGGTGTGGGGAACTGGTGCATGCATGTGTAAAGATGCCCCCAGTAGCATATTCTGGATGCGTGCACTTGGATGCGTGTTAAGTTATAGTTATACCTTACAGGCAGAAATGCATTAGAATAAAAACTAGTAACAAATACATGAAGAAAATTCATTCTTTATTATAACCAACAACTTAAAAATTTTTAAATGAGAATTTCATGATACCAATTAATATTTACTATATTAGCCAACTTCTTCTAAGTGATGGCAACCAATACAGGGAATTCTATGATAGTATTGGTCCACATTATAACTTGTCCAATTCTTTTATAAGGTTCGTTATAATATGTAAATAAGAACTACATAAATGTTGAAACTGAAATAATAATTTGATTTTGTGAAATCTGCCCCAAAGAATAAATGAACAAAAAAGGTGTATTATGAAATGTTATATAGCTTTAAAAGTTACGATTAAGAGCAATTATTAATACCAAAAATGTTACAAGAGTATTAAATTTTAAAAGCAGGCTATAAAATGGCATGTGATTATATAATACCATCACACAGGAACACAGACCACAAGGGGATACAGAAAATTAGAAGTAATTTTTGTGTTGCTAGGGAATTTTTTTCCTCAGCATTTTTCACATTTCCTACTTATCAGGAAATCCATTAGCACTGAAAAAAGGGATGCACTTAAATGTACTACTTTGTAAATCTGCTCCTCTGAAATGCACCAGGGCAGCAGGCGCAGCCGAGGGTTTTCTGGGTGTGTCTTCAGGACAGTGCGGCGAAGCCCCCACGCTGGCCCCTCGGCCTGGCTGCAAGTCTCAGCAGACCCTCTCTCCTAGTCTCCTGCCTCCCCACAGGCTCTGCCTCTGGCTGGGCCCACTTTCTTCCCATGAAGCTGTTTTCCTTCTCGTGAAGACACAAGGCACAGCTTTCCAACGGGACTCAGCTCCTGGATGCACACATCTCCTCCAGGTTCACCTCTTCCAGCCAGCAAGCACGCACAGGGCAGAAGGGGCATCCATGTTTCTCCCAAGCCCATGTCTCCTAATCTGGTACACTGCAATAGAAATGGTCTTTAACCTTCATTGCTAAGCCTGATGAGTCTTGAGATTTTCCCACATCCCTTATTTTATGGTTGATTCATAGAGTAGCACAAAGTACACATCTTCACGAACTGTTTTAACACTGGGCTGTTCAAACAGGATGCCAGCAACCAACACGAGCAAAAATAACGAAGTAATGGCTGAAATTTATATTGCACCAGGCACTATGCGAAGTATTTTATACACTTTAGTGCCTTAATCCTTAAAACAGCCCTAGAATATATTACTATTAATCACAATCTACAGGTGAAAAGACCGAGGCTTGAAGAGTGGAGGACCTGGGCTACTACAGTTAGGCATGGCACAGCCAGGCCTACGGGAGCCCCTGGTCCTGGCATGCAAGCTCTGCGGCCCCATCGCCTGCCCCGTAGAAGCACTCTGCAGGGCGGCAGCAAGCCAGAGTGCGAGGCAGCGCCCAGCTGGAAGGAAGAACCAGTACCTCAACTCTCTGTTCTCAGAGCACCACCCTACACCCCGCTCACCTGAAAGCATAAACAACTGTTTTGCTGAATACACATATGCAGGTACAGGCCGGCTCTGAAAACGAGTAACGTGACAAAGAAACACTGTAACTAAGGTGAGCGCAAAAGATTACCAGGGCTCAAAAGAAAGCCATTAACACCAGCTAGGCAGGTCCGGAAAGACGGTCGCCCTGTGAGCAGTACTTAAATGTTACTTTAAACTTTTCACGCCACATTGGATTTTTTTAATGTGTTAATCGTTTATAATGAAGATCAAACTCATCTATTTTGAATCATCATTAAAATTTTTAAAGTTGATTTTACCAGTGCTGGGCTAAGGCCATAGACGACATTGTAAAGATTTAGAATAAAGAGTTATAAAAATTTATTAGAAAGTCAGTAAAGATGAACTTAATCACCTCTCCCTCCTTTTCTGGAAGAATTGGGGCTTGGAGAGAAATGCCACGGTGTGGCCACAGCCCAGGGCCAGGCTGCTGAGTACAGAGCTGAGGCCGCCGCGCTGTCCATTTCATCTGCGCTTCTCAAGTGAAAGTTTAAAAACTCTTGAGAATTGAAAAAAAAAAAAAAAAGAAAGAAAAAGGTCAGGCATGGTGGCTCACACTTGTGATCTCAGCACTTCGCAGGGTGGAGGCGGGAGGATGGCTTGAGCCCAGGAGGTCAAGACCAGCCTGGGCAACACAGCAAGATCTCATCTCCACAGAAAAAAATAAAAATAAAAAATACCACACATAAATAAGAGTGGATATTAAAAAATCAAGAGCCACCCTCCTAGGGAAAGTGAATGATCCAGTGGCTTCCCCAGAGGCAGGAGATGCCCTCGGCCACCGATGGCAAACCTCCCCCGTTCTCACCCGGGACAGCCACTGGACAGACGACAGGAGACGCCTTTCCTGCCACGTCATCCATTAATAAAACCCACTTGCTCAGTGGCAATTCCTTAAGAGTTATGCGGAATACTGAATACTGCCTAGGACCAGATCTTGGACAGGACAAGCCATGGTCCATATCGCTGGTTTCCTTTACTGCTGGTTACAGCAAGTGACGCTGAAAACACAGTTTCTACTGTAGACGGCTTCACGCTTCAGCTCGGTGCTGACATGAACGTGACCTGCCAGTCAGGAGACCTGGTCTCTCATTTGGATTCCGTCATTCCTGGCTGTGTGACCTTGGGCAAGCCACTAACCCTTTCTGGGCTCTTTGTATATCTGGGCCCTTCTCAGTATTTGTACATTTAGGTAACTACATCTCTAAGATCTCTTTGTTCTAAGAGAAACACACACTCCTTTTTTTGTTTTTTTGAGACAGAGTCTCACTCTGCCGCCCAGGCTGGAGTCCAGCGGCGTGATCTTGGCTCACTGCAACCTCCGCTTCCCTGGTTCAAATAACTCTCCTGCCTCGGCCTCCTGAGTAGCTGTAACTACAGGCAGGTACCACTAAGCCCGGCTAATTTTTGTATTTTTGGTAGAGACGGGTTTTCAGCATATTGGCCAGGCCAGGCTGGTCTCGAACTTCTGACCTTGTGATCTTCCTGCCTTTGCCCTCCAAAGTGCTGGGATTACAGGTGTGAGCCACCACACTCGGCCAAAACACATATTGGTCCTTTAGCTAAGAACTTAAATGATAAGTAATACAGTTATTAAGTATGTTACTGATTTTCCAGTGCTTATGAGTCCCATACAATAACCGCCATTTCCCTAAACATAGTAATACTTCTCTCTGAGGCAATTAAAGCATAGGGTATTAACAGCTCTTGCCCATGAAGCCCAAACAGTACACTTGGCAGTGGGGGAGAAAAAAGACTCCACGTTCCAGAAGCTCCCTGTGCCCCAGGAGCACGTTGCTCAGAACTGTGCAGAAGGTGACACAGTCTGTGCAGTGGGTGGGCAAGGGCTGCAGCAGAGGCTGGAAACTAACTGAGTCACTGGAATGCCACCAGCTGCCTCTGGTAGCAGAGAACCGGGCTGAAGTACCAGCTCTTCCTTTCAGTGGGGAGCTGCCTCTCACTCTAAAAATCAGAAAGACATGAGTAGAACTCTGTAAAAAAGAAAGGGGGGGGGGCATAATCAATATAGTGAGACGAGGCTGGGTGCAGTGGCTCACACCTGTAATCCCCGCACTTCGGAACTGCTGATCCCCTGAGATGGTGAGGTGGGTGGATCATCTGAGGTCAGGAGTTCAAGACTAGCCTGGCCAACATGATGGAACCCCACCTCTACTAAAAATATAAAAATTAGCCAGGCGTGGTGATGCATGCCTGTGATCCCCACTATTCGGGAGGCTGAGGCAGGAGAACCACTTGAACCTGGGAGGTGAAGGTTGCAGTGAGCTGAGGTCATACCACTTCACTCCAGCCTGGGCAATAGAGCAAGACTCTTGTCTCAAAAAAAAAAAAAAAAGAAAAGAAAAGAAAAAAAGAAAAATATGCATATATATATATAGTGAGACCAAAATTCTCAGAAAGCAAAGTAGGGTACAATTCACAGAGGAAAATAGAAAAGCAAGTGCACAGTGGGAGGCAGCACCGTGGCACTACACTTCTGTCTCTCTTTACATGGATGCACACGTGGGAGGGGAACGCGGCCCCGGGGCACCATGCTTATCTTTCCCTAGATCTAGCTTGGTGCAGGCAGAAGAGGGAAACAGGGCACCACATTAATCTTTCCCTTGATTTGCACTGGTGCACACATATGACTGGTTCCTGGTACAGAAATCCAGTGAAAACCACCAATAACAACGTGCCACAGAAATGCTTTAAGGAAACCCTTATGAAACAGATGACTGGGGACACCCTACAATCTAGAGTCCACAACACTTCTCACAGCATGTTTTGTTCATCCGAAGCAGTGACAGACACCCTGCCCACCCCCACACCTCACAAACCGAGCAGATGGAATTTGCAGCAACACCCCGGAATTGTCCAGGCATGGGGTTTCTGGATATCATGACTTCTTTAGACAGAAACAAATCTGATGTTTGTCTGAAAATGTAATAGATGCCCAACAGGACATCACAAGATTTACTTGTGGAAAGTGAGTGCGTTTGCTACAGTAGAACTAATTATTACAGAAGTTTGTGACTTTCCTTAAAATACACCCATCCAACAATCTGCTCAGCACCAGGCACCAAAAGGACACAGCAGTGAACGGTCCTTGGCCTCACAATACTTGTCAGGGATGGCAAGGTGTCAAGATTTGGAGAAAAATACAGAATAGAAGTAACAGGAATCCTGTAACGTGAAGCCTTATATTAGAGGCATGCATACGCAAAGACAGACAAGAGTAGAGAAAAGGCATCAATTAGTTCCAGCTCAGGAATTGAAAAGGGGGTGGAAAAGGGAAGATTTCACGGAAAAGACGTTAGAAGCTGTCTGTAGGAGAGATCAGGACTCAAAAACCTTGGACAAAAATCATAAATTTCTCCTTAAACCCAAAGAACCCGTCCAGCTGAACACTTGCAGGAATGCCACCTGATATAGTTTGGATATTTGTCCCTGTCGAAATCTCATGTTGAACTGTAATCCCCAGTGCTAGAGGCAGGGCCTGGTGGGAGGTGTTCAGATCCTGGGGGTGGCTCCCTCGTGGCTGGGTGCTGTTTTGGATAGTGAGTTCTCCTGATTCTGGCCACCGAAGCGTGGCACTCCCCCTCACTCTTTGCTCCCGCCCTCGTGATGTGATGTGCCTGCTCCCACTTCGCTTTCCGCCATGACTGGAAGCTTCCCCAGGCTGTCCCAGAAGCAGATGCCAGAGCCATGTTTCCTGTACAGCCTGCAGAACCATTAAACCTCTTTTCTTCATGAATTACCCAGTCTCGGGTATTTCTACATAGCAATGCAAGAATGGCCTAATACACCAACAGATCTGAGGGTGTGATATGGTTTGCCTATGTCCCCACCCAAATCTCCTCTTGAATTCCCAAGCGTTGTGGGACGAACCTGGTGGGAGATAATCGAATCATGGGGCAGTTCTTTCCCGTGCTGTTCTCCTAATAGTGACTAAGTCTCACGAGAGCTGATGGTTTTGTAAGGGGGAGTGGCCCTGCACAAGCTCGCTCTTTGCCTGCCGCCATCCAGGTAAGATCTGACTTGCTCCTCCTTGCCTTCCACCATGATTGTGAGGCCTCCCCAGTCATGTGGAACCATAAGTCCATTAAACCTCTTTTTCTTTCCAGTCTCGGGTCTGTCTTTATCAGCAGCATGAAAACAGACTGATACAGGGTCAAACCGATTCTTCAAGAGTGAGGGAAAAGGGGAATATCAGAGAGCACTTTATATGTTAGATCTTAAGACTCACTGAACCTAAAAGCTGGAAAGAACCAATTAAAGAATTTCCAAGTATGGCAGACCATCTAGGGATATACCCTAAAAACACAGGACCCCTGAAGATGAAGCTCACACCGAAGACAGTAAGAAACAGAAATGCGAGTCAGGGACGCTTAGTGACAGGCTGGAGCCTCTGGATCAGGCCTCATCAAAAGGAAGCCAGGCTACCCTATGATGCTTCAGTGACCCTGAGTAGCCAGGTCCTTTTACCATTAAAGGAAGAGAGAAGGGTGAGGGAGGAGAGAGCGGCAGCAGCAGGGAAGAAATCAAGGCTCAGTTAGTCTAGAGTGGGGCTGGGAATCTGAATGCTGACCAAGCGCCCTGGTGATTCTGAGCACAGGTGAGAACAGGACTTGCAGGCAGCGGGGCTGCAGGCACAAAGCTGTCACAAATCAAAACAGATGCAGAACCATGCAGCTGAGCTGAGAAACTAAGAAGTTACCCAGGGGAAGAAACGAGCTGCTCTGTCATGCCCTTCTGTGACATCAGTCTTTTCACTGACGAGGATCCCAGCCACTGGGTCAATGCTTCCACGTTAGAAGAGGCAAAGCTGGTCCTCTTTGTCACCATGGCACTCCCAGAGGTCTCCAGAGGAAGATTCAGACTCATCCCTTATCTACATGAGAAGGCGGTGGGTACCAATATATGGGGAAAGTCTGTGGGAAACGCAGACCGCAGAAGCACTTAAAGTGCCTCAGGTCGGAAATCCTCTTGTTCCTCATCCCTGCCCATGCTAAGCCATAAGCACACTCCCCAGGAAGAACTCCAGCTCCTCCTCAAAGGAGAACCCCAGAAAGCGAGCAAAGACCCCAGAAATCCCTGTCCCCCCGCCCCCAAGCACAGGGAGCTACAACAGAGTCCTGTCCCATAGGAGGAAACAGACACAAATCAGTTCGTCCCTCAGAGGAAAGTCGGCAACTGTGACAGTCCCCACATTTTCAGAAAGATAGCGCAGCTGCATCATGGAGTAATGATGCAGCTACCGGGCATTTTCTAGGGAATTAATGACTGCCTGAAAGGAGTGAGGGCCTGAGGCAACGCCAGGAGCCATTAACCCTTCCCAGTTACCACTCCCTGGAGAGCTGGAGCTCCAGAGCAAGGGGTGGGGGCTTCCGATTGTGCAGGAGGAGGCCAGACTCTATTGTCACAGAAGGCACGTGGGCCGGGCTGCAGCCCGCAGCCAGTGGAGCCTTCCTGGCCACACACTTTCAAACAATCAGACCTGTGATAACTCACTCACTGTCACGAGAATAGCAAGGGGGGAATCCACACCCATAATCCAATCACCTCCAACCAGGTCCCTCCCTCAAAACTGGGGATTACAATTTAACATGAGATTTAGGTGCAGACAGGCCCAAACTATACCAGATGGTAATACTAACAGTACTGTGAGTATCTGCTTATCCATTTCGCCATTTCACTAAACACTGAACTCAGGACACAAGTATCTGTTCAGTTTTTGTGTACCCAGTACATAAAAAAGAGGAATTAAAGAGTTCTGTCAATCTACGAAGTAAGCATTTGTTGAGTGGATGAATGGACGAACAGCTCAACAATGTCACATGCCTTTACCAGAAACAGAAAGACAAAACCAGCAAGTCAAAAACACAGCTTCGTACCTATCATACGGATTCACACACAGACAACTGCAGGCAAGTGTGGAAATACATGAGGTGTGTAATAAAACCTACTGTTGACTCAAAAAATAAGATACTGGGAACTAACTTGAGAAATTATCAGAACTCTTCAAATTAGAAGGAAGGAAACAGAAAAACTGGAAAGCTTCTTTAAAATATTAATTGGATGTTACTTCGTTCCAAAAAACAAACAAACAAACAAAAAACAAATTAAGGCAGATTAAAACCCTTTCTGTCGTTTTGGGCTGACTCTTTCTTTCTTTCTTTTTTTTTTTATGTTTTTGTTTTTGAGACAGAGTCTTGCTCTGTCACCCAGGCTGGAGTGCAGTGGTGTGATCTCAGCTCACTGCAACCTCCGCCTTCCCAGTTGTCAAGCGATTCTCAGGCCTCAGCCTCCCAAGTAGCTGGGATTATACGTGCTTGCCATCACACTGAGCTAATTTTTGTATTTTTAGTAGAGACAGGGTTTCACCATGTTGGCCAAGCTGGTCTCGAACTCCTGATCTCAAGTGATCCGCCCGCCTTGGCCTCCCAAAGTGCTAGGACTACAGGCATAAGCCACCACACCTGGCCTCTTTTATTTCTCTATTTTGATAACTTTGGTACCAATGATTCTTCATTAATGTCATTACCAAATGGAAATGCCATTACCACATTCTGGCTAAGAGCAGGTACACAGTAATTCGCTCATAACTCTCATGCTTTCCATGGCCCCATTTTGTGATGAATTCCTGGGTTTCTGCTGGCTTCTGCTTTGTGGAGCTGCATTTGGAAGGCAGAGTGGCATGACTCCCATCCTATCTCTGTGCCACTTTTGCCCATGTGGGTTTTACTCCCCAATGCCCCTGGAGACGCCATCCCTGAAACCACAGGCCATCTTCATGGCGGGTCCTCCTTCCCTCTCAGGTGGCCATTGGTAACTATTTTTATATATAAATAATTCCCTTATATTTTTTCCAGTAGAAAAGTAACACACATACATATATACACATTCTGAAAACAAAATGTTAGAAAGAAAATAATTTTACATCCTGATTAGATGTTGCCCCCACCTCGCCCCAATCTGAGGTTCTGCTTTCTGAGGTTTCAGTTACCTGTGGTCAAGTGTAGCACAAGAACATTAAATGAAAAAATTCCAGAAATAAGCAATTCGTAAATTTAAATCACACACCATCCTGAGTAGTGCAGTGAAGTCTGGAGCCGTCCCACTCCATCCCACCAGAAACATGAACCATCCCTTTGATCAGGATATCCATAACCTGAGCTATCGACACTATCTGTTCCTGACACCTTTGATCAGCATATCCATGCTACAAAAGAGACCTGCCCCTGAGCCATCCACACTGTCTGTTCCTGACATCTAACCATCAACACTGTATGGCTTGATGATCCGGATCACCCAAAACAGATGCTCCTGCTTCTGACACATCCTCAGAAGGTCAATAATAGCCTAACCCTACATCACGATGCCTAAGTCATTCCCCTCACTTCATCTCATCACATAGGCCTTGTATTATTGCACATCTTCTCAAGAAAATGGGTGAGTGGCCGGGCGCAGTGGCTCACGCCTGTCATCCCAACAGTTTGGGAGGCTGAGGCCGGCGGATAACCTGATGTCAGGAGTTTGAGACCAGCCTGGCCAACATGGTGAAACCCCATCTCTACAAAAAAGAAAATACAAAACTTAGCTGAGTGTGGTGGTGCATGCCTGTAATCCCAGCCACTCAGGAGACTGAGGCAGGAGAATCACTTGAACCTGGGAGGCAGAGGTTGCAGTGAGCTGAGATCATGCCATTGCACTCTAGCCTGGGCAACAGAGTGAAACTCTGTCTCAAAAATAAAGAACTAGAAGAAGGGTGAGTATAGCACAGTACGGGGTTCTGAGAGACAGAGACCACATTCATATAACTTTCATAACTAATAATCATTGTTCTTTTTTTTATTAGTTATGTTGTTAACCTTTTGTTGTGCCTAATTTATAACTTAAACTTTACCTCTATGTAAGTATAGGAAAAAGCATATTATGCTTAGGGTTCAGTACTCGCCAAGGTTTCCGGCATCCACTGGGTGGTCTTGGAACACATCCCCTGTGAATAGCATCTGAAGATAACCCGTGGCTCAATTTTTCGTCCTTTCTGGCCTGTTTCCTTCCAGTCTTTATTCCAAGAAGGGATTCAATCGTGTACTTTGCTTTTTCACAGCGCGGTGATCATACTATAAACACAATGTTAACACCCCACCGAATCACCTAACAATTCTTAATTCTTATCATGTTTCTTAGGAGTCTGTAACTTTTAACGAGTGTAATAAGGGAATACTATTCACTCTGAGTAACCAGATTCAACCTGGAGGAAGTCTAGGAATCTGTCATTACAGGTGGCTTCATATCGTTCAATCTAACATTCACGCATTTTGACATAGATTGCTTGTAAGTTTTTATGACTATAAGTATCATTATAATTAATATTCTTCATGTATAATGATTTTTGTCTAGGTTTGGGATACAGGAATTACAGATTAAGTACATAAACATTTATTTATGAAGCTCTAAGGGTATATCACTGAATTAGTAGCTATAACTATGCTGATTTTAAACCTTTATCGACATACGAGAGTGACAGTTTCACTATATCCTATCCAGGCCTGCATATTCTTCAACAGCTATTTGAATGCCATTTCCCCTGTGTGATCTGGTAAGCTGGACAGAGGCCCTAGACCATGTCTGACATGGCCTCACCCACATTTTCCCGGTGTCAGACAATGCACATCTTCGCAATCACCATAGCATCTCATTTTAATCTCCACTTTAGCAATGAGGAAAATGGAGTCCAGAAGGGGAATCCATGTGCTCAAAGTCACATGGTTACTGCCAGGCCATGAACCGAATCTAGATCTCCTGAGTGTCCGCTACAGTGGCCAGAACAGCAAAAGGGTTCCATCTGTATCCACGCCTGGATCAAGTGGCAGTGACAGATCAAGTGGCCTGGTGAAGGGGTGGCCTGCCCCTCCACACCTGTGGGCGTTTCTCATTGGTTGGAACGAGAGACTTGAGAAAAGAAATGAGACACAGAGACAAAGTATAGAGAAGGAAAAAGCGGGCCCAGGGGACTGGCGCTCAGCATACAGAGGACCCGCACTGGCACCGGTCTCTGAGTTCCCTCAGTATTTATTGATCATTATCTTTACCATCTTAGAAAAAGGGAAGTGGCAGGTAAATAGGATCATCATAGGGAGAAGGTCTATGAATAAAGATCTCTGTGACATGAGTAAGTTTAAGGAAAAGCGCTGTGCCTTGATATGCATATGCAAACATCTCCATAAACATTTTAGTGCATAAAGAGCAGCATTGCCGCTAGTACGGCCCACCTTCAGCCCTAAGGCGGTTTTCTCCTTTCTCAGTAAATAGAACATACCATCGGGGTTTACACCGAGATGTTCCATTGCCCAGGGACGGGCAGGAGACAGATGCTTTTCTCTATCTCAACTGCCAAGAGGCCTTCTTTCCTCTTATACTAGTTCTCCTCAGCACAGACCCTCCACGGGTGTCAGGCTGGGGGACTTTTAGCTCTTTCCCTTCCCAGGAGGCCATATTTCAGACTATCACATGGGGAGAAACCTTGGACAATACCTAGCTTTCCTAGGCAGAGGTCCCTGCGACCTTCCGCAGTGTATGTGTCCCTGGGTACTTGAGATTAAGAGAATGGTGATGACTTTTAACCAGCAAGCTGCCTTCAGGCACTTGTTTAACAAAGCACATCCTGCACAGCCCAAAATCCGTTAAACCTTGAGTCATCACAGCACATGTCTCTTGCAAGGACAGGGTTGGGGGTAGGGTCACAGATTAATAGCATCTCAAATACAGAACAAAATGGAGTCTTTTATGTCTACTTCTTTCTATATAGACACAGTAACAGTCTGATCTCTCTTTTCCCCACAGCCTGGATCAAGTGGGGATGAGGTTGTGACCCAGCCCACACTCACCTAGGAAGAGTTCTATGAGCAATTAAAGAAGTAATCCACAGGCCCAAGACGAAGGGGTAGTGGTGACCACATATCCTCGCTTCTCAATTGCTTATAGAACCAAATCTATATAACCACAAGAGCCAAACAAGACTACAAAGGTCATGCCAAACAGAGGAAGTTTAAACTACTAAACACAGTCAATGCATAGAGATGGATAATATTCTTTGATTTGAAGATAGACTTAAATCCAGTGAAAGTTTTATTTTGTTTATGTGGCATTAATTTCTCAAATGTTGCTGGAAAATCAGAGCAAAATGGTTATGAAACTAAGAATAGGCTTAGTAATTATCATGTATACACTTGTCGAAAATAGTTACCTGATTATCATATTTAAGAGACTGTGTCCCAACCAAAAACCGAATGGCATCTGTTTCTGCAGTTTGAGGTGTTAAAGCACGTGCCTGCAGGACGGAAGAAAAACACATGCACATTTATGAAGTTAGATTTAATAGAGATGAAAAAGGCAGTTGATCTCATCTACTGTTGATAAAGTATAAATTAGTACAGTGTCTGGAAAGCAAGTTAGAAATATGTATTAAAAGCCTTTGACTTTTGCACACTTTCAACACAATTCCACTTCAAATTTGCATATGGAAATAATTGTACGTGGGTAAAAAATTAAGCAACAAAGATGTAAATTATGTACACATCAATGTTTATTTTTTAGTAAAACTATTATTTCAACAGTAAAAGACTGGTTAAACAAATTATACTTCAACAATACAACAGAAAATAGCTTCCAGCAATAGCAGAGTAGGGGGTTTAAACCAACTCTTCTGCAGATAACAACTAAAAAAAACTAAAGGAATAACCTGAATCTGTTTCACAGCCTCAGAGAACTACCAAGGCAACGAAGAAGTGGCAAGATCCAGGGCAGGAGGAAGCCCAGCGGGGAGGCCCAGCGCCTGGTCACTCTTCACCTAAAGGCATCTGTCAATCTGGAAAGCGTGGCTGATAGGCTGATGCTGAAGAGCGCTTTGACAGACTCATGGAGCTCAGGGCACAAAAAACCAAGATCCAGGGCAGGAGGAAGCCCAGCGGGGAAGCCCAGCACCTGGTCACTCTTCACCTAAAGGCATCTGTCAATCTGGAAAGCGTGGCTGATAGGCTGATGCTGAAGAGCGCTTTGACAGACTCATGGAGCTCAGGGCACAAAAAACCAAGCACAGGGTCCGCCTGGGAGAAGAGCCTGTAAAGCACTAACCCCACAGGTATACAGCCCAGGAGTAAAGGCAAACTAGAATTAGACCAACCTGCACAGGCTAAAGCTCCAAAAGTCATCTCAATCCTGATTGGAGCAGGTCAGTGCTCTTAGGCTAGCCAGACTCCTGCCAGAAGTCAATCCTCTGGAGGAAGATAACATCCAAAGTTTCTAAAATCTGACACAGAAAAATGTTCAACATTTAATCAAAAATAGCCAGTCATAGGGCCAAGCATGGTGGCTCACACCTCTTATCTCAGCAGTTTGGGAGACTGAGGCAGTAAGATCACTTGAGGCCAGGAGTTCTGGCCAACCAATCTGGGCAATATAGCAAGACTACATCTCTGCAAAAAAAAAAAAAATTTGTAAAAATTAGCTGGGCACGGTGTCTCATGCCTGTTGACTTAGCTACTCAAGAGGCTGGGGCAGGAGGATCACTTGAGCCCAGGAGATTGAGGTTACCATAAGCCATGATCACACCACTGCACTCTAGCCTGGGTGACCGAACAAGACCCTGTCTAAATAAAATAAAATAAAATAATTAATTAATTAAAATAGCCAGTCATACAATAAGACAAAACCACATGATCAAAAACCAAAAGAAACAACAACCAACAGAAAAAGGGCTACAGAGGAGTCAAACAGATTCCCTGGGAAGCAAGCTCTAAAGCTCGAAAGGTATGTAAAGGAGACTTGCTCTTGGGAACTATTCCATATTGGGGTGAAGGAGGAAGGGCTGGGCTGAGGGAGAAGATGAAATGCATCACATCTGCAATGGAGACCTCAGCCAATCCAGTGGGGAGCTCTAGAGCTGGACGGCCCTTCAGAGTTAAGGCCAAATGGCCAGGGTTTTATACCACCCAATCCCTACCCCCGTGGGTCAGTCACTGGATGCAGGCTGTCCCTGAGGAGGGGTGTGACTTTGGGCAAAGTGCCTTTGTTCAGCTGAGGGCAATTCCTGGAGCAGGGCCCAGCTGAGAGCTATCAGCCTCCAACAGTCTCAGAAGTGGCTGGATTTCCTGAAAGAGAAATGCAGGCTGTATACAACAGCCTCAGTTGCAATAGCTATCGTTAATATGTTTAATAATCAGAAGATAAAACTAAGATCTCAGGTGATGAATCTGAGGCTTAGAGGAAACAGTTATACAACTGGTTACTAGAGCTGTGACTAGCACTGCAGGCTTACAAATTCAAATCCATCTCTGCTTTAGGACAAGCATTAACTGCACCTGGATCACGTCCCTGTGGCCAGCATAATAATGGCCCTCCACCCATATCCACATTCTAATCCCCAGAACCTGTGAATGTTAACTTACACGGTAAAGGGACTCTGCTGATGTGCTTAAATTAAGGACCTTGAGATGAGGAGGCGATCCTGGATTATTTAATCATGTGGGTCACTGAAATCAGAAAACCTTCCCTGGCTGTAGTCCCAGAGGAATGCGACCACAGAAAAGAGAACCAGAGAGGTGGTGAGGCAGGAGAACAGAATCTGGAGGCAGGGAACCTAAGGCCAATTCACGCTGACTTCCTAGAACTAGACTGAAAGGAAAACCCTAATTTTCTACACCCAAGTAACAACAGGACCAGAGGCTACACCCTTTGCAGACCCTCACCCTTTCTGCATGGCAGTAGAGAAGCTGGAAGTACCTCTGATTGGTTGCTTTTTGCAAACCAATCAGACGTTTGGACAAGGCTGTAACTTTGTAACTTCACTGTAGCCTCTGATTGGTTGCTCTGATTGGCTGCTTTCCACAACCAATCACACTGATTGTGGGCCATCACTTCATTTACATGGGGTAAACACCAAGGGGCCAATGGGAAACCTCTAGCGGGTATTTGGACCCAGAAGATTCTGTATTCGGGGCCCTTGAGCGGCTGTTCGGCCCAATCCCACCCCATGGAGTGTACTTTCATTTTCGGTAACTCTCTGCTTTTGTTGCTTCATTCTTTCCTCACTTTGTGTGTTTTGTCCAATTCTTTGCTCAAGATGCCAAGAACCTGGACACCTTCCACCAGTAACAATGGCAGCTGTGAGGAGGACCCAGTGGCTGTTGCTGGATTTGAAGATGAATGAGGGAATTGTTAAAGCAAATGAAATATGGCCTGAGAAGGATTCCATGCTTCTATATTTGAGTCCTTGTGGAGGAATCATAACCTAACTTAATATGTAGACAAGACTGAGAACCTAAATTAGGAGTCTGCACCTGTAACACCTGAGTCTTGGCCAATCCCAGCAGCTGTACTTCAACCACTCATAAACTGCTGAGTGTTCAACCTGTGTTCAAATAAGGCAAACTCCAGCCTGTAAACCATCCAGCTGTTTCTGTACCGCACTTCCCATTTCTGTATGTCACTTCCCTTTTTTGTTTATAAATTTGTTCTGACCACAAGGCATCCCTGGAGTCTCTCTGAATCAGCTGTGATTCTAGGGGCTGCCCAGTTCACGAATTGATCATTGTTCAGTTAAACTCCTTTACATTTAATTCAGCTAAGTTTTTCTTTTAACAGAGTCCATGAGCCAAGGAACGTGGGTGCCCTGAAAGTTAAAAAAGGTGAAGACACAGATTCTCCCCTAGTGCCTCCAAGAAGTAACAGAGACCCACTTATGTCTTGACTTTAGCCCAGGGAGATTCATTTTGGGTTTGTGACCTACAAGAACTGTAAAATAATCAAATAATGTTATTTTGAGCCACTATGTTTGTGGGACTTTGTTATGGCAGCAACAGGAAACTAACCCTGCTCCATACAGTTCACTAAACGCCCCCATTAGGTCACGCCCCCTTCCCATACGGAGCTCTGAACACACTTGACACCCAATTCCCACCTCGACTGCGGTCACATCCAACTCGTACATGTTCTTTCTGGTGTTTTGATTCATTTCTTTCAAAACCAGGTAAGAGAAACAAGTGAACGGTTGCCCTGACCATTTACTCTGCCTGGTTTTGACTTGGTTTCCACAACTAGAGCAAAACAATGACATCTCTTGGGTGTCCATTGCAAAAAAAGTTGAGACAGAATAATTTCATGAACTATTCTTAGAAAACATAACCAATATTATCTATGTTTCCAACCTTCCCAAAATAGCAGCACAAAACTTCGGCAGCTAAAATACATTTTAATAAAACCAAGAATACGCATGTCTAGAGCAACATGTCCGTGATTAGACACTTGGAAAAAATATCTGTGCGGGTCAATTCAGCTCTTCAAGGAGCATTTAAGTGTCCCACTGTCGGCCGGGCGCGGTGGCTCAAGCCTGTAATCCCAGCACTTTGGGAGGCCGAGACGGACAGATCACGACGTCAGGAGATCGAGACCATCCTGGCTAATCTGGTGAAACCCCGTCTCTACTAAAACACACACACACACACACACACAAAAGAGTCCCACTGTCGGTATCCCTCTACCCTCTGCTGCAACTTCCCTGGACAATTTTTGGAGCCAGTTATAGGCCTTCTGCCAAAAATGTGCATCCATGCACAGAAAATTTTGCATATAATTATTAGCAAGTTCACAAAGCCTCTGACTCTGGCTTGGAGAAAGATGACTGATGAGGAGTGCCAGCCATTCCTGAAAGACAAAGCCCTGATGGCTCCAAGGCTGAACCCCAGGTCAGGAGAGAGAACACTGGGACAGGTCCACCTTCAGACAAGAACACCAAGATTTTCAAATGCAGGACTGTGTTGTCACCCTAGATGTTAAAAAGCCCAAAAGGCCCCAAAAACAGCCCCCAGGAGAGGACCCACCTGAAAGGGAATGATTACTTTCTACAGAAAAGCTTGTCTATGCTTCAAGTCAGTGATGAAGGGTTGCCTAGTAGCAGGTACAGTGGCGGCATTAAAGAGGTACGAGGCGCCACCTCTGCCCTCAGGAAACTTGGACTCTCATTAGGAGAGAGGAGACAAAGACTCAAAAAGACTAAAAGACATGATGATAGACGATTAAGTATCAAAAACTCTGGCACAGACCATAATAACAACATATTAACATTTATCAAAATGAACCCAGGAGCTCCAAGTTAGACAGAAGGCAGGATTAAATGGCATCACTTGAAAATAGAAGAAAACCAAAAATAAGCAAATTGTATCAGTGGCTATCATACTGAAAAACGAAGGGCAATTCAGAAAATGCAGAAGCTACTTGAGTGACAATAATGAACCAGCATTCAATTTACTCCACTCTAAAGCAATCTGCAGAGCTGAGAGCTGCATACCTGGAGAGGAATCATGGTAAGCAGGCAGAAAAACAAGTCTAAATAGATCATCTGTTTCAGACGGAGTGAAGAGGATGTAGTTTTAGAAAAGCATTGCAAATTTGGAACTATCTTATTCAAGCTCATACAAGAAAAGACACTTCTTAAAAAGAAATGGAAACGGAAAATCATTTGTATAGACATATCTAAAATGTATCTTTTAAAATCACAGTGAACTAAAAAGTTTAAGAGCTTTCCAAAAATTATTTAATTTGGGCCATTCTGGTGACAGATCTCTATGTGTATAACTCTACCTCTTCGATTAAAGTAATGATAAAATGACCACTAAGTCTAGTCAGAATGATCGTTTTATAGGTGTTCCAATGACCTTATGATAAAAGATCAAATTTTTATGGTATAATATGTCAAAAAACATTTCCACATATTCTGTCTTGGTTCATCCTCATAATTCAATGAAGTACACAGGAAGACAGGATGAGGATTATTCCCATTTAGTACATAAAGAAACTGAGGACCAGCAAGGTCATGTGATTTTGCCTCTGCCTCGAAGCTACTAAAGGGGAAAAAGAACGCACTCTCCCACAGTTCAGCCCGGCTATGGCTCTCTCATGGTAAAGTAGGGTAGATGGCAACACAAATGGCACTTTGGTAGAAGTTGGAATACAGGTCACTTTATAATAGAAATTCCATGCGGTTTCCCCAGTTCTCATAAAGAAAGGCCAAGGTGAGGCCAGGCGCAGTGGCTCATGCCTGTAATCCCAGGACTCTGGGAGGCCGAGGCAAGCAGATCACCTGAGGTCAGGAGTTCGAGACTAGCCTGGCCAACATGGTGAAACCCGTCTCTACTAAAAATACAAAACTTAGCTGGATGTGGTGGTGGGCACCTGTAATCTCAGCTATTCAAGAGGCTAAGGCAGGACAATCACTTGAACCCGGGAGGCAGAGGTTACAGTGAGCCAAGATCGTGCCATTGCACTCCAGCCTGGGCGACAAGAGTAAGACTCCGTCTCAAAACCAAAAAAAGAAAAGGAAAAAGAAAGGCCGAGGTGTTTTTCTCACAAAGCCAAATTTCTAGTCTACCAGCACCCTGTAGGGAATCAAACCAGACAAAGGAATTGGAAATGCTGAGAGTTCAGGATCAGAGCAGGAAAGAATCATCAGGAACCTTATGACTACTTGGAGAAGGTAGAAATATCAGTACCTAGACATATTAACTGAGCGCACACCATTCCCTTGGGAAACTCACAACTGTATTCATTTGCTTACTAGGTTAAGCAAGTAAGTGGTTACCAGAAACAGCTAGCAAACCATGTCCACTAAAGCTTGCTATCAGAATTCTCCCGCTTAGAAGGTTCAAGGACGGCAGGTGGAAAGGGGCCTCTGCTTGAAGCAGGGGAGACACAGGCCAGGGGCAGATGAAACTGCTCTCCTACACTGAGTCTCCCTCCAGAAAGGACCACTACAGACCGCTGCTCACCAAACACCAGGACACCGTCAGGAAGGGGAAAGTGCGGGAAAAGGGGAGGCGGAAGGAAGGAGATGAGAAGGGAGGAGGGAAGAAGAGAAGAAACAAAGGAAAAGAAGGAAAGGGGGCAAAGTCCTAACTTCCCCATTCTGTGTTACCTAAATACCCATTTCTCATCTCCTACACCCAAAAGAAAAAATGCAGTCAAAGAATTGAAGTGCATTAAAAGGAAAATAAACCCTCCAGGAAAACTGAGGTGGTGAAGCTGTATTTCTGAGAGCCCAGAAGCCCTAACACACATTCATTCATTCGCTCCTGCACTTACCCGTTGAAGTCCAAGCCTTTCCACATAGCTAAGGTGCCTTCATTCCACCCTCACCACCTCCATTTCGTATTGCCTGGGGCAGATATTACCTGTAATCTCTTCGCAAGCCCCTGGTGCAAGCCTAGCCCCCTAAGCTGCAACGAAAGAACTCACTTCACAGGTCCCCAAGGAAACAGAGCCATCTCTGGCTTCCAGGAAACCCCCATAACAGCCATTGTGCTCTCCACCTCTCCCTCTTCTCTGGCTTCTTCGTTAATAGCTCACATGTCTCCTTCTCCTCGGGAAAAAAAAAACAAAAAACTGTCTTTGACTCCATGTCCCTCCCAAGCTACTCCCCTATCTCCGTCCTTCCACTCACAGCAGATGTAAGGATGGGTAAGCAGGCGAGGAGTGCCCTTCCAGCCCTTCCAGTCAGCTGCGCCCAGTTCCTCACCCTGTGCTGATCTGACCCCCACTCAGTCATCAGAGTCACCCAACTGTCAGACCCAACAGCCGCCTCCAGCGCCAACCCTGCCCAAGCCCTCGGACTCCCTCGCACGGGCGCCTCCACCCTCTGACCCTGCCCAAGCCCTCGGACTCCCTAGCACGGGTGCCTCCACCCTCTGACCCTGCCCAAGCCCTTGGACTCCCTCACACGGGCACCTCCACACTCTGCACACCCTGCAAGGCCTTCCCAATGGCCTCACGCTCTTCTTTCTTCCTTCACCTACATTTTTGCTTCTGGAGTTCGATTCTGACTTTTCTCATCCACACCTTCGTCTTAGGCATGCTCTCTCTTCTGTAAGTTAGGCCCATGCTTTCCAAATGCGAATCCAGTGCCCAGGCACCTCCTACACTGCCCAAGCCAGACCTGCACTAAGTGCCCCTGGGCACGTCCACTTAACTAAGCTTGGACTTCTACTACCCTTCTGGTCCCTGTCCTTCCCCAGTCCCGCCAGCCCCTTTCATCACAAGGGGATGAGCCCCTCCCTCCAGCTTGCCCCATTCAGACACACGGGGGTGAGCCCCTCCCCCACAGCTTGCCCCATTCATACACAAGGGGATGAGCCCCTCCCTCCAGCTTGCCCCATTCATACACAAGGGGATGAGCCCCTCCCTCCAGCTTGCCCCTCCTCCACAGCTTGCCCCATTCATACACAAGGGGATGAGCCCCTCCCTCCAGCCTGCCCCATTCATACACAGAGGGGTGAGCCTCCCCCCCACAGCTTGCCCCATTCATACACAGGGGGATGAGCCCCTCCCTCCAGCCTGCCCCATTCATACACATGGGGATGAGCCCCTCCCTCCCAGCCCCACATCCAATACCTGGGCTCTGGCTCTTCCAGCACTCTCCATCCCTACCCTCCTCTCCCCA
The DNA here is from genome assembly GCF_007565055.1 of Rhinopithecus roxellana. Taxonomy (NCBI): domain Eukaryota; kingdom Metazoa; phylum Chordata; class Mammalia; order Primates; family Cercopithecidae; genus Rhinopithecus; species Rhinopithecus roxellana. The sequence goes on along the minus strand of NC_044565.1, from coordinate 53,478,918 downwards.
TTCTGTACTTAAATTACATTTTAACAACCTCTTAACCAATTTTCCTGACTGAGTCCATGTTCCAGTTTACCCTAAACCTCACCACAAAAGCTACTTTATCAAGTCAAATCTGGACTTCAGGTTTTAAGCGGTGGGCTGAAGACTTCATTTCTTTCCTCTCAGACTCTGGGAAATCACACAAAAGCAGGAAGGAGAAGGAGATCACGCCATTGCACTCCAGCCTGGGCGACAGAGCAAGATTCTGTCTCAAAAAAAAAAAAAAAAAAAAAGGAGAAGAAAAAATGGAAATATAAACTCCATCTACAGTGAAACTCAGAAACATCTGTAATCCAAAGGCATAGTATCTGAAGACAGATGGCATTGGCTGCTGAGGTGCTAGAGGCGGGCTGGGGGAGCCACAGCCCCGCACACCCAGGCAGCAGTCCCTAGACCACGTGCATGCCCTGGAAGGAATGCTGAAATGGGCAATGTCTCCCTGGAGGGGACAACGACAACAGGTGCCCGGGCTGGGGCCAGGTGCTTCCCACACACCACATGGTAGGAAGGAGAGTAGGGCAGGCAGGGCTGCCTGGTGTCTTCTCAGGAAGCTGTTTCTGGCTCTTCAAGCTGAGGAGAGAGGCATTGCATCCTGGGCAGCCTGCATCTGCCCTTCTCCTTTGGCTTGGGGTAAATGACAGCTCAAAGAATTTCCTCACAAACACAACGGCATGTTGTCAGCATTCCTGCCAGCCCGCGATGGGGGCCGGGCCCAGCTCCACATATAGATCCTGCTGGACCAGGAAAGATTCACCATGAAAAGACCAGCGATCAAAAGAAGGCCAGGCGCGGTGGCTCAAGCCTGTAATCCCAGCACTTTGGGAGGCCGAGATGGGCGGATCACGAGGTCAGGAGATCGAGACCATCCTGGCTAACACGGTGAAACCCCGTCTCTACTAAAAAATACAAAAAAATAGGCGGGCGAGGTGGCGGGCGCCTGTAGTCCCAGCTACTCGGGAGGCTGAGGCAGGAGAATGGCGTAAACCCGGCAGGCGGAGCTTGCAGTGAGCTGAGATCCGGCCACTGTACTCCAGCCTGGGCGACAGAGCGAGACTCCGTCTCAAAAAAAAAAACAAAAAAAAACAAAAAACAAAAGAAACGAGCACAGGTGCCAAGCAAAGGCTCGGGCAGGGAAGAAAAACAGAACAAGACATCAAAGAATGGAAAACACAAAGTTTTTGTGTTGACACAGTATTGACACAGGGTAGCTGAAAATTGTAATCAAACGCATCAACAAAACTCGTAAAACTTAATGGAGGAATCATCTTTCTAAAAACAGGGAAGAGAAGAAAAGACGAGCAGCCAGGCATGGTGGCTCATGCCTATAATCCCAATACTTTGGGAGGCCAAGGTGGGCCTCAAGGTGGGCTTGAGCTCAAGAGTTTGGGACCAGCCTGGGCAACATGCTGAAATCCCGTCTCTACATAAAAGATAAAAGTCAGCCAAGTGTGGAGGTGTGCACCTGTAGTCCCAGCTACTCAAGAGGCTGAGATGGGAGGCTTGAGTGCCAAGGCTGCCTTGAGCAGGGACTGTACGCCCGCACTCCAGCCTGCTTGACAGAGTGAGACCATGTCTCAAAAAAATAGATAAGAAAAGAAAAGGACACGGAATGGGGTAAAGATTTGCAAATATCCATCTGTCAAGGGATTAATAACCACAACATATAAGAAGCTCAGACAACTCAACAGCAAAAAATAAAATAAAATAAAATAACTCAATTAAAAAATGGGCAAAAGATCTGAACAGATATTTCTCAAAAGAAGATACACAAATGGCCAATAGGCACATGAAAAAATGTTCAACATCACTAATTGTCAGAGAAATGTAAATCAAAACCACAGTGAGATATCATTTCACCCAGTTAGAATAATTTTTATTAAAAAGACAGACAATAGCAGATGCTGGCAAGGATGTAGAGAAAGGGAGCCCTCATATGCTACTGATGGGAATATAAATTAGTACAGTCATTATGGAAAAGAGTATGGCATTGCCTCAAAAAACTAAAACTAGAGCTATCATATCATCCAGCAATCCCACTACTGGGTAGATAATAAAAGAAAAGAAAATCAGTATGTTGAAGAGATACCTGCACCCTCGGGTACACTGCAGCATTGTTCACAATAGCCAAGACATGGAATCAGTCTAAGTGCCCATCAATAGATGAATAAAGAAAATGTGGTATACGTACACAGTGGAATACTACTCAGTCACAAAAAAGAATAAAATTGCCACGGACAGTGGCTCATGCCTGTAATCCCCGCACTTTGGGAATCCAAGGCAGGAGGATTGCTGGAGCTCAGGAGTTCGAGACCAGCCTGAGCAACATGACGAAATCCCGTCTTTACAAAAATACAAAAAAAAAAATTAACCTGGTGCACCTGTAGTCTCAGCTACTCTGGGGCCTGACGCGGGAGGATCAATTGAGCCGAGATCACACCACTGCACTCCAGCCTGGATGACAGAGTGAGATCCTGTCTCACAAAAAAAGAAAGAAAAAAGAATGAAATCCTGTCATTAGCAGCAACATGGATGGAACTGGAGGTCATTCTGTGAAGTGAACTAAGCCAAGCACAGAAAGACAACACATGTTCTCAGTCATCTGTGGGAGCTAAAAAAAAAAAAGTGGACCTTCTGAAGATGGAGTAGACTGATGGTTACCAGAGACTGAGAAAAGTAGCAGGTGGCTTAGATGAAGAAAAGTTGGTTAATAGGTACAAATATACAGTTGGATAGACGAAATAAGGCACAGTGTTTGGTATATCAGCAGGTTCACTACAGTTTACACTAGTCTATCGTACATTTCAGAATAGCTAAAAAAGAATAATCTGGATGGTTCTGACACAAAGAAAAAACAAACATTTAAGGTGATGGGTATCTCAGATACACTGATTTGATTTTTACAATCATATGAATGTATTAACTTATCACATATACCCTGAAACAATATACATTTAATATGCATCAATTTAAAAATCATTTTAATTAAAAAAAAGAAGCTGGGTGTGGTGGCTCAAGACTGTAATTCCACAACTGTAAGAGGCCAAAGTGGAAAGATCGCTTGAGCCCAGGAGTACAAGACCAGCCTGGACAATATGATGAGATCCCCATCTCATTGATTAATTAAGTGATTGACTAGATAGAGTAGATAGATAGAGATAAATAAATAAATAAATAATAAATGAGCTGGGCCTGTAGTCTCAGCTACTTGGGAGGCTGAAGCCAGGTGATGGCTTGGGCCCAAGAGTTCCAGGCTGCCATGAGCCATGATCGCACTACTGCACTACAGCCTGGGCAACAGAGCAAGATCTTGTCTCAAGAAAACTTTTTTAAGAAGAGGCCTGGCATGGTGGCTCACACTTGTAATTCCAGCACTTTGGGAAGCCAAGGTGGGAGGATCACTTGAGGTCAGGAGTTCAAGATCAGCCTGGCCAACCTTTGCCATGCCCAACATGGCAAAACCCTGTCTCTACGAAAAATACAAAAATTGGCTGGGTATGGTGGCATGCACCTGTAATCACAACTACTTGGGAGGCTGAGACAGGAGAATCTCTTGAACCCAGGAGGCAGAGGTTGCAGTGAGCTGAGATTGTGCCACTGCACTCCAGCCTAGGTGACAGCAAAACCTAGTTTCAAAAGAAAAAAGAAAAGAAAAGTAAAAGAGAAAAATGCAAAGCAGAGCTCAAAGAAGATATGGCAAGACAACGCAAGACAAATAGATGGAAATGAAAACTTCCAGCACAAGAAGGAAGTCTGCAGTGGAAAGGACACAAAGACAGACAACCCCCAAACACAGCAGGCAACAGGGACCGAATTGAGAAGGGTCTCTTCAACGAATTTCAGATCAAAAAAGAAATTTGACCTGAAATTCAAAATTAAATTCAAAGCTGCAAAACATCCACAAAACAATAAAATCAAGGAGTGTTCGAAAGAAAATCCATGTGCTTAAAATGCTTGTATTAATAAAAAGAATGGAAACAAATAATTTAAGCAACTGCAAATAAAAGACAGAAGACCAACACAGAGGGTAATTAAGATAGCAAAATGCTTAGCAATGGGCCAGGCACAGTGGCTCAAGTCTGTAATCCCAGCACTTTGGGAGGTCAAGGCAGGCAGATCACCTGAGGTCAGGAGTTCAATACCAGCCTGACCAACATGGAGAAACCCCGTCTCTACTAAAAATACAAAAAAATGAGCCAGGCATGGTGGCGCATGCCTGTAATCTCAGCTACTACTTGGGTGGCTGAGGCAGAAGAATTGCTTGAACCCGGGAGGCGGAGGTTGTGATGAGCCCATATTGTACCATTGCACTCCAGCCTGGGCAAGAAGAGCGAAACTCAGTCTCAAAAAAAAAAAAGAAAGAAAGAAAAATGCTGAGCAGGCCCGGCACGGTGGCTCAGGCCTGTAATCCCAGCACTTTGGGAGGCCGAGGCGGGTGGATCACAAGGTCAGGAGATCGAGACCATCCTGGCTAACACGGTGAAACCCCATCTCTACTAAAAATGCAAAAAATTAGCCCGGGTGTGGCCGCGGGTGCCTATAGTCCCAGCTACTTGGGAGGCTGAGGCAGGAGAATGGCGTGAACCCGGGAGGTGGAGATTGCAGTGAGCCGAGATGGCGCCACTGCACACCAGGCTGGGCCACAGAGCCAGACTCCGTCTCAAAAAAAAAAAAAAAAAATGCTGAGCAAATGAATGGAAATTGTTTTTGAATTTTTTGTATTAAAAATTTCAACTAGCTGGGCGCGGTGGCTCACGCCTGTAATCCCAGAACTTTGGGAGCCCGAGGCAGACAGATCACGAGGTCAGGAGTTCGAGACCAGCCTGACCAACATGGTGAAACCCCATCTCTACTAAAAATACAAAAATTAGCTGGGTGTGGTGGTGCATGCCGACAATCCCAGCTACTCAGGAGGCTGAGGCAGGAGAACTGCTTGAACCTGGGAAGTGGAGGTTTCAGTGAGCCAAGACTGCGCCCCAGCTCCAGTTTGGGTGACACAGCGAGACTGTCCCAAAATATAAGTAAAAATAAAAATAAATAAATAAATAAACAAAAAAAAATTCAACTGATGAAATTAAAAAAAAAAAAAAATGGGAACAACCTAAAAGACAAATCCTCAATTCTCAGAGACTTCGCTCCTCTACAGAAATACCACTGCAAGGGTGCCTCTTGGGTGCGTAAATCCACGAGGGTTGGGATTTTGTCTGTTTCCTCCTATGCTGTGTTCCAGGCACATACAATAGTGCCTTATTGCAGGGAATAAATAAATATTTGTCCACTGAATAAATTATGAATTTTCCAGGAAAATGTAAGTTACCAAAACTGATCAGACAAGAAATCTGAACAACTAGTCACCACAGATTAAAAAGTCAACGTCGTAAGAGAACCACGCCTTAGGAGCAGGCAACACCATCACTACCTTCAGTTATTTCCAACACAGAAACAGAAGGAAAATTCCCAAGTGCTTTTTACGCAGCCAGCATAGCAATGAAACAAAATTCAACCAAGAAAATACACAGATATTAATGTGAAAATTTTAAGTAAACGACTTGTAAACCGAATCCAGCAGAGGACTATTCCACAATCAAGTGGAATTATTTCTAAGGATGCAAAGGCTGGGCCAATATTTAAAAAGCCATTAACGTAACTGACCAAAGAGATCAAAAGAGAAAAATCCTAAGACCAAATTATCAGTTCCATGGATATAAAAAAGCATTTGAAAATTTAATCTCTAGGCCGGGCGCGGTGGCTCACGCCTGTAATCCCAGCACTTTGGGAGGCCGAGGCAGGCGGATCACAAGCTCAGGAGATCGAGACCATCCTGGCTAACACACTGAAACCCCATCTCTACTAAAAATACAAAAAATTAGCCAGGCATGGTGGCGGGCGCCTGTAGTCCCAGCTACTCAGGAGGCTGAGGCAGGAGAATGGCGTGAACCCGGGAGGCGGAGCTTGCAGTGAACCAAGATCGCGCCACTGCACTCCAGCCTGGGTGACAGAGCGAGACTCCGTCTCAAAAAAAGAAAAAAGAAAAGAAAATGTAACCTCTATCTTCCATTTCAAAACTCTTTCCTCACTTGGCAAGAGGCAGACCCTTGAGCGCTGGCCTGGTCCATCTGTCCCTCAGCCTGATGGCACAAAAAGCCAAAAGCCCTTGGTCTCTTTGCCCCTGTGACCTGAGTGCACTGATCTCAGGACTCCAGGAGAATCTCCCAGAACAGAAAGGAGGCACTCATACCCTTGTGTGGCTTACAACCTGCCCTGTTTGCTTACTGGTTTTGGTGGTAAACCTAAGGGAAAGCGACTTGAAACAAGCCCAAGTCATCATTGTCACCCACCTTCCCACCCTGGCCATCCTTTCTGGTCTGGCCCAGCTCACTTGGCAGCAGTGGGGTCAAATGGGAATTGACAGACGCAGCCCTCACTCTGCCCACACCTGCAGGCCCTGCTGGCCGCTGGTCCATCTTAGTCACACGCCTGCCCCCAGACCTACACACGGGCAAAGCCACCGCTGCCTAGAGGTTCGCTCTTCCCATCACTAGGCATGTTTGCCACATGGAGATTTGACCCACACGACTAAAGAAGGTCGATTAATGTCAAAAGTTCAAAGAAACATGATTGCAGGAGAGAAGTCATACTGTTTGTATATACTTTGAGATAGTCACAAAGAACTACTGTTTTGTTAACTGACAAGTATTCATTAAACTCATTTTGAGAAAATGGATTTCTACTGACCAGTAAACTAAAAGTGTGCAAAAGCATTTCAAATATCATTTGAAATTTCATGCATTTCAAATATAATTATGAAGAAATCCAGAATCATTACCATGAATTTGCTCGGCATTTTGCGATCTTAACGACCCTCTATGTTGGTCTTCTTTTATTTGCAGTTGTAGTACTGCCTTTACCTTTCAAGTCTCATTACCTTCACTCAGTGGTCAATGATCAGATCTCTAGCTTTTCATGTAAAGTGTTTTCCATGGGATTTGAATGTCACTGACAAGCCAAAAAAAAAAAACTATCATTTTCAGTTCTTTTCTTGTTTACTGCAATGATGGTTCTTCAAACTCAAGAAAGTCTTAGTCCATGGTACTATCCAGTAAAATCCAAGCAGCAAAAGTCAGCTACTTCTTTTAAGATAAAGAAGAAAATCCAATAATATATTTGACTCCCTTAGGAGAATCGATTTCAATTCATTTTTCAAATCTCAGAAAATGACATTTCAGTTAACCTCAAAGATACAAAGATACTGAAGATAAAATCCTCTGGGTTTTTTGAGAGATTTCTTAAGGAGATCAAGAAGTTATATTAAGTAGCACTGGCAGAGTATGCACCTTCAGGCAGTACAAGATTATGGAACCTTCTGTCTACCCATGTGGTCTCTCCCCATGTATCCCTATGTATATCTAGTTAAGGAGAAAGCAACAGAACTTAGCAAGTAAGGGGCTTTGAGGTCAGTTTGGGTTAAAAGCCTAACTAGGTCAGAATCCAAGGTCTATCATTTACTAGTTAAGTGGCCTTGGACAGGTAACTGTTCTCTCTGAGCCTGTTTCTTCATCTGTAAAACAGGAACAATAACACCTACCAATAATGATTGCTGTGAGAATTAAATGAAATATTTGTACAGTGCTAAGCAGAGTGACACACAGTCCAGAGCTAAATCACTGGTAGTTAAGCCATCAGCCTTGTGAATGTGATACAGCCACTGGTCAAATCCTATAGCCTAGTTTATCACACAGGACACTTAGCTGCTGCCCTATACAAAATTTATTTGTAAGAATTTTGTCTTAGGCAGGGTGCGCTGGCTCATGACTGTAATCCCAGCACTTTGGGAGGCCAAGGCGGGCAGATCGCTCGAGCTCAGGAGTGTGAGACCAGCCTGGGCAACATGGCGAAACCCTGTTTCTACAAAGAAAAAAAAAAGGAATTTTCTCTCATTATAACAATCAGAACAACACTTACTGAACACACTATGTGCCAGGCACTGTTTTAAGTGCTTCAATTAAGTGTATTAACACATTTAATTTCATAACAGCCACCGGGTGGTGGGGGGGAGATGCTTATTTTATTGGCAAAGGAAACTGAGGCCCAAGGTCACATAGTTAATAAGTGATAGAGTCAAGATTTAAAACTTAGGTGTCTGGGTAGCATATATTATTTTACTAATGCTGCTGCCTCTCTGACTGTAACCTACTTAAAAGCAGACATGGGCTGGGTGCGGTGGCTCATGCCTGTGATCCCAACACTTTGGGAGGCGGAGGTGGGCAGATCACAAGGTCAGGAGTTCAAGTCCAGCCACGCCAAGAGGTGAAACCCCGTTATCTACTAAAAATACAAAAATTAGTTGGGTGTGGTGGCGGATGCCTGTAGTCCCAGCTACTCGGGAGGCTGAGACAGGAGAATCGCTTGAACCCAGGAGGTGGAGCTTGCAGTGAGCCGAGATCACACCACTGCACTCTAGCTTGGGCAACAGAGCAAGACTCCATCTCAAAAAAAAAAAAAAACAGACATCATTTATATCTTTAACACATATTGCTGCACAAAATTATGTATTAAGTATTCCATGTGGCAGTGAACTGTGTTTCTATCTCTTTATCTGTCCCTCAGTGCTTTAGGCATAATACATTCTCAAAAGCTACTGGAATAGATGAAAACCAGTACAGGGCTCTAACAATGGTCATCTTCCCCCCCTGCTCATCTCATCCCCTACCTCACTCCCCCTGACGCATTTGCTCTATCCACATCAGCTCTCTTGCTGTCCTGAACTGCCATGTGCATTGCTTATGCTCTGGGGGCTCATTCAGTTGATAGTCATTTGTTGAACACCTACTATGTGACAGTCATGAATAGGCACTGGAAACTACAAGATAAAAAATAGGCCCCCACTAGTGTGAAAACAGTTAAATACGAAGATAGTTACTTAATACTTAATTATTAATTATTAAGTAATACTTAATATTAGTGGTACACTTAATATTAGTGTACCAATGTTAATTTCTAAGCTTTGATAAATATATCATGGTTATGTAAAGTGGTAACATTAAGGAAAGCTGGGTGGAGGGTAAAGAACTTTCTATGTATCTTTGCAACTCTTCTAAATACTTTAAATTGTTTCAAAATCAAACGATTTTTTTTAAAACAACATACAGTCCCTACCTTCAGGAACTCAAATTCTAGAGGAAAAGGTAGGCGTGTAAGCAAATGAGTCCACCAAAGTGAGAACTTCCAGGTCAGAAGTCATGTTCGGGACAGGATGTGAAGGGGAAGGAGGCAGGACGGCTGTGCCAACCCTGTTATCCAATAAAACCGTTTAACCTCCTGAAGCCTCAGTTTACTCCTCTGCAAAATGGGAACTAGACACTGGTCCTTGCAGGGCTGGTGGGAGATCTGCAAACCGAAGTCACCATGGGACCGCTCATACTGTCAGCAGCCAGGCCGAGCAGCACCTGCCGCCCTCCGAGTGACCCACCTGGAACTCCAGCCCGTAGATCACTGGTGCATCGTCCTCCATGCTGCGGGGAAGCGACCAGACCCAGGCCACTCACACGCTAAGGCCCTCGCTACGGCCAGCGCGTCCCCACCTCGCTGGCGTGTTCCCAGCGCCCATTCATTCCCTCCGCGCAGCAAACGACTCCAAACTGGCAGCCTTTCTGGACCAGAACAGCTTCCGTAGTGGCCACTTCCTATTTTTCGGATGTGTCATCAATCTGTTCCTCACCAGCGACCAATGGCAGCGGAGCTGGCTTTTGCGCATGCCCACTTGGGCTCACATCCGGGCTCTCAGCTCGCTGGCCACTGGAGGTGAGAACCCGGCCAAGAGGAAATAAGGTGGTGGGCGGAGCGGACTGCGGAGGCTGACTCTGGGCGCAGACCCTCGGCAGCAAGCGGCGATGAGCCTTAGGTAGCCATCGCATCTAAGAATCGCTCGCGCCGTAGTTGGGCGCCACCATGTATTGTCATTTGTACTGTACTTGGCGTTCCTAAGCGCTGGGTCAGCGCTTCACATGCAGTGCCGTAAGGAGCTTCATCCAACCCTATGAATAAGCTGTTACACTTCCATTTTACAGATGAGACGCTGCAAAGTTGAGTAACACAGTCGCAGCGCGCATTAGTCCATTGGGTAGCCAGGATGGGCACCTGAGCTGTCTGACTCCCTTAGGTTCGGCCCCAGGTGCCCTAAGTCAGGGCCATGCCAAATGTATTTCTGCAGGTGCCCAGCACTGTGTGGCAAAGGAAGCCCTACCAAGGATAGGGTTATCATGAAAGCCGGCACCGCACCACTGGTGGTCCTGGACCAGCATATGCCTCCGAATAGGAGTCGGAAGGGAAGGCCCTGGGGTTCCTAGAGGTCTCCAAAGAATGAAGACTTGCGGTGGAGAGACCGCCCCTATTACGCATCCCGCCCAAAGTCCCTGCACTGGCCTTGGGCCAGCAGAAATGGCATTGCAAGGACTCCAAAATACATCATAGCTGAACCACGCCGCTAGCCTCTTTCCACCAGGGCTTCCAGGACCCCGCACCTTTCCTCAATTTCTGTGATTAGCTTTCCCCTCTACCCTTTATTGATCTCCGTGATGGAAATGGTTGGGTCTGGTTTTGCTCAGTTGAGCACTGCACGTGGTATGGAGTTAAGGCTGGATGAGTATCTGTTGAGTGGATGAGATTTTAGAGATTACATTAGAAATCAAGCAGGCCGGGCGCGGTGGCTCACGCTTGTAATCCCAGGACTTTGGGAGGCCGAGGCGGGTGGATCAGAAGGTCAGGAGTTCGAGACCTGCCTGGCCAACACAGTGAAACCCCCCGTCTCTACAAAAAATACAAAAATTAGCCGGGCGTGGTGGCACGCGCCTATAATCCCAGCCACTAGGGAGGCTGAGGCAGGAGAATCGCTTGAACCCGGGAGGGGGAGGTTGCAGTGAACCGAGATCACGGCACTGCACTCCAGCCTGGGCGACAGAGCCAGACTCGGTCTAAAAAAATAAAGGAAAGAAAGAAAAAGTAAGAAAAGTAAAAAAGCAAGTAAGCAATGGCCCAGACATGAGAATCATCCTATTCAACTGCTCCGTTTGCCGATACTGCGGAGCTAACAGGGCCTTCATACTTCGGGATTAAATCCACCCACCTATCACTGATATCTTTATCATCAATTTTATTATACAAGTACTGCAGCTGCATGGTAAGAAACTGAGAAAATACAGATAAACACAAAGACAACTCCCTAGAAACATTGATTTCTAGGCTATGCTGGCCAATAAAAATAGCCTAAGGGACTCCCTTTCACCCGCCGCATCTGCCACAGGCTTGCCTATTGCCTCTGAGTGACAGAATCAGGCTAGATGGAGTGTAGTCTCCGTTCCTATTTCCAAGTACAGGGTCCGTTTCCCTCAACTACCGGCTCCTGGTTGCCTGGACGCGTTCACACCTTGGGCTCCAGGCCCCGCTCGCAGCCGACGAACCGGAAACGAACCCCATTTCCGGCCTGGGACCATGGCCACGAGTTCCTGCACCAGGCATGCGCGGAAGTAGGCGTGCCGCGGCCTGGCACGCGCAGGCGCACAGGGCTGCCCGGGCTGCTGGTTCCTCTTGGATTCCCGGCTTCTGTCACCTTCTTCCCGGACCCTGGTCACGGCCGCAGGTGACCCCCTTCCCCCAGCCCCAGTGGGCGGGTGGCAGGTGAGGATCAGGGCCTCGGCAGTCAAGAGGGGATGGGACCGTGTAGAGCCCCCTCGGGGAGGGAGCACGCCGGCCTCGGCCTCAGCCCGGGGGACCTTCTCTGGGGCCGATGCTAGAGTGGGCGTGGGGTCCGGGCGCGGGGTCGCCTGCCACCCAAGGGCGTCTGTGCTCCGCGGGCCTTGTGCCAGGCTCCACGCCGCCGCGGCCCTCGCTCTCCACGTCTGCAGAGGGCTGGAAGCGTCCCTGCAGCCCGCGGAGGTTGCAGGGAGGGGAAGCTGGTGCGAAGCGGGTGGGAAGCTACCCGCTGGCGCGCGTCCATGCGTCCCCGAGACCCCCAGCTCCAGGCTCGGTGCCAGCCTGGCCCCCAGCAAGCCCCTTAACTTCTCTTAGGCTTAATTCACCCTCCTGCGGAAAGAGGTTACTAATGACCTGCCTGCCACACTCAGCATTGTGAGGCGGCAATGCAGTGTAAAAGCATTTGAGTCACTGCGTAAATGTCCGCTGTTGCTACACATACTGATTGTAGAGTATATTTACTATGAAGACCGAAAAAGCGTTTATTCAACAGAAAGCGTTAGGGTCAAAGATGTGTTTTAATGTGTCATTTTTTTCACTCTTGACGAAAGAGTTTAGCCCCAAGGAAAATTTTTCTTGGACCTAGGGTTCGTACCTTTTTTATGGCTACTTGAAGATATGGTGTCTTGGGATTCAAACACTTTTCGCAAATTCAGGAGATAGTGGCCGATAATGAGCCAGGCCCCTGTCGTGGGATTGGGGTGGGAGAGGGACAGGGAAAATGCAAATGAAATATTACACAGTGTTACTCATTCAGTTCTTACAGTTTGTGATTTCTGACTGGACCTTCACGGTGACTAAACTGGTGTTGCCAGTCTGCTTTATCCTTAAAATGAATTACTATGCTTCTATCTGTGCAGCTCTTCACACTTTAAAAGATGTCTGTGCATGGGTGTCACTGTTTAATCCTCTTTATTCTGATTTACCAACCTCATCTAAAAGATCAAGATTTTCAGAGGTTACTTCACTTGGTCCTGAAGCTAAAAGTCAACACAGTTGTTGAGACCCTGCATTCAGAGCTCTTTCTGCCCACCCCTGCCTAGCAACCTTGCAAGAGGAGCTGAGAGGTGACCAGCACAGAGAAAAGAGTATTGGCAGAAGACCCTGTGTGGGTAGCCTGTCACCATCAGGTACTGTCAGTGTGATGTTAGGCAAATCACTTGGCCTTCTCTGCTGTATGATGGAGGTAATAATAATGCTTCATAAGTTTATGATGAGTACTAAATAATACAGGTAAAATGCTTGATCTGTAGTGAGTGTTCATTACATGGAGACTTCTATTAATACATGCTACCTAGATTTCCACTACACACCCTAGTGCCCTTATGGAAAGAAATTTTACGTGACTGCAATTTGGTAAAAGATTTATATTTACAGAGTGTCTGTGTCCAGAAAATGGACCTGAGAAACCAAGTTTTAAATGTTCTTAGGAACTTTTTATTTCTCAAATACAGAATTACTTAAATTTAATATTAAAAAAATTTAAACAATTAATTAAGCACATTCTTGTGCAAAGCCCTCAGCTGGACAAGGAGAAAGTCAGATTTCTTTGCTGCACTGTGATGCAAAGCTTCTGTAAGCTTATGTAAGCTTAAAATCCTATTTATGGTTTAATAAAAATAAAGCCAATGATAGGAGGGAGAAAAGATGATTTCTATCACGTATAAATCAAGAACAGATACTTGTGTTTTTCCATTTTTAATTATGAAATATGAAGACTACCTATAACACACATGTGAGATTTAAAGATCCAGTCAACCCAGTCTTCCGTTACCAGCATAAGATGGGCACCATTTCCCTATGCGTTGAACTCTTGTGTGTCCCTCCCCAGTCAAGCTCTCCTGCCGTCACCTTCCACCCCCCCTCACTAAAGTGGCTGTTACTATATCCTGACTTTTTTTTGAATATACAGAGTCATGCTGTTTATTTTTCTACTCATTCTTTGTGCAAAATTACATTTGCGAAATCCAAACATAATTTATGTTAGATATAGAACAGTTCACCACTGATTTTTACTGCTATTTTAATATTTTATGTTTTAGTATACCACAGTCTACTTATTACTGTGTCTACAGGCCGTGTTTATTTCCACTTTTTTTTTTTTTTGAGATGGAGTCTTGTTCTGTCGCCAGGCTAGAGTGCAGTGGCACGATCTCAGCTCACTGCAACCTCTTCTCCTGAGTTCAAGCGATTCTCCTGCCTCAGCCTCCCAAGTAGCTGGGTCTACAGGTGCCCGCCACCATGCCTGGCTAATTTTTTGTATTTTAGTAGAGATGGCGTTTCACCATGTTAGCCAGGATGATCTCGATCTCCTGACCTTGTGATCTGCCTGCTTTGGCCTCCCAAAGTGCTGGGATTACAGGCGTGAGCCACTGCATCCAGCCTGCTTTTTCTTTTAGGACTTAGAAGAAAGGTATTTTGATTTGTTATTTATAAAAGTCAGCATCATAGCTTACACTGCTCATGTACAGGTATTCCTCCATGGTATGTATCTAGCAATGGCATTGCTAGGTCCTAGGTACTATGACTGCATATTTATTGTCTCAACCAAGACTCCTTTAAGAGTGAAAGGAGACACTTAATGATTTTAAGTGTCTTAAAATGTTAAGACACTTAAAATCTTGATCTTTTAGATGAGGTTGGTAAATCAGAATAAAGAGGATTAAACAGTGGCACCCATGCACAGGCAGGAGGATGGGCTTGAGCCCAGAAGGCCGAGGCTGTAGTAAGCCACCATCGTCCCATTGCACTCTCACCAGGGTGACAGAGCAAGACTGTGTCTCAGAAAATAACAATACTAGTAAAATAATAGTAATAACTTAAACCATGGGTGAAAAATTGTTCTGGGAAAAATCAAAATGTATAGTTATTGAAGTGATAAGATATGTGCTTTTTAAACTTTGCTAGATAATACCAAGTGGTTTCTCAACATGGATGTTCAAAGGTACACCCCTTTCAGCCCTATTGCTTATTTTCCTTATGGATCATTTAGTGTCCTGTTATTCATTTGTAGGAATTCTGTATGTATTCTTCGTGTTAATCCTTTCTCAGGTACATTTGTTTGTTTCCCATTTTTTAGATTCTTAATGATACGTTTGTTTCACTTTTTTTAGATTTTTCATGATAGAACTTTCCATTTTCATATAGCAAATGTATCCATTTTCCCTCTATGGTTGGACTTATTTATTATGCCTGGTTTAAGAGGCTTTCCCTATCCTAAAAATATATTATCTTATATTTTCTTTTGAAAGTTTTGAAGTTTTGCCTTTCACAGTTAATTTTTTTCTCCCCCCGAGATGGAGTCTTGCTCTGTCACCCAGGCCAAAGTGTCATGCCACGATCTCAGCTCACTGCAACCTCCGCCTCCTGGGTTCAAGTGATTCTCCTGCCTCAGCCTCCTGAGTAGCAGAGTAGCTGGGATTACAGGTACCCGCCACCACGCCTGGCTAATTTTTGTATTGTTAGTAGAGATGGGGTTTTACCATGTTGGCCAGGCTCGTCTTGAACTCCTGACCTGGTGATCTGACCGCCTCGGCCTCCGAAAGTGCTGGGATTACAGGCGTGAGCCACCGCACCCGGCCTTCACAGTTAAGTTTTTAATGTCCCTGAGATTGATACTGTGTCTGAGGTAAGGCAAGATTCCAAGTTATTTTTTCCCAGATGCATGATTTGTTGACACATCACTTGAGGGAAATCATCTCTTCCCTTAATGTGTGCTACATATTCCCTTGTAATAGTTCAGTCTTGTTTTTTGTTTTGGTTTGTTTTTTGAGATGGAGTCTTGCTCTGTCACCCAGGCCAAAGTGTCGTGCCATGATCTCGGCTCACTGCAGCCTCCGCCTCCTGGGTTCAAGTGATTCTCCTGCCTCAGCCTCCTGAGTAGCAGAGTAGCTGGGATTACAGGTACCCACCACCACGCCTGGCTAATTTTTGTATATTTAGTAGAGATAGTGTTTCACCATGTTGACCAGGCTGGTCTTGAACTTCTGACCTCAGGTTATCCACCCTCCTCGGCCTCCCAAATTGCTAGGATTACAGGCATGAACCCCCGTGGCCGGCCCAATAGTTCAGTCTTTATACCATAGATTTTTGATGTATTCTACATAAATAATCATACACGAAGAATGAAGGTTTATATTTTTTTCTTTTCAGTTTTTATTGTAGCTTTTAGTTGTTTTTCTTGTCTTAATCCTGCCTGAGGCCTCCAGTATTAGGCAGCATAAAAATGTTGAAGATGACATCTTTATCTTTTTTCTGCTTTTAAAGAGAATGCTTTAAACGTTTCACCGTTCATTTGAGGTTTCCTTTAGGTTTTTGGTAAATACCCTTGATTGCATTAAGGAGGTTGCGTTCTGTTGCTAGTTTGCTGACAGGTTTTATCTTGAGCAGATGCTGAATTTTATTAGATACTTTCTTGTGCATCTATTGAGATAGTCATATACTTTTTATTATTTAATCTGTCAGTGTGTTGAATTACATAAAAAGATTTCCTAGCATTAAACCAACAGTACATTTCTGGGATAACCTGAGTTTGGTATGAAGATAAATACATTGCTGATTCAGTTAGCTAATTCAAGATTTTTGCATGTGTGTTCATGAGTGAGATGATAGTTTCCCTTTTAGTATGGCCTTGTCAAATTTTGGTCTCAGGTTATATTAGCCTTATAAAGTGAATTGGGTCATGTGTCTTTTTTCTTCTCTGCAAGAATTTTTATACTGTAGGAATTATCTGTACGGAATCTTTGGTAGAATTCACTGGTAAACCGTCTGGACCCTAGATTTTCTTTGTGGGAAGACTTAACTACTAGTTGTACTTTTTTTATGGTTATAGAACTATCTGGTCATATACACATGGTTATTACTACTGTCTGCTTTGCATTTGAACCTTACATTGGCATAAGATTAGAGTACGGAAACCCTTGAAGTGAAGAAGCTATTTTGCTAAAAATTATATGTCCCTTGTCACAAAATCTAATGTATATAATTTATATAGATGTAACTTTATGTCTTCCCATTCATAAAGGCGTCATCTAAATCATGTTTTGAATCATTTTTATTTGAGCATTCCTCTTGATTTTCTAGAGAAGAAACCCTCAGATCCTTACAAGCATCTAGATTTTATTTGTGTGAAAGCAAAAGTGATCATCCCTGCCCTAAATTATTAGGGCTTTTTATTACTTTGGTATTTACTTAAGAATAAAATTTATTTTTTTATTCTCTTCTCAAAAGTGGTCTGCAGGTATTAATGAAAATTTTGGACATTCCCGTTTTATCAGTTCTCTTTAATTTACATTTTATAAAGTTTTTAAGCTTTATAATTTAGAAGCATTTTACTTTAATTTTTATAATTTGGTAATTTTTTCTAGGTGATGTTCTTTGTTATTATATCTCTGATAAACAGATTTCCCTAAATCTTAGAGATTTAAAGCAGCTTCATCTTCATAATAGTAAGAATTGTTTCTTAAAAAAAGTTTCTTCACAAAGGCAATACAACTTTTTAAATCTGTGAGATTGAATCAGAATTAGCTTTAGAACCTAGAATCTTGTTAGGGCTGAGGGGAGATGAGAGGGAGGGAAAATCCCTTTCTCTCATCATTAGCTTATATGGAAATAAATTCTTATTTCTAAAAAAAAATACGCAGACCACGGTAGTGCCTTCAGGTCCTGCTGGGAGACTACAGAGGGCACTGCCTCAGGCTGCTTGTTTGCTCCTTGTGCCCAGCCTCTATCCCTGTGCAGATGGGACCTGAAGGAGCAGCCTTACCATTCCCCGGGGGCTTCCCCCTTTGGGGTTCTAGGGCAGTTTGTTCTTCAGGCTCGCGGTGAAACGTGGCAGGAAACAAAGGTTTTACTCCTTTTCATTTGATTTTTTTATTCATTTACACTTAACAATTATTGGATGAATGCATAAGGGAATTAGTAACTGACCAGGCTGAACCGGAAACTTCTTCACATGTATAACTTGGATTAACTACTTTAAAATAATGTTTTGGGAAGGCTGACTCATTGGGAATACAGTGATGGAAGTGTTGACAGTGAGAAAAGGGTAGTCTTATCTAGAGATCAGCTAAGTGTCATTTTTTAAGTAAAAGTACGTATTGTTTTATTCTGAAAAAAATCCCTTATCTTTTATCATAGTCTCTTAGATTTCCTTAACTTGAATTTGTTCACTATGACAGTAAAACTACATAAAGTAAAAGTTTTTCAAGGAAAGGAACAAATACTTTTTTACAGTTCGAGCTCTTTGTTTCATTCTGTGGCCTCTACCAGCCAGTGGCCCCTCAACATGCCAGCTTCGGCTGGTCCTGGTGTCCCCACTCACTGGCTCTGTGATTTTGGCTAACATAGCCTCCCAAGGCCTCAGTGTCCTCATCTGTGAAACAAGACAGTGCTAGCAGCTATCTCGGAGGGGCGTTCTGCGAATCGCATAGGCATATGTGTATATAGCCAGGGGCATAGCATGTGCCGATAAATGTTAGCTAGTTGTGTTGTCAGCTTCAGCCATCAGTGCTCAGTGAGTGCGCTGTTGTTTTCTTACTGTATAAGTTTTTCATCTCATTCTCGCTGTCTCATATTTCCAGAGTTAGGCAGATAATATGAGCTGGGGCAGGGGGGCGGACAGCATGGGGAAGAGTGAAGAGACTATTATAAATTGAAGAGTCTTGGGAGGGCTTCATGGAAGAGGAGGGACTTAGCTGAGTCTCAGAATAAAATAGTGTTTATATGGCTGGAACCTCACGCCTATTGGAATGACTACTATGAAATACAGTTAAAACAAAATAACAAGTGTTGGCAAGAATGTGAATTGGAACGCTTGTCCACTGTTGGTGGGAATGACAAATGGTTCAGCCACTATGAAAAACAGATTTTTGGTGCCTCAAAAAAAATTAAAAATAGAATTACCATATAATCCAGCAGTTATTTCTAGGTATATACCCAAAGTGATTGAAAGCAGGGTCTCAAAGAGATATTTGTACACCCACGTTCATTGCAGGAGTATCCACAATAGCTAAAAGATGGGAGCAACCCACGTGTTCATCAGCAGGTAGCTGGATAAACCAAATGTAGTGTACGCACACCCTAGGTAGTTTTCATCCATAAAAAGGAAGGAAGCAGACCAAACTGTCGTGTAAATAGCCCTTGAGGACTTCATGCTAAGTGAAATCAGCCAGTGAGAAGAAGATGATTATCGGGTGATTCCACTTATTTTATAGTGGAATGGTGGATGTTCCGGGCAGGGGAGATGGGTATACGGGGGGATGTTTAATGGGGATAGGATTTTAGTTTTGCAACATGAAAAGTGTTCTGGAGATTGGTTGCACAGAAATGTAGATTCACTTAACACTACTGAACTGAAAGCGGTAAATGTTATGTGTATTTTACCATAATCAAAAGCACATGGATAAGAAGCTGGAGAAATGGAAGTCTGAGTCAAATATTTGAGTCTAAGCAATAGGCATTTTTCGGTTGAGGTAAACGAAGATCACACTGAGGGGCCTTCTTTCTGTCTTCGCTTTCAGGAGCATGGAGGACGCTGGCGGCGGCGAGGAGACCCCGGCCCCGGAGGCCCCGCGCCCCCCTCAGCTCGCGCCCCCGGAGGAGCAGGGGTCGCTCTTCCACGAGGAAACCATCGATCTTGGCGGAGATGAGTTTGGATCCGAAGAGAACGAGACCGCGTCGGAAGGCTCGAGTCCTCTCGCGGACAAGCTGAACGAGCACATGATGGAGAGCGTCCTCATCTCCGACTCCCCCAACAACAGCGAGGGCGACGCGGGCGACCTGGGCCGAGCGCGGGAAGAAGCTGAGCCCGGAGGGGAAGGCGACCCGGGCCCGGAGCCCGCGGGCACCCCGAGTCCCACTGGCGAGGTCGACGGCGACTGTGCGCCCGAGGACGCGGCCCCCAGTAGCGGAGGGGCCCCGGGGCAGGATGCGGCCCGCGAGGCCCCCGGCAGCGCCGCCGCGCGCCCGGAGCAGGAGCCTCCCGTGGCGGAGCCGGTCCCGGTGTGCACCATCTTCAGCCAGCGCGCGCCCGCGGCCCCCAGGGACGGCTTCGAGCCGCAGATGGTGAAGTCGCCCAGCTTCGGCGGCGCCAGCGAGGCCCCGGCCAGGACGCCGCCCCAGGCGGTGCAGCCCAGCCCCAGCCTCAGCACGTTCTTCGCAGACACGGCCGCCAGCCACTCCTTGGCCTCGGACTTCTTCGACTCCTTCACGACCTCCGCCTTCGTGTCCGTCAGCAACCCCGGCGCGGGCTCCCCGGCTCCCGCCAGCCCGCCTGCCCTGTCTGTGCCCGGGACCGAGGGGCGCCCCGAACCCGCGGCCGTGCGAGGGCCCCAGGCAGCTGCGCCCCCGGCGTCGCCAGAGCCGTTCGCGCACATCCAGGCAGTGTTTGCGGGGAGTGACGACCCCTTCGCCACCGCCCTGAGCATGAGCGAGATGGACCGGAGGAACGACGCCTGGCTGCCCGGCGAGGCCACGCGTGGAGTCCTGCAGGCCGTGGCCGCCCAGCAGCGCGGCGCCGTGTTCGTGGACAAGGAGAACCTCACCATGCCGGGCCTCAGGTTCGACAACATCCAGGTGAGCTCGGGTCTCCTGCCTCCCAGGTCGCGCCTCCCCTCTGCCTCTGAGATTCGGGTAGTGCCCCTCAAGGGACGGAGAAAGCCTTGTTTGCAGCAGTTCCTAACATCCGATTGTGAGCGGCTGTGTTCCTCTGTGCCTGGGTAATTAGGATCCGCTGGTTTCCCCAACAGGATGTAGTTGATGGACTGCTACTCAGAGATGTAGAAATAAATACCAGCAAGGCAGACAGTTCTACGGTAATTCTCAGTTAGTTCTCCATGTCCTGTAATCCATCTGACATTTGAACTCCGGTAATTGATAAATCCATTTCTTTCTTTAAAATAGGGAAAAATACATTCCTGTAACATTTAACGTGCCTGATGTAGAATTTTTATAGGTTGAATAAGAAAAATATATATAAAAAAAGAAAAATATACGTGACCCAAAAAGTAACAAATCACAGAAATGTGTAAACGTTAAGCTAAATAGTAATATACAAATATTCAATCTCACTGCTAATGAAAGACAACGCAGGATTTTTTTCGGTGCTGCTTTGCCAGCCGGAGACCTCCGCGGTCGGCGATGCCCCGACCCAGGCCTCTTGGCCCAGGTTCGCCCTCTAGGCCTGCCAGGCCACCCTGGCTTGCGCTTTGGCATATCCCGTGGCCTCGGTGACTGCTCTCAGCCCTCAGCAGGAGGGTTGTGCGAGCAACCGAGTGCAGGGGTCCTGGGGCTTCTCCAACCGCCAGCACAGGAGTAGGCTCCACACGGGGCTTGTAGCTGGACCAGGCATGTGACAAGTGACTCCCACAGTGGACTCCCGCCTCCAGGCGAGGGGAACACCGAGGCGTCCAAACAGCGACCCCGAAGCCCTAGAAGGGATGTTAGAGCGTCCACACGGCTCTTTTCGACCCGCGTCTGCAGCCGGACTAACGGGCATCTTAACAGCTCTGAACGGGCACATTAACAGACCATTGCTTCCTGTTGAGTGGGGCAGCTGAAGGGAGTGGGGGACGGAGGGTTACAGTGGTATTGCTGTCTTGGTACCTGCATTCCGCAGTGTCCTGAGTTCTTGTCCTGCCTCCAAGAGAACGAGATTATGCTGACAACCAGAGTGTGAGGAGGGCGGACAAGAGATTTATTGAGCACAAAACAGCTCTCAGCCGAGAGGGGAGGCGAGGGTGGTTCCCCACCGGAAGTCAGGTGGTCTCTCTCCTGATGTGGCTGACTCGGGCTATTTTGGGCTCAGAATGGAGGGGTGCATGCTGATTGTGAGTATGCAAAAAAGAAGGCTAAAACGAAGTCACCACTCAAGGTGGGAATGATAGTGGAAAAAACCAACTGGGGAAGGGTAGGTATACGTAAAATAGGTGAAGAGGGGTAATCAATCAGATAAAAGTGCGCCACATGGGACGAGAGAGTTCTCAGTCCCTTCCATGGGTTTATCCGGGATTGCAGCTAGGCTTTAAACTCTTGAGCTTGACAGTCAGGTTTCACCGGGGACCGCCCAGTCTGCCTAGAATTTGTCTGCCTGAGATTTGTCTGCCTCCTGCTGCCATCACACTCCAGTCATTTCCATTTCCATCTATCAATCATGATTTACTGTTTGTTGAAGTGTGGGAAAATAGTCTCTCTAAGGCAGCCCAGATGAGACCAAAATCAGTACAAACATATTTAAGTAAATTTTAAAATGCACATCAACATGTGCATTTCCTTTGACCCAGAAATTCCACTCTTAGGAATGTATTGTGAGGAAATCATCATACTTGTATACATATACCAGCTGTTGAGATGTCTGTCAGGGTGGTTTATAATTGCAAAGAATCTGAAATAATCTAAAAGCCCGTTATTAGGAGACTTGAATACATATGACTCACCTCATCTTTACAATGGAATATTTGCATAAGTTTTAAAATGATGCCGGGGTTAGGGGGAAGAAGGGATGAACAGGCAGAACATAGAGGATTTTAAGGCAATGATACTATTCTGTGTGATACTTTAATGCTGCTTTCATGTTGTTATTTTTTTTTACCAAACCCATGGAATGTACCACACCAAAAGTCTACCCTCACATAAGCTGTGGACTTCAGGTGACAGTGATGTGTCCGTCTCCATGTAGATTCATCAGTTGCAATAGGTGGGCCACTCTGGCGAGGTGTGTTGCTAATGGGCAAGACTGTGTGTTGAGGGGGACAGGCAGTATATGGAAGATCTCTATACCCTGCTTAATGTTGCAGCAAACCTAAAAGTGCTCTAAATAATAAAATCTTCCTCTGATCATTGGTGAATAATAATATAAATTGTAATATCTATTTTTAAAAAAGATATAAAACAATATTTAATGAGGTTCATCTCATACTGTTAAATGTGAAAATCAGGACAGAAGATAGCATGTAGCATGCATAGTATGATAAAATTTTTATAAATGTATGTATACATATGTATCAGATTAAATCATATGCATGTCAGTTTTAGTTTATTGCAACCAAATTGTGGGACAGGATTAGTAGTTTCCATATGGCACTGTACATGGCAGGGCTCCCCACCTCCCAGTTTACTGGCCTCAGGTCCTGTGCGTGTCTGTTTTCCTGAACTGAAGGAAGGACCTACAGCCCCCTTTAGTGCAGCCACGTACCCACTCCTGAACACGGGTGGGTGAGCCAATAAGCCAATTGTATGACTGTGACTATTTTTATTGAATTGATAGATGGCTGAGACCTAGGAGTGGTGAATTCTCTAGGAAAAGAGAAGTGACATGCTAGAGAAATGAAGCTAGTTCATTTTTTCAGATAACTGAAGTGTAAGCCTATAGACATCCATATTTTGGGTATTTTACACGGCAGTCTTTCCAGAGTATTCATTGACTAATTTACTAATATTCATATACTGTATTTATTGTGTGCTTACTCTTGACCAGGCATTGGTCTAGGCATCCTTCTCTACCCTCTTAGGCAGAATATACTGAGCATAATTTAACCTTTGCAGGATCTTTTTAATGAATACCAATTCCGGACTTTGATGTCAGGGGTATTTGGATTGTGGGACTGGATTTATTTGTCGCTGAATCCTTACCTGTTCTCCCACTCCCTGGTCTTGTCTCTGTACCCTGTACCCCCAAGATGGCTTTCATGTTCTTCTCCATGTTTCTTCCGTTCTCTCTCTTGTTTGTCCTCTCTGCTGTGAAATTCCTTTAACATCTGTGGGTCTGGCCTTTAGCACTTTCTTTCAAACCCTCTGATGCTTGCCGTTTCCTTCTCCCTCTGACTGTAACTCAGAGGAAATCTGAAGGCTGCCACAGGAAAGACTTAACCTATTGCTTCCGAACTGGGTGCTGGAGTCCAAGGGTCTTAGGTACATTTGGAAATGGGCAGAGGTGTTTCACTTTGGTTGACAAAAGGGCTGGGGTGAGCATATGACATTTAGTGAGTAGGGCTAAGAGTACTAAATACCTTGCAGCAAGCTCAAAGCTTTCAAGGATTGGAAAGCACCTGTTCCTTAAAAAAGCTGAAAGGTCTTTGATCCAGTCAGTTTCTCCTTTTATGATGAGGAAACAGATCCGAATGACTTGTGCGTTCACCAGCAAGCCTGCCATGTCCCAGACATCCTCTCTCCTCGTGACACAAAGGAGGGCGTGGTGCCCACCCGCCAGCACAGACCTGGACAGATGGCCTAGACAGATGCGTCATCTGGAAGACAGTGTGTCCACTCACATCCCACTGCTGAGGGTTTAGTCACTTGGCCACACCAAGCTGCAAGAAAGGCTGGAAATAGTCTTTGGGTAAGGGGTCATGTGCCCAGGCAAAACCGAAGTCCTGTTACTAGAAGGGGAGGGCCAGGCTTGGTGGCTCACACCTGTAATCCCAGCACTTTGGGAGGCCGAAGCGGGTGGATCACAAGGTCAGGAGATCGAGACCATCCTGGTTAACATGGTGAAACCCAATCTCTACTAAAAATACAAAAAATAGCCGGGCATGGTGGTGCACGCTTGCTGTCCCAGCTACTTGGGAGGCTGAGGCAGGAGAATCACTTGAACCCAGGAAGCAGAGGTGGCAGTGAGCTGAGATCGCACCATTGCATTCCAGCCTGGGCAACTTTGCATTCCAGCCGCTCTGACACTTTGTCTAAAGTAAAAAAAAAAAAAGGAGGAGGAGGAGGAGGAGGAGGAGGAAGAAGAAGAAGAGAAGAAGAAGAAGAAGAAGAAGAAGAAGAAGAAGAAGAAGAAGAAGAAGAAGAAGGAAGAAGGAAGAAGGAAGAAGGAAGAAGGAAGAAGGAAGAAGGAAGAAGGAAGAAGGAAGAAGGAAGAAGGAAGAAGGAAGAAGGAAGAAGGAAGAAGGAGAAGAAGAAGAAGAAGGGGAGATCAGAGATTGGTGGATGGCTGAGAGTCTCCTCTAGTGAGTCCTTCCAGCACCAAAAGTCTTGAATCTAGAATCCGTAATTACCACCAGCCTTGAGCCTTTGCTATTAACTAAATTCCCACTGCTGAGTATATAAGAATTATCCAGCTTGTAAGTATGTTCAAAACCCATTTTCTAGTAAATTATGTTATAAATCGTAGGTGAGTTTTTAGAATAAACCACAAAGGGCTCTCTAGGTGGAGCTTATTACGGAGAGAGAAAGTTGTATATTCTGTCTCTCACACACACACTCACACATACTCTCTCCTGTTATTAGTAATTTAGTAACATGAGAATGTTGGGAAAGCATATTTGAGCACAGCCTTTTGTGTGGACATATTTTCGTTTCTCTTGGGTAAAAACTTACTAGCATACTTTCTGGGGTTTATGATAAGTGTGCCTTTCGTTCTATAAGAAACAGAACAGTTTCCAAAGTGGGCAGACTATTTCACATTTCCATCAGCAGCGCGTGAGAGTTCCAATTATTTTATATCCATGGTATAATAAACTTTTTTCGATTTTTGCATTTCTCTGATGACTGAGGTTATACAGGCTGCTTGATGCATAGGATCGGATGTGTTAATCCTTTGATATACAGGCTATTTGTATATCTTTATAAAGCATCCCTTCAGACGTTTTCTCCATCCTTCAGACTTTGGATATTTGTCTTATTGTTACTGTGTTTTAAGAGTTCTGTAACTATCCTAGTTGGAAATGAGCTGTCATATACTATAGAAGTGTTTCAAATTTTTTTTTTACTATTCTGTGCCTTGTTTTTGCATTTTCTTTTTTTTTTTTTTTTTTTTTTTTTTTTTTTGAGACGGAGTCTTACTATGTCGCCCGGGCTGGAGTGCCGTGGCCGGATCTCAGCTCACTGCAAGCTCCGCCTCCCGGGTTTACGCCATTCTCTCGCCTCAGCCTCCCGAGTAGCTGGGACTACAGGCGCCGACACCTCGCCCGGCTAGTTTTTTGTATTTTTTTAGTAGAGACGGGGTTTCACCGTGTTAGCCAGGATGGTCTCGATCTCCTGACCTCGTGATCCGCCCATCTCGGCCTCCCAAAGTGCTGGGATTACAGGCTTGAACCACCGCACCCGGCCTGTTTTTGCATTTTCTTAGGTATCTTTTGAAGGGCAGAAATTTTAATTTTGGGGTGTAGGTGTACTAGCTACAGATTCTTACAGCTTTTATTAATTTCAAAATTATTACATCTTTTTTTTTTTTTTTTGAGACAGAATCTTGCTCTGTCGCCCAGGCTGGAGTACAGTTTTGCAATCACAGCTCATTACAACCTCCTCCTCCCAGGTTTAAGTGATTCTCATGCCTCAGCCTCCAAAGTAGCTGGGACTACAGGCACGCACCACCACACCCAGCTAATTTTTTTTTTTTTTTTTTTTATGAGACATAGTCTCACTCTGTCAGGCTGGAGTGCAGTGACACAATCTTGGCTCACTCCAACCTCTGCCTCCCAGGCTCAAGCAATTCCCCTGCCTCAGCCTCCTGAGTAGCTGGGATTATAGACATCTGCCACCACACCCAGCTAATTTTTGTAATTTTAGGAGACAGGGGTTTCACCATGTTGGTCAGGCTGGTCTCAAACTCCTGATGTCAAGTGATCCACTCACCTCAGCCTCCCAAAGTGCTGGAATGACAGGAGTGAGCCACTGCGCCTGGCCAGTTCTTGTATTTGTAGTAGAGACAGGGCCTCACCATGTTGGCCAGGCTGGTCTTGAACTCATGGCCTCAAGTGATCTGCCTGCCTTGGCCTCCCCAAAGTGCTGGGATTACAGGCATGAGCCACCATGCTCAGCCTCATCTTCATTATTAAAGCTTATTTTTGCTGAATATACAACATGTTTACAGTATGTAGAATTCTAGGTTAGCAGGTTTTTTTTTTCTTTGTAGACCTTGTAAGATGCCATCCCACTGTCTTTTGACTTGCATAGTTTCTGATGAGAAGTCTGTAGTAATTCTTATCCTTGCTCTTCTGTGCCTAATTGCATATTTTTCCTCTAGGTGCTTTTACAATTTTATCCCTGGTTTTTCAGCAGTTTGGTTCTGACGTACCTTCACATGGGATTTATGTTTATCTTGCTTGGCATTCGTTGACCATCTTGGATATGAGAGTTTATCATTTTTGTCAATTTGGGGAAATTTTTGGTCATTATTTCTTCAGGTATTTTTTGTTTTTTTTCTCTTTCCTACTTCTGGAACCTCCAAGTATACATACTGCTTAATATTGCCACAGAAGTTACTGAGGATCTGTTTTTGTTATTGTTTTTATTTTCCAGTCTTTTTCTCTTTGTGGTTAAGTTTAGAATTTCTATTGCTGTCCTTAAGTTCACTCATCTTTTCTTCTGACTTTTTAGTTTGCAACTAATGCTATTCAGTGACTTTTCTGTGTTTTTTATCTCTGGAATTTTTATGTGGTTCTTCTTTGTATCATTTTTCTTTTCTTATCATTTTCAAGCTTTACTTTAAGCTCTTGAGAACATTTATAAGAGACCCCTTAAAGTTCTCTTCTGAGCCGGGTGTGGTGGCGTGTGCCTGTAGTCACAGCCACTCAGGAGGCTGAGGCAGGAGAATCACTGGAGCCCAGAAGTTTGAGGCCAGCCTGGGCAACATAGGCCTCTTTAAAAAAAAAAAAAAAAAAGAAAAGAAAAAAAAGTTCCATTATCTGTGTAATATCTGGATCTATTTTTATGTACTTTTTCTCTTAGTTATGGGACACATGTTTTACATGTCTAGTAATTTTTTATTAGGAGGTGTGGATTTCAGGTTGTGTGTCTAGCTTTTTCATCTTCCTTTGAAAAGACTTGTCCTTTATTCTGACAAGCAAGTAACTTATTTACAGATTTAGTTTCATGTCTGTTTTTAGGCTTTTTAGAATGACTTTAGAGTAGTAGCTTCTACTTTTGGGTGACCTTTCTGAAGTCTGTACTGACTGCCCCTTCCGTTCAGTGACAGCACTTCACCATGGCAGACCCACACTCAACACCCCGAAGCCCTGTGTGAGCTCCGGGCTTGCCAGCTCACAGCGCCCCGTCCACGGCAGACCCACACTCAGCACCCCGAAGCCCTGTGTGAGCTCTGGGCTTGCCAGCTGACAGCGCCCTGTCCATGGCAGACCCACACTCAACACCCCGAAGCCCTGTGTGAGCTCTGGGCTTGCCAGCTGACAGCGCCCTGTCCATGGCAGACCTACACTCAACACCCCGAAGCCCTGTGTGAGCTCTGGGCTTGCCAGCTGACAGCGCCCTGTTCATGGCAGACCCACACTCAACACCCCGAAGCCCTGTGTGAGCTCCGGGCTTGCCAGCTGACAGCGCCCCGTTCATGGCAGACCCACACTCAATACCCCGCAGCCCCGTGTGAGCTCTGGGCTTGCCAGCTGACAGCGCCCCGTTCATGGCAGACCCACACTCAACACCCCGAAGCCCTGTGTGAGCTCCGGGCTTGCCAGCTCACAGCGCCCCGTCCACGGCAGACCCACACTCAGCACCCCGAAGCCCTGTGTGAGCTCTGGGCTTGCCAGCTGACAGCGCCCCGTCCACGGCAGACCCACACTCAACACCCCGAAGCCCTGTGTGAGCTCCGGGCTTGCCAGCTCACAGCGCCCCGTCCACGGCAGACCCACACTCAGCACCCCGAAGCCCTGTGTGAGCTCTGGGCTTGCCAGCTGACAGCGCCCTGTCCATGGCAGACCTACACTCAACACCCCGAAGCCCTGTGTGAGCTCTGGGCTTGCCAGCTGACAGCGCCCCGTTCATGGCAGACCCACACTCAACACCCCGAAGCCCCGTGTGAGCTCTGGGCTTGCCAGCTGACAGCGCCCCGTTCATGGCAGACCCACACTCAATACCCCGCAGCCCCGTGTGAGCTCTGGGCTTGCCAGCTGACAGCGCCCCGTTCATG
This sequence comes from Rhinopithecus roxellana, assembly GCF_007565055.1. NCBI lineage: Eukaryota > Metazoa > Chordata > Mammalia > Primates > Cercopithecidae > Rhinopithecus > Rhinopithecus roxellana. The sequence goes on along the minus strand of NC_044565.1, from coordinate 53,450,273 downwards.
GCAGACCCACACTCAACACCCCACAGCCCCGTGTGAGCTCTGGGCTTGCCAGCTCACAGCGCCCCGTCCTTTCCAGTCTTCAGAGCTGCACCCTCTGCACATATAGCTGAGTGATCAGCAGTAAACTCAAGGGCTCCCACAGAAACCCTGTCTCTGCTTAGCTCCCTCCTGTCTAGGTCTCTGGATATAAGAATTATCCAGTTTGTAAGTAGGTTCCAAAACCATTTTCTAGTAAATTATGTTATAAGTTGTAGCTGGGTTTTTAGAGTAAACCACAAAGGGTTATGCAGGTAGAACTTATATAGAGATAATGTTGTATATTCTTTCTCACACATACACTCTCACACTTTCCCTCCATTGTTGCTAGTAATTTAGCAAAATAAGAATGTTGGGAAAGCATATTTGAGTACAGTCTCAATCTCCTCAGCCCGTCCGCCTTAACCTCCTTGACATCCCAAACCCTGCTTGGGATTCTCCTGTAGTGTGGTCCAAAAAGTGCCATTGGGTTCAAGAGTTCAAGTCATGTTTTCCTTCTCTCGGGTCACAGTCCTTTGCTGTGTGTGACGACAGTTGTTAGATTTCCTCTGAGCAATATTGCAGTTGTGCACATCAAGACAGTCCAGTCCCAGTTACCCTGAAATGGATAGAAGAAAATTACTGCTGCTTTTTATTCGTTCATCAGTTGGTGGACATTTGGGCTGTTTCTACCTTTTGGCTATTGTCAGTAATGCTACTGTGAACATTCACACACAAGTGTTTGTGTCTGTGTGTTCTCAGCTATCTGGGATGTATAGCTTGGGACGGACTTGCTGGTTCTATGGTAACTCTGTTCAACATTTTGAGGCCCCACCAGACTGTTTCTAAAATGGCTATTCCATGTTGAATCCCCACCGATGATGTGGCGTGTAAGGGTTCCAGTTTCTCCACATCCTTGAGTTTGGGTTTGGGTTTTGTTTTAATTGTTGGATTTTTGGTTCAGGTGGTCTAATTTTTCCCCGGAGTAAGCAAACACTGGAGCCAGAGGCTAGACCCTCCGAGAATAACAGGCACCTTTCTGCACTGGCGATGTGGGGAAAGCTCAGCGAGTTCTGTGCCAGGTGCAGGCCTGCTGCCTTTCAGCAGCTCTACCCCACGAGCATTTGTGCCTTTAGGCTTCCCAGGCAGTAAGGCCCGTAAGCTTTCAGTCCGCTGCTCTGGCTTCTGTTTTGTCTTTCACATGAAAATCAAGAAGGGACAACTGAGACTGTTCCCCCATTGCAGGAAAGGCAGCCAGGCCCCTAACCGCCTGTCAGCTGTGAGAACAGCCACTTGCTCCTCCATAAATGCACCTGACCAGGAGAATGGGGTGGTGAGATCACAACGAGTCCCAGATTGTGATATGTTCATATATCTCCTTCGTGTTCCCTGAACCTTGCCCTGGATAAAGTAGACCCTCACTGAATGGTTTGCCATTGGTTCTAGCTGGATTCCATCCAGGTGCAGCAGCATAGCTCTCTAGAAAGCCCTGCGGGAAGCTCCCTCCCCTCCGCACTGTAACCACTGGAGGAGATGCAGTACCAGCGTCTCCACCTCCCTGTGCCGTTAGCGACACAGCAAGGGCGAGGTTTGTCTTAAGACGCTTGTCACATCCTTGGCCCTCTGCTGATGGGATATTTGATAGTCATGCATATGCTAATATCTCAGGAACTTGCTGTGGTAAGTAAAATATTAACTAACAGAGAATTTTAAGGGTGAGAGCTTTTTGCAGCATGGTCTCACTGAGAGTGTTGCAGGGATGGAGGAGTTGCATTGGCCCTCCGTCCCTGGCATTGCGATTTGATTTTGCTCTTCACCCAGCTCGCTGCCCTCTGGCTGAGATGCTCTTTGTCTGAGAAGAGTTGCGTTTTTGCAGAGCTTTATGGAGCGCTGGGTCTGAACTCTTTTATTTTGCCCTGTAATTATTGCTGCTAGATCAGTTAGCTGATTTTGTGGATCTGGTATTTGAAGTACTTCACCTTACACTCTGAAAGCAGAAATTATACAACGGCTACCCCTAGGTCTTTGTCTCAGTGTGAGAAAACGTGAGGTCGGCCTCTGCGAGCACCAGGTTTAGCACCCAGGGAAGAGACAGACCTGTGACCCGGAGCACCCGGCCCCTCCTGCCACAGGCCGTTGATATCTCCCGGTAGAGAGGGAGGCAGCAGCGTGGAGAAGCAACGTCAGCAGCTTTTCTGATTCTCTTGCTCTCGTGGTCTAGGTATTGTTCTTCTTTTAAGTGTCACCATTTTGAGAGAGAGCGAAAGATTGAAATAACCTTGCTTCTTAGGAGAAACAACTTCTATGCTTTTCTTTTCCCCTCTCAAAAAGAGGGTCGGAGAACAATAGGAAGAGATCTGAGCCAGTGGTGAAGTCCAGGCAGGGGGCACGCAGGCATCTCTGCGCCCTCAGTCACTGGTGCTCCCGGTGGCCCGCCTGCCGCATGAGCATCAGCTTCCCTGCGGCTGGGAGGCAGCTTTGTGCTGGGATGGAGAGACCTTGGCTTTCTCCGCCCCCATCTTGGGGTTGTCCTAGTTTGAGTCTTTCTTCTGTTCACCCGAGAGACTGCAGGGCCTTTGTGCCGTGTCCCTGTCAGCAGCTGTTGCAGGCCAGATGCCCAGAGCACATGTCAGGGGAAGTCCAGCCAGTTCCCGGCTGCTTGCTGTCTCCGGGCATTTCAGGAACCTCAGAGCCACTTCTTCCTCCTCCCAGGCTGCTCACTGTCTCTGGCATTTCAGGGACCTCAGTGCTGCTGCCCTTTCCCCCTGGGCTGCTCTATCCCCCCAGCTGCCCCTGCCTCAGGTGTCTCAGGGACCTCAATGCTGCTGCCCCTTTCCAGGTGCCTTTCCTCAGTCAGCAGCACCCCCAGAAGGGAGAGAGATGGTCCAGGGCTGTGTCCTGGTCCCCGCTGTGTGTGAGAGGCTTCTCCTGCTGCCCATGGAGAGCATTGCGTCCTGTGAGCAGCCTTTACTTACCCTGGACTCTCCCTCGGCCTGCGGTGCAGCCACCGAAACAGCACTGAGGCCCGCGGACTGTAACAGTTTTCTCTGCACTGTTGGGATGACTAGTTTGTCCCCATGCAACAGACTTGGTCACTTCAAGCCCTTCCCTGGGGCCCCCGAACCGTGCTGACTCCTGAGGCTCATGAAGGCCAGCTCGCCCAGCATCTGGGCTTGACACCAGCTATGAGATCGCTCCCTGCTCAGTACAGGTCATTGGCACATCTCTTCTGTCCCCAGGCCATACAGAAGCACCGGTTCCCTCCCCTTGCCCTTCTGTGTCTTCCCTTTAAAGTAGGTGGCATGCTTCAGATTCCACTTACAGTGTTCTTCAGCACCGTCGAAAGATCAGTATAATCAGAGGAGTTGGGTCAGGAGGCAGAAACAGTCCCGTGCGGAGGCAACTCGATTCTTCCCTGGCTTGCAGCATGAAGTGAGCCCACCAGCTCCTGGAGCAGGGCTTGGCTCAGCGAGGCTATCGAGGACCTGCTGTGAAAGGGGGTCTCAGTTTTCCTTTGGCTTGGCTGGTGACCTCAGCACTGAAGAGAGGGCCATTGGTAATTTGACTTCTTTACCCCTAGCCCTCACGGCTTTCCTGGAGGTCCAGGCAAGCATGGGGGCCTTGATGGGATTTGGGAAGACTATTCAGGCCTGCCTGCACCAGCGCGAGTCTGGCCACTGTGTGGTGCAGCCCCTGGTCCCCAGCAGTGTCACCTTCATTCTCCTGGGCTTCCCTAGGCCCCTCACCTGAGGCCCCTCTGCTGGCTTGGCTTTGCCTCTCACTGCAAGCCTGGTGGTAGGTGGCAGGATTTACTGTTTCCTCTTCAGAATAAAGAACATGCTTTCTGATCAGTGGTGAATAAAGATATAATTTTAAAAATAAAAAGAATAAGGAGCAATTCTAAAATTATGCATTTTATTAACAATTGTGGTAATTTAGCTTCTGGTTAATTGAAGTTTTACAATACTATAACCATTACTTTTACCTCCATAAGCCACTGGAGAAAGAAGAAATTTTGTTTAGGTATGCATTCTGGTTAGCTGAGTTTAACTGACATTTTATTGTCTTGACATATTTTTCTTCTCTTCTTCCCAGGGAGATGCAGTTAAAGACTTGATGCTTCGCTTTCTGGGTGAAAAAGCTGCAGCAAAGAGACAAGTCCTCAATGCCGACTCAGTGGAACAATCTTTTGTTGGATTGAAACAGCTAATCGTAAGTGACGATGTGTTTGATTTCAGTGTTGTGGTAAGTCTTGCCTGCCTTCATAATATTTTCTCTAGAAATTAATTACTTTGAATATTATTCATAGCTCTTGCACATAAGTAGAATTTTGTTGGAGTAGATGCCAGTCCTGTGCACCAAAAAGCATCATATTAGTACATGGATACTTTTAAGCCTAATTAGTTAAAAAGCCATTATTGGAAATGGTCAGATTACTCAGAGCAGCATATACTTTGATCGAGTATGCTTCATCATGTGTAATAGAGAGAAATGATCTGTGTTCGTTTTTAAAATATATTGCATTTTCTGCATTTTGTATAGAAAATTTTATTGAATGGGTGAATTTCTGAACATTTTTAAGCTTTGTCATGAATTCTATAAGGTTTTTAAAATTCATGGTTGGGCGTGGTGGCTCACGCCTGTAATCCCAGCACTCTGGGAGGCTGAGGTGGGCAGATCATGAGGTCAGGAGTTCAAGACCAGCCTGGCCAACATGGTGAAAGCCCGTCTCTACTAAAAATACAAAAATTAGCTGGGCATGGTGTTGCGTTCCTGTAATCCCAGCTACTCAGGAGGCGGAGGCAGGAGAATTGCTTGAACTGGGACCCGGGAGGCGGACATTGCAGTGACCCGAAATCACACCACTGCAACTCCAGCCTGGGCTACAGAGCGAGACTCCGTCTTAAAAAAATAAAAAATAAATCATTAATACTGGATCACCATTGCTGTACAGGTTGATTTGATTCCACTGAATTTATAGTCTTAAAGACAGCTGGAATTGTGTTGGATAGCTTTTTTAAATGAAGGAGAAGATAGTGGAAGTTTGTCGTATGTGTTTCCTTCAGGAATCCTAAGGCAGCCATCGGGTAAGTACTCTGAAATGAGAGCCCCGTCTCACGCCGAATCTCAGCTCCCCAGTGCCGTCTCCTTAGAGGGCTGTGGAATTGCTCTTCTTGCTCATCCAGACGGTTGCCTAGAGTGGACTTAGCAAAGCCATGCTCCCATGCCTGCATGCAAATTTTAGGAACTAAAATTTGCTTAAAATAGGTGAAATCTGGTTGGGTGCAGTGGCTCACGCCTGTAATCTCAACACTCTGGGAGGGTGAGGTGGGCGGATTACCTGAGGTCAGGAGTTCAAGACCAGCCTGGCCATGGTGAAACCCCATCTCTACTAAAAATACAAAATGCACTGTCTTGAAGAGGTTTGGACAGTGAGGTCCTTGATTTTGGGAATAAGTCCCACCGGCTGTCTGAAACTCGTGTTGAAATGCAGCCCTCACCCTGACTGTTGAATTTCAGCAGCACATGGTCCGGACTCACTCTCAATTTGGGTGAACAATCTGGAGGACATATATTCACCTATCATCCTTCAGAAAAGAGAATGGAATTTCCTAATTTACTTATTTTTCTAATAGTTCCCCATCTTGCTTTTCTCAATTGTTACTAGTTCTTCTGCACCGGGGTTCAGATTTCACCTTTTTTTTTTTTTTTTTTTTTTTTTTTTGAGACAGAGTTTTGCTCTTGTTACCCAGGCTGGAGTGCAATGGTGCAATCTCGGCTCACTGCAACCTCTGCCTCCCGGTTTCAAGCGATTCTCCTGCCTCAGCCTCCCACATAGCGGGGATTACAGGTGCGCACCACCACACCCAGCTAATTTTTTGTATTTTTAGTAGAGATGAGGTTTCACCATGGCCAGGCTGGTCTTGAACTCCTGACGTCAGGCGACCCACCCACCTCGCCCTCCCAGAGTGCTGGGATTACAGACGTGAACCACTGCACCCGACCAGATTTCACCTATTTTAAGCAAATTTTAGTTCCTAAAGACATAATAGTTGAGAAGTTTAGAAATTTCTTGAGGATTAAACTTTACAGCCCATTGAAATGACAGGTGAAGGTTAGCCTATGAACTAAAACAGAAAACTTCAAAATGAAAATGTTTTGAGGTTTATTTTGGAGTAGCAGGTGACTCAGTCCCCGCTCAGAAGCGACTGTCTTTTGTGTGAAAACGGTGATATGTAAATCACTTCGCTGCACAAAGACTACAGTGAAATTCAGAAGAAAATAATTCCAGTTCCTTTTGTGTTCCATCACCTCTGCCTCTGTATTTGAAAGTGAGGTAGATGGCTGGGTGCGGTGGCTCACGCCTGTAATCCCAGCACTTTGGGAGGCGAAGCGGGTGGATCACGAGGTCAGGAGATCGAGACCATCCTGGCTAACACGGTGAAACCCCGTCTCTACTAAAAATAGAAAAAACTAGCCGGGCGAGGTGGCGGGTGCCTGTAGTCCCAGCTACTTGGGAGGCTGAGGCAGGAGAATGGCGTGAACCCGGGAGGCGGAGCTTGCAGTGAGCGGAGATCTTACCACTGCACTCCAGCCTGGGCGACAGACTGAGACTCCGTCTCAAAAAAAAAAGAAAGGGAGGTATAGCCTGTCCGCATTCTGCCAGAAATGACTGATGTTTGTGAGGCTGAAATCCTGAGGCAGAACCACAGGAGAGGAATGATTTCTTGATCTTCAGCAATAGCATTTAGCAAAATAACAAAATTTTTTCCTTAATTGATTAGTTCTCTTGAATTCAGACACATCCTTATTATGTGTGGTTTTGTGACTTCTGTGCCACTTGAGAAGCTTTCCTGGGTTCAGTATGGGTTGGGGGCTGCCTGCTGCACTGACCAGGCCACCTGGAACCCCTTCGCGTGGGGCCCGGCTCCCGGCTGTGACCCCCTTCGCGTGGGGCCCGGCTCCCGGCTGTGACCCCCTTCGCGTGGGGCCCGGCTCCCAGCTCTGATCCCCTTCGCGTGGGGCCCGGCTCCCGGCTCTGATCCCCTTCGCGTGGGGCCTGGCTCCCGACAGAGATGACCCAGATTGCGGTAGTGTGAGGGCCTTTGGGAAGCACAGGCGGGGACTGCACTCTGCTGTGATGTCATGCAGGGACATCGTGCCCTGGGTTCCTGGATTTTCGAGTCTCTCTCTTTTGATTTTAAACTTCTCTTTGACTTTCTACTTTTCAGTGTTCTGTTGTCAGCAGATCTCTTGCTTCCTAAGAGAGCCTAAAGGAAAAAAAAATAGAGTCCTCCCCATTTTACTCAAAAGTTAGTTTCTTATATTCTTCTCAGTCTTGATTGTTAACTTCCTTTGATCCCTGATCTTTTTTCCCAAAAAAAAAAACCTTCTTTGGAGTCTTGCCCAAAAAGCCTGTTTTTGAAAAAGTACCGAACCTTGGCAAAGCAGCCTCAGTTACTTGGATTTTATCCTGACTTCATTATATGCATGAACTGGGAGGTGACATGTCATCAGTGTCAATAACAAATGGTGTAACTTGTAGGGGGAGACAGAGCCAACCTACAAAAATGAAAAATCTGTAATAAACACCATGACAGTCAGGAAGCGTCTGCCTTGTTCACCAGTGCATCTGAGGACCCAGCATGGTCAGGCACCGAATGGTACACAGCGTCTTCTTGAATAAATAAAGGGATGAGGGAATGATAGTAAGAGGACCCCTGTCGGTAAGCTACTTGTTTGATAAAGAAGTAGCACCAGAATGTTGGGTTTAAAGAAATAGAGAAGGAGCTCATACAAAAGGATAGAGCAGGGGGCGGTTCCAGGGGAGGGGGCGCAAAGAGTGAGGAGGCGAAACCACAAGATGAGTCTGGGAAAGATGGAACTTTCTTCCTCTGCAATGACAGAAAAGGAAAGGAAGGATTTGATAGGAATGCAAATCGAATCTAGCACGTTTTCAAACTGTGATTCTGAGAACCCTCGGGTTCCAGGGAGGAGCCTCGGGGTGACTGGGCATGGCCTGCAGAGGCGACTTGCTAGGGCCAGTGTCATGCAGAGCATTTCAGCGGGACCTATTTTATACATAAGTCTCTCTTGAGATGTCTTTTTTTGGGGGTTGGGGGAAAAGGTGGATGAATTTTACTATTTAAAAATTTGAAAAACTTAACATAGTCCAAAATGCTCACTTTGTAGATTAAAACACTAAGATCTGCAAAGGTGTAGAGGCTGGCCCCAAACAAATGTCCTCGCTTCTGTTGCCAGTACCGTCCCTGCTGCCCGGTGTCCCTTACGTGCCAGTACCGTCCCTGCTGCCCGGTGTCCCTTACGTACCAGTACCGTCCCTGCTGCCCGGTGTCCCTTACGTGCCAGTACCGTCCCTGCTGCCCGGTGTCCCTTACGTGCCAGTACCGTCCCTGCTGCCCGGTGTCCCTTACGTGCCAGTACCGTCCCTGCTGCCCGGTGTCCCTTACGTGCCAGTACCGTCCCTGCTGCCCGGTGTCCCTTACGTGCCAGTACCGTCCCTGCTGCCCGGTGTCCCTTACGTGCCAGTACCGTCCCTGCTGCCCGGTGTCCCTTACGTGCCAGTACCGTCCCTGCTGCCCGGTGTCCCTTACGTGCCAGTACCGTCCCTGCTGCCCGGTGTCCCTTACGTGCCAGTACCGTCCCTGCTGCCCGGTGTCCCTTACGTGCCAGTACCGTCCCTGCTGCCCGGTGTCCCTTACGTGCCAGTACCGTCCCTGCTGCCCGGTGTCTCTTACGTGCCAGTACCGTCCCTGCTGCCCGGTGTCCCTTACGTGCCAGTACCGTCCCTGCTGCCCGGTGTCCCTTACGTACCAGTACTGTCCCTGCTGCCCGGTGTCCCTTACGTAGTCCGCACAGCCCAGCGGAAAGAACAGTTGCTGGTGGTGGTTTTGCTCGTTGACTGCTCCCCACCAAATGACTCAGTATTTCTGAACCGTCGGATCTATGCGCTGTGGGAACTGTGCTTTGCAATACAGCTTCTAGGACTGGGTTGTGTCCAGGGGTAGGATTTGCCCATGAGAAGATCTTACATCTGATGGTATTGAAACAAACAAGTTCTCCATTGTGTTTCTTCGTGTATTCATTGAGCAAGCACTTATGAAGCCTCTTCTCTTTCAAGCAGTAACAGTAAAGTTTGCTAAGTTAGGGCTCTTGCTCCGTGAAGTTCTGCCTTAACCATTTATGGCATTTACTCAGATTTAGAAGTCCTTCTCTATTATTATTTTTAATTTACTTGTTGCTGACTTGAAGCTCATACACTATTTTTAAAAGAAGTATGTATTCCAGATTCACAAATTTATTGTAACTCTTATGATTCTCCATCAGTGTCTTCAGACACAGACCCAAATTCAGCTGCACTCCTAGCCCACAGCAGTGAAGTTTCCCTTTTCTGTCCCCATCACCTGCATCCACTTCCCGCAGAGAAGCTGCTTGTACCACATCTTGAATACCAGTTCCCACAGCCCTGCTTCTCTAACTGGTGGCAATCCTGAGAGCTCCAGCATGAATCCCTCAGGCCTCTTTTGCCCCAGAGTAAAGTTCCCAGGGGTTCCCCCACTTGTAGAGACTGAAGGACCCTTCCAGACTCAGAAACCAAACCTTCCCCAGAGACGCTTCACTCTCCTCCTTCCTCTACACCACGCTCCCCAAGCTGTGGAACTGTCACTCACATGGTCGCCCAACATACTCACAGAAGTCTGTACTCATTAACTTGGAGTAAGTGCAAAAACCCAGGCAGAGACCCTCTCCTAAAATAGCAGCGGGAAATGATCTCAGGTATAGGTGTTTGGTTTCCGAATGCTTCTGGTAGCCTGTCAACCACTGGAAACTGCGCTCCCCAAATTGCCTTTCTTCCCAATATCTTTTACCACATTTACAGAAGCGTGTCCTCAAAAAGGTAAACAAGCATCCCTTGCTTAGGGGGTTAGCAGACTTTTCACACATCACACTAAGTTTAAATGTGAGTAAACATCAGTCAAATGCTTCATTGAGTTTCTTTTACCGAAGTGATTCTGTAATTATTTCTATGATTGGAAAGCTTTGGAAAGGAGGGAGATGGAGATACTCTTTTTTAAAGGGGGAAAAACAGCTAATTTCTAAGTATCTGTATCCTCTATAATTTGCTAATGCAGTTACGGATCTCCAGGGTGGCCGTTTCCCTGGCCCATGCTCTGTTCCCGAGGGTGTGGGCGTGGCCCCTCGGTTTGGCCATGGAGAAGCTGCTGTGATGTATCCTCTTGAGGCAGGGACTGAACTGGCAGCATGACGGGGCTTTATAATAGTGGGTTTAAAAATCACACACAAAGCCATGCATGTTCATTGTGATGGATTTTTTCTACAGGCTATTTTTTACCCTCTTTGATTGTTCCTGTTATTAATAAATATATACAATGGTTTGATGTGTGTTATACACTGGAAATACTTGAGACCATCAGAAATTTTATTAACAGGCCTAACAAGGGAGCTTACGTAAGGTGAAAAATGTACTAACGAAAGGATCTTTACCTTGCCCTGGTATTTGCATTCTAGTGTGTCCTAAAATAATTCCTGTTGTCTTTAAGGCAGCCAGGAAAGGGTTTCTGAATTATTTTCCTAAGTTATGGCAGAGTTTCCTAAGATTGTAATTTACAGGGAAATGGATGTCACAGCCTGGGAGGAGGACGTGTTACTCACTTTAATGGTATCGTATATAGAGGTAATATTCCCTTTGAGTCTTAGATGGAGAAAAGTTATGTACGTGCTATTAGTTACTTGAGTGATTTTGATTAGACTATTTTTCTCATCATTTGGAAGTTGTGTGATGCGTTTTCAGTTTTTCAAATAGACCCTGTATCGTACTCCTAGAAAAAAAAGTAAAAGTCATTGTTATCTAAAATCTTTATCTCATATCAAACTAACTTCATTATTAGAATGTTACATGTCATGTACAGTAATTATGAGATTTTCATAATATTTCTTTCACAAAGTTAAAAGTTTTATGTGGTATACTTTAGATTCTGATTTTTAAAATAATTTCTTTGCTGCATATTTCTGGCATCTATCATTGAAAATGGAGGAGGGCCACCAGGAAAGGGAATAAGGTAGAAAATAATGAGATAAAAATAGCATAAAGCACACTAAGAAAATAAGCAATTATAATTTCAAATAGCAGGCAGCTTGCAATCATAAGAACTGGCTCTGGCTCTCACAGTAGCCAAAGTCACATTCCACCTTGGAAGGAAGAGTACACGGCATTAGAGCACGATGCTATCCTGGTTCCTCCAGGCCAGTCGTCCCCTCTCCAGCGTTTGTCCATTAACCAAGAGCCCTGGCTCTGCTGGTTCCACATCACCTCTTGGACAAGTCTGAAGATCAGCAGGCTGAGGCTGTGCTCTGCCGAGGCTGTAAAAGTAAACCTCCGAACACGTGTGCTTGACATGTGTGGCCAAGGAAATGTCTACCATGCCTCCAGTTGGAGGCTTTTACCAGGAGAAACACTAAAGAAGAGGGAAACCGACAAGCCTGTCACACTGGCAGCACCAGTTGGTAAGGGTAGGCAGCACACATTGCTGATGGGAACATGAATTGCCTTGCAGAGCAATTGTAACAATAGCTAATAAGGCTGGGCGCGGTGGCTCACACCTGTAATCCCAGCACTTTGGGAGGCCGAGGCAGGTGGATCGTTTGAGCCCAGGAGTTCAAGACCAGCCTGGGCAACATGGCAAAACCCCGCCTCTACTAAAAGTACAAAAATTAGCCAGGCGTGGTAGCACATGCCTGTAGTCTCAGCTACTTGTGGGGCTGAGGCAGGAGGATCCCCTGAGCCTTGAATTGAAGGTCGAGGGTGCCGTAAGCCATGATTGAGCCACTGCACTCCTGCCTGGGTGACAGAGTAAAACCCTATCTCAAAAAAAAAATTAAAAAAACAAAAGTTGATAAAGTACATGCTTTGTATAACCTTTGACTCAACAATCCCACTTTCAATTATATACTTTAGAAAAACTTGTACATGTGTGTAAAAAGACATTCAAGAATGTTTGCTGCAGTATTACTTAGCCAAACATTTTATTAAAAACCTTAATATTCAATATTCAAAAGAAGAGAATTATGTTCTATATAATTGATTAAATGCTTTGGAGCGATTGAAATAAATCATCGTGTGGAACTAGAGCCATATTCATCAGTATGAATAAATTTCAGAAGCAATGTTGAGCAATAAAAGTAAATTACAAAAGGCCACCTACTATGTACAAGCTTCTGTTAATTTTTAAAAACAGGTCAGTAATTCCTTAGCCACGTCTGCGAAACCCAGAAACCTCTGAAAACCACAAATGATGGTGGGCCGCACAATGGACCTGACCAGACTCAGTCGGGTGCCGCCCTATATCCCACACGTGCACCTGTTCCCACACCAGACTCACTCAGTGCCACCCTGGATCCTGCACGTGCACCGGTTCCCACACCAGACTCACTCGGTGCCACCCTGGATCCCGCACGTGCACCGGTTCCCACACCAGACTCACTCGGTGCCACCCTGGATCCCGCACGTGCACTTGTTCCCATACACACCTCCTTTCCTGCCCTGCATGGCCAAGTATTTTATATTCTCTTATCAGAAAAAATCGCCATTTGGGAAAGTATAAATTATAAATGGTAAATAGCATGTGTTTTCTTCTCTTTTTTTCCTTTAATGTTTTTCTAAATGATTATACAAAGAAAATCATCTGGCTGGGCACAGTGGCTCATGCCTGTAATCCCAACACTTTTGGGAGGCTAAGGCAGGAGAATCAGTTGAGTCTAGGAGTTCAGGATCAGCCTGAGCAACATAGGGAGACCTTAACTACAGATAATTTAAAAATTAGCCTGATGTGGTGGCACATAGCTGTAGTCCCAGCTACTCCGGAAGCTGAGGTGGGAGGATTGCCTAAACCCAGGCAGTCGAGGCTGCAGTGAGCCGTGATCGCACTACTGCGCTCCAGCCTGGGCAACAAAGCAAGACCTTGTCTTTAAAAAAAAAAAAAAAAGAAAGAAAAAATCATCTTTCTGTTTCCTCTACTGATGTGTCTGACTCTGATGCCACATCTAAATTAGAGATGAAGGGGCTCTCTCAGTCACCTCTGTCCTGAATTGCAGTGGAGGCCCTCCCCAGCTGAGGTCTGAGGCTGGGTCTGGGCCTTGCCCCTTTGCTCCCACTCCGTGTCCCCCAGCAGGTCTGCCAGCAGTGAGTCCTCTGCGCCTCCACTTGGAGATGCAGTTGGAAAGGGCTGCCCAGACTCTGTGTGCCGCATACTCTTTTGTGTTATTGTCTCAGGGAATTGGGTTGTTCTGACTCCTAGAAGATTGACTCTCAGATTGGTGTAAGTTTGTAGATAGGACTACATGTCGTTTATAGACCAATCGATATTAACCAGTAAATTGCTCACTCTAATAGCACACAATTAATCAATAGCAGCAATTATCCAAGTAAATCTTTCATATTCAGTCATCTGTGGGAAAATTATATTGGGAGAAACTGTAACAAGAGCATAAACATTTCTGCTTTCTATTTTCAGTCAGGAAAGAAGCCACTTTTTAAAAGATTTACATTTCCCCAAGAAATGAATAATTAAGATGGTAGGCGTTTGCTTTATTTTTAATAGTTGTGATCTAGTGTGAGACATAGAAAACAAGTCTTAGAATATGAAATCATGGCAAAAGCTGAAGGCTTTTTATATGATATGTTTTACTATTTTTAATCATTTATGGAGTACTTTATATTTGCAAAGTCCTTGCAAATAATTTTATTAAACGTGTAAATGATTGGTGGTGAGTGTCTATACATAGTGGGTATAAAATGAGACAGAAGCCCTTACTGTAAAATATTTCTTACTTGTTTAAAACATACATAAGTATCCATAATCAGATTTTCCCGTTTATACTTTTTTGTACCCACACAAATTCTAGTTGCCTCTGAGGTCCATCAAATAGATAACAAATTGAGGGCCGGGCGCAGTGGCTCAAGCCTGTAATCCTAGCACTTCAGGAGGACGAGGCAGGCGGATCATGAGGTAAAGAGATTGAGACCATCCTGGCCAACAAGGTGAAACCCCGTCTCTACTAAAAACACAAAAATTAGCCAGGCGTGGTGGTGCACACCTGTAGTCCCAGCTACTCAGGAGGCTGAGGCAGGAGAATCGCTTGAACCCAGGAGGCAGAGGTTGCAGTGAGCTGAGATCACACCACTGCACTTCAGCCTGGGCAACAGAGCAAGACTCCATCTCAGAAACAAATAAAATAAAAAACAAATTGAGTTCACTGGGCGTTGTATGGCATCACAGAATTGAACATCAGGAGATTCCGTATCTACTGTATCAAAATCCTTTTATTTTTCAGAAAAACCCAAAAACTTTGCTTATGCTTTAGCTGCTGTACTTAGTAGTAACTTACACCTTCCATACTTGTTGTGAAAATGTTGTATTATTTTAACCAGCATCAATTTGGTTCCTGCATATCAAGCACTGTTCTAGGTACGGAGATGGGTAGAGACGATCCTCTCTGAGGGCATCACTGCGTGGACAGAAGTAGACACACACACGGTTGATTTCTGACAGGCCAGGACATCAAAGCCCTGTCTGCATGAGTGCTGATCCATCATTATTTTTTAATTCACAAAACTCTTTTTTTCCTGCCTTCACAAATAGCAAGTTCCTGTATCTGAAAGACAAAAGAAAAATTGAAAAAAAGATTGCTTATGTAACCACTGTCCTTTTACATTTCAGTGTATGTATTATACGTATGTGTGTGTGTATATATACTATACATAGTGTACATGTATGAAGATGGATATACATATTTGTGTATATATGCTATGCATGAAATTCATATGCTTCTATCAGTTTATGTCTTTTATTTTTTATATATATATTTAGCATTTCCCTATATTAAAGGGTCTTTAAAAACATTTTAATAGCCACATAATCTGAAGTTATTATAAATAATCTTAAGATGAACTGTCTTATACAGAATTCTACAGATGTGATTATTTCTTTAGAAGGAGAATCCTGAGGTCAAAGTCTGTTCATAAATACTTCCATTGTTGTTCCAGATTGTTTTCTGCAGCACCTGAGTGCACCGGCTGTAGCATCTCCTTGCCTACCCTGACTTGTATCTTTTTTTAAAAAAAAATCTAATTTTTTAGGCTAACAATGACATTTGCTTTTTATTTTTTTTGCTAGTGAAGATCAACTCACTAGTAAATTATAATTTACATTTATTTGATTACTAGCATGGTTAAGCATTGGTCTTGTAGTGCTATGAATTTACTGTCTGTTCCACAATTTTTTGTGCATGCCAAGTGCCACACTAAAGAAATGCTTTTAGAAATTAAAAAGCAATGCATTAGATGAGGCCACTGCCCCAAGGAGCTAAAGGAGAGATAGGAATTAAGAATAGGAGGGTTTCACCATGAGCAGGAAAGGCACCTTTAAGATCAGGTTTCAGGTTGGGCATGGTGGTTCACACCTGTAATCCCAGCACTTGGGGAGGCCGAGGCGGGTGGATCACCTGAGGTCAGGAGTTTAAGACTAGCCTGGCCAACATGGTGAAACCCCGTCTCTACTAAAAATACAAAAATGTGCTGGGCATGGTGGTGGACACCTGTAATCCCAGCTACTCAGGAAACTGAGGCGGGAGAATTGCTTGAACCCAGGTGGCGGAGGTTGCAGTGAGCCAAGATCGTGCCATTGCACTCCAGCCTAGGCAACAAGAGCAAAACTCCGTCTCAAAAAAAAAAAAAAGAGAGGTCAGGTTTGAGGTTGGTTTCAGGGTACTCATCTTGCAATGAGCAAGTGCAGGTGAGCTCTGACTGGAGCGGGGGTGTGTGAGGGCTTGGCGACACCGAGCAGCCAGCCGCACCTTCGTCTAGAACGGACTCACTGTCATCTCCCACTCCAGGGTGGCCAGCTGAAGACTGGGCCGTCATCTGTTCTGAATCGTTGATATAATTGTGTTTCCCATGGCCTGTTCTGTTGCTTTCGACCTAGTCAGCACGCTCACAACTTTGATGAAATTGGAATGCCTTTCACACAGAGCCAGGCAAATCAGTTGATAAGTACAACCTGAAAAGGCCCAACTTAGCCGTGAGTATTGGACACAAATGGGAGTTGTATGACCACAAAAGGAAGGAAAATATACCGCGTACAGAGATCCTGTTCATTTGTTACTCAAAGTAAATGGTGGTCTTCACTCCCAAAGATGCTTCCAGAAGAAAACAGTTGAACACTTTTAGTGCAAAAGGACAACTCCGGGTTACTGGTAGAACTTAACCGTTATTTACAGTTTCTCTTCTTAACTGTTTATAACTTTTGTTTATAAAAACTGGCAGTTTCCTTTGTCTAACCACTGCATTTCCTCTTTATCTAGGACTCTTTGGTTTTTCTGTTGCTGTTGGTACTGCTTTTATTTGTGATAGGCAAAAAGTCGACTCCTTGGACTCAAGGGAATATGTTCTTGGTTTCTTTTATCCTGGGACAGCTAGTCATCGTAGCTGCAGAGGATTATCTCATTATCTTCATTACTCATTGTCATCCCAGAGACCCTTGATGAAGAGCTTTTAGATAAAACGAGTAGAGTGTCATTCAGCCAGTTCCATAGCACCAGCAGCTCTTGTTGAATGGTGTTCGGTTAGTGAACAGTTTTATAGTTTCTGAAAAGGTGACACATGTTCAAATTAACAAATAATGTGTACGTGTGTGTGATTGAATTTCATGCAGCCATTATAAATCATGTCCCAAGACAATATTTGAGGATATAAGAAAGTTTGAGTAAAGGATACAAAACAGTGTATGTGTTTTGAAAAGAGATGACAAGGATGCGTCTGAGAATAACACTGTGTCACTGTCCACAGCTGACTTCATACTTTACTGTTTGTGTTATTCCACTTTGTGCACGGGGATGCGGTGGTAGATAGGGGTGTTCGCTAACTCTGTTTAAGCAGCTAACCTGCCTGACAGTACTGTGAGTGTTTAAAAGGTGTCAGTTTGCGTCATCATCTCACCAGCATGTAGCCAGCTCACCAGCACCCACCACCTTAGCCTGCTGTTTCTGCTGTGTCCTCCCAATTAGCTTACGGTAGTACCCATTTGCCCTGGCCAGAATCCAAGACTTTTACCTCCTAAATAATTCACATGAGTGTTTGTCTCCTCCACCCTGCCCCTCTGCTCCTGTGCTAGTTCAGGCCTTGTTTCTTTGTGCCTTGTTCACGAAGCCAGCTCAGTATCCTTTTTATCCACATGATACCCCGCAAAGAATTAGAAAACTAGGTACCCCTCAGACATTTTTAAGCTATCTAAAATGTTTTATCATAAATTTAAATGGTTTCAAAGGATATAATTAATTTTTAGCACATAGTATGTTGCATATGTGATTTAATTATATTTCCATCAGCACGTAGGACTGCAGATTCAGCTCATTCAGTTTTGGGAAATGTGACCCACTTGGCAGCCGGTACCCATCGTAACCAGTCACTCAAACCAGACACGTGTGATCTCAAAAGAAATCTCACTTCGTCGTGTGATCCAGATAAGCATGGCAGTGGGGTCCTGGCAACAGTCGCTTCACTCTGGATTTAGTCCTTAGAATTCATTCTCTCCCCTCCAAGCCGCCCGGGTTCTTGTCCTCCCCTCCTGCCCGCCACCCTGGGGTCTGCCACTCTGGGGTCCAGCCTGTAGCTCCAGCTTCAGCTCAGCCTCACCCCCACCATCCCCCGACCTCATCCTCCAGCTGTCCCCGCTCTGCAGTGCCTTGAACGTGCTCTGCCATGTGTTGGCCCGTTTCCTCCTGAATCCTCAGGCATCAGTGCCAGCAGTGTCCTCACAGAGCTGTCAAGTGTGTCCAAGCTGTGCCGCTTGTGCCTCTGCCCTGTGAGGGACGGCATCCCCTCGTTCACGTGCATTGCTCTTGTTCATCATGTGAGACTCCCTGCCCCGTGCCACCGGTCTCGGTGTCTCCCACGCTGGAGTGTCCGTATTTCATAAACACACATATGTGTGCGTGTATGTGTTTCATATGGACATCACATACACTGGGCCTTCATATCTACAGGTTCTGCATCCACGAATTCCACCGCCCACAGATGGGAAACACGGTGAGGTATGCACAGCAACCTTTCAGCCGTGGTTGGTTGAATCCACATGTGTGGAACCTGCAGATACGGAGGACCGACCAAGGACTTGAGCAGTCATGGATCTGGTATCCTGGGGCTCCTGGACCCGTTCCCCGGCAGATGGAGGGTCTGCTGCTTGTGTTTACACATGTGTGTGTATGTAGAGTCCCCAACTTCTGTGGTTTGACTTACGATTTTTCAACTTTTTGATGGTGCGAAAGCACTCCCCACTTGGTGGGAACTGCGCTGTGAGCACCCATACGCCATTCTGTTTCTCACTCAGTGAATTCAAGAAACGACATGAAATGTCCAACACTTTATAAAGCAGGCTTTGTGTTGGCTGATTTTCCCAACTGTAGGCTAATGTAAGTGTTGTGAGCATGTTTAAGGTAGGCTGGGCTGTGCTGGAACATTCAGTAGGCTAGGTGGTGCATTCACTCCTTTTCTTTTTATTTTTTCCGAGATGGAGTTTGGCTCTGTGGCCCAGGCTGGAGTGCAGTGGTGCGATCTCCACTCACTACAACCTCTCTCCTGGGTTTAAGTGATTCTCCTGCCTCAGCCTGCCAAGTTGCTGGGATTACAGGTGCTCACGCCACACCTGGCTAAGTTTTGTATTTTTGGTGGAGCTGGGGTTTCACCATGTTGGCCACGCTGCTCTCCAACTGCTGACCTCAGGTGATCCACCCAGCTTGGCCTCTCAAAGTGCTGAGCCACCGTGCCCGGCCTGCATTCACTTATTTACTTTTTTTTTTTTTTTAGACAGAGTCTCACTGTCGCCCAGGCTGGAGTGCAGTGGTGCAATCTCGGCTCACTGCAAGCTCCGCCTCCCGGGTTCATGCCATTCTCCTGCCTCAGCCTTCCCAGTAGCTGGGACTACAGGTGCCCACCACCACACCTGGCTAATTTTTTTGTATTTTTAGTAGAGACGGGGTTTCACCATGTTAACCAGGATGGTCTCGATCTCCTGACCTTGTGATCCGCCTGCCTCAGCCTCCCAAAGTGCTGGGATTACAGGCATGAGCCACCGCACCCGGCCCACTTATTTTCAACTCATGGTATTTCTAACTTACGATGGGTATGGACGGAGCATCTGTGTCTGTGTTGATGCACTGTTTGGTAGCCGTATGTTCTGTATGACTGTCACACCGAGTTCATCTTTGTACTCCTGTTGTCTGATGTAGGACGTACTTCCTCTTAGGTGCTCAGTTGATGCTTCTTAAGTGAGGGAGTGACTGGGTGCTTCTGTTGACAATATGAACAGCAAGCTAAGCCCGCTCCGCCAGCCCAGCCTGCCTTAAGAGCTGTCTTGTAACGGCTTTGCCTCACCGGCATTCACACTGTGAATTCACACTGTGCCTTCCCCAGGTAGGTTTCTTTATTCCCTTACCCGAAACATCAAGGGCATTCTGTGAGCTTTCCTGTGTGTCTGCTGGGCAGGTCTGTCCTTGGAAGCTAAGAGCAGAAGCACCACAGGGCCCCCACCCCTTCACTGTGCCCTCCCCCTGCCCCTTCACTGTGCCCTCCTGGGCAGCCTTCCTCAGCTGCAGGGCAGATGCTCTGTGGTAGCTGCTCCCGCTCCTCTCGGGAGGGCCTGCCTTTCTCCCTCGCTGGGTCAGCTCTCCCCGGCACATGCTTCTCCCAAACCGGTGTCTTCTCTCCTCAGCTGCAACCTGCCATCTGCACGTTTACCAGGCACTTTCCCGTTTCTGTTCCACCATCGTGTCATTTTTTGTATCTTCTGTCATTTTGTAAAACCCAGCTCATCTGCCTGCTGCATCTCCATGTCCGGCCTGCCCTGAGTGGGTAGAGACAGGTTCGCGCTATCCCTTGGATTTCCACGTTAGTCTGTTATTGGTTAGTTTGTTTCCGGGTCTCTCTCACCCTCTAGGGAGCAGCCACGGCACCGCCTACACCCGCCCGGCGCCGGCTGCTCGCTGCTCTCTTGCTGCCTTGCCGGGTGATGCAGCGCCTGACCATGTACGGTCTTTAGACTGCCCCAGTCAGTCTGTACACTGCAGCTAGATTTATTTTCCAAACATTTTATTTCAAAATGCATTTCTCTGTTTAGAAGCACCTAGTTGCCTCTCTTGCCTGGAACTGAAATCTCACCTTTGTGACCTGATGTTGGAAACTTGCCCTGGCTTCTGGGACCTGGCCCTCTTCATCGGCCTTGTGTGCCCCCAGCCTAGCACAGTGCCTGGCCCACAGCAGGCAGTCAGTAAATGGCCGCTAAGTAATGGATGAGGAAATGCAGATTTTGCCAATATTTATTCATTACCTTCTTTGTTCTCCTTTCCACGAAAATTAAAACCTTAAGTTTCTGATTTTTAAAATGATCATTGGCCAGGCGTGATGGCTTACGCCTATAATCTTAGCACTTTGGGAGGCTGAGGCAGGCAGATCACCAGAGGTCAGGAGCTCAAGACCAGCCTGGCCAACATGGCGAAACCCCATCTCTACTAAAAATACAAAAATTTGTCATAGTGGCAGGCACAGTGGCTCGTGTCTGTAATCCCAGCACTCTGGGAGACCAAGGTAAGTAGCTCACTTCAGCCCAGAAGTGCAGGACAAGCCAGGGCAACATGGGAAAACCCCGTCTCTACAAAAAATACAAAAATTAGCTGGGTGCGGTGACACATGCCTGTAGTCCCAGCTACTCGGAGGCTGAGGTGGGAGGATCACTTGAGCCCAGGAGGTCAAGCTGTGGTCGCACCCCTGCACTCCAGCCTGGATGACAGAGCGAGGCCCTGTCTCAAAAAAAAAAGTCATAATAATGCCTACTTTATAATGTTGTTATGACTGAAAATAATAACAGCCCACGCATTTACAGGGCTAACGGTCCAACAGTTCAGCAGGGAAGACGTATGCGGAGAGATTATGAAGGTACCGCGCTGCAGAGCCCTGGGGAGAAAAGCTGGCATTGCCTGCGCGCTCACCAGGCTCCCAGCATGGTTCTGAGTACTTCGCCTGTATTAACTGTTAATCCTCACTAGAATCACGAAGAACTATTAATACATCCGTTTTACTTACCAGGTACCAAGGCACAGTTCAGCAGCCTGGCTGGGGTCAGGTAGCTGAGAATGGCTGAGGAGCGGTGACCTGGTAGTCCTCCTCCCAGACCCTTCCCTTCACCCCGCAACTCCAGGGTCAGCAGGGGCGGCCCAGCCAGTCCAGGGGCCCCTCTGTTCCCCAGTTCTTCTCCCAGGCCGTCTTCTGGCTCTTGTGGGGGCCACTTCTCCCGTGGTCACGCTTGGAGCCTTAATGATCACCCACACCCTACACAGCTCCAGCGGCACATCTGCCATTTCCTGAGTGCCCTCTCCCGCCAGCCAGCTGGTCAGTGTGGCATCCACACCCACCTGTGGTTCTTCTGCCTTCCTGCACGCCATGGCTTACCGATCTGCTCGCTGACTGTGCCTATGCACCTCATTACTTCACTTCCTTCTCTACCCAGCGTGGTTTCCATGATCCACATCTCACACATGCCTTTCCCAAATCCCAGAATGCCTGCTCCTTCATTCTTCCACTGCACACATCTCAGATACCTGCGCTCTTGACAGGTTCAGCCTCCAGCTTCCTCTGCATGGACACCCAGCAGCTGAGGCTGCGGGAGGATTTCTCACATTCAAGCATCTGCAGTGACGCTTGGCAGCATCAAGTGGATCATCAGCACTGCAGGGCCTTCCTGCCAGGTTGCTCTGGTCTCTCCCACTGCCCTTTTAGACTGTCTCTACCCCTCTCAAGCCTCCCACCCCTCCCCTTCCTCCTCACTTTTAAAGATGAGTGACGTTCCCCCAGCTTTGGAGCCAAAACAGAGTTCTGGTAGTACCTCACATCCCTAGTCCTGGACACACACCTGCTGAGGTCGGCGGGCAGACTTGTCCTCCCCGCCGACGGCCCTCGGCCCGCATGCCCTGACGCCTGGAACCTTGAGCCATGAGTCATCCTTTCTTCTTAATGTGTAATCAGCTGTTCTCCAGCTACAGCCTCCTCCTCTGTGTTTTTACACGCTCAGGCACTTGTTTAAACACAGACACGGAGTGTCTCACCTTCTGCGGCCAGTGTCGGCCTTTCCTCCCCTGGCACCCCGGTCATGCCGACTTCCCTAGAGGTTCCTACAGCTGCCCACCTCTCTGCTTCCCTCTTCTTAGTTTCCACAGATATTTTTATTATTGTTTTTTTTAAGACAGGGTCTCAGTCTTGCCGCCGGCCTAGAGTACAGTGTCATGATTTCAGGTCACTGCAATCTCAGCCTCCTGGGCTCAGATGATCCTTCTACCGCAGCCTCCCAGGTAGCTGGGACTACAGATGCCACCACACGCAGCTCATTTTTGTTTTATAGAGACAGGGTTTCACCACGTTGCCCTTCTTGAGCTCCTAAGCTCAAGCAGTCTGCCTGACTCAGCCTGCCGGTGTGCTAGGGTTACAGGCGTGAGCCACCACGCCCGGCCTTTCCACAAATCTCATTCTCGTCTGATTCCAGTCCAACCAGCTCTCAACAAAGCTGCTAATGGCTTTATCTGGAACCTGCCGGATGTTGAGTTCCTCTGTGGGCTGCCTCTTGGCGACGTCTGCTCGCTGACCCTCTGGACAAATACTCACCTGCTTCTGCCACTCTGCACCATCAATATAAATAATAACTGAAATTCACAGTAATCAGTCATGAAAGAATGAAATGGAAAAACATGCCAAATGCAGGCCCCTGCTTTGTTATCATGGCATGCCGTACCCGTAAAGTTCTCTGTCACGTGACTGTAGGAGCCTCTCCATTCCTGTGCCTCATCCTCGGGTATCAGTCACAAGCCACTTGCGGGCTAAAGTCAGCCCACAGTCATCCTTGAAGTCGACAGAAATGAACTACTGAGCCACGAGGGGCCTAGACTTGGGATCCGCCAGCATTTTCTGTAAAAGGCCATAGAGTGAACGTTGTAGACTTCCTGGCCATACGGTATCTGTCCAGCTACTGAGCTCTGCTGTGCATGCCTAGCTCTTCCATGGTAGCACAGAACCTTCTCACTGTGCAGGTGCACAGGAGGCAGGCCTCTGGGCTCCTGTGAGCTCTGCCCACCAACTCAGGCAGTAGGGGGTGGGGGGCGTCCACAGGATGTGCACAGATTGCCAGCACCAGGCCCGGCTGCTGGAACATCCTCTTCATAGCTTTACTCACATCTACACAGACGCCTTAAGTTCACCCCATCAGTGCAGGGAGACTGCGGCCTTCAGATGCTGTGGCCTGTGCTCTTGGAAGCCTGTAAAGGCCAGCACACCCGACCCTCCTCTGCCTCCCCTCCTGTGCCACCCATGCTCACCTGCTTCCCCAGCCTCCCCTCATCCTCACCTGCTCGGCCCCTCCTCCACCTCCTGCCTCCGGCCACCTGGTCCTTACTGCATCCCCTCGGGCCCTGCACCCTGCCCTCTGCTCCCTGTGCCCCCCAGTGCCTGCTCTCGCCAGGCTTTGCACACATTCTGTCCTCTTCGAGGGTCTCTGCCCCCCTCCTCCCTGATTAACTCCTGCCCGTCCTCACCATAGGGCGTGTCCTGAGGGAAGAGGGCCTCAGCCTCTCTAGCAGGACAGGCCAGATCCTTAGGCGTAGGGAACCGGGAAGGGAGCAGTTATTAGTTGCCCCTGGATACAGAGTCTGCCTAGATGCATATATAGAACTGGTTCAGACTTGGCACAATCTCTTTCCCTCTCACTCGTTCACATTTGCAATTCAAAGAGAATATACAGAGCCATTTGTATTATATAAAGTGATTATTGCATTGAATTTAGACTAGAGAAGGCATTTGGAGATTGTTTTAGTAAATTATCTTAACCAATCTAAAAATATTTCTGAACTGTCAACCAGAACACAGAAATCCTGTATTACTTGCTGTAGTGTGGATGGTTTGGGGGAACGTGGCACCGATTTCATCTTCACCATCGATCAGTGGTTCTCTGACTGGGTCCAGTGGCTACGCACCAGCTAGTGAAGGAAACCAGACTCCAACTGCACGATGTATGCTCTGGTCTCCTCCTTTCCAAAAAAAAAAAAAAAGGCTACAAGATATATTTTAAGAAATCTGAGTTGTCTTGCTAATATTTGCAGCTCGCTGGTTGGTGCCATGGAGGCCGGTACTCACTGTCAGGCTGTGGCAGGTACAGTGAAAGGAAAAACTGTGAGAGAACAGTGGAAAGTTCACCAGACAGTGAAACGCATGCCAGTTGGAGTGGCTGAAAAACAGAGCGCGGACACCACCAAGTGCCGTGGGATGTGCAACCGCAGGACCCCGCGCTGCTGGGGAAGGCAAGGTGGCGCGGCCACTTAGGAGGACAGCTTGGTGACTCCTGCAACACTAAACGCACTCTTACATACAACCCAGCACTCCGGTGACTGCACTCCGCTCCTGGACATCTCACCCCGTTGTGCCGAATGCTTGTATCCACACAAGAATCTGCCCAAAGATGTGGATGCCAGCTTTATCCATAGTTGCCAAAAACTAGAGGCAACCAAGAGGTCCTTCCGTAGGCCAGTGGGTAAACAAACTGGTAATCTGGACAGTAGAATGTTCAGCATTTTTTAAAAACGAACTATCAAGCCCTGAGAAGACCTGGAGGAAACTGAGATGTCTGCAGCACCAGGTCCCCCGGCTGCTCACTCAGAGCCTGGCCCGTCCCCCGGCTGCTCACTCAGAGCCTGGCCTGTCTGAAGCTCCGGGCCCAGCACCGGTTCCTTCCCTCACACATAGAGTTTCACTGGGCACGCACACGCCAACTCTGGATTGATGTAGAAACGGTTTGGGAATTTTTAACAGCATCGTTCACATTTTTAATGCCTCCCTCCTGCCTGGCATTGTGTTCAGCACTTCCATATATCTTATTTAATTGTCACATCTGTAAGGTGGGACAGATGACCTCAGCTCTGTAAACTCAGCCATTGCTGAGCCTGCAGTGTGAGTGTGAGGCCACATGTCAGAGCCCCGGAAGACACAAGCCCCACTCTCCTGCCTGCAACACAGCCCCCCCGCCCCCACTGCAGCTGGAATTAGAGCAGGTCGTTAGCTCCCACCTGAGGAAGCCCAAATAAAGGACTGCAGAACAACTGTAGTGCAAAGCTGAGACTCATTTCCCTCCTAGGCGCTTCGTGAGCAGGCCCTGAGTTCTCTGTGTCCGGGCGTGGAGTGCAGGAGGTGTGGAGAGGGAGCAGTGCGTGTGTGAGCTAGTACACAGAAGTGTGTGGCAGGCTCTACCACACATTTTTAAAATATGTAAACTCCTAAACTTCTTGTCAGAGAAGTGCTTGGCACGCACACAAAATCATTTAGCTAATTCTTGAGAAACATATTGTTTAATTGTCTGTCTCCCTTGCTGGATCATCCACTAATGAGTGCTCGCTCACTAACCTCCCCGCCAGCCTGGCAGTCTCTGTCAGGCAGGAGGTACTTAAAGCATGTTTATTGACTGGCTGCAGAAATGAGGACATCTACAGTATTCAAAGATAGTGCCCATTACCTTGAGAAAAGACAGAGTGAGCATCCACTTTTAGCTTCTGAAAAGGTTTAAACATTCCGACCTTCTTTTCCCATTCATTTGCCTAACGGCCATCCTTTCTGTATTGCACAAGGGCAAAGATGAACACAGAAGTCTATACGAATCAGCCAGTGTGTCGGTACCAGCCAGCCTTTCTGTGTTGAAGCCGTAACGTTACGCGATGTGAAAGTATGCCGTGCATTGCCACATGGGCCTGGAACATGTTGTGTTCACATAGTTCATTGATTTTTTCATATTGATAAATTAGAATTATGAACATATAAAGCCACTTATTTTATAGTCACATGCAGATCTTACAGATACAAATACATATGTCCAACACATAGCATAAAATTTCCTTATTGATTTTAAATTGACAAATCTCAAGACAATCCTGCTAAAAAGGAAGCCAGTCGTATAGATTGAGAGATATGCGGAGCTTTCCAATTAAAAGCCTCTTCCCGATGTTCTATCAGTTGCTAAATGTTACTGTTTTTATGATTTGATCAGCGCGAACTGTATCTCACGCTTGGCTCTCTTATTGCCTAATTACACGTGCAGCGTTGATAAATGGCATTCCCCTCTGTGCTGCCAGCACACTGACCTTGTCATGATTACTAATGGCTGGCTGACGCTGCTTCCAGCAAGGTGAGCAGCTGTAGCCAGAGGCTATGCGTTTGGGTCATGGATTCCACCATGCCTTGCATGTGTGTTTGGTCACATGTTCTGCCATGTCTTGCAGAGCTGCAGAAACTGGAGGGCAGCAGTGGACCTGTGCGGACGTCTCCTCACAGCCCACGGCCAGGGCTACGGCAAGAGCGGGCTGCCCACCAGCCACACGACAGATTCACTGCAGGTGAGAACACCTTTCAGGGGCTGTAGTTTAACCTGGCTCATCACAGTTTGGGGACATGGACAGGACCATGGCCTTTCATGCCAGTAACAAAAAGTATATTTTCATATCCTGCTTCTTTATCTCCTAATTATGTATATACTATACTGGGGCACTGGAATCCTCACTTTGGCCCATCAGGACGCCTGTGCGCCCCAGAAGCATGCTCACAGGTGCCCACACTCGGTCTCATGGTGGGACCAGCATGGCTTTGGGTCAGCAGGCAGGTTCGCCTCACGACTGGCAGCAGCAGCTGACCTGTGCGGGGATCTGGGGTGTGTCTGGGCCCAGTAGGAAACAGTGACAGGAGCAGTTGGTTCTGTCTACCCCAAGGACGGAGAGTCCATGTGCCATGGGTTTGCTCCTCCTGGCATATCACTTGCTCTGAAATTTAAAAAAAAAAAGAAAAGGAAATGCACAAAATAGACTTGTGAACAAAAGGAAACTCATCTGAGAAGAAGGAACAGCTGCAAACGTTGATAAATTCTTACCTTTCCCTGGGGAGTTTTTCAACTGTTCTTCTAGCTTACATGGGAATCCTCCGGGACTAAACAGATCACCAGATCCTTCAGAACTGTGATGAGCTTTGGAAAGGAGCAGCTCTGGGGAGCCCTGACAGCTTAGCTATTTCTAGCAGGCTGCTTCTCCTTCTTCCTCTTCCCGCAAGACCTGACAAGAAGAGCCGCTTTCCCCCCATCACCTGTCCGTCCACTGGTTTGCCAAATCCTAGGCTGTTTTTCTATCATTTCTCTCCAACCCATCACCACCCGCAGTTCAAATTCTCATTGCAGTGTTGCTTTAGCCTCCTATGTGAACTTAGTTCAAGTTTCTTTATTCACATTCATTCCATAAACTACCTCCAAAAAAACTCTTAAAGCACACTTCTGATCATCTCACTTTCCTGCTTAAAAACTGCCCGGCACAGTGGCACATGACTGTAGTCCCAGCTACTGGGGAGACTGAGGCAGGAGGGTCACTTGGGCCCAGGAGTTCTGGGCCGTAGTGCACTTTGCCGATCACGTGTTGGCACTAGCTCAAGACCAATATGGTGACCTCCTGGGAGCCAGGGACCACCAGGCTGCCTAAAGAGGGTGAACCACCCTCCTTTCCAACTAGGTCTGAAACGGAGCTAGTCAAGAGCTGGATAGTTTCCCATTGCCTACCATGCGAAATTTCATCTTCTCGTGTGTGTGTGTGTGTGTGTGTGTGTGTGTGTGTGTGTGTGTGTGTGTGTAATGAGAACACTGAAAATCTGTCTTAGCAATTTTTAGTATACGTTGTTTGTAACTGTGGTCACCGTGTCTGCAATAGATCTCTTGAGCTTATTCCTCCTGTCTGACTGAATTTTGTGTCCTTTGACTAACATCTCTCAAACCTCCGCTGCCCAGCCCCGGCACCCACCGTCTACTCTGCTTCTGTGAGCCCAGTGTGCTCAGATTCCGTGTGTAAGCGAGGTCATGCGCTGTTTGTCTTTCTGTGCTTGGCTTGTTTCATCTAACGTCATGTCCTCCAGGCTCATCCACATCACGAACAATGGGATTCCCTCCATGAAAGCTGAGTGGTATTCCACTGTGTGTAGTGCCACGTTCCTTTATCCATCCATCCCTCAGCGGACACTTAGTGAAATTCACTCTTCTCATCAGTAAAGTCAGATCACATTAGGTTCCCCTTTTAATCCCCAGTCTCTGGCTGTGCAGCTCTCTGATGCAAATTCCCACCGTTTTCCTGAATGTACCCCAGATGCTGCCAGAGCACACTGTTCTCTCGTACGTCGTGTTTTGTCCACTCTGTGCCTTTGTCCTTACGTTCCCTGAACGAGCCTGTGGCCCCTTGAAATTCCGCAGCCCTGAGAGCTGCCCTCAAACACAACCCATCCCCGCGCGTCCGCTCCTTCCTGCTCCCGTTCCCGCCGTCATTCCCCCGCCCTCCACTAGGCGGCGCATTCCTTTGGTGCCTTTCCAGCTTCATGACACCTAGCACAGTGCTTTGCACACACACCTGCTCGGTAAGCAGTGTTTACTTATTAAGAGTAAACAGTTACGTAAAATTATTCACATTGTTATTAAGCTCAATAGTAATTTTTTTTTTTAGAGACAGGGTCTTGCTATGTTGTCCAGGCTGTACTCAAACTCCTGGGCTCAAGCAATCCTCCTACCTCAGCCTCCCGAGTAGCTGGAACTGCAGGCGTGAGTGATATCTCAGAATTAAATATTCAGCATGTTTCAAATGTCGGATTTTATTTTTCATGACCTCACCTCGCAGAGTGACCATATTCTGCTTTTTTAAACACGATTGTGTAAATATGCAAAGATAGGAAGTTAGGTTCGCCCTTATTATAATATATGAGAAATTAATCTCTAACACCAACTTCATAAGGAATAGCAATTTCTGAACTGGATATATATAGATAACCTATTGTTTCCATTGTATTTTGTTTTTAGCTCTGGTTTGTGAGGCTGGCACTACTAGTGAAGTTGGGCCTTTTCCAGAATGCTGAGATGGAATTTGAACCCTTTGGAAATCTTGATCAGCCAGATCTTTATTACGAGTACTACCCACACGTGTACCCTGGGCGCAGGGGTAAGGCCATGGTATTTAATATTTGTACATTTGTATGTGTTTTGCTCTGGTTTGCTTTGATTCATACATAGTTTGGTAGCCTCAGTTTTCCTTATTTATCCAGTCTTGAAAAAAATCAGATAAGTACCTAGCAACAAGCCTTGACTTACAGAATGCTCCCACTCAGATTTACCGAAACACTGACCTGGAGGTGCTCCCTGGTGTGTCTGTTTGTACATTTAGCAGCCGTGTATCTAGCACCTGCTGTGTCAAGGCAGCATGATTTGGTGCAGGGCCCGGGTGGTAGGCGTCTGAGCTGTGCTCCACAGGGAAGAACCGTCCCATCTCGGGACCTGATGCACAGAGAAGCAGAGCAGTGAAACCAAATGTGTCCGTGCCATGTGGCACACGCCGCGGCATTTTCCATTCGTCTCTATTCTTATTTAATTTATTTTAAAAATCTGGTTGTGACTCACCCTTTGGGTCACAATCACGACCATGGTTTGGAAAACACTAGGCTATAGCAGGAGAGTGACAGGAAATCAACAGTTGGGAAGGGAGAAGACGGGTTACGGAGAGCCTTCGGCAGCACTGGGAGCCTTGTGCAATGTGCGTCTCTTGGTGGAGAACCTTATAAATATGTTTGAAGCCCCTCATATGTTCTTAAATAGAAAACAGTCCCGGCAGGATGTCTCATGAGGGCAGTGTGAGCAGCTGTTGAAAGCCCAGGCCCTGTTGTCAGGCATCCCCAGTTACATCCTGGTACCCCCATTGACTCGTGTAGCCTTGGGGGAGTTATCTGACATCTCTGTGCCGCAGTGTCCTTTTCGGTAAGACCGATATGCCAATCCTGCTTGCTTCCTGGATTGTCCTGAAGATTAAATGATGTCATGTGTAAGTTGCTTGGAATAGTGGCTGCTATCTAGTACCAACTGTATTTGCTGGTTTTCTTTCTCTCTTCTGAATGTATCAGTGACACGGGAAAGTCTCACACTGCCGCGTTTTGCAGGCTCGATTGTCAGCATTTGTTGGCTGTGGCAGTGGAGCTACAGAGAATGGTCCTAGGTGTCAGGAAATGCAGAGCCTGATCGGAGGTAGAAAATATTTAAAACCGGCAGTACAAGAGATGCAAAGGCCTGATGAATAATGAAACAATCATTCCTGTAGAAGGCTCAGAAAATTTAAATACACATTCTATTTAACTTGGTTGATACTAGTAAGTAAATAGATGAACTCAAAAGGCTAGAAGTAAAAACAGATCTTTCATCTTCTTTGTGTGTTGTTTTTTGCTTAAAACTCAGCTCTGTTTCTTTGGAGGGGCATAGGAGCGAATGCAGACGCCGGCTTTCTTTATTCCCCATGCTCTCTCCTTTATCATCTTTACCTTCCTCCAGGTAGGACAGGCGGGAATTGGTCCATATTACTCTGAGTTATCCTGGAATTGATGGAGGTTTTTATCATTTTCAGTATAAAGTATTGTTTGGCCTTTAGTCTCACTGGTATTAAAATTGTTTATTCCTTCTGACTAAGGGAATTTGCCCCTTGTAGAAAAGAAAAAAATGGAAAGGGTAACTTCTAATAACTAAGATAGGGCATACATCAGAGAGATTGTCTTGATGGGGCTGGCTTGATTTCATGGAAGTGAACCAGCCAATCTAGGTAGCCACAGAGTGCGGAAGGACCAGCAACACCACTGTCGCTCTCGGACGTAGGACTCTGTGCCATCCAGGGACGCAGATGCCAGTCCTTAAAGTGCGACACTTCCTGCCCACCCACTGGCCTGTCCAGTCCTGCTAGCCTTCCACATGACCAGGAGGAACAGACCAGAGCCAGGACCGCTTGATGGTGCGTGTTCAGGAGCTCTGTCTGCCATGGCGTGGCCAACAGGTGGAGGAAGTGGGGCCAGAGGGTCTCAGGAACTTGCTGAAGGACCCTCACTGATGTTGCTGGCCAAGCAGGCCTCTGTCCCCAGGAGTCTGGCTTTTGCGGCCATGAGTTGGATAAAGATGTCTTGACTTCTTCCCTGAGGTCTTCTCCCAAACTCCAGCCAGGAAGCTGCCCGGTGGTCATGAGCGCTGTCCTGGAGGAGCAGGGCTTTATCTGTCCCCTCTTCCCAGGAGTACGTCTCATATCTACGTCCCTCCCAAAGTTACGTCCAGTCTGCTTGTAGGTGGTTCCCTCATCCACCCACGAGTTTGGAGAGATACAACCATTGCTGGTTGTTCAAGGGATACTGTTCTACCTTGTAAATTAACTGGGCTCCCTGATTCTGTCATGTCCCTTTCTTGTCTCCACTTCGTCACCAATTTGAGGGTCATCCTTTCCATGTAAGACCAAATTTCCAGCCCAGAAAGAATGGGGAGGCTGTCACTTGGTAGGTTGTGAAGAAAAGGTGGGAAGGTTAAAGGCATTGTTAATTGGGGAAGTTTGAGGGTGTTTCTATTTAATCAATTAGGCCTGGTAGCTATCATAGTCAAGAAACGGCTGCTTTCCTATTTCGTATAAGGATTAGCTTTGTTTTCCCCCAGCATAAATAAAACCATTCCTTCCCCCTCTGCCTGACTGCAGCCTGAGCCTCTCCTCCAACCCGCCCTTCCCACGTCGTTCATAGTCCCAGGACAGGGCTGGACCCAGGTCTGTGGGACTCTGCCAGGGCTGGGGACTGGGACTGGGACTTGACAGCTGATTTTAGGCATTTTGTCTGCTGCTAACAGAAAACTCAGGGCCTTGAGCACACAGGCCTTAATTGAAACCACCAGATACCCTGAAGGACAGAGCTGCACCAAGTGCTCTGGTTTCCTTTCCTACTGAGGTCCGTGTGAATTTTAGATTCAGAATGACTCCTCTTACATCACCTGCTTCTGAATGTATGACAGGTGTTTAAGAATGAGTGTGACTGAGAGGCAGATAGTTCCTATGATGACCAAATAAACATCGCCAGCTCGGCTGGGCACAGTGGCTAATGCCTGTAATCCCAGCACTTTGGAAGGCCGTGAAGATCTCAAGATCTCTTGAGGCCAGAAGTTCGAGACCAGCCTGGCCAAAATGGTGAAACCCCGTCTCTACTAAAAATACAAAAAATTAGCCGGACATGGTGGTGCACACCTGTCATACCAGCTACTCAGGAGGCTGATACACGAGAATCTCTTCAACCCAGGAGGCGGAGGTTGTCGTGAGCCAAGATCAGACCACTGCACTCCAGCCTGAGTGACAGAGTAAGACTCTTGTCTCACAAAAAAAAAAAAAAAAAAAAAAAAAAAAAAAAAAGCTCTGGCTCCCACTGGTCTCTAACCTTTACCGCTGGTCATTCAGGAAGGCCCAGCCTCACCTTGCACATCCTATTTTACAGCGTGCTAAGACTCCGTGGCACGGTTTACCCATCTCTAAGGAGAGGATGTTGATGGAAATGACACTGAGTGCCATTTAAGATAAAGAATCAAAATCTGTGGATTTAGTTAGAGAACTACCTGTCATCTTTCCTCCTCATTTTGAGGACATTTTTTCCTAAGGATGTTCAGTCAAGTCTAGAAAACATGCTTTGATTCTTCCTGAAATTAAATTGCATTGGTAAATGGATAAAGAGAAGATAGCAGCTACGCATCATTAAGCAGCTAATTTAAATTATGAAATAGACATAAATCATACATATATTTTAGCCAAAGTGTATTAACATTCATCCTCAATAATATGCTGGATGTTTACCAATTTTTCTTCCCATTTTGTGGTGTAACAAAGCATAAATGTAAGATTTTGATTCATTCACTTCATTTTAGCTTGCAATATATAAGCAAAGCAAGTTGTTAAAATGTGCTTTAAAAGGAGGCTATAATTATAAAAACAACTTTTATGAATGAGCTTTAATATATTTCATGTAAATATTGGGTGTAATTTTTGCCCATTCAGAATATTCATAACAAGACATGTAATGAATCATGTGTAAAAATCATGAAGGTTTTTTTAAAAAAATTCATCCAAGAAGGGAACAGTATTATGGTTGATGTATTTATATGTCACATCTCGCAATTTCAGTCAGTTGCTTTCAGCCACCCCCAAAGCCCAGCCCCGATTCTGACCCTAGTGCTGTCTTTCACTTGGTTGTTTGGACGCTCCCTCCTGCACACGGGAAGAATCCTGAGGACTACAGTCATGAGGCCAACCCAGCCCCGCCCCCGGAGCTGAGGACTGTGTGGTTCTGGGTGGGACCCCCAAAACCACAAGAAGCCCAGATAGCACTGACTCTGACCTGGGTGTCCTCTCTTCATCTTCCTTTCTTGCTCCTCAATCTCCACCCCCTTTTCCTCTGTTCCTCTTCTACTGCATTCATTGCTTCTTGCCCTCTCAGACCCTACGCCCATCCCCAGAACCCAGGGCCCAGCCTCATCCATCCCAGAACCCAGGCCGCAGGTGGTGGAGTGGAAGCTGCTTGCATCAAGCCTTTTGTCGGAGTTCATTTCGTGGGTTGTGGGGCAGTCATTGAAAGCTCAGATTTGTGTTCAGAAGCCAACTGGCTGGGGGTTGTGAGCAGATTGTCCACATCTTTTCATTCACTGGAAGTCCTCTGTGTCCCTGCAGGACACACTTAAAGACTGTGTGGCTTTCGTTCCCTGAGACTTCACACATAACTTGGCAACTGAGCTCTTCTGTCTAGAATTGTCATGCGGCTTCAGGAAATTCAGAGGATCGGTGTTGGTCATACTGGTAGAAGATGTCAAAACAAGAAGAATAAAAATAGTGTGCAGAAAACTTGCTCATAGCCACTGTCTTATCGCTGAAAACTGAACTTCACTTGCATAGTGATACCCTGTATCATGCATCTCCAGGGACAGAGAAAAAGATAAATATATCTTCAAGTTGCCTGTCCTGTTCATATTTCTCTGATTTTGAAATAGAAGTTCCCTATCCGTGAATTCTTCAGAGAGTTGAGGTAGAGTACTCTTTCATTGCACAAGATGTCACTGTTGTTTCCAGATGGATTTGTGCAAATTCAGGTATTTGATTTTTCTGTGTTGCCCACGTCTATTTACTGTTTACTTTTACTTTACTTTTTTTTCTGTTCTAATAGCTTTTTAATAAAAGGTATTTACTTTTATTCTAACCCACTACTTCTGTACCTTATGAGAAACTGTTTTGGGATCTGGTTGAATCCACTCTTTGCTTAACAAAAATTGATATTTATTTAACTGCAAATATTAAATACTCAGACAATTAACAAATTTTTTTCATATTTGCCTTAGACCTTTTTTGTAACAAATGAAATCACCCATTGCTGATACAGCCTGTGAACCTCCTTCCCAGTTCAGTCCCTCCCAGAAGCAGTCACAGTCGTGGTGTATTGTATAGCCTTCCAGATCATGTTTTTACATATTTGCTTCATACACACACATATACATACACACAGAGAAATATATGTATACAGAGAGAGAGTATTGTCTTATAAGCTTTGTAAATATACATCATGTGCACATCATTCTTCATTTGCTTTTTTTTTTTTCCCCACTCTCCATTGTTCATATCCATCTGTACCCGTATCCATAAAGATGAACAGTTAGGATCTTTCCAGCTCTTGGCTGTGATGAGCAGTGGGGTTACGGACATCTTTGTACATTTCCCGTTGTACATGTGGAGTTCGAGGTGTACATTTAAAGTGGCATATGTGAAAGTGGCCATGCTAATTTCCACTCCCAGCCACAGCCTGTCAGTTTCTGTCCCTCCACTCTTGTATAGGTAAAGATTGTCAAACTTTCACCAGTGAGTCTAAAATTCTACCTCCTGTCGCAACTGACGTCTTTCTGCTGAATTATGTGTCCTTTGTCGGGGTTTCCTCCTTGGTGACTCACTCTTTCATAATCTTGGCCTGTATTTCTATTGGGTTATCTTTGTTATTAATTGCTTGAGGTTCATTCTATATAGTAGGTATTTAATCCTTCATCTGTTAATATCTTCTCCCATTCTGGGAAATACTATTTGCAACCCTGAAAAAAAAATTCTAATTTAAAAATACAAACATAACCTTTTTTGTTTGCAACATAACACATTTTAGGAGTATCTTCTTGATTCCACATACTGTTATATCAGGAATAATAAATGCAAAGAAATCATGCCTTTGTCATTCCCAAGTAGGCTGAGACAAGTAAAGACATTTATCAGACAGCTTTCCAGAACGTTTCCTAAGGGAGCTCTGCACGCTGTTGCTGGGACAGTCCGCTGGGTGTGGAGGAGCTCTGCACACTGTTGCTGGGACCGTCCGCTGGGTGTCGAGGAGTTCTGCACACTGTTGCTGGGACAGTCTGCTGGGTGTGGAGGAGCTCTACACACTGTTGCTGGGACTGTCCGCTGGGTATGGGAGGAGCTGTGCACACTGTTGCTGGGACCGTCGGCTGGGTGTGGAGGAGCTCTGCACACTGTTGCTGGGACAGTCTGCTGGGTGTGGAGGAGCTGTGCACACTTGCTGGGACCATCGGCTGGGTGTGGAGGAGCTGTGCACGCTGTTGCTGGGACCGTCGGCTGGGTGTGGAGGAGCTCTGCACACTGTTGCTG
Organism: Rhinopithecus roxellana; assembly: GCF_007565055.1. Lineage (NCBI taxonomy): Eukaryota > Metazoa > Chordata > Mammalia > Primates > Cercopithecidae > Rhinopithecus > Rhinopithecus roxellana. The sequence goes on along the minus strand of NC_044565.1, from coordinate 53,414,618 downwards.
GGACAGTCCGCTGGGTGTGGAGGAGCTGTGCACACTGTTGCTGGGACCGTCGGCTGGGTGTGGAGGAGCTCTGCACGCTGTTGCTGGGACCGTCCCCTGGGTATGGGAGGAGCTCTGCACACTGTTGCTGGGACCGTCGGCTGGGTGTCGAGGAGCTCTGCACACTGTTGCTGGGACAGTCCGCTGGGTATGGGAGGAGCTGTGCACACTGTTGCTGGGCCTGTCCGCTGGGTATGGGAGGAGCTGTGCACACTGCTGCTGGGACCGTCGGCTGGGTATGGGAGGAGCTGTGCACGCTGTTGCTGGGACCGTTCCCCGGGTGTGGAGGAGCTCTGGGAGATGCGGCATTGGGAAGAGAGTCTCCACAGCCGCTGATTTGCCGCTCTTCACCTGGAGCTTCCAAGAGCTCCGAGGCAGCGCTGCGGAGTCCCTTGTGCACACCTGTCAAAGATGCTCTCTCTCCTGGCATAGCCTTGAGGCCTTAGGCCACCTGCTGCCCTCACCGTCTTCCATCGAGTGCAGTGGGATGCACTTAACGTGAGTGCTCCGGGGATCACCTCCCACAGAGTCTTTGGCCCTGTAGACAGACATCCTCTGTAATCTCCCCACAGCACGGCCATCTGCCTTCACTGGCACCTCAGCATCTGCAGGGAGCATCCCTGTCCCAGAAAATCTCCTCATCCACCCCAGAGGGTGGTCGCCATGGACACCAGCCTTTTCCCAGCACCAAAGTATTTTTATTTTTGTTCGTCTTAAATGTTGTTAACTTCATAATTACTATTCACGTTAGGGCTTTAAAATACCTTTCCAAAATCCTACAGAGTTTCTCTTTTGAGGGCCATTCTTCATATCCCCGTCCTAGCCTTCTTTAATTTTCTTTTAGTTTTTTTATTTTTTAAATTGTTACACTAGTACAGATTGTTTCTCCTGTTACAGGGTTTGCAGTCATGAAAAGTGTTGGTAGGGATTGTATCTGTGAATAATATTTCTAGATCATTCATTGCATTTTATATTAACAGCTTGCATTGGTGTGATACATTTGTTACGATTGATGAACCGGTATTGGTACAGCATTATTAACAAATGTTCATAGTTTACACTTGGGTTCACTCTTGTGTTGTACATATTCACTATGTTAAAGAAAATTAAATGTCCATTCCTGACAAGGTTAATTTCATCCTCTCTCAGAGAGTTAAATTTTTCCAGACCCCAATTTTTCCAGACCCCCACCACCATCTTTTTAATCTGTTGTTTGGAATTACGCTTCTCGTTCCAAAGAAACATTCACAATGGCAGCGAGCATGTAAACTTTCCTAGTGCTTTGAATTTTTAAAGTACCACGTTCTGCATTAAATTGCTCACTTCAAGTTTCCATGCAACTAGAGGGAAAATAGGCCCCTAAAAGATCTTCCCATTGGAAATAAAGCAACTTGATTATCTTCACTATGCTGTTTAAGAAGTACAGTGCTGCTTCTAATACTAAATTCAGATCTGTATGTTTAGTCTAAGTTACAAGAGCTGTAATGACTTCACACGAAATTGTACTTCAGAAGTGAATCCTTACAGATTACCTTCAAGTCAAATTAAAGTGGATGGGGCAAACACTTCAATTAACCGGAATCACCCTACTCACCCCTCAGTCGTCTGCTCCTCTGTGCACTTAAGAATCTCTCTACTCGTCCCTCAGATGTCTGCTCCTCTGCGTGCGTAAAGGCACACTGTCACTGTCACTGGGCCTTTCGTCCTTTTTCATCCTCCCTCCAAAATCATGAAATTCACATTTTGAGTTCTCAAATTAAATTCTGAAACTTTTTTTTTTTTATCAACACATAACCATACATGATATCTCAGAATTAAATATTCAGCATGTTTCAAATGTCGGATTTTATTTTTCATGACAAAGTTACCTCACCTTGCAGAGTGACCATGTTCGGCTTGAGTTAGATTTCCAGGTCACAGTGCTTTGCATCGGAACTCCCGAGTGTTGATTGTTGGACACGTGATTGCTGCTTTATTTGTTTGGAGAAGGCTCATTAGTTCATCTTACTGCTTTTCACTTTGCTCACTGTTTTTATGAAATCTAACATTCTCAGTCTTTTCTTAGAGCAAACCACTACAAATATGGGAATTTTCAGCTTGGGGCTCCGTATCTACCGTGAGAACACCCAAATGGAGACCTCTCCTTACCCTGTCTGCACTAGATACGGGCCTTGGCCAGTCACTGGGCTGTAGCTGAAGCCACACGTGGGTTGCACATGGCTGTGGCAGACTCATACAGAGGCAGTGACCCAAACCTCAGTTTGTCTTCATGCTTCAGGGCTTTGGAGACTTAAGTGAATCATTTATATTTAAGGTATTTTTTTCTCTTAGGACTTTCTCACTGTTTTTTTGTTGTTTTTAGTTTTTTTTAATTTACAATGCCACATTTAACTCAAAAATGACTTGTTGAGAGCTGTGACACTGTGTGCTTGGCCGGGCACAGACACCAAGCAGTATCCCCACCATTGAGCGGAGGGAAACCAAGCGCATGGCTTATGCTGCTTGCTGAGGTCGGGACAGGAAAGGACACACCAGCCATGCAGAGACAGAGGGAAATAAACACAAAGCAGCCTTCCCAGCAACGCGTTCACGTAACTTGAAAATGAGACGGAAATGCCAGGGCAAACTTGTAAGTTTGTGCCTTTTTTAAGAAAGAGTAAAGCTGTTAAAATTGGGCAAAGGGTTTGGAAGCCTCCACAGCCACGTTCTCTGAGGCAGGTGGCACAGGCATCCAGGCATCCTCATGTCACACCCGCTCTGGCCTCATGGCAACCTAACTGCATCTGGGCCCTTACGCCCTAGTTTGCAGGTGACACAAAAGGCTGCAGAGAGGATGTGATCCACCCAGCACAAACAGCTAGTGAGTGGCAGAAGGTAGCATACCCCACTGAAGGGAAACTGAAATGTCATCTTTTTCCCCTTTGATTTTTCACTGCCCAGCACCAAGGCCCGGGCAATTCCTAGCACGTTTCTCTTTTCTATAGTAGTAGTACGGATTTTCAGCACAACAAGGTACAGTCTGAAATAAATTTTGTAGGAGTATTTTCATTTAATGTTTTCTAAATGATTAATGAGAACACTTCTACAGTATTTATACCAACCTAGATTTTGGCAGGTCACAACTATACATTTTTCTGGAATCTTCCAGAAAAATAGATCCACTAGGAATTGTTTTTCCTCACAGATTTTGACTAGCTTCTCCTTTTTTTTTCCCCTTTCCAATGTTCTTTCTCCCTGCAGGAGAAAGATAGGCCTCAGGGCTGGTGTGGAAGCCTTGCATATTTTATCTCACTTGACAACCACCCTCAGCATGGAGGATTTCACTGAGATTCCCAGGGTGGCTCTTCAGAGACAGGGGCTAGGTTTGGTGACTGAGAGAATCAGCTTAAAGGTATTTTTATGTGCATTTACTTACGACAAAAGTCTGAATTACACCAAAGCAGCTTCTGTATGTATCTTGTTGAAGAGGGGAGTGGTTTCCTTGAGGATGCAGACCCCATAGCTCTCATTGTGTGCACAGGGCGCAGGCCCTCCTGCCCAGCGCCAGGAGCTGCTGAGTAAATGTCAACTCAGTGAAATTCACACACCCCACCTGGAGCGCACAGGCGGTTTCTCCAGCTGCTTCCATTTATTGTTTTAATTCTATGATCCATATATTTTTTCTAGGAAGGGGTGTTTTTCTTTCTGATTTAATTCCCTACATTTTTCTCTATCATATGAAGTTGTAGATATGTTTTTCCTTCGGATTTTTATTCTTTTAAGATTTTAACCTGTGTGAGACTTTTTCAATGATACAAGTCAATGAGGAGGAAGATCTTTTTCCACTTCAGTCTTCGCTTTGCTCCAGGTATGGCTAGGAAAGGCACAAACAATGACAGCATGTTTAAGGAAGAACCTGGCCGGCTTGGATCACCGCTACCGTCATTCTTGGTTTTGCATCTACCTGGGGAGGGCCCAGCTTTTAGGTTCCCACTGAGGGAAGCATGAGAGAGGATTGCTTGGGGGATGCTGCCAGAGCTTCCAGCTCACAGTCTTTGCAGAGCGGCTGCCAAGTGGCCTGGTGGCCGTATGTTGGCAGCTTTTGATGAATTGGGATTAGGGAATGTTTGTTTACTTGATAACTGAGTATCTACAAGGAGAGGTGGCAGCGTGAGGGAATAGTGCTACCATAATGAGGACACAGCCATCTCTTCCCTGCCACAGAACCCCAGGCAGTCCCCTTCAGGCTGCAGTTTTCCGTCTGGACTGAGGGACTGGCCGGTGGAGCAGGAGGAGCTGATCACCCTCCATGGGAACGAGGATGTGCAGAAGTTTGAGTTACTGTGGTTTTTATGTTCTTCTTTTTGAGATGGAGTCTCACTCTGTCGCCCAGGCTGGAGCGCAGTGGTGCGATCTCGGCTCGCTGCAACCTCCACCTCCCAGATTCAAGCAGTTCTCCTGCCTCAGCCTCCAAGTAGCAGGGATTATAGGCCACGCCTAGCTAGTATTTGTATTTTTGGTAGAGACAGGGTTTTCGCCATGTTGGCCAGGCTGGTCTCGAACTTCCAGCCTCAAGTGGTCTGCGCGCCTTAGCCTCCCAAAGTGCTGGGATTACAGGCATGAGCCACCGCGCCCAGCTGAGTTATTGTTAACTGTTACGTGGGGGGCAGGGGAAGGGCTCATTATCATTTTTTTAAATAATATTAACATATTTTCTTTTTAAAATGTTAAAATTTAATTCTGAAAGAATTTTGCTACATGAGTGCTAGTTTTAATTATGATTTTATTCAATATGTCCCCCAAATGTAAGGAAGAAATGGGTAAAGTTTGTTCACAAAAATATCCTCCCCACCTCCCAAAAGCAGTAGCAATGGGAGCACCTTAGCACGTGGGAGATTTGAAAAGAACCTGGAAGTCAGGTTTCTTGGAGGAGGAGGATCTGACCACAGCTCAACTCCACCTGCTCCAGCAGCGCAGAGTCCACAGGTACAAGCAGGCGTTTGGTTCCCAAGGCCTCACAGAAGTTCAGGCAGAATTTCATCACCTTTTTTTCCCTTAACCCCCATTTAGGCTTTAAACGCCTGTGTGGTTTTTAAAAGGGTGGAGGTAGCAAGGAAACAATGTATATCTAATGAGGGACATTTTCCTGTGTGATATGTAATGAATGTGCTATATGTAGTACTGATTACCTGTTACAATTAAGGCAGTGTATACTACTGATGACCTGTTTTAATTTGATCCTAAGGAAGGTCTGTGCATTTTGAGACATTAGAAAAATATAATTGATATTACCTGATAACCTTTGAGTTAGCGAATTTTAATTTCACATCAGTAAGGTACTGTTTTAGAGCAGTGCTTCTCCATCTCAGCGTGCACAGGAATCACCCAGCCTCTTGTGGTGGGCAGGCCCTGATGCAGCAGGTCTGGGCAGGGCCTGAGATTCTGAAGTTCTGACAAGGACACAGGTGACAAGACTGCAGCTGGTCAGAATGTACCTTTAATCAAGTATTAATATTACTCTTTCAGCTACAGCTGGCCACTATATTTAATAGTATTTCTGACAATAAAAATACATATTTTAAGTTTCAATTTGAGATCCCAAGAACACAGTCCTTCACCCCAAAGAAATGGATCTGATTTTATCTTTTTTTCATGTGGCAGTCCCCATATTTGAACCACGCTCATTAAAAACTCCATTTTCCATCTAATACCTCGGAGAGACCATCTTTATTGTATATTAAATTATATATGTAGTTAGGTTTATCTTCCCTTTTTGTAATTTACAGAAGAATCGAGTAGAGTTCCATATACCCTCTTTCTTCTGCACAGTTTTTAATAACATCTTGCATTTTTATTAATAAGTATAAAAATTTTGCATTAGCATAGTACTTTTATTATAATTGATAAACCAATATCGGTACATTGTTATTAAAGTACATAGTTTACCTTAGGGTTCACTCTGTGGGTTGTCCATTCTGTGGGTTTCAACAAATTAATGACATTCCGTGTTCATCATAGTGTCATGCAGAATAGTTTCACTGCCCTGTGTATTAACCCCCCCATCACCCCTGGATTAATCCCCCCACCACCCCTGGATTAATCCCCCATCACCCCTGGATTAATCCCCCATCACCCCTGGATTAATCCCCCCATCACCCCTGGATTAATAATCCCCCATCACCCTGGATTAATCCCCCATCACCCCTGGATTGATCCCCCCACCATCCCTGGATTAACCCCTCATCACCCCTGGATTAATCCCCCACCACTCCTGGATTAACCCTCATCAACCCTGGATTAATCCCCCGTCACCCCTGGATTAATCCCCCCCGTCACCCCTGGATTAATACCCCCGTCACCCCTGGATTAATAATCCCCCATCACCCCTGGATTAATCCCCCGTCACCCCTGGATTGATACCCCCATCACCCCTGGATTGATCCCCCGTCACCCCTGGATTGATCCCCCGTCACCCCTGGATCGATCCCCCCATCACCCCTGGATCGATCTCCCACCACCCCTGGATTAATCCCCCATCACCCCTGGATTAATCCTCCCATCACCCCTGGATTAATCCTCCCATCAACTCTGGATTAATCCCCCCACCACCCCTGGATTAATCCCCCCGCCACCCCTGGATTAATTTCCCACCACCCCTGGATTAATCCCCCCACCACCCCTGGATCGATCACCCACCACCCCTGGATTAATTCCCCACCACCCCTGGATTAACCCCCCATCACCCCTGGATTAATCCCCCACCACCCCTGCGATCCCCCATCACCCCTAGATTAATCCCCCGCCACCCCTGGATTAATCCCCCACCACCCTGGATCAATCCCCCACCACCCCTGGATTGATCCCCCACCACCCCTGGATTGATCCCTCATCACCCCTGGCTTAATCCCCCCACCACCCCTGGATTAATCCCTCATCACCCCTGGCTTAATCCCCCCACCACCCCTGGATTGATCCCCCGTCACCCCTGGATTAATCCCCCCACCGCCCCTGGATTGATCCCCCGTCACCCCTGGATTAATCCCCCCACCGCCCCTGGATTGATCCCCCATCACCCCTGGATTAATCCCCCCATCACCCCTGGATTAACCCCCCACTACCCCTGGATTAATCCCCCATCACCCCTGGATTAATCCCCCCACCACCCCTGGATTAATCCCCCCACCACCCCTGGATCGATCCCCCATCACCCCTGGATTAATAATCCCGCATCACCCCTGGATTAATCCCCCACCACCCCTGGATTAATCCCCCATCACCCCTGGATTAATCCCCCACAACCCCTGGATTAATCCCCCCACCACCCCTGGATTAATCCCCCGTCACCCCTGGATTGATAATCCCACATTGCCCCTGGATTAATCCCCATCACCCCTGAATCAATACCCCATCGCCCCTGGATAGGCCCCACCACCACCCCTGGATCAATCCCCCACCACCCCTGGATTAATCCCCCCATCACCCCTGGATTGATCCCCCACCACCCGTGGATCGATCCCCCACCACCCCTGGATTAATCCCCCCACTATCCCTGGATTGATCCCCCCACCACCCCTGGATTAATCCCACACCACCCCTGGATTGATCCCCCCACCACCCCTGGATTAATTCCCCACCACCCCTGGATTAACCCCCCATCACCCCTGGATTAATCCCCCCACCACCCCTGGATTAATCCCCCACCACCCCTGGATCGATCCCCCATCACCCCTAGATTAATCCCCCGCCACCCCTGGATTAATCTCCCACCACCCCTGGATTGATCCCCCACCACCCCTGGATTGATCCCCCACCACCCCTGGATTAATCCCTCATCACCCTTGGATTGATCCCCCCACCACCCCTGGGTTGATCCCCCACCACCCCTGGATTAATCCCTCATCACCCCTGGCTTAATCCCCCCACCACCCCTGGATTGATCCCCCCACCACCCCTGGATTAATTCCCCACCACCCCTGGATTAACCCCCCATCACCCCTGGATTAATCCCCCCACCACCCCTGGATCGATCCCCCATCACCCCTAGATTAATCCCCCGCCACCCCGGGATTAATTCCCCACCACCCCTGGATTGATCCCCCACCACCCCTGGATTAATCCCTCATCACCCTTGGATTGATCCCCCCACCACCCCTGGGTTGATCCCCCACCACCCCTGGATTAATCCCTCATCACCCCTGGCTTAATCCCCCCACCACCCCTGGATTGATCCCCCGTCACCCCTGGATTAATCCCCCCACCGCCCCTGGATTGATCCCCCATCACCCCTGTATTAATCCCCCCCATCACCCCTGGATTACCCCCCCACCACCCCTGGATTAATCCCCCATCACCCCTGGATTAATCCCCCCACCACCCCTGGATGAATCCCCCACAACCCCTGGATTAATCCCCCCACCACCCCTGGATTAATGCCCTGTCACCCCTGGATTAATAATCCCACATTGCCCCTGGATTAATCCCCATCACCCCTGAATCTATACCCCATCGCCCCTGGATAGGCCCCACCACCACCCCTGGATCAATCCCCCACCACCCCTGGATCAACCCCCATCACCCCTGGATCAACCCCCATCACCCCTGGATTAATAATCCCGCATCACCCCTGGATTAATCCCCCACCACCCCTGGATTAATCCCCCCATCACCCCTGGATTGATCCCCCACCACCCCTGGATTAATCCCCCCACCACCCCTGGATTAATCCCCCCACCACCCCTGGATTAATCCCCCGTCACCCCTGGATTGATAATCCCGCATTGCCCCTGGATTAATAATCCCACATTGCCCCTGGATTAATCCCCCATCACCCCTGAATTAATACCCCATCGCCCCTGGATAGGCCCCACCACCACCCCTGGATCAATCCCTCATCACCCCTGGATCAACCCCCATCACCCCTGGATTAATAATCCCACATCACCCCTGGATTAATCCCCTATCACCCCGGATTGATCCCCCGCCACCCCTGGATTGATCCCCCCAATCACCCCTGGATTAACCCCCCCCACCACTCCTGGATTAATCCCCCACCACCTCTGGGAACTTGGAGTCTTTCCATTGTCTCCATTGTTTCACCTTTTCCAAGGGTCTTATAGTGAGAATCATCCAGTGTGTGATCCTCAGGTTGGCTTCGTTCACTTAGGAATGTGCGTTTATGGTTCCACTGTCTTTTTCTGGTTGATAGTATGTTTCTTTTTTTTTCCCCCCCACCCCCGAGACGGAGTCTCGCTCTGTCGCCCAGGCTGGGGTGCAGTGGCCAGATCTCAGCTCACTGCAAGCTCCGCCTCCCAGGTTTACGCCATTCTCCTGCCTCAGCCTCTTGAGTAGCTGGGACTACAGGCGCCCGCCACCTCGGCCGGCTAGTTTTTTGTATTTTTTAGTAGAGACGGGGTTTCACCGTGTTAGCCAGGATGGTCTCGATCTCCTGACCTTGCGATCCGCCCGTCTCGGCCTCCCAAAGTGATGGGATTACAGGCTTGAGCCACCGCACCCGGCCTGTACGTTTCTTATCTCTGAATAATATTCCGCTGTGTGTATATACCACAGCTTATTTATCCATTCCTCTGTTGAAGAATAGAACTTGGTTGCTTCTGGTTTTTGACAATTATGAATAAAGCTGCTATAAACATTCTTTTGCAGGGTTTTGTGTAGACACAAGTTTTCCAATCCTTGGGTGACTCCCTAGGACTGTGATTGCTGGATCTCATGATAAAAGTATTCTTAGCTTTGTAAATATCTGCCAAGCATCTTCCTAGGCTTTCATACTATTTTGCTTTCCTAAGATCAATGAATGAGAGTTCCTGTTGATTCACATCCTCAACCAGCCTTTGGTATTGTCATTTTTTGGATTTTTCACTATTCTGATAGGTGTATAGTGTCATCTCATTGTTTTAATTTGCAGTTCCCTAATGACATATGATGATGAGCATCTTATATGCTTGTCATTGATAAATCTTTATTGGTGAGGTGTCTGTTCAGATCTGTTGCCCATTTATTAGTTGGGTTATTTGTTTTCTTATCATCTGTGTTTTGGAGACAGAGTCTCACTCTGTCGCCCAGGCTGGAGTCCAGCTGTGCAGTTACGGCTCACTGCAGTCTCGAGTCCCTGGGCTTAAGCAGTCTTCCAACCTCAACCAACGGAGTAGCTGGGACTATAGGCACACACCACACCTGGCTAGCTTTTGTGTTTTTTGTAGAAACCAAAAAAAGCAATCAGTTTGCTTCAGCCTCCCCCACCTGCTGGGATCACAGGCATCAGCCACCATACCTGGCCTGTTGTTGATTTTTAAGAATTCTTTGTATACGTTGGATACAAGTTCTTTATTAGATAGGTGTTTTACAAATATTTTCTTCCTATCTGTCACTTGTGTCTCTTCATTACTTTAATACTACGTTTTACAGAGCATACGTTTTTAATTTTAATGAAGTCCAGCTTACTGATTTTTTTCTTTTCATGGATTATGTTTTTGGTGTTGTATCTAAAAGATTATCAACAAACCCAGGTCACCTAGATTTTCATCTGTGTTCTGTTCTAAAAGTTTTATAGTTTTTGCACTTTACGTGTAGATATGTTATTGGAGTTAATTTTTGTGTAAGATGTAAGATCTGTGTCTAGATTCATTTTTTTTATGTGGACGTCCAGTTGTCCCAGCACCATTTTTGGAAAAACCTGTTCTTTCTCCATTGCATTTCCTTTATTCCTTTGTCAGAGATCAAACTGACTATATTTGTGAAGACCAATTTGTTGTCTTTCTGCTCTGGGCCACTGATCTATTTGTCCGTTCTTTTTCTAGGACTACACAGTCACCCAGTCTTTTCTACAGTAGCTTTAGAGTAGCTCTTAAGGTGGGTAGTGTCAGCCCTCCAGATTTGCTCTCTTTAATATTGTGTTGGATATTCTGAGTGTTTTCCTTCTCCATATTAACTTCAGAATCATTTCATTGATAACCATGAAATAATTTGCTGGGATTTTTATTGGGGCTGCATCAAATCTGTAGGTCAAGTTGTAAAGAACTGTTGTTTTAGCAGTATTGTCTTCCTGTCCATGAATGTGGAATATCTCTTGATTTTTTCAGCTCTGTGAATTTTTTCATCAGAGTTTTGTAGTTTTCTTCCTACAGCTCTTGTGCTTATTTTGTCCATTTTATACCTAGGGTATTTCACTTATTTATATGGGAAATGATAGTGTGTTTTTAATTTCAAATTCCCATCATTTATTGGTAGTATCTAGGAAGCCAGTTGACTTTTGCATATTGATCTTGTATCCTTTGACCTTTAAACACTTACCAGTTTAGAAGTTTTTTTGTTCTTTGAGATTTTTCTTCATAATTATGTCATTGCAAGCAAATAGTTTTATTTCCTTCTTCCCAGTCTGTGTACCTTTGGTTTTCTTTTCTTGTCATTGCATTAGCTCGAACTTCCAGTACAATGTTCAGTAGAAGAGATGAGAGGGAACACTGTTGCTTTATTCATGATCTTAGGGGGAAATCACTGAGTTTCTCACTCTCAAGTATGTTGTTAGCTGCAGTTGTTTTATAATGTCCTTTATTAAGTTGAGGAAGTTTCCCTTTATTCCTAGTTTGCTGAGAGTTTTTATCATGAGCTGGTGCTGGATTTTGTTAAATGCTTTTCTACATCTATGGATAAGATTTTTATTCTTTAGCCTGTTTGATGTAGTAGATTATGTTAACTGATTTTGGAATGTTAGATCACCCTTGCATACCTGGAATAAATTCTGTCTGGTCATGGTTTATAATTCTTTTTATACATTGTTGGATTTGGTTGCTAATTTTTTGTTGACTTCAGTTCTCTTCGATTCAGTTTGCTAATTTTGTTGAAGATTTTTGCATTTATGTTCATGAGACATATTGGTCTATATTTTTTTTTCTTGTAACGTCTTTGTCTGGTTTTGGTATCAGGGTAATTCCAGCCTCATATAATAAGTTAGAAAGTGTTCCTCTGCTTCTGTTTTCCGGAAGAGATTGTAGAGAACTGATATCATTTCTTCCATAAATGTTTGGTGGGATTCACAGTGAAACCATCTGGGTCTGGGGCTTGCTTTTTTGGAAAGGTTTTTCTTTTTCTATCTAAGTTACCAAATGTGTGGACATAGAGCTGTTCGTAATATTCCTTTGTTATTCTTTTACTGTCCGTAGGATCCACAGTAATAATCCTTCACTTCTAGTACTAGTTGTTTATGTCTTCTCTTTTTTTGACTAGCCTGGGGAGAGGCTTATTGGTCTTGTCAGAGTTTTATTGGTCTTGTCAAAGAATATGTTTTTGGTTTGGTTGATTTTGTCTATTGATTTCCTGTTTTCAGTTTCGCTGATTTCTGCTCTAATTTTTATTATTATATTTTTATTTTTGTTATTTTCTTCTCTACTGCTTACTTTAGGCTTATATTGCTCTTTCTTTCCTTCTAGTTTTCAAAGGTGGAAGCTGGTTTCAGATCTTTCTTTTCCAGTATATGCATTTAATGCTAAAAAGCTTCCTCTCAGCACTGCTTTTGCTGCATCCCACAAATTTTGATGTTGTATTTTTATTTTCACTTCGTTCAAAATATTTTCACATGTGCTTTTACATCCAGAAGCACCCCCATGTCCATGGGCAGTTGTCAGGGCAAGGGGCAGCTAACTTTCTGCCACCTTCTCAGGTGAAGTGGCAGGAGTCACCCAGCCTGTGTTCTCACCATCTACCAAACTGTATTCCAGATTGGAGTATTAACAGCTAGTCTGTAAATTGAGATCGGAGTATTAACAGCTAGTCCCAAGTTGGGTTTGAGAACTTCCAGTAGGGTTTGATTCTGTGCTTACCTTCTAGAGCTTGAAGGGTTCTTGAGATATTCTCTCCCTTGAGGTAAGTGATCAACCATATAGGAGTGATTCTGGCCCCTTCTCTACTTGAGACAGAAGGATGGAAGTGACACAGCTTACATATAACTTACCAGGCTGGGCCGGTTCCACAGTGACATGACTTACATATGACTTGCATTGCAGGCCGGTCCCCTGTGTCATTATGCTGATGGTCTAGAAATGTTTATTTCTGGGAAACCGAAGTGACTCAGGTTGTAACTTAAGCTCAGCCAGACATTCTCTTGAGATACAGAAATTATTTAGTGGCATCAAAAAAGAAAGTTTAAACATTTTAATTTCAATAATTGTTATCTTTCTTTTCTCCAGCTTATCATCACAGTAAAACTATTTTCCATAGTGTTCCTTAATTTTCACTGTCTTCTTTTTGGACCTTTCTTATTAAAGACCATAACCATAAAGCTCATTTCAGTGTGGTCATGGCCCATTCTCAGTAATGGTTAATGAATAGACAGATGGATGCATTGAGGCACAGAGATGTTAAGTGGCTTGCAGAAGTCACACGCGTGTTTCCTCACCATCTTTCAGACTATATTCCAGATCCGAATATTCATCACTTAGGCCTATTTTGAAAAGCACTTTGCTGAATACATGTGATTGCCCTCTGCTGGCATTTCTCTGTTCTTTATCTCATTTATAATCAATGCATGCTATTTGATTTTTTGATGATTGTTATCTACTTAGTATACATACTACAGATCAAATTCCAAATCCTATTAGAAGAGAACACAATATTAACAATAAGTTTACCTTACCCTGAGAGATGATGCAGCCACATGTGATATGATATAAAGGTGGTTTCTCTTGGGCTTCTTCCTCTTAGCACACTTGTAACCAGGCAGCTCTGGGTGATAGATTTTTCAAGTCCAGCTCCCTTGCCTCCTGTTGGGACAGCTCAGAGGCAGAGCGCAGGCTCCAGGGCCACGTGGAATCCAGTGGGAGGCCTATTCCCAGGGCCCAGGCCTGAGATGCACCTGTGCTCAGTTTCCCCTCCTCCCCACTGGCCAGAACCACTGGCTGGCTTACAGCTTCTCCCTTCAGGGTCTCCTTCTGGGGAACCCAACCTAAGCAACCTTCATTTGAGCTTGCTAAACTAAGGAAATATTAAAGAATATCTGAACATTCAGGTTTTTCTTTTATTGGAGGAGGGGTTGGTGGTCTCTACTGTTTCATTCATTTTGGGATCGTTTCTAAATGATTGCCTTGTAGCTATGGAAATCGTGGTGTCATCCACCTGTCTCCTCTGATAATTGTCTAGACATACATAGATAGAGCTCCACAGAGAAAACCAGCATGTATTTTATAGCTGACACCGTTAAATACTTCACAAGAAATAAAGGGATCTGTCATCACTTCTGCTGGGACATCTGCGATGCCTCCTTCAAGTGTGCCAAGTATGATTGCGTGCTCAGTTATGGCAAACAAACTCACTCAGCACTGATTGGATTCCAGGCTCCATGGTTCCCTTCTCGATGCGCATCTTGCACGCGGAGCTTCAGCAGTACCTGGGGAACCCACAGGAGTCGCTGGATAGACTGCACAGGGTGAAGACCGTCTGCAGCAAGGTAGGTGGCGCTGTCATTTTTCCCCGCCACGGGGAGAACACGCCCTCCACGCCCTCCCCACAAGACGTGCCTGTGGTGTTCCCTGCCCATCCTGCCCTGTGCACCATCGCTGCTTCTGCCTTCAGAAGGCTAGGTGACTCAGTTTGTGTGGACTGGTAGTCATGGCTCTTGCTGAAATATTTTTTAGGGATGGTAAGAGTTTCTAGCAGAGCTTAAGTCCTGCAATTCTTATTGCCTGGTACTATGAGAAGCCAAAAGGCAGAGACATCTTTCTTGCCAAGGCTGCCGGCTACAACTTCAAGGTCAGTGTGCCAGAGCACTCCTGTGTCCCACAAGTGCTCACATGCACCTGCCTTGTGCAGACAGAGGTGGTGCTGGAGCAGTACTGAAAGCAATCATGGTTTAAGCTTTCAAATCAAAGTAAGTGGTACTGCATTATGGCAACTGTCACTCATGATCCTGACTGCAAAGGCAGAGTCAGAGTGTTTTTGGACTCATTCTTGGTTGTGAAGTCACAGATAATGTGGGAGCCACCAAAGCCAAAGCGGCACATTATTACACTAACTGACATTGGGAAGAAATGTGGGACTCAGAGACTTTGCTGTCTACAGGCTGTTATAGATTATTCACCTCCGATTAGGAATGATCCTGCCTTTCTACCCATGTCACAGTGGTCCTGTGTAGGTTCAATGACATAAAGTATGCGGAAGTACTTTGAAAACTACAACAACAAGCAGTTATTAGGAGCAGCAGTATAGTATAATTTTTGGAAAAACTAAGATTCTTCTTGTCGAATTCCCCTTTTCACTTCCCAGCTGTTGTGATGGAATTTTTGTGGAGTTCCAAAACCGTGGTGTTGTCAGTGTTCCTAGCGAGGAAGGAAGGGCCCTCCTTGTCTGTGGAGAAAATCAGGCCTTTCTAGACAGCTCATTGCCCTGGGCTTTGCACCCACTTCCGCTTTTTTAATACCATAACTTAAAAGATAAAAAGAAAGACTGTTTGCTTTCTATACTATATATATAGTTTAGAAATTGTTGATGGAGAATCATGTTACCAACTGTTTTACATTTCAAAACTTTTCTTGAATCTTAAAACGGGGTTTAATTTTATTTACAGAAATTGGAAGCACATAACTTGAAATTGGGAAATTCTAAATCAGTGACTTTCTAAACTGTACACGAATTTTTCATTATCCTCCATGTCACGTTGTAGGAAATCTTTCTAGTATTGAGAAAGAAAATCCTGGGCCGTAGGGTGATTGTGGATGGAAAAGCCAAGTTAATTGAAGCAGTTTTGCAAGTCAGCTTTCCTGGTCCTAAAGTATTTCCTATTTCAGTATTATGCTTCTTAGATGCATACTACAGGCTGGATGCAGGGGCTCATGCCTGTAATCCCAGCTACTCGGGAGGCTGAGGCATGAGAATCGCTTAAACCCAGGAGGCCGAGGTTGCAGTAAGCCGAGATCAAGCCACTGCACTCCAGTCTAGGCAACAGAGCAAGACTTTGTCTCAAAAAAGAAAAAAAAAAAAACTGCACACTACAGTGTAGCGATCAGGGGAGCCACTTAGCACTAGCTGTGAAGCAGCAGGGTCAGTGGAACAGAGAGCAGGAGCTTCCCACACCGCTGCTCCAGGCACCTGCACCCACTCCACCTGACAGACTCCTTGGTCGCATTCATTATGAGCCAGCCACTGCTCTGAGTTCCAACATTAACTCATTTAATCCTTATCACAACCCTATGAAGGAGATGTTATTATCCCAGTTTACAGATGGGGAGACTGAGGCATGGAGAGGTTAGCCAACTTAGGATCACATGAGTTGAACCCAAGTCGTCTGGCTCTAGAGTCCATGCTCTTCTTCATCACTCGCCTGCCTCCGTCACTGTAATGTGTCCCGTTTGAAGGGAGAAGGACCGAGAGTCCTCTCTTCACCCTGCACCAGCATTTCTGCTCCAAGGAAGGACAGTGCTGTCCGAGGTCAACTGACATCTGCTCAGAAGACTCCCTGTGCTTCCCCCTGACTGATGCCTGGAGATGGGCTCGAGCCTGTGCTCTGCTGGCTGGACCCTCCTGAGACTCTTGCGGGGGCTTCCAGGCAACAGCAGTTGACAGCTGCGCATTGAGGGGTTGGGGAGAAACCAGAAGGATCAGTGCAGTCACATCCTAGGAACATATCTGTCAGGCTGACTGGGCTTGGGGCCACCGTCAGTGAGAGAGCCACTCATGCTTCTCGTTCCCTCCGCTAGTCTGCAGTTCCACCTGCCTCTCAGCGTGTGAATACATCACCACACTTCAGGCATCTCTCAGGTTTAAAGATACGTATATTTTCCTATGGCATGATCCAAATATAAGCCAGCATTCCTTGTGGTACTTAATTGAGGAAATCGCAATTTGTTCTAATCCTGGAAGAAAAACAAGCAGTTGGATTTATGAAAAGATGTGTGTTGGTCTTCACCTTAAAGGATTTTCATGGCTAATTTCAATATGTAATTACTATGTGTTCCTTTATGTGCTGACTTAAAATTTGACACCCTCTTGAGAGAGAGAGCTGCGCTGTGGCACAGCTGGTGGATGCCTGAACCACGAGAGAAAGACCCAGGGCGGGACCATGCAGTCAGCCTTGCCTCTCCGCCACCTTTGGCAGGAGAAGCAGCACCGTCGCCAACTTCCTCGCTCACTTCCTTGCACTTTAGGGGCTCGTGGCAGCATGTGGGCATTCTTAACCTTTCTGTGACTGGTTCAGTGTTGAACTGAAGCTTGTTCATTTGTTCATGCAGCAAATATCCATTCAGCACCTACTGAGTACTGCACGCTGGCAGCTGGGGACTGAACAGAACACAGCCTTGCCCTCAGTGAGTTTACAGTTTGGTAGATGATGCTTGTTTCACCTGTTCCTTTTAGGTTTGCAGCCATCACCAATACATCATGATCATCCAGAATTTAAACAGGGACAGTTTGTGTTCATGCTAGAATTTCTTTACTCAAGAAGTGTGTATTAGTCCATTTGGCATTGCCATAAAGGAATACCCGAGGGTGAGTCATTTATAAAGAAAAGATTTATTTTGGCTTACAGTTCTGCAGGCTGTACAAGAAGCACAGTGTCAGCAGCATCTCAGCATCTGCTTCTGGTGAGGCCTCAGGAAGCTTTTTTTTTTTTTGAAACAGAGTCTCGTTCTGTCACCCAGGCTGGAGTGCAGTGACGCTATTGGCTTACTGCAACCTCCACCTCCCAGGTTCAAGCAGTTCTCTTGCCTCACATCCTGAGTAGCTAGGATTACAGGCACCCACCACCACACCTGGCTGATTTTTGTATTTTTAGTAGAGACAGGGCTTAACCATGTTGGCCAGGCTGGCCTCGAATTCCTGACCTCAAGTGATCCACCTGCCTCGGCCTCCCAAAGTGCTGTGATTACAGGCATGAGCCACTGCGCCCGGCCAGGAAGCTTTTAATCCTAGTAGAAAGCAAAGGGGAAGCAAGTATGTCACACAGTGAGAAAGAAAGTGACAAGTGAAGAGGGGGAGGAGGAGGGAGGCACCAGAGTTTTTTTTAACAATCAGATCCCAAGGTAACTAATGGAGCCAGAACTCATTCATTGCCATAGGGAGGGTACCAAGCCACCCATGAGGGTTCCACCCCCAGGACACAGACACCTCCCACCAGGCCCCACCTCCAACGCTGGGGCTCACATTTCAACATGAGAGTTGGAGGGGATGAATGTCCAAACTCTACCATAGTGCAAAACTCTGAAAATACTAAAAGCCAGCCCACCACTGTTCTGCCAGTGTTGATTTGGTGGATTAAAGTGAACAGCTTGGTGTGGCCTTTGATCCTCTCTGCTCTCCACTGGTGAATAAAGAGAGAGGTCAGCCCAGAGACTCTCCAGGGTTCTCCAGCATGACTGTTCTGATTTTCCCAGACCTTCGCAACTCCAGGAAATCCTCAGGAAGTCTTAAACTTAGGATATGTTAGCGAGACCTCTCCCGGTGTGGACTGCTCTTTGCAGCATTGCTTAAAGCATTCACCACACCTGCCCCAAACCACACGTACACACACACAGCTCTGCTTGGGACACGCACTGCGTGTCCCAGCACTGAGGTGCTGTCCCGTGTTAACGCTGCATGGATGTGTGCTGAATGTATTATGTTGATTACCTACTAATGCCCACAGCAGCTGCAGGTGATTTCACTATCCTCGGTTCCCAGATGAGGAAAGTGGCCTTAGGGAGGTGAAGTATCCACCAGACAACTGCAGTGAGGCAGTGAGAGAGCCTGGCTGAGCCCCACCACACAGCTCCAGAAGCCTCACCCTTGACCATCTGTGGTTCTCTGTGAATGAGACCATCAGGATTGGGGTTTTTTCCTCCAAATACAGACTTTTCTCTGATGTCTTGTAAAGCAGGGGCTTTAAAGTTTGGTGTTAAGCATCACTTGAACAGTTCCAGAAATTTTAGCAATCCCGACCGCACTTGCTCCTGCCAAAAATTGTTCTCAGTAGGTTCAGGGAACTGTGAACTCTTCCAGTGGGTGAGGAGAGTCAAGCAGAGTGAAAAGAAATGAGTCTAGAATGTTAAACATTATTTCCTTTGGTGCCATTTTCCATTAGCTCCTCCTCCCGCAGCTTACCCTCCTTGGTCTGCACCTCTTGCCCTCGTCTTCAGCTCCACCTCAGGCTGCTAAGGGAAGCTGCGTGGGGAAGCCACCACCGCCATTCTGCATAAGAATTTCCAGTTACCACGTCCTGAGCGGGCAGTACCCAGGCCGAGCCCTGGAGTCCTGGATGACCCCTCCTCTCAGGTCTTCTGGGGGAGCTTGAGCAGGCGGAGGCCAGTGCTGGGGCTGCAGTCGGTGGCTGTTGACTGGCCCAGAGCCTTGATGCTGATCTGAGATGCTTAATTCAAGGACGTTCTACAAAACGAGATAGTTGTTTCTAGAAAGAAAGCAGGTATTTGGTTCACATTCCCCAAAGAACTCTGTCCCATTTGTTTTCACTGCTTGCATGGCATCTGTTGTTGATCTTCAAAGTAGGTTTTCGAGGCTGGAGGTCAGGAATGACTGTAGAATCAAATGCTTCAGAAGGGGGTAAACAGTAGCGCAAGAACCAAGCAAGGATGGCGGAAGGTTTTCATCCCATAGTGATCAAGTCAGCGCAGAGCATTCAGGTTGCTCAGAAAATGAACGTGCTGCCATTTGTACAGATGTGTGCTGAGCCCTGCTGTCTGATAATTGCCACTCCAGCAGAAGTCAAGTCTTCTCAGGTTCAGTTCCCAGCATGATTTCCCACAGGAAAAGAAGCCGCCCTTGGTGACAGCAGAGTGAGGTGCGGGAGGGCTCCAGAGCCGCTTGAGTGACAGGCAGCGCAGTGCCTGCCTCCAGTCACTCAGACCAGACCTCATGCAGGTTGGAGCTTGACATTCAGCTCTCAGAGAAGAGGCCAGAACAGACCCACCCCAGTCACCTGCGGGCTGCCGCTCACGAGAGTCGAGTGGTTTGAGACGCAGTAGCTGCCGAAGTAGCAAAGGAAGAGGCTGGTCGGGGTGCCGGCTGTCGAGTGTGCGTGGCCTCATGTGGGGAAGTGCTCGTGACATCACGTTCATTTCAAAGCCAGAACTATAATTACAATGTGACCGTGATGAAATCAGTGATACTTATTGGAGGAAGAATGCCCCAGTGTGTTCGTGGCATAAACGATGTGATGAAAGGCCGTTTAATTCCTCTTTTCTTATCCACGTCTCACTCAACGCGTGTATTCATTTTATCATGTCATAAGACCTTTTGCTGTTGAAAGAATGAAGACCATGGAGCAGGAGCGAAAATAAAGGAAGCCCAGAGAACGGCCGGTTCCGCTAGGGCGGAGGGGTGCCGGGAGCACGCTCTGGGCCGAGGCTCCTGGTAAGGGAGCGAACGGAGCGGGAAGCTAAACCCCCACGGATTCTCAGGGGCCGACTTCTCCTGTGTTGAAGATTCACCAAAGACTGATTCGAGTCTGTGTTCAGCATGTGTGTTTCAGATTAGAACAGTGTTGAGAATTTTTATATGGTGCCCAGTTTTAGTAGGACATCATTTAGGATCTTTATAAATGAGTTCAGGGTACTTCGTTTTATCTGTTGTCTTTGAGCCACTGAGTGAATTAGTAAATGTTTGGTGCAAATGTGATTGCATCAGTGAAGAAGAAAATATACCACGATTTAAAATAATCTTCCCATGCTACCGTGGCTTGGAAAAATCAGTGCCGCTGTCCTCTGACCCTGCTCCTCCCACGCGCCCTGCAGGCTGTCTCCCTCTTGGTCAAGACTCGAGAGAGCTTCACAGACCATTTGGGAAAGAGCCAAGGAAACACATTTCTACAAGCCATTTGCATAAGTAGACATAATCCATACGGAATGATGTACAGTTCGACTGTAGTTGCATTCGTCACTGACCTGCATCCGCCCGCACAGTCTTGAGTTCAGCTCCATCCTTCCCTGCAGTTCCTCAGCCTCCAGATTCTCCAGCTCAGCTTGGCTGAGAGTTCCAGGTTCATAGAAGTGCTTCTTTACAGACTGACTCCCAGCTGGAGGAGGCAGAGGATAAGGTACATTTTCGTGCACTCTGGAAAAGAAACGTATTCAACAATGTCGATGTAGCTTTTGCTTCTCTATTGATAGTTGCTAATATGGTAGTGAGAGCTTTGTTTGTAGGAAGAGTTAGTATCTTTTCTAAAAGGGGTTTTTGACAGATGGACATCTTCGGTTTTGCTGTCTTATTTGTAAGCAAAGTTAGAAACATAAACGAGAACAGGCGTGGCTGGCATCTAGCACTGTCAGGGCCAGCTCTCAGGGTCTGGCCACCCGCACACTGACAGTGGCCAGTTGCTGCCATCACCGTGCCTGACCAGAAGGCTTGGTTGCCCTGCTTTTCTGCTGCTCCCACAGAGAACAAATTGATTATGGCTAAATCAGATGAGATGGGAATGATTGGCAGGTAGGGAGAAGAAAGGAAATGCCGAGTGAGGATGGCCATCCAGCGAGGCCATGTCCCTGCTCTTTTCCATGGAAGCCCATGCTCCTGGAACCCTGTGTGTGCTCAGAATGTGCAAGCAGGGGAAACGGAGTGGAGCAGCGCTGGGCATCAGGGCTTTCCAGAGGAATGTCTTGACCCAGCTGGCAGTGGAAATTCACACCTTCAGAAACCTCTAGAGTTCATCGTGGCCAGTCCCGGGACATGGACTTAGGAATGCCCAGCCCTGCCCCCCAGCCATGGCAATGCGATTCAAAACCAGATGCACCAAATGTGAACTCGAAGGTCATAGCACTTGCCAGTGACCCAGTCCTGAAGCGAGCATGATAGCCCAGAGAAGAGGCCTTTGATGTAAGACTATTCTTAAATTGTGCATTCTTTGCCTTGCTTTTCTTGGCACTATATATGCTGTCAATCTGTGATCTGAATAGCAAGAAGAAAGTGCATTTTCAAGGTGTGAGGGGCCCAGAGGACACTGTCCCAAAAGCAGTGGTTGTGAGAGTGGCTTTGGAGTCAGGCTGACAGTCTGGAAGCTTCCAGGTCCACTCTGAAGTGCCGGCCGCATGACCAGTTGTCCAGCCTGTGTCTGCCTTGGCCTCCTTTGTGCAAGTGAGGAACATTGCTGATCCCCCGGGGTGGCAAGGGGGCACACGTAAGTGACCCCGCATGGTGCCTGGCACGTGGTCGGTGTTTCATGATTCTTTGAGAGCTTTGGAGCAGCTCCAAGAAACCTCTTTCACTTTGAAGAGGTCCCCTAGGAAGCTGTGGTGGGACTGGAAGGTCGCAGGACTTCCCAGAGTTGAAGTCTCTCCGGAACAGACCTGCTCCAACCTTGAGTCTCCACTCAGAAGGGTCCACTTAGTACGTTCTCGGGTCCTTGGCTTAGTGTCGGCCTCCCAGTAGTTGGTACACTAGATGCCTTGGGAATAAAGCCAGTTCCCTAAACCTATCCTGCGCTCACCCACGACCCGTGACAGCCGCCAAAGGGACAGGCACAAAGGCTCCTTCCTCAAGGCCCCTGCAGACAGCACTTTCCACACTGAAGGTGTCCGTGACCCAGCCAGAAAACCTGCTTCACCACCTCCTGGATAACTGCATAGGATGAGAACACAGATTTGGGTCTCTTTAAATATGAATAGGTTACAGATTGCCTTTTTAAATATTGCTTGAGATCAAGTGGTGGTGGTTATATATGGAGTCAAGCAGCTGGGATATTCATTCGAGGCATATAATTTTCTTCATTCTTGGGACAAAACACAAGCAGGTTTTTCATTTTGAATCATTGGTCTTCCCTCCCGTACCGTGGGCAGGTGTTGATGGCTCCCCACCTTGTTAGCCTGAAGCCTGTTCATCCCTGGACCGGCCACGACATGCCCAGTGCAGTACCCCCCATGGTGGGGCTGGCAGCAGCCCCTCCACACTGCACAGAACAGTCCGAGTCTGGAATCGTCTCTTCAGCCGCACAGCTGTTCGATGTGTTATTTTCTCCAAACTCCTCTTCCATGCATTTCCAAGCAGCATCTTCTCATGATTACAGTTGCTTTCAGAGATGAGCTCATGCTAAGATACCCAATGAAGAACCCCGTTCAGAATTTTCTTTTTTTTTTTTTTTTTTGAGACAGGGGGTCTTGTTCTGTCACCCAGACTGGAGTACAGTGGCATGAACATGGCTCACTGCAGCCTTGACCTCCCTGGTTCAAGCAATTCTTCTGCCTTGCCCTCCTGAGTAGCTGGGACTACAGGCGTGCACCACCATGACTGGCTAATTTTTAAACTTTTTGTAGAGATAGGGTCTCACTGTGTTGCTCAGGCTGGTCTTGAACTCCTGGACTCAAGCAGTTCTCCCACCTCAGCTTCCCAAAGTGCTACGACTGACTATAAGCGTGAGCCACCATGTCCAGCCTAGAATTTTCAAATTAAAGCTAAACCTCCAGCGTGTTTCAGTAGAATGGCCTCAATGCACTATTCCCCAGCAAAGGCTTCAGTTAAAGGTGCGGGGTGACGTCGACTGACCTGTGTGTTAGCCATCAGTTGCTGCCTAACAGATTATCTGCAACTCTACGGGCTAAAATTTACCACAGGGATGTATAACCTCACTATTTCTGTGGGTCTTGAGTCCAGCATAGCTTCTGGGTCGCACTGGCTCAGGTCTGTCCTGAGGTTGCAGTTAGGATACTGACTGCGCTGTCTCACCTGAGGGCTCAGCTGGGACTGGAGAACTGGGCTCCTGGAGGCTCCGTCATACACCTGCCGAGTTCTGCTGCTACGGGTGAGAGGCTGGTTCCTGGCCTCATGGTTCTTTCTGTGGGGCTTCTCGTGCATCTCACAGCATAGCAGCTGGCTCCCTGCAGAGAGGGAGGGAGGAGGAGGAAGCCACAGCGCCTTGCAGGCCGGGTCTCAGAGGTCTCCCTGTCCCCTCCACCTGGTTCTGTTTGTTGGACAAGTCACTAAGTCCAACCCACACGCCAGGGATGGGAATGAGGCTGCCTTTTGAGGAGTGCTCAGGAATGCATGGCCGCGTCTAAACTACCACACTGTGGCCAGTCAACTGGGTCTGTTCCACTTCAGGATGCACAGGCCTCTCCTGGCCCTGCAGGACAGGCTCACCTGCCTCCACCCCAGGCCGTCCTGGTGTTTGTGAACTGCACTTCACCCTGCCAGCATGCGGCTCGTACTGGGAGGCCCATGGGCTCCGGGAGGACTTCCCTTCAACTGCCAGGCACCTTGAAACTGCCCAGCAGCCAAACCTCGGAGCTGTGGAAGCTCCCGGATGTTCAAAGACCCACTTAATATTTTATAGTCAGTGCAGCATTAATTTCATTGCTCCCCAATCCCACATACGGAAACCTTTCACAGTTTAGTACAGGGATGATGGTGAAAGAGATGCCACAGGGAAATCCAAGGCAGTGGGATTGTTTAGTTCCTGGCTGCTTCTCCTTTTATTTGTAATCCAAGGCAGTGGGATTGTTTTAGCTTCTCCTTTTATTTGTAATCCAAGGCAGTGGGACTGTTTAGCTTCTCCTTTTATTTGAAATCCAAGGCAGTGGGACTGTTTAGCTTCTCCTTTTATTTGAAATCCAAGGCAGTGGGACTGTTTAGCTTCTCCTTTTATTTGTAATCCAAGGCAGTGGGACTGTTTTGCTTCTCCTTTTATCTGTAATTAATATCCATTCAGCATTTTTAAAGCTTACAAAATGCTTCGAGCACATTCTCATTGGAGTTCTGTGATTTGTAAAACAGGCATGTGAAAACGTTGGAAGCTAAGGAAATAGGAATTCAGAGAAGGTACACGGAAAGTCAGCCTGGACTTGAACCCACGCCTTCTGGCACCGAACATCCCTGTTCTCGTCACTGCAGCACTTTGCTCTGTGTGTGGAAAGCGTGAAGGGCCCCTGCAAATGGGCATGATGCTGCCTCCTCCACAGGCTTATTTTTGTGAAATCAAACAGAATACTGTTTGTGCTTAAAAACCATCCTGCGCCCCCATCTGTAAACTACATCGTCCCTGGTACTTCCCAGCAGGCGCTAAGCACCGCCCACACTGCCGGCGCCTGACCAGACAGCTCCACTGAGCTCCTGACCCAGCTTCAACCCGCCGGAAGCAGCTCCCAGGGAATGTGCAGAAAGGTGCCTCCAACACCCGGCCCTTTCTGCCCCTTGGCCCCTGTGGTCACTCTCCCCTCCACAGTCCTGCCCCCGCAGTTGGTCGCTTACTGCCCTGTGCATCTTCCTGAAGCACCTGCACTGTTGCCTCATCTCTGTCCTCTACCTCCTACGCCCTCGCCTGGGCCCTCAGTGGCTTCCAGCAGGGAGGGTGTGGGTGCAGTGATTCGGCACAAGTGCTTCAAATCATGCCCCTACTCCTCACAGCCTCTTCTCAAACGAACCGGATGTGGCGTGCTGGGCCTTTATTCTTCTGGGACACAAACACAGGACTGCCGATTGGTCTCTCACATAGACCCTGGAGTCTGGTCCTTTCGTCTGGGGCAAAAGGAACCAAGGAGGAAATTCCAGCCGCACCACATTTGCAGACGACACACTGTCGGGCTTTTTTTTGCAATAACTGCATTTCCTAAGTAATTCAGGCTTTGGATTGGGAACGTGTCTGTCACTTTCCTTTATAGAAATAACCTTTTGTAAATCAATGTACTGTTACTTTATAAAGCCAGACAACTGTCTCTAGATAGACAGCAATAAAAGCTACCAACTGTGAACTGCTGTTTCTGTTCTGTTCACTCATGGATGCTCTTCTGCATCACACTGGGACCTATTAATTGACATTAAATGACACACCCTACAAATGAAACAATAGTCACCGAGGGTCAGAGGGTCGTGTCTGATGTGCCTATGCTCGTGTCAACAATAGGTGCCATCTCCAGCTGTCCCTTTCTCGGGCTGAAGCACCTCAGTGACCCAGATCCCTGCAGGCACTTGGCATCGTTCTGTGCGTCCCTCTGCCCCAGCCAGAAGGGTGCTTTTTGCAGAGGGAGGGGTGTAGCCTGCCTGGTGTCTCCGTGTCCTACCCGTGTGCCCTCCCAGCTGGGTAGATGGGTCTGGAGGGGTGTAGCCTGCCTGGTGTCTCTGTCTCCTACCCCTGTGCCTTCCCAGCTGGGTGGGTGGGTCTGGAGGGGTGTAGCCTGCCTGATGTCTCCATCTCCTACCCCTGCGCCTTCCCAACTGGGTAGGTGGGTCTGGGCTGAAGCAGCTGCTGCAGGTGGAGCGCCCGTCACTCACGTGCTCTGCTTTTGATGCCTCTACTACAATGGAGCTTCTGTTTCTGCCTGCATTTATGCATCACTGGGCTGGGAAACTCTTTTTCCTTCTTTCTAGACCTTTCTCTTCCTGCTGCCCTTCTGAAAGACCTCATTCCCCCTTCTCCCCTCATTAGCCATGACAGGGGGCGTTGGCCCCAGCGTAGCTTGTGCTGAGACCACCATGGCCCTGTGGTGCAGGTCTTCTCTCAGGCCTTGCACGCTTACTACAGAGTCCTGGGGTGTTTCTGCAGAGTTTTCTTCTCCACTCAGCATGTAGAGAGATCACCCATGGCATGGAGAGATTGCCCAGGCCCACAGAGACCTCACCGCGTGGAGGGTTTGCCCAGGCCCGTAAAGCCCCCACCACGTGGAGAGTTCACCCAGGCCCGTAGAGCCCCCACAGTGTGGGGAGGCACAGAACAAGCGCAGGAGTCCACTGACCTGGTACATCACACCCCGGGGACCACCAGTGGGCGTGTTCAAGGCTCCACTGACCAGGGCGCTGCCAGGTCTGGCTCGAGCAGTGGCTTTGCCTCTGTGATGGGTGTGCCGCTCCTGTGTTCCCTCTACACTAGCCTGAGGGAAGTCAGTGTCCTTTTTTTAGTAAATTTTAATTTTTGTGGATACATAGTAGGTGTTTATGGGTTATAGGAGATATTTTGATACAGGCAGGCAATGCGTAATAATCACATTGGGTAAATGGAGTATCCAACCCCTCAAGCATTGATCCTTTGTGTTGCACCAAACCAATTATACTCCCTCAGTTATTTTTTTAATGTGCACTATAGTCACCCTTGTACTAGCAAATACTAGGTTTTATTCATTCTAATTTTTTTTGTACCCGTTACCATCCCCACTCCATCCCCCACTACTGTTCCCAGCCTCTGGTAACCATCCTCCTGCTCTCCATCTCCATGAGTTCAGCTGTTTAATGTTTAGCTCCCACAGATAAGTAAGAACATACAATGTTTGTCTTTCTGTGCCTGGCATATGTCACTTACACAGTGACCTCCAGTTCCATCCATGCTGTTGCAAATGACAGGATCCCATTCTTTTTTATGGCCGAATCGTACTCCATTGTGTATACGTAGCAAGTCCTTTCTCCCCTCGTCTGCTGATGGACACTTAGGCTGCTTCCATGTCTTGGCTGTTGTGGACAGTGCTGCAGCGCGCACGGCTGTGCAGAGATCTCTGATAGACTGATTTCCTTTCTTTTCTTTGGGTGTGTATCTAGGCGTGCATTGCTGGGTTGTATGGTAGCTCTATTTTTTGGTTTTTTGTGGAAACCTCGAACTGTTCTCCGTAGTGGTTGCAGTGATTTGCATTCCCACCAACTGTGTACAAGGGGTGAGGGAAGTTAATTTCATAGGAACACCAAGCCTTTCCTTTTTGTCAGTTTCTGTTCTTATGATCATCCCTTAGAAGACAGATTCCCTGAAGAATGCCGTTTTACCTAGTTTAAACTGGCTAGAGTCTTTTCAAGATTACCATTTTGAACCCCATGTTGTCCTCTGAGTCATCGAGGTAGCCCAAGATAACGGTTAAGAGGAAAAATTCTTTGTGTTGACAGCAAGCTGTTCTCCAGTTTGTGTTAAGTAATGGCCCCTGCAGGTGAGGAGAGGCCGCTTTCGTCCTCAGCATGTGTAGATCAGGGAGTCCGACAAACAGAAATCCTCACCTCCTGGGGCGGGTCATGTGGGGAGTGTTAACTGGCAACATGATCTAAATTCTCTACCCAGATCACAGCAGCAACAGCAGCTTTGCTTTCAGAGAAGACAAAACACAAAAGAAGTGCCCAAAAGTTACAAACCAAGCAATAAAAACTGTGGAAAGTGACCTGTTGCACAAAACGTATTTGGTACATTAAAAAGGCCACTAGCACAGTGCTCTGTGGGAATGAGACTGACATTTTCACAGAGGGTCATCACCACTCTCATGTGACATACTCGATGCTTTTTTTTAAAGACAGGGTCTCACTCTGTCACCCAGGCTGGAGTGCAGTGGTGCAATCACTGGTCACTGCGGCCTTGAAGCCTTGACCTCCCAAGCTCAAGTGATCCTCCCACCTCAGCCTCCCAGGTAGCTGGAACCACAGGTGCACACCACCGTGCCCAGCTAATTTTTTGTATTTTTGTAGAGGTGGGGTTTTGCCATGTTGCCCAAGCTGGTCTCAAGTGATCCGCCTGCCTCGGCCTCCCAAAGTGTTGGGATTACAGGTTTGAGCCATCACTCAATCCCAAAAGTGTTGGGATTACAGGGTTGATGCTTTTCTTAAAAAACATATTCCCTATGTATGATGTCTGCAGATACTTCAAGAACATCATAAACACCACTTTCACCATCAGCTGGGAGCAGAGTCCCTGCCTGTTCATTGTCACGCCAGCCATAGGGACTGGGGATGTTTACACTGTGTCCCTGTGGGTGAACTGGGTAAGGAAAAGATGGTGCCCATACACCGTGGAATACTACGCAGTCATAAAAAAAGAACCAAATCATGTCCTTTGTAGCAATGTGGATGCAGCTGGAGGCCATTATCTTAAGTGAATTAACACAGAAACAGAAAACCAAATAGTGAATGTTTTCACTTATAAGTAGGAGCTAAACATTGAATTCACGTGGACCTACAGAAGCAAAACATAGACACCAGGGACTGCCAGTCGGGGGAGGGTGGGAAGGGAGGAAGGGCTGAAAAGCAATCTGTTGGGCCCCACACTGACTCCCTGGGTGATGGCTTCAGTCACACCCCCAACCTCAGCATCACCCAGTATGCCCAGGTAACCTGCACACGTACCGCCTGAATCTAAAATGAAGTTGCAATTTAAAATAAAATATCAAATGTTTTAATATTTTTTAAAAATATGTGTGAACATCCCTTGACAAATTGTTTTCATCCAGAGAAATTTGCTGTACTGAGAATATATTATAACAAAGTCTCAGACAAAAATTGGTTCCCATGATTTTGTCCTTCTCATTTGGAATGATTGCAGATCCTGGCCAATTTGGAGCAAGGCTTCGCAGAAGATGGGGCCATGAGCGGCGTGACTCAGGAGGGCAGACAAGGTGGGTCGGCCGGCCTTTGCTGATTAGATGCTTCTCGGACGTCACTGAGAGACTGAGTCCAAAGCCTCTCGCTTCCTCTTGTTCTCCTTTCCTTTTCGTGGTCAGCACTGCACACATCCATTCATGCATTTGCCACTCACTCCTTTCTTGGGGAAGCCAGGCACATCACTGGGTGATGCTGTGGGTGCACCGTGCAGCCTCAGACCCGAACCCTGCACACGGGGAGAAGACTCGCCTTCACCACAAAAGCACACGGCCCGGAACCTGGCACCCCGAGTGGTGGCCTGAGTGGGTGTGAGGAAGGAACCCAGCCCAGCTGAAGGGGCCCAGAGAGGACTCCGCGTCAGGGACAGAGGCTCGGGAGGGTGGTTCAGAAGGAGCAGGAGTGGAAGATGGGCGCTGCCCAGAGCCTGGGGGCAGGCTGAGGGGGCTGGGCGGTTTCCCTGAAGCAGTGGAAAACCCCTGGGGTACTGGGTGGGTTGACAGCCGATCCGCACAGTGAGGCCATGACATGAGCCGATCCGCACAGTGAGGCCATGCCGGCTGCGTCTTGGGGAGTGCGTTAGCCAGGAGTGAGCTTCCGATCATGCTTGGAAACCCGGCCTGAGTGCTCCCTCCCGGGCAGCCCCGCTGAGCCTCACTCCCTCACTGCTTGTGGCAGCATCTCCCCACAGGCCTGGTTGCCTGGTCATCTCCTCCTTCCCATAGCTTCTGTCCTACTCGGTGTGCAGCCCAAGTCAAGACCGAGTGGTCTCTGTTTCTGCAGGTGTGCTGGGGTTTCTGGGGAGCTGCTGGCTGGTGTGAGCTGAACATGTGTGAGGTGTGTGTGTGGTGGGTGGACGTTGAATGTGCATGTTGTGGCATGTGGTGTGGGTGTGGTGTGTGCTTGTGTGTGCACTTGTGCGCTCTCTTTTCAGTAATTTAATTGAAAGTAGAGTGACAAGGTCTGAAGGAGAGACGTTGCCATCTGCTCCTGGATGTCCCATCCAGCATTCTTGGCACCCAGTCATGTTACCCCTTGTGGGGCTCCCGCTTTGGTGGGAATGAGCATGTAGTTATCAGAGAGCAGAAGGCTGTTCCTGGAAATCTAACAAAAGGTTACACCATGAGCATTTGTAAGGAGGGTAGGGGAGGATTTAGAGCAGGAAAGGAAACTGCAAAGATCATCAGAATAAATATGCAATTCATTGAGATAATCCATATTTTACCTTCATTAAGAGAAGATATTCAGAATTTCTTTTCACAAAAATAATGGTACAAGGGGAATATAAGCAGCTCATGTGTTTTTAATTGCTGAAAGGCAAGGAGAGTTAAGTTTTTAATTCTAGCAATTAAGTTTCTGTGTGTTCTCCTGAAGCACACTGAATACACATCGTTTCTAGGTGATTGTTGTCTCACTGTGGACAGTTGGTGCCAGCTGTGGGAGGAAGGTCAGCTTCAGCCTCCTAAATCACAGCCTCAGAGGCGGCCGGGGACACGCGGCTCCCAGTGCCCAGCAATGAGGGAGGCTGGAAGTGCTCCCAGGGACTGGTGCTGTCCAGGGTGGCATCTTGGCACTTCACACTTGGGGTGTGGACTTTTGTTAGAGGAAGTGGGCACAGTACAGGCGCAAGGAGCACTGGACAGGGGGTCAGATGGAAACGTCCCTGTCCTCTCTGGACCTCAGCTTGCCTGTCGATAACATACTCATTTCAGATGAGCTCAGTCCTCAACCTGCGCCTTCCCCCTGGCCAACCCAGTAATAAACAGGTGCCATTGGTCAGCCCGCCCTCCCCCAGGGCAGCTCCCAGGGGCCTTTGCAGACCCCAGCAAGTCCACAAAGCCAGTTTGGAAACTTCTAGAAGAGATGGGCCCTGAAGGTTTGAAATCAGTGGAGGGATGGCTGCTAACTAACGAATGTGCAAGGGAGAGCAGGGAAGGACGGGCCAGGCTCAGGGTCGCGGTCAGCCACCGTGTGGCAGCAGGTGCTAGGGAAGGAAGCTGGCTGCAGGGGAGTGCCAAGTCCCCAGCGAAATGTGCCAGCCACTTGAGTTCTGGACCAGGGTGTGGCACTCCTTGGGGGAACTGTCATCTGCAGCAGCCCATGGCCGGGAGGCAGGGGAGGCCTTGTGGCTGGGCACGGGTAGGGCCCTCCGGGTGGCCTCCCATAGGTCAACTGTGAGAGGCTGGCAGCCACCCTGGCCAGTGGCCCTCCTGGCCTTGTCGAGCTACAGACAATGTCGTCGTTTTTGGCAGCTTTGCTCCTTTTCTCAGGGTTCTGGCTTTGGAAACGGGGCTTCCGGTCAGACCGTTCGGCTTCGTGTCTGGGCTGATGCTGAGCAGCCGCCCTCCTGGTTCTCTTGATGCCGAGGGTCTCTTCCCAAAGACACCTCTGGTCCCAAAGCGAGTGCCGTATTTTCTGCCTCAGCGCAGCCTGCAGCATATTGAGCATTCCAGGCTGAAATCCAGTGGTGTTAGCAAGAGGGATCTTTTAAAGTTAAATTAGAATTCACAGGACCCAATAATGGATGGCTAGAAAGAGCCTCACATGTATTTGTGCACTCACAGGCTGCTCTTACCTCACATGTGTTTGTGCACTCACAGGCTGCTCTTACCTTGCAGCCTCTGTCCGGCTGTGGAGGTCACGTCTGGGCCGGGTGATGTACTCCATGGCAAACTGTCTGCTCCTGATGAAGGTACGTGGGTGGCCGAGCAGGGCCGCCATGGGATCTGGAAGAGGGTATGTCAGTGGGAGCTGTGAGGGAGCCGGTGGTATAATAGATGCTGGCAGGGACAGGCCGGTGTAGCCGTGCAGAGAAGCCAGCTAAGTACTGGCTTCACAGGGAGCCCAGTGACACATTACGGGGCTATATTTACTTTCATTTCTACTGCGAGAAATTTCAACAGAATGTACAGTTTACATGATCAGATTTCATTATTGAGACGTGGGTCTAAATGATTTAATTTAAAGCATTGT
Organism: Rhinopithecus roxellana; assembly: GCF_007565055.1. Classification (NCBI taxonomy): domain Eukaryota; kingdom Metazoa; phylum Chordata; class Mammalia; order Primates; family Cercopithecidae; genus Rhinopithecus; species Rhinopithecus roxellana. The sequence goes on along the minus strand of NC_044565.1, from coordinate 53,382,380 downwards.
TCATTTTCCCCCATTTTTCTCTGAATTCCATCCCCAGAAGGTGTCCTTTGTTCTCCCTGTCTTCATGGAGGGTGTTTTTTTCGCCTCTTGGTTTTGATTTTGTGATTGATGCTCACAACACCTGAAGACAAGCTTCCCCACAAGACCTTCTTAGGACGTCACCCCAGAGCTCTCAGCCCCCAGGAAACAGCTTAGAAATCAGGGAGCTGAACTGAGGCTGTCATTTGTTTTTCTGTGTCTCCTGGCTCTCGCTAGCCTGTGCAACGGTGTTTTTTGGCTCCTCTCTTTGTTTGGAATGCACCCCACGCCTGGCTTACCTCCCACACTGGGCGTCAGGGTGCCCTGTGTGGAGCTAGTGGCCCTGCAGCCAGCTGTGCATACTGAGAGCTGCTGCAGGAATCAGCTAGCAGCAGAAGCCCCTGAGCAGTGCTCATAACACCTCCTGGGCTGTTCTAAGACAGCGATCGTAACTCCTCCCACACCCATGCGGCTTTCATGTGGCCAAGGTCATTCCTGAGTTTGATTTTCAGCAAGGCAGAGCAGACAGTTTACCAGGTGGAGAACTGTGCTCACAGGCTCTGTCATGAACCCTGAAGTGGCAGCCCTGCTTGATGCACGGACCCTGCAGCATCCCCAGAGGTGACTGTGGCCCGGGGCACTGCTCCGAGCAGGCTGGGTGTGGGTGTAGATTCACAACCGTCAGCAGCTCAGGCATTCCGTCAGGAAGGTGTGCAGCACACACCCCGGCTTTAGTGCAGCCCTAGTGCCCAGCGCAGGGCCCCTGCCTTTGGGTTTCTGCAGCTGCGTCGGGCTGGACGCACAAGGAGACTCGGGGCATCCTGTTCGTCCTCTGTAGCAAGCAACCGTGACGCAGCCTCGCACTGCTGCAAAAGCCTCCGCGTCCTCCTTAAAAATAAGGGCATAGATCTGAGATCTCTGAAATTCCTCCCAGCTCTGACATTCACACAGCTCTCTCCTCTCCTTCAGCACACTGGATAAAGGAAATTACGGTTTTTAAGTAGCTCGGAGCACGTTTTTCTTCCATAGCCACCCCTGAGATATTCCCACTGAGGTCAGGTGCCCGCACGGTCACTTTGTTCTGGTCCTCACCCTCCTCCCACCCGCCCCCCTTCCCTTCTCCAGCCCCCTCTGGCTTCTGCAGCAGGGCTTGCCCACCTCCGAGTGGGAGTGAAAAGTAGGCCCTCCCGCTCCCCTGCCCTGGGCCTCCGTGCTGGAAGGCGGGAGGTGGCCTCTTCACCACCCAAGGCTGGGCCAGCAACCAGGTGACCCCGAAGCACCCGGCCTGACCCCTCTACCCCCCAAAATAGGCCATTCTCCCAGTGCTGCCTGTGGCCAGCCCTGACACCCCACCTGGCAGTCTGGGCGGTCCACAGTAGGCCTCCACCCGCTGAGAGTACTATCGGCTTCACCTGAAAGTCACCAGCTTGCTGGAACATTCTTATGCAAAGACATGAAGAACCAATTATAAATTCACAGGACTGGTGTTTCACTAATCATGGGGCTAAAACTCCCCAGGGAGGAAAGTTCCCTATTCCCCTGGCAGGCTTTTATTTGCATTTTAAGACACATTAATAGAAAACGATGGAGGGGGCTTTTCTTTGTTGCCCTGTAGTAGTACCACCACCACCAGGCTCCAAATGGGAGTCTTCCTCCTGTATTGCTGGGACTCAGTACAGAACATATTATTGCATTTCAAAAATACTTTTACAATGGACGTGATTTAATTTGAAAGTTCAGCTTAAGCTTTCATTTTCCTGAGTTAAAAAAAGGAGTAAAAAAATGTTGCAATTAAAGCCAATCCAAGCCGATGCACTCTCTTGCCATCTAGTGAGCATACAGGGTATTGCAACAGTGTGTGGTCTTAATAATAAGGGGGTATCCTGTTAATTAAATTATGTGTATGGGCTAACAATGAGTTATTTAATCAGCCGTTTAATTATCTTGAATAACATTTTTATTACAGTGAAATAAATATCAATTTAACTTCTTAACAATGAAATGTATTCATATGTTTTAGCCCTGGATAAATCTGCATGATATGCTATAATGCACAGTGGCACGTATTATAAAGCATTGAAAACGTCACTATCTTCACTTTTTAAATACTGCTTCCTCTCCTTAGGCCTCACCGTAGCCTTAGGGCACCTGCACTGGCAGACCATATGGATGCAGGTGCCTGCCACCTTAGGTGGCCTGGGCCCCCCCTCCCCCGGTGCCCCTGGGAGTCTACTTCCCTCCTGGTGTCCCCACAGCTCGCCAGTCTGCACATCACCACCCACCATGGCTCCGCACATGATGGAAAGGAGCAGGCAGCTGCATCAGCTACCTTCCGTCTTGCTGGAATTAGACTGCACAAGTCCTTTCTGGTTGCAGAACAGTTGTAAATCTAGTTTCACAGCCAGTAAACCACGTGTGGCTGCTGAGAAGAAATGGTGAAGATTGAGCTAAAATAGGCTTGTCCCTGGAAGCAAGTCATTCATGTCCTTCACAAAGCCAAATCTACGTGATCTGGGGAGTAGGTTAAGCTCTCTCTAAAGAGCTGCTTTTGGCCATTTTCCCTGATGGGAAAAGCCGGAGGATGCAGCCCCTGTTGGAAGGCAGGGCTGCTCCCCTAAACTTGTCCGATCAGGACCAGCCCAGGATGTGCAGGCCCCGCATCTGCATCAAGGGTGCCATGTCCATCCCAGCTGCAACCTCAGCCACCCCGAGTGCCCCCATGCCAGGTCACAAAGCCCTCCTCTGTGTGAGGGAACTGACACATGCTCACACACACGCACGCTCACACACTCTCGCACACATGCTCGCATACACACGCTCACACACGCGCACGCTCACACGCACGTTCACACACACGCTCACACGCTCTCATGCTCATACATGCACGTTCACACACGCTCACACTCGCACAACTAGACGGCAGAGACAGGCAGCAGGAAGGCGTGGGAAAGGAGACTGAGGCATGTGCTGTCTGGCTCCTCATGGGCGTCAGGCCTGGAATAAAATGAGTTTTAATGAGCTGTACTCGAAGGTACTAGACTGGAGAGTCTTTTTGTTTTTTGGGTTTTTTTTTTCCTTCCTACCAAACTGGAATTGTACTTGTCTTTCTTTGTAACATTCCAATTAGCAAGCTAGTAACTCCAGTCCCAGTTTGGAGGAAATGGAACATGTAGAAGAATAAATAAAAGTACCTTCTGGGATTTTACGATGAATAAGAAAGAAGGAAAACACCATTGGTGGCCATCGTTACTGCTGACCGTGTGCTTATAGCTAAGTGCTTGAATGCAGGGAAATATTTAGTGCAGGGCCTGCTGCACAGAGCTCGCTCAGTAAATGTGGCGATCACTGTCATACTAGAGAGAGCCCGAGTTTGTTGGGGACTTAAGACAAGCTACCACTGTGTCCCACATGACTTTGGCAAGACCTTCCTGCACTGAGGCTGCTTTGCTCACACCTGGAAAGGGGGACTGGGTCCACTCAGCATCCACCAAGTGCCTGCGATGGGCCGGCATGAGCGGGCAGACGGACAGTGAGACGGTGCTGCCAGGCCTTGTGCTTGAGGAGGGGCCGCGGGCCAGACCACCACAGACAGAGCAGAGTGATGAGGGATCCAGCAAAGGCTCTTGGCAGAAAGCAGATGCCCTGAGCACGGCAGCTGGCACAGCGCTCCTAAATGTCCCCCCGTAGCTGTCTCCGAAACGGGAGGGTCTCACGCGTGCCACAGAGAGCAGACGACATTCACGCATTCTGCTCTGCAAGGGTGGCCCCCGTTGCCATCCTCAGCCTCGGCAAAGTTGTTTTGTGGGTTTTCTCTACATTTAAAGATTTGACCTTAGTTTCTAGCATAGAAAAGTTTAACAGACACTTTAAAACTTTGGCTTATGTATTTGGAGGATGGAGATGAGACAGCGTTCGCCTATTCACATAGTAACTGTGTCAGGAGAGAGAGGTGCGGTCCAAGTGAAATAGGAATTGCTGTTTAGAAGATGGAAGCAGGAAACAGACCCTCAGGCCCAGCTAAACCCCAACAGCCCCCGATGACAGGCAGGACCCCGCCTGCGCGATGCACACAGCTCAGAATCCCGGCCTGACTGCAGTTGGGAGAGCAGCCGCCCCCTCACAGCCAAGCACCACGTGCTGGTTTCCAGTTCCCCGCCAGCGCGTGTGTCAGGGTGTCCTCTCTCCACACCGCGTCTGTATACGCTTGTGCTCTTCTACACGTGTGAAACCCGCAGTGCTTTTCTCAGCTCTGAGGTACGCTGGGTTTTTCTTCCCGCAGGATTATGTGCTTGCTGTGGAGGCATACCATTCGGTTATCAAGTATTACCCAGAGCAAGAGCCCCAGCTGCTGGGCGGTATCGGCCGGATTTCCCTGCAGGTACGTGGCACGCTCAGATGTGAGCCCGAAGGAACAGGCAAAGGGCCTTATGATAGGAGTTCTTTGCTTGGATGTGCGACTGTTTGCTTTTAATCATTTTAATATAAGAAAGACTGCAGAAAATATTCCAATTCCAATGTGTGTGACCATGAAAAGGGGGGTGCTTTCCAGGGGTTCTGGTTGGACTATGGGAGGCTCTACTGGCTTTTGTGCCTGTTGCTAAAGGTGAACCCACAGAAAGTGTCATCGCAGCCGCACTGAAACAAGTTACTCTAGATACTGTCCTGCTGCAGTTACAAAAGCGCTGACTGAACCGTGAGGAATCTTAGTTCAGCTTAGCCCGTAATAGTCACTTGCTGATATTTTGCCTGAAGAACCCTTGAATCATGTTTGCTGGACAAAGTCCAGACTGAACAGTGGTCTCAATAATGCACAAAGCTGGGACAGGACCCCCTTTGCTAAGAATGTCCTTGAAGCTGGAATGCATTTTCCTGGGATATCTGGTGACAGGGAGGTCACAGGAAGAGATGAGTCCTGCCCACATCCCTGTCAATCCTTCACCCTTGCAGGCTGAGCACAGGGCAGCTTCCGCCCCTTCCACCCTCAGTCTTCTGAGGTCACGTCCCAAACCTGGGCCCAGGAAAGGAGTCACAAGCAAGGGACTGCAGAAGAAGGAGAAGCAGCACAGACCTTCCACAGGCACCCACTCACCGTGAGCCAGGCCCTGTGCTGAGCATTTCACCTCATGGTGTGACTAGCTTGTTTTATGGATCAGCAAACTGAGGTCTCCTGATAAAGTGAGATCCAGCGACAGGAGGCCACATAGATAACGGGGGAGCTAGAATTTGAACAGGGCCTCTGTGAACTCAGGGCCTGCACTCTCTCAGCTAACAGCTGGTCCTCTCCTCCCCCACACAGTTGCTCACAGACGCACTCACACACGTAGGAACATGTGCACACATCTCCTGCACGCTGCCTGCTTGTGGAAATCCACACGGGACACCAGATAGTGTTGGAGGACAGCCCCGTCCATGGGCCCCTGTGGTGGGGCACAGCAGATGACTGTCACTGAATAATCCAGAGCAGGCACAGATGCGTGACGCGTGAGCTGCCACCATGGGCATCGGCTCCTGCCTGCCTGGGATGCTTGCAGCAACCCTCGTCGCCTGTGTGAGAAAGCTCCATGTGGCTGGGATCTCCAGGGTGCCTGACGTGTATCATTATCCCCTGGTTATCATGGTAAAATAGTACCCTGGTCTGCTCAGATTCCTCACTACCCTGGAGACAATCTCGGAAATTTTATTTCAGAGGCATAGTATGCACAGTTGGAGAAGTAGATGCTGAGTTGCTTTTGCATCTGGAAGTGCTTCTCCTTCCAGTGGGAGCCACTGGCCTGACCACAGTGAGGGCTCTGGCAGTGAGACTGGAGTCTCAGGAGGGAGGCTCAGCTTCCACAGCGTGATGTAAGCCCCGTCTGGCGCACGGAATGTGCTAAACGGGCTGTGAGGGAAGCCCTCGGCGTTCGCTGTCCTGAGGACCCAGGGAGGTGACAGCGGCTCTGTGACTGGGCAAGAGATTTTGCCAAAGGAGAATGGAGAAAACAATGGAAGCACCTGGGCCGACTGGACTCACCGACGCCCCACACAAGCACTGTTCCATCTGCACCTCTTGCAAATTATTTATCAGACCTCACTCCTGGGTATTTGTATTGTTGCTGAAGAGCAAAGTCTCTGAATTCTGTTTCTGTAAAGGAAATGGAGATTGCAGTACTTAGCCATTTGGGATATCTCTGAAGACGTTGTGCCATGGGTGCTACAGAACTTCTCAGACAGCCTCGCACGACGGACCGCTGCATTGCCATCTGCACACACAGAAAACCCAGCCCCTGGAAGTCCCTGCTCCGGCAGGTCAGTGTGTTGTCTGAAGATGTTGGATCTCGGAAGAAGGGTGAAGCAGGCAGGTTTTGCCCTAGAAGAACATAGCCATTTGTGGGAGTCGAGGCCCGAGAGCGCCATTGCGATCAGCAAGAACGACCACATGTCAGCCCAGTGGGTGCCCGAGCACACAGCAGACCCCCACCCATTCTGAAACCCTCCTGGGTGCACCGCCTGTGTCGCCAGCCCTCTCCTGTGCTGGGGCTTGTGCCTCCTCATCTCCGCTGGGTTCAGCAGAGGGTTGCAGGGGCGGGACCCTGTGTGTACACGTGGTGCTGAGCTGCCAGAGATCTCAGCACGTCCCTCGTGCCCCGTCCTGTGTGCAGCTGCCATTAGCCTTCCTGGAGTACACTCCACCCTGCCGTCTCTGGTCAGAGCTCCTGCTGGGGCCCTGGGGCCTGTCAGCTGAGCCCACACTTACAAAGTTCCCATTCAGAGCCCTAGCTAATGTTTTCCAGCCCAGTGTTCTTCGTCTTGTGTCCTTAGTCCCACCAGACGGTTGATTTGCTGCTGCCCAGACGGGGCCACCCTTGCTGCTTTTACCTCTCGTGGGCTGTTCCTGCTGCTCAGAACTCCCTTTGCTTTCTGCCTGTGCAAACCCTGTTCATTCTTGAGAGTTCACTGGAAGGACTTCTCTAAAGTCACCCCAGCTCTCTCAGCAAACTCTCCCTTCCCTCTTCCCCAAGGCATCTACGGGGATAAAAGCACAGGGCTCAGGAGCTGGGGTTTGGAACAAGACAGACCCGACCCCGGCTCAGCGGCTCAGGCTGACATAGCTCTGACGTGGCTGTGACATGGCTCTGAGCAGGTTGTTTCACCTTCATGGTGTCGGTCCCCCCCAACAACCGCCTGCGGTAAACAGTCGTCATCGTCGTGTGTAGATGAGGAAGTTTATCCGTGTGAAATCCTCTGTGTCCTGCCTGGGACGTGCCAGGAGCACTGTAAGTGTGACTTGCTGTCTTTCGTATGTCTTGAGGATGGGGTGTGTTTGTTCCGTTTCCTCACAGATCCAAGTGTAAGGGCGCCATTCCCAGATCACAGCAAAAGTGCATGTGCTCAGAATTGCCCTTGGAAACCCCACTCCCACAGCGGGGCATCCACCCTGTAGAGTGACTCCAGGGCACACATGGGCACGAGGCCCCTCCAGGCTGGGCAGTAGGAAGGGGCAAAAGCAGTGTCCCCACGCATGCATCCGGACACTCATACCCCACGCGCCAGCCTCAGAGCTCCTGCCAGTGCACCCTACTCACCCCCAACACTGCATCTCAGCACAGGATGGAAGATGCCACGTGGGGGCAGATCATGGCGATGTGAGGTCAGCAGTGCAGGACAGGATGGGGTTGAACTGGGACTCGAGTCCAGCAGAAACTGAACTAACTGTAGATAGAGTTGACTCCACTCTGTTTTAAGGAGTAAGAACTCAAATTGAGTGACCACGTAAAAGCCAGCGCAGGCTCTGTTCCGAAGGGACGCGCACTGAGTGAGCACTTTACACTCAAACGTGTTCAGCCGTGGTTCGATTCTTGGAGGAACAGCCCTCAGAGAATCACTTTCAAGAAAGCACGTTTGTTTTCCAGCTCCCGCAGTGCTGCTCTCCCTGAAGCACCTCATCAGCACCTGTATCTTCATTAGACGGTCTCTAAACTGGCTGTGTGCGAGCCATTCCGAAATGAGTTGGTGCCACTGTACAGAAGCAAAGAAGTATCGCATACACTCTCAGCGCCTGTGTGCTGTGCTGTCAGGATATCAGAGGGGGACATTTCATAAGAAACGCGTATATTAGTAACCGTCCCTCAAATGATAAAATAATACTGAAGGTGCTTAGAAAGTACAGGACGAGGTTTTGGTTGCAGTCCGTGGAATCCACAGTGACTGATATAAGCAGAAAGTTTATTCACAGACAGTAGTACAGGGAATCTTCACAAGGGCCCAGAGACAGGCCCTTCTAGGGCCAGGAAGCCAGGATGCCCTAGCACGTCGCAGAGGCCCCCCCAGGAAGAACAGCACTGCCAGCTCTTCCTGGCCTCTCAGAGTCTTGTCCCCACCCTGAAGACCCAGGTCCCCTACACGGCCTCCTTCCACTTCCTCAGGCACCGTCGTCTTACGTGCATGCGTCTCTCTGGGGGCCCAGGCCGCGGGGGCGCCCCTCCTGCAAGAGTAGGAATGTAGGCCTCCTGGTTCCTCCTTGAAAGGACCCCTAACAGGTGGGAAATGGGCAGAATCGGGGAAGGCAGCCAGCAGCAACCATGAGCGTCCCTTACGAATCATGTTGTAACATCTGAAGTCATATAACACAAAGCTAATCACGCATGGAATAAGACTGATTTGGTTTCCCTGAGATTAAAGTTTCTACTCCATGTGCATGGAAATACAAGGGAGGCTCGGTATTTTCTGCAATCTTGAATGCTATCTCCAGACCAAGGAGGATTCGTGTTTCATCAGCACTGAAGGTTGGAGATGAGGTGTGCATCGCGTTGATGCTGGGTCTCGGGGAGAAAGCTAGGAAAGGTCCCCAGCAGGTAGGGAAACGCTTGGCAAAGCACAAAGGCAGAGGGACCCACGTAGCTGGGCCCACTCTGCTCATTCCCTGGCACTGCTCCAAGAACTGTGGTTTTCCAGATCAGCCCTAGCAAGGAGGGAGCACAGGCAGAGCCGCTCCGTGGGGAAGGCAGATGTCAAGCTCCTAAGAACGACCTATTCCACAAGGAAGCTGACATGCCCTCCCCAGGACCCGAGCCAAAAGGCCATTCTTCCAGGGCAGCGTCCCAGGGCGCTGCTTTGCGTGGTTGGCAACCCCGGCAGATGATGGCCTGCTCTGCGTGCTGTCCCCGCTGTTCCTGCTGGGCTGTCTGCAGTGTGTCCTGATCACCCTCTCAGCTGGCAGTGCACACTGCAGTGTGAATCTTCCCATGGAAAGCAGACCAATCCTGCCTCCACCAGTGCCGTCGCCAAATCAGTAACAGAGCAACCTCAAACGTCTCTGAATGTTTAGGTCATCTAATACTTGGCAAAAGAGTGGGCTGAACACCTCCGCCCTCAGCTTTCTGTTCTGTGTGTGCGTGAGTGTGTATAGCAGAGTCTGAGAAAGACATGTACAGCCACTTTTCTTTTCTGAGTTTGGGAAAATTTAAACAAGAGCACTGTTAAATTTAAACACCAATCGAAAGGGAAGTATTTTCCATTTTCGTTCTAAAGAGTGGAAATAGAAAAAAGTGATTTTACTAAAACAAAATATGCAGACACCTTTGGGAAAACGTGCTGTAAAGGAAGCATGCTAACTCCAGAGATGACCCAGCCGGACAGAGGTGAAAGGGGTGGATGGACAGCAAGGTTCTAGATGATTCCACACAGTTGGGCTGAGACCACTGACACTGCACCTCCTCTTTGTGTTTAAAATTTTGTGTTGAATGTAGGTGCCTCTAAAATATGCGAGCTAAAAATAGGAAACTCACTCACCACACCAGCAGCTGCCATTTCACACGAGAAGATACACTGGCGAATACAAGAATGGCACAGATGCCCTCACTTTGTGTTAGGGCCCCGAGCAGCAGACTTTCTATTTTAATATTTCAAAACATATTCTACTTTTGAATAGCAATCCTTGCTCTTTCCAAGAGGTTCAGAGGATGATTCCGGGCACTGGGCAAAGGGTCACCTATTCAGTTTGTGTGCTGTTCACATTACAGCTGGAAACCCTGGCTCCAATGACAGAATCGTACTTGGGATTTAATGCCTGCATATAGGGGAGGATCCATCTCACCTCGGCCTTATCCTGCAGGCGGGACTGTCATAGCCACGTTCCCTGCCAGCTGTCAGCGCGCCCTCCAGCCAGGTGACAGCCGTGTTTAAAACTCACATGCCTGCTCTGAGCATTTCCACCGTCCCTTCATCTTCATCACACAGAGCCTCCTGTAGAGCACTGGGACCTCCACACGAAAAGAGGGCTGGGGTTAGGAGAAGAGAGAGTGGGGCCCATAGGAATTTCCACTTCTGAAAGAAATCTGTGTTGTAAGCGAGATTGGAGACACTTGTATTCCAGAGGAGTTTCTCACATAATCGAAATTAAGGAAGGGCAGAAGCAATCGATCTTCAAACAGAAGAAGCGTTATATTCATACTTCTTAAAATTACTTCACTGCAACTTAGATTCCACCTCCTCAGACTCTCTTGACTTGGGTCTTAGAGGCTCCTCACTGGGACTTGGGACTCAGAGGGTCCTCATTGGAACTTGGGACTCAGAGGGTCCTCACTGGGACTTGGGACTCAGAGGGTCCTCACTGGAACTTGGGACTCAGAGGGTCCTCACTGGGACTTGGGACTCAGAGGGTCCTCACTGGGACTTGGGACTCAGAGGGTCCTCACTGGGACTTGGGACTCAGAGGCTCCTCACTGGGACTTGGGACTCAGAGGGTCCTCACTGGGACTTGGGACTCAGAGGGTCCTCACTGGGACTTGGGACTCAGAGGGCCCTCACTGGGAGTGGGAAGGTTAGCTGTGGTGCACAGGTGCAAGTCCAGCAGCGGAGCACAGATGAGGGGCCTGTGCTTGGCATTGGGGCAGCTGAGCGCAGGGTGGTTCTGCAGTGTCTGTGGCGAGTCCCAGGCCTCGGTGTCCTGGACCAAAGGTCAGAGCCCAAAGTGATCAGGCAGGAGAAAGCCTCAGCCACTGCAGGAGTGGTGGGAAGTCTGGGATAAACCAGCTGCCCCAGGCAGGATGAAGGGGGATGGGATGCAGGACCACTCAATGCTATGGCTGAGAGGACCTCAGCAAGAACCAAGGTCACCTCTGACTGAGTTCCCAGAGGACAGGGGCCTAGGGCAGGGTGGGGAGACGCTGAGGTGGAAGAGGGGAAGGAAGGGTCAGGGAGGCACTGTTAAGCTGAGAAAGACTTGAGCATGTTTTACAGAGGGGCATGACCCCAGGCTCCAGGAGGGATGCGGGCACCGACCGTCTCAACCAGGAGGGTAGTTTTACACACACAGCCACGTACCAGAATCCCTCAGGTTGTACAGTCTGAAGACATGCAGGTTCCTGTACATCAGCCATAGATCAACAGAGACATTCAAACAGAAAAAGAAGAGACTCACTTCTGGCTGCCACCCTGAGCCGTGGAGTGTGCTGGCTACGGTCAGGGAAAGAGTGGGGAGAACGTCCCCCAGCCCCTGCCACCCTGTCAGGCCTCATCATCCTGATGTGACACTAAAGTGCAAGGAAAAAGGAAATGCAGGTAAAGGAGATTTCACCAAAACTAAAAACTGTTGTGCTTTAAAGGATACCATAAAGAAAAAGTAAAAAGACTACCTACAGAATGGGAGAAATTATTTGCAAATCCTGTATCTGACAAGAGACTTACATCCAGAATCTATAAAGAGCTCTTACAGCTGCTAAAGAAAAAAACAATGCATGGCACTAGCATGCAGAAGGGAAGAGACTGGACTCAACTCCGACTTCACGGAGGACAGGTGGGAATTGACAACCAGGGTCAGGGTCAGGGTCAGTGGATGGAAAATTACCCAGAGGAAGCATCAACAGGGGGTCTCTGGCCAAGCAGGCTTGATAGGGTCGTTGCTGACAGCTGGCCAGAGTGGGAGGCTCTCCAGGTGTTACGGGCATCAAGGGCAGGGATTTTTCTTAAACTGACTTAGCAAGATTCTTCTCACACTGGATTCTACAAGGACAGAAGGAAGCCAAGGTCGAGCTTGTGTAGTAGAGGAGGCTTCTGCACGGATGCAGCCTAATTTATGCATTGACAGCCTGCCTGGTTCCCAGCAGGCCCTCGGCTTCTGCAGAGAGAGCAGGTGAGCGGGGGTCAGAGGAAAGGAGAGGACCCCTGGGGCCGGCTCTGCTGTGCTCACGACGGCGGGTGGGGAAGAGGAGCTGGTGAAGGAGAACTCAAGAAAAACATGGGAGAGAAGCTAGGGTATTCTGAAACAGATCACATCTTTTATTGGTGTATGTACATTAGCCTGAGGGGATTTGCCCAGTTGGAATGCAACAGTTTTTCTGATAAGCTTTAAAATATAAGAATGTTTTATAACATAAAAATTTAGACTAAACAAGTTTTCTATGTTGGTTTTGGGTAGGGGTTTTTTGGTGGTTTTTTTGTTTGTTTGTGTGTTTTTGAGACAGGGTCTTGCTGTGTCACCCACATTAGAGTGCAGAGGCGCACATGCAGCTCACTGCAGCCTTGACCTCCTGGGCTCAAGCAGTCCTCCCACCTCAGCCTCCCGAGTAGCTGGGACTACAGGAATGCACCACCACACCCAGCTAAGTTTTTTGTAGAGATGGGGTCTTGCCATGTTGCCCAGGCTGGTCTCAAACTCCTGGCCTCAAGCAGTCCTCCTGCCTCTGCCTCCCAAATTGCTGGGATTATAGGCATGAGCCACTGGGCCCAGCTGAAATGAGTTTTCTGCATCAATTTCAGACCTATGTTTCCGTGACTGAAGTTGATCAGTAGTAAATATGAAAAGAACGGGGGTTTCTAGCTGACGACGGATTCGATGTCATCTAGCAACCTATGTGGCTGTTAACATAGCTGTGCTGTTTTTGGATGGTTTAAAATCATCTGATGCCCACACCACAGAGAAAAATCGTTCTCGCCTTCCTCTCCACTCAACAGCTCACAGCTATGGACTGCGGGCCAGTCCGCCTTGAGAAAGCTTTGAAATGGCCATTGTCCGTCTGTAGTGGCTTCCGTGCCACCAGGGTGGTGAGGAATCCCAAACCTGTGACAGAGAAGCAGGTGCAAGAGCTGAGAATGGGAGTGCTCTTCACCGTCCTGAGGGCTGCCAGGTGGAGAACAGAGTGGTCAAGATGGGATCCACTGGGTTGGGACACAGTGGCCTCTCCTGCCCTGGCAGAGTCCCAGGGGTCCAGCAGCTCTTCAGGGCACTCCCTCCATGCAGTGTTCTGGGACCCAGGTTGCCCTCTCCTGTGGCCCCATCGTCTGCAACCTGTGCCCTCCAGGTTGCTGCTGGAGGGGAGGACCCCACCCAAGGCCAGAGTGGTAGGATCTCCAGGTGTTAAGGCACCAAGGGCAGGGATTTTTCTTAAACTGACTTAAGAAAAATAAGTCAGTGGGGTCCCACGGCACCCCCACCCCTCAGTGCCTGTATGAGTCGGGGCTCTCTAGAAGGACAGGACTCATAGGATAGATGAATCTATGAAGGGGAGTTTATTAGGAGAATTGTCTCCCGATCACAAGGTGAGGTCCCACAATAGCTTGTCTGTAAGCTGAGGGGCAAGGAAGCCAGCCCGAGTCTGAAAACCTCAAAAGTAGGGAAGCCAACAGTGTAGCCTTCAGTCTGTGCCCAAAGGCCTGAGATCCCCTGGCAAATCACGGGTGTAAGTCCAAGAGTCCAAAAGCTGAAGAACTTCGAGACTGATGTTCGAGAGCAGGAAGCCTCCAGCACAGGAGGAAGATGAGGCTGGAAGACTCGGCAAGTCTGCTCTTTCCAACTTCTGCCTGCTTTATTCTGGCTGCGCTGCGCCGGCAGCCGATTATAGACGGTGCCCACCCAAACTGAGGGTGAGTCTGCCTCTCCCAGTCCACTGACTCAAATGTTCAACTCCTTTGGCAACACCCTCACAGACACACCTAGGAACAACACTTTGCATCCTTCAATCCATTCAAGTTGACACTCACTATTAACCATCACAGCGCCCAGGGAGTGGGGAGCCGGACCCAGTGCATGGTTCTAGTTTCTGCCACAGGAACACTAACGATGTGTTGCTCCTAAACTCAGAACCAATAGGTTGGAGCTCCCACCAACAGGGGTGGCATTTCCCCGGGTTTTTGTGTTTGTGAGTGATGTTTGTGTCTGGTTTGTGTGTGCACAGGTGACATCTCAAAAGGATATGGCGGCATATAGGTTAGAAGCCGTCTTTCTCCCTCCCTGGAAAACCTTTGAGTAATATGGAATGATTTATTCCTTGAAGGTTTGAGTGTTCACCTAAGAATTGCCTTTGCTGAGCACATGAGGTGTGCTGTGTGCTTTTCATAACTTATTAGTCTGCCTTAGTGTTGTGTGCCTGAGGATTTTTCTGTGTTTCTGGGAACAGGTTTTTTAATTTAGAGTTTTCTAGAAAGCCACCTGCTTTGTCCCTGTTTTCTCATGGATTTGCATGGAGTAAAAGACAGTGCTCTTATCATTTCAGTTTCCTTTTTCTGCCTGTAGCTGTTTCTACTTTTACATTTCTGTTTATGCTTTTCTTTTTCTGGATTAGTTTGTACACTATTTTTTGTTTGTTGTTGTTGTTGTTGTTGTTTGTGAGACAGGGTCTTGCTCTGTCTGCCAGGCTGGAGTGCAGTGGCACAGTTAGGATTCACTGCGGAACTCCTGGGCTCGAGAGATCCACCTGCCTTAGCCTCTCATGTAGTTGGGGACCACAGGTGCTTACGGCCACACCTGGCTCTTTTTTTTTTTTTTAAATAGAGATAAGGTCTCACTTTGTTGCCCAGTCTGGTCTTGAAGTCCTGAAATTAAGCGATCCTCCCACCTTGGCCTCCCAAAGGACTGGGATTACAGGTGTAAGCCATCATGCCCAGCCATGGTATTTTCTTTTTTATAGTGTCCTTTACTGATTTGTTTTCTACATATTCTGGAATACTTTTAATTGCCTTTTTATGTTTAATTTTTTCAGTTGCTCCTAACTTTTAGAAATCGGTAGAATTTTATATCCTAATAACATGTTAATAATTCTGAAAATGTCAACTTACTTTCTAATCATCAAGAAGATCAGTGGATAGCAAAGAATATCCCAAGATTTCTCTGTTATCTTCTTGTAAGGCATTGTTTCAGTCAAGTCCCACGCCAGCCTCCGGAGGCCTTGCGGTGCGTAGGATCAGCACGTGGTCTGGGCTTTGGGCAGGCCTGGGTGTTGACCCCACACTGTTCTGTGGTAGCTGTGTGACCTCAGAAAATTGTCTCGTCTTTCCAAGCCTTACTTCTTCATCTAGAAGCGAAGCTCGTGACAGCGTCTGCATCACAGGCTGTTGCGAGGTTCAGGCGAGCCGTGTTTGAAACACTTGCCGCAGCCGCCAGCACATGTTAATCTTGGTCAGTCTTGATGATGAGCTGAACCATCTTCAGATCAGTGTCACAGCGGTCCTGTTTAACAGGACGTTAGTTAATGCCGGAGACGCAGGCATTCCGCTGAGGGCCGTATCAGGGAGCCCATGCTGCCTTTGGTTTCTTTTTGGTCAGCAAGTGGGAAGTCCATAGTAGTGGACTTCAAACCGCGTCGGACCGTGCAGGTGAAGGGCAGCGATGGACGAGCGCCGTTCCGTGTGTGGTGTGCGCACGCCTGTTTTCTTTTGTTTCATTCTGTTTTTCTTCCTCCTCGTGGGGTATTTCTTTTGTGGGGTAACAGCACAGTTGTGAAGGGCCTGAGATACTATCCTATGTGCAAGCTGTAGAGTTAGCTGCCATTTTCATGGATGCTGGCGAAAAAGTGTAAGATTCTTAGGTTAGAGACAAAGGACATTACACAGCAACAGCAGCACAGCCAGAGTGGCATTCTTTCCGCCAGACACGGGGCCCTGACTCCTCAGGTCTTCACCGAGGGCCTCGTGATGTCTGCAGTGGGCTGTGTGGCTGCAGAGGAATCCTGAACTTAGAACACCCAAATCCTTGCTACTGGGAGGTGAGCCTGCCTGCCCTTCGCCGCAGAGGGACGCGGTTTAGCTCACAAGGCTGTCCTGTAAACAGCATCCTTGTATAAATGCTTTGAACAAAGCCCTGTCAGTGTCTGTGCTTGGAAGACATGCAGACACAGAACAGCCATGGAGAACCACCTCCCCACCCGTCATTTGAGAAGTTAGCAGGCTTGTTTTCGTGCCGGACAGATGCTTGGCGTGGGAAGTCTGAGTTACCTAGGCTGCTCAGCGATGATAGCGCTGGGTCCTCCAGCCCTCCTCACGGAGGTGAGCCACGCACATTCAGCTTGTTTCTCATCGGGACAGGACAGCATTCTGTGGTTTCTGCTGCTGCCATGAGCAGAGCTCGCTGTCGCAGAGCCTGACTCCTGCAGGCTGCGCCCCGGACACAAGGCAACTCTGTCTTTTCCCTCCTGAGCGTGGCTTGGGCCATAATAGGACTTTTCTTTCATTTTTATCTATTTCTTATTGTAAACCTCACATCATTTATTCCCTTCCTTATGCTCCTGGAGGTGAAGGAAAACCCGCGTCTGCCTTTGTAAAACCAGGCTGTGGCCTCAGGAGTCAGGGCTGGGGCTCAGCCTTCCACTCCCCGGGCCTCCTCGACCGCCAGCCTGCTGCGTCCCGCTGCATTTGATTCAGGTTTCCTGACATGTGCGATAAGAGTAGGTTTGAGTTTGGGTTTGGTTTGGCTTGTTTTTTACAGTAGAATTCTATATTATTGGTCAAAATATTACTTTGAAATTTGCAAATGTGGTGGCACCTACCATTTTACTAGCCACAAGTAACTCATAAGTTGACTTGGGACCTGCTCATATTATACCAATATTTTAAGTATTTTATGTTTCATCTTACTATTCATTTTATTTTACGTAATGCTCTGCCAACATTCCAAAAGGTACGAATTACTAAACTAATAAGACTTTTAAATGAGGCATGTATATTAGCAACTTAGTTTCTGACATAGAGAACATTAACATTCCACTGTATCTTAAATGTCTTTTGTCTTTTTATAAGAAAATGATGACTAAATGTTTACTGAAGTTTTCCTCTGCCTGACATGTCAGTGTCTTCATATTGTAACATGATATTAGGGAACTAAATGTACGAGTAGCGACTTAATATTTGTCAACTAAACCGACTAAATTTTGTCAAAGCAGATTGGAGACATAAAAACAGCTGAAAAGTATTTTCAAGATGTCGAGAAAGTAACACAGAAATTAGATGGACTACAGGGTAAAATCATGGTCTTAATGAACAGGTAAATATTTTAAAACTAAATATGTTTTCTCAAATTTCCCAGAGGCGTTTACGCCCCACTTACTGAGTGGGAAAGCCCCCAGAGAAAGCGCTTCTTTCTGTGCCTCCTCTTGCCCTGTGTCTCTCAGAACTGAGACCCAAGAAGTACACGGGTGTTTTCTGGAATTGCAGTGATGCTCTTTTAGTCACAGAAGCTGATTTTTAAGGAGACGTTTCCCCATTGCTCTTCAGAGCAGCGCGTGTATTGCCCCCGTTTTCAGCATATGTGTGCGTAAAGGTCACCGTTGCCGGCAGAGCCGCCGTTCTGGATCCTGTGCTCTGGCGTTCTCTGGTAGAATGCACGGCATCGTGCGAGTGCACGTTTGTGAGGAGGAAACGCGCCTCAGACAAAGCCCGCACCCAGGATCAGAAAGCGTAAATGAAGCAGGTGTCCGTTTTTAGCAGGAAGTCATTTAGGTGAAGTTACTCGATTCTCAACTAATAAAACCCAGAGTGGCTTGGCCGGGCGCAGTGGCTCACGCCTGTAATCCCAGCACTTTGGGAGGCCGAGGCGGGTGGATCATTTGAGGTCAGGAGTTTGAGACCAGCCTGGCCAACATGGTGAAACCCTATCTCTACTAAAAATACAAAAAAATTAGCTAGGCATAGTGGTGGGCACCTGTAATCCCAGCTACTTGGGAGACTGAGGCAGGAGACTCGCTTGAACCTGGGAAGCGGAGGTTGTAGTGAGCCAAGATCGTGCCACTGCACTCCAGCCTAGGCAACAAGAGCGAAACTCCATCTAAAAAATAAAAAAAGTAAAACTAGAGTGGCTTTAATTTGCAAGACTGAATGCAAAATGCAGCTCACTGCCTCTGCCTGGAGATCAGGAACCCCAGGCCACGCAGGGTCACACATTGGGTCTGTGTGGTGTCCAAAGCCCCTGTGGGTTTTGTTGGGGGACAGCAGCTCCTGGGGTTTCCCCACTGACTGCCACCATTGCTTGTGTTGCAGAGCGTTCCTTCACCTCGGGCAGAATAACTTTGCAGAAGCCCACAGGTTCTTCACAGAGATCTTAAGGATGGATCCAACAAACGCAGTGGTAAGATCCCCAAGCCGCAGGATCCTCTGCCCTCTGCCTTTCACAGACGCTGGAAACATGCACCCACACACATCTCCGCAGGGGCCTGCACTCTCTCTCCAGCCCACTGGCGCCAGGCAACGGCCGTGGCCTTTGGGGGAAGTGACCCAACAAGGTCATCTAGGCTTTGCCTGGCAGTTCAGCATCACCCCCCAGACCCCCAACACAGGTCCCAGCACACAGCCTGGAGTGGGCGGGCGTCTGTCCTGGTTGCATGGGCCGACCCTGTGCGTGTGCTCCTCCCTAGGCCAACAACAACGCTGCCGTGTGTCTGCTCTACCTGGGCAAGCTCAAGGACTCCCTGCGGCAGCTGGAGGCCATGGTCCAGCAGGACCCCAGGCACTACCTGCATGAGAGCGTGCTCTTCAACCTGACCACCATGTACGAGCTGGAGTCCTCACGGAGCATGCAGAAGAAACAGGCCCTGCTGGAGGCTGTCGCCGGCAAGGAGGGGGACAGCTTCAACACGCAGTGCCTCAAGCTGGCCTAGCTGCCTCCAGCACACTGTCAGAATGACCTGGGTCTTTGAAACTGTGTCCATGAAGCTAATGTATTAATGTGACACGGACTGAATAAAACTGCTGCTTCACTGGTGTCTGGCTGTGTGTCTTCCTGGTTCCAAGCCACGGCCCAGCCCAAGACTGCCACACACTCCCTGCAGCTCGGCCCCTGTTTATGAACGCAAGGGGCAGGCGTGCTGGGAGAACACAGCTCGTAGACACAGGAAATCTGGAGTCAGCCTCAGGGCCTTTGTTCTGGAGACCATCCTGCTTTGCTCATTCATTCCGGACATCCTCAGAGAAAAGCTGGGAGGTATAGAGACCCTCTCGCCATGCACCTGCACGTGCAGGGGGATTTGCAACAGGGAAGACACCCCCACAGATGGCCGTTCATGCTCCTCTCACCCTCCCCACACACCCAGAACTAAGTGCGTTGGTCTTACTCATCCGAGTCTCCTCCAGCCTGATGCCAGCCAGACACCCCTGCCAGCCTGGTGGTGGAGGAGAGGCCGTCGCCATTTCTCCCACAGTTTATACGTCCAGGTGGAGCGTGAGCTGAGTGGAACAGGAGCCACAACGCATAATCAAGCAAAGGAAGAGCACGTAAAATGCAGGCGGGCAGGGGCTGGGGGCAGTTTTGAAGCCAAACACGTGGTTTTCACATGTTCTTACAGGCCTGAAAGGCCTTTTGCCTTCACGTTCACAGGTATTCCTGCTTTTGAAGAACTGAAAGTACCTGAAAATTTCTTCACATTACGAAAGAACTCTGAGAAGCGTTCTCTAAACATCTAGCTTTGTGGATCGTTTTAATTATAATTCATTTTAAAGACTGTGATATAAACATCTATACAAAGCGAAGCCATATTTGTGTTAATTTTTGTAATGGAGTAGAAACATAGGAACACAGCATCCACCAGACAGTCTCAGCCCATTTGCTGATATCTAGGTTAATTAAGCATTAAAAGAAAAAAGAGGTGAGACAGCCAAAAGGACAGCTGGACACCAAGGCGGTTTCAAAACCTTTCTCTTCAACAAGAAAAAGGACACGATTGTTAAGCCCAGAAAGCTGAAGATGTAATTAGAAGCCCTTCACCTTGCGGGTCTTCCTTCACATCTGACTTCAGGGATGAGATGCAAGGCTCTTCCTCCACTCAAACCTGGCACCTCACTGCAGGCATCTTGCAGGATTTGCCAGTGGATTATGGAGCCTGTCCTTTCTAGGCCCGTGGCTCAGAGCTGTCCCCAGCCAGTTGTGCATAAAAGCAGACAGCGGTGCCCAGGCTCCAACTAGACATGAGCCCAGCAAATTAGAAACAGAGATCGAGGTTCCCTCGCAAGCTGTAAGCGTAAATCCACCCTCCCTTCTGAACCGCACTCCCAACCATGGCTGCTGGCATGAGGCCAGGCCAGGTGACAGGATCATTGACTCACTTCTTGCCTGAATTTTTGCGTTTTTTTTTTTTTTTTTTTTTTTTTTTTTTGGAGACAGGGTCTTACTCTGTCATTCAGGCTGAAGTGCAGTGGTGCAAACATGGTTCACTGCAGCCTCGACCTCCTGCGATCAAACGATTCCCCCTCACCCTCCCCCCCCCGCCAGCCTCCTGAATAGCTAGGATCACAAGTGTGCTCCGCCATGCCCAGATTTTTTTAATATTATAAAGATGGGGATCTCACTATGTTGCCAGGCCAGTCTCTAACTCCTGGCCTGAAGTGATCCTCCCACCTCGGCCTCCCAAAATGCTGGGGTTACAGGTGTGAGCCATGGTGTCCTAATTTTTTTTTTTCCTACTGCCTATATGATTGCAGAATTTTTTGTTTCGTTTTGCTAGAGGAGGAAAACGATGCTGTGAGTGTCTATAATGTCTGGGACAATTGTAACTTATCTAGTTTACACTCAGCTTTTCTTTATGTTAAACATAAATTACACATCCCTGAAATCTTTTCCAGAGCCAAGTAGAGTGGATGGTTAACCATCAGAAAGCTTATTTTCTAACTGGAAAATGGGAACGTCGCGGAGTTGATGACGGGCTCACTACTGTGGAAATGCCCACTCTGGAATGCAGTGGAGAATGAAAAAGCCAGTAACCCTGATGGCCGTGGTTACTGAGCGGCCAGGGTGTGCCCGGCGGCAAAGGTGAATTTCCTCCCTGAATGATCCATCCAGCCGAATCTTGGAGTCATTCCGCGTTTGCCACGAGGGCAGTGTTAGATCAGTGGTCCTCACAGTGGGGTCTCTGAAGCAGCAGCGCCGGGGGTCTCCTGGGAACTTGTCAGAAATGCACATCCCTGACCGGGTGCGGTGGCTCAAGCCTGTAATCCCAGCACTTTGGGAGGCCGAGGCGGGCGGATCACGAGGTCAGGAGATCGAGACCATCCTGGCGAACACGGTGAAACCCCGTCTCTACTAAAAAATACAAAAAACTAGCCGGGCGAGGTGGCGGGTGCCTGTAGTCCCAGCCACTTGGGAGGCTGAGGCGGGAGAATGGCCTAAACCTGGGAGGCGGAGCTTGCAGTGAGCTGAGATCCGGCCACTGCACTCCAGCCTGGGCGACAGAGCAAGACTCCGTCTCAAAAAAAAAAAAAAAAAGGCCGGGCGCGGTGGCTCAAGCCTGTAATCCCAGCACTTTGGGAGGCCGAGACGGGCGGATCACGAGGTCAGGAGATCAAGACCATCCTGGCTAACACGTTGAAACCCCGTCTCTACTAAAAAAACTACAAAAAAAACTAGCCGGGCGAGGTAGCGGCGCCTGTAGTCCCAGCTACCCGGGAGGCTGAGGCAGGAGAATGGCGTGAACCCGGGAGGCGGAGCTTGCAGTGAGCTGAGATCCGGCCACAGCACTCCAGCCCGGGTGACAGAGCAAGACTCCGTCTCAAAAAAAAGAAAAAAAAAAAAAAAAAAAAAAAACAGAAATGCACATCCTTAACCCCACCCTTTGATCACAGAGGAGTGAGAACTGCTGGGGCCTGGGCTGGCCCAACAGTGTCATCTGCACGGCCCTCCAGGGGCTCCTGGTGCTCATGCAGGTGTGAGAATGCATGTCAGACGCCTGAGGCCACAGACAAAATTCCCATTGCGCAGCAGACATTGGAGCCTATGGGCATCGCCATCCTGCCTTACACTGCCAGCCTCTTCTGCCTCCCCTCGAGGATTGTGCCCCCACCTCTTGTCTCTGCCTGGACCCCTCCTGGCATGCACCTTCCCAGTCCCTATTCAGTGTCACCCCCTGAAGCCTGCCTTCAACCCCAGGAATGCACAGCCCCGTCCATACTCCCCTTACCTCTCGCCCTGGACCCACACAGGCTCCATGGCACCTGCTCCTGGCACAGCCCCGTAGTTGCAGCGCTCAGGCTGGAGCTGCCGCCATAAGGTCTTCAAACGCCCAGTTCCAGCATTCTTGGGAAGGTTCCCGTGCCATCCTGTCATGCGTTGCACCCAGCACCGAGGGCAAGGCCCAACAGAGCAGAGCTGCAGGGGCTCAGTTGTGTCACAACAGTTCTTGAGACGCCCACCCGTGTGTCCTCCCCAATCCTGCTCCACAGGCGCAGGCCCGGAGGTAGCCCCTGCGTTCCCGTGGCTTCAGACACACACATGCAGATGTGACGCCAAGAACTCGGGCTTTGCCCCCAAGGACAGAAGACAGTCTGCCCCACCCGGGGTCGTCTGCAGGTCCTGCTCTGACCAGGGTCCGGGCTCTGATTCCGGGGATGCGACAGGACCCAGAATGTCCTGCCTTGTGAGGCATGTGAGACCGGGGAGTTGGGCCCCAGTCCTGAGCCCCCCATGTGCATTGCACTCACACAGGGAACACCCCCAGGATCTGCTGCGAGACCCCCACGGACCAGCTTCTGCAGTCCTGGAAGGGCTCTCCTGACCCCCAAGTCCACCATCTTCTGATGGTGTCAGGTAGGCACACTCACGGGCTGAGCGACCGAGGATCACTGAGATTACTAGGCGGGCGCTGTGCCCAACTGAAATGAACTCACGTGGTCCTCCTAGCAGCAGATGCTCTCCGCCGTGCACCTTACAGGAAAGGAACCATCGCCAAAACACGCTGAGCAACATCCCGAGGGGCCCAGGGACAGTGCAGAGCCAGGACCAGCCTGGCCCATGATACCCCAGCGTGCATGGCCCGGCACTGTATGCTCAGCCACGAGGACCAGGAAGAGTCCTGCCCACAGCTCAGTGTCTACACCGCAATGCCATCCAGGCTGTGAGCCGCTGCAGAGCATGGGGAACGTGGCAGGTCCCACCTGAGACGTGCTGCTGCAGAGACTTCATGAAACACTTCTAAAAGAATAAAAAATCTCATTAATCGTTTTATATTGAGTACCTGTTAAAATGATAGTAATTTTGGATATAGTCGATTAAATAAAACATATTATTAAAATTAAGATGACCTTTGAACGTTTTTAACGTGGCTACTAGAAAACTAAGTTATACGTATGTGGCGCCCGTTTGTGGCTCCCATTTGGTTTCTATTGGAAGGTGCCGAAGGAACCAACACACAAAAGCCCCTGCAGAGGAACTGCTGCTTTGCCAGTGGTCACTGGATGGGTTTCTGCCCAATGGGTTCCTGACGACCAGGGCTGCTCTCTAAGGGCTGAGGCTGCCACGGGCTAGGCAGATGCTGACCCTGCAGCCCTCACCCTCCAGAGGGCGTGGGGCATGGGACAGAATGTTCCAGAAGGCATGGGGCATGATGGGACAGGATGTTCCGGAGGGCGTGGGGCATGATGGGACGGGATGTTCCGGAGGGCGCAGGCCATGACGGGACGGGATGTTCTGGAGACCGTGGGGCATGATGGGATGGGATGTTTACTCTGCTCCATGGATGGCCTTGCAGTGTTGAGTATAAGTCAGCATTGAAAGCAGTTTTCCCGGGAACATAGAATTCTAGTTGATGTGGATCCGGAACCACAGAGGCTCCCACAACTGCTGTACTGAGGGCTGACTTCCCGAAGACCACAGAGCGTCTCTCCCCAACAGGCTGAACCCCACTGACTTCCCAAAGACCACAGAGCGTCTCTCCCCAACAGGCTGAATCCCACTGACTTCCCAAAGACCACAGAGCGTCTCTCCCCAACAGGCTGAACCCCACTGACTTACTGAAGACCACAGAGCGTCTCTCCCCAACAGGCTGAACCCCACTGACTTACTGAAGACCATAGAGCATCTCTCCCCTGCAGGCTGAACCCCACAGCTTCCTGTGGCACTTGCATGTGTGTCTTTTTCTTTTTCCCCCAAATAATTTTCAGGTTTTATTCTTTTCCTTTGACATAGAAGAACACAACTACCAAGAAAAAGAAAAGGAAGGCGAGGGTGACTGCGCGCCTCCCCCATCCTCACCCCCATTCCCACACGGTGTTTCACTTACGGCTCATTTCAATTCTGGGAGGGTTTACAGGTAAGAATGTGAAAATGAGAAACGTCAGGTAACTTTTCCAAGGACTCACAGTTTAAAGTGGGAGAGAAGGAGAGATTCCATTCCAAATCTAACACTGAGGCTCCTGGTGGTGCCACGGATCTGTGTTGCCTTTTCGCACACGGCATATTGCTTTGCAGTGGAGAGCTGAATCTGCAGGCAGGGCCGGACCCACCAATGGACTGCCGTGGACGGGCTCCGGGCCACACGCTTACACATACAACACACACATGCACTCACACATGGAGGACTGTGCTCACCTGCTGCTAGGTCCTTTCCACCTCGAGGTTTACCTTTATTGGACCTGGAACCTGATTACAGTCTGTTCCCCCGTTACCCACCCCTGTCATGGGAGAAGCGCCATCTCCGAGACCGTGTTAGGCGTTATCCTGCCAGCGCAGCCAGCCAGGCTCTCCAGCCTCACTCCCTCCACCCCAGGGCCCCGAGGCTCTGCCCACCGAGATGATCCCCCACGACCTCCACCCTGGCTGCTTCTGGCCGCCGTGACACCCACTCCTCAAATGCCCACAGTGAGCCTGGGGTCTTGCTGCCTGTGGAGTGGACTTGGTGCGTCTCCCTAGAGCCCCCAGCTAGCTCAGCCTTTGTCTGAGCCTCCACCTGCTGCCCTGTGTCAGGGAACTCCCCCAGCTCCCTGGGCGTGCTGAGCTGGAGAGTCAGTGAACTGTACCCCTGACCCCTCAGCCATGGCTCCAGGAAACTCACCCAATCCAGGGCTGCTGAAATTCGCATCTGATGGGTGGAGTTTATTCTCTACACCCAGGGCCCCTCACACCTGTCAGGAGGAAGAGCTGCCTTGGCACCATGGGTACACTGCAGGGAGACCCCAGGATGTGGGGAGACCCAAGATATGGGAACCCCAGGATATGAGAAGGTCCCAGGCTGCAGGGAGACCCCAGGACATGGGGAGACCCCAGGATGCGGGGAGACCCCAGACTGTGAGAAGACCCCAGGCTGTGGGGAGACCTCAGGATGTGGGGAGACCCCGGGCTGTGAGAAGGCCTCAGGCTGTGGGGAGACCCCAGGATGCGGGGAGACCCCAGGCTGTGAGAAGGCCTCAGGCTATGGGAAGATACCAGACTGTAGGAAGACCCCAGGCTGTGGGGAGAAGCCAGACTGCAGGAACACCCCAGGATATGGAGAGAGACCTGGCTGTGGGGAGACCCTGGGCTATGGGGAGAGGCCAGGCTGCGGGGAAACCCCCAGATGGGGATAGAGGCCAGGCTGCGAATGGGAAACAGTGCATCTGTTTCCTGAGGCTGCCATAAGACACTCACAAGTATGAGACCACAGAACTGATTCCCTCCCCGTTTTGGTGGCTGCTGACGGTGGCCACTCCTAGAGAAGCTCCTTCCTCTCCTCTTCCAGCTCTGGGGGCTCCCGGTGCCCTTGGCTTGTGGCCACATCACTGCAGTCTCTCCTCTGGTCACACAGCCTCCTCTGTGTGCCAAATCTCTTGTGGAGCCACTGAAGATGGTATTTGGGGCCCACGGGAATCCAAAAGAATCTTCTCATCTCAAGATCCTTAAGCTAATTACATCTGCAAAAGCCCTTTTTCCACAACAGGTCACGTGAACAGGTCCCAGGGCTTAGGATAGGGACGTGACCTTGGGAATGACCAGTGGCCGACCACAAACGCCCACTGAGTAGCTTCCTAGGGCTGCTGTAACAAGGTGTCCAAACAGAGCAGCTTAAAACAGAACTGCATCTTCTCACAGCTCAGGGGCCAGAAGGCTGTGAGTGAGCTGCAGGTGGGCTGTGTTCTCTAGAGGCGCTGCAGTGGTGTCTGTCCCAGGCCTCTCTCCATGGTGACCATGGCAGTCCTCGGTGCTCCTGGCTTCGGCCGCATGGCCCCAGTCTCTGCCTCTGTGTTCATGTGGCCGCCTCCTGTGTCTCTGTCTTCTATTCCTGCAGAGACACCAGTCTTTGGATCTAGTGCCCACCCTGGTCCAGGATGATCCTATCTCCAACCCCTATTTAATCACATCTGCAAAGACCATTTCCAAAAAGGTCACATTCCCAGGTTCCGAGCAGACATGAGCTTTTAGTGGACGTTATTCAAGCCCCTCCACCTCACAGACAGGCTCTGGTGGACTCCTCACCTCAACCGTGCTCTGAGGGTACATTATGTCCCCCTTTATAGACAAGGAAACTGAGGCACAGCTTGAAGAACCTGCCCACAGCCACACAGCTACTGGAGCAGCAGAACTGGGGTGATTCCATCTGAGCCTTCATCCACGCCGACCCCTCCAAGCCCAAGGCATCTACGGAGGGCTCCTCCCTCGTCTCCTCCACACCCCAAGCTCACAGGGACGTCTCTCTGCGGAGGTGGAGCAGGTGGTGCTGCCCTGGGGCCTTGGTCCTGGTATCTCTGGGGCCGGCTTCGATGTCATGGTGGGTGGCCGTTGGCCCAAAGTCCCGCTCAGCAGCAGCCTCTAGAGAGCGAGCCTCTGTCTCTGGCCCTGCCAGTGACGTCCTTGTGTCCTTGGGGACCCCCCACACACACACATTCTTCTGCAGAGGCAATCAATAAAGCCGGGGCACCAAGGCGGCTTCAGGAGTGATTAGCAACGGAGCAGGCTGGAAAACACATGGACGTCAGGGCAGATCGTATTGATGTCATTGACTTGCCCTTTGCCAGGCTGTTGCATAACTCAGATGAAATCCTATTTGCATTTTAGAATGGGTGGGTTTTTTTGAACAGTTGGTGCAAAATAAACACAAGCATTTTTAACATGGACAGTGAAAGACATTAAACTATAATAAAGGCAGGCAGGCTGAGACATTAAACTATGATAATAAAGGCAGGCAAGCAGGCAAGTCCCGGGGAGAGTGGCTTCCGTCAAAAAGCAAGCTCCACCCCAGAACTGTCATGACCAGCGCTGCTCACGCCAGGGACAGACCGTGATGCGAGCACAGCCTCCTGCCCTGCAGCCCCCGCCCAGCCCAGCTCCCCCAGCCCCGCTGACCTGGGGGCTGTCTTCATGCTCGGATGCTTCTAGTGCCCTGCCCCCGCTGCATTTAAGAGAACGTGTTGAAAAATAATCACTTCCCAAGGCAGAAAACAGAGCAGAACACGGAACGATTCAGAAGAGCCGCCTGCACAGGGGTGCCCTGGATGTTCCCTGCAAACTGGCATGGCCTGACTGCAGGCCTCAGCCCTGTGCCCTGGCCCCACCTGAGCAATTCCTCTGCCCTCTTCAGGGCCCAGCCAGGTGGTCACAGCAAGTCTGGTCAGGACTAGGGACAATGAGCCTGCAGTCACATCCTGCCTCAGCCATCCATCCGATGGTCATGACTGTCCTGACCCCTTTCTCTAAGCAGCTGTCCCTGCCCGGAGTCCCCATACCCCTCATGCAGCCATAAGGGCTGCTGCACCCTCTGCTCTCCTTACCGGACTGTGGCATCCTGAGGAACCGACCAGCCACTTATGCATCTCGGCACTCGGGACAAAACCAGCTCTCCCCGGGGCGCTTGTGGGACCGAGTTTCACTGAGAGACATGGTGAAGAGAAGAACTTCCCGCATCATAGTAGGCAGCGCACTCCAGGAGCCCGTGACCCAACCCGCAGGTCATCTCACCAGTACTACGGACTCACTGCGGCAGTGAGGCGGGTGAGGCCCAGAAGTCCTTCCTGGTCACTTGCAATGGGTGAAGATACTTGTAAAACCCAGAGAGACAGGGTTATCTAACAGAGTAATAAAGCCAGGGCTGGCTTCTTTCCCTTCAGAATGAAGTTCAAGCCTTCTCTGTCCCATAAGTGCACAAATGTCCACCGTGCTAACTTTACAAACTCTGTTTTTACTTTGGGCAAGCAGGATTTGCGGCGTGGGAGAAATGACCTGGACATGAGCCGGCAGCAGCCTGGGCACAAGAAGCACTTTGTCCGATGGCCATGCGTGCGCTGCACGATCCTGTCCCCGTCAGAGCCACTGACCCGGGTCTAGTCCCACAGAACCTCTCCTGGAACCTTGGGAACCAGGGCTGGCAGCTGAAGTCACTCCTCTGCATAGCGGAATGAGAAGTAAGGCTTTAAGACGTCAACACTGTGTCTACACGGCGTCCCACCGTGAGCAGACGTCCTGTTGGCAGTAGAGAGTAAAGCCATCTGCAGAAAGCGGCACAGGCAGGGACCAAGGGTGGCTGCCTGCACCTCAGGAGTCCCCAGGGCAGGAGCCCCCGGGCATAGGCTCCTTCACATTGGGCTTCTGTCACTTGCAACAGAAAGAGCCCCAACTAAGGCAACAGAAGAGATCGTGTCACAACATTTCAAAGCACAGAGTCAGAATCCTGGGAAGACGGGAATGGCAATCCGGGGCAAAGCTCCAGATGGATGTGGAGCCAGAGCCCTCCCTCACAGCTCCTCCCAGGGCCTCCCCCAGGGACTCCCTGCCTCTGCAGGTTGTCTGGGGCGAGAGGTCTTCCTTCCTAGTCCCTCTAACCTGCCCATTAACAGAGTGCACCCCGTGAGTCTGGTGCCCCGGGCACCATGCAAGAGGGGACAGCAGGCCAGCAGCACCCCCCGCTACGATCCCACCTGCCTGCCTCCATCCTTCCCCATCCATTCCAAGGCCAGGCATTGCCTGACTAGGACAGCTCTACTCCTATTTCTCAGATGTCTGTTCCATTAGTTTCTCTTTCTCAAGATGTCTGATCCACCGTCAGCACTTTCTTGTGTGGAGGTGAGCACTACGGTTAGGGAGTCACACTTAGACACCAGTTACTATGCTGTGTAACACACTGCTCTGAAACTTGTGCCTTACAACAGGAACATACATTCTCACCTGCGGTCTCTGGGTTAGCTGGGCAGTGCTGGGGCTCTCCTGAGGTTGCCCTCAAGGTGACGGCTAGGGCTGCATCATCTGAAGGCTCAACTGGGGCTGGAGGACCTGCTTCCACACACCTTCAGCCAGCAGCATTGCTGGCACAGGCCTCACACCTCCCCAGAGAGCTGCGCAAGTGTCCTGCAGATGTGGCAGCCAGCTTCTCCAGAGTGCAGCATCCAAGAGCAAGCAGGAAACCACATGCCAACAGAGGCCACCCATGGCCACCCGTCGCTTCCTACTCATGAAAAACAAGTAACCACGAGAGACCATGCTGAAGGGGAGGATAAACTGAGGGAGATCGTCAGAAACTTGTGGATATATTTTTAAAAACAATACACTTAATTTTTAAAAAAATTGTCATTTCACTGGATTTGTGGCACTGGGGAGATTGACCCAAATCTTCTCCGCCATCCAGATTCCTATCATGTGCTGATCTGAACGTTTAGTTTTCAGAAAGGAGAAAGAAACTCTCTTCCAAGTTCTTCAGGAAATTAATCCCAATATTCATCAGATGCTTTTAAGGAACACCAGAAAAAACTCCAGGTCTGCCCTGGGGATAGCTCTGAATCCTTCGTGTGGTTTAACACACACAGAACTTCCCGTTGCACTGCTGACAGGTACCACGTGGGGAAGAGCTTATTGGGATCAGCAAAGCTGGGGAAGCAAAGCTAAGCACGGCCCTGAGGCCTCCAGCTGCTCCCGGCACCATGGCTCTCCCCAAGAGGGACTCAGACTCCCAACCCATAACAGAACCCTTTAATGCATCATTTCACAGACGAGCTTTCCTCAGAGCGTGCATTGTAGATACCAGCCTGGAGCGTCAGTTGGGAGTTGATCATCCAAAGTCCCTTAGAGGGGCAAAAATCCCCACCTGTCACTCAGCTCCAAGAGTCAGAGACCCCCCAGGTTGCAAGGAACAGCAAGGGAGCCCCCGCCACAGGCCACTCGGCCACCTCCCTTCCATCTCCAGGGGGACGGAAGACCTCAGGATGGTGAGAGCCCCAGGGAAGCCCTGGAGTGCCTTTGTTTCCCCTTTTGGTAACTGAGCCAGCCCCTGCTGTCAGCATTCCTGACGGGCCAGGCCATCCCAGGGCCCTCGCGGGTCAGGTGGCCTTGCACACGCATGCTCCCAGGTGGCACCTGGGGCCAGAGATCCCCTAATGAATTTCTTGCTGCGCACAGGCTGAGTCCGGGGACTGTACATGCTCTCCCGCATTACTGCTGGGAGTGTCATCACTGCTGGGAGCACCATGCTATATCTGCTGTGTGTCTGTGACCCCCATCTGTGACACCCTGGTTCCATACTTTACTTTTGGTCTCGACACACACATAATAAGAGATGTGTGCAAAGGACTTTCAGGATAAACTGGCTCTGCCGCCCTGTCCGTCCACCAGCTCTGCCGCCCTGTCCGTCCACCAGCTCTGCCGCCCTGTCCGTCCACCAGCTCCGCCGCCCTGTCCACCAGCTCCACCGCCCTGTCCGTCCACCAGCTCCGCCGCCCTGTCCGTCCACCAGCTCCGCCGCCCTGTCCACCAGCTCCGCCGCCCTGTCCGTCCACCAGCTCTGCCGCCCTGTCCGTCCACCAGCTCTGCCGCCCTGTCCCTCAGCTCCGCCGCCCTGTCCGTCCACCAGCTCCGCCGCCCTGTCCGTCCACCAGCTCCGCCGCCCTGTCCGTCCACCAGCTCCGCCGCCCTGTCCCTCAGCTCCGCCGCCCTGTCCGTCCACCAGCTCCGCCGCCCTGTCCGTCCACCAGCTCCGCCGCCCTGTCCGTCCACCAGCACCACTGCCCTGTCCGTCCACCAGCACATGGCCCAGTGTCCAGCACACAGGAGGCAAGCGTTTCTCCAACATGGGATGCGTGGCGCATCCTCGCGTCATCTTTATCAGAGAATGAGGGAGAAAAGAAACCACCAAAGAGTCTCCTGAAGGTGTTGCTGGATCCAGCTCACTGGCCGTGCACCTGCAGGCCGCTCCTCAGCACAGCCACATCCCTAGACTTCTCCCATGCGGATGACAACAGGCGCTCCGTCCGGGACCCAGGAAGTGCTCGCAGGCCGCACGTCTTCCCTTGCGATTCAGAAAGTACCTGCTGCTCAGCCCCTGTACACACCTGTCATGCCTCTCGGGCTCAAGTTATCCTCCCACCTCAGCACCACAGTAGCTGGGACCACAGGTGCCTACCACGACGCTCAGCTGATTTTTGTATTTTTAGTAGAGATGGGGTTTCACCATGTTGGCCAGGCTCGTCTCAAACTCCTGATCTCAAGTGATCCTCCCACCTCTGCCTCCTGAAGTGCTGGGATTACAGGCGTGAGCCACCACGCCCATCCTTTTTGTAATAAACTTTTCACTGCATAAGTCATAAAACGATTACAGGTCTCCAGAAACTGCTGCTTGATACACTTTCCAACAGTAAACAGCTTTCGGAAAAATGGCTGTTTTCAGATCACATCTAAATGTCGCATTCTCCATCTGTGTGACTAGAACCAGACTCCAGTCATCCACCCGCCCACCTGGGGTACCGCACACCAGGCTCTGGGAAGGCGCAAGAAGCCGGCACGCTGGGAAGTTACTCACAGCTCCTGGGGTTGCCCTCCCACCCCATCCCCATCTGGATGAGATGTTTTCGTGAGTTGCATAACTCACAGCCACCCAGTAACACGATCGACCAACAGAGGCCTCACTCTCGGGAAACTGAGGAGCCCGGCTGAGGCAGGGGACCCCATCTTAGTTGTCAGAGCTACATCATGAGAACGAAATGTCTGAAGCTGCCAACTTCACCACGTAACTAGGGAAAACACCTCTGTCAACAGAACCAGACGATCTCCTCGTGAACACGCAGCAAAACGTCTGCAGTGGTTACCTCACACGCCCCCTCCTTGGGGGACAGACAGGGAAAGAAAGGTCATGGAGCCCACAGCGGCTCATTTACATCCCACAGTTCATAACCCCCAACCTCTACAGGCTCTCTGGCGAGCTCGCAGAAGCACACGTCCACACGCAGGCACGCAGGTCCACACGCATGCACACAAGCCCAACCACATGCAGGACGATGTGAGCCCAGAAACGAGACCCCCGCCGTCTTGGATTAGGTTCAATCTGCACATCGACAAATCAGCAGCGGCTTTGTGCAGTCAGGTGTCCACTGCAGCCCACACTGCCTTTCTACTGTTCATCGTAATTTAAAGAGGTAAAGAATGAAGTCCACTCCCCATAGGATAACTACTTCTAAGGAAGCTGGAAAGCTGTCTGGCTTATTGACACAAATTTAAGAACGAATATTTCCTCTAAAGTCTTGGGTGAATCACAGCAGCTTGGGCAGTGTGGACATCTGGAGTCCTGAGCTTGCGCTGGGCTGGAAGGAGAGTGGGGGATTCTGTAAGCCAGGTCGCAGTGGGGTGGGCGGGAGACGGGTGGCGTTCACGGTGAGAGACAGCCAGGGGAGGCCCCTAGGAAGAATCTGCCCATCACAGTGGATGCAAGCCACGACTGGACGTGAGGCTTAATGTGAGCTCTGTGTACAAACAAAGCAACCAGCTCATTCTGCAGGACCAATACTAAACATGCTTATATTTTAAAATACAATTTTGATGCAAGAATTGAATTTAGTAGCTATATTTTTCTAATCAAAAATTAGAATACGTGGTCTACATATACGGCCAGAGGATAGAATGTCAGAAATGGGGACTGCAGGACATAAACCAAGCTACGCAGTCACTGTGAGCCTAGCTCCTGCCTGCTTCCACCTAGTTCCAGTCTGATGAGAAGCCTGTCTTCGTCCTTCCCTTCTGTAACAGGTCAATTTAGGCTTTTTTAAAATGGAGAGTTCAGCGTCATGAGCTGACAGTGGAGGCCTCTTGGTCGTCATTTTTAATCAGCTCACACACAGAGCCCATCACTGGCGCCCTGGCTAAGGAGGGGCATCCGCTGACAGCCGCTGCTCAGAGGCCAGCAGAACCTCTCACTGGGCTCCCCAATCTTCCTTCTACACTTGAATGGCAAGGATTGCACATTTAAGGTAAAATCTTAAGCCCCCCAACTAACTGAATGGACCCCGTTGGCCAAGGAGACGCCAGAGAAACCTTAAAAAATGAGTTCCCAGGCACGATGGGATGGGAGGTCAGACACGCCTCACACCCCTCCCTTTTGGGGTTTAGACACAACTGGCCAGCATTCATGTTAAAAGAGAGACGGCGAGACCACAGAACAGACCGTGGCAATAACACAAATCACACACAGGACCTAAGGCTCAGCCAGGCTAGAGTGGAGTCTCACACCCTACGCTTGAATAAGAAACTGTCCTCACCACCACGAGGCTTTTCTTCTCCAGCAGCTAAACCAGCGATGGCCTTGAGATGAGCAAGATGAAAACAATTTGTAGTTTACCCACCACCCGATGCTGGCTAACTGGCCCCATTCCACCAGCCATAACTACAGCTTTGATGGAAAAAGAGACTGATTTCAGTAACTTCCTCAGGACAAGAATAAGCCCATGGATGGGCTCTGGCCAGCTGACAGAGGCTGAGTGCTGGGAGCCTTCATGTCCCTGTTTCAACTTTAGAAGCACAGAGCCTGCCTGCGACGCATTTAGATGGTAAGTCTCCTCTCTAAGGTGAACATGAGTTGTATGTTACGTGGATGTTTGTTCAATACACATGCGTCAGGACCACCTTTATGAATATTCACAGTTCCTCTTGTAACCTGTTGAATATACATGATCCTCCAACCCATTCAGCATAAAGCTCCTGCCCCAACCCCTTCCCCTACAAGGTGCCTGTCTCTGGTCTCTCTCTGCGCGAGACTGTGCTTCCCAGCCTGTAGGATGCCACCTTGCAGACTGTAACTCTTTTTTTTTTTTTTTTTTTTTTTTTTTTTTGGGATGGAGTCTCGCTCTGTCACCCAGGCTGGAGTGCAGTGGCCGGATCTCAGCTCACTGCAAGCTCCGCCTCCCGGGTTCCCACCATTCTCCTGCCTCAGCCTCCCGAGTAGCTGGGACTACAGGCACCCGCCACCTCACCCAGCTAGTTTTTTGTATTTTTTAGTAGAGACGGGGTTTCACTGTGTTAGCCAGGATGGTCTCGATCTCCTGACCTCATGATCCGCCCGTCTCGGCCTCCCAAAGTGCTGGGATTACAGGCTTGAGCCACCGCACCCGGCGCAGACTGTAACTCTTTACAAGAAATAATGTCTTTAGGCCGGGCATGGTGGCTCACGCCTGAAATCCCAGCACTTTGGGAGGCCAAGGCTGACGAATCACCTGAGGTCAGGAGTCCAAGACCAGCCTGGCAACATGGTGAAACCCCATCTCTACTAAAAATACAAAAAAAAATTAGCTGGGCATGGTGGTACGTGCCTATAGTCCCAGCTACTCGGGAGGCTGAGACAGGAGAATTGCTTGAACCCAGGAGGCAGAGGTTGCAGTGAGCCAAGATCACGCCCCTGCACTCCAGCCTGGGTGACAACAGCAAAACTCCATCTCCAAAAAAAAAAAAAAAAAGAAAAGAAAAGAAATAATGTCTCCTTTTCTAAATTTATAGATCGTGTCATCTTTTAGTTAACAAGATGAAGAAATGGATGGCAGAAGAGAAATAAAACATCAGAAACAAGATGATCCTATTCACTTTTTGGAAGTGAGGACAAAAATGAACCACCACAGGAATGAAGAAGCCTTTAACAGCTACTCCAAACTGGGGAGGTATCCTGTGGCTAGGTCTTCATCGGGATAAGATGTTGAATCTGGAGCAAGATAGAACAAGGCTGGACATTTCCTGGATGATCCACCTACTTCTTAGAAACAAGGGCGAAGTCCCCCCAACCTGGGCGGGCCTCTCATCGGTTGCCTGCGTTGTCTGCAGTGCAGTATCTACCTTAAGTAGGAGGACAGCAAAGAAAAATCGAAGTGTCTTGAAAATGCCAACACATTAACCAGCTTGAAGCCATACCCAAGTGCACTAATTCATACTGATTTATTAATGTCCCAGTCATAAACCCCATGGCAATACATACATCTGTGCCTGTAAAAAGAGGGCACATTTGAAAAATAACGCATGTCCAGGAATCTCTTACTCAGCAAGCAGGCAGAGCCCGCTCTACGCTGACGAACTTGGACACAGTGAAAACCAACAGCTGTCCCGCTTGGGAAGCTAACAGTTGGGCTCCTTGGAAAAAACACCTGATTTAGAATCTAATGAATGTGTTTATAAAGGATCTATCTTCTTTTTTTTTTTTTTTTTAATGAGACAGAGTCTCACTCTGTCGCCCAGGCTGGAGTGCAGTGGCAGGATCTTGGCTCACTGCAACCTCCGCCTTCTGAGTTCAAGCAATTCTCCCGCCTCAGCCTCCCTAGTAGCTGGGATTCCAGGCACCCGCCACCATGCCCAGCTAATTTTTGTATGTTTGTAGAGATGGGGTTTCACCATGTTGGCCAGGCTGATCTTGAACTCCTGACCTCAGGTGATCCACCCACCTCGGCCTCCCAAAGTGCTGGGATTACAGGTGTGAACCACCGTGCCCAGCCAAGGATCCGTCTTCTCTAACATTCGGCTTACAGAGACCGCCCCCGCCCCACTACTTTAAAGCGATGCCTTCAGGAAGAACAGCCTTTTACCTCCCTAGGTTTTCTCCCCGCCTAGAGTGCTGTTTCTTACTACAGTCCATTTACGTTTGCTTAGTGTTTTTCAACCCTCGAGCTCTCCTCAAACCATTCCAGTGTTTAAGATACTAACAAGCGGCTGCCCTGACCCAGGAGACAGTGTAAGTGTAGGGATCAGGGAACAGAAGCAGGAACGCAAGATGCCAGACACAAACGTGAACATGCTGAAGGATTCTATACGCATCAAATTCTAGAAAAGCCAAAACCCACCCACACGGGTTGCTTAGGATGGGGTGGGCAGGACTAAGAAGGGGCATGAGAACCTTTTTTGGGTGATGAAAATGTCCTGTGTTGTTCTGCCTGTGGTCACGTTGCATTTGTCAAAATTCAAAAACACTTAAAATGAGTGCATTTTATTGTATGTAAATTATACCTCAATAAAAACGAAAGATTTCCCTTAAGTGCTTTAGCAGAATTCTATTATAATTCTATTATACCCCTCAGCTCAGCTTACTCTTTTTTTTTTTTTTTTTTTTTGAGACAGAGCCTCCGCTCTGTGGCCCAGGTTGGAGTGCAGCGAGCACGATCACAGCTCGTTGCAGCCTCGACCTCCCAGGCTCTAAGAATCCTCCCACCTTAGCCTCATGAGTAGCTGAGATTACAGGCATGAGCCACTGCACCCAGTAACTTACTCTTGCCTGTAAAAATACAGCTCTGAAGTGAAGAAATCCGAGGCGCCACATCAAGGAGGCGAAACTGGAGTCTGCAGGAAGCCAGCGCCGCACAAGGAGTTTCAAACGCTGAGGATCCTGACAGGGAAAAGTTACATGAAGCAAGAAAGGCAATTTAAAGTGATATTTTATCATATGAATGTTTCATTCTTAAAAATGAGCAAGCTCTATTTATAATGCCCATTTAGAAATGAATCCATAAAAAAAAAATCAGTGGATCAGCACTTATTTTAATTACTGAAATAGAGTCATGCTTGGCAGAAGCGAGCCGTGGGGTATTGATGTTGTCATCACACCACCTGTGGATATTTTAATCCTAAAATTGAGACAGAGTTTACTTAAACATTTAAGGCTTGAGTTTCCTCTGTACAATGTGGAGGTGATTAAAAAATTAATCCTGACATGAAGATTTTTCATCCAGTTAAAAAAAGAAATACTTTAAAAATGACCTGCCCTTCCAAAACATGAAGTTAACTTGGGCTTTTTCTATGATGTAACAAACTAGGCATAATCCTGTCTCAGAATTGTTGAGTAGATTTATGTACTAATACTCTTGTTAAAATTCAACAGCTTGATTGTGAAAGAATCCAGAGCTCTCACACTGAAAAAATACTAACACAGCTCATATATAAATTATTGATATATGAGAACAATTATATAAAGAATCTAAATGGGGCGATTTTAACGAACTAGGCAAAATATCATACCTACCTGAATATAAGGTAACTCCAAGCCATGAGTATAAGACTAAGGCATTCACTTTATTTTGAACAAGGAAGTGGCATAAGCAACTCAGTGTGTGCCCCTTAAGGTGCGAGCTCTGCCCCCATACCACTCCCCACCCCAAGGCATCATTTTGGGAGAAAAAAGTGTCTTCTATCTGGCTAGCTGTGTTATCTATGATTGCACCTTCTTACACGGCAGGCACCGTATCACGTCCAGACGAGCATCTACGGAGCTGCATTTCAGGAGATGAAACTTTCATTTGGGTCTGAACTGAATGCATGAACTAACACAGGGCCACGGACCCACTAGTCTTGATTGAGTTACAGAAAATGAAGGTGACTCTTTACACTTCCAAGTTGCTTTCTAGATCCTTTCATTACAAAAGATTCTGATCAAATAATCTTACAAAGGAAAGATAACCTGGCCTCAAGTCTATCCTCTAAAAGCAAAGAGAAAATGGTGGATTTTCTGCTCAGTCATCATACTGGGGACCTTCACGAGGCACGTGTTAGTTCCCAGGCAGCACTGCTAGGCTGTCTGTGCCAGAAATTTCATATACTGCCCGCGGGCTTCGAAATGGTCAGCGGGCCGGTTGTACGCTGTCCACACCGGTTCTCCCACAAACAGCCGCATGGCCTTCGCGTAGTTCTGGAAAACAGACAAGCACGCCCAGCATCTCATTAAACCAGCCGGCCTTCTACTTACTTTTATTTATTAACATATCAACTTATTAACATTCATTGCTATAAACACTTCCCTTGCTATTTTTATTGTGTCTTTAACAATTTAGGCCACATTTTATTCTTGGAAGGAAAATCTGTATCAGGTGGTGCAGCGGGCACCGCCTGTCCTCACGCGCCAGGTAAGAGCATCTGGAGCCGAGGCTCGGTGTTGAACTCCGCACCTCCGCACTCTCTTAGAGACACACAGTTAGGAAAAGCACCGCTCCAGCCCCATGTACCCTTCACCTCCTCTCCACCTCGTCTGGCTACAGTTTTCTTAAGAACTAGCATCAGGGCCCACGTGTTGCTGGTGGGCAGGAAAGGACAATTCGGAGACATCTGTCCAAACTAAAAACGTGCGTGCCTTTTCAGTTTTCACTTTTAGGAATTTACCCTACAGAAAAACACATACGTGCAAAACAACAAGCATGTCAGGATATTTATTACAGCACGGTTCACAGGAGCAAAAATTTGGGAACAATGTATATACTCATTATTGGGGGTCAAGGACTAGCTGAAATAACTTAATGGTTAAATGCAGTAGAGCATGTCCAGCGCCAGAGTACTGTGCAGCTGTGATCAGGGCTAGAGGCTGGGAGATCCTGATATGAAACAGCCCCCAGTGAACATCATGTAGAAAAAAGTAAAATGTAGAACCACAGGCAGAGTCTGCTGCCTCCTCTTTGAAAAGGGGGATAGTAAGAATCCTGACCAGGCCGGGCGCAGTGGCTCACGCCTGTAATCCCAGCCTTTGGGAGGCCAAGGCGGGTGGATCACTTGAGGTCAGGAGTTCAAGACCAGCCTGACCAACATGGTGAAACCCCATCTCTACTAAAAACACAAAAATTAGCTGGGTGCGGTGGTGGGCCCCTGTAATCCCAGCTACTCAGGAGGCTGAGGCGGGAGAATCACTTGAGCTTGGGAGGCGGAGGCTGCAGCGAGCTGAGATCGAGCCACTGCACTCCAGCCTGGGCGACAAAGTGAGACTCTGTCTCAAAAAAAAAAAAAACAAAAAGAATCCTGACAGACATGCACTTGGATATACATAAAGTCACTCTAAAAATAATTTTTTAAATGGAATACTGGTAACTTTCAGGGAGAGAAAGTAGGGGGCTGGGAACAGGGGTCAGAGGGACACCTTTCATCGGGTCCCCTCTCTTATTTCTAAATTTTAAACCATGTGCATTTACTATTTATTCAAAAATTATACTTAAATCTCAGCGTTAGCCCCAGTCACCTCCAGTGAACCCCAAAACTACCTTATTTACGTTTATTGCCAATCCTGACTGGACTGCGTTGCTGTTCAATTCCAAAACTGAAATGGTTTTTAAAGTGACAGTGTGGCAACATGACAACCCTGCAGATGCCTCAGCACCAAGCACAGGCGGGCTGGGGCAGGGCCAGGCTCATGGGTGTGCCCCGCCTGTACCTGCCCCCACCTGGGCATGAAACGCACACCTGTCCACCAGGATCGCAGGCGGGGGCCCCAGAGGCTGCCACAGGACAGCGGCCACCTCGGACACCGCCTGCGGCTCCACAGAGACTCTCCTTGAAGCACAGGTCGAGGAGTCCTGAGCCCGGAGACCACACTCAGAGTCTGCGGAGGCCGTGCAGTTCAGCGGCAGGGATGCCACAGCCAGGGCCACCACACAGGCCAGGCTTGGGGAGAAAGCACAGCGCTCCCACCTTTTCGTCCACGGTGAAGCGGTGATAGATCCCTGCGGGGAGCGTTATCATGTCTCCCTTCTCCATGAAGATCCGGATCCACTTGTCCTCCTTGTCCCTCACGTCGAAGTACCCGCTGCCGTCCAGGATGTAGCGGATCTCATCGTCCAAGTGCAAATGCTCCTCGTAAAACATCCTAATCTAGTGCAGGAGGAACATTCCTGTGAGTCTACCGGAGACCTGTCACGCAAGCTCGCACCTGCCCGCTCAGCAGCCTGAGCTTTTGGTGGGTCAGAACTCAGGTGAATGGGATTTCTCTCCATAAAAATGAAAACTACACTTGCTACGAATTATTTTCCTAACAGTATAAGGGCCAGAACTAGAATATTTTATGAAACCTGTCAACAAATGGGCAGTAACTGAAAGTGAACGGACCTGCAGCAAAGGTTCTGAACACTTCACACGGGCCAACTCGCCCAACACGCACGGCCCCACGGGGCTTCACACGGGCCAACTCGCCCGACACGCACGGCCCCACGAGGCTTCACACGGGCCAACTCGCCCGACACGCACGGCCCCACGAGGCTTCACACGGGCCAATTCGCCCGACACGCACGGCCCCACGAGGCTTCACACGGGCCAACTCGCCCGACACGCACGGCCCCACGAGGCTTCACACGGGCCAACTCGCGCGACACGCACGGCCCCATGAGGCTTCACACGGGCCAACTCGCCCGACACGCACGGCCCCACGAGGTGGCTGCTCTGTCAGCCCCATTTTGCAGATGCGGGAATGGTAGCACAGAGAGGCTAAGTCACTGGCCCAACCTCACACAGCGAGACTGCCCCAAAGACACCCCGGCCCCAGGCTCACACCCACCCAGTGTGCTGCACACAGCAGTCATGAAATCACAACACACAGGGTGAGTGAGAAGCCAGTGGACATTTCAGGGAAGCAGGCACAGACTCCACAAGCACTTTCTATTTCTTCACATTGACTTTTGTCTCTTTTTTTTTTTTTTTAGATGGAGTCTTGCTCTGTCACCCAGGCTGGAGTGCAGTGGTGCAATCTCAGCTCACTGCAACCTCCACCTCCTCAGTTCAAGTGATTCTTCTGCCTCCCAAGTAGCTGCGATTACAGGCACCTGCCACGACGCCCAGCTAATTTTTGTATTTTTAGTAGAGATGGGGTTTCACCATGTTGGCCAGGCTGGTCTCGAACTCCTGACCTCAGGTCACTCACCCACCTCGGCCTCCCACAGTGCTGGGATTCCAGGCAGAAGCCACCACACCTGGTCTGACTTTTGTGTCTTTCTGAAGGTGTTTTCTTTCTAACATTTTATAATAAAAATATTCAAGTATGCAAAAACATGGAGAGTATCTGACAGTAAATATCCATACCCCCTTCACCAAGACTGTGCCCTTATAATCCGACTCTGCTTGCATTGTTCATATCTCCACATCTCCCACTCGGGGGGTTTTAAAGCTCCATATATATATATATATATGTTTTAAAGCTTCTATGTATATTATATATAAAATATATACACACATATACATTTTATATATATATACACACACACACACATATAAAAGACAGGGTCTCACTCTGTCGCTCAGGCTGGAGTGCAGGGGCACAACCATAACTGACTACAGCCTCAAACTCTGGGGCTCAAGAGATCCTCCTGCCTCAGCCTTCCAAGTAGCCAGGACTACAGGCGTGCACTACCACACCTGGCTAATTAAAAAAAAAAAAAAAAGATTTCTAGAGACAGGGTCTTACTGTGTTGCCCAGGCTAGTCTCAAAAACTTCTGGCCTCAAGTGATCCTCCTGCTTTGGCCTCCCAAAGCACTGGGATTATAGGCATGAGCCACTGCACCCAGCCTACCTTGTTATGCTTTACAAAATCATAAATAAAATGAAAACAAGATTAGGAGGAAAACCTTAAATTTGAAATCAATCTATTCATAGCCACACAGAAAGAAAAGACAAACGGAAATAACTTTTTTTTTTTGAAATGGAATTTCACTCTTGTTGCCCGGGCTGGAGTGCAATGGCGCAATCTTGGCTCACTGCAACCTCCGCCTCCCAGGTTCAAGCAATTCTCTGCCTCAGCCCCCCGAGTAGCTGGGATCACAGGCATGTGTCACCACACCTGCCTAATTTTATATTTTTAGTAGAGATGGGGTTTCTCCATGTTGGTCAGGCTCGCCTCAAACTCCCGACCTTG
Source organism: Rhinopithecus roxellana (assembly GCF_007565055.1). Taxonomy (NCBI): domain Eukaryota; kingdom Metazoa; phylum Chordata; class Mammalia; order Primates; family Cercopithecidae; genus Rhinopithecus; species Rhinopithecus roxellana. The sequence goes on along the minus strand of NC_044565.1, from coordinate 53,340,578 downwards.
GGTGATCTGCCCGCCTCAGCCTCCCGAAGTGCTAGGATTGCAGGCGTGAGCCACCACACACAGCGACAAACGGAAATAACTCTTGAACATATTATTTTGACTACATCCTCAGGCTAAGACAGAAAAACCGCAACCCAAGCTTAGGTTGCACTCAGTAGGCCTGCTGTTTGTCACAGTCTGGGTGCAGCCATGCTGACGCTGGTGTGTGTGTTGTGGGATTGAGAGGATGGGAAAAAATACTGGTATGACTGGGAGCCGGGCTTCTCACAGTGAGAGGAAAGCTGCAAATACTGATGAGGAAGGCAAAGGAAAGCCCTGTGGATTTAACTGGAATTAGAGTTGTCCGTTTGAACTACTTGATATACACACACACACGGACACATGCACACTCACACATGCACACTGTCACACATGCACACACACACTCACATGCTAGTATTCACACACACCTACACACACGCACACATGTACACATGTGTGCATTCACATTCATATGCACATACATGTACACACCCGTGCATTCACACGCACACACATGTACACACGTGCATTCACATGCACACACGTACACACATGCATTCACATACGGCTACACACTCGCACACACGTACGCTGTGTGCACTCACACACTCACATGCACACACGTACACAAACATGCATTCATACACATGCACACACCTGCACTCTTACATGTGTGCATTTACACACACGTGTGCATTCACACTCACATGCACACACATGTACACACACATGCATTCACACTCACATGCACACACATGCACTCTCACATGCGTGCATTTACACACACATGTGTGCATTCACACACATGCACACACGTACACACATGCACTGTCACATGCGTGCATTCACACACGTGCGCATTCACACACATGCACACATGTGCATGTACATATACACACTCGCAGGCATTCACACACACATATGCACACATACACACACTCTCACATGCGTGCATTCACACACATGCACACACGTACACACATGCAGTCACATGCGTGCATTCACACACGTGTGCATTCACACACATGCACACATGTGCATGTACATATACACACTCGCATGCATTCACACACATATGCACACATACACACTCTCACATGCGTGCAATCACACACACATATGCACACATACACACTCACATGCGTGCATTCACACACACACACTAATCCCGCCCACTGAAAGCACCTGAGCAGTGACCCCATCCAAGTTTCTAAACACCAGGGCTAGGTGCCAGGAAGAGCTGCTGACCCCGTATGAGGTCGGGAAAAGCAGGAGGTGGGCCTGGACATGCTGTGGGTCCAGAAAGTAATGAGCTGGGGATGCGTCAGGGGACAGAAGCCAGCTAACGAGGCTCCTGCTTGCCAAGCCTGAGGTCTGGAACAACGTGAAGATCAAAATAAATTCCAGCAGGAACAGCCCCTACACCAGCAAGTGAAACAGGAAGGCCTGGAGCCCCAGCGGGTGCCGAGTGAACACGGAGGAAGGGGACACGCTTCCTGACAGCGAAAACCAGCCCCTGGGTAAGTGCCATCGCACGGCCATGACACTCACAGCCCACAAAGGCAGGAATCATCGACTTACTAAAAACGTTGGGTGAAAGTTTGAGGGGAAATGGGATATTCATGGTCTAAAAGTAACTCTCCACACGTCTTACTGGTTACGGAGGAAAAGAAAAGCAACTTCCCCATGGAGAAACCTGATGGACACCGGCTTCACCCAGGTCACGCTGACATCAGCAGTGAGGGGCCCTCAGACACGCTTACTCACAACACCACTGCCCACTGTGCAGGATTCCCGCTACATACAAACACACAACCTGTCTAATACTGAGGAAACCAGTGGCAATCACAAGATCGTCAGAAAATAAGGTTATTTTAGAAAAACAAAGGATAAGCCTGCATCAGCAAGAGGGTTTTACACCAGGAGAGAAGTAATTCCAGAAGACAGCGATGGTGAAGCTAATGTAACTTACAACATCAGCAGCAGGCCAGCCTCTGCTATGTGAGATCAAACGTGGCTGAGAAGAGGCCAGCTCATCTCAACTTCCGCGTCAGAGTCACACCATTTACACCCACCAGAATCTAGTGAATCACAGAGCACTCACTGAGCAATAAAGACCATATCTGGCCGGGCGCGGTGGCTCAAGCCTGTAATCCCAGCACTTTGGGAGGCCGAGGCGGGCGGATCACGAGGTCAGGAGTTCGAGACCATCCTGGCTAACGCGGTGAAACCCTGTCTCTACTAAAAAATACAAAAAACTAGCCGGGCGAGGTGGCGGGCGCCTGTAGTCCCAGCTACTCGGAGGCTGAGGCAGGAGAATGGCGTGAACCCGGGAGGCGGAGCTTGCAGTGAGCCGAGATCGCGCCACTGCACTCCAGCCTGGGTGACAAAGCGAGACTCCATCTCAAAAAAAAAAAAAAAAAAGACCATATCTGGACTCTGACCAGCAAGAATCATCTGACATAGAGCAAAGAGACTCGAATCACACGACAGATGTATTTTTGAACAATTTCCACATTCTTAAGCTCTTCTGCTCTTAGCTCTATCTGGTATTGTCAGTTCACCTGCGTATGTTTCCTAAGGAGCTTAGAAGTTACCACTCCATCCTACCAAGTGAAAGCAGAACAAACTGAAAAACCAACTCTTTTTAAATCTGTAAGAGAAGTGAAGTCACAGAGCAAACCACCACCCCTCACACTGGAGAGACAGGCAGACAGAAAGATGCACAGCTAACCACAGCAGAAACCCCTATGGGAACCAGGGCTGGGGTCGAGAAACCCAAACTGTACTTGACCAGCTGGGGGCTCAGTGTAGACAAGTCGGACAGCTTTAAAAAACTCCAGACCCAGTCATCAGGGGCCTCACACTTCTGTAAATTTTACTTGCAAAAGCTCTACCAGGTCCCAACAGTGAGTATCACAGAAAAGTTCCCTGTGCTTCTGGCAGAAGGAGGGAAAGGGGGCCGTTCTGAAGTCTGTCAGGATACATCTGAAATCTGTTCTTATGAAAGCCTGAAGTCAGGAGAGCTCAGCCAGCGAGATCCCAGCCTGCTGCGCTTTCATGAGAGCCTGACCCGGGTGAAGGGAAACACGCAACTCCAGTCCCTCCAGAGTTCCGTGTTATGGACTGAATACAATGACCCCCTCCCTGGGGTCCGTGGGCTGAAACCCTACCCTCTAATGTGGTGGTATTGGCAGGCGGTGTCTGTGGGAGGTAAACAGGATTAGATAAGGTGATGGGGGGGAGCCCTCATGAATGGGATTAGTGTCCTTACAAAACTCCCAAAGAGCTTGCTTCTTCTACCCACCATGTGAGAACACAGCAAAAACGCAGTCATCCATAAACCAGGGAGCAGCTCTCACAAGACACCAAAGCTGCCGGTGTCCTGACCTTGGGCGTCCCTGCCTGCAGACTGTGAGAAATCATGTTTGTTTTAAGCCACCCAGTTTATGGTATCTGGTTACGGAAGCCTAAGCTGACTAAGACAGGAGAGGAAGGGAAACCCCAAGTCCAGCCGCTATCAGCCATCACGTCCCACTTAAAGGAGGGAGTCTGAGAAACGCTGGTGAAGTTCATAGCCCAGAGGCACAGGCTGACTACAAGACTGAGACTGTCCTAGCTAACGCAGTATGGAGAAATACAAGGCATACTGATTCGAAAGGAAGAAATAAAACTCCCTTTGCTCTCAGATGATATCACTGTCTAGGTAGGAAATCCAAAAGAACCAACAACAAAAAGCTCCTGGAACTAACAAGCAATTATGGCAAATTTACAGGATACAGGGTTAATACACAAAAGTTAATCACTTTCCTATACACCAGAAACACAGCAGGTGATACCCGAAATTAAAAACACAAAACCATATACATTTGCACCCCCAAAAAAGAAATGCTTAGGTATGAATCTAACAAAACATGCCTAAGATCTACAAGAAAACTACAAAACTCTGATGAAACAAATCAAAAACTAAGTAAATGGAGAGAGATTCCATGTTCATGAATAGAAAGACTCAGTAGTGCTAAGATGTCCATTTTTCCCAACGTAATCTGTAGGTTCAGTACAATCCAATTCAAAGTTCCAGCTGGTTATTTTGCACATATCAGCAAACTGATTGTGAAGTTTATCTGCAGAGGCACAAGACTCAGAATACCCAGCAGAATATTGAAGAGGAACACAGTTGAAGAACCGACACTACCTGACTTCAAGACTTACTATCATGCTATAGAAATCAAGACTGTGACACTGGTGAAATAATAGAAAAATAGATCAACTGATCTTTGACAAAGGACCGAAGGCAATACAATGAAAAAAATAATAATCTTTTCAACAAACGGTACTGAAACCATGGTAAATCCACATGCAAAAAAATTACTCTAGACATAGGCCTTACACCCTTAACAAAAATTAAGATAATATGGATCACGGGCCAGGTGCAGTGGCTCACACTTATAATCCCAGTGCTTTGGGCCACTGAGGAGAGAGGATCGCTTGAGGTCAGGAGTTTGAGACCAGCCTGGGCAACACAGAGAGATTTCATCTTTGCAAATTAAAAAGAGAGAGAGAAAGAGAGAGAAAAGCCAGGCACGGTGGTGCATGCCTGTAGTCCCAGCTACATAGGAAACTGAGTTGTGAAGATCACTTAAGCTCAGGAGTTTAAAGCAGCAATGAACAATGATCATTGACTCATTATAAAAAGTCTCTTAAAAAAGTTTTTTAATGATTACAGACCTAAATATAAAATGCAAGACTCAGCCAGGCATGGTGGCTCACGCCTGTAATCCCAGCTCTCTGGGAGGCCGAGGCAGGCCGATCACTTGAAGTCAGGAATTCAAGACCAGCCTGACCAACATGGTGAAATCCTGTCTCTACTAAAAATGCAAAAACTAGCCGGGCATGGTGGCATGTACCTGTAGTCCCAGCTACTCAGGAGGCTGAGGCAGGAGAATCGCTTGAACCCGAGAGGCAGAGGCTGCAGTGAGCAGAGATTGCACCACTGCACTTCAGCCTGGGCAACAGAGTGAACCACTGCCTCAAAAATAAATAAAGAAATAACATACAAGACTATAAAACTTCTAAGACAACTTATAAGATAGGAGAAAATCTAGACAACCTTAGATTTGGCAATGACTTTTTAGATATGGCACCAAAGGCACAACCCATAAAAGAAAGAACTGAGCGGGGCGCGGTGGCTCACGCCTGTAATCCCAGCACTTTGGGAGGCCGAGACGGGCGGATCACAAGGTGAGGAGATCAAGACCATCCTGGCTAACATGGTGCAACCCCGTCTCTACTAAAATACAAAAAAAATTAGCCAGGCGTGGTGGCAGGTGCCTGTAGTCCCAGCTACTTGGGAGACTGAGGGAGAATGGCGTGAACCCGGGAGGCGGAGCTTGCAGTGAGGCAAGATCGCCCCACTGCACTCCAGCCTGGGCGACAAAGTGAGACTCTGTCTCAAAAAAAAAAACAAAAAGAAAGAACTGATAAGTTGGACTTCACTGAAACTAGATTTTCTGTTCTGCTATCAGGAGAATGAAGAGAAGCCACAGACTAGGAGAATATATTTGCAAAAGACGTATCTGGTAAAGGACTGTTATCCAAAATATACAAAGAACTCTTAAAGTTTAACCATAAGAAAACAAACAACCTGATTAAAAAATGGGCCAAAGACCTTAACAGACACTTCACCATAGAAGATGTACGGATGGCAAATAAGCACATGAAAATATGTTCCATGTCATATGTCATCGGGGAACGCAGATTACAACAAGGAGATACCACTGTACATCTAGAAGCATGCCCAGAATCCAGAACACTGACACACCAGAGGCTGGGAGGGTATGGAGTAGCAGGAATCCTCACTCCCTGCTGATAGGAACAACTGGCACAGTCAACTTGGAAGACGGTTTGGCAATTTCACATAAAACTAAACATACTCTTACCATACTATCTGTGATGGTTAATACTGAATGTCAACTTGATTGCATTGAAGGATGCAAAGTATTGATCCTGGGTGTGTCTGTGAGGGTGTTGCCAAAGGAGATGAACATTTGAGTCAGTGGGTTGGGAAAGGCAGACCCACCCTTAATCTGGGTGGGCACCATCTCATCAGCTGCCGACACAGCTAGAACATAAAGCAGGCGGAAAAATGTGAAAAGGCTAGACTGGCCTAGCCTCCCAGCCTGCATCTTTCTCCTGTGCTGGACCCTTCCTGCCCTCGAACATCAGGCTCCAAGTTCTTCAGTTTGGGAACTCGGACGGGCTCTCTCTGCTCCTCGGCTTACAGATGGCCTATTGTGGGACCCTGTTATTGTGTGAGTTAATACTTAATAAACTTCCATATATATATATATATCTGTCCTGTTAGTTCTGTCCCTCTAGAGAACCCTGACTAACACACTATCCAGCAATTGTGTTCCTTAGTATTTACCAAAAGGAGCTGAAAACTTATGTCCACACAAAAACCTGCGAGAGGATGTTTACAGCAGCTGTATCCATTAATTGCCAAAACTTGGCAGCAGGCAAGATGTCCTTCAGTAGGTAAATGGATAAATAAACTGTGGTACATCCAGACAGTGGAATATTACTCAGCAATAAAAAGAAATAAGCTACCAAGCCACAAAAAGACAAGGGAGAACCTTCGATGCATTTTATTATGTGAAAGGAGCTAGTGTGAAAAGGTTACCAACTGTATGATTCCAACTATGGGATATCCTGGAAAAGGTAAAGCTATGGAGGCAGTGAAAAGATCAGTGGTTCCCGGGGGCTGGGCGGGGAGGAATGGAGATCAGTGGTTCCCTGGGGCTGGGCGGGGAGGAATGGAGATCAGTGGTTCCCTGGGGCTGGGCAGGGAGGAATGGAGAAGTGGACCACAGAGGGTTTTTAGGGCAGAGAAACAACTCCGTATGACTTGAGAATGGTGGACATGTGTCATTATACATTTGTTCAAATCCACAGAATGTACAACCGCAAGAGTGGACCCTAATGTGAACTGTAGACTTGGGGTGGTCCTGATGTGCTAGTGCAGGTTCATCAGTTGAAACAATGTACTGCTCTGAGGAGAGAGGTTGATAAGGGGGAGACTGTGCAGGTCAGGGGGATGGGTGTGTATAGGAAGTTTCTATATCTGCTTCTCAATTTTGCTGTGAAGTTAACACTGCCCTAAAAAACAAAGTCCAATAAAACTTACTTTTATTTTTATTTTTATTTTTTTGAGACAGAGTCTCTCTCTGTCACCAGGCTGGAGTGCAGTGGCGCAATCTCGGCTCACTGCAACCTCCACCTCCAGGGTTCAAACGATTCTCCTGCCTCAGCCTCCCAAGTAGCTGGGACTACAGGCCCATACCACCACACCCAGCTAATTTTTGTATTTTTAGTAGAGACGGGGTTTCACCATGTTGGCCAGGATGGTCTCCATCTCTTGATCTCATGATCCACCTGCTTCAGCCTCCCAAAGTGCTGGGATTACAGGCGTGAACCACCGCACCCGGACTTACTATTTATTTTATTTTTTTTTTTTTTTGAGACAAAATCTGGCTCTGTCGCCCAGGCTGGAGTGCAGTGGCGCAATCTCAGCTCACTACAAGCTCTGCCTCCCAGGTTCACGCCATTCTCCTGCCTCAGCCTCCCGAGTAGCTGGGACTACAGGCGCCCGCCACCACGCCCGGCTAATTTTTTTTTGTATTTTTAGTAGAAATGGGGTTTCACCGTGTTCACCAGGATGATCTCGATCTCCTGACCTTGTGATCCACCCGCCTCGGCCTCCCAAAGTGCTGGGATTACAGGTGTGAGCCACCGCGCCTGGCCGAAAAAATTGTTTTAAACTGAAAGCATTCAGACGCACAGAAGCTGAAGGAATCCTTAACAACAGATGTGCACTACAAGAAATGTTACACGAAGTCCTTCAGGGAGTAGGGAAAGAATGTCAGACAGAAACATGGACCCCACACCACAGAATGAGGAGCACTTGGAATGAGAGCTACACGCGTAATCAGAGATTTTCTTCTTCTTATTCAAATATCTTTACAAGGTAACTTACTATTTAGACAAAAATAAAAACAGTGTACTGTGGGGTTTATAAAAGTAAACTGGGCCGGGCACAGTGGCTCATGCCTGTAATCCCAGCACTATGGGAGGCTGAGGCATGCAGATCGCTTGAGCTCAGGAGTTCAAGACCAGCCTGGCAACACAGTGAGATTCTGTCTCAAAAAAAAAAAAAAAAAAGTCAATCGTCTGAAACAATGGCACCAAGATGAGGTGGAGAAACAGGAGCTCAAGCTGTGCCGACATGCAGAGGTGCACTAATACTTGAAGGCTGGCAGGTCGGTCAAGGATGAAACTTCTGGTTTCTGGTTGGACGTGTAAAGCACTTGAAAGTCTTACTCCCCTACTTAGATCCAACAAAGAACTGAAGTCCCTGGATAAATTACTACCTTGAATCTGGAGAGAGAAGCAGATACACGGAACCACAGCTGAGATCAGTTTTCCCGGAGCCATGAACTGGTAGGAACACTTCCAAGGCAATTTGGACAAAATGCTGCAGGCTGAGTGTGGACTAGCTTGAGAGAGATCTTGGGCGCCTGGTATGACAGGGACACTGTACTTTTATGGGTTTGCACATCCAGAAACCCCCACCTTGTGCTCACAACAAAGATCCGAGAAAAATCCCTTTACGTATCAGGCAATAAAAGGGAAAAAGGAACCATTTTTAAAAACCCCCAGAACTCTGTCCATAACAAAAACCAAGGGAAACAACTTTGCCAGAGCCTTCTCTGTTGTGGGGGAAGGGCAGCTGGCCAACTCCAGCCCCCTCTAGCCCAAAGGAACAAAAAAGAGGCTAAGAAACACTTCTTTTTTTTTTTTTTTTTTTTTTTTTTTTTTTTTTGAGACAGAGTCTCGCTCTGTCGCCCAGGCTGGAGTGCAGTGGCCGGATCTCAGCTCACTGCAAGCTCCGCCTCCCGGGTTTACGCCATTCTCCTGCCTCAGCCTCCCGAGTAGCTGGGACTACAGGCGTCCGCCACCTCGCCTGGCTAGATTTTTGTATTTTTTAGTAGAGACGGGGTTTCACCGTGTTAGCCAGGATGGTCTCGATCTCCTGACCTCGTGATCCGCCCGTCTCGGCCTCCCAAAGTGCTGGGATTACAGGCTTGAGCCACCGCGCCCGGCCGAGGCTAAGAAACACTTCTGAAGGTCGGCCCAAAAACTCAGGACCAGTAAAAGACTAAGACCCCTAATCATAAGCCTAAGATTATAGAACAGTTCTCCTCCCCAATGCCTCATCCTCACATCAACAGGGCTCCAGAACAGTAAGTGAATCAAACCTGCAAGGAATAAATCTCTTAACAAAGGAGTTTTTAAGAAAGCAAAGACATCCAGGGGAGACAAAACAAAACAAGGAAACCAAAGCCTCTGGCATCTACAGCTACGGCAAACATTCAACACAGCAAAACTTCTACCCAGATAACATAACACCCCACATGAGTGGCCTCTTCACCTCAGCTCCTTTTAACAAAACAGCTTATCAGGCTGTCAACAAAAATAACAAGGCGAGAAAAAATATAGTGTGAAGAGACAAAGCAAGCAGCAGAGACTCACTGGGACGGGTCACATATTTTGGAATTATCAGATAGAGAATTTTAAAAATTGTGGCTATATAGTAAGGGGGATATGGTGTGGCTGTGTCCCCACCAGAATCTCATCTTGAATTGTAGTTCCCATAATCCCCACGTGTGGTTGGAAGGAACCAGTGGGAGGTAACTGAATCATGGGGGGCGGCTTTCCCCATGCTATTCTCGTAAGTTCTCATGAGATCTGATGGTTTTAGAAGGGGCTTCCCCCTTCATTCAGCTCACATTCTTCTCCTTCCTGACATCACGGTGAAGAAGGATATGTTTCCTTCCCCTTCTGCCATGATTGTAAGTTTCCTCCCCAGCCCTGCAGAACTGTGAGTCAATTAAACTTCTTTCCTTTATAAATTACCCAGTCTTGGGCAGTTGTTTATAGCAGCATGAGAACGGACTAATACAAAGGGTTCTATGGAAAAAGTAGACAACATGCAAGAGCAGATGGGTAATATAAGCAGAGAGAGGGAAGCTCAGAGAGAATCAAAAAAAAAATGCTGGAGATCAAAATCACTCTAACACAAAGAATACCTTTGATGGGTTCATTAGCAGAATGGACTAAGTTGAAGGAAGAATCAGCAAGCTTGAAGACATGTCCATTGAAACTTCCCAAACTGAAGTGCAAAGACAAAAAAGAATGGGGAGCGGGGATTGGGGGAGAATAAAATAGCCCTGAACTGAGGAACAATTATAAAAGATGTAACATATGTATAAACGGTAAAACAGAAGTAGAAGAAAGAGAAAAAAGTGAATAAATGTTTGAAATAATGTCCACAAATTTTCCAAAATTAATGACAGACACCACAGAGATCCAGAAAACTGAGAGAACACCAAGCAGGATAAATGCGAAAATATCTGTACCTAGGCATATCATATTAAACTTGCAGAAAGCCAAAGACAGAAAACCTTGAAAAAGGCCAAAGGAAAAAATGCACCTAACCTATAGAAGAAAAAAGATAAAGAATTACATCAGACCGTTCCTCAGAAACTATACAAGCAAGCAAGAAAAAAAAAAAACTACCAACCTAGCAATCTGTATCCAGGAGAATTATCCCTTAAAAGTGAAGAAGAAATAAAGACTTTCTCAGACAAACAAAAAAGAAAAGAATTTGTCGCCAGTAGACTGACCTATCTTCCAAATAAATGTTCACAGAAGTTCTTCAAATGAAAAAGAAAATTATATAAGTCTGAATCTCAGATCTAAGTAAAGTGGAAAGAGAGAGTGGAAATAAGAAGAAAACTAAAACACAATCTTTTATTTGTTCTTCATTGATCTAATAGATAACTGTTTATTCAAAGTAATGTCAGTAATAATGTATTAGGTGATTATGAGATATGGAGAATAAAATAAATAACAGCAATGTTGTAAGAGCTGGGAGGGAGGAATTGGGAATATTCAGTTATTGGGTAAATGTATACTATAAACTCTGAGGCAACCACTAAATTTTTTTTTTAATGATAAGCTAAGAGGAGAGAAAGCAGAATCATATAAAATGTTCAATTAAAACCAGACAAGGCAGAAAAAGAGGGGAATATTTAAAAACAACAATAGGCCAGGCACGGTGGCTCACGCCTGTAATCCCAGCACTTTGGGAGGCCGAGGCAGGTGGATCACGAGGTCAGGAGATCGAGACCATCCTGGCTAACATAGTGAAACCCCATCTGTACTAAAAATACAAACAAATTAGTTGGGCATGGTGGTGGGTGCCTGTAGTCCCAGCTACTTGGGAGGCTGACGCAGGAGAATGGCATGAACTCAGGAGGCAGAGCTTGCAGTGAGCCAAGATTGCCCCACTGCTCTCCAGCCTGGGCAACAGAGCAAGACTCTATCTCAAAACATAAATAAATAAATAAAAATAGGCCGGGCGCGGTGGCTCAAGCCTGTAATCCCAGCACTTTGGGAGGCCGAGGCGGGCGGATCACAAGGTCAGGAGGTCGAGACCATCCTGGCTAACACAGTGAAACCCTGTCTCCACTTAAAAAATACAAAAAATTAGCCGGGCGAGATGGCGGCGCCTGTAGTCCCAGCTACTCGGGAGGCTGAGGCAGGAGAATGGCGTAAACCCGGGAGGCGGAGCTTGCAGTGAGCTGAGATCCAGCCACTGCACTCCAGCCTGGGCGACAGAGCGAGACTCCGTCTCAAAAAAAAAATAAATAAATAAATAAATAAATAAATAAATAAATAAAAATAAAATAATAAAGAACAAGCACGACAAATAGAACAGTCCCAAATATGGTAGACATTAATTCAACTGTATTAATAACCAATTTAAACAAGAATGATCTAAATATACCAATAACAGAAAGAAACTATCAAAATGGATTTTAAAAACTAACTATAATACATGTCATCTACAAGAAGCCCTCTCTAAATATAAGACACAAATAGGTTAAAAGTAAAGGAATGAAGAAAGATATACCATATTAACACTAATCAAAAGAATGCTGTCCAGAGACAGTGCTTCATGCCGGTAACGCCAGCACTTTGGGAGGCCAAGACAAGAAGATCACTTGAGCCCAGGAGTTCAAAGCAGCCTGGGCAACACAGGGAGACCCCACCTCTATGAAAAATAAAAATGAATTAGCCAGCTGTGGTGGTGTGCACCTGTAGCCCCAGCTGCTTAGGAAGCTGAGATGGGAGGATCACTTGAGCTTGAGAGGTTGAGGCTGCGTGAGCCATGATGGCACCACTGCATTTCAGCCTAGGTGACAGAGAAATACTTTGTCAAAAAAGGAAGAAGGGAAGGGAAGAAGGAAGGGAAAGAGAAGGGAAGAAGGAAAGGAGAGGAAAGGAAAGGGAGAGGAAGGGAAGGGAAGGGAGGGGAGGAGAGAGGGAGGGGAAAGGGAAGGGAGGGAAAGAAGGAAGGAAGGAAGGAAGGAAGGAAGGAAGGAAGGAAGGAAGGAAGGAAGGAAGGAAGGAAGGAAGGAAGGAAGGAAGGAAGGAAGGAGAGGGAGGGAGGGGAAGAAGCTGAGGGAGCTATCTGAATTTTAAAAACAGCAAAATCATCAGAGATAAAGGGGGACATTATGTAATAATAAAAGGTCAATCTTCCAAGGGAACATAACAATCTTTATCACATATGCATCTAACAGCTGAGCATCAAAACATGTGAGGCGAACACTGACAGAATTGCAAAGAAAGATAGACAAATCCACTATTATAGTTGGAAATTTCAATGCTAACAGTAATTGACATCCAACAAGCAGAAAATCAGTAAAGATATAGTTGATCTGAATAATGCCGTCAATTAACTTTTCTTATTGGCATTCATAGATTACTTCATTCAACAACAACAGAATATATCCATTCTTCTCAAGCTCACAAGAAACATTCACCAAGACAGATAACATTCTGGACCATAAAACAAGTCTCAATATATTTATAAAGACTCAAATTATACAAAGTTTATTCTCTGACTACATCGGAAATAAATTAGAAACAAATATAAAAATCTAGAAAAATCCCCAATTAATTGGAAACTAACAAATATCTAAAAACAAAACAAAACATCCCCACAAGTCAAAGATAAAATTAAAAAGTGAATTAATTAGAACATATTTAAAATTAAATGAAAATGAAAAATATATCAAAATTATCAAAATGTGTGTGATGCCACTAAAACAGTACTCTGGGGGAAATTTACAACACTAAACCCCCGCACTAAGGAAAGAAAAACCACACTCTGCAAGGCCAGCATGGGAGGATCACTTGAGACCTGGAGTTCAAGACCAACCTGAACAACCTGGTGAGATTCCATCTCTACAAAAACTTTTTTTAAAAAAATTAGCCAGGCCAGGCGCAGTGGCTCATGCCTGTAATCCCAGCACTTTGGGAGGCCAAGATGGGGAGATCACCTGAGGTCGGGAGTTTGAGATCAGCCTGACCAACATGGAGAAACCCTGTATCTACTAAAAATACAAAATTAGCTGGACGTGGTGGCGCATGCCTGTAATCCCAGCTACTCGGGAGGCTGAGGCAGGACAATCACTTGAACCCAGGAGGCGGAGGTTGCAGAGAGCTGAGATCGCGCCATTGCACTCCAGCGTGGGCAACAAGAACGGAACTCCTTCTCAAGAAAAAAAAAAAAATTAGCCAGGCATGGTGGCACATACCTGTAGTCCTAGCTACTCAGGAGGCTGAAGTGGGAGGACTGCTGGAGCCAGGCGTTTGAGACTGCAGTGAGCTATGATTGCACCACTGCACTTTAGCCTGGGTGGCAGAGCAAAATAATAATGTTAATAATGTCTGTTTCTAAAATAATAATAAAAATAATGACGAAGAAAGAACTCAAATCAGTGACTTCAGCTTCCACCTAGGGAACTTAGAAAAAGGAGCAAATTAAAACATGTAAAAGAAGACAAATTATAAAGGTCAGAGCAGAATCCAATGAAATAAAAAATAGAAAAAGAGAAAAATCAATGAAACCTAAAGTTCTTTGAGAGGATCAATATACTTGATAAGCCTCTATCCAGACTCACGAAAGAGAGAGAAGATACAAATTATCAGTATCAGGAATGAGAGAAGACAGCACTACATACTCTACAGATATTAAAAGGATAATAGAAAATATTCCAAATAACTTTATGGCAATGAATTTGACAACTGAACTGAAATGGACAAATGCTTTGAGAGAAACAAACAAATCATGCTCATTCCAGAAAAAATGGGTTACCTGAATAGCCTGTCTAGTAAAGAGATTGAAACTCACAGCTAAAAACCCTCCCGCAAAGAAAACTATAAGCCAAGATAGCTTCACTGGTGAATCTCCAAACATAAGGAAAGAATAATACTATCTACACAGAATCTTCCAAAAAACTGAACAGGAGGGGCTACTTCCCAGCTCATTGTATGAGATCTGCATTACTCTGACACAAAATTCAAACTAAGACATTGATATAGTTTGGCAATGTGTCCCCACCCAAATCTCGTGTTAAATAGTAAACCTCAATGTTGGAGGTGGGACCTGGTGGGAGGTGACTGGATTACGGGGATGGATTTCTCATGAATGGTTGACACCACTCCCTTGGTGCTAGCTTCACCACAGTGAGTGACTTCTTGCAAGATCTGGCTATTTAAAACTGGGTGGCACCTCATTCTCTCTCTTGTTCCCACTCCTGTTATGTGAGATACCTGCTTCCACTTTGCCTTCTGCCATGACTGTAAGCTTCCTGAGGCCTCTCTAGAAGCAGAAGGAGTGGGGCATTGCTATAAAGATACCTGAAAATATGGAAGCAGCTTTGGAATTGAGTAACAGGCAGAGATTAGAAGTGTGTAGAAGGTTCAGAAGGAGAGAGAAAAGATGAGGGAAAGTTTGGAACTTTTTAGAGACTGGTTGATTGTGACCAAAATGCTGATAGTCATACGGACAATAAAGTCCAGGCTAATGAGGTCTCAGATGGAAATGAGGAATTTATCGGGAATTACAGCAAACATCATACATGTTTGCCTCAGCAAAGAACTTGTCTGCATTCTGTTCATGCCCTAGGGATCTGTGGAAGTTTGAATTTGAGAGTGATGACTTAGGGTATATGGTAGAAGAAATTTCTAAGCACCAAAGTGTTCAAGATGTTTCCTGCCTGTTTCTAACAGCCTATGCACAGATGCAAGAGCAAAGGAATGACCTGGAGCTGGAACTTGTATTTAAAAGGAAAGCAGAGCATAAAAGTTTGGAAAATTTGCAACTTGGCCACATGGCAAAGAAATAAAAAGTTTTTGAGAGAGGATTTCAAGCAGGTTTGTAGAGCAACCACTTCCTTGAGAAATTTACATAACTACAAAGAACCCAAGGGCTGATAGCCAAGACAATGGGGAAAAAACCTCAAAGGCATTTCAGAGACCTCTTCCTAGAGAAATTTGCAGAACTTCAAAGATAGCCAAGGCAATGGAGAAAAAAAACCTCAAATGCATTTCAGTGACCTTCAGGCAGCCCCTCCCATCACAGGGCAAGAGGTCTAAAAGGAGAGAATGGTTTCATGGACCAGGCCCAGAGCCCCTCTGCCCTGCAGAGTCTCAGGACACTGCTCCCTGCATCCCAACTGCTTGGGTTCTGCTAGGGTTCTAGCCTCAGAGCAAAAGGGCCCAGGTACAGCTCGGGCCACAGGTCCAGAGGGCACAAGCCATGAGCCTTTGTGGCTTCCATGTGTTATTAAGCCTGTGAGTGCACAGAGTGCAAGGGTTGAGGCTTGGGATTCTCCAACTAGATTTCAGAGAATGTATGGAAAAGCCTGGGTGTCTAGACAGAAGTCTGTTGCAGGGTAGAAGCCCTCATGCAGAACCTCTACTAGGACAGTGCAGAGGGGAAATGTGGGGTTGAAGTCCCCACACAAAGTCCCCACTGGGGCACTGAGTAGGCGCTGTGGGAAAAGAACCACCATCCTGCAGACCCAAGAATGATAGATTCACTGGCAGCTTACACCCTGCACCTGCAAAAGCTATAGACACTCAAAGCCAGCCCATGAGAGCAGCCTCAGAAGCCCCTGCAAAGCCACAGGGGGCTGCCTAAGGCCTTGGGAGCCCACTCTTTGCACCAGTGTGCCCTAGATGTGGGACATGGAGTCAAAGGGTATTATTTTGGAGCTTTAAGATTTAATGGCTGCCCTGCTGAATTTTGAACTTTCATGGGTCCTGTAGCTCCTTTCTTTTGACCAATTTCACCCTTTTAGAATGAGAATATTTACCTAATGCCTTTATCCCCTTTGTATCTTGGGAGTAACTAACTTGTTTTGATTTTACAAGCTCACAGGTAAAAGGAGATGAGTATCAGATGAGACTTTGGACTTGAACTTAGGACTTTTGAGTTACTGCTAGAACAAGTTAAGGCTTTGGGGGACTATTGGGAAGAGATGATTGTATTTTGAAATTCAAGAAGGGCATGAGATTTGGGAGGGGCTAGGGGCAGAATAATACAGTTTAGATTTGTGTCTCCACCCAAATTTCATATTGAAATGTAATTCCCAGTATTGAAAGTGGGACCTGGTGGGAGGTGACTGGATCATGAGGGTGGATTTCTCATGAATGGCTTAGCACTATCTTCTTGGTGCTATCCTCGCTATAGTGAGTAATTTCCTGTGAGATCTGGTCATTTAAAATGGTGTGACACCTTGCGCTCTCTTTCATTCCCACTCCTGTTATGTGAGATGCCTGCTCCTACTTTGCCTTCTGCCATGACTGTAAGCTTCCTGCGGCCTCCCCAGAAGCAGATGGTGGTGTCAGAAAACAGACGCTTCCTGTAGAGCCTGCAGAACTGTGGGCCAATTAAACCTCTTTTCTTATAAATTACACAGTTTCAGGTATTTCTTTATAGCAATGCAAGAATAGCCTCATACAGACATTAAAAGAAAAAATAAAGAAAATATTGCATTTATTAGTAGTGAATATAATGATACTGCTTTTCCAGGTAATCCAGGGCTCCCTTACCTTTTCTTCATAATTTGGTAGTTTATCTTTGCATATGGTTATGATGTCCATCCAGGAGTAGTTCCTCTCTCTTCGGATCTTTTCTAATTCTGGATCATTCTCATATTTGTCAGCATCCAGCTAAAAGAGTTAACCCACCACAAACAAGAGCTCAGATTAACAAGGAGATGTAGAAACATTCTCTTTCTGGATCTCCAATATGATTTTATACTCCAAATTTATCATTTGTTATTCTTTCAACCATCAACTAACTCTCTTCATCTCTTCTATCCATTTAATGGATTTTCCATTCTCCAATACACCAGCTATACATACAACGGATTCCTGTTTGATTTCTGCCTCCCTTCTCTGCAAGAGCCCATCCCGGGGAATTCTTTTTCCCATTTTGAGATGATGGTCTCACCAACTCAAGCCTGTCTGACCTATCCACAGGTCCCTCACTGTGTCCTGTTTCTCTGCCACCATCCCACTCATGAGTCTGATTGATCCTCAATTCCATCTCTTCGGTCAGTTTGTTTCCATGAGCCAAACCATTGTATGCCCTCACAGCTTGCAAATAAAACTCAAGTTAATTAGGCTGAGTTAATTAACCTTCTATCACCTGGCCCCAGCTGACTTTTCTACTTCTATCTGTTCCTTGTCTCCTACTTTTTAAAGAACTCTACATTCTAAACCAAATAGGATGATTGGCTATCTTAAAAATATTTGATATTTAACATCCCCACAATCTTGCTCATGACAGTTTTCTATGCCCAAAATTCCATTCAACATTTTCATTTATTACAATTCTATCTCTATTAAGGTTCAATTTTACTATTCCTTCCTTACGAAGCACTTCCCTGATGAAGCTCCAGACAGAATTAATCTGAACTCTTAAAACTACTGGCAGTGAATTTAGCACACTTTATGTTTTGCAATAAACTGCACATTATATCATCACTGCTTAACTGAACAACAAACTCCAGTGTTGCAGGAAGTCCCAAATGGAGGGACCAGCTGGAGCCGCGGCAGAGAAACATAAATTGTGAAGATTTCATGGACATTTATCAGTTCTCAAATAATACTTTTATAATTTCTTATGCCTGTCTTTAATCTCTTAATCTAATTCTGGATCTTCATAAGCTGAGGATGTACGTCACCTCAGGACCACTATGATAATTGTGTTAACTGTACAAACTGATTGTAATACATGTGTGTTTGAACAATATGAAATCAGTGCATCCTGAAAAAGAACAGAATAACAGCAATTTTTAGGGAACAAGAGAAGACAATCATAAGGTGTGACTGTCTGTGGGGTCGGGCAAAAAGAGTCGTATTTTTCTCCTTGCAGATAGCCTATAAACGGATGTGCAAGTAAGGAAGACATCACTAAATTCTTTTCCTAGCAAGGAATATTAATATTAACACCCTGGGGAAGGAATGCATTCCTGGGGGGAGGTCTATAAATGGCCGCTCTGGGAATGTCTGTCTGAGGCAGTTGAGGTAAGGACTGAGCTATGCCCTGGTCTCCTGCAGTCCCCTCAGGCTTACTAGGGTGGGGAAAAACTCTGCCCTGGTAAATCTATGGTCAGACTGGTTCTCTGCTCTCGAACCGTTTTCTGTTATTTAAGATGTGTATCAAGACAATACGTGCACCGCTGAACACAGACTCTTATCAGTGGATCTGTTTTTGCCCTTTGCCTTGTGATCTTTGTTGGACCCTTATCAGTAGTTCTGCCTTTAGGTCGGGCGTGGTGGCTCACGCTTGTAATCTCAGCATTTTGGGAGGCCGAGGCGGGTGGATCACCTGAGGTCAGGAGTTCAAGACCAGCCTGGCCAACATGGTGAAACCCCATCTCTACTAAAAATGCAAAAATTAGCCAGGCGTGGTAGCAGGTGCCTGTAATCCCAGCTACTCGGGAGGCTGAGACAGGAGAATCACTTGAACCCAGGAGGCGGAAGTTGCAGTGAGCCGAGATCGCACCACTGTACTCCAGCCTGGGCAACAAAGAGTAAAACTCCATCTCCAAAAAAAAAAAAAAAAAGTATTTCTGCTTTTGCCCTTTGCCTTGTGATCTTTGTTGGACCCTTATCAGTAGTTCTGCTTTTGCCCTTTGTCCCGTTCCCTCAGAAGCATGTGATCTTCATTAAACTCTTATTAGCAGTTCTGCTTTTTGCCCTTTGAAGCACGTGATATTTGTACCTACTCCCTGTTCTTACACCCCCTCCACTTTTGAAACCTATAATAAAAACTTGCTGGTCTGAGACTCAGGTGGGCATCACGGTCCTACCAATATGTGATGTCATCCTCAGCGGCCCAGCTGTAAAATTCCTCTCTTTATTTCTCAACTGGCTGACACTTATGGAAAATTGAACCTACGTTGAAATATTGCAGGTGGGTTCCTCCAATACTCTAGAATGTATTAAAGTACTAGTCATCAATATGTTATTTTCTACAAAGATGACTCTAAAACTTAGCACATCCACTGCATGATATGCACAGTACTATTTGCTATAGTCTGAATGTGTCCACCCCAAATTCTTATGTGGAAACTTAACACAAATGTGATAGTATTAAGGGGTGGGACCTTTAGGATGCGATTAAGTCAAGCCCTCATTTATAGGATTAGTGGCCTTATAAGAGAGATGGAGCTGGGCTCTGTGGCTCACACCTATAATCCCAGCACTTTGGGAAGCCAAGGCAGGCAGATCACCTGAGGTCAGGGGTTCAAGACCACCCTAACATGGTGAAACCCCATCTCTACTAAAAATACAAAAATTAGCCAGGCATGGTGGTCCACGCCTGTGATCCCAGCTACTCGAGAGGCTGAGGCAGGACAATCACTTGAACCCAGGAGGAGGAGGTTACAGTGAGCCAAGATTGTGCCACCAGCCTGGGTGACAAAGTGAGGCTCGATCTCAAAAAAAAAAAGAAAAGAAAAGAAAAAGAAAAAAAAAAGAGAGGGAGGGAGAAAGGTAAGGGAGCAGTTTGTCCCCTCCACCACATGAGGACAGAGCAAGGAAATGACTCTCTATGAGGACAGGATCATCATCAGACACTGAATCTGCTGGCACCTTAATCATGGACTTCTCAGCCTCTAGAACTATAAGACATAAATTGCTGTTGTTTATAAATTGCCCAGTTTAAGCTACTTTTGTCATTTTGTTATAGCAGCAGGTATTTAGTTTATTCTAAAGGGATTTAGTTTATTCAAGCTAAAATAATCTTCCAATTGTTTGTATGTATGCAAAAAGGCTTTTTAGAACTCTGTGTCACGAATAACAGATTAATAACAGATACACAAACATGTCCATATGTGTTACCTCTGTTAAACAAAAATTATGGGAGATGTTATATAGATATAATGTTTATATGGGGTGTGTGTGTGGTTTTTTGTTTTTTGGGTTTTTTTAGAGATGAGGTCTCAAACTTCTGGCTTCAAGCAATCTGCCCGCCTCAGCCTCCCAAAGTACTGGGATGACAGAAGCCACCATGCCTGACCCAGCAGAGGTCATTGTTTTGGACTAAGCCACTGGACTAGGCCCCATGAGGAGACCAAACCAAAATGGAACCACTCATGCCATATGCCACATGATCAAACTAAAACTTTAAAGAAGCAGGTGGATCTCAGACCAGCTTTTCCTGAGATCAGAAGATTCCCATCTTCCTGAGTCAGACTAAGGAAGTAGCTTCTGCTTTAACGCTTAGAAAAAAGTAACCTAATGTAACTTGATGTTAACCAATCAGCTGTTTTCCCTATTGTTCTGTTTCTTTGTTGCCACCATACAAAACCCACTGTTGTGCTATTACCCTGTGGAACTCTTATTCTATTTTGTAGAATGGGGGCTGCCCTATTCATGAATCAAGAAAAAAATCAATTAGATCTTTAACTAAATTTGTTGTAATTTTGTCTTCGGACATCACTGATCCAGAATGGATATTAAGAAAGCACACAGGCCAGGTGCGGTGGCTCACGTCTGTAATCCCAGCACTTCGGAAGGCCAAGGACGTCAGATCACCTGAGGCCAGGAGTTCAAGACCAGCCTGACCAACATGGAGAAACCCTGTCTCTACTAAAGATACAAAATTAGCCAGGCATGGTGGCGTGCGCCTTGTAATCCCAGCCACTCCGGAGGCTGAGACATGAGAATGGCTTGAAACCGGGAAGAGGAGGTTGCAGTGAGCCAAGATCACGCCATTGTACTCCAGCGTGGGCAAAAAGAGCGAAACTCTGTCTCAAAAGAAAAAAAAAAAAAGAAAGAATACAAAAATACACAGGACATTAAAACCACAGAGTAAACATGATTTAATTGTGATAGCCCTTTGACTCAGAGCAGAACTAGACAGTAGGAAAAACTGTTTTGAGCCCATGTAATAATCTAAAAGATGACCATGAAATCTTTTTTTATTCTTTGAATACATTTAGAAGTTAACCTGTGATCTCATTCTTGTTCTTTTTTTTTTTTTTTTTTTTTTTTTTTTTTGGAAACGGAGTCTCGCTCTGTGGCCCAGGCTGGAGTGCAGTGGCCGGATCTCAGCTCACTGCAAGCTCCGCCTCCCGGGTTCACGCCATTCTCCTGCCTCAGCCTCCCGAGTAGCTGGGACTACAGGCGCCCGCCACCTCGCCCGGCTAGTTTTTTGTATTTTTTAGTAGAGACGGGGTTTCACCGTGTTAGCCAGGATGGTCTCGATCTCCTGACCTCGTGATCCGCCCGTCTCGGCCTCCCAAAGTGCTGGGATTACAGGCTTGAGCCACCGCGCCCGGCCCCTTGTTCTTAAAACCCTCAAATGCACAATGAAACTCCCCAGGTGTATTAATGTGAACCCTCTGGTTGTTTGGATTGTGGAAAAATTAGACATTATACGCCAAAATGTATTCTCCTCTTATTAATGGAAAACTATAAACCACTAGATTGCTTTGAAGATAGTACCCTCCAGCAAGGTAGATTGTACATCTTTTCCTAGGAAAGGGCAAATACTATGTAAACATTAACACGCATGCCCTGTTTGGCACTGGTATGCCAATTGTCACTTCCCTCTTCTGTTATTTGGGATACAACAAGATGATCTCCAAATATATTACGCTGGAATATTCTATTCTATAATCCTTCCCCAAGGGAAAAAGTGTGATAATTGTGTTAACTGTACAAACTGATTGTAAAATCAATCAATGGTCCCGGGTAATCCTGTGTATTTTATTTAAATCACAAGAATGTACATTAGATCCAGTGACCCCTCAGGCTATCCCTGAGGCCTCCCCTGGCCCTCGCCTCTGCAGTAAACCTTTGTTACCGCAAAACCACTTGCAAATAAACAAGGTGAGCGTATCAGGACTGGTGCTGTGCAAGCAATGGGACATCTGTGCAAAGCCTTGCAGCGCCTTGCAAAGCTAGCGTTACAGAGGCAGGGCTGACACCGGGTCCGGCCGGTACCCAAGCCAGCGCCACCGCCTGCTGAAGACGCCCCCACCCCACCACCGAGAGCGACCCCCCAGGACCCGCGACAGACCGCAGCAGGACCCCGCCTGGATCCGGAGGTGCCTGGTCCCTCCCCCAGGACACTTCCATGCGGAATCCCCCTTCCTCCGATATAAGAGAAACCCCTGGGCCTTTGACCGGGGGCAGCCAGGCGAGCGCTGGGCGTCGGACAAGCATCCCACGAGCTCGCAGCCTGCCACCGGCAAATCTCGCAGCCCAGTCGGCCGACCCTCTAGGCCGCTGCCAATCCCGGGGCTACGCGTGCGCAGCGAGTCCCGGGTGCGAGGGCCCTCACTCGCCAACTTTGCTGCTGAGCATGCGCAGCACACCCCAGGCCACAGAAAGTGACCGCCGACCCCCACTAGCCCCACTGCTGAGCATGCTCAGCACACCCCAGGCGCCGGAAGCCAACCGTCGACCTCTTAAACTCCGCTGTTGAGCATGCGCAGCACACCCTAGGCGCTGGGAGCTGACCGCCGATCTCGCAATGCCGCTGCTGAGCATGCGCAGCACACGCAGGCGCCGCGCAGGAGGCCCTGACCACCCAGCCGCACTGCTGAGCTAGAGCAGCCCGCCCCAGGCACCGGGAGCGGCCACGGACCCCCTTCCCCGCTGCTGAGCATGCGCAGCATACCGCGGCTCCCGGGCCGCTACCTGGCACCCGGAGAAGGTTGGGCTGTGCGCATCGCTCGGGGGTCGGCGTCGCCCGCACGCTCTGCGAGCTTTCGGGCCGCGTACCTTCCAGTAGAGCACCCCCAGCCGCCGGAGCTGTTCCAGGCCCACCGGGCGGTCGGGGTCGGGGCGGTGGGGTTGCTGCGGGTCGCCCGGGGCGTCGTCCATGTACCAGGCCAGCACCATGACGGACAGAGCGAGGGCTGTGTTCGAGCCGTAGGGCCGCGCTCAGAGCCCGGCGGCCGCGCTTTCTTTTATAGGGAGACGTAGACGCGCCGAGAAGCCGGGATTGGGCGGCGGGGCGGAGGCAGGACTGGCGCGGGGCAGGCCCCACGGCTCCGCTTTTCGGAGGCAAAGGCATTCAAGGCCCGGCCCTGCCCTGGGCACCCTCGGACCTGCCTGAGGCCCGCGGCCCGGGGTCAGCAGTTCTCCAGACGCGCTGGGGGCTGCGTGAAGCTCACCGTAGGCGTCGCACGTGCCTTGTGTATGCCGATGCCGTCTTCCTGCACCTTCAGAACAATCTTGTGAGGCAAACGATGTTAAACGTGTTTAGAGCAAGGAAAGCAAACGCAAATAATAATAAGGATTTTGTTAAGCTCATGCAACCCATATGGGTACAGTTGAGACTTGACAGCTGGGATCCCAGGTATGGGGTGAGACATTGTCCTCCACCTCCCCGTTCTCCAGACTTTTGCAGTATCGGCATTCTGCAATGCTATCCTGTACTTTTTAAACCTCATCTTGTTTCCTCTTTTCATCGTTTCTCCCTTACCCATACACTGTAATGTGCTAGTCTTTGAATAAAAACAAGCTTCCCCATCCCATTCTGAATTTTTCAGTGTAGCTAATAAAGTCCAGCCGCTTGACCATCCTAGATGTCTTTTCAAGCCAACCAACTCAAAAAGATCAGATTATCTCAGCCATTCCCTCAGTGTCTTTAACAAATAACAATAAAGCATACAGGATTTAAATGAGACTGCTTAAGAGCACAACCCCAAAGCATGCAATTGACTCTTGAACTTCCAGAAATATTGCACGGAAAATACACACTTCTTTCATTTCTATTCCCTTGCTCTAATGACTTTGCAAATACATCCTCATTAGAGAGCCTACCTCTCCACCTCTTCATGTGACCAGCTTCTACTCATCCTTCAAGACCGCATCTTAGACGTCATTGCCCATTTTTCTGCGGCACTCATGACAAAGCTTCATGCAAGAGTCGAATGGCAATCTCGCACCTCGCATTTTCTCCTTAACCCACCGCAATAAGGCTTCTTTTCTCACCACTGGAGAACTGCTAATGACTGGCATATTGGCAGATCCAATCATGGCACTTCTGTTCCTACCAGCAACTTTCATCACAGTTGCCCATGCCCTTCTTGAAACATGTTCTCATTTTTCTTCATGAGGGCATCCTGGCTGCTCCCTCTCAGGCCCCTCGTAGCTCCTGCTCCTCTAACCACTGGTTGGTGGAGCATTCCCGACTCTCCACGTCCTGTTCCTATCCACTCGCTCCAGGCGACTTTCCATGTTGTGCTGCCGGCTCCTACAGCCACATCTCCATCCTGGACCTCATTCCAGAACCTCAGGCTTGAGTATCCAGTTGGTAGTGTCACATACATGGCTGATAAGTATGTCAAACCTAACATGGCCAGAACAACTGATTCCCCACACACACCCCCAAACATGCTTCTCCCTAGCCTTTCCCGTCTCAGTGAACGGCAGCACTGACTGCCCGGTGGCTTAATAAAAAAACTAGGTGTACTCTCAGTTTCGCTTTCCCTCACCCTCAAGATCCAATCCAATCTATCAGCAAGTGATGTTGCTTTGAGATTCGAAATACACTGCAAATCTGTTCACTTCTCTCCAGCCCAACTCTTTCCGCCATCTTTTCTTGCCTGATGGAATTGACTACTGAAATTGCCCCCCGCCCCCGCCTCCACCGCTTCCATTTTTGCCCCAGTGCAATCCATTCTATGCACAGCACCGAGAGTGACCTTTTAAAAATAGGAGCCAGATGCCAGGCACAGTGGCTCACGCCTGTAATTCCAGCACTTTGGGAGCCCAAAGAGGGTAGATCACTTGACCAACCGAGGCAACATGGTGAAACCCCCGTCTCTACTAAAAACGCAAAAATTAGCTGGCCGTGATGGTTTGCACCTCTAGTTCCAGCTACTCTGCAGGCTGAGACAGGAGGATTGCTTGAGCCTGGGAGTCTGAAGTTGCAGTGAGTTGAGATTGTACCACTGCACTCCAGCCTGGGTGACAGAGCAAGGATCTGTCTCAAAAAAAAACAAAAACAAACAAACGAACAAAAACATGGAATCCAGTCAAGCCCCTTTCTGCTTCAACCCTCCTTTCTGTAGCCTTGGCCTGACCGGTCACCTCCCAGCCCATGGCCCTCCTGTCTTGTTCTCTGCCCTCCAGCTACTTTGGCCTTTCAGACTATTTGAGTCGTATGCTCCTCCTTCCTTTGGGCCCTTCACCCATGCACTTTTTCCACCGAAAACGCTCTTCCTTCCTCCAAGTACTTTTCTCCTGTACAAAATTCTAATTTCAGCTTAAATATCCCTTTCTTAGAGAAGCCTTCTCTCACCACTCCCTAGACAACCAGATGAGCTCTCCCTTTTAAACACTTTCATAGTGCTAGGTTAGAGTTTGTCAGGACATGTTGACTTAATGTGTTTTCGCCATAGGACTGACCACCCCATGTGCTGTTTGGTACTTGCTGAGTGAATGGATTTGTCTGCATTGCTGAGTGCCATATATACCTTGAGGTCAGAGAATGTGTCTTATTAGTCCCTCAGTGCTTGGTACATAGGAGACAATTTTTTAAAAAGTTTACTGAATGAAAATGAAGGGATAGGATGAGGAACACTCCAAATGGTCTTTACTACCTTACTGTAATTGCACTCCTATCTCATGCTTCTCATTCCCTAGAAAATAGTAATAGTAAGCTGGGTGCAGTGGCTCATGCCTGTAATCTCAACACTTTGGGAAGCCAAGGTGGGAGGATCACTTGAGGCCAGGAGTTCCAGACCAGCCTGGGCAACACAGCAAGACCCTATCTCTAAAAAAAAATTTGTATTAAAACAAAAAGAAAATAGTAATTGTGACAATAATAATAGCAGTGTGTGCTGGGTAGCATTGTAAAGATTATATGCATATTATTCTTTTTACTCCTCATGATTACACTATGAAGTTGGTATGACTTACTATTCACATTTTAAAATGAGACATGGGCTGAGGCAGGAGGACTGCTTGAGCCCAGGAGTCCGAGACCAGTCTGGGCAATGTAGCAAGACCCCATATCATTTAAAAACAAATGAGACAACTAGGACACAAACAGGTTAAGTAACTTATGGTCACACAACCAGAAGTAGCAAAAGCTGGTATTTGAGCTCAGAGAGCCCAGTCCAACAGTCTGTACACATAACTGCTAAAATCGAGCACAAGAAGTAATGATACAGGTTTCATCCCATTCTAGAATAAACTTCATCTTGAAATTGGAAGAGTCCTTCCAGTTCCCCTGCCACCCCCAGGCTGCAGCAGCCCCACACCATTGTGTATCTACCGTTTGTCAGCCTCTGTCTTCAGTTGATGTTCCTTTTTCCTATTAGGTATGGGGGAAACAGTTTTACGCCATAAAAAACATACTTTAGAAAAGCAAGATGATCGACAGGCTCTGAGGAATCTCCAAGGCAGCCCAGCACTTGCTGCTGGCAGGAGTTCAAGTGGCAGAATCAGATGAGAACAGCACTCATTACTACATACAGACATTGCTGGCCCAGGGGATTCCTCCTTTGAAGGGGAATCTTTGGAACTTGAACTGTCTCTTCCAGAAGAATAGCCAGCAGTAGCCCCAAAATATGTTTCATGACCAGAATTTATCACCCCAATGTAAGACACTTGGGAAGAATCTGTTTAGATGTTTTGAAAGACAGATGGTCGCCATCGCCGCAGACCTGTACAGACTGTTATCCGTCTGGGCTTTGTGATGTGCTCCCAACCCAGGGGCATGTTAACAAACCATACAGGGATACAGCAGAGCCACAGAAGACCAGGAAAATTCAAACTGCGGGAATGTGGAACACAGATAAGGCTCTATAGACAGGGGCAGCAAGTTTTCTCTGGAAAAGGCCAGATAGTAAATCCTTTAGGTTTTGTAGACCAAGAGTCAACATTGAAGATGTTATATAGGTACTTGTACAACAACCATATTACAGCGTCAAAACCATTCTTAGTTCATGGAACATAGAAAAATAGGCAGCAGACTGAATCTGGCTCATAGCCTGGAGTTTGCCAATGCCTGCTGTGCACTATTAATAATAGCTAATTTTTATCTGATGATCAAGTGTACTTTACTTCTGGCCTTTGGAAGGAACTGCCAAGAGTCTGAGATGTGTACCCTCCTTGCAAGCTAAGAAATTAGCCTGTCCCAGATTCATGGGTGTTAACAGAAGACATGAGATTACCGACTCAGAGACAAAACACAGCCTATTACTCAGGAGCAACAGCGGTAACAGGGGCCACAGTGTCTGCATTTTTGCACAGGCTCCTGAACACCAGTCCCTACCAGGGGACTTAAAGAGGGATGATACCTGCATTCTCAGTGGGTTGCATTGTAGGGGAGGAACTTTGATCTTGGGAGAACCAAAATATTTTCCTCCAGATAACTGGTCATACTCAGCTATTCAGCAGAAATGCTTCCTGTGTACTTCCCAATTTGTCACAGAGAATGTTAAAAAAAAGTCTACTCAAAGGTTGAAATTTAATAAAACCAGTCATTTTTACAGCTTCATTAAAGACATTCTTAAGAGAAGCGGGGGTTTATTTTTGTTTCTGTTGCTTCAGTGTGGGTGTGTGAAAAACACAATGAATGCTGGTACAGTGTGTACCATGGTGTGGCTTTCTTGGGCACGGATTGCTGAACTCGTCACTGACTTTGCACCCATGAGAGCAATGCTCAACACAGAGAAGAAGGTACATGTCATCCTGGCATTGTGAGAAAAATAGTTTTGACTTCAAACATCCCCATACTGTAAGAACCACAGCTCTCATCTTTTTTGTTGAGGGTACTTTAGGTTGCAGGTGACAGAAATCCAACAAGTTGGCCGGGCGCAGTGGCTCATGCCTGTAATCCCAGCACTTTGGGAGAGCGAGGTGGGCGGATCACAAGGTCAGGAGTTCAAGACCAGCCTGACCAACATGGTGAAACCCTGGGTATGGTGGCGCACGCTTGTAATTCCAGGTATTAAGGAGGGTGAGGTAGGAGAATCACTTGAACCCAGGAGGTGAAGGTTGCAGTGAGCCGAGATTGCGCAACTGCACTCCAGCCTGGGCGGCAGAGTGAGACTCCACCTCAAAAAATGAAAAACAAAAGAAAAGAAAAGAAAGAAGTCCAACAAGTTACCTAAGCAAACAAATGGAAACAGATATGTTGGATCACATAAATGAGAAGGGTTAGAGCAGAACGCACCTCGGGCAAGGCTGGAGTCAGGGCTGAAAGCATGTTCACAGCTCTGTCTCTGCCTCTTGGCCTGTCTTCTCTGTATGTGTGTGTCTCTCTCTTCACTTAGCTTTTCTTCTCTCCCTCTCTCTCTCTCTCTCATTCTCTTTCTCCCCCCTTTCTCCCTCCTTCTATCTCTCTCTCTTCCTCCCTCTGTCTCTCCTTCTCTCTTTCTCTCTCTCCTCCCTTTTCTCCCTCCTACTGTCTCTCTCTCCTTCTCCCTCTGTCTCTCCTTTCTCCTTCTCTCTCTCCTCCATATCTCAACCCTCTTTTCTCTGTGCATTGTCTGAATACTCAGCTACTAGAAAGGAGCTCTCTGCATAGGTCAGGAAACAGCTGCCAGCAGCCCTAAGACTACACTTGCTTGCAATTCAAGGCAAAAGAGCTCTGTTATGTAATGATTGGATATCCAGTCTCATGGGAGATTCCAGATTGCCCAGCCCTTTAGATCTCTGTGGGAGCCTGAGGTGCAGACTCCACTACCCTGAGCCTGGCCGGGTGCCCAGCCTGGGAGGTGCTCTGCCTGGCAGCCCCTCAGCCCATGATCGGTTAGGGAGAGGGGTGTTGGAGAGGCAGACCAACAGGCCAGATGTCCATGACAAATCCTCAGCTGCCGAGGTGCCCTACTGGTGAGTGTTTCCAACAGCTTGCGAGAGAAAGAGATGAGCAAAGCTGCTCTCAACACCATGCTTTCCGGTCTCATACCCTCCCGGCCGTTCCCTGCTGAACCCAGTCTGAGTGCCGCCAGGGCAGACACGATTCTGTGGAGGAGGCTGGGTCTACACCACGCTTGCTGGGAGGGCCAAAACTGACTTAATGTCTTCTACATGGAACAGCCTGAAGGGCTTGCTGGGAAATAGAGAAAACAGTAAGGGACCAGGGGCATCATAAATAACGGAAGACGGTGGTTGGCTGGAAGCTGCGGAGGAGCATCTGGGTCAAAAGATTGTTTCAGGAGCAGTTGAAAGCTAACAGCTAAAAACAGACTATGTTTGCAGTGAAAGCAAGGGTCTCTCTATAAATAAGCCTGGGGTTAACAATAAGACCTGTGTAATGACAACCAGTGAGACTGTCCCAGACCCTACAAGTCAAGGAAGGCTGGCAGGTTCACAGAAGATACCTAAAATGACAGGAGACTGTAATAGATTCCTGTATCAGAGTCATGCCTAGTACTGCACATGAAAAAACAAACACTTCCAGAATACCATTCCAAATTAGGTTAGCAAGTGTTGATCGTTATTGAAGGTAGGTGACAGAGGTATTTGGATGGTCATCAAACCATTCTCTTGTGTAGTTGAAATTTTTTGAAAATTCTCAATTTTTAAACAAGTTATGTTATCTATAGGCCGGGCGCTGTGGCTCACGCCTGTAATCCCAACACGTTAGGAGGCTGAGGCAGATGGATCACCTGAGGTCAGGAGTTTGAGACCAGCCTGGCCAACAAGGTGAAACCCTGTCTCTACAAAAAATACAAAAATTAGCTGGGCGTGGTGGTACACGCCTATAATCCCAGCTACTCGGGAGGCTGAGGCAAGAGAATTGCTTGAACCCGGGAGGCAGAGGTTGCAGTGAGCCGAGATCATTTCATTGCACTCCAGCCTGGGTGACAGACCAAGACTCCATCTCAAAAAATAATAATAAAAAAATTAAAAAGTTATGTTCTCTGTAAATCAAGAAGCAGCCCATCTGTGCACGTGAATTTTCTTAATTGAAAAAGGAGTGTGGGTATAGATTTCTTCACAAAGCAGCAGCATATTCAGACACAGCCGCCTGGAGGCCACAGTCAGCAAAATGCAGTTGAAACGAATTAAAAGGAAAACATTTCTCTTGGTCTTCATACATCTTGGAAGTAAAATGGAGGTTTTTTCCTGGGAGGAAATGCAGGCTGGTTTACAGCATTTCAGTGAACTACGCCAGACCTCGGTGCCCCCAGGATGAAATCTAACCACACGTCCATTCCAGGCTATCTCATTCTGCATTTGTCATCATCTTCAAGGTCATAGTGTCCCCAAAACGTTTCCAAAAATGTGTCTCATGTCACCTAAGTTGTGAGATGATTAGTAAAAAGGGTTTTGAAGTTTAAAAAAAAAATGTGAAAACACCCCGTCCTAGCTCTGTCCTGGGCAGCAGGAAGGCTTGCGATGAAGACACTGTTTCAGGTAACACAACTGTTGGCTCTTTGGGGAGAGGCATGTACTGACTCCGAAAATGCTCCACAGAACATTCTTCGGTGAACACCAGTGTTGGGAGGCCAAGGCAGGGAAGCAGAAACCCAAGAAGGGCGAACAACTGCAGTCGCTTCAGGAATTAGAGAGGTGGCTCCACACGAAGGCAGAATAACTCGAGTCGTTTTAGGAATCAGAGAGGTGGCCCCACGCTCCTTGGCCTAGTCATCACCAGCAGGCCAGCAGCGTGGGCTCCACACACCCTGACTTGGGAGCTTGGCGTCCTGGGACACAGGGAGGGCGCAGGGCTCAGAGGCACCCCTCCCCCAGCCAGCCTGCACTCTTCCCCAGTCTGCAGGGCACCACCCCCACCACCCCCCAAAAGAGAAAAATCACACAGGGTGGGGCAGAGAGCGAGGCATCAGGTGGGAGCACAGTGCTGTGTGTGCGGAAGGGGGGTCATTGGTGTGTGGTGTGTGTATGGTGTGGTGTATGAGGGGAGTGGTGTGTGCATATGGTGTGGTGTATGTTGTGTGGTGTGTGTGTCTGTTGTATGTGTGTATACTGTGGTGTGTGTGGTGTGTGTAATGCCTGGTGTACGTGGTATGTGTATAGTATGTTGTGTGTTGAATGTGTGTGGTGTGTGTATGGTGGGGTGTGTATGGTATGGTGCGTTGTATGTGTTGTGTGATATGTGTGGTGTATGGCATGTGTGGTGTGTGTGATGTGGGTGTGGTGTACTGTGTGGTGTGTGTATAGTGTGTTGTGTGTTTGGTGTGTGTGGTATAGTGTGTTGTATATGTGTGGTGTGCTGTGCGTATGTGGTATCTGTAGTGCATGGTGTGATGTGTGGTGTATGTGTGGTATGTTATGTGGTGTGTTTATGGTATGGTGTGTTGTATGTGTGGTGTGTGATGTGTGTGTATGGTGTGTAGTGTGTGTTGTATGTGGTGTGTGTGTGGTGTGTGTGGTATGTGTTGTGTGTGTTGTCTATGGTGTGTGTGCTGTGCTTTGTGTGCTCTGTGTGGTGTGTTGTGTGTGGTGTGTGTTGTGTATGGTGTGTTGTGTATGGTGTTGCGTTTGTGTGTGTTGTCTATGGTGTGTGGTGTGTTATTTGGTGTGTTGTGTGTTGCATATCGTATGGTGTTTGCGTGTGTTATCTATGGTGTGTGGTATGTTGTGTGTGGTGTGTGTATTGTGTGTTGTGTTGTGTGTGCTGTGTGATATCTGTTGTGTGTGGTGTGTTGTGTATGGTGTGTTGTGTGTTGTCTGGTGTGTGGTGTGGTGCGTGTGTTGTGTGTGCTGTCTGGTGTGGTGTGTGTTGCGTGTAGTGTGTGTGCTGTGTGGTATGTGTTGTGTGTGGTGTGTTGTGTTGTGTATGGTGTATGTTATCTGGTGTGTGGTGTGTTGTGTGTGTTGTGTGGTGTGCTGTGTGGTATGTGCTGGGTGTGGTGTGTTGTGTGTTGTGTATGGTGTTGTATGTTATCTGGTGTGCTGTGTGGTATGTGCTATGTGTGGTGTGTTGTGTGTTGTGTATGGTGTTGTATGTTATCTGGTGTGGTGTGTGTGGTGTGTGGTGTGCTGTGTGGTATGTGTTGTGTATGGTGTGTTGTGTGTTGTGTGTGCTGTGTGGTATGTGTTGTGTGTGGTGTGTTGTGTTGTGTATGGTGTGTTGTGTGTTGTCTGGTGTGTGGTGTGGTGTGTGTGTTGTGTGTGGTGTATGGTGTGTTGTGTGTTGTGTGTAGTGTGTGTGCTGTGTGGTATCTGCTGTGTGTGGTGTGTTGTGTATGGTGTATGTTATCTGGTGTGTGGTGTGGTGTGTGTCGTGTGGTGTGTGGTGTGCTGTGTGGTATGTGCTGTGTTGTGTGTTGTGTATGGTGTATGTTATCTGGTGTGTGGTGTGGTATGTGGTGTGCTGTGTGGTATGTTGTGTGTTGTGTATGGTGTGTGTTGTCTGGTGTGTTGTGTGTGTAGTGTGCTGTGTGTTGTATATGGTGTGTTGTGTGTGGTGTGTTGTGTATGGTGTGTTGTGTGTTGTCTGGTGTGTGGTGTGGTGTGTGTGTTGTGTGTGGTGTATGGTGTGTTGTGTGTAGTGTGTGTGCTGTGTGGTATCTGCTGTGTGTGGTGTGTTGTGTGTTGTGTATGGTGTATGTTATCTGGTGTGTGGTGTGGTGTGTGTCTGGTGTGTGGTGTGGTGTGTGTCTGGTGTGTGGTGTGTGGTGTGCTGTGTATGTGCTGTGTGGTGTGTTGTGTGTTGTGTATGGTGTATGTTATCTGGTGTGTGGTGTGTTGTGTGGTGTGCTGTGTGGTATGTGTTGTGTGTGGTGTGTTGTGTGTTGTGTATGGTGTGTGTTGTCTGGTGTGTTGTGTGTGTAGTGTGTTGTATATGGTGTGTTGTGTGGGTGTGTGCGCGAGCGCTTGCGTCTGCACAGGTGCTGGAGGAGCCGTGTGCGTCCGGGGAGCTGGCGGGCCGAGGCCGCGGGAGGCTGGTGGGCTGCCGTGGAGTCTGGAACCCTCGGCTGAGCTCCTGGCTGAGCGCTCCTCAGCCCGCGGGGATCCCGCCCTCATCCTGAGCCTCTGGGGAGGACCCGGAATGAGCGCGTCTCCAGACACGCTGTCTGCGCTGGGCACTGCAGCCCGAAGCCGAAGTAGAAGCCCGGCCTGGCTGCTCCACCTCACGGGCCACCTCCAGGGTGTGTCACACTGAGAAACGCGCCCGCCCGCAGAGTGACGCCTAGACCCTGGCCTCGCATCACACTAAGATCCCCGCTGAGGCCTGCGTCCTGCTCCCTGACCATCACGCGTGTGCTAGCGTGTCCCTTCCCGCGTGTGCATGCCTTGCACTCTACCCGCACGTGCAGGGGCATTCACGACACTGGGGGACTCTGCGCGTCGCCCTCCTCGAGACTGCAGTGCACGCCCCTGGGGGGCTTGTGAGCCCCTCTCCCCGTGCCACCTCCCTCGTGCCCACCTTCCCGGGTGCAGCTCTAAACGGCCCTGTCTGGGAAACTCGCCCACCGCATGTTGATTTCTAACACGTTGAGAGCCAAGAGCCGCATGGCCACACACGGACATCACTGCTTAATGACCCGCAGGACTCCACTGCAACACGGAGCCGTCGTTTATGTAAATACTTCTATTGTTGCTTTTTAGATTGTTGCTGTTTGTGACTTTACATTACATTCTTGTTCATGTTTTATCCACTGTTATTATTTGCTTAAGATAAAATGTAAAACATACGTTATCTATAGTTGTGCAAGACATTGCCCTGGGGGAAAGTGTGTGAAGGAGACACAGGACCTCATTGTACTTTTTCTGCACCTGCCTGTGAATCGATACTTATTCAAAACTACATAGTTTTAAGATCACGTTAGCTTCAACAACGAACGGTGCTGGAACAAGTGAATATCCCACAAAACACATATGCACACGAAACTTGGGTTATCTTCTTCAATTTAGCCTGAAGGAACTAATTTTCTGAATTTAAAATGCAGAAGCTGCATGTAGCTTGAACCCGGGTCGCAGCCACTCAGGAGGCAGAGGTGGCAGGATCGCTCCCGCCCAGGAGGTCAAGGCTGCAGTGCGCCGTGATCGTACCACTGCACTCCAGCCTGGGCCAACAAAACCCCACCACATGTAATTAGTTGTTTGCCATGACTGTTACTGTGCAAACTGTGGAAGAAAGAAACATGTACTAAAATCTCCAGCGGGACCCGCATGTCCCTATCTGACGGACATTTCAAGACATTTGAAACTCCGAAGCAGTCTCTCGTGATGTGCTCAAAACACCCCCATTCCGTGTGCCTCACACGGTGCAAAGCTCTGGGCCTGGCAGCACGGGCCGCCCTGCCAGCCTCAGGATCAACCAGGGCAAAGCATCGCCCTTTGCTGCCCCCGCCTTCTGTCTCCTGTCTCACCCTGCCTGCGCTCCTCTGTGTATGGTGCCCTGGGACATAACCCCAGAGATCTCAGAGCGGACACATGCTCTCCCCCTCCAGCCCTGTCAGTCCACCGCTATGCCCTGGCCCGGCCCTAGTGCCACCACTGGGCTGGGTGGTTGACACTGCAAATGCCCCCAGACCACTGAGGGGCTTAGGCAGGCACCATTTTCTGCTGAAATGCAAGGAATCCCTCTTCCTAAAGGCCAGAAAGAGAGCTAACTGATGGTGCTTAGCTTGGAGGCACTCACCACCCATTGATCACCTGAACGGAAAATGTTGAGGGAGTGCTAGACGAGGCCGTGAGACGTGAGACTGTGTAAGCGACACAGTACAGGGAAGAAGGAAAGAGAGTATTATTATTATTTATTATTATTTTTTCTTTTTCTTTTTTGTGAGACGAAGTCTGGCTCTGTCGCCCAGGCTGGAGTGCAGGGACGCGATCTCAGCTCACTGCAAGCTCCACCTCCCAGGTTCATGCCATTCTCCTGCCTCAGCCTCCCAAGTAGCTGGGACTACAGGCGCCCGCCACCATGCCCGGCTAATTTTTTGTATTTTTAGTAGAGACAGCGTTTCATCGTGTTGGTGTTAGCCAGGATGGTCTCGATCTCCTGACCTCGTGATTCGCCCACCTCAGCCTCCCAAAGTGCTGGGATTACAGGCGTGAGCCACCACGCCCGGCTGGAATGAGAGTATTAGTATTAGTAGTACGGGGAAGAAGAAATGAGAGTATTAGTAGTAGTAGTATGGGGAAGAAGGAATGAGAGTATTATTATTAGTAGGATGGGGAACAAGGAATGAGAGTATTAGTAGTAGTATGGGGAAGAAGGAATGAGAGTATTATTATTAGTAGGATGGGGAAGAAGGAATGAGAGTATTATTATTAGCAGGATGGGGAAGAAGGAATGAGAGTATTATTATTAGCAGGATGGGGAAGAAGGAATGAGAGTATTATTATTAGCAGGACGGGGAAGAAGGAATGAGAGTATTATTATTAGTAGGATGGGGAAGAAGGAATGAGAGTATTATTATTAGCAGGACAGGGAAGAAGGAATGAGAGTATTATTATTAGCAGGATGGGAAACAAGGAATGAGAGTATTATTATTAGCAGGATGGGAAACAAGGAATGAGAGTATTATTATTAGCAGGACGGGGAAGAAGGAATGAGAGTTATTAGCAGGACGGGGAAGAAGGAATGAGTGTATTAGTAGTAGTAGTATGGGGAAGAAGGAATGAGAGTATTGTTAGTAATGCAGGGAAGGGAAGAAGGAATGAGAGTATTATTAGTAGGATGGGGAAGAAGGAATGAGAGTTATTAGCAGGACAGGGAAGAAGGAATGAGTGTATTAGTAGTAGTAGTATGGGGAAGAAGGAATGAGAGTATTATTAGTAGGATGGGGAAGAAGGAATGAGAGTATTATTATTAGCAGATAATGGGATTGCATACCTGGCAAACCCAAGGAAATTAACAGTAGAAGTGTTAAGACATAGTAGGAGAGTGAGGGTATTGTTACAAAAGACAGTGACTTTTCCGTATAAACAAGAACAGTTTCTAATAGCCTTAATTGCATTAAAAAGCAAATTAACTTGGAACAAACTTAATGTGCCCCAAAACTGTGCTGCCACCCTGTGCTTCCAGCATTTGCAGAAATTTGGATACAGCAGCTCTGTTCATTTTACTTTGAGTCCCTGCAAAACTCCGGGACACTCTTCCGAGGGCAGGATTTTCTAGCTCCCCATGCCTAAGACATTGTTTTTGCATCGAGTAGCGTATTTCAGCAGATCTAGGATTCCATCGGCCCCAGCGTACACAATCACTCTGGCGCCCTTAGGAAGGGCGAAAGCGGCTCCACAATGGTGCAGTAACCGTAATGGGTGGATACAACCCAGCAATTCCTCTCTATCCCTCTGCTGGGGTCTCAAGGACATCTAGATACGGATCCTTCCCTCCATCTTGGTCAAATCTCAGGGCAGGTTCCATGATCACTGGTTGTGTTTTACCATCTCCTTGTAGAAGAAATGTTTTCTCACCCCCACCCCAAGAAGAGAGCATCGCAGGCCTTCCTCCTGCAGGTCTTCAGCTAGGTTTGGAGGACAAGTGCACAGGGGAGGTGGCAGGAAGAGGACGCAGGGACTCCCACTGCAAGCTACTGCATGGCATCACAGAGAGGTGCCGGGTGAGTCCCACCAAGGTCACTGCTACTAATGAGCCCCTCGCAGAGGCCCTTCTGAGCGGGTCAGCAACCCTGCCATGTTTTCACACGTGTCGCATTGAATCATGACAATGTGGCAGCCGACCAGCTATGGTTGAATGGTCCAAGAATCTTTCCCAGAGCCTTTAGAAAAAGCTTAGGGCGCTGCGTTGTAGGATATGTTGTGGAGGGAACCAGGTCACCTTTCACATTCTTTCCTGTTTTGATTCATTCTCTTGTTACCAATAATCTCAATACAATACATGCCCAGTAGACTCTAAAAAGAACAAAAGGCAAACTTCTCACAATGGAAAGTGACAAACTCACCCCTGCAGGCAGGCCCTCAGGCACATGGGAGGGTGGCAGGGTCTGCTGAAGGGGGGTGTGAGGCTGGTAAGTGAGAAATTAGAACTGAAATTCATATTGCAATTTTCTGTCCTTTTAGGAAGTCATATAATCTTCTGTGACTCTCTAGAAACGAGTGAGCTTGTTTTGCAAAGAAAAATGTATTTGACAGTAACGGTGAATTAGAGATGAATGAGCACATGAAGAAATAGAAGAAAGCCCCGATAGTGTTTCAGAAAATTATAAATTGAATAAAGTTATTTACAATTCTAGAATAAACCAATGTGGAGAAAGGTCATTGAATCCCTTTGTAAACACGTGTGTGGTTTTCTCAGGGTGGAAGCACCCGGCCATCACCAGTGCCACCCAAATGCACATTAGACAGTGTCCAGTCTTTTGCAGATACGCCTTGGAATGCTGATCCCTTGGTCCTCCGGGCAGCTGCACAGGGCGCGAGGTGGCCTGAGCCGCCGAACCAGGAGTAACTCTGCTCAAGGATCCCAGGAGGGAGCTAAGCAGGACAGCCAGCCACTGAAGACGCACACTGGGAAACAGCCAGCCAACGGCATGCTGACGCGCGTGCGTCCTCGTGTGGCCAAGGGTGCTGGTCACACCCAATTTCAGCAGCTGGCCCCAAACCATGAAGCACCTTCAGGACGAGGGCCTGGGGCTGCTGGGAGCTGGAGGTCAAGGCAGAAGAAGGAGGAGAACAGCTCAGATGGGGGCTTTGGGAGATGGTTTGGTGGGTCTCTGGGGCTCAGCTCCAGGCAGAGCCCAAAAGCTGTGTTTTAGAGACTGTTCGAGGCTAACATGCCCTTGTAGAGACTCGTAAAGGAGTTGCAGGGTGACTGACTAATAATGTATGTGTGTTTTGCAATGGAGAGCTTTGATGCTATGAAAAAATTCTTGATCTGGAAATGTTTGAGTGGATATAAAATCTAATTGCAACTTTACATTTCTCCATAAAAAGAAAGGAAGGGCTGTTTAACATTTTCATCTGTTTTTGCATACAGAGTTTCTTATCAATGGTGACTATCAAGAATTTGGGCCGGGCACGGTGGCTCATGCCTGTAATCCCAGCATTTTGGGAAGCCAAAGGGGATCACCTGGGGTCAGGAGTTCGAGACCAGCCTGACCAATATGGAGAAACCCCGTCTCTACTAAAAATACAAAAATACAAATACAAAATAAAAATACAAAATTAGCTAGGCATGTTGGCACATGCCTGTGATCCCAGCAACTCAGGAGGCTGAGGCAGAAGAATCGCTTGAACCTGGGAAGTGGAGGTTGCAGTGAGACGAGACAGTGCCATTGCACTCCAGCCTGGGCAACAAGAGCGAAACTCCATCTCAAAAAGAAGAAAAGAATTTGAAGAGGCTGGGAGGGTTGCTCACACCTGTAATGCCAGTGCTTTGGGAGGCCAAGGCAGGAGGATTGCATGAGCCCAGGTGTTAGGACCAGCCTGGGCAACATACAGAGACCCTGCCTTTACAAAAAAATTCAAAATTAGCGAGGTGTGGTGGTGCATACCTGTAGTTCCAGCTCCTCAAGAGGTTGAGGTGGGAGGATTGCTTGAGCCCAGGAGTTCAAGGCTGCAGTGAGCTATGATTGCTCCACTGCACTCCAGCCTGGACGACAAAGTGAGGCAAAAAAGAATTTCAAGAGATCATCATTAAAAAGCCATGGATGGGAAGTCTACAGCTATTTTAATTATAAACCTGATAGGAAAAAGTTATGTTTCCAGAAGTTGCTCATGAAATGTTTGAAGAGTGTTTCTTTGGAAGTTGTATACAAGTTTGCTACTTACGGTCTTTGGTCTTCCCTAATACTTTGTACTTTATTGGTGTTATAAGTACAGTTGTTGCAGAAGCCCAAATACCAGGTTCATGTACCTGCTGTGTAGCTGATGCCGAACACTGCGACACAGCTGCCTGGAGACAGAGAAAGGTTTATTCCATTTGGCCGAAGCAAGGAGACAAGCGAGCAAGATTTCTCACATCCGCCTTGACAAAGAGATGAAGAGAGAGTTTTTATGCAGCTGACGAGCCAGGGAGAGGGAGTTTCGGGGAATAGAGGGAAAGTCCCTGCTTATTCCGTGTCGGCTAACACCTCAAGCGACCGGGCCTCCGGGTGTCAGCACCTGGTCTCAGCACTTTCAAGGCACTCGCTCCGTCTGCAAACATTTCTCATGACCCTGATGTTATCTCCTCCCGTTTGACAAAGAAACAGCAGCTCAGCAGTTTATAATGATGTTGTGGCAACAAGAAATAATGGGCACAAAGCGAGTGGTTCACAGGTGCCAGCCAGAGAGGGCCTGATCAGAACATTCATTATTTCAGTCACTCACTGAAACATGCTGAGTCCTGAACTCCCATGCAGCCCGGTTACTCAGCCTCACATCCCTTGATGGGGATGGGTTCTAAGAAAGGTGTCCTTGGTGATTTCACATCCCTAGATGGTACAGCCCACTACACACCCAGGCCTTTGGTACAGCCTATGGCTTCTGGGCTGTAAACCCGTACAGCGGGCCACTGCTCTCAATCCTGCAGGCAACTGTCACACAATGCTAAGGATTTGTGTATCTAAGCATAGGAAAGTCACAGCAAAAACACGGTGTTATCTGATGAGGCCACTGTTGAATATGCATCATTGACAGAAATGTTGCTATGCAGTGCATGACTGCATCTAAAGAATTTAATGAAAATTTTCACTGAGGCCCTCAGAGGTTTACCCAACCCCCTCCACTTGGCCCCAATGTGCTGTAGAAATCACATTTTCTAGCCATGCCCCGACATTATAAAGGCCGGGAACCATTGCACTAACAGGCATGGAGGTGCTCTCCCGCGCAGACAGGACTGAAGGAGCTGCTGGCCCTTCAGGCAGAGCGAGGCGAGCAGCAGGCCTCCCAGGCCTCCGTGCCCACAGAGAAGCCGATCACGCTGCCTCAGGGGAAGGGAAAGGACGCATAAAATGTCACCCAGGCCTCTTCTCCAAAGCCAGCCACGAGGCTTGCTCCTTCCTCACACTGCCCTCTCAGAACTCACCTCTCCTGGCACATCCTGGTGCCAACAAACACCCTGCAAGCATTGACTGAGACCTGGCTAGAAGTCTGGTTCTGTTCCAGGAGCTGGGAACCAAGAAGGGAGCAGAGAGAGAAAACTTCTGCCACAGGGAGTTCATTTTCTAGGTGGAGAAACAGACCAAAATACATACAAATAAAATATGTTGAAAGCAAGCCACTGGTGTGCTGGTAAATGTTTCACAGCAGCTCTGGGGGATGGCGGCCCCTGACCTGCAGCACTGGCTGACTTCTGCGGAGTAAGTCCTCCCACTATAGCCACCTCCAAACTCCCCGTATGAAGGCACTGACCACAGAGAGGGGAAGGGGGCTCACTGCTGGCTCTCCTGGGCTTGGGCACATCTGATAGTTCCACAGTGACAAGTTACAGGAAGAAGGAACGTGAGCCAGGAGTTGCAATATTTTCGGGGAGAGATCCGGGAGGCCTAAGAAAGTGCCATTTGATGGCAGAGCTGCTGTGGAAAACAGGATGCCTGCTCCTCCGAGAGCCAAACACAGAATGACCACAGGACCCCGCAATCTCCCCTCCACGTACCGCCCAAAGAAATGGAAAGCAGGGACACAAACAGGCAGGGGCACTCCCCTGTCCACAGCAGCATTCTGCACAAAGCCCGAGAGGCAGAGACAACGCAGGCTCCTGTGAATGGCGACTGGATAAGCGAAGCGTGCTTCCTCTGAGAGTGGCAGGTGACAGATTCTAGGCAGACTGGGGCAGGTCCCCAGTGAAACCGACCTTCAAGCCAAAGACAGCCTGAAGCTGGAAAACCGGGCTGCCAGTTCCAGGTGAAGTCCATGACCTTTTAGCCAATCAAATGGGGATTTTTCTAGGCCCACCCATGGACCAATCAGCACACACTCCCCCATTCTGAGCCCATAAAAACCCTGGACGCAGCCACATGGCGGGGACTACCACCTTTGGGTGGAGACTACTCACCTTCAGGTAGCGGATGCCCATTCTCAGGTCCCCTCAACACTGGGAGCTGACCCCTCATGCAATACAAGTTGTTTCTGCCCTGCTCACTCTCCAGTTGTCTGCATAAGTTCATTCTTCTGGATGTGGGACAAGAACTTGGGACCTGCAGAACAGTGGGTGCAAAGAAGGGCTGTAACACCATAACCCTCCCTCCTGCTTGCTGAGCAGTGGGGGAGAAGAAGCCGCTGGGTGCCACACACCCCTGTTTGCTGAAGTTGCGGGCAGCGGGAAAGCTGCAGTGTTTCCCAAGAGCCCAGACCTCAGACTCCCTGAACCAGGGCTGTAACGTGCCCTGATCGCCGAGCCACGGGTGGCGGGAACGGTTGAGCTGTGAGACTGTTGGGGCTCTGCGGTTCCTGGTGTCTCTGGGTTTTTGGGCACCGCCACATTCCCCTCACCCAGACACTGGTGCCCAGGGCAGAAGCATGTCGTGGCACGCCTGGCCCAATCACCAGCTGAGCGTACCTGTGGCAAGCGTGGGATCTGGGCCGAGGTGCAAGCCAAGCACAGCCCACTGGGCTAAGTGTGCGGAGTACCTCCAGCAGCGAGCCTTGGGCCCAGTGAGGCCAGGCAGGGGCGCCAGCAACCACGGAGGTCTCCGGCTGGTGAAGTGGCACCGAGAAAATCCTGTGCCACATCCACACAATGGAGTATTCTTCAGCCTTAACAGGAAGGGAATTGTCACACCTGCTACCATATGGAGAAACCTTGAGGACATTAGGGTCAGTGAAATAAGCCAGGCCCAAAAGAACAAATCCTGCATGATTCCATTTACACGGGGTCCCTAGAGGAGTCACACTCATAGAGATGGAAAGCAGAACAGTGCTGCCAGGGGCTGGGGAACGGGGCTGGGGAGTCTGTGTCCAACAGGAGCTGAGCTTCC
Source organism: Rhinopithecus roxellana (assembly GCF_007565055.1). NCBI lineage: Eukaryota > Metazoa > Chordata > Mammalia > Primates > Cercopithecidae > Rhinopithecus > Rhinopithecus roxellana. The sequence continues at coordinate 53,298,309 of NC_044565.1, read as the reverse complement.
GTCTGGGAAGATGAGAAGTTCTGGAGATGGAGGGTGCTGAAGGCTGTACAGCAGTGTGAGTGTACTTAATGCCACTGAACTGCACACTTTAAAATGGCTAAGATGGGCTGGCCACAGTAGCTCACACCTGTAATCCCGGCACTTGGGGATGGTGAGGCAGGCAGATCACTTGAGGTCAGGAGTTTGAGACCAGCCTGACCAACATGGCAAAACCCTGTTTCTACTAAAAATACAAAAAAAAAAAAAAAAAAAGCCAGGCGTTGTGGTGTGTGCCTCTAGTCCCGGCTACTTGGGAGGCTGAGGCAGGAGAATCACTTGAACCCTGGAGACAGAGGCTGCAGTGAGCTGTGACTGCACCACTGCACTCCGGCCTGTGTGACAGAGTGAGACCCTCCTGTCTCAAAAAAAAAAAAAAAAAGATGTTAACTTTGTTATGTACCATAATTTTAGAAATCAGTAATTTTTACAAAGAAAGTTCCGTCTGAGTAAAGCCCAGGCAGTGGAACAGCAAAACCCCTGAGGCAGGAGTGTTCCCAGCACGTTGAGGAGCAGCAGTAAGAGCTGCAGTTTCCTGCCTGTAAAATAAAACAAATGGGCCTTGACAAAGACCCTCCCAGACCAAGCTTGCGTCCACCCCTCCAAGTCCCCTCCCCTCCCGGACCAAGCTTGCATCCACCCCTCCGAGTCCCTCTTGTGGACCAGGCTCTGACCTTGGGCTACGTCCTGGGCTGGCTCCATTTGAGCAAATCCTGCTGAGCCTGCTTGGGGAAACCCACGCTGGGCACCTGAGAGTCCCCTGACTCCTGACGTTTCCACGAAGGAATTTCTGTCCACAGGTCCCCACCCCGCTCCAGGGCTGTCAGCTCCCACCCATCCCTGTACTCGGATTTGACCCCCATCTCTCTCCTTTACTGCAAACCTCACTGGAGTGGGCCCTTGAATACTTCTTCACACCCCTAACAAGGATAATTCATGTTTTTCTTTACCAAGCATCCTAACCTACCGTTTCAGCCTGCTCAGGCTGCTGGGACAGAAGACCACAGGCTCCAGGGCTTGAAACAACGGAAATCTATTTTCTCACAGTTCTGGAGGCTGCAAGTCTGAGGTCAAGGTTCCTGCTGGTTCCGTTTCTGGTGAGGCTCCTTCCTGGCTCGCAGAGGCTGGCATGTGGCCTGTCCCAGGCGAGTGGCCCTGGGGGCAGGAGGGCACACGAGCACTCTGGGGTCTCCCCTCACAGGGACACCAATCCCATTGGGTCAGGGCCCCACCCTTTTTGTTTTAGATGGAGTCTCGCCCTGTTGCCCAGGCTGGAGTGCAGTGGTGCGATCTGGGCTCACCGCAAGCTCCGCCTCCCGGGTTCACGCCATTCTCCTGCCTCAGCCTCCCAGTGGCTGGGATTACAGGCGCCCGCCACCTCGCCCGGCTAGTTTTTTTGTATTTTTAGTAGAGACGGGGTTTCACCATGTTAGCCAGGATGGTCTCAATCTCCTGACCTCGTGATCCACCCACCTCGGCCTCCCAAAGTGCTGGAATTACAGGTGTGAGCCACCACGCCCGGGCAGCCCCACCCTTATAACCTTAACCCCAGTACCTCCTAAGAGGCCCCTCTCCAAACACAGCCACACCAGGGTTAGGGGTTTAACATGAATTTTGGGGGATCCATTCAGTTCGTAACAGCTGTGATCCCCGTAAGTTTTCCTCTGGGTTTCAAAATGTTAGGTTAAAGCATGTTGTCTACCTAAAAGGAGCACACTACGTATTATATGAACCTCAGATACACACACATGGTGCCGTGTCACAGTTTCACAGAGCGGATGGGAGCTGCAAAGACTGGGGTGGGATCCGAACGTCTCAGCTAGGCACGTGTCCACTGGGTTTTCTGCTGGTGAGAGTTCTGCAGGTAACGTACCCATGCCCTTTACCTGCCCTCTTTGAAGGCAGACCTTTCAAATATTTTTTATCAAATATTTATTAGCAGGTATTACAACATGATTCAAAGATCAAGATAACATATAAAAGGCCAGGCACAATGGCTCATGGCTCTAATCCCAGCATGTTGGGAGGCCAAGCCTGGAGAATTGCTCGAGCCCAGAAGTTGAAGACCAGCCTGGACAATACAGTGAGACCCCAGCTCTAAGAAAAATAAAAATTAGCTGGGCATGGTGGCACACACTTGTAGTCTCAGCTACTTAGGAGGCTGAGGCTGGAGTGAGCTCAGGAGGTGGAGGCTGCAGTAAGCTATGACAGCGCCACTGTACTCCAGCCTAGGTGACAGAGCAAGACCCTGTCTCAAAAGAAGAAAAAAAAAGATTAAAGAAAATCTTTTTGGCCCGGCACAGTGGCTCATGCCTGTAATCCCAGCACTTTGAGAGGCCAAGTTGGGCAGATCACCTGAGGTCAGGAGTTTTGAGACCAGCCTGATCAACATGGAGAAATCCCGTCTCTACTAAAAATACAAAATTAGCCAGGTGTGGTGGTGCACACCTGTGATCCCAGCTACTTGGGAGGCTGAGGCAGGAGAATCGCTTGAACCCGGGAGGCGGAGGTTGCGGTGAGCTGAGATCGTGCCATTTGCACTCCAGCCTGGCCAACAAGAGCTAAACTCTGCCTTGAAACAATTTTTTTTTTTTAAGATAGCACACAGGCTGGGCACAGTGGCTCACACCTGTAATCCCAGCACTTTGGGAGGCTGAGGCGGGTGGATCACATGAGGTCGGGAGTTGGAGACCAGCCTGGCCAACATGGTGAAACCCTGTCTCTACTAAAAATACAAAAAAATTATCCGGGCATGGTGTTGGACCCCTTGTAGTCCCAGTTACTCAGGAGGCTGAGGCAGGAGAATCATTTGAACCCAGGATGCGGAGGTTGCAGTGAGCCGAGATCGCACCACTGTACTCCAGTCTGAGCAATAAGAGCAAAACTCTCTCTCAAAAAAAAAAATTATATACAAATATAAAATAAAAAATAAAAAGATAGCACACAAAGATGCACAGACCAGGAAGTCTCATCACTGCCCTGTTCCCACCCACAGCATCCTCTCCCCATTCCCAGTGTAATAGAGGAATAGCTCAGTGTTTGTGAATTTTTATTTATCCTCTCTGACGCAAAAGGCAGCCTGCTGTAACATGAATCCGTACTCTCCTTTTTCCACTTAACAGCGCCCAGAGAGCCTTCTGGTCTATGGGTACTTACGGGGTCTGTCGCTCTAACGCTGTTTATTCCATGGCCGCTTCAGGTCCCAGTATTGTTTCCAGTTCTCTGATATTGAAAACCTGGTCATCTTTTACTTTTATGTGTGCAAGGTGTATTTACAGCAGACAATCTGCAGAGTAGGGGCTGGTGGATTGACGTTCAAAGCATTTGTAATTCTGACAGTGGGCAATGCCTCTGTCTGGTGTTGAGTGGTGCCGATCTGCACTCAGCACCAACACAGATGAGCACACGTTTCCAGGCAGCCTCATCAACATATGCACTGTTGCTAGTATCATACAGAGAAATGGTGTCTAGGTGTTTTAATCTGCATTCTCTTGTGAGCGAAGTTGAGCATCTTTTCATTCCTAAAGGACCATGAGTGTTTCTTTTTCTGTAAGCAATTTGGCCAATCCATTCTTCTGAGTTATTAGTTTTTTCCATTTCTAGTTCTTATATATTAGGGAAATTAGTCCTCTGTGACATGAATTGCAAATTCTTTTCCTAGTTTGTTTTTGCTTATGGCTCTTCAAAACCCTTTTTTATATTAAGCTTTTTATGTATATGTAGTCTTCTTTCGTGGTTGCTGGATGTTAAATCCTAGGTTAAAGACCCTTGTTTACTGTTGAGGTATTGCCTTTAATATACACGAATCTGTGCATATTTAGGTTGAGAGAACAGCTCTGTCAGCTGGGGGTAGAGAAAGCAGCCCATTCTCCGTTTCCCCCTTCATTCATATTTGTCTTTGTCCAAAACCCTACCACCATATACTGGCGGCTTCCCGTATCACCAAAGAATGTTAATTTGGGGGCATATTTTGATGAAAGTTGTTCTTTGACAAATACTTATGTCAACACAATATTAGAGTCGCCTTGTGCCAATTCCTGTCTCTCAATGGGCAATTAAGAAAGAAAGCTGCTGTAACGAGCTGGCCAGGTATTCACCCAGCATAGTCAGTGTCTTCTGTGTGCCAGGAGACACAATGCGGGCAGCTATAGCCGGCCCTCCCCGTGTTACTCCTGAGTGTTTACGAACTGAGGAACCACGACCACCACGATCGTTGCTACATGTTTTGTTCTGATGACATCCTTTTCCTGAGTCCTGAATGTCAGCTCATCACGTTAACAAAAAAGGGGCTTCAGTTGAGTGACCTATTCCTTCTCGCTCCAGAAGTACTAGAATATTAGAATTAGGAAAGAGACTGGAAATCTACACCAAGGTCCTCCTTTTCAGACACATCATCTGAGGCCCAGACTTGCTCAACTTGAAATGAACAGCATCACCTGAATCAGGAGTGCAGATTCCACTGGTTCCTATTTACAGTCACCCAAGCTGTCCACCAGCCAGGAGGGCTTTTTCTTTCTCATTTTGTTTGACCTCCGGCTTCGTGCACTTTTGTGCCTGTCCTATAAGATGGCAGAGTGGCTATCTTCAGGCTTCAGCAACGGGGTGACACCGTAATGCACCAGTACCGGCAGACACCAGGAGAGAGGGGAGTTCTGCATAAAGAACACTTCTTCAATGGCCTCTATTTGTACGGCATGAACATCCTATTAAAGTAGCACCAGTTGAAAGCTTATATATTCCACAATATGTAGCACAATCTGATATAACAGTCACTCAAATATTTTCTGAGTTGGAGCTGATTAAGATGCAATTATGTATCACTGTAAACTTCTAGATACAAAAAATGCAGCTGATTTTGATTCTCATTTTCTTTTAATAAAAAAATTGCCCCCTAAAACTTTATGATTCGTCTTTTAACTAAAAGTGTTGGACCTTTCCTTCCCTCCGGCTTCATGCGCTTTCTGCTGTACTGACATAGTATTTTTTTTTTTTTTTTTTAGACAGAATCTAACTCTATCACCCAGGCTGGAGTGCAGTGGCGCGATCCTGGCTCACTGCAACCTCTGCCGCCTGGGTTCAAGCAGTTCTTCTGCCTTGGCCTCCCGAGTAGCCAGGATTACAGGCACCTGCCACCGCGCCTGGCTAATTTTTGTATTTTTAGTAGAGATGGGGTTTTACCATCTTGTTCAGGCTGGTCTTGAACTTCTGACCTCATGATCCACCCGCCTCAGCCTCCCAAAGTGCTGGGATTACAGGCCCACCCAACATCATTCATATTTGTGAAAATCCCAGACTGTAAAGTTTCTAGAGGCATAACTTTTCATCTCTGTATTTCCAATTTTGGTTCAACTTTTTTTTTTTTTTTTTTATAATCACAGATTCTCAGAAGGCAGAGGCAGCAGTAGGAGCTTGCTTTTTGAATCTTCTCAAATCCTCACCTAAAAACAGAACTACTAAACAGCAAAACCATAAAACTCACGGACATTTGTAACAGAATGAGGTGACAAGTGTTGACAAAGATGTGGAGTGAACTGGAACTCTCCTGCCTGGCTGGAGGGAATGTAAAATTTAAAGTTCACACTTGGAAAAGTTTCAGTTTCTTAAAAGGCACACACCTGCTGTCCGGGCGCGGTGGCTCACACCTGTAATCCCAGGACTTTGAAGAGGCCGAGGTGGGCAGATCACGAGGTCAGGAGATCGAGACCATCCTGGCTAACATGGTGACACCCCGTCTCTACTAAAAATACAAAACATTAGCCGGGCGAGGTGGCGGCGCCTGTAGTCCCAGCTACTCGGGAGGCTGAGGCAGGAGAATGGCATGAACCTGGGAGGTGGAGCTTGCAGTGAGCTGAGATGGCCCCACTGGACTCCAGCCTGGGCAACAGAGCGAGACTCCGTCTCAAAAGAAAAAAAAGCACACACCTGCCATATGACCCAGGCATTCCATTCCAAGGCATTTACCCAAGAGAAACAGTTGACAAAGACAAGGACATAAATGTTCACGGCAGCTTTATTTGCTTTATTTGCTTTATTTGCTTTATTTGCTTTATTTGCTTTATTTGCTTTATTTTTACTTAGAAATTGGAAACAATCGAAATATTGGTCAACAAGTAAATAAATGGTGGTATATCCATGCAATATAAAATGTGGATTATTGGTATACACAAAATGGGTGAATGCCAACATAATTATGCTGAGTAAAAGAAGCACCTCCCCACACAGTACTTGCTCTGTGATTCCACTCATATAAAATTGTACAATATGTAAACTAACCTTTAGTGAGAAAGAGCAGACCAGTGGTTGCCTAAGCATGGGGGACACCAGGGACGGTTTAGAAAGGGGTGTGAAAATGCTGTTGGCGGTGACGGACGTGTTCTGGTGATAGCTTCACAGGCAAATGCATCGGTCACTTCACATATGTGTAATTCATTATCTGTCAGTTACACCTCAATAGAGCTGTTTTAAAAAGCAAGGTGGGGCTGGGTTTGGTGGCTCCCAGTTGTAATCTCAGCACTTTGGGAGGCTAAGGAAGGAGGATAGCTTGAGGCCAGGAGTTTAAGACCAGTCTGGGCAACAGAGTGAGACACTGTTTCTATTTTAAATAACAAAACAAAACAAAAATGGTACAATAACAACTTTTAAAACTCAAACAGAAACAAAAAAAGAGATAAAAGAGATTCGAGGGACAGTGGCAAACACTGGGAACAGGCAACTTAGATTTCAACATACAGATAACAGGAAACCCCAAAGAAAAAAGCCAAAGCAAGAAAGATGTAACACTAAACTCCAGTTCAAGCAAATCTTAAAATAACAGATGTGAAGCACACATAGAAAGAGCACACCATACACCTGCAAATACGGACCAGGACAGCCAATACCAACACATGCCACGTTCGAATCAAACTGCCGGCTTGACAGAAAAAGGAAAAAATCCTCTGGGCATCTAAGTAAAAACAGCATATGACTGTCAGGGGAAGAAAACAGATTCGCCAGCCTTTTCACGCATCACTTCATGCTGGAAGATAACAGAATAAAACAAGATACTCAAAGAAATTCTGAGGCAAGAATTTGTATCCGGCAAAACTGAATTCAACACCAGAAACTCAAGGAATACTGTCCCCAAGATCACACTGACTACAGACCGGTTATGAGAACTGAAAACACAGGAACGAATCAATGGCAGTGAAAGAGAGTGACTTTTCTGACAATGTGCTGCTTTCATCATCACAATTAACGCTACGGTATTATATTTGTTTTAAATGCTAAATGCTAAAGAGGAATAAAACAAGTGAGTGATTACGGGATATTCCATGCCATCGTCCTGTGTCTTGAGAAGCAGGATTCCGAGTGCAGGAGGCACAGATATCATATAGAAGAGGCTACGTAAAGGCCCCAGAACCCTGAATTTGTACTGGGAATATCAATATGGGCTCCAAAAATATTTTTTCCTTTAAATGTGTGTGCAATGTTTGCATTTTTTTAAAGCTCTGTCCAAAAAAAGTCTAGAAACAATGACCAACCTGATAGCAATGAGCATCCTCCACTGTGGATCTGAAATGCCATCTCTACCAGAGACTCTGGGAAAAATAATGGATTCCAAGTGTTAAACGGAATTAAGTTTGGCCTAAAACTGCCTCTGTACATAGTGACTTATAACCTCACTTAATGTATACACAAACTGGGACCTGACTTAAGAGTACACTTCTGTACCAAGCAGCCGAGTCTCACCAATCACAGGCTGACGGCTGCCAAAACATGCCCATGTGCGGCGGAGGCTGACCTGCAGTCAGTCTGGCCAGGTACGTGTGTCTTTCCCTTCCTCTAGCTATAAATACAGCCTGCACACAATGCGCAGGGGAGCGTTTTGAACCACTTTGGTCCTGAGTGTTACCGGCTGAAGAAATTATTTTCTGCTCAGTTAAACTGCTAACTTGTCTAAGGTTTTTCTTTTAAGACAGGTTTGGAGCAGAAGCTGTATAAAATAGGCCTAGAGCATCTTGACATGCCAGGCTGCAGGGAGCTATCAATAACTGTGCATGTGGTCTGTGCACACATGTATGTGCACGTATGCACGCTTATCAAAAGAAATCAAGAGCCAAGCTGAAGAGGCTCCCTCTCACTGACCGAATAAGCTTGTCTGAGTTAAATAAAGATAAAAATCACAATGGATTGAAATCCACCAAATATGCTTAACTCCACAAATTCAATTTTTTTTTTTTTAAGACAAGGACTTGCTGTCACCCAGGCTGGAGTGCGGTGGCATGGTCACAGCTTACTGCATCCTCCACCTTCTGGCCTCAAGCAATCCTCCCATCTCAAGTGATCCTCCCATCTCAGCCTCCAGAATAGCTGGGACAACAGGCAGGCTCTACCACACCCACTTGATTTTATTTTAATTTTCTGTAGAAACAGGGTATCGCTATGTTGCCCAGGCTAGTCTCAAACTCCTGGGCTCACGTGATCCTCCCGCCTCAGCCTCCCAAAGTGCTGGGATTACAGGCATAAGCCACCATGCCCTGCCCATGAATTCTTGTATATAAGTAAAAACCCTTCACCGCTCACCTTCCTTGACAGACAACTAGCGCATTATCTTAAAAACTTAGTGTATAAGAGCAAAGAATCAAGCATTTATCCTGGCCTTCCTATATGAACTGTACCACTGCATAACCAAACAAGCATAAAAAAGAAAACACTTTCTTAGAAAACCATTCCAGCTAATAAAGGCAAGCAAAATGACAGAATAAGAATACCACCATTTTATAACCCCAAATAATTAACGGATCTTGGCACTGAGCATCAGCTGCTGTCAACATGGTGCTTTTCTGAGCAAAGCACCTAACCGCCTATTCTTCTGCCAAAGGGATCAAATCTGAGGCTCATCAAGCCTCTGGACCCAGCTGCCAATGTGCAGGAAAGATAGAGGGCCATGCTGAACTGCACCATGACCACGCGGTCAGCAAAATCTACCCTGTGGGAAGCCATGGGACAAACAGCCCAGGCTCTTTAACAGATAAATGGCAGGGAAAACAGCGAGACAGACGGGACTGCAAATGGACACTGAAGTAGTTAAAACAAACAAACAAAAAAAAGCAGACAAGACTAAACTGCCATCAAGAAGCCAAGAAAGTCATTTCTGTAAAAGTCGGGATTACTTCTGGGGGCAAGGAGCGGGAAAAGAAGGGGGCTATGGCTGGAGGGACACTTGGAGAGCCCTCTGGGGTATCTGGCAAAGTACTATTTCTTCCCTGGGTGGTGGACACAAAGGTATTCACCTTACAATCGTAATCATTCATAAGCTATACATTTGTTTTGTGTTACTTCCTGTTTTTATTTTATGATAAAAAGGTTTAAAACTAAATAAATAATCATGTCAAACTTTTATTATTATTATTTGAGACAGAGTCTTACTCTGTCACCCAGGCTGGAGTGCAGCAGCAGCACAATCTCAGCTCACTGCAACCTCTGCCTCCTTGATTCAAGCGATTCTTGTGCCTCAGCTTCCCAAGCAGCTGGGACTACAGACCCATGCCACCATACCTGGATACTTTTTGTATTTTTCGTAGAGACAGGGTTTCGCCATGTTGGCCAAGCTGGTCTCTAACTCCTGACCTCAAGTGATCGGCCCTCCTTGGCCTCCCAAAGTGCTGAGATTACAGAAGTGAGCCACCGTGCCCAACCGGTTTTTTTTTTTTTTTTTTTAATTTGCACAGTTTTAAACAAGAGTCAAATAGATTTCTGAAAGATTTATTTATGCATGTTAGTCTTTACAAGTCATAGCTGTTCCTACAGAATGGCCTAGCAGCCAGGGTCGCTTGCACGCAGGCTTTGCCCTATACTAAGTGCCCAGCAAGCAGGCACGTGGGGCTGAGACCCAGCCTACACCCTGCCCACTGAGCTGTGCATCCAGGCCCTGGGCAGCATGTTTCTCTAAGGTACCCACGGGCACAAGTCACCTATACAAGCAGGAGACTCAGTCCTGCCAACTGGATGGTAAATGGAAGCTTCCAGAACACTTCCAGATTTCTGAGTTGCATCTTTTAACCAATGGGTTTTTGATTTCTTATCAAAATATAAGCCACAGAATTTTAGGCCATTTGCCTTGCTCGCCTGCAATAAAACAATCAAGAACAGTTATCGAACCCAGTAAATACAATGCGGAAATCTCACATAATTCTCCAGTCTCAAAGATGTTCAATTTATTATATACTTAACCATTTTTTTATGAAAACAGAAGCCACTGTGCCTGATTCCGTGTGAAAGGCGCATCTGCCCATCACCGCGACGGTCCCACCTGCAGGCTGTTTTCCACACCAGTAAGCACAAGTAGCAAGACAGCCACTGGCTCAAGTTCTCCCAAGGACTAAAGTCACATGGCTCGGTCTTCCGATTGTTTAGCTCCTTGTCTGGCTAATCTATCCGCTTCCTCATTGCCTATAAATCCCGAATGACCAGGAACGTGCATCTGTTAAGATAAATGTTTCCCTTTTATTTTTACTCCTCTTTACATAAGCAACACATGACTATATTCTCACCACAAAAAACCATTCAGAACAGACTGCACAGCGTAAGCTCAACTTCGACGCTCCTCTCCCCAAACGTGATCCTCAACAGCACGCTGTTGATTCTTCATGCGTTTACGCAACGGATGTATTTACAAACATTCCATTTTGTTTTTCTACAAATTGGATTTTACTGTTCATATTGCTATTTCCTCCCCCACTTATCAATGGGACTTGATAAGCTTTCCAGGCAAAACACATGTATGTACAGATGGGTGGATGGATATGTATGCAACACACACACACGCTTCCCTTGCAGTGCTGTCAGAAAAAATAATGTACTTATTTAACTACTGTCTACATTTACGGTGCCGAAGCAAATTTACACATCAGGCTACCAGACTGTTATCAGTGGTTCCGGAAAGGCAGAACAAGGCAGGGTTGAGACAATGGTTGCAGTTTAATTTGTTCTGTATTGCTTAAAAAACACTTTTTAATAAACACGATCTATAATTTTAAAAAATGCTTCCATCTTGGAATAAAAGCTCTATTACCAAGGCTTTAATCACACAACCTTACTATTGTTTGAAATAAAATACACTGATAGTTTTATTTAACGTTATGATGCATGCCAAAGAAACGAACAGGGTGACATGCAGCTGTCATAGTAATGTCATGTGCCCAGGTTGGGTGTTAGTTTGTGTTCTTAACAAAATGTAAGTTTCGTAGAACATCCTTCAAACCACACTGCCTATGTATTCTATGCCTAGTGATACTCTCACTACAATTGTATTACTTGTGGTTGCAGTGAGCCGAGATTGCGCCACCACACTCCAGCCTGGACAACAGTGCAAGACTCTGTCTCAAAACAATAAATAAAAGTTTGACATGATTATTTATTTAGTTGTAAACCTTTTTTATCATAAAAAAAAAATATATAGGAAGTGACACAAAACAAATGTAATCCCAGCACTTTGAAAGGCCAAGACAGGTGGATCGTTTGAGGTTAAGAGTTCAAGACCAGCCTGGGTAACATGACAAAACCCCATCGCTACTAAAAACACAAACATTAGCCAGGTGTGGGGGCATATGCCTGTAATCCCCGACACTTGGGAGGCTGAGGCATGAGAATCACCTGGACCCAGAAGGCAGAGGTTGCAATGAGACTACGCCATAGCCTGGGGTGACAGAGTGAGACTCTGTCTCAAAAACCACACCAAACCAAACCAAAAAACCGTATTACTTGTATGATAAGGGAAAAAATCAAATGTGTGTATGTGGGTGGGTTTGTTTTTTTGAGACAGGGTCTTGCTCTGTCGCCCAGGCTAGAGTGCAGCAGTACAATCTTGGCTCACTGCAACCTCGACCTCCCCAGCTCAAGTCATCCTCCCACCTCAGCATCCTGAGTAACTAGACTACAGGCATGCACCACTACACCTGGCTAATTTTTTATTTTTTCTAGAAACAGAGTCTCACTATGTTATCCAGGCTGGTCTTGAACTTCTGGGCTCAAGAAGTCAGCCCATTTGGGCCTCCTAAAGTGCTGGATTACAGGTGTGAACCATTGTGCCCAGCCTCAAATAGTTTTATGTTTTTGAGACGGAGTCTTGGAGTCCCATATCGTTGCTCAGGCTGGAGTGCAGTGGCGTGACCTCGGCTCACTGCAATCTCCGCCTCCGGTTCAAGTGATTCTCCTGCCTCAGCCTCCTGAGTAGCTGGGACTACAGGCGCACACCACCATGCCTGGCTAATTTTTGTATTTTTTAATAGAGATGGGGTTTCACCATACTGGCCAGGCTGGTCTTGAATTCCTGACCTCGTGATCCACCCACCTCAGCCTCCCAAACTGCTGGGATTACAGGCATGAGAAACTGTGCCCGGCCTCAAATATGTTTTAATATACATTATGATATTAATTTCATGGAAATTGTTATGTCATGAAACCGCTTACATAAACCACTAATCTCTAGTAAACTTAGCTTATTTGGTCATAATAGCCAGAAGACATGAACATTTAAGATACTCACCCACTGAATGTCCATCCCCTGGGTGAGCCTCTCCAGTGCCACGAAGTCCTCTTTGTTGATCACCTCTTTCCCTGCACTTGTCTTCCACCCATTTTCCTTCCAACTTTGAACCCAGTTAGTTATACCTACAAAAATGCATGATCACTGGTGAGTCAATCTTGAGAGTCCTGCCTTTTTCACCTCCTTAGTCTTACCTCTTATAACTGATCCCACTTGTACTCTGAGTCACCATCCTTGACTCTTCACTTCCTTAGCTGGCCTCAGTGCTTTAGCCTTTGGCACAGCCTGAAATACCCCCTTCTCTTCTCTTTCCCCTAACTTGTATTCTACCTACAGCTGTCAGCTTAAGATGTCATTTTTCCCAGGAGCCTTCCCCAGTCTCATAAGCATCCCCTACATGCTCCTATTCAGGGCATTTCCCAAAGAAGCAGTCAACACGCCATCTTAAGTGACTTATACACACACAGACTAGAAGTAACACTAGAGCAGAGCCACTTCCACTTCTGACTGCATCTCCAGAGCCTGGCAAAGAAATAAGCATGTGGAAAACATCAGAGCAGCAGAAGGGAGACTCCAAAATCCTCACTCTTTGCTTGATACCTGACACACCAATGTCATCCCCCTCAACGTTCCCATTCAGGTCCTGCCCTGTTGTAACACCTCCTACCAACTTCCCTTCACAGTTACTGGAAAAACAGAAAAAATCAAATGTGAGAGCTTACCATTTATAGTAAACATACTGTCTGTATACAGAACCAGTTTACTGATGTTTTGAGCCTTTGCTTGTTCAATGGCTTTGCAGGCTGCCTTGAAAAGATAAGTCGATAGTCATGCTACAGAAAATGTTCAACTTTGACATTACTGAAGTTCAAAAGTACTTCAAAATGGAAACATCCCCTCTGTACTGTGACGACTGTATTCTCTGTATGAAACACTACTATACATACAATTCTCCTGTGCAGACATCTATCTGAAATAAGTTTTTAGAATTTTTCTACAGAATTCCTATTTTTCAAAATTGCTATTAAACCAGTCTCTTCTTCAAATATCTTGTACATATAAGTAGAAAAAAAAAAGAATTAGTTTATAAGTTCATACTCAATGCTCAAAAATGAGAGGCTTAAATGTATCTGATAACTTACATGAATTTCTGCTCTTTGGTTTGTCTGTCGCCCAGGAAGTCTAATGCCTACATTTCTGTTTCAAAACAGTACAAAAGAAAATAAAATTATAAAGTGAATTCTCAAAGTGATTCTTCTTAATGGATAACAAACTAGCGTGTATTCTTATTTGAAATATAAAAGTATCATATAAAAATCAAACTAACAGAGAGACTCCCAGAAGCAGAGAGGAGCAAACAGGTTTCCACACTCAGGCATGTTCTGACTCTCATTGGTTCCACTAGGGCAGAGGAAGTAAGAGCTAGTTATCTGTGGACCCTGAGTTAGGCCCTATGGCTGCAGCGGAAAGAATCCCAGGAGAAAACTCAGGAAGAAGAATGGACAGTGAGATTTCAGACTGAAATTACTAAAAACCTCCAGGAAGTAAAACAGGAAAATGAAATCAAGGAACCAGAAAAAACCCTCAGACAAGTTATTTAAATTTGGGGTCACCAGGAGATCCAGTGTTTCCTAAAAGAATGAGGAATTTTTGGGCCAGGCGTGGTGGCTCACACCTGTAATCCCAGCACTTTGGGAGGACAAGGTGGGAGGATCGTGTGAGCCCACAAATTTGAGAACAGCCTGGACAACATAGTGAGACCTCATCTCTACTTAAAAAAAAAAAAAAAAAATTAGCTGGGCATGGTGGTGTGGACCTATAGTCCCAGTCACTCAGGAGGCTGAGGCAGAAGGATTACTTGAGCCTGGGAGTTTGAGGCTGCAGTGAGCTATGACCATGCTACTGCACTCCAGCCTGGGCAACAGAGTGATACCCTGTCTCATTAATAAATAAAAACAAGCAAACAAAAAAGAATGGGCATTTTTTGAATGCAAAGAGTTGAGGCAGAAGAAGAATAAATGGTCTAAAGCAGAGGTCCCCAACCCCCAGGCCATGTACTGGTACCAGTCTGTGGCCTAAGAACCAGACTGCACAGCAGGAGAGAGGTGGGCAAGCCAGCGAAGCTTCATCAGTGTTTACAGCCACTCCCCATCACTCACGTTAACACCTGAGCTCAGCCTCCTGTCAGATCGGCAGTGGCATTAGATTTGCACAGGAGCATGAACCCTACCTTGAACTGTGCACGCAAGGGATCTGGGTTACGCGCTCCTCATGAAAATCTCCTGCCTGATGATCTGTCGGGACTGTCTAACTGCAGGGAAACAAGCTCAGGGCTCCTAGTGGCTCCACATTATGGCAAGTTGTAAATTCTTTCATTATATACTACAATGTAATAATAACAAAGTACACAACAAACGTAATATGCTTGAATCATCCCAAAACCATCCTTCTGCCCCATGTCCTGTGGAAAAATCGTCTTCCACAAAACTGACCCCCTGGTGCCAAAAAGGTTGGAGATTGCTGGTCTAAAGCAAGTGCCCAGCATCTCAAACAGACACAGAAAGAAGAGCTGGTAACAATGTCCCCAGACAGGAAGTCTGCAGGATTCCTACTGAACTGCCCACGAGGCCAACCTGAGGCTCAGGAGCCTCCATGGCCCCGTGCTTCCAAAGAGGCCACACACAGGATTCTGGATACAAACAAACAGACAATGTCTGTCCTTCCAGCTTCTGAGAACCAGCCCCAGGTCTGTGCCATCCCATCTGCTTTGAGGCGCAGCTCCCAGCCCAGCCATCATCTCCACGGAGGATCCTCAGGTATCCAGACGGGACCCCTGGAACATGAACCCTCTGTGGTCAGCTCCAGGTATGTTTCCTGCCATACTCCCAGTTGCCCCAGCAAAAACAGAAGCAGCTGATGTCTTCTGACTCTGATCCAAATCCTCAACTTACAGACAATTAGAACCTAGATCTTGATTCTGTATGAAAGACAACAGATAGCAATTGTATACACTGGGGTACAACCCCATCCTCTCCCAGCCCAGTGTGATGAGAGTAAAATATGAAATCGATGAGGAAAAAAAAAAAAATCAAACCCACAATATTAACACTTTGTTGAAAAACACCATGGTATGGTATCATAGAAGGAACACTGGACCAGAAGTCAGAAGTCAGGCGTGAAGCTGATTTTCTGGACCTGAGAGGCATTAGCACGTATCCCGGGCAAGCGCTAAGCCCACGGATACTCAGTGCGACCCACGCTTGCCTCCTCTTCCAGGGTTCCAAGCTAAAATGAAATGGTAATATGAAAGAAAGTAAAAGAACTTTGTAAACTGTACAGTGCAACAGAAATGTAAAGTGGTATTATTATGGAACAATTACATCAAATCTGCCTCACTGCGTTCGTGGGCACAGGTAAATACTGGAGAATGCAGGTCAGCATCGGTGCATGGTGATTTTGCAGGGCTGAAATTCCTCCTCTACACTGAATCTTACGGCTACCCACTACAGTTCAAGTTCGTTCACATCCAGGGGCTAGGTGTGTTTGGATAATCGCACTTCGCTTCACTCTGTGTGGCTTTTGAAACACAAAGCATCACCTCGAAGACAGTCTGGTAATGTGATGGCTTCCAAGTCCGGAGACTGCCCCCTTGTGCATGCCTCCCAAGACCATCTTCCAGTGTGCCATGTGACTCCTGAGTTAAGAGGAAGTGAGGTCACTTGGTGTAAAAGCTTATCAGCAAGACTAAGCTATTAAAAAACTCCAAGAAGTAAAGGAGGAAATGAAATCAAGGAACCAAAAAATCCTCAGACAAGTTATTTAAAATGGGGGTCACCAGGAGATCCAGTTTCCTAAAAGAATGAGCAATTTTTGGGCCAGGGTGGTGGCTCACACCTGTGATCTTGGCGCTTTGGGAGGACAAGGTGGGAGGATCGCGTGAGCCCAGAAATTTGAGCCCAGCCTGGGCTACATAGTGAGACCTCATCTCCACTAAACAAAAAGACTCCTCTTTGGAGGCCGAGGTGGGCGGATCACTAGGTCAGAAGATCGAGACCATCCTGGCTAACACGGTGAAACCTCGTCTCTACTAAAAATACAAAAAATTCGACGGGTGTGGTGGCAGGTGCCTGCAGTCCCTCCCAAGGTGACTTGGGAGGCTGAGGCAGGAGAATGGCATGAACCTGAGCGGCGGAGCTTGTAGTGAACCAAGATCGCACCACTGCACTCTAGCCTGGGTGACAGAGTGAGACTCCATCTCAAAAAAAAAAAAAGACTCCTCCACAGGGCAAGAAAGAAATGCCACAGCCAGGTGTGGTGGCTCATGCCCGTAATCCCAACACTCTGAGAGGCCAACGTGGGAGGATTACTTGAGCCCAGAAGGTTGAGGCTGCAGTGAGCTGTGTCTGTGCCACTGTGCTCCATCCTGGGCAACAGAGTGAGACCCTGTCTTAAAAAAAAAAGCAAAGGAAGTAAAGCTGAGGTACCTGACATTCCGAAAAGTGATGCCGCTTAGCCCCAACACGAAACAAAGCCGCTCCTCTGCCACCCGCTGCCAGAGCTATTTATCTGCAGGTTTTCCCAATAATCAAATAAAACGCAGATCCCGCCTCATCTTTTCACAAGTTGTGGAACATGATTCAGTAAAACTCTGCTTGCTTTGTTTACTTACAAAGGATGGCCCGGCCCCCAGTAAACGCCGATTCCTGCTCGTGGCCTTCTACGCCCATTACTGGAGCAGCAGCCATCAGTGTAGACGACAACAAAGTCTCCTGTGGGAAAAGGGAAGTAAATACTGCGGGGCTGACTTTACTAAAAACTGAAATTCACCTCAAAGATCCCCTAGGTCGAGTTAGCATTTTAACCCGAGAGGGTATTTTACAGTGCTGCAGGCGTTTTCTCTCTGGGAAAACAGGCTCAATTCCTTACAAGGGGGCACCTAACATTTATGCTTGGAATCCACTTACATTTTGATCTTGTAGGCCAGGCAAGTTCAGGGTGAAGGCAGGCACTCTGTAAAACTAAAGCCTGCTGCAGTAAGAACTACTGTTCACACCCCACATGGAGGGTTCAAAGGACAATGACTCTGTCTCCATGGCAGGGTCACCTTCACTGCCAGGGAGCCATCCTCCCAGAGACAAGCAGTGCCTCAGCATGACAGTGACCCTGCCTGCCTGCCAGAGGGCCCAGTCTCCTGACCAGTGCTGGTCTAATTTCTTCCCTGGTATATTTGCCGCTAGTTAAGTGTAGTTACTGTCTTTGCTTCTTTCCCTCTTGATAGAGGGTGTGATTGACACACCAATGCTGTAAAGAACAAGGTATAAAAGGACTGATGGGGGCACTTTCAGGCCACTGGTGACCAGGACACTTCAGCAGTGTGGTGGGAGCAGAGGTCAGGTTGCAAAGTGTTAAAAGAGCTGGGCGAGAGGGCAAACAGAGGTGACATGCACAGGAAGTGGAAATACTTGTCCGAAGGACGGCAAACTGAGCTCAGTGGTGGCGAAGAGGCAGGGATGGGGACGTGCTCCTCACAGGAACGGGGCTGAGAGCCAAGGGGAGTGTGGGTGTCGGGCAAGGCTCCTCAGTTCAGCTGGAACTTGACTGTATCAGCATGACTACACAGTTGCCGCCCAGCCACTGAACTGTCTCAGGAGCCAGCACCTGCCACCCACCATGTTCCAGGCCACCGAGCCTCCAGCGATGGTCAGTGCCTGGAAGCGGCTCATCTCCCCGTGACTCCACAAATCTTTGCTTCAATTCCTACCAGTAAATCGCCAAATAAAGAATCCTTGTTTGATCTTTTTTTACATAACTGCAAAACGTATCTATAAATAATACAGCTTGGCAAAACATTTTCTACTGGTTTCCCTTGAATTAAATTAGAACCCATAAATATACTGATTGATATTTTTTAACGCTACTTATTTCTATTTTCTGCTCATATGTGTAAAAGACACAAAGGAGACTTCTATTCTGTGAGTCACTAAATACATACAACTGACTCCTGGAGTGAAAGGCAGCAGGAAAGTTCACCATCACCTTGCTTCTCAGGATAAAACAGAATCTCCTGTTTTCCACAGACTGAGTATGAAAGATTAAAATGCTGGAGCCAATCAATTGTAACAAGCAGCCGCGTGCGGGGTGTTTCTTATTTGAAAAAGCTGGAGTCTTCGCATTTTATCTTAATAACATTAAGCACTGCATGCACAGGGAGCACTGGGATTTCAGAAGATTACGGTTGTTCATTTACATGTAAGGGTTTTCCTAAGAACATTCAAAAGTTTAATTCTGCACCACTTGATCAATTATAAAATAATGGCCTTAGTGATTTCTAAATAATCTTTACACATAAGAATGAGCTGATGATAAACATCAGCTCAAACTCTCCCCATTAAGTGGGAAACACCTTTTACACATAACATGCTCAGGATGGTTATATTAAAATTTGAAAACCCAAGGAAGATGTACCCATGTAGGAAAACGTGTCTCTGCTAACTGGAGGCACCGGCTCCACGCTCGGCTTCATGTACTTTGCATACGGCTCTGCGCTTTCATCTCCACCTCCATCCAGTGGCTCACGGAGTCGCTTGCTGGCTTTCGTCTGCAATTCTCGTCCATGTTGATTTTCCTGCCCTGAAAGACAGAGTCCACTCATGAGCTGGAAACAATGAACATAACACGAAACGCTAGAGAATGAAGATATTCAGTCAAGTTATTTAGTATCATTAAATCAGACTTAAAAACACCCTCTGTATGTGGCCCTACAACGAGGGAAACGAGGCAATGACCCCCTCCACACCACCCAAACCCCCTCCACGCCACCGCAACCCCCTCCACGCCACCCCAACCCCCTCCACGCCACCCCATCCCCCTCCACGCCACCGCAACCCCCTCCACGCCACCCCAACCCCCCTCCACGCCACGCCAACCCCCTCCACGCCACCCCAACCCCCTCCACGCCACCCCAACCCCCCTCCACGCCACCCCAACCCCCCTCCACGCCACCCCAACCCCGCTCCACGCCACCCCAACACCCTCCACGCCACCCCAACCCCCCTCCACGCCACCCCAACCCCCCCCCACGCCACCCCAACCCCCTCCACGCCACCCCAACCCCCCCCACGCCACCCCAACCCCCTCCACGCCACCCAACCCCCTCCACGCCACCCCAACCCCCTCCACGCCACCCCAACCCCTCCACGCCACCCCAACCCCCCTCCACGCCACCGCAACCCCCTCCACGCCACCCCAACCCCCCTCCACGCCACCCCAACCCCCTCCACGCCACCCCAACCCCCTCCACGCCACCGCAACCCCCTCCACGCCACCCCAACCCCCTCCACGCCACCCCAACCCCCTCCACGCCACCGCAACCCCCTCCACGCCACCCAACCCCCCTCCACGCCACCGCAACCCCCTCCACGCCACCCCAACCCCCCTCCACGCCACCCCAACCCCCTCCACGCCACCCCAACCCCCTCCACGCCACCCCAACCCCCCTCCACGCCACCCCAACCCCCTCCACGCCACCCCAACCCCCTCCACGCCACCGCAACCCCCTCCACGCCACCCAAACCCCCCTCCACGCCACCAGCAACCCCCCTCCACGCACACCCCAACCCCCCTCCACGCCACCCGCACCCCCCTCCCCACGCCACCCCAAACCCCCTCCACGCCACGCCAACCCCCTCCACCGCCACCACAACCCCCTCCACGGCCACCCCAAACCCCCCTCCACGCCACCCAACCCCCCTCCACGCCACCCCAACCCCACTCCACGCCACCCCAAAACCCCACTCCACGCCACCCCAACCCCCTCCACGCCACCCCAAACCCCCTCCACGCCACCGCAACCCCCCTCCCACGCACCCAACCCCCCTCCACGCCACCCCAAACCCCCCTCCACCCCACCACAAACCCCCCTCCCACGCCACCCCAACCGCCCCTCCACGCCACCCAAACCCCCTCCACGCCACCCCAAACCCCCCTCCACGCCACCACCACCCCCTCCACGACACCCCAACCCCCTCCACGCCAACGCAAACCCCTCCCCGCCACCCAACCCCCCCTCCACGCCACCGCAACCCCCTCCACGCCACCCCAACCCCCCTCCACGCCACCCCAACCCCCTCCACGCCACCGCAACCCCCTCCACGCCACCCCAACCCCCTCCACGCCACCCCAACCCCCCTCCACGCCACCCCAACCCCCTCCACGCCACCCCAACCCCCCTCCACGCCACCGCAACCCCCTCCACGCCACCGCAACCCCCTCCACGCCACCCAACCCCCTCCACGCCACCGCAACCCCCTCCACGCCACCGCAACCCCCACCACACCATCTCAGACTTACAAGGGAATGACCCCATTCACACCATCTCAGACTTTGGTACTCTGAGAAATAAATCTAAATTTCTCAAGATAAGTTTGGTAAAGACAATGTGAAGACAATAGCAAGGCTTCTGCTGAAAGTAAAATCTGGTTGGTTGGGTGCAGTGGCTCACACCTATAATCCAAGCACTTTGGGAGGCTGAGGTGGGCAGATCACCTGAGGCTGGGAGCTCCAGACCAGCCTGACCAACATGGAGAAACCCCATCTCTACTAAAAATACAAAATTAGGCAGAAGTGGTGGCGCATGCCTGTAATCCCAGCTACTTGGGAGGCTGAGGCAGAATTGCCTGAACCCGGGAGGTGGACGTTGCAGTGAGCCAAGATCGCACCATTGCACTCCAGCCTGGACAACAAGAGATATTCTGTCTCAAAGAAAAAAAAAAAAAGAAAGTAAAGTGTGGTTTTGATGGAGATAATGATACCAAGGGTTCCTGACCCTTTAGGGATCATGGACAGTTCGAAATCAAAGGGGCTCTTTCTCCAGGAAAAACATGGCCCAAAATTGTGTATATAACATGAGTGGTGTTGCTGGGCGCAGTGGTGCAAGCCTACAGTTTCAGCTACTTGGGAGGCTGATATACGAGTATCGCTTGAGCCCAGGAGTTTGAGTCAACCTGGCCAACATAATGAGACTCCTTTGCTTAAAAATAAATAAATCTAAGAAAAGATGAGTCATGTCCATGGTTCAGCCCTTCCCCGCCTCAAATACAACTACATGGACACTAAATTAAGAACCTCTAGGAGGGCTTAGAGGGTACAGGTTAGTCTAGCTTTAATAAACAGATAACGGGACATATTAAGAAAGGGAAACAGGGCTGAGAGGCCAAGGCGGGCAGGTCGTTTGCGGTCAGGAGTTCAAGACCAGCCTGGTCAACACGGTAAAATCTCGTCTCTACTAAAAATACAAAAATTAGCCAGGCGTGGTGGCGCATGCCTGTAATCCCAGCTACTTGGAAGGCTGAGGCAGGAGAATGGCATGAAGCTAGGAGGCGGAGGTTGCAGTGAGCCGAGATCACGCCACAGCACTCCAGCCCAGCCTGGGCAACAGAGTGAGACTCCGTCTCAAAAAAAGAAGGCAACAGAGACCAGAAACTAAAAGGAAGCAACTGGGTCCCTTCGGGGGCAGTACTCTCGCAGTTCTTCTTTTGCAACAAAGTTTTTCTTCAGGGTGGACTCGAGGTTAATCCCAAATAGATTTTTCTTTTTCTTTTTTTTTTTTTGAGACGAGTCTTGCTCTGTGCCCAGGCTGGAGTACAGTGGCGCGATCTCAGCTCACTGAAACTTCCGCCTCCCTGGTTCAAGCAGTTCTCTGCCACAACCTCCCAAGTAGCTGGGATTACAGGCACCCGCCACCACGCCTGGCTAATTTTTTTTTTTGTATTTTTAGTAGAGATAGGGGTTTCACCATCTTGGCCACGCTGGTCTTGAACTCCTGACCTTGTGATCCACCTGCCTTGGCCTCCCAAAGTGCTGGGATTACAGGCGTGAGTCACCGCGCCCGGTCCCAAAGAGATTCTTAATACCATCTCAGGGTTATGTGGGAAGGGCCCATATCTCACTCACTGGGTAATATTATGGAAACTGAAGTAGAACCACTAAATTAGACCAGGACTCCAAACACCCGAGTTTCAATTTGTGCTATACCTTTTATCAGCTGCGAACTCCGTCCACTGAATTAAACCCTCTGGGCTTCTGTAAAATGAGGCCCTGGGCTAGATGATCTGAAATGACTTTTCCCACACTATCATTTTATGGTGTGAAAATAAGGATGCAGGAGCAACCACCTACCTGCAAACTAACAACCCTAACCCAACACTACAGGATTCGCCTCCAGCTCTCAACTCCTAAACCAGGGATGAAGAAATGGGGCACAAACAGAACACCTACGAGAAAGGAACAAGACAAATCCTAGTGGAGCTTCTCAACCCACACCTCTCAGAGCGCTCAGGGAGCCTGGGCAACACCTGACTGTAATCGGCTCGGCGTCAGCAACGCCGGCGTTTCCACTGCCAGGTTC
This sequence comes from Rhinopithecus roxellana, assembly GCF_007565055.1. NCBI lineage: Eukaryota > Metazoa > Chordata > Mammalia > Primates > Cercopithecidae > Rhinopithecus > Rhinopithecus roxellana. Next base: position 53,275,342 of record NC_044565.1, on the reverse strand, counting down.
CATTATCACACACTCACCTCCAAAACCTGCCTCTAGGTGCTCTACTGAAGTAAACATAAATACTCCGCTCCAGGTCAAAGTGTCATTTCGTGGAACCCTAACACTGATATAAACACTGGCTTTACTTACTGTAACAGAGATGGACACTTTCTACAGAAGACTAGACTCTGAAGGAGGAAAAAACCACACTTGTCAGTTAAGTTTTACTTCACAAAATTGTAGTTTTTAAGTAAATTAACCTTAAATCAGCTTATATAAACCATAAAAACCAGAAAATAGCTCAATAATTCTAAAATAAGGATAAAAGTACTGTTAAAAAACAAAAAACCGTCAAAGGGGCTAATGCTTTTTCTTCGATACACATCTGAATCATTAAAGGCACTAAATCTCAATTTATAGTCATAAGTCAGTGACTAGGAGATCGCTGAAGTTTTAAGAAGCAGATTCACAAAGAACTAGCTTGCTTTAGGATTTAGAGTACTTAACAAAAACAGAAACATGGAAGAACTGAGATACAAATAAATTACTGATTGGTTAAAAACAAAAAATTCGTGAAAAGGAAAATTATGAAAAGAAAGTATCAGGAACCCAGCAAAGAAGGAAAGAGCCATATTTTCAAACCTGCTTTCTGTCTCAAACTGAGTTTTCCATCTGGTAGAAAAATGAACAGCCGTAACAGTGAGAATGCGGCTCAGCATTACTGCCTCCACTCTCCCCTAACATCCCCGTGGTGGGATCGTATAGGCTGAGAGAACTATGGGAAGAATTTATAGTTTAAAGCAAGTATGACAGTGGTCCTTTCCCAAAACTAACCCCCAAGGAGGTAAGGAGGGAGTACACACAAGTAACAATGTTATGTTGAAGACTTATAGGAGCATCATGGCCTGACCAAGGACTGAGAAGTTTCACAATCCCTTGGACCCTCGCTGCCATCCAGATGTCTGTGCTCATCCGTCACCTCCTGATCTCACCTCCGCCTTTCTTTCCCCTTCCCTTAACATAGAAGAAGTCTCCAGTTCTATTAACTTAAGATGGTTCTTCAGGACATTAGTCCACCATGTTCTTGGCTTGGTGGCTCTCGGAAAAAAGTTGCCTTCCTTGCCCCAACACCTTGTCTCTCAGCTTATGGGCTGTCATGCAGTAAGCAGTAAGAACTGTCACATCAAAGAGCCTTTTTCATGTGTCCTCATTCTCAAACAGAACCTCCTTTAAAAGCTATTGAAGAGCGAGTGGGTGAAGCAGATGCACTGAGTGAGGGTCACCCCTGCTTTGGAAACTAACTCTTCGGGGCTCCATTCTGGACATAACCTTCCTCTCTCTGAATTGTGCTTTGTCCAGGATTGTTATGATGATTCAAAGGAGCAGTTGTTCAGTGTTCAGGCATCTCAGTGGCCTCTAGAGAGGCTGTTCAAGATAAGGTAATTAAAATTATGCTCTGCTCAGTTTTAATTTGCTGTAGTCAAGTTTATAAGTAACATTCATGAAAGAGCACTTCCTCAGTGTAGATCCAGAAATACTTTTAAAATCTTGTGCTCTAAAGTTGTCACCCACTCATCTGAGTCTGCATAATGGGCTTTAAACTTCAAATTATATTGGGCATTAATCTTATATTGGGCTTTAAACTTTGAATAACCATACTTTATGTAACACATAAAATTGGAAGAAACTGGCCAGGCATGGTGGCTCATGCCTGGAATCCTAACACTTTGGGAGGCCAAGGCAGGTGAATCACTTGAGGTCAGGAGTTCAAGACCAGCTTGGCCGATATGGTGAAATCCCATCTCTACTAAAAAAAAAAATACAAAAATTAGCTGGGTGTGGTGGCACGCACCTGTAATCCCAGCTACTCGGGAAGCTGAAGCAGGAGAATTGCTTGAACCCAGGAGGCAGAGATTGCAGTGAGCCAAGATTGCGACACTGCACTCCAGCCTGGGCAACAGAGTGAGACTCTGTCTCAGGGAAGGAAAAAAACAAAAAAATTCAGATTGTGTGACTCTGTCCTCAATAAAAAGGAAGCACCACAAAGGTGCATGCCGTGAAAGAGCCACACTCATTGCTATCAACTGTAGCCCATTCAGTCCAATAACTATGCAAGTTTTTTTTTTTTTTGACAAGTCTTGCCCTGTCACCCAGACTAGAGTGCAGCGGCGCAATCTCGGCTCACTGCAGCCTCCACCTCCCAGGCTCAAGCAATTCTCCCGCCTCAGCCTCCCAAGTAGCTGGGATTACAGGTGCATGCCACCACGCCCGGCTAATTTTTGCATTTTAGTAGAAACGGAATTTCATCGTGTTGGCCAGGCTGGACAAGTATTTTTTTTAAAAGACAAGGAATTATGGCATAAAAGGCTGAATGGAACAGGAGAACTGAGTCCTGGCTTATCCCTAATACTGTAAGTAATATGAACCACTATTTGTAACTGCTTTCAGCCTGTTCCCTAATTTGTAAAATGAAAATGATCACTCGAGGTTCTCTACATGCCTAGAGGGTAGCTATATAGATCAAATGCCATCTGGCATATGAAAGCCTTTGAATAGGTTAAAATGTCAGACTGACATGAGAGGTGACTACCTTCTGAAATTTCCGGGCTTGCAGATTTCCTGACAAAGGTCCAGGCCTCATCCTCTGTGGCAAACTTCTTAAATCTGGCAGCAGGAAACCGGTCCACCTGTGCTTTGCACTCATTCCTGGAAAAGAGGTGCAATGTTATTTCCTCCTTCCCTAACTTATCCCCTTTTTTATTAAGATTCTTAAGGTTGGAAATACAGTTGTCCCTTGGTATCTGAGGGAGACGGATTCCAAGAAGTCCTCCACCCCCATCACAGATACCAACATCAGAGGATGCTTAAGTCCTTTACATAAAATGGTGTATTTGCACATAACCTACACACATCTTCTTGTATGCTTTAAATAATCTCCAGTTTATAATACCTAATACAATGTATATAGTCGTTGTACTGTCTTTTTACGGGTATTTTAAAACTGTATTCTATTTTTATTTTTTCCAAATATTTTTCATCTATGGTTAGCGAAACTGAGGATGCAAACTGGACATGGAGGACCAATTTTAGTGTGAAAACGGCAGAATCATGCCTTACAGTTTCATCCTGCACGTCAGACTGTACACCTGTGTTCTACTGTATGCCAGCCAGCACACCAGCACCGTAAGGCTTTCGTCAAACTCAAAGCGTAACAAAATACTGGGGTCTTTGAAAACAATATTAACCATTTCATCACAACAAAAAGGTCAACTTCTGAGATGCTTCTTCCTCAATACTATAGCTGCCGTGGAACACAGGTAACGAACTTTGATATCCTGTAGTGGGAAGAGTTCTGGTGGTAGAGGCCGAACACCTGGGCTCAAGTCCTTTCTCTGTCAGTTACGTGCCCTGGGAACTTCCTGACCACAGGAACTACACCTGCAAGTGAGAATAATCGCTCTCACCTCCAAGGGTTGTTACAAGGATCCAACTGCAAATACTGGCTTATTCGAATTTACCTTTTTAAAAAGGGAAGATTAGATTAGGTACTGAGTTCCAGTCCCAATTTAGCTGGTACCGAAATTCTGGTAATGGGGGTTAGTTCTCAGGACGTGTCACTTTTTGTTGTACTTTAACTGCAACAAAGATGAAGGATTAAACACAGGGTTTATTGGGTCACCCCTAACCTGCAGGTAACGTTTCTGATATTCCAAACAAGGCTTCGGCGCGGTCCAGTACCCGGCCGTGAGCCTCCTGGAACCCCGCCGGCCGAGCAGGAAAACGAGGCGGTCCCCCGACCACCCACAGCCAAGGCGCGCGACACAGACTAGGACAGCCAGGTTCCCGCCGCCGGGATTAGCCGAGCTCCGGCCTCCCCTCGACCCCGGTGCCGGCAGGGAGGCGCCTAGGCGGGCGGGCCACTCACCAGGTCAGAAAGACCCCGGTCTTGCGGCCCCTCCTCACGGCATAGAACATCCCGAACCCGCGAGAGCCGCAACGGCAGGACACGGCGGCCAAGGCGACTCTGTGGGCCAGGAACACAAGCCAGCTCATCGCTCACTCCCGGCACCGGGAAGCATTTGGACTCCCGGCCCAGCGTGGGCGCGACCCGGCAGCGCTCACCACCGCACTTCAGTCCGCGGCGCGGAAAGATGACGCACGTCTGGGCGGAGTCCTGATGAGAGCCGGGGCCTAAGGAGGGGAGGGGTCGCCGGGCGGAGCCTGGAGCCCGGTCCCCGACGAGCCCAAACTCGTCAACTTCCTGTCGGTACTTGAAGAAGCGGGGGAGGGCTGAGCTCCCGAAGTCTGGCGAGGTCTGGGATGGGGCGGGGCCTGTGGGAGCGGGGCCTTAGGCGCACCTGACCGGGCTGAAGCCCTGAGCCCCGCAGAGGAAGGTCGAGATGGTCCGTGTGGGGCCCCTTCTCTCTCCGCCCCCAGGTCGCCGTTCGGGGGCCAAGCCCCGGCGCGCTCGGGTCACGGCGGGAAGCCCTTGAACCCCCTGGCGCCCGGCGCCCACGTGCGGTAACCGCGGCTCCTCGAGAGCTCCCGGGATGCGGATCTGCAGTCAGGGCTGTGGCCAAATGAATGAATGCACATTTTTTAATGGGAAGAAAGATGTTAGGATTCATGAATTAGAATAAGCACAGAGGAGGGCGAGAGGGGAGGCCGTGGAATCCGCATTCCTCGCCTTGCCGTCGGGCGCACACTCCCGAAGGGTCGCGTCCCCTCCCTGCTCCACTGCACGTGGGTGTTTAACCAGGGCGTGTCCAGTGCCTCAAGCACCACGACCCGGGAGAAAACTGAGTTGAGAACACAACTTTTAGGATTCTGCTCCCTATTTGACCTTTTGCTCTGTAAGCAAATCAAGTTATTTTAAAAGTCTCCATGGGTTGGCGGGGCGCAGTGGCTCACGCCTGTAATCTCAGCACTTTGGGAGGTCAAGGCGGGTGGATCACCAGGTCAGGAAATCGAGACCATCCTGACCAATATGATGAAACCCTCAGCTCTACTAAAAAAATACAGAAGTTAGCCGGGCGTGGTCGCCTGCGCATATAGCTACTCAGGAGGCTGAAGCAGAAGAATCGCTCGTACTCGAGAGGTGGAGGTTGCATCTGGGCGACAGAGTGAGATTCCGTCTCAAAAATAAAAAGTCTCCATTGGCAAACATTGTTTTTCCAATTATTTTTAAACCACTTTAATTTTCTTAAGGTCTTCTAACAAGCCTTTTGCACACCTGCCATGTGTTTTGTCAGGCCCTGGGGGTGAAGGTGAGAAAGTCAAGAATCCCTGGAGATAACACATCAGCAAATAGTGCGCAGGCAGAACAAGCTGTTGGAGGAGAGAGAGACACAGAGCAGAGAAGCAACTTCACTTGGAGGGTCAGAAGGGCCTCACATCAGAACGCCTAAGCAAATACAGTTTTGAAGGATAATAAATTTTTTTAAAAGTTCATTCACATGAATTAGAAAGAAGCAGGACATTCTAGGAAGAAGGAACGGCCCAGGCAAAAGCGACGCGCAGATTGGCGTGGTCAGTTTTTGTGTTCCTCTGTGAAATCAAAGAACAGCTTTATTTTTTTTGGACGGAGTCTCCCTTTGTCGCCCAGGCTGGAGTGCAGTGGCACGATGCATGATCGGGGCTCACTGCAACCTCCACCTCCCGGGTTCAAGCCATTCTCCTGCCTCAGCCGCCCAACTATCTGGGATTACAGGCGCCTGCCACCAGGCCTGGCTGACTTTTGTGTATTTTTAGCAGAGACGCAGTTACACCATGTTGGCCAGGTGGTTTCGAACTCCTGACCTCAAGTGATCCGCCTGCCTCGGCCTCCTAAAAAGTGCTAGGATTACAGGCATTAGCCACTGCGCCCGGCCAAAGAACATCAATTTTAAACATTTCAGCTTTCTTAATTTTAATTTAAATTGGCCATAGCTTTCATTCCTCATTCCTACCTATTGCACTTCAAGATGGATTCTTATTTTAAAATAAAAAGACGCACACAGCTGTCCCTAAAGTCCATTGATGACTGATCATCCTACCCTTGTGAAGGTATCTGAGGAAGCCCAGAGATGCCCGGGAAGGCTCTCAGGATGACCCGATAGCTGCCCCCACCTCACCAGCATATCTGGGGGTTGACCTACCCATGGCTTGCTTTTCTGTGCATACCAGCTAGTCCTGTATCACAAGGACTCATCTTCCCTGAGAAGTCCTAGGTTGAAATTACCTGAGGATGTTTGCAGGATCATCCACATGACTTTCCATAGTGTCAAAACCCTCTCTCTTCCTTCCCCTTCCCCTTCCCTTCCTTCCCTCCTTCCTTCCTTCCCTCCTTCCTCTTTCCTTTTTTCTTTTTTCTTCCTCTCTTCTTTCTCTTCCTTCCTTCCTTTCTTTCTCTTTCTTTCTTTTTCTTTCTTTCCCTGCCTCCCTCCCTCCCTCCCTCTCTCTCTCTCTTTCTTTCTTTCCCTTCTTTCTTTCCTTTTCTTCTTTGTTTTCTTTTCTCTTTTTTCAGGGTCTTACTCCAACACCCAGGCTAGAGTGCAGTGGTGTGATCTTGGCTCACTGCAACCTCTGCCTCCTGGGTTCAAGCGATTCTCCTGCCTCAGCCTCCCAAGTAGCTGGAATTACAGGCACGCACCACCATGCCCAGCTAATTTTTGAATTTTTAGAGACAAGTTTTCACCATGTTGGCCAGGCTGGTCTTGAACTCCTGACCTCAAGTGATCTGCCCACCTTGGTCTCCCAAAGTGTTGGGATTACAGGCGTGAGCCACTGCGCCCGTTTGCCAAAACTATTTATTTTGACTTTTCATTGACTGGTTACTCCTGAAAATCTTTTTTATCTTAATCTCTGGCTCAAAGAAATATAGGATATTTCTTATCCTGAACAAACACAGGATCAGAATTCAGAAGATGAGTATATATGTAGTCTCAGTCACTTAGCTCCTTCCAAACTTAATTTTCTCTACTGAAAAAAAACAATGGGAGCGATAATTCCTACTGCAAAAGGCTTTTGTTTTGAGGATGAGATTTTAGATGAAATAATAAATGTATGCATAGCCTATTCCTGACATATGACATAAACTCAAATAAAAGTCGCTATTACCATTATCTGTTATACTCTGTAAATTAGGAATAACAAAACCATTTCTGCTTATTTCTCAGAGTCCATTCAAGAATTGTGTCCACCACATACCAGGCACTTGTCTAGACCTGCATCGTCCAATGCCCACCTCAGCCTCCCAAAGTGTTAGGATTATAGGCGTGAGCCACCGCACCCTGCCTGCATGTGGCTATTGAGATGTGCTGTATGATACACACTAGACTTTGAAGACTCAGTGTGAAAAATAAAAAGAATTTTAAGAGGGGTGGGGGTCGAGGGGAGGCAGAGCATTAGGACAAATAGCTAATGTATGCAGGGCTTAAAACCTAGATAACAGGTTGATGAGTGCAGCAAACCACCATGACACACATTTATCTATATAACACCTACATGTCCTGCACTTGTATCCTGGAACTTACAGTAAAATTAGAAAAAATAATAATAAAAGCCAACATGGCATTCATTACTGCCAAAAAAACAAAACACATTGTTAATTTTGTATATTGATCACAGGTTGAACAGATAGTATTTTGAATACACTGGGTTAAAGAAATACATTTAAAATTAGTGGTCGGGCGCAGTGGCTCACACCTGTAACCCCAGCACTTTGGGAGGCTGAGGCAGGTGAACCACCTGAGGTCAGGAGTTTGAGACGAGCCTGGCCAACATGGTGAAACCCCGTTTCTACTAAAAATACAAAAATCAGCCAGGTGTGGTGGTGGGTGCCTGTAATCCCAACTACTCGGGAGGCTGAGGCAGGAGAATCGCTTGAACCTGGGAGGCGGAGGTTACAGTGAGTCGAGATTATGTCACTGCACTCCAGTCTGGATGACAGAGTGAGACTCCATCTCAATAATAATAATAATCATAATCATAATGAAATTATTTGTTGCTGTTTTACTTTTCAAATGTGACCACCAGAAAAGTTTAAAAGGCTTGTGTGACTCTCATCATTGAACGGAGCTGTTCTAAACATGGGTAAGTCAACACAGAGCTTCGGTTGCAGGACAGAGAATGAAATAATAGACCCATAAGACAGAGAAGTGACTGATTGCACCTCATCCCCTACAGCATAGGCCGGTGACGGGAATGAGGACTGTGGGGATGAGAGCCGATGTGGGCGAGAGTGCATGCAATGCAGGCTCAGGCGTTCGATTCATCTCCCAGGAGTTGAAAAAGGTGGCATTCCTGTTCTTTATTGTCATTGCTTGTGACACTGAGGACTGCCCCTCTTCCTGAAGAGGTCGGTCAGGAAAATTTTTTGTTAACTTTTATTTTAGGTTTGAGGATCCATGTGCAGGTTTGTTTTATGAGTAAACGCGTGTCATGGGGGATTGGTGTACAGATAATTTCATCACCCAGGAATAAGCCTAGTACCTGATAGGTATTTTTTCGGATCCTCTCCCTCCTCCCATCCTCCACCCTCAGGTAGGCCCCAGTGCCCACCGTTCCCCTCCTAATATCCCTGTGTTCTCACTGTGGAGCTCCCATGTATAAGTGAGAACATGCAGTGTTTGGTTTTCTGTTTCTGCCTTAGTTTGCCTCCAGTTCTATCCATGGTGCTGCAAAGGACATGATCTCGTTCCTTTTTATGGCTTCATGGTATTCCACGATGTATATGTACTACATTTGCTTTTCCTAGTCTACTGTGGATGGGCCTTTATGTTGATTACATGTCTTTGCTATCATGAATAGTGTTGCAGTGAACATACACTTGCATGTGTCTTTATGCCAGAATGATTTAGATTCCTCTGGGTATATACCCAGCCATGGGATTGCTGGGTTGAATGGAAGTTCTGTTTTAAGTTATTTGCAGAATCACTATGCTGCTTTCCGCAATGGTTGAACTAATTTGCACTCCCAATATTATATTGTCTATAGCTGAGAACGCTGAAATGTAAAGATTAAGACATGTAGACAGAAAGTGGTACAGCCAGGACTCAAACCTGCCTCCAAAGCCCGTCCTCCTAAACCTAAGTCATGGTTTTTCAAGTGTGGTCCTTGGACCAGCAGCAAAAGCACCACCTGGGCACTCGTTAGATATGGAAATTCTGGGCCTCACCCCGGACCTCAGCATGGGGATCCCTGGGGGTGGAGCCCAGCGGTTTGTGTTTGGGCAGCCCCAGCTGACTCTGACGCACCATCCGGTTGGAGGCCACGGTGCGTGATGGTCCCTGCCCTGTGGCAGCTGGCCTCCCTCCTTCATTTCTGTTATTCCATCTCCTTCTTACAACAACCCTGTGAGGCCAGCAGGGCAGATGTCGATTTTATTTAACAGGTGAAGAAACCGAGCCTTGAGGTTTTATGACTTACCCAAAGTCATCGCATCAGTTTTGCAACTGAAACTTCAATGGCAGATCTTCTGGCTCTTGGTCTGAGGCTGTAACTAGCACCCACAAGGACTCTGGGAGCAGCAAGGTCCAAGCAGGGGCTAATGCTTCATTTCGCTCCCTCTAGTGAAGGAGGAGGGGGCTCCCAGAGCACGGCTTCTTCTCCGTGGGTCTGGCCCCTGATAGCTGGGCGCTTACTCTGATGTGCTGATGAGATTCCGCCTTATCCCCTGCAAGCCATTTGTGCTGTGCTAGGATTAAACAGTACAGTTTGGAACCTTAGCTGCCCACACCCTGAGGGCCAATCATGCAGAACCCACAGGAAATCACCGGGCAGAAGTAGTTTGCCATAAACATCCATTTCCTAATTTTTTGTTGTCGTGACAGGGTCTTGCTCTGTTGCCGAGGCTGGAGTGCATTGGTGCAATCATAGCACACTGCAGCCTCAAGCTCCTGGGCTCAAGTCATCTTTCCACCTCTACCTCCAAAATAGCTGGTACTACAGGTGTGCGCCTCCTATATAATTAAAAAAAATGTTTTGAGGCCAGGCGCGGTGACTCACGCCTGTAATCCCAGCACTTTGGGAGGCTGAGGTGGGTGGATCACGAGGTCAAGAAATCAGGATCATCCTGGCCAACATGGTGAAACCCTGTCTCTACTAAAAATACAAAAAATTCGCCAGGCGTGGTGGCAGGCGCCTGTAATCCCAGTTACTTGGGAGGGTGAGGTAGGAGAATCGCTTAAACCCGGGAGGTGGATCTTGCAGTGAGCCGAGATGGCGCCATTGCACTCCAGCCTGGGCAAAAATAGTGAAACTCCATCTCAAAAAAAAAAAAGAAAAAGTTTTGAGGTTACAGGGAACTATGATCACACTACTACACTCCAGTCTAGACAACAGAACGAGACCCTGTCTCTGGAAAAAAAATTCTTTGTAGAGACAAAGTTTCATTATATTGCTCAGGCTGGACTCAAACTCCTGGCCTCAAGCAATCCTACTGTATTGGCCTCTCAAAAGGCTGGGATTACAGGCGGGAGCCACTGTGCTAAGCCTCCATTTCCTGATGCAACTCCATCCATAATCGCATTCCATCCATTATTCAACAATCCTCACACCTTCACCTCCTGCCATGACCCATGACACCTAAGGTTGGGGAGGGAGAACTTCACTATGGTGCAGGCAATGTGGGGGTCACCTTAGCCATAGAGAACCTAAAAAGAATGATCAACCCTCATCTGAGGTCGGGAGTTCGAGGACAGCCTGACCAACATGTGAAACTCCGTGTCCACTAAAAACACAAAATTAGCCGGGTGTGGTGGCGTGTGCCTGTAATCCCAGCTACACGGGAGTCTGAGGCAGGAGAATCTCTTGAACCCAGGAGACGGAGGTTGCAGTGAGCCGAGATCACGCCACTGCACTCCAGCCTGGGCAACAAGAGTGTAACTCCATCTCAAAAAAAAAAAGTGATCAAGCCGACTGAAAGTCAGAGTGCTCTGTTATTATAACTGAGCACTGGGAATTCTAAACAGTCAGTGATCCTCTTCCCAGAAAAAAACTCTCCTGTAATTATATGTGTATAATTCCATTTTTATGCCTAATCTTTTAGTGAACATGTCTTACATGGGAATTAATCTCCAGGGTGCCCAGCTATGCACTTGGTTCCAACACATCTTCGTTCAGCCACAAGAGGTTGATTGGGTTCAGAAGCAGAGTGCTAGCTTCAGGCACAGTTTGATCCAACTCGTGGGCACCGCAACCTCCTGCATTTAAACAGCAGGTTTGAAGTAAACCGTGGTAGCACTGTGACTATAAAGACAAACAAGGAGCACTTGCTTTACTTCACTTCATTCTATGTGATCACCTGTGCATAAATTTGAATCAGTGAAACAGGGCAGAGGGAACTGCAAGGTGAAATATTTCTGTTGTAGTGCGGATTTTAGCTCACATATTACGTATTTTACTGAATTCGAATAATGTTTTTAAAACTGAAATTTAGCCGGGAGCAGTGGCTCACGCCTGTAATCCCAACACTTTGGGAGGCTGAGGCAGATGAATCACGAGGTCAGGAGTTCGAGACCAGCCTGGCCAATATGGAGAAACCCGTCTCTACTAAAAATACAAAAATTAGCCGGGTGTGGTGGTGTGGGGCTGTAGTCCCAGCTACTCCGGAGGCTGAGGCAGAAGAAATGCTAGAACCCAGGGAGTGGAGATCACGCCACTGCACTCCAGCCTGGGCGACAGAGTAAGACTGTCTCAAAAAAAAAAAATTAAATAAATAAATAAATAAAATAAAATTGAAATTTATTTTTTTTGGCTGGGTACGTTGGCTCATGCTTTGGGAGGTCAACAGAGGAGGATTACTCAGGGCCAGGAGTTTGAGACCAGCCTGAGCAACATATGAGACCCTGTCTCTACAAAAAAATTTAAAACTTAGCCAAGCGTGCCTGTGGTCCTAACTTCTTGGGAGGCTGAGGTGGGAGGATTGCTTAAGCCTGAGAGGCTAACGCTGCGGTGAGCTGTGATTGCACTACTGTACTCCAGCCCAGGCAACAGAGTGAGACCTTGTCTCAAAAAAAGAAAAAAAAAAAAAAGAAAAAAAAGAAAGAAAGTTATTGTTTTTTAGAAGTATAATTGTTGGTTGATTTGTTTTGTTTTGTTTTGTTTTTGAGATGGAGTTTCTCTCTCATCACCCAGACTGGCATGCTGTGGCGCAATCTCCGCTCACTGCAACCTCCACCTCCCGTGTTTTAGCGATTCTCCTGCCTCAGTCTCCCCAGTAGCTGGGATTACAAGCACCCGCCATCATGCCCAGCTAATTATTGTATTTTTAGTAGAGAGGGGTTCCGCCATGTTGGCCAGGCTGGTCTCTAATTCCTGAGCTCAGGTGATCTACCTGAGGCCTCCCAAAGTGCTGGGAGTATAGGCGTGAGCCACCGTGCCCCGCCAATTTTTGGTTTTAAACCCAAAGAATAATTAGGAAAATGACGATTATTCCTATTACATGATTATAATTGAAAATACTTTTGTTGAATGGATACAGGTGCTGAAATAGTGCATTCTCCGTGTCAAACGGATGCTTGGAATGGATGGATCGATTGGATACCTGGTCCCTCCAAATCTCATGTTGAAATCTGACTCCCGGTGGTGGTGGTGGAGCCTATCTCGAGTCTTGGGGTCATGTGCCTCTTGGTGCCATCCTCTTGTGCCCTCGGGAAGGAGTTCTTGCTCTGTTAGTTTTTGCCAGAGCTGATGTTAAAATGATCCTGGCACCTGCAACACTCCTCTCTTCCTTCCTGTCTTGCCATCTGATGCCAGCTCCCCTTCCCCTTCTGCCATGAGTGGAAGCCCCCTGAGGGACTCACCGGAAGCAAATGCTGGCGTCATACTTCTTGCACAGCCTGCAGAACCTTGAGCCAAATAAACCTCTTTTCTTCATAAGTTACCCAGCCTCGAGTATTCTTTTATAGCAACATACACAGGCTCGGACAGAACGCCACTGCTGCCTCCCCAACCCGTGAGTCCTCCCACGTACACACCCTCCTCGCAATCTGCTCGCTGTGGGAGGACTCTCCAGTTTACCCACTGAGACTGAATAGCGGTAGACACGCCCCCTTGTGCCCGAGGAACGATTGGTTGGTACATTACTGTGTTAGTGGCACTTTAATTGCAGTCTTTCGGGGACAAGGAATTTTTGTGTTTTACCCCAGTAAATGACAGGCCCTAAAGTAAACTGCGAAGGAGGACAATGCCAGCAAAAGTTTGAGGCCTGGCGCTCTGTTCAGTAAGGCTTTGTGCGGTGATTTACCCGCTCCAAGCCTGAGTTTCCTCGCTGGCAAAATGGGGATAAAGTTCCTGGTGCACAAATGCCACAGAATTGCTGTGGAGGTCAAGTGGCATTGTCAATGTGACACCCTGGAGAACTAAATGATGAAGACAAAGGTGTGTGTGGGAACCGTTTTCACCCAGTCCTCTCCTGCTCGCCACCTCTCTCTGAGCTGGGACGTTCACATGCATTGACTTTGGATTCCAGCTCTACGTTTGCTGGTTGTGTGCATCTGGTGCGTTGCTCCAATTCTGTTCTCTCCTGTGAAAGAATGGAGATAACTGGCCAGGCACAGTGGCTCACTCCTGTAATCCCAGCACTATGGGAGACCAAGGCAGACAGATTGTCTGAGGTCAGGAGTTTGAGACCAGTCTGGCCAACCTGGTGAAACCCTGTCTCTACTAAAAATACAAAAATTATCCGGGCATGTAGAGGATGAAAAGAACACTCGTTCTTTTCACCCTGTACATATTTTGTGACAATTAATGGTAAGAATAATATTTCTTTTGATGAGATAGATCAAAGGTAAGCAAATTATCCATTTATGATAAAAATCAAGAGTGCGAATATTTCTATATTTTAAATATTAATATATGAGCAATGACCTTCCATAAACTCACAGGTTGCCCATGTCTGGAGACAGTTTACTGCCATACAGGCAAAGTGGCCTTGACTTTACAGAGCAAGCCCATGACCTTGCTTCAGTCAAGTGTGTGCTAACCCAGGAGTTCACCCTCATTACAGCCTTGCACATTCATCTCGCATCGGTCCACGGATGATAATAATAATAAAAGCTCCGCCAGCTGTAAGTGGAGGAGAGTGAAAGGACCTTCTGTTAAATGCAATCCATTAATTCTTGATCAAGCAGACAGGTCCATAAAATCATCTCACATGCAAGGATTCATTAGTAACTTTCCTTCTGTCACTCCGTTACTAGGATTCGGAGGGGAAGAATGACTTAGAAGCCTGTGGCCTCCCTCACCTATCTGACCTCTAGGCTTTCCACAGCACAGAGGTTACACATTCCAGGCACAGGCTCCTACATAATAGAGAATCAATTATGTATATAATAAATCTATTTTTAATAAAGAATATATATTTTAACAGGTAAACAGATCTTGGCTTTTTAACTGCCACCCTCCAAACCCCCAACAGTATTCTGTCCTGGGCCAACTATCCAGGGTCTCTTGGTCCCTCCAGGATGACACTGTATTATAGGTATTGTGATGAGTTTCCTTGGCACTGGAAGGAATCTTTCTTCCTTAATGCTACATCTATCAATTCCTCTCTGTGGCTATTTGGTTTGTTGCTACTCAAAGTATGGTTCCTGGACCAGTATCATCAGCATTGCCTGTGAGCTAATTAGAAATGCAACATATTGGATGCAGCTGCTGTGGACTGAATATGTGTGTCCCCCCAAAGTGCATATATTAAATCCTAACCCCCAAAGTGATGGTCTTTGGGAGGTGATGAGGTCGTAAGAACGGAGTCCCATGATGGCATGAGTGCCCTCATGAAGGAGGCCCCTGGAGAGCTCCCTCAGCCCTTCTGCCACATGAGAACACAGCGAGAAGACACTGTGAACAATGAAACGGTTCCTCTTCAGACACGGCATTTTCTGCCACCTTGATCTTGGACTTTCAGTCTCCAGAGGGTGAGAGCGTCTGTTGTTCACAAGCCACTCTGTCTGTGGCACTCTGCATAGCAGCCCAGATGGACTGAGACAGCACCCATCCCCACCAAGTCCACAACTGCGGAATCAGTGTCTGCGTCCCACCGTGATCCCTGGGTGACTTGCTGTTTGTTCACTGAAGTTGGAGACACACTGATTCTTAGAGATCATTTAACTCATGGATTTAATCCTCTCATTAACAGAAGACTAAGTTGAGGATTTGAAAGGTTAGATGATTGATCCAATTATAGTTATGCTTGTTCTATAAAAATAATATTCAGAGATAGCAGGACCTTAAGAATAATTTGTTTGGAAAAGTGCCCTCTAATTAAAAAAATCTGTGGTGGGGGGTGGGGAAGACCAAATCTCAATAGAAAAATAGTTAAATACCTACAGTCCCAGCTCCTTGGGAGGCTGAGGTGGGAGGATTGATTGAGCCTGGGAGGTTGAGGCTGCAGTGAGGTACGAATGCGCCACCGAACTCCAGCCTGCTTGACAGTGAGAGACTGTCTCAAAAATAGAAAAAGAAAACTGAGGGCAACCCATTTCTCCAGGATTCCTCTCTGCAGCAGTGAGGTCTTCTCTTTCTTTTGCCTATTAAAATTCTGCTCTCAACTGAAAAAAAAAGAAAAAAAAGAAAAGAAAAAAGAAAAGAAAAATGGTTACGAGCAGAAAAAATCACACAAAAACGTATTAAACGCTTTAAAATGGTCCTTGAACATATGAAACACATGGAAATATGCCAACTTCACTCCGAATTAGAGAATGCAAATTAAATTACACTGCGGTCTCATTTTTCACCTGTCAGACAGACACAAATTAAAAAGTATGACGACACATTCTGTTGGGAATGCTGTGGGAAAACAAGAATTCCCATATGACGCACAATGCTTTTCCAAGGGAAGGTGGCAGTGCGTAACAAAATTACCTATGGCTTTACCTTCTGAGGCTGAGATCCCACTTCTAGAAATTTATCCCAAAGGGGCTGCTCCAAAAGCATCCTAACGCCTACGCGCGAGTTTGTTTGTGGGGGCATTGTTTAAAATTACAAAATGTTAGTTATGACTTGGGTGCAGTCCAAGTGTCTCCACAGAACACGGGCAGGGTGAGAGTGGTCTAACTGCCCAGTGCAGAGCGATGCCGCGATAAAAAAGCATGAGGGAGGTCTCCTGAGCTGACACGGGGGGATTGCCAGGAAATATGTTTAAGGGAACACAAAATGCAAACATCAAATGCGCTTTTGTGTAAGAATGAAGGGGAAGCAAGAAAATATACATTCAAGCAAAAAGAAACTCAAGAGAGATGAACCAGAAAGCAAGGTTGGGTGGCGGAGGGAAGGCGGGGGCCGGTGCAGTGTGGCCTTCTTGAGGGAGGGACCTCCTTAGATGGCTTTTGACTTTCAGAAGCAGAGTGTTTCACATATTCAAAAGTCAACAAAGGCTGGGCACGGTGGCTCACGCCTGTAACCCCAGCACTTTGGGATGCCAGGGGGGCAGGTCACACGAGGTCAGGAGTTTGAGACCAGCCTGGCCAACATGGAGAAATCCTGTCTCTACTAAAAATACAAAAATTAGCCAGGGGTGGTGGCACATGCCTGTAATCCCAGCTACTCGGGAAGCTGAGGCAGGAAAATCGCTTGAACCTGGGAGGCAGAGGCTGCAGTGAGCTGAGATAACAAGGATGGGCGAGAAAACCAAAATGGAGTAAAAACTTAATTCAACAAATATTATCTGGATTTCAAATGAATCACGCCCACACAGGGCAGGGGATGGGAGGTGCCTTGAAGTCATTGTAGTAAGTCAGGTCAACCTTAGTCACATGATTGTGACTGTGTCAGGTGAAAGACATGGAGAACCCCCAGTACGAACTGCGGAGGGCGAGTCCCCAGTACTGAACTACAGAAGGCGAGTGTGTTCCCAGTACTGAACTGCAGAGGGTGAGTGTGTTTTCTTTTTTTTTTTTTTTTTTTTTTTTTTTTTTTTTTTTTTTTGAGGCGGAGTCTCGCTCTGTCGCCCGGACTGGAGTGCAGTGGCCGGATCTCAGCTCACTGCAAGCTCCGCCTCCCGGGTTCACGCCATTCTCCTGCCTCAGCCTCCCGAGTAGCTGGGACTACAGGCGCCCGCCACCTCGCCCGGCTAGTTTTTTTGTATTTTTAGTAGAGACGGGGTTTCACTGTGTTAGCCAGGATGGTCTCGATCTCCTGACCTCGTGATCCGCCCGTCTCGGCCTCCCAAAGTGCTGGGATTACAGGCTTGAGCCACCGCGCCCGGCCAAGAATGGGTGAGTGTGTTTTCATAGTGTACAGTTAGCAACACTGAAGCTCCCTGTTGTGCATTCCAGGACTGAGCAAGGAAACATGCTGTGGAAATGAGTGGAAGCCCGATTCTCGCTGTTGAAGGAGGAATTTACAAATACGGGAAGAAGGAAAGTGAGACCACACACTGGCTGCTGGAGAACCAGGGCTATCAGACTGAACGCATGATTGCTTTCTATTGTTTTAAATGTAACAAAACAAAAAATAAAAACCAAAACACCCACCTTGACTGAGCTAAAATTTATATACCATGAAATTCATCCCTGGGCCAGGCAAGGAGGCACATGGCTGTAATCCCAGCACGTAGGGAGGCTGAGGTTGGCAAATGGCTTGAGCCCAGGAGTTCAAGACCAGCCTGGCCAACAGAGTGAGACCCCGTCTCTACCAAAAAATACAAAAACTAGCTGGGCATAGTGGTGCACACCTGTAGTTCCAGCTACTGGGGAAGCTGAGGTGGGAGAATCGCTTGAGCCCAGTAGGTTGAGGCTGCAGCAAGCTGTGATCATATCATTGCACTCCAGCCTGGGTGACAGAATGAGATCCTGTCTCAAAAGAAAAACCAAGACAAAACAAAGAAAACAACCCTGTGGGTATAAGTTCAATGGCTTTCAGTAAAGCCACAGAGCTGTGCAGTCATCCCCACCACACGGCTCAGAACACCTCCACCATCCCCCAAATGCTCCCTCACCGTCACTCCACCGTGGGCCCCCAGGACTTCTCTTCTGCTTTCCCTTACGTATCTGCCTTTTCTAGATTTCCTGGAGGGAAATCATCGTAGGTAGAATCACACAGTATGAGGTCTTCTGTGTCTGGTTTCTTTCACTTTGTATAATGTGTTCGAGGTTCCTGCTGATGTAACTTATATCAGTAGCGTGTCTGTCTTTGCTGCTGAACAGTATTCCTTTGTATGGCTGTACCGCACGCGTTTGTTTATTGATCCATTGATAGACGTTTGGGTTTGTCCCTCTTTTTGGCTATTATGAGTAATGATGCTATAAACATTCACATACATGTTTTGTGTGAACATAAATTTTGATTTCTCTTAGCCAGATATATAGGAATAGATTATATAATATCCTATTGGCTTTAGGAAGTTGGAATCTGATTAGCGTGAAGGTAGTGAATATGCATGTGTATCCACAGTCTTCTGAGAAGCTGGGCTCTACATTTATGTTTTCTCTAATAAGAATAATAATACTAGTGATATACATATATAAATTCTGAATTCAGGCCGGGCCTGGTGGCTCATGTCTGTAATCCTAGCACTTGGCGAGGCCGAGGTGGGTGGATTGTCTGAGGTTAGGAGTTCAAGACTGGCCTAGCCAGCGTGGCAAAACCCTGTCTCTACTAAAAATACAAAAAAAAAAAAAAAAAAAAAAAAAAAAAAATTAGCGGGCCTGGTGGTGGGCACCTGTAGTCCCAGCTACCTGCGAGGCTCAGGCAGGAGAATTGCTTGAATCTGGGAGGTGGAGATTGCAGTGAGCCAAGATTGCACCACTGCACTCCAGCCTGGGCGACAGAGCAAGACTCTGTCTCCAAATAAATAAATAAATATAAATTATGAGCTGTGACTCATAAGTCAGAAGATGATTTGGGGCAAAATTCAAGGCTCTGTGTTCATAAATTCTTTGCTAATTATGTGAAATTCTAAAGTACTTGATGACTCCTTGAGCCTTCTGCAGGAAAATAAAAAATTTCGGCTGGTACTGGGTAAAAAGAGAAAAATGGTCTCTGACTTCCAGCAGCCGCATGGAATACTAGCTGGCCTTGGTGTTGTGACAGCTGGCCTAGCACCCCAGCAGTCCTGGTTTTCCTGTTGAACATAAATGATTTAAGAGAACGTCAAGGTCGGGCACAGTGGCTCAGGCCTGTAATCCCAGCACTTTGTATAATGTTTCACTTTGTATAATGTTTTCAAGGTTCATGCTGATGTAACTTATATTAGTAGCTTGTCTATCTTTATTGCTGAATAGCATTCCATCGTATGGCTGTCTCACACTTGTTTGGTACTGAGGCTGAGGTGGGCGGATCACGAGGTCAGGAGTTAGAGACCAGCCTGGCCAACATAGTGAAACACCATCTCTATCAAAAATACAAAACTTAGCCAGGCGTGGTGGTGGGTACCTGTAATCCCAGCTACTCGGGGAGACCGAGGCAGGAGAATCTCTTGAACCTGGGAGGTGGAGGTTGCAGTGAGCCGAGATGGCGCCACTGCACTCCAGCCCGGGCAACAGTGCAAGACTCCATCTTAAAAAAAAAAAAAAAAAAAAGGCCAAAATCAGATAAGGCTACATTAACCCATGACTGATGAAGACAAAAACAAGACCACTCCAAAATCATGTCTAAATCCAGGCAAAATATGAACACTGACGAGGCCACAAAAACACCAAACATCCTACTGGTTAGCAGGAGTGACGGCTGCTTCCTTAGCAACTGCAGCTGAGGACTGGCGCTCGTCTGCTCTCACTATAAATGAAACTTAAGACACCCAACCCCAGAATTACTCCAGCTTTGTGACAGCATCCAATGCTAAGCAAAGCCCCCCTTTCTCAAGCCCTCCCCCAAATTCCCGACACAAAACCGAATCCTATTCGTGTTTCCTAACACCTCCTTAGCAGAGGCCCCCCGGTTGCTCAGGGTGCACGTTTTCCTCCCTACAATGAGTACCTTGCTCAATTCCAGCAATTGGAGTTTGGAATTATCAAGATCAAAACATTAGGCGAATCATTTGGCTGGCACACTGCAGATCTTGGTATGACCGCGTATATTAGACTGGAAAGGAACATTGTATAGTATAGAGTGAAAGATAACTTGTAGCTTATATGAGCATCAAGAAAACTATAAAGCTTGAAAGATCAAAACAGGAGTTAGGATATTTAGAGATTTTTATGAATATGTGAAACACCTGAGTTCTGATCATCCTAGAAATTTAAAAGCAGGAGGCAGTGAGCAGTTCAGTTCGCAGTTATTTCTGTGCGACTACGTACTGGGTTATTGTGGATGGATAACTCCAGATGGTAGCTAAATGAATCCATTTAAATAATTTTGGAGATTGAGCTGTTGAGTCTTTCCATCATCGAAAGGTAGAAGAGCACCTTCTCTTTTTTTTTTTTTTTTTTTTTTTGAGACGGGGTCTCGCTCTGTCACCCAGGCTGGAGTGCAGTGGCCGGATCTCAGCTCACTGCAAGCTCCGCCTCCCGGGTTTACGCCATTCTCCTGCCTCAGCCTCCCAAATAGCTGGGACTACAGGCGCCCGCCACCTCGCCCGGCTAGTTTTTGTATTTTTTAGTAGAGACGGGGTTTCACCGTGTTCGCCAGGATGGTCTCGATCTCCTGACCTCGTGATCTGCCCGTCTCGGCCTCCCAAAGAGCTGGGATTACAGGCTTGAGCCACCGCACCCGGCCTACACCTTCTCTCTTCTAGTAGCTGAAAGCCATCCGCTTTCGTAAACTTAATCCTCAAACTGAATACAAGCTGAAACTCTTGACCCAAACTATCAGAGAACCAACAGACAGCAGAGTGAGAGATGATGAGTAAACTGTGGAAAATGCATACAGACTACAGATCTCACTAGAAATCTCTGAATTTTATTAAGTAATTGTATGGGTTATATTAATGTTGAATTGTTAGGCTGCGTGTGGTGGCTCACGCCTGTAATCCCAGCACTTTGGGAGGCTGAGGTGGGTGGATAGCTTGAGCTTAGGAGTTCAAGACCAGCCTGGGCAACAGGGTGAAACCCCCCTCCACAAAAAATGCAAAAAATTAGCTGGGCCTCATGGCATACACCTGTAATCCCAGGTACTTGGGAGGCTGGGATGGGAGGATCGCCTGAGACTGGGGATATTGAGGCCATAGTGAGCAGTGATCATGCCACTGCCCTCCAGCCTGGGCAACAGAGCAAGACCCTGTCTCAAAAATATATATATATTGATTTTTTGTTTTTTGAGATAAAGTCTCACTCTGTTGCCCAGGCTGGAGTGCAGCGGTGCCATCCCGCTCACTGCAACCTCTGCCTCCCAGGTTCAAGCGATTCTCATGCCTCAGCTTCCCAAGTAGCTGGGATTACAGGCGTCCACCACCAGGCCTGGCTAATTTTTCCATTTATAGTAGAGACAGGGCTTCACTATGTTGGCCAGGCTGATTTCCTGACCTCAAGTGATTCACCCACCCTGGGTGGGGTGGATGATCCCAAAGTGCTGGGATTACAGGTGTGAGCCACTGAGGCCCGCCTGAATACAGGTGTGAGCCACTGCAGCCCGCCTGAATTGTTATTTTGAATGTATTCTCTCATAGTGTCAGATAAAGCAAGTAATTGTATTTTTGTGTTTAGGAGTCAAGGTTTTTATTACAGGAGAAAAGGAGATGCTATGATAGAATTGAGGATTTCAGAAGGAATCGTTCTGTTAGAAGTGGATCAAGAATGTCAATGTGAACTTGTGTCTTTCATGAAAACATTATTTTAAATGCATATTTTTAAGCTCTGTCCACTGAAATGGCTTACGAGGATCCCCACGATGCTTCCTGCTGCCAAAATTCTGGTCTCCAATACTATTTTTCAAAAAAAAAAAAAACTATCAGCACTTTTAGAAGAAAAGGCTCATTCTATGTCTCAGGCAGAAAATTACAAGAGAAGCCTGGAATATCTTGTGCCAGAAAACAAGATGTTCAGACATTCATGGAGCTGACAAGACTCGGCTGCTTATCTAAGAGGGGCCCCTCCTGGTCACAACTGAGACAATTTGAGGATCAAAGGAGAAATACTGGCTGAGATTGATTGATGTATAGCAAATCTGCAATGTCACATGTCCATAATGATACATACAAGAGTTAACAAAGTGTTCTAAAAGTAAGTGGATTGGATAGACGATGTTTCTGTTCTTTGTCAATTATGTTAGTATTATCGACTCACTTATTGTTTGGTTAAATAATAAAGAAGCTAGTACTAGTAAAACTAGTAAAAAATATATATATAATGTAACGATTAGTAGGCATTTCCTAACATAAAATTAGTAGAATCATCCTCTAAGTTGTGATTATGATCCTGAAACTACCTATTAAAAATACATGTGCAACCTTTATCAACTTCTATCAGGTTCTAAGTTTTAAAAATCACATTTCTTAGGATCTCATGAGGCTCAAAGCTAAAGAGTTAGAAAGGAAAAGCATTTATGTATATTAACAGCACATTAACAGGCTAAGAAGAAAAACTCACATAATCATATTAGTTCGTAGAAACAATGCATTTGACATACTCCAACATCCATTCATGATTTTTAAAAAAAACCCCTCAGAAATAGGAATAGAGGGAAATTCCTGAATTTGATTAAAAATATCTGCAAAAAACCTAGAGCTAATATTATACTTAATGGTGAAAGACTGAATCTGTTTTCCCCTAAGATGAGGAACAAGGCACGGATGTCCTTGCTCACCACTCCTATTCAACAAAGGACTGGAAACCAGAAATAACTTTAATTTTTTTCTCAATTGACAGGTTCACAGAGAAAGAGCTTTACTGGATGAACTTTTAGATTACTACTTTTATAGAGCAGCAGAGATAAAAGCCAGGCTGAAAAGTGCATGTGGAGTAACGAAATGGACCTACTTCGACAAGGGGCCTCAGAATGACTGCCCAGATGAGACTGTAGACGCAGCTGTAGTTTCCTTTCTATTTGGAAGAAATTTCAAGTTGTCCTTAATTTTCCAAGGAGATAGTCACTTGCCTTTTAAAAAACATTATTAGAGAAGCATGGCGGGGGGGAGCACACCTAGCATTAAAAATGTGAGATGAATACCATCTCTGCTTAGTAAAGGTGGTTGGGAATCCTGAGAGGGCACCTAGTGTAATGTTTCTGCATTTTCCACAGTGCCTGGCCCACGGCTGAAAGTAACTCTTGCCTGACATTTGACAGAAGAGGAAACTGAAGCTCAGATTAAATTACCTGTTCACAGCGGGATCATTCCGGCCCGAGTTTCTCCCTGTCTGGAATGCTCTTCCCCAGGCGATAGACCCTGTGGCTCTTCCGTGTCTCTGTTTAATGCCATTCCGTTCCAGGATTCCGGACTTCTTAAAGCATAAATAATCCCTCCCCAACCTCTCATTTTACTGTTATGTAAGTTATTACAATATGTCATTATATAGTCATACTGTTTATGTAATGTCTTCTCCACTAAACTGTAAGCTCTATGAGGGCAAGAGTTCAGTCTGTTTTACTTAATAATTAGCACCTAGTACAGTACCAGCATAGAGCGAAGGCCTCATAATTTTTTTTATAAATTTATTTTTAGACAGGGTCTTGGTCTGTCGCCCAGGCTGGAGCGCACTGGTGCAACCTCCGCTCACTGCAGCCTCGACCTCTCAGCTCCAGCAATCCTCCCGCCTCGGTCTCCGGAGTAGCTGGGACTGCAGGTGCATGCCACCATGACCGACTAATTTATTTATTTATTTTGGTGGACATGGGGTCTCGCCATGTTGCCCAAGCTGGTTCCTGAGCTCAAGTGATCCTCCTGCTTCGGCCTCCCAAAGTGCTGGGATTACAGGCGTGAGCCTCAGCGCCCAGCCAAGTTAGCCTTTTTTAATCGTCCTGTCTCTGGAGGTTGCCGAAGCTGGTTTTCTTCGGCCTCCTTCTCTCGTCCAGGCCCAGGGCTGGGACGAGGCCAGCTCCCGTCTGCAACCCGCATTGAAGATAGGAGTCTTGGGAGCCGGCACCGGAACGCTCGGAAACGGCACCGAAGTATGAATCCTCGGGCGGAAAAGCGTTACCAAGACACTCATCCCCGGAGCCGCTTCCTGGGACTGTCTAGCCTTCTACCGCTTCTCAGTGATGTTGCCGTTTCCGCCCTTCTCGCGCTGTTTACGCCTCTTCCCTTCCGCCGCCAGATTTTGACGTGCTCTCGCGAGATTTGGGCCTCTTCCTAAGCCGGCGCTCGGCGAGGTAGGTTGGCGGCCTGTTCCCGGACCGAACTTTTCTTCTTGCGTTGAGGAAAACGCCTTTTGGAGTCAGGCCCTGGAGCGGCGGGCCTTGCTCACCGGGTGGGGATACAGCCGATTACCCGCCCTGTGTCCTCCGATGGCTTCTGCGGGGCGAGCGGGGCCTGGCCGGGGGGTGCGGGCGGGAGGGCGAGCCGGCGGCGCCTGCAGCCCGGCCGCGTAACGTTGAGCGCTGTGCCTTCCGTTCTCCCAGGAGAAGGCCATGTTCAGTTCGAGCGCCAAGATCGTGAAGCCCAATGGCGAGAAGCCGGACGAGTTCGAGTCCGGCATCTCCCAGGTGAGAGGGTTCCCTTGGGGTCTGGGGTGGGTGGAGGCGCCCCGCCTGGGAGGGACGGCGGTCGCGTGTGTGCTGGGCCCGGGGGGCTGGGACGCGCGCTGAGGTCGGCCCTGCTGTTCGTTGCTTCTTAGGCTCTTCTGGAGCTGGAGATGAACTCGGACCTCAAGGCTCAGCTCAGGGAGCTGAATATTACGGCAGCCAAGGTCAGCGGCGCTCCCCGGGCTGGGAGGGAGGTTGCGGCGCGTCTCGCCGCGCAGTGCCTGGGAGGGTTCTTGGATGACCTGGGTTACGGGTGAGGATGACTTGCCGCCTGGCTGCCTAACGTGAACTCCGGTTCCGCCGTGTTGTTCGGGAGCGGTACCGCCCAGGTGCGGGGAGTGGGGTTGCAGGTACTCTGCAGTTTAAGCTGTCCACGTGGGGCGGTGGAGAAACGTGGAGTGGGAGGGCCTGGGCCGGTTTCGGGCCTTATTTGCCCTTACTTAGTTATAAATACGGCGAAGAGCTATGGGGAGCTCCCAGCATGCAGACTTGTCTACGCTTAGCCCGGAGTTGCCGCATGCGGGGGTGCAGAAGTGGCAGTGATTGGCCTCCTGGCCTGGACAGTCTCCCTTCCTGAAATAAGGAAATGTGAATGTTGGAGAGAGATGTGAACATCTCCGAAGGTTGCGTGTGTCATGAACTCAAAACTAGTATTAGTTTGTAGTGCAGCCATTGTATTACTGATAAGGTCTTCTTAGTCTCTAATTTGACCACAACATTTACTTTTTTACTTTCTGAAGCAATTAACAAAGTGGATTTTTTTTCTTTAGGAAATTGAAGTTGGTGGTGGTCGGAAAGCTATCATAATCTTTGTTCCTGTTCCTCAACTGAAATCTTTCCAGAAAATCCAAGTCCGGCTAGTACGAGAATTGGAGAAAAAGTTCAGTGGGAAGCATGTTGTCTTTATCGCTCAGGTATCTGTTCTGTTGCAGCACGTTTCTGTTTGTGAATTTTGCTAAAATTGCTTTTATTTAGACCGCATTGGTAGTTGGAGTCATGAAAACAATCCTTTTAGGAATCCAAATGGGCAGAAAGATAGAAGTACAGGCGGAGCGTGGTGGCTCACGCTTGTAATCCCAGCACTGGGAGGTGGAGGTGGGTGGATCACTTCAGTGACCAGCCTGGGCAACATGGTGAGACCCTGTCTACAAAAAATAGAAAAATAAGAGGTTTTTAAAAGAGACGCAGTGCACTCTTTAGGAGCCGAAACAAATCTGTGAAGTGACAGACTGCTGTGTTTTGAGGTATGAACATGATTTCCCATATTTAAAATTCTACAAGTCTAGTGGGTTGCTTACAGAGATGATCAAACTAAGAAACCTGTTACCGTTCGGATCTGGCGTTGGTGCAAACTGAAGTCTTTGGGGAATGAAGTGCCAGGATTGATGAGGAATAAAAGTAGTATTCTGGGTCAGTAGGCATGGGGAAAGGCCTGTCTGGGAGGTGTTTTTCCGCTGGCATGTCAGTAGAGGCTGTGGATTCTGATGAGTTATTCAAGAATCAGGAAGTAACTCCATAGAAGGGTTTCCTCAGTCAATTGTTGGTCTGAGTTGTTTGGCTTTCTTGAACTTTGAACTTACCCTGCCATTCTTCTTGCTTTTTAAAGCAGTATGACAGTTTTAGCTTTTTGTCAATTTAAGGTCTTTTTTCATTTTGTTGCATGATAATTTTTACCTCACAGAGAAGAATTCTGCCTAAGCCAACTCGAAAAAGCCGTACAAAAAATAAGCAGAAGCGGCCCAGGAGGTGAGTGTTTTAGTAGTTTCAGAAATGTGTGTACTCCTCTTGTTAACAGCTCTTTGTGTAAGTTGTAGCTTATAAAAACAGATGTTCAAGTGGGAATTTTTGACTAGCAGTATTTGCTTTCTTCTATAGTTGCACATGATATGTTTTAGAATTCTATATGTAAAACATACATGTATTCACATAGCCGCCATTGTATGTCTAGTAGGTCAGTGCTGTCACAAGATGAGATGATTTCCTCCGATTATGTGTGCACAGGATAGGAATGATGAGATGGAAATCATTACTTTAATTCTGTGTGGTAAAGCCTGCTAGACATAGTTGACGTGAGCTTGGATTTATCTTTGATTTTTATTTTTGCTGTGGATTGGCAGTAAAACATGTAGGTGGATTTGGGTGATGACGTCACAGGTTAAAATACCATTGCTGTTGATGCTGATGGAAAATGATTTATTAACTTGATTGACTTACAGGTTATTTGGCATAAACTGAAATATTAGTAGTTGTCTTCTTAAACTAGATCTTTTGGTATTTTGTTAGTTTCTGATTAGTACGTTGTTCTACAAATGTGAACTATTAAATCCCTGCGGACTTTTACCTAGGGATGAGTTTAAGAAAAAAAAATTCTAGTTATGCCTGTACCCTGTGAAATATATAATTTGTATTGTTATCCTCAGTGGATGAGAAAACTGATCCAAGGCTGGGATAATTTGCTCATTGTAGCTAATACTAGTAATCCTAAGAATTTTTTTTTTTTTTTTTTTTTTTTGCGGCAGAGTGTTGCTCTGTCGCCCAGGCTGGAGTGCAGTGGCCTGATCTCAGCTCACTGCAAGCTCCGCCTCGCGGTTTCACGCCATTCTCCTGCCTCAGCCTCCCGAGTAGCTGGGACTACAGGCGCCCACCACCAAGCCCAGCTAATTTTTTGTATTAGAGATGGGGTTTCACCATGTTAGCCAGGATGGTCTCTATCTCTTGACCTCGTGATCCGCCCGCCTCGGCCTCCCAAAGTGCTGGAATTACAGGTGTGAGCCACCGTGGGCGGCCTTTTCTTTTTTTTTTTAAACTCAGTCCTGTTTTTGGAAACCACTAGGAAATAGTGTTGGGAATCTAGCAATGTGTTACCGTATTGAACTATGGTATGTGGAAAGGTAGGTGCCAGGTTTTCTAGAACTTGAATGCTATGGCTTAGTACTTTGAAAAACTTTTATGGACAGAGCGGCATAAGAATTTAGGATTTTTTTTTTTCTAAATCATGACACTTAAAGAGGGTTTTGGAAACTCAGTTCTGAGAACCTGAGTTAGGAAACGAGAAACAGTCGATTTGCTTTCTACACAGCCAAAGGACTGTCCCTCAAACCCATAGCTTTAATTCCCCTCAGTATAAACGTCTGTTTTCCAGATTTTCTCAAGACAGTGGCTTCAGTGTTTCTAGTGGGACCTAGTCTGTTGAAAGCCTTCCCTCCTCCACACTAAGCCTAGCTGGTAGGTCATAGTGATTCCACTTTTCCAATCCGGCTTCCTGCTTTCAGATTTATTTTCCCTATTCGGTAGAGCTGTCTTTATCTAACTCAGGTTAAATGCTGAAATTGATACAGTTTTTGGGTATAGCAGGGTTTTTCCTCTGAAACGCTCCAGTCCCTGTGGTTTGTGATGATTGAGTTCCTTTGCTCCCCATTTTAAAAGTTTGTAGATAACTTTGGAATCTAATTTCCACATTTGGGTGCTTTCCTAGTATTGTAAGAATATGCTTAATTAATGAGTCGCAGTGAACAATCCATTTGTCTTGATTTGCTTTCTGAAAGGTGATGAGGGTTTTGGGAAATGGACTTTCTTCAAGTTTTTGCCCTTTGTGGCTGTGAAATATTAAGATGTTGGGAGTAAAATTGAGAGCCACCAGAAGATGTTAACTGTATATATGGGTGCTGCCAGATAGGAAATCCAAATGAGTAGACTATAGTGTCATTGTTAGCTACAGTGGGGTGAGACCTAGACAGATAACCGTATACAAGGCAGCTCCATAAATGCTGAAACAAAGAACCGTCTTTGACTTACTCCTAATGTCTCGTGGTACATGGTACCTGCCCCCAAAGCTTGCAATTAATTGAAACTTCTCATTTGTTGGGTGGCAGGTAGGTAGGTTTTGAACTTGATAGTGATATGCAAATGAGGAGCTTCACTGGCAGTTCTCGTGATGCTGATGGGTTAGAAATCGAAGACTCACATGGGCGGGGAGGGGCAGCTATCCTAGAGCTGGTGATAGAACAGTGCCTGGGGGTGGAAGATTGCCTCATTTGCTAGATTGGCTCATGCTAGCCAACATGAATATTATATAGTACTATAAGTGCTTTACCGTCCTAGAGAACAAGGAGTTTGGATGATATCTTGGAGGCCTAGGAGAGCTCTTGAAGGGTCTTTTATGTAAATTATGTGATCATATCAATTTTTTAGAAAGATTATCTTGACATTGGAAGGGGGGTGGTTTGGAGATGAGCAAGAGTATTAAGGTTATTGTAGTGATGTAGTTGAGAAATGATACAAGTGAAAATAAAGATGTATAAAAGACATCACTAATCTCACATTCCCTAGAGATGGTCACTTACTGCCTTGGTGAGCTTGTAGTTTACCCCAGAGTAATGTTTAAAATTGAGTGAGCTTTTGAAATAAGTCAGTAAGCTATTACCATATTCTAGGTAGGCAAAGGCTTTTGTTTGGTACGTGGAATATAACAGGCTTGTTTGAAAATGAGTGTTAATTTGACTTCAGGAACCTGGGATTTGCATTTTCATTTTGACTTGAGGTGCCTTCTGGAGTTCAGAGGGCAGGCATTCTGTGTTGCTTACCTTTTAAACTATTCTTTTAGCCGTACTCTGACAGCTGTGCATGATGCCATCCTTGAGGACTTGGTCTTCCCAAGCGAAATTGTGGGCAAGAGAATCCGCGTGAAACTAGATGGCAGCCGGCTCATAAAGGTTCATTTGGACAAAGCACAGCAGAACAATGTGGAACACAAGGTAATAGGTCGACATTTATCATGGACAGTGAGAGTAGATTTTAGAGGAACCAGTCTCCATGTGCCACCAGAGCAATGACTGTAGTAAACTCAGGACTAGTTCTTTTACCCACACTTCAGCCTGCTCTACTTTGGATTATGTGTCAGGTTTTAAATGGAGAATTTAAAGAATTGAACACTTGAAATTCCCTGTACTTTTTGGAAGTAGGCTCATTCTGTGGTCTGACTTTTAGTTAGGCTGTATATTCTTGGTGAGTTAGGGGTGGATGGTGATGGATCAGTGTCTTGGGGGGACATAACCATGTGGGTGACTGATGGGGTCCCCTGGTGGCTTCCCGGTGCACTGGTGTAGAGTCCTGTCCCACAACGTTGGAGAGGAGCTTGTCCCTGGTTATAAGGCTGCTACAGACATGTCATGTATTCCTTATCTTCTCAGTACTTAGTTGCTGAGGAGAAAGACCATACAGGGCACAATTTCATGAAACTATTAGGTTTTAAGCTGAGTGTGTATTTCAGAGTTTTATGATGAATTCTTTCTTTTCTTGTAGGTTGAAACTTTTTCTGGTGTCTATAAGAAGCTCACCGGCAAGGATGTTAATTTTGAATTTCCAGAGTTTCAGTTGTAAACAAAAGTGACTAAATAAAGTATATATTCACAGTACTCTGTTTCAGTTATGTTTTTCAAAATTCCAGATTCATGGATGCGCAGCTGTCTTCACTATCAGTGGCGTCCTGTGTTGGGCCGGAGGGTTTCAGCAGGAGGGGTGTGTGCGCCAGCAAGCTTGATGCCTGTGAGGCTCCGCTTGTGTTCAGGGGTACAAGTGTCATCACATGATGCTGCAGAAATAGCTGAATATTAGCACTTCTGCATGGTTCAAGCTAAAAATATACCTGGTACTTTTTTTTATTGTGATATATGTAAAATTTACCATAGTACCCATTTTTAAGTTTACAGCTCAGTAGCCTTAAGTATGTCTACAAAGTTGGGAAACAACTCTGAAACGTTTTCATTCATCTTGTAGAACTGAAATTATCCGTTAAACCAACACCTCCACTTCCCATTCCGTCAGATTTGTTGAATTTTTTATACATAAATTCATGTTAAGTGTTAAATAGACTTTCACAAGTTAAATGTAAGAGTCTGATTAATAGATTTTAGTAGATGCTAAGTGGTGTGTAAACTTGGGTAGTCCATTTCCCCACTTCCTTAGTTTTCCAGTTCATCAAATGAAGGCTCTGGGGGAAATGAAAGCCCTGAAGTGAGGACCCTGGTGTGGTGTCTGGTGACTGTAGTTGGACCAGGTCTTTGTAGAGTAGAGTAGAGCAGATGTCTTAGAGAATTAGTTCCTCAGTTTTGGCTTTGTGCCAAATTGCTTTCAGTTATTAATAAGCCTTAAAAATTACCTTGTACAATTTACCTTTCTGCTTTTACAGGGTGACGAGACAATCTTAACTGAACAGTCCCCCAAATAATACGTTTTACATCAAATTACTCCTACAGGTAGACTAATTCCAGGAAGCCTCCGAGGCGACACAAGAGTATTTTCCCATTTTGCAGGTGAGGGTCAGGCCTCTTAGGAGTAGAAGTGTCAGGCTCCTGATGCGGAATTCACATGGTGGGGCAGGCACACTGGATGTTTTCAAAGCTTTGGCAAGTGCTCTTGACCATACATGGCTGAGGCCTTTGTAGATGAGCAGGTGGTGAGGAAGGTTCCTGTTAAGCAGTTACCAAGGCTGGCCCTTTATCCTCAGTAGTCCATAGGCCCCTCCCCCAGTTCCGCTGTCTCCCCCACTCCCCCGTCCCTGGACAGGGATTGTCTTGGTTTCTCTGGAATGAGTTGTTGACTTAGGTCTAGGGTTCTGTAAACCTATTCTCACCCTTCTCTAGCACGAAGCCCCCTTCTCTCCCCATCCCCCCGTTTCCTGGCTATCTGTGTTTAGTGGCTTTTTGGGAGGCTTCATCTCTCATCTCAAACATTGACTGTATTAGAATTCACAGATTCACTGGTTTGGGAAACAAGATTTACACAGGCCGTCCTAGAATGTTAAGCATTTTCCTTTTAAAAAGTGTTCTGGGCCGGGCGTGGTGGCTCACTCCCGCCTGTAATCCCAGCACTTGGGGAAGCTGAGGCGGGCGGATCACCTGAGGTCAGGAGTTTGAGACCAGCCTGGCCAACATGGTAAAACCCCATCTCTATTAAAAATTCAAAAATTACTCGGGAGGCTGAGAATTGCTTGAGCCCAGGAGATAGAGTTTGCAGTGAGCCAAGGTGTCACCACTGCACTCCAGCCTGGGTGATATAAGCGAGACTTCATATCAAAAAAATAAAAATTTTTTTTTGAATTTCTTGATTTTCCTCCAATGCCAGTCAGTGGCTCTCAGTAGCATACCTAGTAGACATTAAAAAACCATCTCCAGGAAAAGAGGAAACTTTATGTGAGAAAACAATTGTGTTTTGAAATCAGTGTAAGGAATGAGCTTATTTTAAGATGTCCATTGGGAAATGCTTCCATTTTAGGTGAGAGTTACATTGACCTGTAAGGTATCAGTAACATAAAAACTCACAATATTCTTACCTATTTAAGATGCTTATGAAGAGTCTCAGTTGGCTTTGAATCTCTGTTAATAATCCCTTCTAATTACTTGGCAAGAACAAAGATGACCAGAATACCAAGAAAGATGGGAAATTTTGGTCGATTTTTCAACAAAAACTTCACATTTGCTAGATAGGAAGCACAGCCAAAGATTGGGGGACTGTTCAGGTGCTTCTGTCCACATCTATCTTTGTAAGGGGTCTTAAAAAAAAACAAAACCCTCATAGTGGAAGTTTTCTGTCATACTCAAAAGTGTAACAATCAGTAGTGGGGCTCTGTCCTACCACCCAGCTTGAGCAGGGACTGATACGTTACTAATCTTGTTTCATCTATTCTCACCCTTTATTTGCTGGAGATTTTTGAAGCAAATTCTAAACATATCACTGAAGAACCTTTTAGCTGTGATAATTATTAAAATCCAGTGCCAAACTTAAAACTAGATTTTAAATTGTTATAGCAAAGTATAACAATCACTGCTTTCACTAAAATTAATACCTTGGTGAACAAAAAGACTTAGATATCATTCCTGTTGTTACTCATTTAAACTTACGTGTTTTTATAACATACATACGCTATTAGTACTGTGGTGCACTCTGTATTAACTACACATTGGAGGTACTCAAAATTTTAAGGGGGTGCACAGTAGAAGAGTTTGGGGCCTAGTGTGCTAAACGCACAATTTTCATCTGTAAACTTTGTCAAGGAAGCTTATTTTTTTGTCAAGAAAGCTTAAATATATAGAATATATATATATTTTTTTGAGACAGAGTCTCGCTCTGTCGCCCAGGCTGGAGTGCAGTGGCCGGATCTCAGCTCACTGCAAGCTCCGCCTCCCGGGTTCCCGCCATTCTCCTGCCTCAGCCTCCCAATATATAGAATATTTTTGAAAGGTAAATACAAACTTTTTCATGATTGTGTTGAACAATGATTAGATAGTAAGCCTGCAGGCATGTGTATGCATTTGCTATGGGAAGTAATGGTGGTTTTAAAAAATCCTCCTTTTCCCTTCTAGTTACATTAGTCCAGCCTTTTCTCTGATTCATGCAACATAGTAAAGGAACCAGTGAAGGTATACAAAGTCACACAGTTCTTAAGTAGTACAGCATCTTGAATGTTTTCAGGCCCTGAGATGATACTAGATCCGTAAAGCGGGTATTAGACTTGATATTTATTAAAATGTATAGCAGGACAATGTAACTACAGCCTAGTGAAAGAGACATTTCAATGACTGGAGATGGGCCTGGTGCCTAAGATTCCTGTTACTGCTAGAGGAGCTGTTGGAAATACTTTAACTCCATTGAATTTTCTCACTATAATCAATAGCAGCAACAGTGGGTGAGTGACTGTAATGAAGTTTAGTCTGAATGCCTCTAGCAATCACATTTTACTCAAAATGCTATACAGATAAAATCAGGGCTGTGCTCTGTAATCACACACTTAATGAGGCCACCTTTCAAGTTAGTGTGCTGTTAATTGTCTGCATCTAAAATGGCCTAAGCTTCCTCTTGAAAGTAGAGTAAATCACTCCTTACTCAACTTTTAGATCATTATCTGACAACTCCCTTACCATTCTGCCAGTTTTATTCCCAACTGTGTTCTCTGGCATGCTGCAAGCTTGTGACAGTACCTGACCGTTCCACTCAGGGACCCTGAAAGCAGCGCTGACCACGTCGTAACCTGACATGGCTAAGTCTTCGCCTAAAGCTCTTGGGGAGTTTGATGTGGTGGGTGGGGAGTCACTCCCTGTGTTTGGTTGTGGCCTGAAGATGAGCTGCATCCTTCCTCCCTGGACCTCAGGTTTCCCACTGGGAAATGAAAGGGTGAGCCTGGGCTAGCTGAGTCTGAGGGTCCCACTAATTCTGAAAGTCACTGACTAAGTAATATAAGTTTAAAGAATCTGCAAATATAGACAAGTTCTCAGAGTATTTGGCACTTAGTAAAGATGAATGAATGTGTTTTCTTGTCCTTGAAAACCAAACCAGTTACAGATTTTATTTTTTTAAGACAAGAGTCTTGCTCTGTCACCCAGGCTGGAGTGCAGAGGTGCGATCATGACTCAGTGCAGCCTCAAACTCCCCAGCTCAAGCGATCCTCCTGCCTCAGCCTCTTGAGTAGCTGGTATACAGGCGCACACCCAGCTAATTAAAAAAAAAATTATTTTTTTTTAAAGATGGGGCTTGCTAGGTTGCCCAGGCTGATTTTGAACTCCTGGGCTCAAGTGAGCCTCCCTCCTTGGCCTCCCAACAGGCATAAGCCAGCATGCCTGGCCCGGGGTTAACTTGATTCGCAGTTTTAAGGCCTGTGCTGGAGCAGGAGCTTCTAGTGTGGCAGACAGTTGGGGGTGGGTAGGATGGTGTCTGGGGACTCCAGAACAGCTCCTGTGTATTCACTGAGTGTCAGTCCGTGTGGGTCAGGCACCGGGGCAGACTCTTGAAGGGATTCGCTCAGATCCTTACAGGGACCCTGGGAGGTAGGCAGTGGTTCCCCATGCTTGGGAAGTGTTAGAAACGAGAACACTGAGGTCCCACCAGCAGCGTATGACATCGGCAGCTTTAGGGTGGGGCCCAGCCACGTGTTTTAGGTTTTCCAGTCAATTCTGATGCAGGCTCAAGTTTGAGGACCTCGGATAGCTGACTCCCTAATAGTCTCAGATGATACAGTGGTGGGGCCCCGCCCTCATGCGCCCAGGCAGGGAGGCTGTGATCCAGATCTCACGTCTGTGCTCCCAATCTCAGGCCTATGCTCCCGGACAGCCCCGGAGTGGCACGGGGAGAGGCAAGCGCCAGGGAGAAGACGGAGGCCCAGCCCCACATTGCTGAGGCGGGAGGCCAGTGGGGCCCCACTGTGTCAGGGAACACAAGGACTGGGAGAGGTGGCTGCCCTTAATGTCCTCATGGACAATGTCCCAGAGATTTGGCACATGCACTGTGTGACCCCAGTGAGAATTCCCATCCAGAGACAAGCAGGGTTTTCATCCGGCTCCTGCTGTCCAGATTTCTGAGTTATCTTTGAGAAATGTAAATACGATTTGGGATTTGTGCCAGAGTCTTGTCCTGGCCCCCTGAGAAGGTCAGGGTTTACCAGGCAAAAGGCTCTTCCCAGCAGCCACGACTTAAACGCTCTCAAGAAAAAGCTGTGGGGAGGAGAGGAAAAAGGAGGAGGGGGAAGGCCTCCTGGCCCTTCTGTTCCCAATGCAGGTGTGAACACGGTTTAGAGTCTAACCGCACTTCCAATGTAGTGTACTCGAAATAGGAAGTTAAATCATCACTTACTTATGTAACTGAGAGTAATTATCAGCTTATTGGCATATATATTTTTAAAGTTCTTAACATTTCAGGAACACAAAAACAAATGGAAAACACCCACATCAGCTGTGAAACAGAAGCCAGGCAGTCGGGTCTTGGGGGGGTTCCATGAGGACCTTGCTGGCTTGCCCACTGACAAGTGCAGCTTTAGTGCGCGGGGCCCAGACTCTGACTGGCACGTTCTTTGTGAACTGCAATCTTGGGCAAGGTCTCTCATTCTTGAACTCTGAAATGGGGGTGATAACTCCTTGCTCTGAGGGTAGCTGTGAGGCCTCCATTAGTGAGTGGTCGTGAATGATCCTAGCTGGCATTGGGTTCTACACACGGTTCTGTTCTCTTCACCTGTTTGCGTCCTGCACAGGCAGAGGGGATGGCTGCCCAAAGGATATGATGTGATGGGCCTGGCCTGGGCACACTGTGCTCCGCACCCTACTTCAGACAACAGAGGCAGAGTCACCATGAGGCCAATAAAGATCCGGCTGGAGAGGCCTTAGCATTGAGTTCTGTGGTCATATATTTTTATAAAATTAGCACAAATAAAATATTTAGCACAATGAGTGAAGACTGCTGTCTGGTTCCTCTGTCACAGCCTCCTGCTGAGTGGTGCCGACATGGCCCAGGCATCTTTGGATCTCGCTGAGGGTTTCCCCACCTCAGCACTGTTAGCTTTTGGGGCTGGAGCGCTCGGTGCTGTGGGGCCATCCCATGCATTGTAGGATGTTTAGCAGCAGCCCTGGCCTCTCCCACTAGAAGCCAGTACCGTCTCTCCAGTTGTAACAACTGAAAATGTCTTCTGCACATTGTCAAATGTCCTTGAGCCCGAGGGGTGTGGACAGCAAACTGAAGTTGAGTTGGCATTATATTATTTTGGATTTCAGCCGGATATGATCGGTGGTTCATGGTGTAGGAGGAGGTCAGGAGCTACAAATTGGTCAGTGGTGTGGTCATGTCAAAGACTAGGATTACGCTGCACAAAACAAACCAAAACCCAAACGTTGAAATGCCTGAAATCAAACACCTAGTATATGAAAGAAAACTGATAAGAGGTTTCCCCAGCCTTGACAACCATCCAAAAAATATTCATGACATGACTGGTAAAGGCTTGTGGAGCTGAAGTAAACCGTTTGAAGCTACCAATAATAAGACATTTAAATAACCATGCAAGATAGAGCAAGTACTGACGTTATCTTCTGCTCTTTCTATAGATATTTGTGTTCATGGGAGCAGGCAATGAAAGAATATACAGCCAAGTAATATAGAAACATAAGGGCTCATCTCTACTAAAATACAAAAAATTAGCCAGGCACAGTGGCTCACACCCGTACTCCCAGCACTTTGGGAGGCCAGGGTGGGTGGATCATGAGGTCAGG
This sequence comes from Rhinopithecus roxellana, assembly GCF_007565055.1. Taxonomy (NCBI): domain Eukaryota; kingdom Metazoa; phylum Chordata; class Mammalia; order Primates; family Cercopithecidae; genus Rhinopithecus; species Rhinopithecus roxellana. The sequence continues at coordinate 53,238,803 of NC_044565.1, read as the reverse complement.
AGGTCGAGACCATCCTGGCTAACGCAGTGAAACCTCATCTCTACTAAAACACAAAAACCTAGCTGGGCGTGGTAGTGGGCACCTGTAGTCCCAGCAACTTGGGAGGTTGAGGCAGGAGAATCGCTCGAACCCAGGAGGCAGAGCTTGCAGTGAGCTGAGATCGCACCACTGCACTCCAGCCTCGGCAATGGAGCAAGACTCCATCTCAAAAACAAAAACAAAAACAAAACCCAAAAACATAAAAACATAAGGGCTATCAGGCAGCTTTTTAAAAACTAAACTTTTATTAACATCTAGAGAAAATTATAGATTCACATGCAGTTTTAACAGAGATGCTGTGTACTTAACTTCCCCAAGGGCAGCATCTTGTGAAACTGCAGGACAGTCTCCCAGCCAGATACAGGGATGTGCCTCACTGCAGTCACCACGGGGACCCCGCACGGCGCCCTCCTATACCACCCCCTTCCCTCTGCCCCACTTCCTCCTGAATCCCTGGCAACCGTGGGTCTGTTCTCAGTTTCTGTAGTTTGGCCATCTCAAGAGTGTTGTATAAAGACAATCATACAGTAAGGAGCCTTTTGGGATGGTATTTTTCAGTAAGTAGAGTACCTAGTTCCTATAAGGTGCTGCGTGGGGTCGATGGTGGGTTCCTCTTTGTGACTGGGTCGCGTTCCATGGCAGGCATGTACCACAGTCTGTTTAACCATTCACCTGGTGAAGGATGTCCAGGCTGATTCCTGTTTTGGGATATTACAAATAAAGCTGCTATAAACCTTGGTGTACAGCAAGCTTGTCCAACCCGCAGCCCGGGGGCTGCATGTGGCCCAGGATGGCTTGAATGTGACCCTACACGTAAGCTTTCTTAAGACATCGTGAGTTTTTTTGCTTTTTTTTTTTTTTTTTTTTTTTTTGCTCATCAGCTATTGTTAGTGTATTTTATGTGTGGTCCAAGGCAATTCTTCCAATGTGGCCCGGGGAAGCCAAAAGACTGGACAGCCCTGGTGCATGTGAACACAGCTTTCCACTTCTCTGGACTAATTCCTGGAGTGCAGTTCCTGGGTGGTAGTGTGGTTGTATGTTTAGTTTTTTGAGGCACTCCTAGACTTTTCCAGTGTGGCTGCAGCATTCTTTTTTTTCTTTCTTTCTTTCTTTTTTTTTTTGAGACGGGGTCTTGCTCTGTTATCCAGGCTGGAGGGCAGTGGTGTGATCTCAGCTCGCAGCAACCTCCACCTCCTGGGCTCAAGCGATTCTCCCGCCTCAGCCTCCAGAGTAGCTGGGACTATAGGCATGCACCACCACGCCTGGCTAATTTTTTATTTTTAGTAGAGATGGGGCTTCACCATGTTGGCCAGGATGGTCTCGATCTCTTGACCTCGTGATCTGCCTGCCTCGGCCTCCCAGAGTGCCGGGAGCACAGGCCTGAGTCACCACGCCCAGCTGGCTGCACCATTTCAAATTGCTCCCCGTTTCCCCTCATGCCAGCCTTTGGTGTTGGGATTTTGTTTTAGCCACCTGGATAGACATGTAGTGATAGTTCACTGTGGGTTTTGTTTGCATTTCTCTAATGGCTAATGGCGTTGCACATCTTTTCATGTACTTATTTGCCGACTGTGTATCCTCTTTGGTGAAATGTCTCTTCATGTTTTTGCCCATTTTCTACTTGGGCAGTTTGTTATTTTCCTGTCAAGTTTCGAGAGTTCTTTCTGTATTCCCGACACTCTCCTTTGCTGGATTTGTGGCTGACAGACGCCTCCTCCCATCCTGTAGCTTGTCTTTGCATCTTCTTCACGGTGTCATTTGTAGAGCAAAAGGTTTTAATTTTGGTGAAGTTCCATTGATCAGTTATTGCTTTTACAGATTGTACTTTGATGTTAGAATATCAAAGAATGATTTGCCTAGCCTTAGATAGATCCTGAAGATTTTTCTTCTACGTTTTTTTTTCTAAAAGTTTTGTAAGTTTACATTTTACATTGAAGCCCATGATCTATTTTGAGATAGTTTTTGTATGAGGTGTGGGGCTTATATTGGGGTTCATCATTTTTGCCTATGGACGTCCAGTTGCTCTGGACTGTTCATGGCACCTGCTGTCTTCCCTCCACTGAATCGCTTTTGTACTTTTGTGAGAAAGCAGTTGAATGTATTGGTGTAGACCTAGTTCCAGGCTCTCTGTTCTGTTCCATTGTATAGTGTCTTAGAATTGGGTAGATTGATTCTTCCTACTTTATTCTTTTTCAAAATCGTTTTAGCTATTCTAGTTCCTTTCTCTTTTCATAAACATTTTAGAATAGCCTTGTCTGTATCTACAAAAATTATTGTTATGATTTTGATAGAAATTGTGTTAAGCTTGTACTGTGTATTAACTTGGGGGAGAATCGACATTTTTACTCTGTTGAGTCTCCTAATCTATACTTTTTAATTTTAATTTTATTATTTTTGAAACAGGGTCCCACTCTGTCACCTAGGCTGGAGTACAGTGGTGCTATCTCAGCTAACTGCAACATCCATCTCCTAGGCTCAAGTGATCCTCCCACCTCAGCCTCCTGAGTAGCTGGGACCATGCTACTATGCCCGGCTAATTTTTGTATTGTTTTTGTTAGAGACAGGGTTTCCCCATGTTGCCCGAGCTGGTCTTGAACTCCTGGACTCAAGTGATCCTCCCACTTCAGCCCCGCAAAGTGCTGAAATTACAGGCATGAGCCACCATGCTTGCGTGAGTCTCCTAATCTATCAAGACGATGTGTTTCTCTATTTATTCAGATCTTTTTTGAGGTTTTCAGCAGCATTTTGTAGTTTTCAGCATGTAAGTTCTATATATGTTTTGTTAGATTTACACCTAAGTATTCCTTTTTTAAAGCAATTGTAAATGATATTATTTTGAATTTTGGTGTCTATGAATTCATTGCTATTTTATAGAAATCTGCTTGATTTTTCATTGTTTATTTTTATTTATTATTTTTTTTGAGACAGAGTCTCACTCTGTCACCCAGGCTGGAGTAGAATGGCGTGACCTCAACTCACTGCAACCTCTGCCTCCTGGAGTCAAGCGATTCTCCTGCCTCAGCCTCCCGAGTAGCTGGGACTGCAGGCATGTACCACCATGCCTGGCTGATTTTTGTATTTTTAGTAGAGACGGGGTTTTGCCTTGTTGGCCAGGCTGGTCTCGAACTCCTGACCTCAGGGGATCTGCCCACTTGGCCTCCCAAAGTGCTGGGATTACAGGTGTGAGCCACCACGTCTGGCCTACTTGGTTTTTTAAATATTGCCTTGTATCCTGTCACCTTTTGCACTGATTTAATAGTTTCCAGAAGCTCTTTTCTGTAGACTCTTGGATTTTCTAAGGAGACAACCATGTCATCTGCAACAAGGGACAGTGTTATTTTATTTTTCGAATCTACACGCTGTTTATTTCCTTTTTGTGCCCTGCTGGTGTGCCTAGAATTTAGCACTGCAGTGAGTAAGAGGTGAGAGTGGACACCCTTGCCTTGTCTGAATCTCAGGAAGGAAACGTCCCATTTTTGCCCATGAGGTATGGTGTTAGCTGTGGCTTTGCCTTTAAAAGATGATCTTTATCAAGTTGAGGAAGGTCTCCTGCACCTACTTTTCTGAGAGTTTTTGTCATGACAGGTGTCATTTATGCCAAATGCTATTTCTGCATCAATTGACATATTCGTGTGATTTTCTTTGTTAGCTTGTTAATGGGTTTTTATGAAAGGAGCTTTGACTATTGACATAGCCTCATATTCCTGGATGAAACCCCATTTGGTCATAGTTGATAAATCTTTTTCTATATTACTGAATTCTGTTTGTTAATATTTTATTAAGGATTTTCTCATCTATATTCATGAGGGTTATTGGTCTACAGTTTTTTTGTTCTGTCTTTGTCTGCTTTTGGTATCAGGGTAATAATCAACTTTATAAAATGGATTGGTAAATATTCCCTCCTCTTCTATTTTCTGGAACAGGATGTGTAGAATTGGTGTTAATTTTTCTTAAACGTTTTGTAGACTCTCCTGTGTAACCATCTGGCCCTGAAATGTCTTTCTGGGGAGTGTTTAAATTGCAAGTTCAATTCCCTTCCTTGGTATAGGGCTATTGAATTATCTGTTTCCTGCTGAGCATGTTGTAGTGTGTTTTCATGAAGTGGTTCATTTTGTCTAAATTGTCAAATTTATGTATAACTTTAATCATACATTTCAAATAATCCATTATTTTTCCTGAATTTTATTATTTGTGTGGAATTAGTCTGTTTTTACATTTTTATTTTCTGAGTTTTCAGTCTAAATAAATATTCACCTTTGAACCTAGCTTCCTATGATTGTAATTTTATATGTCTCTTTTTCTTAAATAAGGTTCCTCTGTCCCCCAAAACATGCAAGATTCAGGCTGCACAGAAGCTGGATCTGTCCAGCCCCTGACTAAGATTTGTTTCTGGCATTACATGAAACTTGCCTTTAAATGAAACTTAAATGCGTGGAGTGAGTTTCCGGACTCAGGTGTGGCCAGGTCTCCACAGCCCGTGGTCAAGCTCTTACTGCCTTCTGAAGCGAAATCCCCTGTGAGCGAAGCAAAGGAGATCAGTCAGCTGCACTGGTTTCTGTCTGATTGGTGCCAGGTGATGAGCGTCCCTCCTCTTCATGCTCTTCTGAATTTCTACAGTAGTCGTGCTTAGTTTTTCAAAACACGAAAAGAAAGAAGAGAAAGCCAAAAAAGAAACAAGAGTGGGGCGTTTGGGTTGGAGAGTCAGCAGGGGCATCTCCAGGAGGGTCGTGCCCCCCACCCCGAAGCCGGCCTCAGGGAGTGCTTGGCGTGGCCGGCGTTGCCACACTCCCCAGGCCGCCCTGCGGGGCGGTGGGCGCAGCGCAGACAGGAAGCGGCCGAGATAAGGCTGCGGCCGGCCCGGCAGCCTGATTTGCTGGGCTGTCTGATGGCCCAGGCCGAGGCTTCTCCCTGCGCCTTAGACCGCGGCCGCCTCTCTAAACAGCAGCCATGAGGCGCCGGGGGCAGTGTCCTCGCGGGCCGGCGACGGGCAGGACGCCCCGTTCGCCTAACGCGTGCTCAGGTAGGAGACGCTGCCCGGGGCTGCAGCTGAGGGTTGACGGGGGCTAAGACGGTGGAGAGGGGAGGCAGGCAGGGTTCCAAACGGGGCGCGACGTGGGCTCCGGCTGAGCGAGGAGGATGGGAATCTGTCCCTAGATCCTGGCAAAAAAGAGGGAGTCTCAATAAATCTGGCACCAGAGTTCCAAAGTTGGATTCGTTCATGGCGGAAATTCGTGGAGCCTGTTGATGAGATGGGTTCAGACCCCTGAGAGTTACTGGAAGATGGAGTCACCCTCTTGGGTGGCAGATTTCAAAGAGCCCAAGGCCCAGAGGGCGAAACAGTCTTTGCTAACTCCAAACCTCAGTTCAGTCCTTGGTCGCACAACCTGAGGATTGTTCCTGAGCCTGAGCAGCGTCTGAGGGGTCAGGGGACAGCAGCCACCACTGCTCTCGGGGACCATTGGCTCTGTGTTGGGCTCAGGAACGGGGATCAGAGAGGTGGGGGAAAGGTGGGCCTTGGGGTGGCAACTTTCAAGGGAGGGACTTGGAGTTCAGATGGGGTCGTGTAAAACCAGGTGGGGTCATCTTGTCTCCAAGATTGGAAAGGAGGAAAGTTCCCTAGGGCAGCCGCCTCCTGCCTGGATGCCTTGCCCTAGGAACTGGCTGTCTTTTTAGAGCTGAGGTGATGTGGCCGTTCTCAGTGTAAAGATGAGCGTTTAAAGCCATGGCATGTGGGTAGCCGACGTTTTGGTTTGATGGGAAACACTTTGCCTGTGCTAGGCAGAGCACTGCCCCAATCTTTCACAGCTATTTGATTGTATTTACAATTTTGAAAAATCCATGCGCCAGAGAAGAGAGCACGCCGGTAATGTGCTGACTGCTGGGGGAACGTAAGAGGGGAGAGATCCCTTCTTACTCTGTGCTCTTGGTAAGAAACTAAGAGGAGTGTGTGCTGTTGTGGGGTGGAATCCACGCAGAATCCAAGCTGCCCCAGAAGGTGCTCTGTCACTGTAGGGAGGGAAGCACCACAGTGGGGTTGAGGCAGTCGCCAGTGAGACGGGCCTCCTGGTGCTTCAGGGATGTGGTCCTCAGGAGGCATTTTGTGGTGCCTGTAAGTTGCTGGGCATTGCTGAAGTTACTTAACGAAAATGTAGAATAGCATGTTTGGCAACTGAAACCATGATTTTTTCCCATTGTCTATTTCATTCTTTTTTTTTTGAGATGGAGTCTGGCTCTGTCGCCTAGGCTGGAGTGCAATGGCACAATCTGGGCTCACTGCAACCTCTGCCTCCCAGGTTCAAGTGATTCTCCTGCCTCAGCCTCCTCAGTAGCTAGGATTACAGGTGTGCATCATGGTGCCCAGCTAATCTTTGTATTTTTTAGTGGAGAGATGGTTTCACCATGTTGGCCAGGCTGGTCTCGAACTCATAACCTCAGGTGATCCGCCTGCCTTGGCCTCACAAAGTGCTAGGATTATAGGTATGAGCCACAAGGCCTGGCCCCATTGTTCATTTCATTTTTAACATGTACTTCTTCTCAGGATTCCACGTTTAACCCCCTCCCCCTGCTGTTCAAGTCTGCCCCTTCCATTGATGGGAAGGCCCTAAGCGTCTTGGGCCCTGGCTGGGAGATAAGGATGTTGTTCTTAAAGAGGTCCTGGGGGTAGCTGTGGCTTCTCCGTTTACAAAATAGAATTCCTCTTCTAAGAAGGCAGTCAGAGGGTGAGACCTCTGGGAAGCAGAGACTCCTTTGGGGACCTGCGTGCCCTCACCCTGTGCCTACCTGCTGTGGTTCCTGCTGTGTGTCAGAGAGCGCCCTGAGGCAGGGCCTCTGTGCCCATAGGCCTAGATGGGGCCTGTCGCAGGAAAGTGGACAGAAACTCTGTGAATGGGCAGCGGGGTCAGTGAATGAGTGAAGTGAGGGAAGGCACGAGAAATCCCGGCCTGGGCTGCTCCGGGGGTCAGTGAATGAGTGAAGTGAGGGAAGGCACGAGAAGTCCCACCTGGGCTGCTCCGGGGTGAGTGAAAGAATGGAGTGAAGGCATGAGAAATCCCGGACTGGGCTGCTCCGGGATCAGCGAGTGAGTGTGAGTGAAGGCACGAGAAATCCCATCTGGGCTGCTCTGGGTTTCTCCGCTCACTACTCACCCCTTTTCTTGGGAAATGGAGCCTGATCTTTGTTGAAGCCACTCTTGGAACATGTGTGGAGTGAAGGCAGTAAAAGCCTTGCTGAACGCCTGTTTACACCTGAACAGAATCATTTCTAACTAGAGAGGAAATACCCATGTCAGCCTTTGATTCCTGAGACTTAAAAAAAAAAAAAATCTAAACCCAGTTTGCATCCAACAAACACTGAGAAGTAAGGTTTGACTTGCGCACTGAGTGGGTGGGGAGCAAGAGTTTACCATTGCTTTCAGAAGCCACATACCACGAGGAGCCAAAATACTGCTGCTCAGGCAGCATCCGGGGAGACTATGGTTATGAGCCCAGTGGACCAGCATGTATGGCTACAAACCTTGTGGTGCCCCTTGTTTTGACATTTTATTTTTATTTTATTTTATTTATTTCATTTTTTTTTTTGAGACTGAGTCTTACTCTCGCTCAGGCTAGAGGGCAGTGGTATGATCTCCGCTCACCATAACCTCCACCTCCTGGGTTCAAGCGATTCTCCTGCCTCAGTTTCCCGAGTAGCTGGAATTCCAGGCACCCGCCACCACGCCTAGCTAATTTTTGTAGTTTTAGTAGAGATGAGGTTTCACCATGTTGGCCAGGGTGGTCTCAAACTCCTGACCTCAGGTGATCCACCCGCCTCGGCCTCCCAAAGTGCTGGGATTACAAGTGTGAGCCACTGTGCTTGGCCCATTTCAACATTATTAGAATTTCAGGACAATGACAGCAGGGCAGTAACCCACATCTGCAGACTGCCTGCCCTGGAAATACTGCGTAGACATTAGATATAATAAAGATTCGGAAACATGGAAACACCACCAGGAGAAGAGCAGGAGGCTCTATTTGTGAACTTTCGTTCTGTTGTTTGTTCCTTTATTCACTCATTCATTTGTTCACTCGGTTTGGTGCCTGCTCAACTGCAGGCTTCTGCATGCTCAGAGACCTTTAGGAAGCTGTAGCTTGCACAGATCACTCCAAGCCTGCAGGGAACAAGGAAAGTGGGAGGAGTGAAGTCAGCTGGTGGGAGGAGTGAAGTCAGCTGGTGGGAGGAGTGAAGTCAGCTGGTGGGGTCCTCGGTTTCCGCTTTTCAGTTGCCCTTATAGTTCTACTATCCACGTGAGCACAGGGGAGCAGGGTGTGGGTCTCTACAGGGGAGCAGCGGGTGCGGGGTGTGGAGAGGAGGCTGGAGGCGGGCTGTGGGTTGGGGGTATGGAGAGGAGGCTGGAGGCCTGGTGGTGGAGTTGGGGCCGATTGTTCAACTCCATATTGCATTGTCTTTATCGTGAGGAACTGTAATAATGTACAAGGTTGTTTTGGGAATTAAATCAGATATGTGTCCACATTTGGTATACAATGTATATTGACTTCTTGTTCTCTCCATCAAAAACCTATTTTAAAAAATCCCTTATGTCATGACGGAAGGAGGAAGATGGGCCCTTCCTTTGAGGCATGGGGAAAGGGTAGTCGGGCAGAAAGAGGAAAGCAGCCAACAGTGCTGGGAAGCCTTGGATTTCAGTCCCACCCTCACCACATACTAGTTACGCAATGCTGGGAAGGGTTCTTAATTTTTCTTTTCTTTGGCTTCCTCATCTGTGACGAGGGCCTGATAGTGCTGATCTCTGTGCAGTGTATGGGAGTTATTTTCCTCCAACCCAGTGGACATTCTGCACCCTTGTCCTTTACAAAGTCATTTCTGCAAAGGGCTCTGCAGGAAGAAGCCAGGTCCTCATTTGGTGCACGATGACCCACACTGCAGGATGGCACTGAATGGAAGCAGGTTTCCCTGTGCCCATTCTGTGGGAGAACTGACTAATGCAGAGGCATTGGGCAGGGCACAGGTGTTCTCAGATGAGGAACCCTGGCTTCCAGCGCTTTCCCTGGACTGGGAGCCCACGCATGTGATCGCAGTAGGATCAGGAGCTGCCATTCGCTGAGCATTCACTGTGTGCCGCGCTGGGTCACGGTGCCACGCACATTAATCACCTCTGCTATCCCTTCAAATAGCCAATCTCCACATTAAGAGAAGGGCAGGGGCTTGGAAAGGGCATGTGGTGTGGCCAAGGTGCTGGTAAGTGGTTCAGTGGATTTGTAGCTGCCCCTCACCCACTGCACTCAGGATGCCAAGTCCCGGGAGGTCTCTGGGCAGTGCCGTGGCCCCTCCGTGGCCCAGGGAGGCAAGCGCTGGCTGCCCCACAGTCCTGAGGGTGAGCTCCATGCCACCAGCTGTGCCCTTCCTCTCCCAGCACCCATCAGTGGCATGCAGTCTGCCTTAATAAGATTAGATAATCCATAAGCTACAGCTACGTAAAGTTGAGTAAAAAGACATTGAATGCTGTGGATACTGTGCTGTGATATCTTTTAAAACTCAAGAGCGGCCAGGCGCGGTGGCTCATGCCTGTAATCCAAGTACTTTGGGAGGCCGAGGCAGGTGGATCATGAGGTCAGGAGATCGAGACCATCCTGGCTAACACGGTGAAACCCCGTCTCTACTAAAAATACACAAAATTAGCTGGGCGTGGTGGCAGGCGCCTGTGGTCCCAGCTACTCGGGAGTCTGAGGCAGGAGAATGGTGTGAAACCAGGAGGCAGAGCTTGCAGCGAGCCGAGATAGTGCCACTGCACTCCAGCCTGGGCGACAGTGCGAGACTCCATCTCCAAAAAAAAAAAAACCTCAAAAACAAGCCAGGCTGGGCGCGGTGGCTCACGCCTATAATCCCAGCAGCTTGAGAGGCTAAGATGGGCAGAGCACTTCAGCCCAGCAGACCAGCCTGGGCAACATGGCGAGACCCTGTCTCTACAAAAAAGACAAAAATTGGCCAGGCATGGTGGTACATGCCTGTAGTCTCGACTACTAGGGAGGCTGAGCTGGGAGGATCCCCTGAGCCCAGGAAACTGAGGCTGCAGTGAGCCAAGATGGCACCACTGCACTCCAGTCCTGTCCCCAAACCAAAAACAAGCAAAACGTGACAGAAGATGCTTTAAGAACGCATAATGTGTAGGAATACTGCTTAAACCCCGCCAGAGGAGAAGCTCACATTCGGGATGGCGTCCCCCAGGGGAGGGCGGGTGGATGGGAGCAGGGCTGGGGTTTCGGGGCTGGCGAGGCAGGTGCGCTCACCAGTGTCTGCAGTGTGGTGAGACCTTGTCATCGTGTAGTTGTATACACATTAACTCCTAATGAACTAGAAAGTGAGCATCAAAAATGACACCTCGAAGTGTTAATAATTGTTGAAGCTGGGCAATGGTACGTGGAAGTTCATGGTACTGGTTTTGTGTGTAACTGACATTTCCCATCACAATGTTAATGATGATGAGAGCCTCAGCAGGACAATGCCAGGCCCCGTGATGGCTGCGTCACTGCACGAGGTGGGCTCCTACCCACAGTCCCTTCTCTGCAGAGCCGGGAGCCCTCACTTTCCTCCTGGCCTTCCCACTCCTGTGCTTTGTAAAGTCATCTCTACTTCTGATTCCTTGTGGATTCTTGCAGGATGTTTGAATAAAAGGGGGTGTGGGCAGTTTCTGAATCCCTTTTTCCACCACCCTTCCCACATGCGCAGTGGGCCCTGGAGTGACGGGAGAGGAGCCGGGATTTGAGTAGGGTCTTCATGGACAGGGTGGCGTGCGGACTACGTAGACCATCATGATGTATCTGAAGCTCATGGGTTTACTTTTTGTGACTTGAGCTTTTTTTTCTTTTCCTTTTCTTTTTTTTTTTTTTTTGAGACAGGGTCTCACTCTGACTGCCCAGGTTGGAGTGCAGTGGTGCGATCAGAGCTCACTGCAGCGTCAACCTCCCGGGCTCAGCCTCCCACTTCAGCCTCTCCTGTAGCTGGAACTACAGGGGCGTATCACTACACCTGGCTAATTTTTTGTAGATGGGGTTTAGCCATGTTGCCCAGGCTGGTCTCAACCTCCTGGGCTCAAGCCATCTCCTGGCCTCGGCCTCCCAAAGTGCTGGGATTACAGGCGTGAGCCACTGTGATTTTTAGCTTTAAAGTACCTTTGTTTCCCTGAGCCATTCTTGGACACCCAGGATGAGAGGCGGCTTCAGCTTTAAGGTCTGTAGGTTTTCATAGAGGTAGGACGAGTCTGTCCTCTTTGGCAAGTGAAGCTCTCCCACTCACTTGCCCAAGCTCTGGCTCCGCCCTGACTCTAACCCTCTCTCCCTTCCCGCCCCGCCCCTTCATTAACCCTTGCCTCAGCGGTAATGGACATTTAACACGGAATGTTTATGGCAGTAACCCCAGCCGTCTCCACGTCATCTTTTTGTCTGTTACCACTAGAGGGAATTTTTTCAGATTTGGGAGAGGGATTTCAAATGACTTCCCTTCAAGCTGCAGGGCTGTCTTGGGCATCTTGACCTCCACACATTTCTGGGAGGACTCGTCGTGCAGCAGGACTTCAGGTGGTAAAGGTGGGCTTTCGCCAGCCAGAGGTGGGGTCTCTGTAGACTCCATGGGGCCCTGGCTTTTGGGACTGTCTGGACCACTCTCCCCTGGCTTTTGTAGCAGGGCTGTCACGGGGCTGTTGATGTGGAAATCCCCCCACCACAGATGGCCTTTCTCTGGCAGCTAAGGTGACCTTCATTCTGGGCCTGAGAGGGCCAGCTGGCCTGGAATTGAGGAAGAGAAAATGCAAGGTGCCCTGACCTCCAAGCCTTGCAAACCGAATCATTGCTCACCCGCTGGGTCACATGGGAGTCTAGAGGTGTCTCAGACTCGGAAAGTCGAACCCGGGCCCCTGACTTAGCCTCACCTCCTCAGTTCTGTTTCTCAGCAGCTGGCTGCACTGTTCATCTGGCTGCTCAGAACAAAAGCTTTAATCTTTGACTTCTGTCTGTCGTTTCCCACATCATTGATCAGCAAAACCTGTCAGCTTTGCTTCCAGACTGCATCCCAGACCTTTGTCATCACCTCCACCCACACATGGGGTCTAGCTGCTGTCCTTGCCCACTGTGCTGTTGTGGTCACCTTGCTTGGCCTCCTGTCTTCAGTTGCTATTCTTCTAAGTCCTGTCTCAAGAGCAGGGTGACCCTTTTATAAAGCCACTCCTTGATCCAGACCCTCTGTCTCATACAGAGCAACCCCCAAAGCTGCCGGGCGCCGGCTACTGTCTCCTGCTCTCTGGCCTTGGCTTCCTCTGTGCCCACCAGGCCAGCCCACCTCTCCCCGCATTGTCTGGCATGCACTGCCTCGGGGCTTTCTCTGAGCCACTCTCATCCACCTGTCAGCGAGGCTTCCCTGGCAACCGTCTTGAACAGCAGCATGTGTCCCGGCCACTGTACCCTGCCTCACTCTTCCCCACGGCGCTTACCCCTGCCTTTGTCTGTCTCGGTCTGTCTGTCTGTCTCTTCCAATAGGAATAAAAACATAAATGTTCTTGCTCTACTCCTGGTGCCTAGAACTGTGCCTGACATTTGGTCGGCATCCACAAATGTTTTTAAACGAATGATTAACCAAACGAAAGGAGGCCAGGAAGTATCCAGAAGCATGGTCTTTGGGATGGACGGATGCTCCTGTGGCTTCGATGCTCTGTGGGAGCCCCAGGCCCAGCTCGCCGTGGCTCTTTTTCCGCTGTACTCCGGGGCTGCTGTCCGCACTCTGCCTTCTGGACTGTCCCTCTCTCCCCTCCTGTCCCTGTCCCTCTGTTTCCTGGCCTCTACTTCAAGTTCAGTAGTTTCCATTGCCCTCTTTGTTTTCCGAGTTTTATTTATTATATATACATATATATATTTTTGGGATGGAGTCTTGCTGTCATGCAGGCCGGAGTGTAGTGGTACGATCTCAGCACACCGCAACCTCCGCCCCCTGGGTTCAAGCAGTTCTCCTGCCTCAGCCTCCCAAGTAGCTGGGATTACAGGTGCCCACCACCACACCCAGCTAAGTTTTGTATTTTTGGAAGAGACGGGGTTTCACCATGTTGTCCAGGCTGGTTTCGAACTCCCGACCTTAGGTGATCTGCCCACCTTGGCCTCCCAAAGTGCTGGGATTACAGGTGTGAGCCACCACGCCCGGCCTTGTTTTCCAAGTTTTAACGCCCTCTGCGTTGAAGAAACAACGGGGGCAGCACATACTTGCCCCTCCTGGGACGGTCAGGAGTCCATGATACCCCTCTTCCTGTGGGCTCGGCCCCCACCTCCCCAGGACCCTGCGTTCCTAAGGCTGGGCTCCTCTCTCCTTATTGATCTCACCGAGGAGGGCCCATGTCCTGTCACCTAAGGAGATGTGGGGCGTGGATTTGTTGTCTGTGAATGGAGCCGCTAAGCCTGGAGCTCCTCAGGCACCTCGGCTCTTTCCTTTAGATGTTTCTCAGCCTCCCTCCACTGTGCCCAGCTCTGCAGAGGCTCCATGTCTGTCGTTGGCCATGCCGTGTGGAGACCCCCTACTCCACTCTGTGTAGGAATCGTTTGTCCCACAGACCAGATGGAACTCCTTGGGGTGGGCGAGTCGTAGGCCTTCAACCAAGGCTCACTGACCAGGGCTGGCATGCACTTGGTGCCTGGTGCCTGACCTTGGGGCTGCTGTGGAAGCTTCTCGGTGGAGGCTCATGATTGGTGCTTGAGTGAGTGGGGAGAACCTGGCCTGGGGGCCCAGACAGCCCTTCCAGGCGCCAGGAGGGCTGCACGCCTTGCCTCCAGGCCTGCTCACTGTCACTGGCTGCCCGGCTTTTGCAGTTCCCATCACTGTTTATTCCTTCCTCTGTGTAGGAGTCGGTGTCCTGCCTGCGCTCAGGATGAGGGGGGATCTGGCCCTGGCGGGCGTTCTAATCAGCCTGGCCTTCCTGTCACTGCTGCCATCTGGACATCCTCAGCCGGCTGGTGATGACGCCTGCTCCGTGCAGATCCTCGTCCCTGGCCTCAAAGGTAACCACTCCCTGAACTTTGGGCTGCTGGCCAGTGGCCTCTGGGCCAGTTCAGAGACTCCTATGCAACTGGGAAGTTCCACAGAAAAGCACAAAGCCCGGGCAAATCTGCTCACCCCATTGGGCCTCAGTTTCCCCATCTGGAAATCAAGGGTTGGGCAACATGAAGTCTAAACTGTCTTCGGCCATGGAATTTCTAATTCTGAAGGTAGCAATTTATTTGCAACTCAGCCCTCTCCAGGGGGGCCTTGCTGGAAGGCACCTGGGTTTTGTCAGACCCTGCACACATGGCCTCGTGTGATGCTCCCCATGAGATGATCTCATTTGGACCATTTTACGCATGAGGAAATTTGGGGCTCAGAGAAGATCTGCAATTTGCGTGAGTTCCCCAAGTGTGCTCCACATGGCGTCCTGAGAGCTCTTAATATTTTATTTTAAAAATTAAAAATCCCTGCTGGTCTAGTGGCTAGGGGGAAAAAAAAGAAACAAACATTGTTTGTTTGTTTGTTTTCTTTTTGCTTTGTCTGCAATCTGCTCACAGATAGAGATAGTTCTGCATGTCAGGCATGGGTGAGAAAGTCCATGAGGCTGCAGGATCTGAAGCCTTCCGAGTAGCATCTTCAAGTAAGAAAATCACCAGCTTCTACAAAGCAGAGGCAACAGGTCCCCAAACCTGGTGGAGCCCAGTGTGAAATGAAAATGTGGGCCCCTTGTTCAAAATTACAGAACCCAAGAAGGGACAGCAGAGTGTGTGCCAGTGTCGGGTGGCAGGGCCGGGGCTGCACGAGCCACGGCAGAGTCCAGGCCGCAGCTGAGGGGAGTCACATGGGTGCTGAGGAGGTGGAGGGGCACATTGACCTTCTGCGCCCTGAATCAAGTCCGCCTCCTCCTCATCCCCACGCAGGCTGCTTGGGCCTTCAGTGTCTCTTGTGGAGTGGCTGCAGCTCTTTTTATTGAAACATTAGAGAAAAGTGGATTCAAACCACGATCAAAATAGTCACCATAAAAGACAAGCCCTCTTCTGGGGCACAGGGTCCAAACAGCTCAGGGCCACCCTGCCAGGCCACGCAGCTCTGGATCGGGGCTCTTTTCTGGCTTGTTCACCCTGCTGTTGGAAACCAAGTGGGCCGCCCTACAGCCCAGACAAGCCGAGTGGCCTTTGTGCTTTTATTTCTGGTGAAGGCGCTTGCTTTAGAAAATGTTTAATTATGTTGGAAGCAACTTAAACCGTTGGACGTGTATGGCTCTCTCAGAAGTTTTGGTGAAAGTGGCTTTGGCCCTGACTTTGTGGTCGCATGTGTGGGTTTGTGAGTGGAACCTTCAGCTTTAAGTTGGAAACCATGGCTGTGGAGAGCTGGACTTTAGGCTGGGGAGGTCACGTCCCTACCTTATGTGGTGGGGCCCCCGAGTCCCTACCATTCTCTTCCCTGTGCCCTGCCAGGTCTGTAGCCCACACTATGGGGGCCGTGGGGTGGGCTCCAGGGTCCTTTCTGGATGCTGCCTTTCCCAGGTGCTGTTGGGAGGGCCCTTCCCAGCCTTCCACGTCCTGGGTCCCCTGGATATGCCTCGTTTCCCACAGGCTGGGAAGTGGGGCAGATCTGAGTGTGCTGTGGGTCAGCTATGCTGTGTGATGGGTCACCTGTCCTTCCAAGCCTTGGCCTCCTGGTCCGTGAGGTTGGGGAGGCAATGCCAGCTTTGGGTTCTGTGGGGATGCAATGGTGGCACCAGGAGTGGGCACATGGTGACCGGGGACCCAGCCCCTGCTCCCGGCTCTGGGACAGTGACTTACAAAGCACTAACCCTGTGCAGGCAGTGAGCCCAACCAGGGAGCAGATCAGGTGTCCGTCCAGCACGTGCCCCGCGAGTCTGCAAGTGAGAGGTGAGCACCAGGGGTGAGGAACGGTTTAGAAGGATTCAGGATGCCCAGTGTGTCAGAAATTGGGTTACTCAATGGAGAAAACGATGTGTGTCAGCAGACTTCATCCCTGCCAGCCACAGCATATGCTGTAGCACCCCAGGGCCGCTGGAGGTCAGAGAGGAGAGGCAGCGTGCAGGGCAGTACCGCTGGAGGTCAGAGAGGAGAGGCAGCGTGCAGTGCAGTGCCGCTGGAGGTCAGAGAGGAGAGGCAGCGTGCAGTGCAGTGCCGCTGGAGGTCAGAGAGGAGAGGCAGCGTGCAGTGCAGTACAGCTGGAGGTCAGAGAGGAGAGGCAGCGTGCAGTGCAGTGCCGCTGGAGGTCAGAGAGGAGAGGCAGCGTGCAGTGCAGTGCCGCTGGAGGTCAGAGAGGAGAGGCAGCGTGCAGTGCAGTGCCGCTGGAGGTCAGAGAGGAGAGGCAGCGTGCAGTGCAGTGCCGCTGGAGGTCAGAGAGGAGAGGCAGCGTGCAGTGCAGTGCCGCTGGAGGTCAGAGAGGAGAGGCAGCGTGCAGGGCAGTGCCGCTGGAGGTCAGAGAGGAGAGGCAGCGTGCAGGGCAGTGCCGCTGGAGGTCAGAGAGGAGAGGCAGCGTGCAGGGCAGTGCCGCTGGAGGTCAGAGAGGAGAGGCAGCGTGCAGGGCAGTGCCGCTGGAGGTCAGAGAGGAGAGGCAGCGTGCAGGGCAGTGCCGCTGGAGGTCAGAGAGGAGAGGCAGCGTGCAGTGCAGTGCCGCTGGAGGTCAGAGAGGAGAGGCAGCGTGCAGTGCAGTACAGCTGGAGGTCAGAGAGGAGAGGCAGCGTGCAGGGCAGTACAGCTGGAGGTCAGAGAGGAGAGGCAGCGTGCAGTGCAGTGCCGCTGGAGGTCAGAGAGGAGAGGCAGCGTGCAGGGCAGTACAGCTGGAGGTCAGAGAGGAGAGGCAGCGTGCAGGGCAGTGCCGCTGGAGGTCAGAGAGGAGAGGCAGCGTGCAGGGCAGTGCCGCTGGAGGTCAGAGAGGAGAGGCAGCGTGCAGGGCAGTGCCGCTGGAGGTCAGAGAGGAGAGGCAGCGTGCAGGGCAGTGCCGCTGGAGGTCAGAGAGGAGAGGCAGCGTGCAGGGCAGTGCCTACTTCTAAGGAAACAGACACATACGTAGTCACCATTCATTCATTAGACAAACAGCTGTTGAGAATCTGCCGGGCAGGCTCCTGGCTGGGATGAAGAAGCCGTGGTCTGTCTCCTCACAGTCCCGCCATTCAGCCCAGGACATGGGGTGGCATCTGGTCTGTGAAACACGGGACGCGCTCTCCCCCCGCACCACTTGCATTTTGGATCCTGAAACCTTTGCCGACTCCACATTTGGCTGAAGAATCTTCCTGGGCACATGCGCCAGGCTGCCACTGACTGCTGGTGGTGCTTGAATGACATTTATTTGTCATTCCAGGCCTAATAATAATATATCATCTTTACAGTTAGAGAGAATGACAACTCCTTTTAATGGGAAAAAAGCAGTCTTTTTTTTAGTGGTTAAAAAAATGACTGTAGGTGGGAAAACATTTATCCGTATTAACAAATGTGTTGCCCGGAAATGTGAAAGGTCGTAGTTCTTCTTATAGGTTTTATCAAATTAAATTTTTTTTTCCTTTTTTTTTTCCTTTTTGCGATGGAGTTTCTCTCTTGTTGCCCAGGCTGGAGTGCAGTGGTACGACCTTGGCTCATGGCAGCCTCTGCCTCCCAGGTTCAAACGATTCTCCTGCCTCAGCCTCCCAAGTAGCTGAGATTACAGGCAGGCACCACCATGCCTGGCTAATTTTTGTATTTTTAGTAGAGACGGGGTTTCACCGTGTTGTCCAGGCTGGTCTTGAACTCCCACCCGCTTCGGCCTCCCAAAATGCTGGGATTGCAGGTGTGAGCCACCACGCCTGGCCTATCAAATTAATTTAAAAATCATTTACTGCCATTCTTTAAAACAACACTGGTAAAGCCAGTAATGGGGCCTGAATAACATGCGCTGTGGGAGGTTTGCTCTTCTGGCATCTGACGGCCTGGTGCCGTCTCCCCTTGTGTAGAACGAGCCAAGCAGGCTGAGGTCTCGGCTTCCTCCTCTCTGACTTCCCATGGCCCTGGGGTGCCGTGGCACTTGCTGTGGCCGGCAGGGATGTGAAGTCGCTGGCACACGAGTTTGTTCAGCCTTAGAAGCCAGTGGCACGACAGTCAAGCACTGTCCACGGATCTTCCTCAACTGGCTGTAAATATGTTGAAATACCTTAGGTTCTCCATAAAATAACTGGCATGTGCCTTCCTAGCTGGGTGGGAAATGACCCCAAATGCAATCTAGGTAAAAGATTTTTGTTCGTAGATTTGTACATGATTTGCAGGGAAGCCAGGCAAATAGTAAATGCCAGCCATGTTTTGTTTCTTTGAGCAAGGAGAGAGCTGTGTTGTGATAATGGTGGGAAGTGAGCCAGCGGTTGAAATGTTAGCCTCTCCTGGCAGAGAAATAACTTGTCATTAGAACTATGTAGTCAATCTTCTGAAAATGAAAAGGATGTGGGAAAAATTCATTGCGCTCACTGGGTCTACATTACAAAATGCACAGTGCTGAGTGGGGAGGTGTACAGAAATCCTGCTCTGGGGTCATTACCTGCAGGAACATACATCTTTGTGACCCCTGGGACCAGTGGACAATGAACACTTCAAACTCTGCCAAATTGGCCAGGTGCAGTGGCTCACGCCTGTGATCCTGGCACTTTGGGAAGCTGAGATGGGAGGATGACTTGAGCCCAGGAGCTTGAGACTACCCAGGGCAACATAGTAAGACCCCATCTCTGGAAACAATAACAACAACAACAACAACAACAACAAGAAAACAAACAGCCCTGCCAAATTGTGAACAGTGCTTGAAAACAGCCTTGGTTCTTAAGATGCATGGACAGGGCAAGTCTGCAAGGCGGAGGCGACGGGGACCGCAGAGAAACCAGGGCAGCCGCGCCGTGGATGGTAGGCCTCTGTACTCTCTGGTCTTCAATGCTGCTAGTCCCGAGCCAGAGATTAAAATACTTTTTCTCGTGACAACCAGCACGGTGTCTTCCAGGGCATATTTTGTTCAATCCTCATCAGAGCTGAGGAGGGCCAGGCTGGGAGGGCTTACGCTGGGTTTTGCGCAGGAAGGAAAGCAGTGTCTGACTCCAAGTTTGGGCTCCCCACACTGCAGGCACAGCCCTGAGGCATTTGGGGTACCTGCTGCCCAGCGCTGGCTGAAATGCGCCGGGCCCTGTTCAACTGCAGACACAGGTCCATTAAGCAGAGCCCTTGGGAGATGGCGTTTAAGTGGATTTTGTGATTAGCTGAGATATATGAAGAAAGTCCATGTTCAGTCCTCTTTAGAAAGCCTCGCTGTTTGTAATGACTTACTATTTCTTTCTTTGCTGCTTTAGTAACGAGAGTTTGTCGGACACAGCGTAGTGTGTGGTGCTTTTCAGAGTCCTTCCCTGCCTCCAGTTGTTACTATGAACTATTTTTCTTTTCTTTGATTTTTGTTTTTTTTGTTTTTTTGCTTTTTTAGAGACAGGATCTTGCTGTGTCACCCAGGCTGGAGTGCAGGGGTGCAATTAACTGCAGCCTCCAACTTCTGGGCTGAAGAGCTCCTCCCACCTCAGCTTCCTGAGTCGCTGGGACTGCAGGTGCACAGCAACACACCCTGCTAATTTTTTTTTTTGAGACAGAGTTTCACTCTTGTTGCCCAGGCTGGAGTGCAATAGCGTGATCTCGGCTCATCGCAACCTCTGCCTCCTGGGTTCAAGTGATTCTCCTGCCTCAGCCTTCAGAGTAGCTGAGATTACAGGCACCCACTACCACATCCGGCTAATTTTTGTATTTTTGGTAGAGACGGGGTTTTACCATGTTGACCAGGCTGGTCTCGAACTCTTGACTTCAGGTGATCCACCCGTCTTGGCCTCCCAAAGTGCTCGGATTACAGGTGTGAGCCACCATGCCTGGCCCCTGCTAATTTTTTTGTAGAGATGGAGTCTTGCTATGTTGCCCAGGCTTCCTTTAAGTGATCCTCCTGCCTTGACCTCCCAAAGTGCTGGGATCACAGGCACGAGTCACTCTACCTGGCCAACAAGTTTTCAAAAATCAGATTAGAGACAAGCAGATGGTTGCAGGTGGAGGTTGGTCAGAAGCTATCATGACAAGCTTGTCCTTACTGCTTTGTCTTTAGGAGGAGAGGAGACGAGGGTGAGTAGTCATGCTGGTTAGTGAGTCTCGCTCTGAGGTTTTGACGCCCGAGGAAGGCGTGGTAAAGACACACTGGCATGCCAGCACATCCCAGCTTGGACATGTCACTTGATTCTCACAGCTGCGTCTTCACCTGTAGAGTGGACACAGTGCCCGACCCATGGTGAAATTATTATGCAAATAAGTGAATGCCGTGTACAAACTCCAGGAGCTTTCTTGAGCAGTTTGAGAAGAGCTGGCAGACCTGCTTAGTGTTAATTCTCTACGAGTACTGTTGGAGCACTCGCCTTCTTCCTGGTGCTCTGGGGGACCCAGGGTTGGGTGAGATGGAGCTGTGTCTTCTCGGAGCTTTCAGCCTGTGGGAGAGAGAGCAGACGGCTCTCATGTAGGTGGTGTGAAATGCTTTATGAAGGAAACATTCTTCTGCCCTCCTCTCGGCCACAATCACTGTTGGCCTGGTCCATGGCGTGGGTGGTCAAGTTATCCCTATGAGCGCCAGGCATGAAGTCCCTGGGCTGCCTGCTGCCCCAGGCTCACGGCTTGCTTTGCCCAGCCACCTGGCTTTCCGTCAGCCCTTCCAGCCCTTCCCCCTCATCTGTGCACCTGCTGACCCTGTCCTCGGAACACTTCTTACTCTGTGCATGGCTACCCTGCTCAGCAGCTCAGCCTGAGAGCCACCCCTCAGAGGGGCTTTTCGGATCTTGCTGTCTAAATGATGGCTCCTTTGTTGAGGTGATTGCCTCATTTTATTCTTGCGTCCCATGTTGCTAATGAGAATTCTTATGTCAATCTGATTCTCATTCACAGGCATGCAGTCTATAAAACTGTTTTCCCCTCCTGGGTAGCTGACAGAATTTTCTCTTTATTCTCAGTGTCCTGCGGTGTCGCTCTGACATATCTGAGTTACTTCTCTCTAATTTTCCCCATGTGGTTCTCTGCAGGCCCTTTCACAGCATTCTTTCATGGCTTTCCTTAGTACTGGGCAATCGCAGCTACTGAATCTTCCCAGCCGTGAAGGCTTTGTTCCTCTCCTTCCGGAAATGCTATAAGATGGCCATTGGCATTTGTAAGTTTTTCCTTCAACTCTCAACTTCATAACTTCAAAACAAACAAACGACACCTGCATTTCTTACTAGTACTGCCCTGTGAACGATGCTTCCTCCTCACCCCTGGCTTCACGAGGCCTCTTCGTCCTTGGCCACTGGGGACTCGCCTTTCTGCGGAGTGGCTGCCGCACAACATCTCTGCTCGGCTCTTTCCGCCGCAGTGTGCTGTTGTTCACGGACTGGCCTCTCCCTTGTTATGAGGACCTCAGTTCACCGATTGCACAGTCAACCTCCACCTTTCCGTCTCCTCTGTTCTTTCTTCTGCACGATGCTGGTACCCCTGAAACCTCTGGGGATTCTTAATGCTGAGTTTATCTTGTTAGTGGATATTTCTTGCTAAACTGTCAACACTTCTCTTTTCTTCTTACAAGCTAGGAAAGCAAACTTGAGAACTACTTGGAGCCTCAGGGCAGCGTGTGAGTGTCCACCGTGGGGCAGCCCAGGGGCAGCCCACAGGCTTTTCAGCAGGTGGCCCTGGGGACAGGGGCTGGGGCATGGGGGTGATGTGGGGATGTGCCAGCCGCCGTCGCTGTGCTTTTCTCTTTGTTACTTGGATTTAAATGGAATGTCCCCTCCGTGAGGCCAGATAATCGGCTTTGGGGATTTTGTGGAGGGATCTGTAATCTCAGGTGAGCCTCTCTCCAAGACAAGGTGCAAATGGAGAGTTATAGAGAAGCAAAGTTTATGTGAACGCTGGCACGATTGTGCAGAGAGGGAAGGTGAATTTGTAGCATGTCAGTGCACACACATGCACACCTACGCACGCACACACACATGCACACCTACGCTCACACACATACACACATGCACCCACACACACACCTATGCACATGCACACACACGCACACAGATGCACACACGCAGACGTGCACACACACGCACGCACAGATGCACACGCACATGTGTACACACACACGCGCACACGCGCACATGCTCCCTCTCTGCAGCCATTCAGAGGAGGGATAGTGCAACAGGTAAGAAATGCGGCCTCATAAAAATGACTACAGAGCCGAATCCCAGCCAGCAGATCAGAGTGGTCCTGTTGAGAGAATCCAGAAGAGCCTCCAGGAGAACCAGGTGAGAAAGCGGACCCTGGACGGAGCCGGCTAACCAGGCAGGCTGGGCAGAGGGCACAGAGTAGGGGATGACCGGGATCCGAGGTAGAGACTACACTGAGGAGGGGCTCAAGTACTGGGCGTCATTGATTGCTACATCCAGAGACATAATGGAATTCCATGTGTTTCAGGACAGTGGTTTTGGTGTGGATTAGAGTGCGGGGAGCAGACTGGAGCGGAGGGGTTGGTGCCCACAGGCCTTGCTGAGGCCCCGGGCTCACTGCGCACATCTCTGAACTGTGCCTTGTAGGGTGTCTCCACCCGTGATTCACCCTCTGTCTCCTGCACCTGCTGAGCCCCGGAAGTGGGTGGACGTGCCCACCTGGTCACAGGCAGCCCCCACGGTGGAGGCCCTGGCTGAGCAGGAGCCTGTGCCTGGGGGACTCACGCTGACAGGGCCAGGGGGGCACTGACATAGTGCCCGAGGTCATCCTTCCCCGAGTACCAAGCAGACGAAGCGCCGGGAGAGGTCGGGGTGTCGCTTCCCGTGGGGGGCACCTGGAGATGCTGCTGCCCTTCTCATTGGTGTTAGGGTGGGGGAGAGCTGGCATTTAGATGGGGCACTGTGTGCCCAGGGACAGACTGGGAGCCCACCAAGACGGGGAACTGGTGAGAGAAACACGCCCTTTCTAAGGGAGAAGGTAGGGCAGGGAGAGAAATAGGCCTAAAAACAGAATCAGGGGCACCCAGCGTAGGGGCTGGGCTGCAGGCAGCGGGGGAGGGCGTGGGGAGAAGGGGCCTGGGTGCCTGCAGGGACCCAGGGAGAGTCCTTCTAACTGTTCTTCCTCCACAGATCACTCTGGGACGCTGTGCTGGCCAGACAAGCTGCTAAATGGATGTGACTTCTTCCACAGGGGATGCGGGAGAGAAGGGAGACAAAGGCGCCCCAGGACGGCCTGGAAGAGTCGGCCCCACGGGAGAAAAAGGTACCTGCAGCCCTGGGCCGGCCCTCAGAGCTCTGAGGATGGAGGCACCACTTCTGCTAGAGCCAGGTGGGGAGGTGGGGGTGGTGGTTCCAGAGAGGACAGGCCCTGCCTTCTGGGTCCCAGGGAGGCAGACGGCACGGGGCTTGGCTTGGGAGCAAGGAGGGGAGAATGCTCCTTCAGCAGTGCTCCGTGTGCTGACCTGTGCGGCCCCAGGAGAGAAAGTGTGTCCTGGAACTCAGCAGAGGCTCCTGGGCTCTCTAAGCCTCATCTGTGAGATGGGAATAACAGCTTCCAGATCATCTGTGAGCGCTAAGTGGATCAGTGTCGTTATGAAGACACTGTGTGGCAGGGTACACAGATAGGACCCTCATCACTGTGCATCTGTCTCCTTCTAAAGTCGGATGATCTGCCTGCCTTGTGGGACTGTGCCGAGGCTCATGAGAGCCAGATCATACATGTAAAGGAAATGTATCATGTGTAAAGTAGCTGCACAGTACATGGCAGGGGTTAAACACATGGTGGCTATTATCTTTATATACTCCTTGTTAGTACTTTAAATTTTTTTAAATGTTTTTTCTTTTTCTTTTCTTTTTGTTTTTTTTTGAGACAGAGTCTTGCTCTGTCACCTAGGCTGGAGTGCAGTGGCACAGTCTTGGCTCACTGTAACCTCCACCTCCCAGGTTCAAGCCATTCTCCTGCCTCAACCTGTTGAGTAACTGGCATGTCCTATCATGCCCAGCTAATTTTTTTTTTTTTTTTTTTTTTTGGTATTTTTGGTAGAGACTGGTCTTCACCTTGTTGGCCAGGTTGGTCTCGAACTCCTGGCCTAAAGCAATACATTTTTTTTCCAAGTCATTAAAAATTGTCTCTAGAAGTGCTTTCTCAATATGTATACATCATTCTATGAGAACATATACTACAGTTAGCCAACCCCCCAACCAATCTTTTAACATTGGAGAGTTAAGTTGTTGCCAATTAAAAAAAAATTATTATAACAACACAAAGATGATTAAATATATATTTAAGCCCATACACTGTTTTTGAAATGTTTTTGAGGTGTAATTTTGGACATTCCCATTTTGAGATTACAGTGCAATCAGTTTTGACCATTGCACCCACCTGTACCCTCGTCCTGAGCAAGAGCTAGAACATTCTTGTTTCATTTAGCGTAATGCCCTCTAGGTTCATCCAGGTCACAAATGGTAGAATTTTCTTATATTTCAAGACTGAATAATATTCTGTTATATATATGCCATGTTTTCTTTATCCACTGATTGGTCAACGGATGCTTAGGTTGTTTTCATACGACGGCCGTTGTGAATAATGCTGCAGTCAGCATGAAACTGTAGGGATCTCTTCGAGATCCGATTTCATTCCTCTGGCTGTGAACCCAGTAGTGACATGGCCGGGCCATGTGGTAGTTCTGCTTTTGATGTTTTCAGGGAGCCTCTGTACTGTTTTCCATTCCCAGCAGTGATGTCTAAGGGCTCCCCTTTCTCCACATCTTCTCCAATGCTTACTCTCTTTTGACTTTTTGATACCAGCCATCCTCACAGGCGTGAGGTAATGTCTCATTGTGGCTTTAGTTTCTATTTTCCTAATAATTGATGATGTTGAGCACCTTTCCGTATACCTGTTGGACATCTGTATGTCTTCTTTAGAAAAATGTCCGCCTGTAATCCCAACACTCTGGGAGGCCGAGGCGGGCAGATCACGAGTTCAGGAGATCCAGACCATCCTGGCTAACACGGTGAAACCCTGTCTCTACTAAAAATATGAAAAATTAGCCAGGCATGGTGGTGGGCGCCTGTAGTCCCAGCTACTTGGGAAGCTGAGGCAGGAGAATGGCGTAAACCCGGGAGGCGGAGCTTGCAGTGAGCCGAGATCACGCCACTGCACTCCAGCCAAGGCGACAGAGCGAGACTCCGTCTCAAAAAAAAAAAAAAAAAAGTGTATTCAGATTCTTTGCCCATTTTTAAATTGGGTCATTTGTTTTTTGGCTATTGAGTTGTATGAATTCCTCATATATTTTAGATATTAACCTCTTATCAGATACATGGTTTGCAAATACTGTCTCCCGTTCCATCAGCACCTTTCTGTTTTGTTGGTTGCTTTCTTTGCTGTGCAGAAACTTGTTAGTTGGATAGGTTAGTCCCACTTATTTATTTTTGCTTTTGTTGCCTGTGCTTTTGGGGTCATATAAAAAAAAATCACTGCCAAGACCAATGTCAAGGAACTTTTCCCTTACATTTTCTTTTAGGAGTTCTGTGATTTCAGGTATTACATTTAAGTCTCCTATTCGAGCTGATTTTTATGTATGGTATAAGACAAGGATTCAGTTTTGGTTTTTTTTGCATGTGAATTTTCAGTTTTCCCAATAGCATTGTGTATTCTTTGTGCCTTTGTTGAAGGTTAGTTGACTGTATATGCACGCACGGGCTTATTTGTGTGCTTTCTGTTCTGCTCCATGGTCTGTGTGTCTGTTTTTATGCCAGTGCTCGTTTGAGCAAGTATACTGCTTTGATTACCATCTATCTGTAATATAATTTAAAATCAGGAAGTGTGATGCCTTCAGCTTTGTTTTTCTTGCTGAAGACGGCTTTGGCGATACATGACCTTTTATGGATTCACATGAATTTTAGGATTTTTTTTCCATTTCTGTGAAAAGTGCCTTTGGAATTTTGATAGGGATTGCACTGAATCTGTAGATTGCTTTGGGTAGTGTGGACATTTTGAAACATTAATTCTTTTGATCCATGAACATGAGATTTTTTTCCATTTATTTGTGTCTTCAATGTTTCATAGTTCTCAGTGTACAGGTACACAACTCTTCCTTGGTTGAATTTATTCCTAAATATGTCATTCTGTTTGGTGCTACAGTCAGGGAGACTGTTCTCTTAAATTTCTTCAGGTAGCTCGTTGTTAGTGTATAGAAATGCTGCTGATGTTCGTGTGTTGATTTTGTGTCCTGCAACTTTACTAAATTTGTTTGTTAGTGCTAACCAGTTTTTAATGGAGTCTTTAGGGTTTTATTTATATAAGATTATGCCATCTGCAAACAGAGCCAGCTTTCTCTCTCCCTTTCCAATTTGGATCCCTCCCTCCCTCCCTCCCTCTCTCTCCGTTTCTCTTCCTTTCTTTCTCTCTCTTTCTCCCTTTCCTTTTCTTTCCTTTCCCCTTTCCTTTTCTCTTTCTTGCTTAATTGTTCTGGCTAGGACTTCCAGCCCTATACTGAATACAAGAGGTGAGAATGGGCATCCTTGTCTTGTTTCTGATTTTAGAGTAAAGCTTTCAGCTTTTCACCAGTGAGTATGATGTTAGCTGTGGACCTCTCATATATGGCCTTTATTGTGTTGAGATGGATTCTTTGTATATGTGCTTTCTTGAGTGCTTTTATCATGAAACAACATTGAGTTTTGTCAAATGTTCTTTCTGCATCTACTGATGATAATATGATGTTTATTCTCTATTCTGTTGATGGGATATATCACATTTATTGATTTCTGTATGTTGAACCATCAGCATAAATTTTGCTTGATCATGGTGTATAGTCGCCCTCCTTTTTTTTTTTTTTCTGAGATGGAGTCTTGCTGTGTTGCCCAGGCTGGAGTGCAATGGCACGATCTTGGTTCACTGCAACTTCTGCCTCCTGAGTTCAAACGATTCTCCTGCCTCAGCCTCCCGAGTAGCTGGGATTACAGGCATGCACCACCATGCCCAGCTAATTTTTGTATTTTTAATAGAAATGAGGTTTCACCATGTTGGCCAGGCTGGTCTTGAACTCCTGACCTTAGGTGATCCACCTGCCTTGACCTCCCAAAGTGCTGGGATTACAGGCATGAGCCACTGTGCCTGGCCATGTATAATCCTTTTAATGTGCTGTTAAATTTAGTTTGCTAGGTTGTGTTGAGGATTTTTGCATCTATGTTCATCAGGGTTATTGGCCTGTAATTTTTTTTTCTTCTACTGTCCTCTTCTGGCTTTGGTATCAGGGTAATGCTAGCTTTGTAAAGCTAGTTCAGAAGTGGTCTCTCCTCTTCAGTTTTTTGTAAGATTTTAGAAGGATTGGTATTCATTCTTATTTAAATTTTTGGTAAAGTTTGGCATGAGGATACCAGGTCCTGGACTTTTCTTCGATTGGAGATTTTTGACTACAGAATCAGTCTCGTTACTAATCTGTTCAAATTTATTATTTTTTCATTATTCAGTCTTGGTGGGTTGTATGTTTCTAGGAATTTGTCCATTTCTTGTAGGTTATTCAAACTTTTGATGTATAATTATTCATATTAGTCTCTTATGACCCTTCATATTTCTGTGGTATCAGTTGTCATTTCTCCATTGCATTTCCGATTTTATTTGAGTTATCTCTTTTTTCTTAGTCTAGCTAAGGTTTTGTCAATTTTTTTTTTTTTTTTTCTTTTTCAAAAAGCAACTCAGTTGTGTCGCTTTGCTTCGCTCTTCTAGTCTCTATTTGATTATTTCTCGTCGGATCTTTGTTTTTTCCTTACTTCTAACTTTGGGCTTCGTTTGTTTGTCTTTTTCTAGTCCCTTATGGTGTAAAGTTAGATTGTTTATTTGTAATCTTTCTTTTCCTTTCATGTAGGTATTGTTATAAACTTTCCTCTTAGAATATCTTTTTGCTGTATCCCATAAGTTTTTGTATGCTGTGTTTTCATTTTCATTTGTTTCAAGATATTTTTTGATTTCTTTTTTGACTCGTTGATTGTTCAGGAATGTCTTGTTTAATTTTCTCGTATTTGTGAATTTTCCAGTTTTTCTTCTCTTGCTGATTCCTAGTTTTATACTGTTGTGGTTAGAAGAGATGCTTGA
Organism: Rhinopithecus roxellana; assembly: GCF_007565055.1. Classification (NCBI taxonomy): domain Eukaryota; kingdom Metazoa; phylum Chordata; class Mammalia; order Primates; family Cercopithecidae; genus Rhinopithecus; species Rhinopithecus roxellana. Next base: position 53,210,643 of record NC_044565.1, on the reverse strand, counting down.
TATGATTTCAGTCTCCTTGAATTTGTTAAAACTTGTTTTGTGGCCTAATGTATGATGTATCTCGAAGAATGTTCCGTGTGCACTGGAGAGGAACGTGTTTTCTGCAGCTGTTGGATGGAGTGTTCTCTGTATGTCTGTTAGCTCCATTCGGTCTAAAGTGTAGTTTATGTACAGTGTTTTCATATTGATTTTCTGTCTGGGTGATCTTTCCATTGTTGAAAGTATTAGCCGGGCGCGGTGGCTCAAGCCTGTAATCCCAGCACTTTGGGAGGCCGAGGCGGGTGGATCACGAGGTCAGGAGAACAAGACCATCCTGGCTAACATGGTGAAACCCCGTCTCTACTAAAAATACAAAAAACTAGCCGGGCGTGGCGGCGGTCGCCTGTAGTCCCAGCTACTCGGAGGCTGAGGCAGGAGAATGGCGTGAACCTGGGAGGCAGAGATTGCAGTGAGCCGAGATCGCGCCACTGCACTCCAGCCTGGGAGACACGGCGAGACTCCTTCTCAAAAAAAAAAAAAAAAAAAAAAAAATGAGGTATTGATGTCCTCTACTATTAGCTAATGTTTGCTACCTATTTTCCCTTCAGATCTGTTAATATTTGCTTTACATATTTAGGTGCTCCAGTGTTGAATGTGTATATATTTGTAATGATTATGTTTTCTTGATGAATTCACTCTTTATCATTATATAAAAGCCTTTTTTTTACTCTTGGCTACAGTTTTTGACATAGTCTATTTTGTCTGATATAAAATAAATATAGCTACTCCTATTCTGTTTTGGTTTCAATTTGTGTGGAATATCTTTTTCCATCCCTTCATTTTTAGTCTATGTGTGACCTTAAAGCTGAAGTGTGTCTTTTGTAGGCAGTGTATATAGTTGGGTCTTCTTTTCATTTTTATTTTTTATTAAGCTGCTCTATGTCTTTTGATTGGATAATTTAATCTATTTACATTTAAAGTGATTATTGATAGCTAAGGATTTGCCATTGCCATTTTGTTAATTGTTTTCTGGTCACTTGGTAGATCCTTTGTTCCTTTCTTCCTGTCTTGCTGTTTTCCTTTGTTGTTTGATACTTTTCTTTAGTAGTGTGCTTTGATTCCTTTTTCTTTCTTTTGTGTATGTACTAGATTTTTTATGTATGGTTACCACAAGGCTTATATAAAACATTTTATAGTTATAACAGTCTATGCTAAACTGATAACTTTGATCACACACAAAACTCTACACTTTTACACCCACCCCCCATTTTATGTTTTTGATATCACAATTTACATCTTTTATATTGTACATCTATTAACAAATTATTGGACCAGGTACAGTGGCTCACACCTGTAATCCTGGCACTTTGGGAGGCCAAGGCGGGTGGATCACGAGGTCAGGAGTTCAAGACCACCCTGGCCAGCATGGTGAAACTTCATCTTTACTAAAAATACAAAAATTAGCCAGGTGTGGTGATGTGCACCTGTAGTCCCAGCTACTCAGAAGGCTGAGGCAGGAGAATCACTTGAACCCGGAAGGTGGGGCTTGCAGTGAACTGAGATTGCACCACTGTACTCCAACCTGGGCGACAGAGTGAGACTCCATCTCAAAAAAAGATAAATAAATAAAATATATTAGCTGGGTGTGGTGGCACCTGCCTGTAGTCACGGCTGAGGCAGGAGGATTGTTTGAGCCCAGGATCTGGAGGCTGCAGTGAGAGAGTGAAACCCTGTCTCTAAAAACAAACAACAACACAACAAATTATTGTGGCTATGGTTATTTTTAATATCTTTGTCTTTTAACCCTTATACGAGAGTTATATATGATTTACACATAACCATTACACCATCAGAGTATTCTGAATTTGACTATTGTTATCATTTGAATGTTTGCCCCCTCTAAAACTCACACTGAAACTTGAAAAAGCCAGGTGGCCTCTCTCATGAGCCCCCTTACTGTATGATGCCCTGTGCTACCTCAAGACTCTGCAGAGAGTCCTCATCAGATGTGGCCTCTTGACCTTGGATTACCCAGCCTCTGGAACCGTAAAAATAATTTCTTTTCTTTGTAAATTACCCAGTCACAGATATTCGGTAATGGCAACAGAAAACAGACTAAGACAAGTATATAGTTTTATCAGTTATCTCTACACTTTTAAATGTTTTCATGTTACTAATGAGCATCCTTTTGTTTCAGCTTGAAGAACTTTACCTTTCTTGTAAGGGAAGTCTAGTGGTGGGGAACTTCTTTAGCTTTTGTGTATCTGGGAGACTCTTTATGTTTCCTTTATTTCTGAAGGATGGCTTTGCATAATCTCATTGCCAGTTTTTTTCTTTCAGTACTTTGAATATATGATCCCACTTTGTCCTGGTCTGCAAGTTTTCTGCTTAGAAGTCTGCTGATAGCCTTATAAGGGTTCTCTTGGATGTGATGAGTTTCTTTTCTCTTTCTGCTTTCAAAATTCTCTTCTTGTCTTTGATTTATGGTAGTTTGATTATAATGTGTCTTGGTGAAGTTTTCTGTGGGTTGAACCTATTTGGAGACTTTAAATTTCATGTACCTTGATGTCCACATCACTCCCAAGTTTGGAAAGGTTTTTAGGCATTAATTCTTTAAATAAGCTTTCTATTACCTTCTCTCTATATTCTCCTAATGCAACTTCCATAATGTGAATGTTAGCTTTCTTGATGGTATCCTTTAGATCTCATAGGCTTTCTTAATTTCTTTTAATGCCTTTTTTCTTTTTTCCTCTCTGATTGGATATTCTTAAATGACCTGTCATCAAGCTCACATGTTCTTTCTTTTCTTTTGTTCTGTTCTGCTGTTGATGCTCTCTACTGCGTTTTAAATTTTATTCATTCTGTTCTTCAGCTTTAGAGTTTCGTTTGGTTCTTTCTTAAAAAAAAATCTCTATCTCTTCACTGAATTCCTCATTTTTAATGTATTCTTTTTCTAATTTTGTTGAGTTGTGTGTCTATGTTCTCTTGTATCTCATGGAGCTTCCTTAAAGTGATTATTTTTAGTTCTTTGTTAGGCAATTTGTAGATCTCCATTTCTTTGGGATTGGTTTACTAGAGTATTATTGTGTTCCTTTGGTAGTGTCATGTTTCCTTGATATTTTATATTCCTTGAAGTCTTGCATTACTGTTTTTTCATTTGAAAAAGCAGTCACCTCCTCTAGTTTTTATGACTTTTCCTGGGAGAGAAATTTCTTTACTAAACAGCCTGGCTAGGGATTCTGAGGCTCTCTCAGTCCATTTCTAGGGAGGCACCTGCTCCACACCTTTTGCTTCTCTTGGAGAGGGGTGAACTTTTTAAGAGTATATGCCTTTTCTTGATCCCACAAAGCCAGTCGAGGTGCTATGAGCCTCTCATTAGTTTCCCCTAGGGCAGTGCTCTGAAGTGCTCAAGTTCTTGTGCCTTCTCCCCATCCCACACAGTCAAGCTTATCTGTCTGTGTGAGATGCTTGCACTTGCCATCTGTGGGGGTGCCTTTGGGGAGCTGGTGGAGGGATGGGTGAAGCATGTGAGCATTTGGGTGCCCGTGGACGAGTTGGGATGGTTCACAGGAAAGGCGTCTCAATTGGCTTGTTGGGGGGCTTCCTAATAAAATCTGCAGAGCAATTATTAAGGTCCATGGCCTTTCTTCCCAGCTCCCAGTCTCTCCCAACTTCTCTTCCATGTCAGTCACCTCGGTATTGTAGGTGAGACAAGAAAGAAGCAGACCTTTCTGGGCAGCATCCTGCATGTCTGGGGAAGCTGGAAGCTCACTGACTACACTTTCACTTACTCCAGTGGGAGAAATCATGGGCCAAGGGGGTCTCCCTGGGCGCTGAGCTATGTTTCCTGGGGAAAGGGTCACATGGGTAAAACGAAACTGTTCTTACCCTCATCAGTGCATCTGTTGGAGTTTTTTCTCTAACAGTGTGCTGGAACTTCTCTACTGGACTTCAGACTCCTACAAAGACACTCGTGTTCGTGGGGACTTGTCAAAATGGCAGCTTCTTTGGGGGGACTATGGTAGAAAGCCATCCTCCTAAGGTCACCCACGTGTGCATGTCTTGTCTTCCTTATTAGATTATACATTTCTCAAGGGTAGGGATTTGTGGATCACACTGCCAGCTGGCGAGTAAGTGGTTCAAAGTCCCCAACATAGTAGTTATTCCTAAGTATTAGATTGATAGACTTACAGAGGGTCTTGAAACGTACATTGACTACCCCAGAGATATGGGGTTATCGTCTGATAGACTCTTTTCATTTCTACCTTTCAAAGAATCGTAATAAAAGGATCCACAAACACAATGACTTGCTGATCCAAGGGTGCAAGGATTCTCTATTAAAACCTCTGAGGAATTCCCTTCTCCCTCCCTCTTTTCTTCCTTCCTTCTCCTACTTAGAAGTGGCAGCAGGCTTTTTCAGGCTCCGAGGCATGTCCCCACTGATGTTCAGTTGTGAGCCAGGCTTCCATGCTCAAGCAGGCCTCAGGTCCCTGCTGAGGGGTGGGCACAGATGGAGGGTGAGCCTGAGGCAGGATGTGCAGGAGAGCAACTGCTGAGACAGCGTTCTTGGCTGCCTTGTGGTGGGTGTGGGGCCATGGACCCAGCCCAGGGTGGGGGTTGGGGAAGGCACTCGGGAGGCTACTGGTAATTCAAGGTTTCTGAAATCTGGAGACGGGGAGGGCTAGGAGTCCATAAATGGATGTGGTGTTTGGCATCCCAGGGAGTCAGCTTAGGGCAGTGGCATTTAGCACTCAAGGGTCTACGCTATACCTCAGCTTGGACCCATGACTTTGCAAAGTTTTCTTTTTTTTTTTTTTTTTTTGAGACAGAGTCTCGCTCTCGCTCTGTTGCCCAGGCTGGAGTACAGTGGCATAATCTTGGCTCACTACAACCTCCTCTGCCTCCCGGGTTCAAGTGATTCTCCTGCCTCAGCCTCCTGAATAGCTGGGATTACAGGGGCCCACCACCACGCCTGGCTAATTTTTGTATTTTTAGTGGAGATGGGTTTCACAACATTGGTCAGGCTGGTCTTGAACTTCTGACCTCAAGAAATCCACCCCCCTTGGCCTCCCAAAGTGCTGGGATTACAGGCATGAGCTGCCACACCTGGCAGACTTTGCAAAGTTATTTAACATCTCGATTATCTGAGTTGTCAAGCAGGGATAGTCATAACATTGTATTTACTTTTTCCAACGGTCACAGCCAGCATGGCAGCTTCTGACATCTCCGAAAGGAAGCACACCTCATCCTTTGTAGAGATGGCATCACAGGGTAATGGATCCAGAAATCTCACCTTCACACTTATGTTGGACCCTGAGATGCAGAGAATAGGCAACCACCCTGCCCATGGCCACATGGCTTGGACAGAACTGGAGCAGAAGCCCCATCTCTAGATGGACGTGGTTTGCTGGGAGGGAGGAATATTGTTAGGCACAATGTGGTCCCAGCTTCGGCTGAGCAGGGCAGAGACCACAGACGTGGAGCCAGACAGTTCTGGGCACACTGGGCCTGTCTGTATCGTGGCTCCACCACCTGTCAGTCATGTCAGCTTCTGGAATCAGCTTTGTCTTTCCAAGTCCCCTTTTTTCTGTACCCGTAAAATGGGGGTCGGGGGGGGCAGGGGGGCCGGGGGGGGCGGGGAGCTACCTCCCAGGACTCCCAGAAGGGTTAAAAGGAAGTATAGATGCACAGTGTCTTGGATGCAGCAGTTGCCTGGTGCCTAGTGGCCTGGTGATTGCTGTTATTATTTTCCGTTTGCACAGAAGAATGTCTGGGCCCTGGTGCTTTTGTTCATGGGAACTCACTAGGGAATAAGCATGACTTCCGGGCTCTGCAATAACCAACTGACATTCTTTCTGATAATCGTGGCTGTTTCTGTCAGTTGTGAGTGCTCTGTTCTGGATAATGTTTATTCTCAAGGACATTAGGTCAGAGAGAGAATGGAATATGTTTACATATGATGTGGTATTTATGGGAATAAACTTAGGACTTTTTATGTGCAACCTGGAACGAGTCTCCTCCCAGAGACCTAGGACACCCTGGGTGCTCTGCCTGTGTGGTAAGCAGTGCTCGGGCCCCAGGGGGCTCAGATGTGCTGGGAACCAGGACCTCAGCCACCACCACCCTCCACACACTCTCCCTGGAGTCTCACTCTCCAGTGGGACACAGCCTTGCCAGCTCCCCTGGCCCACTGGTTTTTCTGCCCGTGGGCTTGCTAGCTGGGTGCTAGTGGATAACTTTCTAGCTCATTGCAGCGGGGGCACAGTGGCAGTTCCCTGATATCCAGTCACTGACATCTGTGGCTTCCATGGCATTATGCTGCAAGGACTGACCTGGAGAAAAACAGTGACCTCTGCGGGAACTTGGGGGCCAAGACTTCCTGGTTTCTAGCGTCCTGGGAACCACTGCAGTCCTGGGCAAACTGGGGGCTGCAACTCAACTTCCCCTGGGCATGATGATGCTGGGCACAATGATGCTGTGCACGACGACACTGGGCACGATGACACTGGGCACGATGATGGGGGCATGACGATGGGGTGAATCTGGGCATGATGACGCTGGGCACAGTGATGGGGGCATGATGATGCTGGGCACGGCAACGCTGGACCTGATGACGGGGGGCATGATGATGAGCACGATGATGGGGTAGATCTGGGCACAACGACACTGGGCATGACGATGGGGTGGATCTGGTCACAATGACACTGGGCATGACGATGGAGGGCACGATGATGGGCATGACGATGGGGTGGATCTGGGCACGACACTGGGCATGACGATGGAGGGCACGGTGATGAGCGTGACAATGGGGTGGATCTGGGCACGACACTGGGCATGAAGACGGAGGGCACGATGATGGGCACAATGATGGGCATGGCAATGGGGGTGGATCTGGGCACGACACTGGGCTTGACGGAGGGCACGACGATGGGGTGGATTTGGGCATAATGACAGGGTAGATCTGGGCACGATGACGATGCTGGGCATGATGGCACTGGGCACGATGATAGGCTGCATCTGGGCATGATGGCTCTGGGCAGCACAGTGATGTTGGGCATGAAGACGGGACACGATGATGGGGTGGATCTGGGCACAATGACTCTGGACACGATGATGCTGAGCACAGTGATGCTGGGCACATTGACAGGGTGGATCTAGGTATGACGCCACTGGGCATGATGATGCTGGGCATGACAACAGTGTAGATCTGGGCACGACGGTGCTGGGCACAATGCTGCACATGATGACGCTGGGCATATGCTGGGCATGATGAGAAGGTGGGTCTCAGCACCTGTTCCAGTGCTTCTCGAAGGGACTTCTGAAGGGGAGGAGCATGCCTGGGAAGAGTGGGGCCTGGGTGTGATAGCCCTGCTCCCATGCCAGCCCTGCTGTTGCCCAGCCCGTGACCACTCCAAACCATTGTTTTCAACTTCTGATATCAAAATCATGGCCTTCATAGGGCATTGCTGCCATCACTGGCCCCGGGTCTGCAGATCCGCTCTCATCCTTGCGTCTTCAGGTCCTAGCATGAGACCTGACGTTCGGAAGGCCCTCCGTCCACTCTTGGAAAAATATCCTGAGTTTTCATATCTTCGAATACCTCTGCAACCTGTGGGTGATCCCTGTCTATGGCCAAGGGCCCCCCATCTGTATCGTCCTCCCTTCCCAGGTGAAGGAGCTGCCCTGCCGGATTCTAGAGAGCTGGTCTGTGGGACGAGGCTTCCGGCCATGCTGGGTAGATGCTGTGTTCTCTGCTTGTCTCTGGAGTCAGGGCTCTGCTTCAGGTTTCCCCAGGGGCTCTTGTTTAAATGCAGCTCCTGGCCCAGGAGGGCGGCCTGAGACCCTGCACTGGTCTTAGCAACACCCAGGTGCTGCTGCAGGCCTGGGCTGTCCCCACTGGTGGGGGTCCAGACACCTCTGCTTCCACAAAGTGCATGCTCTGCTCACATGGGGGCCTGGCTGCAGCGGGGGCTGCCCTGAACAGGCCGACTGGGTGTGTGCTGGGGGCGTTGAGGGAGTGTCCTGTCGGGAAAGTGAGACCCCCCGCCCCCCGCTTGGGGTGGTGGTGCGGCTGGATGGCCTGTTCTGAGATAGCAAAACCAGGCCATGGCCCAGAGAAAGTCCGGCTATTTAAAATCGCTAAGGAAGCTGAATTCCAAATGCTCTTTTTGCCCCTTCTCCACTTCAGAGGACTGTGTGAAGTGTTCATTAAAATTAATAAGAGCTCCGCACCTGCTTTGAGCTGCTCTCAATCCTCACGCGTGTCCAGAGGACAGATGGGAGGCACAGCACTGCTCACAATGGTGATGAGATGTGGGATGGGCCGTGGCGTTCGTGCCCAGTGCGCCGGGTGCCGCAGCCAGAAGCTCCTATGGCAGAGAGGGAAGGGATCCAGGGGCATCAGGCGCATTCCTGTTGTCGCACGCAGCCAGCGGGAGGGGGCGTTGCTTGCCTATTGCAAAAAGCTTTCTGTGACTTGGAGGTGCACCAGGCCTTGGGAGAGGGAAAAAGGCGTTGGGGCTCTTTTTCTACTCCGCTCTCCTCAGAAAACCTCTGGGTCTGGAACCACACCACTGTGCTGCCCAAGGGTTCGCTTCCAAGAAATGTCTTCAAGTTGAAAGAAGTCAGCTACAAAAAAGGCTGTGGTGTGAAGCAGAGAATGTGTTGACCATCTCAGTGGATTTTAACGGTTCTCACCTTTTCTTCTTCCTCCGAACACCCCAAAATAGAATCTTTCTGTCAGAAACAACAGCTCACACCAATAGGCCCCAGTGTGCCTGGCTGATATGTGGAGGTTGGGGTGTAGTGAGGGTCTCCTGGGTGCTTCTGGGGTTCTCAGTTTAAGCCTAGGTGCTGAGCAGCTGTACAAGTTTGAGTTGTGTGAGGATAAAAGTATGCGTATGTACATGCACTCATGCACACATGTATAGTGTGTGCATGCAGACGTGCACATAGCATGTATGTTTGTGCATGTATAGTGGTATGTATGGATACATATATGTATACATGTGCATGCATGTGTGCATATGTATACGTACCTGTATGTGCATATGTGCATTTGTGTGTATGTGCATATAGCATGTGTGTGAATAGTATTGTATGTGTGTTCCTATAGTATGCGTGGATGTGTCATGTGAGTATGCCTTTGTCTATGTATGTGCTGCTGGATGCCCTGTTTTGAGATAAAGCCAGGCCATGGGTCCAGAGAAAGCCCAGCTGTTAAAAATCGCTGAGGAAGCTGAATTCCAAGTACTCTTACATATGTATGTATATGTGTATGTATTCACACATGTATCTTGTGTGTACACATGTATCATATATGTAGGTTTGTAAGTTTTATGTATGTGTATACAGGCATGTTTATATGTACATATATGTGATGTTCTGATACATGTTATGTGTGGTTGTATTTATACATGCATGTTTGCATGAATGTGCATGCATTATGTATATGTGTATGCATGTATGTATGTGTGCATATATGTTGTGTTTGCATATTGTATATCTGTTAGTATGTATGTTTGCATGCATGTGTGTATGTGGAGGTGAATATGCACATCTCTATGTGCATATGCATGTGTATGTGTGTATAGTATGCCTGCACATATATGTATGCATGTAGATGTCTGCATGCATATGTGTATAGTATATATGTGTGCATATGTATGTGTATGCATGTGTACATGAATGTATGTGTGTATAGTATATGTGCATGTGTCTGTGTATAATGTGTGAGGGGACTTCAAAAAGTTTGTGGAAAAATGGAATTAAAAAATAAAAATAAATAGATAAACTTTATTTCTCAATATAAGCACCATCAAGTTCAAGACATTTTTGTAAGTAATTATACCAGCCATTTAGTCCATCCCTAAAGAACTGAGGGTCCTGGGAATTTCACCATGTCAATGTAGTCTTTTTTACATTGTTTACTGAAGAAAAGTGAGTGCCCTTTACAAATATTTTAAGATAAGGAAACAAAGAGAAGTCAGAAAGAGCCACATTGGGAAAGTTGGATGCTTAATGATTTCCACTAGAGACTCTTGCAAAGTTGTCCTTGTTTTATATGGAGAATGAGCGGGAGCACTGTTGTGGTGGAGAAGGGCTCTGGTGAAGCTTTCCTGGGCATTTTTCTGCTAAGGCTTTGGCCAACGTTCTCAAAACCCTGTGAGAGTAGGCACGTGTTATTGTTCTTTGGCCCTCCACAAAGAGAACAAGCAAGATGCATTGAGCATCCGAAAAGACTGTTGCCGTGTCCTTTGCTCTCGGTCAATCTGCTTTGCTTTCCTGGCCCACTTCCACCTCTTGGTAGCCACTGCTTTGATTGTTTCGTCATTAGGATTGTATTGGTAAAGCCACATTTCATCTTCTTTTACAATTTTGAAGAAATGCAATACAATCCACGCCAGTAATCTCAGCACTTTGGGAGGCCGAGGTGGGTGGATCACCTGAGGTCAGGAGTTCGAGACCAGCCTGGCCAACATGGTGAAACCCCATCTCTACTAAAAATACAAAAATTAGCCAGACCTGGTGGCATATGCCTGTCATCCCAACTACTCAGGAGACTGAGGCAGGAGAATCGCTTGAACCTGGGGGGCAGAGGTTGCAGTGAGCAGAGATTGCACTACTGCACTCTAGCCTGCGTGACAGAGCAAGGCTCTGTATCAAAAAGAAAGTTAAGAAAAAATTTTAAAAAATGATTCTAAGGCATTCTTCAAAGAATTGTAACAGTAAGGCAAAGCAGACTGGCCGAGAGCGAAGGTCACGGCAACAGGTTTTTTGGATGCTCGAGGCATTTCTCTTGTTCTCTTTCAGGAGGTCCGGAGAACAATAACATCTGCCTGCTGTCGGGGTGTTTAGAGAAAGTTGGCACTGGCTCATCTGGTGCAGGGAGTGTTTCTCCACCCCCAGGCCCAGCTGCGCCCAGTGCCTGGTACTTTCCCCAAAGGCCTCCCTGCAAGGCTGAGGGGACTGTGAAGAGGGGTCTGGTGGTCCAAGCTATGGGTTTAGGGCAGAAGGGAATAAGGAGGGACAGAAGGGTTTGGGCCACCTGTAGCCATCCCAACTCCCTACCAGCCGAGTGCACTTGGTCATGGCTGACACAGGCGAGCAGGCTCAGAGGGGGCTCTGCTCGGAGGGCTCTGCCTGCTGCTTTGCACACTCTGGTCTCTCTGTCTCCTGCCCCCAGGCTTGGGAGTGGGGCACTGCTTGTCCTCCCACAGGAGCACGAACTTGCGCTATGCGTCCAGCCCCCCGCTCTTAGAAATACAGCCTTCCCGCAGTTCCTGGCCCATGGAGGGTGGCTTTGGCTGTACCTAGGGGTGGAAGCCCCACAGGCTGGGGCCTACCCACAGTGGAGTTGCAGGGTTTGGAGCCCTGGACATGGAGTCAGGAGGCCTTGGTCTGAGTGAAATCCACGCCATCAGTGTGTGCTCCTGCTCCTGATGCTCACTGTGACCGGAGGCATGGAATGCCCTGAGGTGCCACTTGACAGGGAAACTGAGGCTTACAGAGGGCTGTAACTTGTGCAAGGTTTCATGGGTGGAGCACTGGGATTTGGGGCCAGGCCTGTCTGATTGCAGAGGCTGCACTCTGAATCACGGGGCACTGTGTTCCTTCCTGGCTCCCTGTGTGACCTGTGGTGGTCACCTGACTCTCTGAACTCTTCTGGAGCAGAGGGCAGTGTCTCCGTCTCTCAGTACCACACAGCGGGCAACTTCCAGGACAGAGATGATTTCCTCCCAGCTGTGGAGGCTGGAAGTCAGGGATCCAGGTGCCGGCAGGGCTACTTCTCTCAAGGCTGCTCTCCGGGGCTTACAGGCGGCGTCTTCTTGCTGTCTCACGCAGCCTTCCTCCGTGCACGCACAATCCCGGCCTCTCTTTCTCTCTTTCTCTTTGTGTAAAGCCACATTCCTGTTGGACCAGGGCCCACCTGTGTGACCTCTTTAAAGACCCTGCTTCTAGTAGGAGTCACACTGGGGTTAGGGCTCCATTGTCGGAATTTTGGAGGATGTGATTCAGCCCTAATAGCTGGTGCTGCTAGGAACGTTGTGAAGCTGAAACCAGCATGTATATGTGGATGTGCTTTCCTGGCACACAGCCTGCCTGGGAGCATTCTAACTTATTTCTGAAAGATGGAAAAATGAGCAGAATCCCGGGACCCCCACCGAGTCCCCACCTGGAGAGGGGCGGCGTCAGAGCATGGGAAAGAAAACCAAAGGCCCAGCCCTGGGAACAGCACCTGGCCATGAGAAAGCCTGAGCACCACAGGGGCTGAGGAGCGACGTGGCAGAGGCAGGTTGCGTTCCTTCACCTGAACAAACAGTTAACTATTTGCTAAGAAGCTTCCACCTGGAAAAGATGAGGAGGGCACAAGGGGCTCCTCCCCACCTGCGAGCTATTTCTCCCTGAGACCCCTGCGAGATGAGATGTGAAGCTGTTCAAGGACAGTAATGGGGAGAGAGAAGCGACCCGCAGACCCTGCCTTCCCGCCTTCCCACCCAGACAGCTCCTCCCTGGAGGATGAGGCCAGGTCCCCAGGCTGACAAGTAGAGTGGGATGGTGAGGCCCAGGAGACGGTGGAGGAGAAGCCCCTGGGGCACAGGTGCTCTTGGGGAGGCGTGCTCCTCCCACCTTCGAGAAAGACTCATTAGTGGTTCAGTCCATCAGCTGGAGGAGGCACGCGTCCTGCTGTTGCAGACAAGTTAAAACCTGAGAGTGAGTTGAGAGCGTTTGGCCTTTAGCCATCTCTAAATTGCATGGCCAGACGTTAATGCAAATCCAAGGTCATCGCTGACACTTGGCACCTGTCTCCAGCGAGTAGCGCTCAGCTCCTGCCCTTGGAGAAGTGTGGGACCCAGTCCCTGTCATAGGGGGGTCTGAGAAACCCCTGCTGTGGCTGCTTGCTGATTGTGAGGGTGCTGTGAATGCGTCCAGCCTGATCTGGCAGCCTGAACCTCCTCGCCAGGGGACAGAGTGGGGGACCACAGCTGACCGACAGGGGAACAGCATGAAGACATGGAGGGGGAAATAAGCATAAACATTGAGGCTGTCCCAGCCTTCCTCCTAATGGTCAGCACAGAACCTCAGCAACAGCACGGTGGAGAGCTGGGCACAGGAGAGTTTGTCTTTGCACAGAAGACCCAAGGAAGACGCGTGTTCCTGGGCCTGGGACAACACGAAACAGCCGATGAGCGTTTTCAGGAACATCAGCTTTTCTGTAGGACCCTCTGCGGGAGGCTGAGCAGAAGCATGGGGCTCACTTTTAAGCTTCCGAGCACGGTGGGGGACACCTGCCCTCACAAACTCATCTTGCCCTAACTCTCTCCCAAAGGCCCTGTCTCTAAATACTGGCACCTTGGGGTCACAGCTTCAACAGAGGAATTTGGTGAGGGGCACAGCTCCATCCACTGCAGGAGGTGACGGTGCTCAGGCCGTGACTGGGCACTCAGTGTGGGTGGCTGTGTCCATCCTGCCGAGGAACCAAGCCATACCAGGGTATGTGCTGGGGAAAGGCAGCCAGGATGGGGCAGGGACTGAGGGTTTCTAGCTGGGTGAAGGGAAGATTTCAGAGAGAACAGTTTTTAAATGTCTGGGGGACTCTTGGAGAAGGTGAATTCAGCTAGCTTTGCATTTCTGTGGGTGCAAAACCAGGCTGGCTGAGCGGACCCAGCAGAGTGGCAACTTTCCAGCTCCTCTAGCCCTGAGAACTGACCGTACTGTGCCTCCTTCTGCAGCAAAGCAGGGCCCAGGGAGAATTGCAAATTGCCTCCCTTGCAGCAAGTTTTGGGCATGTATAATAATGGGTTGGCTGGTTTACTGAAGCTGTTTGTTCCAGTTGCCCTTCTCTCTCCTTGCTCTGGCATTTTACTGTTACAGAAATTTCAGGTTGAAATTGTCATGTCTCAGAACAGCAGGAATGGGTGCCTGGCACCAGCTGTCAGAAGAGCAGGCCAGGTGGCTCCGGCAGGCGCTGGACTCACAGGCTGCCGTGGAGAGGGATTCGGAGCAGGGCAGGTCTGGCCCCTGATGGAAGGCGACACCCTGAGCGCCACCTCCGATGTGGGGGCCCTGCCCCTCCCTCTGTGAGACCTCCTGGCTATCCGCCCAGTCCCGGCCCTGCCTGTGTCTTGGGCCCTGTCCTCACTGGGTACCCCCCGGTGGCAGTGCCTCTAGCCGCCTTGCTGTGCCCCTGCCTGCCCCGCTACCCTCGGGTTCCTCCCCGGGCTCCTCTTCCTCATGTGGGTCTCCTGAGGGGCCGCCCGGCCCCCGCCTCCCACTGGACACTTCTCTCAGGTGCCCTCCTGGCCCTTGTCACCGTCACATGATGGCTCCTCTCCCCTGTCTGTCCCCCTCTCCCCTGCCTGTCCCCCTCTCCCCACATGCCCCGTGGCATCCCCCACTGTGGCTCTTCAGAGCTGTGTCTCCCTGCCCCCTCCTCGGGGAGGGCTCGCCACCCAGTGCCAGGTGTGTGCGCCTCATCCGCACGTCCCATCAGGCAGGAGGTTCTGCCAGCGCCACCTCCTGGGTGTCTCCCTGATCTGGGCCGTTCTTCTCGTCCTCCCAGACCCCGCCTGCCGTGACCCCCTTCACCCCCGGCCTGCTCTGCCCTTGGCCTTCTTTCATGCCTTTCAGCCTCTCCAACCAGTGTTACCAGATGCTTCCTGAACACAAGTCTGGTCTCACCGCCCTCTTCTCCAACTCTCTGCCTCTCCCACAGCACGGAGCATGCACCACACCCTCTCCGATGCTTTCCTAGGCTCTGAGGACGGACGAGGAAGTGGTGTCGCTGTGCCCCTTTTTCTCTTCCCTTCCTCTTGCATGCACTGCAGTTGCTGGACTGCTGTCCTGATTTACCAGTAGACCCTGAGCTCTGACTCCTGCAGCCAGCGCCCTGCACAGCTGGTGACACACAGTGCCTGGGGCGCAAAGCAGAGTCGCCTCCGTGCTGGCTGTCCAGCCTAGGTGCCATTAGGATCTTTCCCTGCCTCCCTTGTCCCCCCATGGTCCCCCAGGCTGGATGTGGCCCCCAGCTGCCAGCATCAGGAGAGCAGCCTAGGCCTCAGAGCAGCAGGGCGTGGCTCTTGTCCTGGCTCTGCCATGCCAGGCTGTGTCATTTTCGTAGCCAGATAAGAGAATGCATGTGAATGTGCTTTGTGAATCAAGGCTGTATTTTAATACAGCGTAAACCACTCTTTGCAGGGGTGTGTGTGGTTTCATTTTAGCAAAGCTCACTGAAGTCTACGTTCCGTCCTCTGGTTTCTGTCTATTCTGAATTGGGGGAACATTACAACTGCTTTGCAAAACAAGACTAGGCGTTCCCGGCAGGGAAGTCCTTGGTTCTAAGGAGCCAGGTGGCGTCACTGCGGGACGGAGCGTTATCTGCGTGCAATAGAAAGTCCTTCCTGCCACCCCCTGTCTTGCAGGATTGCCCACATTGAATTGCATTTAGTTCCTGCAACAGTGGGTTATAACTGATCACGAAATCCTAATGTGTAATCATGTCCGTGAGAAAGAATTACTGAGTTATATCAGGTCACCTGTTTCTTTTTCCAGTTTTTCCCTATGTACTTGTTTGCTGTTTGCTGGTGGGGCTGGTGGTCAGTGGTGATCACCAGCAGACAGGTAGGAGCAGTTGCTTAACACTTGGGCTTAACACTTGGTGGGAGGGAGCCCTGAGAAACTCCACCCTCTGGTTTAATTTGTTCTAGGGACTGGGTGACAGCGGCATTCTTCGGGCTTGGTCCAGTGATCAGAGAGACAATCCCGTGGGATCTTGGTGTCCCTCTTGCTGTGAATGAGAGGAGAAGGGTGGGGGACACATACCGCACACCACCGCTGCACACACACAGGCTGGGTCAGGGCCCAGCAGGTCACGGGATCCGGCATTCTGCTGGAGAGCAGGTCCAGCCGGGAGGCATCTGGTGAAGCACTGCTGGGACCCTCCTCCCTGGCTCAAGTTCACACACCCGAGAGGAGCCAGGGGCTTTGCCACCTGCACCCACCCCCACACCATGTTCCTGACAGTGCTGGTTATGTCCGTGCTTGCAGAGTTGTGGGTATGTGGTTTGGTGGGGTGCAGGAGTAAGAGCTGGGAGGTTCTGCCTTGCTGGGATGGAGGAAACACGAGCTCCCCTCTCACACAGGCACGGAGGGGATGGACCGTGGTTGAGTTGGGAACTTAGGGATGCCCAGTTTGGCCCCTCCGTTCTATGCTGCGTGTGACTTCTGGGGGAAGTGCATCTTCCTTCGGAAGCTGTATCAACAGGCGACCTGACTGTGACAGTCACCTACGTGATCTTGGAGAGATTTAGAGCTGTCTTTCTTAGTTTCTTCTATGTGTCTGCCATGTTAGGAAGGAGGGCGGTCGGGTCACCTGTGCACATGTGTGATGGAGGAGGCCACGGCATCATCTGTGTATCAACCAACTTTGCTTTTATTGTTTTCTACAGGAGACGTGGGGGACAAAGGACAGAAAGGCAGTGTGGGTCGCCATGGAAAGATCGGTCCCATTGGCTCTAAAGGTATTTGCGATGTGATTCTTGCCTCATTTCCCCCCGCCCCTAGGGTCAGTGTCTGGATCCCCTGAGAATAACTCTAGCGTGGATTGTCTCGTGGGGTGCTCCTGTTTATGCTCTGTGCGTGCTAGAGAAGACATCTGCCGTGCTCCCGTTTTGGAGGTGCTTGGAGCTAGTTGCTGGCTCTGTGCTTACAGGGTACGGTGAAGTGCTCCCCATCCTGCGGGGTTTTCATAGTACCCCAGGATGGAGGGGCCGCGGCGAGTGCGCTTGGGCGAGACTCTGGCTGTGTAGCCACAACATCCTTAACAAGTTTGGTAACACGCTTAGAGCCTCACGTAAGGAGCGGATGGACCCTGCTCAGGAGGCACCGCGTCTGTTCCCCCAGCTCGGGTCTCAGGCATTTCGAGGTGATGGGATGATTCTTGGTGAGAAAAGGGTGTGGGGTGTCAGCAGCGGGTGTGAGCAGCAACTATGGTCCCAACACCTGGGCTCAGGCTACACCTGCGGGTTCTGATGGCACCGTCTCCGCTGCTGCATTTGCCTGCACAGCCTTGGTAAGGCGGGCAGATCAGCTGCGCCTCCCATGAGGAGAGACTGAGGCCAGGACAGCCAAGGGGTTGCTCAGAAGGTGCTGTTCCTATGCCCCCCTCACCCCCCGCCATCTGGTCAGTGGATGTCTTTGGAGCGCTTGGCTTGTTCCAGGTGTATGCTGGGCTCTAGGGGACGGAGCCGGTGGGAGGGCAAGGAGCTGGCGCTCCCTGAACTCTGCAGGTGTGGAATCATGAAGTCTCCTTGGGGTCCCGCATGGTGTAGCAATGCGGCTGAGCTGCCCTGAGCACCAGCGGTGGAGGGAGTCTGCTGTGGTCTGTCCAGTTCCGGGGCCAGGCTCTTCTACCTCATTCATCTGCCTCAGAGCAGGTTGGCCCAGGTACCAAGAGGCTACGGTCTGGAGTTGGAGCTGTGAGGGGGTTCTCATGGTTTGTTCTGATCCATGGTCACAGACCTCCCCCTAGCCCAGCCCGTACCTGGTAGAAAGGGCTCTGTGGCCAGGAGAGCGGTGGGGAGGGGCCCAGCTCAGCTGTGGGCCTCCTGGAAAACGGGTGAGAGGCACCTTCCCTGCCACGGCCAATCCAGTGAAGAACACACAGAGAATCATGGGATCTGGAGGGAGGTGCGGGCTTCACAAACCCAAATAACATCGTGGCAAAATACTTATATCCCCAAACTTGCCATTTTAAGTATTTTAAGCGTACAATTCAGGGACATTAAGTACATTTGCAATGGTGTACAGGTATTACCACTATTTCCAAACCCTTTTCATCTCTCCAAAGAGAAACTCTCTTCCCACTAAGCAATGGCTCCCCGTTCTTCCTCCCCCAGCCCCGGTAACCTCCAGTCTGCTTTCCGTCTCTGAATTTGCCTATTCTGGATATTTCACATATGTGGAATGATAACAATGTTTGTCCTTCTAGTTGATTTCACTTGGTGTCGTGTTTTCAAGGTTCACCTGTGGGTAGTGTGGGTCAGAATGCCCTGCCTTTTTAGGCAATAATATTCCACCATACGGACGGACCACAACTGTTACCATTCACCTGTCGACGGACACGTGGGTTCTTTCCACCTGTTGCTTTTGTGAATAACACCACGTTGCATATTGACACACACATAGGGATGTGTATACTTTTACCATGTAGTGTGTGCTCTGGGCAGATTCCGGCGTCTCCTAAGGGGCAGCTGGTCCAGGCTGGCCTTGTTTGGCTTTGCTTATTTGATTTGCCTTGTGTCTGAGATTGTCATCCTGGGTTCTGATCAAGCTATGATTTCATTTCCAAGCTCCCGATGCTGATAAAGGAACACAAAGGGATCAGGTGGGTGGAGGCTGCGGAACTCCTTCCCTCCTTATGCGAATGGAGTCGGAATCTGCACAAGTCTCTTTGCAGAGGCATTTGGGGCTTCTCTGTGAGAATAAAGAGAATCCATTAGAATTTATTAAGTCACATGACTTAATTTTAGAGCAGCTAGAAAGCCCTGTTGCCATCATTTTGTTCAACCCCCATGTTTTGTACATTGAGGAAAGCTGGGGGGCAGGGTGGTGAGGTGGCTTGTCTCATCTAACTGGAGGTTGGGTCCAGGCCAGGATGGAGCCCAGGGCTTCTGGCGTCTGGGCCCTCCAGGACACTGGGCTGCCATGAGCAGGGACAGGAAGGACCTTAAGCTGGGACAGGAAGGAGTGTGCTGACTCGTGGATTAGATGAGCTCTCAGGCCCGCGTGGCGCTCCCATCATGCTCAATCTGGATTTTCCTGCTGTTGTGAGAGGCGTGTCGGCTGTTGGGGGGAGTGGCGGCTCACTCATGGCACCAGGGATTCATGAGGCGATGTCTGCAGAGTGTTCCATCAGATATCCTGGATTTTCCAGAACTGACTTAAAGAATGATCACCCGATAATCCCTGTCACCCCATGACATGTATATGGTTCGTATCACATAAATAGTGCCGGAAGCAGGAATTTCCTGTAGAATGGAGCTCCGGTACTTCACAACAGGGTGGCCTGGGAGAAATCCACGAGACAAGTCACATTTTCAGTCTTGATGTTTTTAACTCAACACGTCCACCTCTGCCTGGTGACTTGGACCTTGTTTTTCATTTTCAGGTGAGAAAGGAGATTCTGGTGACATAGGACCCCCTGGTCCTAATGGAGAACCAGGTATGGTATAAAGGGTACAGGATTTTTCATATAATGTGTTAAAAATTGCACTTTGGAAAACAATGTAGATCATTAAATGGAACTGTGGTGGGCTGGGGAACAGAGCGCATACGCCGCCATGTGGTCCCCGTGTCAGTGATGCTCTCAGAGATGCTGCAGTGTTTGATTTCCTTCTACCTGAATGTTAATGACCTCTTAGGAGTGTCATCTGCCTGTCCACTGTGTTATTCTGTCTGTGTGTGTAGCTGGGCTCAGTGACACCAGTCCTAGGATGAGCATTCTCCACTTCTTCGCCTCTGTGGGCACTAGGGGTCTCCTCCTACCGCCAGACTTCTCAGAAAGCACATCTGGACTTTGTGGCTCTTTCCCTGGTTTCAGACATCTTTGCATCCGACTCCCACAATGGTGCTCCACCGACACGGCTCCCCTCGGAGGTTCCAGGGAGCTCAGATCCAGCCCAGGTGGACGTGGCTTCCCTGTGGGGCACCTGCTTCCTGCTGCCAAGTCACCAGGACACGTTGTGTCCTGTCCTCTGTCCCTGCCCTCTGCCCGCCTTCACGCCCGCCCCCCCACACTCGCTATCTTTCTCCCAAAACTCCTTCTGCAGCTCTTCTGCTCCCTCCCCAGAATGGTGACCTCCTCTGAGCCCTGGTACAGCCCTCACCCCCATACCCCTACACGGGGGCCCTCATGAGGTCAAGCCCCAAAGGACACATCTGGTGGGCATCTCCACTGGGGGTCTCATGGTCCCCATCTGTCTCACTGGAGCCCTTCCCTCACACCCTGGATTACCACACTGGACACTCACCCCCACGTACCTCCCACACTGCACGCCCACCCCCCTCACATCCCGCAGTGGACACCCACCCGCCATGTAGATCCCACAGTGGGCACCCACCCGCCATGTAGATCCCACAGTGGGCACCCACCCGCCATGTAGATCCCACAGTGGGCACCCACCCGCCATGTAGATCCCACAGTGGGCACCCACCCGCCATGTAGATCCCACAGTGGGCACCCACCCGCCATGTAGATCCCACAGTGGGCACCCACCCGCCATGTAGATCCCACAGTGGGCACCCATCCCCCTCACATCCCACAGTGGGCACCCACCCGCCATGTACATCCCACAGTGGACACCCACCCGCCATGTAGATCCCACAGTGGGCACCCACCCGCCATGTAGATCCCACAGTGGGCACCCACCCGCCATGTAGATCCCACAGTGGGCACCCACCCGCCATGTAGATCCCACAGTGGACACCCACCCCCCTCACATCCCACAGTGGACACCCACCCGCCATGTAGATCCCACAGTGGGCACCCACCCGCCATGTACATCCCACAGTGGGCACCCACCCGCCATGTACATCCCACAGTGGGCACCCACCCGCCATGTAGATCCCACAGTGGGCACCCACCCGCCATGTAGATCCCACAGTGGGCACCCACCCGCCATGTAGATCCCACAGTGGGCACCCACCCGCCATGTAGATCCCACAGTGGACACCCACCCGCCATGTAGATCCCACAGTGGACACCCACCCGCCATGTAGATCCCACAGTGGACACCCACCCGCCATGTAGATCCCACAGTGGACACCCACCCCCCTCACATCCCACAGTGGACACCCACCCGCCATGTAGATCCCCACAGTGGACACCCACCCGCCATGTAGATCCCACAGTGGACACCCACCCGCCATGTAGATCCCACAGTGGGCACCCACCCGCCATGTACATCCCACAGTGGGCACCCACCCGCCATGTAGATCCCACAGTGGGCACCCACCCGCCATGTAGATCCCACAGTGGACACCCACCCCCCTCACATCCCACAGTGGACACCCACCCGCCATGTAGATCCCCACAGTGGACACCCACCCGCCATGTAGATCCCACAGTGGACACCCACCCGCCATGTAGATCCCACAGTGGGCACCCACCCGCCATGTACATCCCACAGTGGGCACCCACCCGCCATGTAGATCCCACAGTGGGCACCCACCCGCCATGTAGATTCCACAGTGGGCACCCACCCGCCATGTAGATCCCACAGTGGGCACCCACCCGCCATGTAGATCCCACAGTGGGCACCCACCCGCCATGTAGATCCCACAGTGGACACCCACCCCCCTCACATCCCACAGTGGACACCCACCCGCCATGTAGATCCCACAGTGGACACCCACCCGCCATGTAGATCCCACAGTGGACACCCACCCGCCATGTAGATCCCACAGTGGACACCCACCCGCCATGTAGATCCCACAGTGGACACCCACCCCCCTCACATCCCACAGTGGACACCCACCCGCCATGTAGATCCCCACAGTGGACACCCACCCGCCATGTAGATCCCACAGTGGACACCCACCCGCCATGTAGATCCCACAGTGGGCACCCACCCGCCATGTACATCCCACAGTGGGCACCCACCCGCCATGTAGATCCCACAGTGGGCACCCACCCGCCATGTAGATTCCACAGTGGGCACCCACCCGCCATGTAGATCCCACAGTGGGCACCCACCCGCCATGTAGATCCCACAGTGGGCACCCACCCGCCATGTAGATCCCACAGTGGGCACCCACCCGCCATGTAGATCCCACAGTGGACACCCACCCCCCTCACATCCCACAGTGGACACCCACCCGCCATGTAGATCCCACAGTGGGCACCCACCCGCCATGTACATCCCACAGTGGGCACCCACCCGCCATGTACATCCCACAGTGGGCACCCACCCGCCATGTAGATCCCACAGTGGGCACCCACCCGCCATGTAGATCCCACAGTGGACACCCACCCCCCTCACATCCCACAGTGGACACCCACCCGCCATGTAGATCCCCACAGTGGACACCCACCCGCCATGTAGATCCCACAGTGGACACCCACCCGCCATGTACATCCCACAGTGGGCACCCACCCGCCATGTACATCCCACAGTGGGCACCCACCCGCCATGTACATCCCACAGTGGGCACCCACCCGCCATGTAGATCCCACAGTGGGCACCCACCCGCCATGTAGATCCCACAGTGGGCACCCACCCGCCATGTAGATCCCACAGTGGGCACCCACCCGCCATGTAGATCCCACAGTGGGCACCCACCCGCCATGTAGATCCCACAGTGGACACCCACCCCCCTCACATCCCACAGTGGACACCCACCCGCCATGTAGATCCCCACAGTGGACACCCACCCGCCATGTAGATCCCACAGTGGACACCCACCCGCCATGTAGATCCCACAGTGGGCACCCACCCGCCATGTACATCCCACAGTGGGCACCCACCCGCCATGTAGATCCCACAGTGGGCACCCACCCGCCATGTACATCCCACAGTGGGCACCCACCCGCCATGTACATCCCACAGTGGGCACCCACCCGCCATGTAGATCCCACAGTGGACACCCACCCGCCATGTAGATCCCACAGTGGACACCCACCCGCCATGTAGATCCCCACAGTGGACACCCACCCCCCTCACATCCCACAGTGGACACCCACCCGCCATGTAGATCCCCACAGTGGACACCCACCCGCCATGTAGATCCCACAGTGGACACCCACCCGCCATGTAGATCCCACAGTGGGCACCCACCCGCCATGTAGATCCCACAGTGGGCACCCACCCGCCATGTAGATCCCACAGTGGGCACCCACCCGCCATGTACATCCCACAGTGGGCACCCACCCGCCATGTACATCCCACAGTGGGCACCCACCCGCCATGTACATCCCACAGTGGGCACCCACCCGCCATGTACATCCCACAGTGGGCACCCACCCGCCACGTAGATCCCACAGTGGGCACCCACCCGCCATGTAGATCCCACAGTGGGCACCCACCCGCCATGTAGATCCCACAGTGGACACCCACCCCCCTCACATCCCACAGTGGACACCCACCCGCCATGTAGATCCCACAGTGGACACCCACCCGCCATGTAGATCCCACAGTGGGCACCCACCCGCCATGTACATCCCACATTGGGCACCCATCCCCATGCCCATTCCACACTGTGCACCCATCCCCCCCCCAACTCCCAAGCTGCTCAGTCATGCCCCATGACACTGTCAGGCATCCTCTAATCTTCCTTCTGCTTCAGCGCCTCCAGGCGGGGATTGTTGCTGTCCTCCTCTCACCCCACCCCCTCCCTCATTCAGGCCTCATTGCTTTCGAGCTGAATTCCTGAAATAATATCCTGATGGCTCTGTGCTCTCCCGTCCTTTATTTATTGACCACAAAAGATGCTTAAGAGATACTAGATTTAGGTGGAAGATACAGTGTTTAAGTAACTAGAATATTCTTTCAGTCAGACTCCAACCTTCCCCTCTTCCCTCAACCAAGAAGCTCGACAGCTGGGCCTCGGAAGAGAATTCAGTGCATTTAGTGTGTTCACGGGGGTGGCGGGGAGCGTCCCTTCCGCAGGCGTCTGCTCGCTGCAGCCAGCCTTTCTCCCCGAGACGCGCTGTGTCTCCGTGATGTCACTCGCTTCACAGCACATTCAGAAGGTGCTTTCCGAGAAGGATCTGACCCTTGGAAACTAGGGGGGAAATAAAGGGGCTAGATTTCTGAATAAAAGTTCTTGTTTTAAAAGCTCCTCCTGCATCACAGAGATGAGGAGGAACAGCTGCTTGGGAGGTGTCCTCGCCTGTGTGACTTTGTTCCATACGAGTGCACTGAGATCAGTGTCACTGAGTGGCCGAGCACCATCTGCTCAGGGCACTTCCAGGCACTCAGCCAACCTGAGGGGCCTGGACAAAGCCTCTGGGAGACAGAAGGACCCGGAGGCAGGTGAGGGCAGGGCAAGAAGAGGGGACATCCTGGGGCCGAGCTGCTACCGTCAGGCCTACCTTGGTCAGAGAGTTTGGAGGTTATGAGGAAAGGAATCCATCCACTTCCCCTGACACGGGTCTCTCCAGAAAGCCTCTATTACCTCAAATCTCAGGGAGCTCGAAGATAAAATATATTTTTAAAAAATTTATCTTAGATAAAACTTCCACTAAAAAAATCCCAAAGCCAAGGCAAACCCCAAGGAAGATCAAGTTTCAAAAGTGCAAATGTGAATCGGGGGTCTCACGTATGAGGGCGAGGTAGGTGGTTTGGGCTGCCAACGTCCAGGAAGATGGGATTGAACTTCTCCAGGATGTGCCAGACTGCAGGGTGGGCTGAGACTCTGCACAGTGGAAACTGGGAAAAGGTGCAAAGCCCACCCGCATGCCTCCCTTCCTCCCAGGCCTCATCCACGGCCTACAGGTGCTCCTGGTGATGCTGCCCTGTCCTCCCTCCCTGAGCCATCCCTCACGCCCTGTGTATGCCCACGATGCCCAGCTCTGCCCTGGCCCCTACTCCCCACCTGACATGTCACAGGCACCAGTGTGTTGGCGATTCTGCCTCCTGTACTCAGCTAGGAATGGAACAGCCCCGCCGCCTCTAGAGCTCTGCACAGAGGATGCTGCTGCTGCCGCCTTCAGCTCCCCTCAGCCCTGCAGTGCCCCCAGGCCATGGAGGACTGCTGCCAGATGTTCTACCTTTTCTGACTGCACACCCTCAGCCAGACCCGCTTCCCTGGGTCCCAACCCTGCCCTGGGCTGCTTCCCACCCCTGCACCTCCATTTCTGTTCCCTCTGCAGCTGGCGAGGTTTGAAATACACATGTCTGGCCTCCCTCTGCTCCTGTCAAGGTCTTTCCCTGCTCCCCCTGCCTTTAGGATGAAGTGGAAGATGGTTATTGCGGCCTCAAAGGCCCATGGGGCATGTTTGTTGAGTAAAATGTGTATTTCTGGGGAGGGGTCCTCGACTCTCTTCTGAGCCCGAGTCCTTGTCCAGCCTTTGTAATGCACCGGCCTGGCCCCCGCAGGCCTCCCATGTGAGTGCAGCCAGCTGCGCAAGGCCATCGGGGAGATGGACAACCAGGTCTCTCAGCTGACCAGCGAGCTCAAGTTCATCAAGAATGGTATGTGGCTCCCGGTGCCACCCTCCCTCCCTCCCACCTACCTCCTGGCCCTGTCCGAAGACCCCAGCAAGGGCTCTGCAGTGGCCACGCCTGCCCTGCAGTCCCTTGCTGCCCTGCCGGCCCCTGCTGCCCTGCCATCCCTTGCTGCCATCCCCTGCTGCCCTGCCGTCCCCTGCTGCCCTGCCAGCCCCTGCTGCACATGGCTGTGCCTTAAGTTTGTTGCAGAGATGCAAGTGCTCGCTTTTCAGCCCTGCCCTTCCCCACAGCTGTCGCTGGTGTGCATGAGACGGACAGCAAGATCTACCTGCTGGTGAAGGAGGAGAAGCGCTATGCGGATGCCCAGCTGTCCTGTCAGGGCCGAGGAGGCACGCTGGGCATGCCCAAGGACGAGGCTGCCAATGGCCTGATGGCCGCATACCTGGCGCAGGCCGGCCTGGCCCGTGTCTTCATTGGCATCAACGACCTGGAGAGGGAGGGCGCCTTCGTGTACTCCGACCGCTCCCCCATGCGGACCTTCAACAAGTGGCGCAGCGGCGAGCCCAACAACGCCTACGACGAGGAGGACTGCGTGGAGATGGTGGCCTCGGGCGGCTGGAACGACGTGGCCTGTCACACCACCATGTACTTCATGTGTGAGTTCGACAAGGAGAGCATGTGAGCCTCGGGCTGGGGCTGGCCGCCGGGAGAGCCCGTGAGCCTCCGTATATGAGCCTCAGGCTGGGGCTGCCCATTGGGGACCCCACGTGTCCCCGCAGGGTTGGCAGGGCCGGAGCCCAGATCATGGTGCCAGCCAGGGAGCTGTCCCTCCGTGAAGGGCGGAGGCTCACTGAGTAGAGGGCTGTTGTGTAAACTGAGAGAACGGCCTGTGCGTAAGAGGAAAAAGAAAGTGTCCCTGGGGTGCTGTCTCCGAAGAAGCAGAGTTTCATCACCATCTTGTAGCCCCAATGCCATTATGTAATTATTGCCCAGAATTGCTCTTCCATAAAGCTCGTGCCTTTGTCCAAGCTATACAATAAAATCTTTAAGTAGTGCAGTAGTTAAGTCCAAATGGTGGCAATGGGGTCTTGAATTAGTACCTTTTAATTTCTATGTGGAAAAGAACTCACTTCACTTTGACCAATGCTTCTGTAAATTATATTAAAATATAGGTTCCTTCACACTATTATCCATGTAAAAACAATTTTGCTTTGCTTCAAACCCAGATTTCAGGAAAACAACAACAAAATTCTCCAAACTTTTCTACTACATGTGTGGATTCATTGTGTTCTCTTAATTTTTTCAATAGCTCTATTAGTTATATTTTTTATTTTAATTAATTTTTGTAGAGGTGAGGTCTTGCTATGTGGCCCAGGCTGGCCTTGAACTCCTGGGCTCAAGTGATCCTCCCACTTCGGCCTCCTGAATAACTGGGACTACAGGCAGGAGCCACCACACCCAGCTTGTATGAGTTATCTATTACTGCCTAACAAAATACCCCAAAACTCAGTGGCCTAAGAAAGATTGATTACCTCCCAGATTAGAAATCTGCACAGGGCTTAGCTCGGTCCTCTACTTTGGGGCCTCTCCCAAGCTGAAACCAAGGTCATTCCTCCTGCAGTTTGGGCAGAACTCAGGTACTCCTGAGTTGTTGGACAGAGGGCCCCAGTTTCCCACCAGCTGTGGGTCACAAGCTCCCGCAGTTTCCTGTCACAGGGACCCTTCCCCTGGGCTGCCCACAACACGACAGCACCTTTCTCAGAGCAGCCTGGGAGAAGAGCTGAAGAGAGAAGCTGCAACCTTTCCTAAGCTCACCTGGACATGTCCTGCTGTCTGCATCCATTTGCATTGCCATAAAGGAAAACTCGAGGTTGGGCAGCAGATCAAGAAAGAGGTTTATTTGGCTCACGGTTCTGCAGGCAGCACTGGAAACATGGTGCCAGCATCTGCTCCCGGTGAGGCCTCAGGCTGTGTCCACCCTCAGTGGAGCGGGAGGGAGAGCCGGCACTCACAGAGATCACATGGGGAGAGGGAAGCCACAGAGAGAGGGAGGGAGGTGCCGGGCTGTTCTGCATCATCAATCAGTTTAGGGAGGGAACAGAATGAGAACTCACTCACTGGGGTGAGGACTGAGGACAGCACCCAAGACACTCATGAGGGTTCCGCCCCCAACCCAAACACCACCTATTAGGCCCCACCTCCACCACTGAGGGTCACATTTCAACATGAGATCTGGAGAGGCTCAACAGCAAACTACAGCACGTGCCTTCCCTCTGCGGTGCTCCACCAGCTCGAGGCGAGGCACTGGGTGCAGCCCCTGCGTGGGGGTGAATACATACCAGGGGGTGGGGACCACTGGGGGTCAGTTCAGAAGCTGCCTGCCACAGTACCTCAGTTGTTTTTTTTTGTATTTCAGAATCCCAATAAAAATAACAAATACCTTCATTTTTAAAATAGAACACACGAGCACGCACATTCCATCTCAGCTGGTATTGTGGGGCGAGAGGGAGCTGTGGAGCCGGCTCCCAGGGGCTGGTGTATTTGTGCACATCCTGCGAGGGAGGCCCCAGCGGCCCTTTGTTCTAGGTTATCTATTCTGGTTGTTTGCAGAGTGAAATGCCTTGGAAGATAAAGGTAGTGTCTCCCGTCCTTGTCTCCCCACCGGAGAAAAGGGCAGGTTTGCCTGCAGCTTTGGAAAATAGAGTGTCTCGTTCTGCGACAACGGGCAGGCATGGTTACTGTCCAGCATAATAAAGATGATGTCTCCCTCCAGGAAAGAGTGCAGGCATGAGTACTACCTGCTAGAGAAGAACCGGGTTCCCTAGGCTCAAGGGTCCTCCCTGTAACAGAACCACTGCATGTGCAGGTGCTGTCTGCCTTCTTCCTGAACCCCTGAAGGGGGTGGAGCCCAGGATACTGGTGCAGAAATGCCAATACCCTGGCCACAGATGTTGATGTAAGTAACAAAGTCCTTTGTCTCTGACCCAGAAGTTTCATGTCTTCAGCCAGCACCCATGTACCTGGGGCTGTAAGTAGGGTAAAATCTCAGACCCTTCAGAGTTCTTGACAGGAATTTCTTGATATCTCCTTAAATTTAATTCTCATCTCACTGGAAGGACATAGCAAACAAGTTTATTCTGGACCTGAGCGGTCCCTGGTTTGGTTGGATGGGAAGAGGAGCACCTTGTCTCATGGAGCAGGTTCCAGGGAATGATATACAGCCAGAGAAGCAGGTGCTGCTGCCTCGCCTGCTGGGAGGGAGCCCGTCAGAGTGGCCAGGCTTTTGCTTCATTGGCGCGGGCTCTGTGTGAGAGATGGAGTCTTCCTACTGGTGCGTGTATCCTTCTGGTGCTCACAAGTTACTGCAGCCATTAGCTCACCCCTCTATCTGCTCACCCATGCATTCATTTACTAAGCAGTCAGTCTGAACACTTCTCCGTTTCTGACTCTGTCAGACCCATGGTTTTCTGTGTGGCAGTTCCACTAATGCCTGGAGTGTAGCTGAGGAATTGGGGGATGCTGCTGTGTGTGTGTTTGAGGGGCAGGCTGTGTGTGGGGAGAGCTGTCACTGAGCAGGTCATCTCACTGAATGAGCAAGTCCTCAGTGGTCCCGCTTCTGGTCTCACAGGCTGTGCTCTGCTGTCCATCATCCCCGTGAGGATGCAGAGCCACTCCCTCAGCCCCCGCACTCCTCATCCCTCTATTGCCTCTGAACTCTCTGGTTCACTGAGGTGGCCTTGAAATATAGGGCCCCAGACAGGCTGCAGGGGTTGTGAGTGTGATGACATGGGACCATGTGAATGTAATTTGTAATATGTTCAACGCGACACACATATATGTCTAAGAAGTTAAAATCCTCCTTTCAACTTTGCTCTAGTTGAGGGTCGGTCTTTCTAGGCCTTTTTTAAGAGCATGCATACACACACACATACACACACACACATACACACACATACACATACACATATACACATACACACACAACATATACACATACACACACACATACACGCACACATACACATACACATATACACACACACACACACACATACACACACGTGATTAAACGTACCTGGAGAATGGGGCGGGGGTGGGCATTCTTTCTCACCCTGCCTTCTTCATCAGCAACCTGTCTTGGGGCAATTCCCATGCTGCCTATGGGGCCTGCCTGCTCCTCCCATCCTGAGGCAGAGTATTCCAGAGTGTGGCCCCTGGGGGTCACTCACCCATCCTCTCCTGATGCCCCTGGGGGTCACGAATGCGTCCTGTACTGATGGACGCTAGTGTTGTCTCAGCCTTCACTCTTGCAACCCAGCTGTGGTCAGGCTCCCTGAATGTGCCTTGATGTGTGCCAGTGAGACCCTATCCGTAGGGGAGGAACGGACCTGGGAGTTGAATGGCCGCACTTACACATTTGATAACAGATCCAAGGCCAAGTCTGGACCTGGGAGTTACAGGCAGGAGAGGAGAGGCCAGGCTCTGCTGATGACGATGCAGTGGGCAGGTGTGGGGGCAATGGGCAGTGGGCGTCCTGGGGGCAGCAGCTCCAGGCAGCCCGGCAGCCCTGCCAGCCTCTCCCACTCCTCTGCTAGTGATGAGTCTGGGCCCTCAGGATGGGTGGAGGAGAGCTCTTTGGCCTAGAGAAGTCTGTCCTCTTTTCCATTTCTACCCCCCATTAAGGAGCAGAGGTAATTATTTTAATGGATGAGTCTTATTCATTATGTGGAGTGGCGTCTTCCTGACACGTCTCCCAGTCAAACAGGAAAGCATATCTTCCCATCTGTCTTTAATGAGGCTTTCACATGCTCGCGGCTGCTCTGCCTAGGCTGGGGGAGCCAAGACACTCCTGACGCTGGCAAAGCTCTCACTGCACACATAGGGTGTTGGCTCTGTGCATGTGAGGCTGGCCGGCTCTTCCTCACCTTCACGGCAGCATCCACTGCCCACAAAGCCTCCCTGGCTGCCCCAGGTCCACCAGTCCTGGAGGAACAGCTGGCCTTTGGGATGCTGCAGGGTCTGGGGTACTGCCCACAGAGTGGGTGGAGACCCTGCTTCCATGTGCGGACTCCTGGTCACAGGGAAGGCCTGCCAGCTGGGCTTCCACTCCCATAGGGCTGCCCGCAGCATCTTTGTCCAAGTGTGCACAGGGCCGTGGGCTGTCCACCACCCCTCATTCTCTGCTCCAATACCACCCCCCGTCCTCCTGCAAATCCACTCGGGCAGACGGCCGCCTCTTCTGCCAGCGCACCACACGACCCGCTGTGTCCCAGGGTGGGACACACCTTCAAGTGACAGTGTGATCTTCACGAAGTTACCGTACGTCCTAAGCCTCGGTTTCCTCATTGGTTGAGTGACTGATTTTCATACCTCCCACTGGGGCCTTGTGAGGGTTATACGACATGATGTGTGCAGAGTGGTCGGCATGGCAGAGTTCTGGGTGTTGAGTACTGAGTACCTGGCCCCGTAGAGAAGGCCGGGTGCAAGGCAGCGGTGAACATAGCCCAGGACACTACGTCCTCACCATAGACGGGTTCACAGAAATGGCAACACATGTCATAGACAGGTTCTTGGAAGTGGCGGGCTTCGGTGAAGTGGCGTCTAATGAAACCAGTTCCACAATGGGCGCGTCGAGGCGCAAGACTGAAGTGCCTAGAGCATCATTCTGGTCACAGGGTCATCACCAGACTTTGAAAAAAGACCCCAGACACTTCTAATATTAAATACTGAAGTAAATGTGGTCTACACATACATTTAAGAAAGATCAATAGAAATAAGATCCGTGTTACCCAGTGATTCTGGTTCAGGGGTGTGGGTGGCCCAGGCCTGACCTGGCAGCTCAGGTGCAGGGTGGGCTCCAGCCCTGTGGAGGACGCTGTCCCATCGCAGAGCAACACACCTGCACTCACACAGGGACCACGCAGACATGCCAGGGACTCACGTGCGCGTGTGTGGACGCAGGAGGAAACCAGAGCGCCCAGAGACAACCCACACAGATATGGGGAGACCGAGCAGACGCCACAGACGGTGGCCCTGGCTGGGAATTGGTGCTTTCCTCGTCAGCGCTACAATGAAGCAAGGTTGGTGAAACACGATTGGACGGCCTGCTGCCCGTCGCTTCCCCAGCCACAGCTGCTCGTCGCTTCCCCAGCCACAGCTGCTCAGCAGCACCTAAGGCATCTTCCAGATTCCCTCTGTCACGAACTGGACGTGATGCATTAGTGCCTTGAAAGGCACGGAGCCGTCTGTGGGTCTTCATCCCTTTCTCCCCTCTTATGCCTGATTCTGCCAGAAAACAAGAGCCATTTGGCACTGGCCGCACAGTGCCCTCAATTGGAAGGGAAGAGGGCAGTGCTGGCTGAGAGGGCAGAGCAAGCCAGGACACCTCCTGGAGGGGGGAACCCTCTCTCGGTTCTGGAGTTTAGGGAATTAGCAAAGCCCTGCTCCAGGTTCCTGCAGGAGCTCCCACTGCTCCTCCTGGGGGCTGGAGTGGCACCCACAGGGCTGTCAGGGCAGCCACGATTCCCTGTCTGTGACTGGCCACTGGGCTGATGGCCCCTGAATTGACCCAGGCACCCTGCCTTGCCAGGGCCAATGCTGAGCACCTTCTGCTGGCTAGTGGGTAAGAGAAACCGCACAGCATGGTTTCTGCTGGGTGGAAGCTTGGCGAGGCCTGGGCGAGGGGGCAGCTGCAGCTCCAGCCCCAGGAGCACCTTGAAGCCCCTCGGCCTGGTGAACGTGTGGGCCCTGGGAGCTGCCTGCCCCGTAGTTCTGTGGGGGGTCAGCAGTGCGTGAACCTCCCTTCCAGATGCTCTGCTCCTGGGGCGTCCCGCACCTGTCTGGGGTTTAGTTTCCTCCCCATACAGGCGAGGAGCTTGCACAAAAACACCTCTGTGCCTCCACACTACCCTTCACATGTGGGTACCCACTGCCACGCAGTCCCCACCCCGCAGCCCCTCCACCGGCCTTCACGGAGGGGAGTCTGTGTTCACAGCAAGCACAGTGAAGGCGCACGGGGCCTTTCTTTGTACCTGGTTAATTCAGCAGTGTAGGATTGTGCTTGCTTTAAAGCAAACGTGAGGGGCTATAAACGGCGTGAAGTCAGAACCATTGCCCTGATTTAATTCCCATAACTTTCGAGTAGGGGACCTATTGTGTCGACTGCAGAATCTGATCTGCAAAGTAGGAGGGAAACGGTTTGGTTAAGGAGAGAGCCGGGATTTATTAGATGCTGCATTGAGGCATGACCGGAAAGCTGGCAGGCATGGATTTCTCAGAGCCCTCTCTGAAGCGTGGGCTGAGATGGATGCGCGGGGAGACGCAGCCCGGGGCTGCCCGGCGGTGGCTGCGGATCCGTGGCTCCATACTGCCATCTAGTGGGGCAGGAGGGCGAGGACGGCGGCGCCCACACAGGCGCGGGGAGGTTTGCAGAGCCAAGGAGGGCGCTCAGGCCGCGGACGCTTGCAGGAATTCTTTTGGAGGAGCGGTGTGCGTGCGCGCGCGTGTGTGTGTGCGCGCGCGTGTGTGTGTGCGCGCGCGTGTGTGTGTGCGCGCGCGTGTGTGTGTGCGCGCGCGCGTGTGTGCGCGCGCGCGTGTGTGTGCGCGCGCGTGTGTGTGCGCACGCGTGTGTGCATGAGGTAGGAGGGGAGACGAGTTAGAGGCATAGAAAGAACAAAGAGCAGGCGGGAGCAGGAGGCAGAGGCCGAGGTGTCAGACTCTTCAGAAAGCACCCGGCCTCGCTCCGCGTGAGTTCTCATCCTCAGTGACACCCACATTTTGCCCCTGTGGTGACAGCAGCCACATAGACCTGACGACCAAAAGAGCAGTCAGGAGAAAGGTCACTCTGGCCGTTGATGGCAAAGTCGAGCTCCAGGTGGAGGCTGGGCCCACCCCATGCAGAGCTCCATCAGCCCGGGAGGCGGGAACCATGCCTGGCGTTTCGTCAGGGGCAGGCCCAGGTCCCTGACAGATGTCTTGTGGGTCTCAATCGTCCTTATTCACGGGCAGCTATTCGTCTGGACGTTCCTCCTCTTTTAGGCCTGAAACTGCTCTCGCGCTCTGCCCATGCTGTAGAAGGCAACTCAAGGTCACTGGCATGGACATCTTGCCTCTCGCTTCCCCCTGTGTGTCCATCGGGGTCTGTGGCCTGTGAGGGCTGAGTCACCAGACACAACCTGGCTCAGTTCAACAGTTCTGAACCAAGAACCCACACGTTTCTTAGTTGCAAGCAGGAAAATCACAGTCTGGCTAATTTAAGCACAAAGGGAATTTGTTGAAAGCGTTTTGGGAGCTCGCAGGAATTCTGGGAGGCCCGGAGCTCTGCCTCCTGCATGTGGAAGGGAACAAAGCCCATGGATCATGCTGCCGACCATGGCCTGCAAGGGCCCCTCCGCTGCTGGCAGCAGCTGCAGTTGGTTGCTAGGCTGCCGGCTGTTGCTGTGGAAGCGACTGTGCTGCTGTGTTTGCATTTCTCCAGCTTCCTATGCAGAGCCTGGGGGCCGGTCTGGCTGGTACCTAGAGCTCTGGGCCATTTTGTGGGCCTGCACAGGTTGTGCACTGCACAAATCCAGAGCCACTATTCATAGAACTACAATCTGCACAATTATACATGGAAGCTTTGTGTGCGTCCATGCCTTAGATACAAAGGAGGCTGGGAAGCACATATTTTTCCATTTCTATGGGAAGAAAATGTGTTTCCTAAGGATGGAGCTACCCCAAACATCGTGTATCAGTTAGCTTTTGCTGTGTAACTAAACCGCCTCAAAACTTCGTGATTTTGTTTTGTTTTGTTTTTTTGGAGATGGAGTCTTGCTCTGTTTACCAGGCTAGAGTGCAGTGGCCTGATCTCAGCTCACTGCAACCTCCCAGTTCAAGTGATTCTCCTGCCTCAGCCTCCCGAGTAGCTGGGACTAGAGATGCGTGCCACACACCTGGCTAATTTTTTGTATTTTAGTAGAGACGGGGTTTCACTGTGTTGCCAAGGCTGGTCTTGAACTCCTGAGTTCCAGCAATTGGCCTGACGCGGCATCCCAAAACGCTAGGATTACAGGTGTGAGCCACCACGCCTGGCCAAAACTTTGTGATTTTAAATGATAATCATCCATTTAACCATTAATCTTAACTCTGTAGTCAGCAATTTGGACTGAGCTAAGCTGGGCAGTTCTTGTGGTCCTGGCTGGGCTCACTCTGGTGTCTCTGGGTAGCTGGTGGGGTGGCTGGTCTCCAGTGCCTCAGCTGGGAGGCCTGACTGCAGCCTGCAGATTCTCACCTCAAGTAACTGGCCTAAGCATGTCTGCAGGGTGGGAGCATTTTGGTGCTGCTTCAAAAAGCAAGAGTGGGTGCACACGGGGCCCCCGAAACCTCAGCTCAGAGCTGGAGCATCACTCTGTCTCCTTCTGTGCCCAAAGTCAGTCATGAGGTGAGCCCAGGGGTTCAGGAAATAGATTCTGCCCATGATGGGAGAAGCTGTGGAGTTCCACTGCACAGGGGTGTGAGGGACTGTGGCCACGTTTGCAGTTTGCCACTTGTGTGAAGGAAGTTCAGATGTGGCCAGAATCAGGACAGACATCCATTGTGGCAGGATTTGGGGAGAAGAGGGAAGGACTTTCAGGTGATCGGCAAGGACTGGGCATGTGTTAAACTGAAGGCCTGGTGGCCCAAGTGGACCTGCCTCCTGCCAGCTATGATCCAGCCCTTGCCTCTTTCCCTGAAGGTGTGCCAGGCACTGTGAGCTGGGGTAGGTCCTTTTGCTAACAAAATTCCATCAGGGTTAGTTGGGAGATTGTGGCACCAGTGGGTGTCAAGAAGACAGTTTCTGGCATTGCTCTTGGGCTCAAGTACCACGAGGGTGCTGCCAGGCCATACCAAGATGCTCTGCTCATCCTTGATGACCTCAAGGTCACCTCCTTTCCCTCATCCCATGGGCCATGATGGTGTGTGGCAGAGCTGAGGGAAGACTGGTGACGGCCAAGCCTCTTCCAACATATCCTGTGTATCTTTCCCACTCCTGCTATCCCTGCGCTGCAGCCCTCAGTCTTATTCTAAGCCTTTCTCATCCCTCATCCCCCATAAGGCTTTCCTGCCTGGGTTCATCATCTATGGGTGTGTAACGAATTATCCCATGATTAATAGATCTTAGCTTGCATAGTTTCTGTGGCCCAGTAACTTGGGAGCAGCTTTGCTGGGTGGTTCTGTCTCAAGGAGCCTCAAGAGATTACACTCAAGACATCTGCTGGTGCCACAGTCTCATCTGAAGGCTTGACTGGGCCAGAGGACCAGCTTCCAAGGTGGTCGGCTCACGTGCCTGCGAGTTATTGCTGCTGTTGGCAGGAGGACTTGGATCCTGCCACACGGGCCTCTCTAGAGGGCTGCTGAATGACCCTGTGATGAGGCAGCTGGCTTCCCTCCATGTGAGTGATCCAAAAGTCCTTGATGGGAGAAGCTGCAAAGTCACACTGCAAAGAGGTGTGGGCGTGAGGAGAGGTGGTGGACTGTGGCTGTGGCTGCATCCCCCACACGGGAGGAAAAGCAGTGGCTGCAGTGGCTTTGATGGCGCGGCCTCGGAACCACACTCTGTCATTTCTGTAAGGCTCTGCTGGTTGCACTGGGTGGCCCTGCTCAGCATGGAAGGGCTTTACCACCGTGTGAGTGCCAGGAGGTGAGGATCGCTGGGGCCATCTAGGAGGTTACCCAAGCTCGATCCTTAGCATTGTGCTTTTTCTAGATGAAAGCTAGTTCATCCGACCCACATATTCAGGTTATTGTCTGATGGAAGCTGAAGAGCTCAAGACACACTCCCTGAGCACTTGTCATGAACCAGACACTGCCAGAAGCTCTGGGATGACACAGTCAGTGCGTGTGACTCTCAGTGAACCCTCAGGTGCTCAGGAAACGTGACTGTCTTTTCTGCGTGTTTCCATTCAGCTGAGTGGAAGAAACGTATTCTCAGCCAGTTCTGGACTTCATGCCCCATTTCCCTGGGGTCGTGTCACAGACAGGGCATTTGCAACTCTGCCTGGAAGGCACAGAAAGAGGACTGCATGACTGTTTTCAGGCAAAGGTTGCCATGGATAAGAAGCACTTTGCATTGGCTGTGTAATGTGGAAAAGCAAGCTAGCACGAGTTAGAGGCTTAAAGCAGCATCCGTGACCTCCCTGTGTCTGTGGTCAGTGCCTGAGGCGCTCCCTGGACCTTCTCTCAGCCTGCAGTCGAGGTGTCCGTGGGCTGCTCTCCTCCCTCTGCGGACAGGATCTGCTTCCGCATGCACTCCCCAGGTCACTGGTGGGGTCAGCTCTGTGCTGGCTGCTGGCCTCTCTGCAGGGCAGCTTGTACCAACAGCAACTCCTTCAGGGCAATAAAGGAGAAAAGGCGGGGGCGGTGGGGGGGAGTAGAGACGTAAGTCAGAGGCTTCCGAAACCTCACCCTGGGAAGTGACATCCATCACCTTTGCTGTGTCCTATTCACTAGAAGTGAGCCACTGGGCTCCACCCACATTCGGGGAGAAGAATCGGGCATGGATGCAGGTGGACAGGGCCCAGCACCTTGAAGTCACCCTGCCCAGGCTGGCACGTGTGTCCCAAGAGTGTTGTATGAGGGTGGACAACGTGGAAAACATGCACAGCTCATGTGACTATCAAAGGAATAACTAGTTTGTTTGTTTTTTGAGGCAGCGTCTCACTCTGCTGCCCAGGCTGCAGAGCAGTGGTGCGATAACAGCTCATTGTAGCCTTGAACTCCTGGGCTCAAGCGATCCTCCCACCTCAGCCTCCCAAGTAGCTGGGACTACAGCTGTGTGTTACCATGCTTGGCTAATTAAATTTTTTTTTCAGAGATGGGTTCTCACTGTGTTGCCCAGGTTGGTCTCAAAGCCCTGGGCTCAAGAGATCCTCCCGTCTCAGCCTTCCAAAGTGCTGGGATTATAAGCATGGCCCACTGTGCCCAGCCTTAGAATGACAAGTTTTAAGTATTTGCCTAATTAAAGGGATAGCATTAAGGAAACCACTAGCTTCTTGCAACTGGAGCCAGAAGACAAGCCCCGAGCAATGCCCCTGAGTGCTGCCCCGTGCTTCTGTTTGAGCACTGCAAAGCCTGTCGCCCACTCCGGCGGGGCGTTGGGTGGCCTGCTATCAGCAGAGCCAGCGAGCTCCCACTGGAATGGGGTGGGGGGAAGAGGTGCGAGGTTGTTGTGCCTGAAGAGCGGACATTTCCCCAACATCAGGTCCCTACCTAGTGAGCGGGACACCCGCTTCAGCCAGGGGCTGCACAGGGGTTGGAGGAGCCCATCCAGGGAGCCAGCACCTGGAAGGCGGGGCGCATGTGTTGTTTTGTATGCCACAGGTCAGCCATCACTGCAGGCTGATCTCCTTGCCTCCTGGGAGGCCGGGGAGGCCGTGGATGGCGGCATCCCTCTGAGGGCACTCCAGCCCTTTCCATGAGAATCCTCATGTCTTGGCAGGACCAAGGCAGGAGTGTTGAAGCCCCTACAGAGCTCCAAGAACAGCCTCATGTCTGGCTCAGGCCCCTGCTCCGGGACCACCTCTCTGCCAGCTCTTGTTCTCCTCCCACCCCACAGATGGGTCCACAGGACGTCTGCTGTGCACGATGGAAATTTCTGTAGCTGTGCAGCCCAGCCTGTCGCCAGTGCCGCATGTGGCTGTTGGGTACTAGAAACTTAGCTCATGAGACAGAATATCCAAATTTTAACTTCACTAAATTAAATTGATCTTAGCGTTAGAGAAGTATTGAATTTAGCATAGCTAGTGGCTGCCATGTCAGATGGGGCAGCTAGCTGGCAAAGCCCTGTGCCCAACCTCTGGCTAAGGCCCAGCAGCCCCAGCATCACCCTGACCCCTGCCTTCCACACCTTGACCTCTGCCCTCCACGCCGAGCTGGCTCCTACAATCTAATGTGCTTCCAAATCACCTAGAAGCTGGTTAAAGAGAAATCTCAAGCCTCAGAATCTGCGCTTTAACCAGCTCCTAGGTGATTTGGAAGCACATTAGATTGTAGGAGCCAGCTCGGCGTGGAGGGCAGAGGTCAGGGTGTGGAGGGCAGGGGTCAGGGTGTGGAGGGCAGGGGTCAGGGTGCCATGGCTTTATCTGTGCCACAGCCTAGGCTTAGCGAAACCACAAGGAAAAAAAATGGCCCTTCTGTTCTCCGCACCGTGAGCTTTGTGACTGATCCGAGGCAGCGAGCGGGGGCGCTGCGCTGCTGTGGCAGGGAGGTCACGGGTGACAAGAACTGCCAGGGATGAGGCCACATGCGTTAATTCATTAAAATACAGTCAGCTACGGAAGGCAACATAGGATGTCGTTCTGTTCTTAACGAATTTCATCTGGATGGGGAGACAGATGTGTAAACATGGACTTGAAGGCTGGGGGAGCTGAGATCAGACAACAGGCGCTGGATGCGTCCTAACTACAGCTGGGGTTGGGGGTGGGGTTCCCGGAGGTGGCCTTGAGCCGGCCTTTCAAACGGCTTTGCTTTCCTCTGGGAAAGCTGGAGTTCAGGAGGAGAAGGCCAGGTTGGGCCCTGGGGAAAGAAAACCCAGGAAGGAAAAAAGGAGCATGTGGGTGATGGTTCTCCCTGGGACGCAGGTTGTCTTTCTGGAGCCCCTGCACCTGCCGTCTGCTGTGCTGGCGTTCTGCTTCCAGCTCAGCCCTCCCTGCACAGGGGGCTTTCCTGCCTCCAGGGCTCCAGCTGATTCATCTGCAGAGTGGAGAGCTTGCCTGCAGGGTGGCTGTGGCAAAGCAAGGCAACGTCTGTTACTGCACCTTGAAGCCAGGCTCAGATGTTTCTGCATGGAAAGTTCTTCCGTAGACAGTGGGACCTTGGAAGGCGGGGGCGTGTGTTGTTTTGTATGCCACGGCCTAGCATCCGCTTGGCAAGGTGTCCTTTCTTAAGCATTTGTGGACTTCTTTAAATTCCATGACAATTTTGTGTGTGTTTGCTATTTTCTGGGGCAGAGGGGCCCTAGCCAAACTCTCCCAAGGGCCCCTGTCTTCTCTAGTAGGTCAGGACCCACTGCTGGGTGTGCTCAGTGTTTTCCGAATTAATAATGATGAGTGAATAGGTGACATCTAGAGATAAAATTTTAACTCAGGTTACTGGCTGGACCAGGAAGGTGGGGGTTTCAGGCCCAGGCCAGTGGCCGGAGGCAGCTTTGTTAGGCCCTGGGACCAGCAGGGACCAAGCCTGGCTTCGGGCGGTGTGCGAGTGTCTTACAGAGGCCTGCTTAGCTTCTCCGGGTAGGGACTGCTCCCCCTCTTACTTCTATCTCCCTGAAACCCTTGTGACATCATACAGGCACAGCCAATCTCTGGAAAGTTCCATCTCTACCTCAGGCCTCTATACATTCTCTCTGAGCTGGCACTCAAGCACTATGGGACCTTGGCTGGCTTCTGGGGAGCAAGAGATCCATTTGTGAATACTGGATTTCTGACTCCTGGGTAAGCTGGAGTGTGGTTTATAAATACCTTGCTATCTTTAAGGTTGCCTTTGCCAAAAGAATAGGGTGACAGAGATGAATTTCAGTAATGCAATGAACGTTCGACACTTGGAAGGTGACAGAGGGTAGATGGTGGCAGATACCACTTTGTGCTGTCAAACTGTGTTGGTATCGGGCGTGGTCCAAACACCTGGAGGGGCCCCAGAGGCAGGTCAGGCTTCTGGGCCCCAGTCTCTGCTCTGCTTGGTTTCAAATCATGTGACTTTGGTCTTTTTAAAAAAAAAAATCTAAAGAGGCTGGACACGGTGGCTCATGCCTGTAATCCCAGCACTTTGGGAGGCCGAGGTGGGTGGACTGCTTGAGTTGAGGAGTTTGAGACCAGCCTGGACAACAAAAATACAAAAATAGCCAGGCATGGTTGCGCGTGCCTGTGCTCCCAGCCACTTGGGAGGCTGACGTGGGAGAATTGCTTGAGCTCAGGATGGGGTTGGGGTGGAGGTTGCAATGAGCCAAGATCACACCACTGTACTCCAGCCTGGATGACAGAGTGAGACCCTGTCTCAAAAAAAAAAAAAAAAAAAAAAAAAAAAATCTAAAGAACTAAGGCCATGGTGAAGTAAACCTATATTCAAAAGAAGAGTCACAACATAGAACTAAATGTAAACATATACCAACAGTTGGCGGTGGCCAGGGGTCTTGTGCAGTTGACCTTGGGCTGCTCAGAGTCCCTGCTCAAGCTCACTCTAGTTTTGTCCCAAACTTGAACAAATCGCTTCTATTATTTCACCATAAATCTCATACTTTTGGCCAAAGGCTTCTTCGGAACTTATCGACAGTGATGACAAAGTCCCTGAAGGTTTTCTTCTTTACGAGGGAATAACTCTGCCATCAGCACAGCCTTCCCTGCTTGTCAGAGGAAGGGCTCTCTTTCCTGTGCTTCCTAGACTTGCCTGGTCCTGCCTTTTCTTATTTTAAGGCTAATCCCAAAGGAAAAAATAGCATGAGCACGACTTGACTACATGAAATTTCATGATTCTGTTTTAGACAGTCATTGCCTCATCGCCTTGCTGTAACCCATGATGATGCTCCTCATTTGCGGTGATTAAGTTGAAATTTGCAGGCAAAGCTTTAGCATGTTCCTCTAACATCAGAGCTGACCCTGGGTCTGGTCTCAGCCACAGCAGAAAATGTATTTAAGGGCTCTGTTGAGCAGGCAATGGGAGGGGTTGTAGCAGTGGGCTCAGCAGCAGCTGCCACAGGCCATCTGAGCGCTGCGAGCTGGTGAGCTGGTGGCCTCAGCTGAGGTTGCATGGCTGCCTCCTTTCTTGCCTAGACCTTGGCTAGTTTATGAACAGAAACGGCAGAAATGTCACAGCCCTTTTCATAGCAGACACTGGTTGGGCCTGTGCTGTGGCCTGGAGGCCTCTATGGTTTGGATGTTTGTCGCCCCAAACCTCATGGTGAAATCTGATCCCCCTCTCCGTATTGGAGGTGGGGCCCAGTGGGAGGAGTCTGGGTCATGGGGGCGGATCCCTGGTGAATGGCTTGGTGCTCTTCTGGAGGTGTTGAGACGGTTCTTGCTCTGTTAGTTCAGTGAGAGCTGCTTGTTAGGAAGAGCCTGGCGCGCCCTCCCACGCTTCCTCTCCTGCCCTGCGGTGTCTGCAGGCCGGCTCCCCTCACCTCCCACCACGAGCAGAAGCAGCCTGAGGCCCTCGCTGGAAGCATACACTAGTGCCGTGCTGTCCTACAGCCTGCAGAACCCTAAGCCAAGTAAACTCCTTTTCTTTGTGAATTGTCCAGCCTCAGGCATTCCTTTACAGCAACACAAATAGGCTAAGACATTGGGAGAACACAGATAACAAATTTTGCAATATTTGGGGAGATGAAGCTGCCTTTACTGTTGTTATAAATAAAGTTTCGGTGCCGCAAAAGAAACAGCACTGGAATAGAATTTTTTTTTCTTCTCAGCAAGACAATGTACTTCTATAGAAGGGTGCGCCCTCGCAGATGGAGCAATGGTGAGCGCACACCTGGACAAGGGAGGGGAAGGGGTGCTTATTCCTGATCACGTGGCCCCTGCTGCTGTGTGATTCCCCTGTTGGCTAGGGTTAGACAGCACAGGCTAAACTAATTACGATTGGCTAATTTAAAGAGAGCGATGGGGTGAGTGGTTTGGTGGGATAAATGGTTATGGCAGAGCAGGAAATCGGAATGAGTCAGGCTGGAGAATGAGTCGGGGCCGAGCAGGTGATCAAAAAAGGTTGCTTTATGAGGAAGTTAAGTTTAAAAATAGAAGGCAAAGAATTGAACATACTGACATACTGATTCTTTGAAGAGAAATTTATAACTCATATCTAACACTGTTTTTTTTCCGTAATAAAGTGAGAGGGCCTGTGGTTTCAGACAGCATAGGCCTGGGGTCCAACTCATCTGCATTCACAACCCGTCCCACTCCCTGTTCATTAGCTGAATGCCATTGGCTGAGAGCCTCCGCCCCGTCTCTGAGCTTCTTAGCAATGGGTTTAATCATGTGTGACTCCAAGGCTTGGAGTACGGGAGACACGAGAGCAAATACGGAGCTATGGACTTGATGCGTAGAGACCTCAGTTCTCTTCCTTCTGCTCCTGGCTCATAGTACACATGTTTTGAAAACCATGCCAGGGATCTGACCTTAATGCATCCAAGCATTTAGCTGCAGGGTCATTGGCAGAAAAGCCTCAAGCGGGGATTCAGAGAAGGCTTTAATTAAGCTTGGCCTGTGGGGGCTGCTGCCTGGGCTGGATCTGCTGTGAAACAAGAGAAGCTCGATGTTCTAGGAGAAATGCTTGGGGCCCAGGACCATCTGCTGGAGGGAAAAGAATGAGTGTTTCTGGAGAAACAGACCAGCACTGGGGCTCTTCCCTGGAATTCAGGTTAAGTGTCCTGGGCTTGTGAACCAGGCACGAAAGATGTTGCAAGTCTTTGCTTTGAGAAGCTGTCAAGGATCATTGCCCCCTCAGCCCAAACCTCCTAGCACCTCTCCGACCACACCTTTCACTTTGGTAGTGATTGATAACTCTTCTTGGTTGTTGAGAAGTTTGGATGAAAAGCTTCAGGTGTGTATTATAGTTTCATGTTGCTGTTATTACAGGTCCTTAGTGTCTTACAGAATGCAGATTTCTGATCTCATGGTCTGTTTGGCAGACCTCCAGGTAGGCTCATTGGATCCCTCTGCTCTGGGTTTCATGAGGCTGAAATCAAAATACAGTGGGCTGAGTTCCCCCCAGAGGCTCTGGGAGCATCCTCATCAGCCTTGCTGGGGTTGTGGGCAGAATCCAGGTCCTTGAGGTTCCCTGTCCTTGCTGGCAGCAGGAGGACCCACGCTGACCTCCCACGGCCTCTCTTAAGTCTCTGCCCATGAGCCCTGAGCTTCAGAGCTCAGCCATGATGTGGCTTCTCTCTTTCGAAGCCTGATTCAGAGTCACACTTGGGTTCTTTCTGACTTCCCTTTCTGCTCCACGGTTCTCTGTTTCCAGCCAGAGAAAGTCGCCTGCTTTTAAGGCCTTGTGTGATGATGCTGGGCCCACCCAGATCACCCAGAATTGCCCAGGCCCATCTTAGCATCTGTGGCTTCATTGTGTCTGCAAATTCTGCTTTGCATATAGGGCGAGAAATACACAGGTCTCAGGATTAGGGAGCGCACATTCTGGAGCACATCCTGCTCACCACAGGGCGGAAGTGTTCACTCCAAGGCACTGCAGGCAGGTTATTTGAAATCAGCACATTCCTAGTCACAAGTGGATGCTTTAGGAATTAATGGTTGATGAGATATAGGGACTAATTTCAAGGCACCACCTGCAGCAGAACCTATGTTACAGCATGAAGAACCCCTGATATTCTTTATATATATATATTTTTTATTTTACAAATGTATTGGGCACATGTGAAAGTGTGTTATGTGTATATGATGGATGGTGATCAGCCCAGGGCATTTAGGGTGTGCATTACCTGAGTACAATCCATTCTTGTAGTTTGCAGTCACCCCACTCTCGAAAGAGAATAGTTCATGACACATAAAACGGATATGAAATCCAAATTTCAGTGTCCATAAATAAAGTTTCGCTGGAACACAGCCGCCCTTGTTTACTTATGTAACGTCTGAAGCTGCTTTGTGCTGCAGTGGCGAGGAGATGTAGACCTGCAAAGTGTTTATTACCGGGGCGCCTGGCAAGGCTGCAACTCCCAGTGTGGTAGAAGAGCACTAGCTTCGGAGTCAGAGGAAGACGTGAGTTCACTTTCCGTGAGGAGTATGGAAACATGGTGCCCACACTGTAAGGTGGTTTTAGCGGCAGAAATATCGTTGTACCCAGCACTCCCATTACTGTGTATATACCCAAAGGAATATAAATCATTCTATTATAAAGACACATGCAGGCACCTGTTCACTGCAGTACTGTCCATGATAGCAAAGACATAGAACCAACCAAAATGCTCATCGATGATAGACGGATAAAGAAAACATGGTACGTATACACCATGGAATACTATGCAGCCATAAAAAGAATGAGATCATGTCCTTTGTAGGAGCATGAATGGAGCTGGAAGCCATTATCCTCAGCAAACTAACACAGGAACAGAAAACCAAACATCACCTGTTCTCACTTATAAGTGGGAGCTGAACAAGAACACATAGACATGTTATGGGGAACATCACACACTGGGGCCTGTCGGAGGGTGGGAGGAGGGAGAGCATCAGGAAGAATAGCTAATGGGTGCTGGGCTTAATACCTAGGTGATGGGGTGATTGTCATGTGTGTCCGTGTGAAGAGCCCACCAAACAGGCTTTGGGTGAGCAATAAAGCTTTTTAATCACCTGGGTGCAGGCGGGCTGAGTCCGAAAAGAGAGTCAGCGAAGGGAGATAAGGGTGGGGCTGTTTTATAGGAGTTGGGTAGGTAAAGGAAAATTCCAGTCAAAGGGGGGTTGTTCTC
This sequence comes from Rhinopithecus roxellana, assembly GCF_007565055.1. Classification (NCBI taxonomy): domain Eukaryota; kingdom Metazoa; phylum Chordata; class Mammalia; order Primates; family Cercopithecidae; genus Rhinopithecus; species Rhinopithecus roxellana. The sequence goes on along the minus strand of NC_044565.1, from coordinate 53,166,081 downwards.
TGGCGGGCAGGAATGGGAGTCACAAGGTGCTCAGTGCGGGAGCTTTTTGAGCCAGGATGAGCCAGGAAAAGGAATTTCACAAGATAATGTCATCGCTTAAGGCAAGGACCGGCCATTTTCACTTCTTTTGTGGTGGAAAGTCGTCAGTTAAGGCGGGGCAGGGCATTTGCACTTCTTTTGTGATTCTTCAGTTACTTCAGGCCATCTGGGCGTATACGGGCAAGTCACAGGGGATGCGGTGGCTTGGCTTGGGCTCAGCGGCCTGACAATGACCTGTGCAGCAAACCACCATGGCACATGTTTACCTGTGGAACAAACCTGCACACCCTGCACATGTACCCTTGAACTTAAAAGTTGGAAAAAAAGACTCTGTGTCAGAAACAGTATCTGCCTGGCACAGGTGGGTCGTCAACGGTAAGTAGCCCAATAGATGGTTTTGCAGTGTGATTGAGGGTTTCCTACATTGATGAATGGCTATTGAAGATTTCTAGGATCACTGCTAAAAATTGGTGTTACTTCTAAGGTCATTAATAAGAAAGGATATTGAAATAATGGATCCTTTTCTATAACATGCACAAGGATATGCTTTGTAAAACCACACACCTGCGCTGTCTGATAGAACTTTCTGTCATGATGGAAAATCTCTTCTGTGCCATTCAGTACAGTCGCCATCAGCCACATGTAACTTCCTAGCACGGAAAATGCGGCTCACATGACTGAAATAACTGGATTTTGAATGTCATTAGATTTAAATTTAAATACCACGTATGGCAAGTGGTTCCCGTGTCAGTGCAACCATGGAACACGTAGACAACCACTGCAGGCACCAAACGGCGTGAGGCTCGTGCCCAGCACCGCGTGGTGGGGCATCTCTCTTAGTCTCTTTTTTGCCTAAAGACAAAGTAGTAGAAAAGGATATGAGTGGCGCAGAGCAAACGGTGGCTGAATTTTATACTCCTGCCACCACTTTGCCACCCTGCCGCTTCTATTAAATGGAAGCAGTTTATTCAACCGGAGGTGGATGTGCCTTTGAAACTTATCTCTATGGTGCCTCCTCTGCAGGATTTTACAAGGGTCTGTTTGTGTTGCTTTTATCTCAAGGTAACACATTTTAAGCACATGTGAGTAGCAGAGTCTCAACTGCAATTGGAGCTTGGCCAAGAGAATAATAAAAACAGTTTAAGGAAATACTTCTTGGAAGCTGCTGAAAAGGTCCCTTTGCAACTCCTGTTCTCTAGAGAAGCTTGCAGGCACAGGGGTCCGTGAGTGGACATCGACTTGTAGGAAGCCTAAGGACAAAGGCTATGGAGAATTTTTCACCCCAATTTAAATTCATTTCTGCCAATTAAGGCAGATGTTTCTGGCCAGGTGTTGTGACTCATGTCTGTAACCCCAGGATTTTGGGAGGCTCAGGTGGGAGGATCGCTTCAAAATAGGAGTTCAAGACCTGCCTGGGCAACATAGTGAGACCCTGTCTCTACAAAAAATGTAAAACTGTGGTTTGGTGTGGTGGTGCCAGCTGTAATCCCAGCTACTCAGAGGCTGAGGTGGGAGGATCACTTGAGTCCAGGAGTTTGAGGCTGCAGTGAGCTATGATCGTGTCACTGCACTCCAACCTGGGCAACAAAGGAAGACTCTGTCTCAAAAAACAAAACAAAACAAAAAAAACCAAAAAACAACCAAAATCCCCCCAAACCAGATGTTTCCAAATGCTAGATTTCATTTGAAAAAACAAACTTAGTCTTGAAAACTATTATGACTTTTGAGGTACCACAATGGCACCTCAAATATATGTAAATATATACTTATATATGAAAAGATTTGTAATGAGGTTGAGGAAAGTGTGTTCACCGACTTTGAATAACAGGTTTCATGAGTCAGCCTGCCTGTTGACCCTGGGTGGCGCCTGTGGCAGCGAGACGGATCCTGGAAAGGTCCTGTCTGCTTGACGGCATCAGCTGTAGATGGCATCACTACACTGACTAACGTTTTCCGAAGATGAGCTTTTAACTTATTTATTTCCCAAAGAGAAACATTTCCAGAGGGAGCATTCTTTTCCCTTTATTTTTCTGAAGTACTGAGTTAAAGTGTTTTTTATTTTATTTTATTTTAAGTTCTGGGATACATGTGCAGATGTGCATGTTTGCTACGTAAGTAAATGTATGCCACGGTGGTTTGCTGCACAGGTCAACCCATTACCTAGGTATTAATCCCATATGCATTAGCTATTTGTCCTGATGCTCTTCCTCCCCGCAGCCTGCTGATAGGCCTGAGTGTGTGATGTTCCCCTCCCTGTGTCCGTGTGTTCTCATTGTTCAGCTCCCACTTATGAGTGAGAACATGTGGTGTGTGGTTTTCTGTTCCTGCATTAGTTTGCTGAGGATAATGGCTTCCAGATCCACCCATGTTCCTGCAAAGGAAATGATCTCATTCCTTTTTACCACTGCATGGTATTCCATGGTGTATATGTACCACATTTTCTTTATCCAGTCTATCACTGATGGGCATTTGGGTTGATTCCGTGTCTTTGCTATTGTGAATAGTGCTGCAATGAACATAATGTGTGCATTTATCTTTATAGTAGAACTATTTATATTCCTTTGGGTATATACCCAGTCATGGGATTCTGGGTGAAATTGAAGTGTTTTACTGTCTAAGTTGAGTGTGAGCTTCAGTGGGGTGGGGCTACACAGAATGAAGCGTGGAGGCTGCTGGTACCTTGAGAAAGGGTGTAAATAGTTTTCTCTTCTTTTGATCTCTTTCTCTGTTGAATTTACAGCCTCTGCTACATGCGTGTGAGATGGAATGCTCTGTGTAGGTTATCGGAGGCGCACCAAAGGAAAAGATGAAAGACTGTACACACCAAAGGCCAGCCTGCACCTCCGATGCCCTCTGCTTCCCAGGGAAGCTGATCAGACAGAGTGGGTCATGCCCCACGTTACCAGGACCCCTGGCTTCACACATCACACGGGGGTGGCTGGGAGGGAACATTACATTATTGACTTAGGCAAAATGCTTGAGCGCTCTGTACCGGGGCATAGTGAGCTTGCTGGAGCTGATGGGGAAAAAGTTAAGCTGTTTCCAGAGAACCGTTGGTGTATCCAGTGTTCCATAATGACTTAGTGTATCACGTCGTTGGCAAGCCTCTGCTGTGTGCCCGTGACTGGCCCGGCACTGCGTGATTTTGCATGGAACACAGGATGATGATGAAGAGCTGCGTGCAGGGGGAGCCCGGGGCCTTGGTGAGACCCACAGGCCAAAGCCAGGCTGCTTAGTCTATAAGCTGCCCATGCTGCAGCCTCAGCATCTACACCCTTCAACCCACAGCCTTCCCACTGTGCTCAGCCAGGTTAGTGCTGGGACACAGCAGCAAACAGGGCACCGCACAGTAGCATCACCCAGCCGTGATGAGTGGGCCGCAATGTTGCTAAGAGCTCTGTGAAGAAGCGATTTTAATTCCAGCCAGTCTGTAGGTTGTGTGTCTGTGTGGCGGTTTAGCGCTGTTTTAAATTCTGCATTGCATGGTGGGGGCGACTGTGGCGGGTGGACTCTGGGGCATGGTGGGGGCGACTGTGGCGGGTGGACTCTGGGGCATGGTGGGGGCGACTGTGGCGGGTGGACTCTGGGGCATGGTGGGGGCGACTGTGGCGGGTGGACTCTGGGGCATGGTGGGGGCGACTGTGGCGGGTGGACTCTGGGGCATGGTGGGGGCGACTGTGGCGGGTGGACTCTGGGGCATGGTGGGGGCGACTGTGGCGGGTGGACTCTGGGACTCTGCACCATAATCTTTTTGGAGCTTTTCCAGCACAGTTCGGTAAAATTCTCTTTGATGACAGGCCTGTTCCAGACCTGTGCTGCTCAGCAGGGAGACCGCAGGCCTAGAGGGCATAGGAAATGTGGCCAGAGCAAAGGAGGAACTGGATTTTGAGTTGTATATAAGTTCAAGTAACTGAAGTTTAAATTTGTTAAATACCCAGGTGTGGCCAGTGGCTTCCAGATTGGACAGTGTGGGTCAGCAAAGGCACCGTCAGCGCCCGTGGTTCCCCAGGCCGCCGGCCTCCGTGGCCGCACCCATGGTCTCCCCTGCCTGGTTGCCTGTCCTTCCCTGTACTGCCCGGCCTGGCGTCCACTCCTAAAGGGGGGTTCCTGAGCCCGCAGAGCCCACTGAGTGTGTGTCCTCAGTTCCCCGCTGCACCTCGAGGGCCCCTCTGTCACCGCATTCCCTGGGATGGTCACCACTCGTCTGTCCCCTCCACTGCACCAGGAGCCACTGAAGAGCTTGTGCACGCTCAGCCCTGGGCACGGCGTCTGCACATCCGGGAGCTCTGCACACGCTGCTGAATGAATGAGCGCAGAAGCAGGTGGAGTTTGTTGAACCAACACTCCTGTAACACTCGTCGTGCTCCAGTGGTCTTCTAGGGGTTTTCCGCTGTCAGTCACGTTTGGATACATCGCGGTTGGCCACATGGTTCACTTTGCAGCTGCGGGCTTTGACAATTTCCTTGATCTCTCAAAGATGCTTTCCTTTTCACTTGTAGAATGTGAATGATACCAAAATCGCAGGTTGTTCTGACGATTGAAATGAGATAAACTGTATGAACAGTGCACGACATTCCTGTGAACTCACGGTAAATGTTAGGGGGTTCACTAGGGACACACCAGTGAACAAAACAAAACTTACTGCTGGCGTGGAGTGTGCATCTAATCCGGAAAGGCAGTATATATATATATGTATATGTATGTATGTGTGTATATATGTATGTGTATATATGTGTGTGTGTATATAGTATATGTATATATGTGTGTATATGTGTATATATGTATATGTATATGTATGTGTGTGTATATATGTGTGTGTGTATGTGTATATATATATTTTTGAGATGGAGTTTCGCCCTTGTTGCCCAAGCTGGAGTGCAATGGCATGATCTTGGCTCACCGCAACCTCTGCCTTCCAGGTTCAAGCGATTCTCCTGCCTCAGCCTCCCGAGTAGCTGGGATTACAGGCATGCACCACCATGCCTAGCTAATCTTTGTATTTTTAGTAGAGACGGGGTTTCTGTATATCGGTCAGGCTGGTCTCAAACTCCTGACCTTGGGTGATCTGCCCGCCTAGGCCTCCCAAAGTGCTGGGATTGCAGGTGCGAGCCACCGTGTCCGGATAATAGTAAATACTATGGAGAAGCAGTGGCATGTGGGCTCGTATTATGTGGGAACAAAGGCGGGCCCGGGTGAGGGGTGTTGGGACGCCTGGGGGCGTGGGGGCTGACCTGTAAACAGGAGGTCAGGGCAGTGTTGCTGAGGAGGCGATTGAGGGAGGCAAGGAGCAGACACACAGCTGTGTGGGAAACAGCATTTCTGGCAGAGGGAACCACCTTTGCAAAGTCACAGAAGCAGGACTAGGCGAGGGAGGTGCTTGGGGCACAGGTGAGGAGAGCAGCTTTCATTCTGAGTGAACGGGGAATGACTTTTGGTTTTGAAAGCTTGCTCTGGGGCTGGGCTAAGGACAGCCTGTAGACAGGCAGGAGCACATGTGTTGGGGACATTTCATTACCTATGAGAGAGATGGTGCCGGTGTCTCTCCTCTCTCTCCCTCTCTGCCCCTGTGAATGTGTAATATGCATAATGTGCATGACTTGTTGTTGTTGTTGTTGTTGTTGTTGTTGTTTTGAGATGGAGTCTTGCTCTGTCACCCAGGCTGGAGTGCAGTGGTGCAATCTCAGCTCACCGCAACCTCTGCCTCCTGGGTTCAAGTGATTCTCCTGCCTCAGCCTCCCGAGTAGCTGGGATTACAGGCACCCGCCACCACGCCTGGTTGATTTTTTATTTTTAGTAGAGACGGGGTTTTGCCATTTTGGCCAGGGTGGTCTTGAACTCTTGACCTCAGGTGATCTGCCCACCTTGGTCTTCCAAAGTGTTGGGATTATAGGCATGAGCCACCGCACCTGGCCATGTGTATGACTTTGTGAAAGATTTCAAGCATACTCGAGGTGGGTAAAAATATCAGATGGTTCCTGAATGTTCCCACTGTCCAGTGGTAACAGTGGTCACCAGCACATGGCCCATTCCACTCCACCTTTGCCCTCATATACTTCCTTCCTTCTCAGACAGTTTAGAAGATAATTCCGGCCAGGCACAGTGGCTCACACCTGTAATCCCAGCACTTTGGAAGGCCAAGGAGGGTGGATCACCTAAGGTCAGGAGTTTGAGACCAGCTTGGCCAACTGGTGAAACCTCATCTCTACTAAAAATACAAAAATTATGGCTGGGCGCAGTGGCTCATGCCTGTAATCCCAGCACTTTGGGAGGCCGAGATGGGCGGATCACGAGGTCAGGAGATGGAGACCATCCTGGTTAACATGGTGAAACCCCGTCTCTACTAAAAATACAAAAAAATTAGCCAGGCATGGTGGTGAGCACCTGTAATCTCAGCTGCTCGGGAGTCTGAGGCAGGATAATTGCTTGAACCCAGAAGGTGGAGGTTGCAGTGAGCTGAGATCATGCTGCTGCTCTCCAGCCTGGACGACAGAGCAAGACACCTTCTCAAAAAACCACCCCCAAAACAAAAATTAGTCAGGCATGGTGGTGGGCACCTGTAATCCCAGCTACGTGGGAGACTGAGGCAAGAGAATCGCTTGAACCCGAGAGGTGAAGGTTGCATTGAGTTGAGATTGCACCACTGCACTCCAGCCTGGGTGACCGAGGGAGACTCCATCTCAAAAATAAATAAAAATAAATAAATAAATAAACAAACAAATAAACAAAAAAGATAATTCCATGTTCTGGGTCCAATGGGCAGGTGGACAGGATGCTGCACAGACTGTGGGTGTGAGGAAGGGGTCTGAAGGTGCTGCCAGGGCTTTTGCTGGAGCGACCAGGAGGTCGGAGCTGCTCCTCCCAGAGGTGGGAGACTGTGATGGGGCAGGCTGAGGGAGAGCCAGAGCTGAGGCTTGGACCTGTCGGCTTTGAGATTTGATTCGACATCCAAGGGGAAATGTTTTGAGTTGGCGGATGAAAATTCATGTTGGGAAGGCGCTATGTGTTTGGGGATAATTGGAGTGTGGATGATCTTAGGAGCCATGACTCTGGTTGACATCACCAGGGGATGAGGGCTCAGGAGGAGGAGACTCCAGTGAGCCCAGGGGCTTCAGCACCAAGACTCGGGGAAGAACCAGCGAATCAGGACATCAGGAGCACCTTCCCACCTGCAAGTGTGACCAAATCACCCTGGAGGGGCTGTTCCCGTTCATGCTCCTCACCACGGACTATGGAAGTGCCAGTTTGCTTTAAAAAGGTGTCCATTTCATAGGCAAAATGGTATTTTAGAATTAATTATATTCCTGTAATTTCAAGGAAGAGCTGACTTCTCACGACCGTGGACTGTTTGTATTCTTTCTTTTGTGAATGAATATAATTCTTAGTGAGGTGTTTTTGTCTTTCACCATGAGGGGTAGAAAAAAGGGCTAGGAACAAAGACCACCTCTTGGCTTAGGGGCGGGGAGGCCCTGGGGTCAGGCCAGACTCTCCCCGCCTCCCTCACGGTCTCTTTCCATTTCTCCAAATCCCTGCTTTCTCGACGTCAACACGAGGGTGCTGGGGAGTTGGGCTAAGTCCCACGTTAGGATCTGCCATGGCCACATGGCCGCGAATCTCCCTCGCTGGACCCGTCTCTGTGGCTCAGTCTCTGCTGGCTCCAGAGCGTGGCCTGGCCTGTGCGTCGGTGGACGTCTGTTCCCGCGTGGGGGTGCCCTTGTGGGCAGGTGGGCGCTGCTGTTTCCCACGTCTAGCCAGGGCCTGCCACCCAGGGTCTCAATACGTGTGTTTTGAATGGCTTCAAAGACTATTAAAAGCAAGTTATTCTTTTCAAAATTAAATAATCTCTCCCTTTTAAACAATAAAAGGAAACTTTGCATTTTGTGGTGATAGGGTTTGTATAGTTAGTGATATTTTATTTTTAAATGCTTTAGAAGGAAGCCATGCTCCAATTCCTTCCCCGTTTCAGTGTGTTTATGCAAAGTCCCTTTTTAGCTCAACCTCATCGAGCAGAGGGCACCTGTCAGGTCCAGTTGACAGTACGTCCAGTTCTGTCACTGCCTGACTTTTGAATGTCTCAAACCTTAGCGTCAGGAGCCTAGACAGGGCCTCACTCACTCCGACAGCCCCCGAGGTTGACTGAGCCGCCCTCTCCTTTCCAGGAAGCATGGCTGATGTTCCGAAGGAGGGAAGACTGACCCGGTTTCTGGACTTCACCCAGCTGATGGACATGGCATCTGAGTCCGTAGGAGGAAAAGTAAGTGGGTCTCTCATGGCCAGAACAAGGGTTGAAGGCATCTGTGCTAAGGGCACAACTGAACAGTGCAGAGAACCTCATGCAAGAATCAACAAGAATCAGTCTGAAGGGCTGGCCTGCCCAAGGAAACCAGTTAGCGAGAAAGACTTCCAAAGAATGTGTCTTAAATTGGTGACAATTCTCAGCAAGGACAACACTGCCTTAGGTTTTGTGTGTTTCACTAGAGGACAGACTGTGGTCCTCTGCTCTAGATAGGCTGATGGTCCTCTAGCTCTAGTTAGATTGGAGGTCCTCTAGATCGAATTAGATCGGATGTCCTTTGGCTCGAGTTAGATCGGAGGTCCTCTGGATTGAGTTAGATCAGAGGTCCTCTGGCTCGAGTCAGATCGGAGGTCCTCTGGATTGAGTTAGATTGGAGGTGGTCTGGCTCGAGTCAGATCGGAGGTCCTCTGGCTCAAGTTAGATCGGAGGTCCTCTGGTTCTAGTTAGATCAGAGGTCCTCTGGCACAAGTTAGATCGGAGGTCCTCTGGCTCAAGTTAGATCGGAGGTCCTCTGGTTCTAGTTAGATCAGAGGTCCTCTGGCTCAAGTTAGATCGGAGGTCCTCTGGCTCAAGTTAGATCGGAGGTCCTCTGGCTCTAGTTAGATCGGAGGTCCTCTGGATTGAGTTAGATCGGAGGTGGTCTGGCTCGAGTTAGATCGGAGGTGGTCTGGCTCGAGTCAGATCGGAGGTCCTCTGGTTCTAGTTAGATCAGAGGTCCTCTGGCTCTACTTAGATCGGAGGTCCTCTGGCTCAAGTTAGATCGGAGGTCCTCTGGCTCAAGTTAGATCGGAGGTCCTCTGGCTCTAGTTAGATCGGAGGTCCTCTGGATTGAGTTAGATCGGAGGTCCTCTGGATTGAGTTAGATCGGAGGTCCTCTGGCTCGAGTTAGATCGGAGGTCCTCTGGCTCTAGTTAGATCGGTATTCCCCTGGCTCCAGTTAGATCAGATGTCCCCTGGCTCTAGTTAGATCGGATGTCCCCTGGCTCTAGTTAGATCAGAGGTGCTCTGGGTCTAGTTAAATTGGAGGTCCTCTAGCTCTAGTGTGTAATGAGTGTCACCTGGAGAACTCATTAAACGTAATGTGCAGAGGTGCTGGGATGCAGGCTGTGCTCAGAAGCAGTGTGTCTGGTACAGAAAGGGAAGGCCCTGTGCCTTCCCCCAGGAAGCTTACACTCTAGCAGGGAGACAGATGTAAGTCCAGACCAGCCCTGTGACTGGCACAAGGCCAGGGTGCTGGGGGAGCATGTGGACTCCAGCCATGGGCAGCCTGGGGGGATTGGGGTGGGAGGGGTGGGGAAGGGCCACTTGAGTACTACTGGAGGTGACTCACTGGAGAGCAGCTGGCGGGCAGGGATGAGGTGCAGGCTGGTTCTGGCAGAGGTGTCTGTGAGGAGAGCAAAGGAGCCCACATGCTCCAGGTGGCTCAGTGTTTCAAGAACACGCCGGGCGTTTGTGAGGAGAGTTGGGAGCATGAGTCTGGAGAGGTAGGAGAGGCCCCATGTGCCCCACGAAGGTGTCTGAGAGATCTGGAGCAGGGGGACCCTGATATGCCCACCTACCTGCCATTTGAACCCTGGCACAGGTCAACCCCAGCACAGCACAGGTCTCCCCTCCGCTCTGCCACCCAAACAGCCGGCAGCTCTGAAACAGCTCGTCCTTCCTGCCTTTTGAACTCTTGGGCTGGAGTCAGAGCCTGGGGCAGGGTGCTCTCCAGGCTGCAGTGGCCATGGAGTCCTGGGTTGGGTGGGTGACCACCACAGCCTGTTTTGCTCAGGAAAATCTGGTTTACCTTGTTTTCTGGGTGTACAATTAGTATCACCAACCTCACTCTCAAAATGATTCTGCTTTGGTGGACGAATGACCAGGACAGCCCACCTGCAGGGTGACCTCTGGTGGCCCTTGTGGGAGAACACAGAGGCACCAACTGCATATGTGACCCAGAGCTTTTTCGGTCATTGCTCTGTTTGTAAAAGTACCACAAAACCTCTGGTCCATGAAAAAAAGAAAGTTGGTTTATTTGCTTCCTGAGTGTAAGAAGTTAGTGATCTTACCTCCAGGTGGTAAAGGAGAATCAGAAAAAAGGGTGGGAGGAGAAGATGAAGGAGGAGGCAGGCAATGAAATGTAAGCATTTAAAGGCATCGTGGCTTAACTGCAGATTCTGTCGCTTCCCCAGGTGATTTCATGTCTTCTTTTTACTTCATCTCATAATGTTTCACTAGGGAATGAAATAAAATGGTTTCAGATTTATGGTTGCTTTATCTTTACTTCTTTCTTTCTTTGTCTAGATTTTATTTGCAACAGATGACTTTTTTGCTCCTGCAGAAAACCTCATAAAGGTATTGTAAATTGGCATTCTGTGACGTACAGGGTTGATGTAGAGAAATCCATGCAGCCGTGTTAATTAAAATCTATCTGTATATTTGGGATGGAATCATGTGATGTGGCAAATTAGCATATTAGAATATTAGAAAGACATGCAAATCAGCGTGAACTCACGCCAAAACATAGCAGAGACAAGGACTGCAAAGAATTCAGGACTGCATTGTTTCATGGGGAAAATTCTGAGGTCCTCAAATACTGCTCCTCTGGCTAAGGTGAATTTCATCGTCTGTGTTGGGAAGAAAACAGATCTATGTCTTGAATTTTCTGGGAAATGTTTTACCTGCCTAATTATAAAAGTGGAGGACAGCTTATTAAAAAAAATAGAGAAAATGCTGACAAACATAGGGAAGAAATGGCAGCTCTGCTGTAGTCCTGCTCGTCTGTCATACCCAGTGTGGAGATGCGAGTTCTTCTGCGTGGAGAGACAAACACAGGTGCACATCGAGTTGGTGCCCACGTACAGCATGCGTGACTGTGGCTGGGGCCTCTGGGCCTCCACCGTGGGCAGCAGCCCTCTGGTTACCCTGGTGAAGTGGTTGCTCTGTCTGGGCAGGACCTGGCTGGGTCCAGAGCAAGCTGAAGTATGGCCCTGAGAAGGCACCTTACAGTGTTAACTTACCTATTCCCCAGGAGAAGGTGAAAATCAAATGAGAAAGGGAAATGTGAATCAAACTTTTTCTAGGTCACGCAGTTACTAAATGCCAAAGCTCTTACCATTTTACCGCAGGTCCGATCTTTGAAACACTGAAATGCATGCCTGTCTTGACCTAGTTGTTCCACAGATTTACATCGTTTGCACAAGTGAGCAAAAAATATGTAGAAAACATTCATTCTGGTATTGTTTGGAGAGGAGATAACCAATCTAAATGTTCACTGATTGACAGGGAACTCAAGAAATTATAGCTTTTCCAGATATGGACTAATATGTGGCTACTAGAATGAGTTCAGCCTAGCACCGTGGCTTGCACCTGTAATCCTAGCGCTTTGGGAGGCCAAGGCAGGAGGATCACTTGAGCCTAGGAGTTTGGGACCAGCCTGGGTAACAAAGCAAGACCCCATTTCTGAAAATAAAAAAAATTATCCAGGCATGGCTGTGTGTACCTGTAGTCCCCACTACTCAGAAGGCTGAGCTGGGAGGATTGCTTGAGCCCAAGAGGTCGAGGCTGCAGTGAGCTGTCATCATGCCACTGCACTCCAGCCTGGGTGACAGAGTAAGACCCTGTCTCAAAAAATAAAAATTAATAAAAATTAAAAAAAGCAGGCTCTCCATTCACTGGCAACAAGAGAGATCCATGTATATTTTATGAGCATAAAACAGAGTTTGAAGGTGCATACATCAAACAGTGAGATGTGACTATCTGTGAAGACAGAGGTGGGCTTGGAAATGGGGTGGGAGAGAGAGGGTGGGGCACTATTTCTTATATTTTATACTTGAGCATATATATATGTGCACACATATAAACACATACACACATACATATGTGTATATATAGTCACACCATAATATCACATGATATATATATATATATATATATATATATTTCTCCTTTTTGGAAAAAATAACATTACAGATAAATGTAAAGTTCACCTTTCACATTCAACTTGCCAGTCCACCCCTCCCTTTTCACCATTAACACTGTTGTAGGATGGGAGAACGCGTTAGTCTGTCGGGGCTGCTAAGACAAAATACCGCAGATGCTACTGTGGTAGCTTAAACACAGTGATTTCTTGAAGTTCTGGGGGCTGGAAGTCTGAGACCGAGCCTGAGACAGCAGCAGCTCCAGCATCTCGTGAGGGCCCTCTTGGAATGGCCACCTGCCAGTGATACCCTCAGGTGACAGAAAAGAGAGGGGAAGCAGGGCATCTCCCACCTCCTCCCGATGGTCACTCATCCCGTCATGGGGGCTCCACCCTTGTGACCTCATCACCTCCCAAAGTCCTCATCTCCGAATAGCATCACTTTGGGGATTAGCCTTCAACATACGAATTTTGGTGGGGGACAAACATTCAGTCCGTTGCAGAGAATTCTTCTAACGTATTTTATACACTTAAATACACATATATTCATAAATGTATATTTTACATTTTAAAATTTATATACATACTTTCACAAGGCACTTAACATTCTGCACTTTGTTCGGTGGGGGTGGGGCAGGATCTGGCTCTGATCAGGCTGTCAGGCTGGGGTGCAGTGGTGTGGTCATGGCTCACTGCAGCCTCGACTTCCTGGGCACAAGTGGTCCTCCTGCCTCACTGGGACTTCAGGCATGTGCCACCATGCCCAGCTAAGTTTTAAATGTTATGTAGAGATGAGATCTCTAGCTCCCAGGCTCAAGCAATCCTCCTGCCTCGGCCTCCCAAATGACTGGTATTACAGGTGTGAACCACCGTGCCCGGCCCTAAACTTGCTTTTCTCACTGCGTGTTTGTGAATTCCATCTGTGCTGATGCGTGTACACCTAGGCCACCCTCTTAGCTGCTGAACAATAACTGCCTATGTCATCGTGGCCCAATTTATGGCCCCCTTTCCCTGTTGATACACATTTAAGTTGATGACATTTTGCAGGTATTGAAAACATCCTCATACAAGTGTGTGTGCACATGTGTGGGTTTATACCTGGGACTGGTGCTTGGTTTTTCTCTTTTGTTAAGAACACATCTGTCATCACATGGCATGAGTCACTTTTACAACAGTACATTTTCCTGCCACTGGTTCAGTAGCATGTGTCTCCAACTTCCCTCACACCTTCAGTGTCAGTCCAAACACAACAGCAGCAGTAGCAGCAACACACCCGAAACAATCAACCTACCACCAAAACTAAACACCAGCAAGTTTGGGGCCTCGGAGGTCTGGGGTTTAAGTGGGAGGTGTACCTTCTTTTCTTCTTCTGGGTTCAGAGCAGAATTTTGCACTTCCTGATGAGTAATGGAAAGGCTGCAGTGTGCGCTATTTTTTTTTTTTTTTTTTCTGTGACTGAGTCTCACTCCCTTGCCCAGGCTGGAGTGCCTTGACGCGATCTCAGCTCACTGCAACCTCCACCTCCCTGGGTTCAAGCGATTCTCCTGCCTCAGCCTCCCAAGTAGCTGAGATTACAGGCATGTGCCACCACGCCCACCTAATTTTTTTTTCTTTTATTTAGTAGAGATAGAGTTTCACCATGTTGGCCAGGCTGATCTCGAACTCCCAGCCTGTGATCCGCCTGCCTCGGCCTCCCAAAGTGCTGGAATTACAGGCACGAGTCGCCGTGCCTGGCCAGTGTGTGCTATCTTTAAGATGTGATTTGGGCTGGGCGCGGTGGCTCAAGCCTGTAATCCCAGCACTTTGGGAGGCCGAGACGGGCGGATCACGAGGTCAGGAGATCGAGACCATCCTGGCTAACACAGTGAAACCCCGTCTCTACTAAAAATACAAAAACTTGCCGGGCGAGGTGGCGGGCGCCTGTAGTCCCAGCTACTCGGGAGGCTGAGGCAGGAGAATGGCGTAAACCCGGGAGGCGGAGCTTGCAGTGAGCTGAGATCTGGCCACTGCACTCCAGTCCAGGCGACAGAGTGAGACTCCGCCTCAAAAAAAAAAAAAAAAAAAAAAAAGATGTGATTTGATTGGCCGGATGAAACACGATGAAACCCCATCTCTACTAAAATACAAATATTAGCCGGGCACTTGTAGTCCCGCTGCTTGGGAGGCAAGGCAGGGGAATTGCTTCAACCCAGGAAGTGGACATACCATGTGCTAGGCACACTTAAGGCTGACAATAGCCGGAGGAGGTAGATAGCACGATGGCTATTTGCCTTTGACAGAGGAGGAGCCCTGAGGCACAGGAGGGTGGGTACCGTTGGCCATGGGTCCCCTGCCTGGGAGGCTGGGCGGGTTGGCACACCAGGGAGTCTGGCAGGATCCCTGGTTAGTGTCTTATGCAGCAGCTCCCATCAGAGCATTCCTCCATCCTGGGCCCTGCTACCTCTAGTCCCTTCCTCTGCTCCTGCCTGGGGAGCTTCCCTAAACAGTAACGTAAGATCCTCTTTGCACAACTTGATGGAAACAGGGAAAGTATCCTCACGCTGGGCCACCCACCAAGCACAACAATTTCTGAGCATCCACACTATTCCAGGGTCTTTCATGTCGGCTGTGTCAACTTCAGGACACTCCTGCAAGGATGCGTTTATTCTCCTCGTTCTGGAAGATGAAGAAGTGCGCTCAGCTGTCTAAGGAGACTTTGTGGGGCGTCAGAGACCATGCATTCCTCAGGGGTTGCAGAGTGTGCTGTGTGGGTTCAGCTGGACCCTGAGTGTCCAGCCTGCTCTTCCTATGACTTAGGATGAATTCCTTATTGAGTAATCTACCGGCCTGCTTGGAAATCTGACCAGCCTCTCTCACTTTAATACCCGTGTAGGTTGCTGCTGGCCCACAGAGTGCCTGGTGATGTGGTTGTTCCTGCTGCTATCAGTGGTCAATTCTGTGTGCTGAGGCCCACAAAGAAGTAACGTTTCTTTTTCTGAAGATGATAAAAGTGGAGGCATCCCTCAATCTGGAAGGGGCTAGCTGGGCATGAAGGTGGTGGCAGAGGCTCCCCTAGACCCATTTGCACCGTTCCTCTGGCCCTGTGGGACAGAAGTGAACTTATTGGAAGCCAGGAGATCACATGAATGTTAATGATTACCTTGTTGTGTGTCTTTGCCCTAGAGTGACAGCCCGTGTTTTAAAGAGCATGAATATACTGAGTTTGGGAAATGGATGGATGGCTGGGAGACCAGGAGGAAAAGGATTCCAGGTAATAACAATGGCTAGCTCATCACAGTGCATCTGACACTGCAAAATTAAAAACGGGGGCTGTTGCAAAGCCAGGGTCCACTTTGGGTCAGCTTTAACATGGGGCCCTGGAATGCTCTGTAATCTTGGATGTCCTTATCTGAACATCAGGCTCTAAGTCAGGAAGGGGCAGCTTGAGCCTGGATCACTGACATCCCACCAGGCACAAAGGGTGAGAAGCACTTTGTTGGGAAAATGAAAACCCTGGTGGGGTCTGCGGATGGAAAAAAGAGTGGTTCTCACTGAGCAATGTGGCAGACGTTAGGCAGCGTGCATCTTCCGGGTCCTTACTAGTCTTCTGGAGTAGGTCTCCTTACCTCCGTTTTACTGCTGTGGAAACAGATTCCTGGACTCAGCCCAGGGCACACTGCTAGCAAGATAAGCTGGGGACCGGGCCAGGGTCTGTTCTCAACACTGTACCCACTGTCTTTTACGATTTTATGCAATTTTTGTTCATTGCTACTACTTAGTCTCAATCAAAATATACCTCTTGAAGTTGAAGAAAAGCAAACAAATCCAGGCATTAGGTTGATAATTGGAGTTTTACTTGCTACTCTCTCAAGTATTACAGACAAATTTGATATTTCTAGCTTTCTATCTTTCTACAGTACTTGAGGCAGTATTAGTTTCTAACAGATCTGGATATTTTAAGGTGGGTTTATATCTGGCAGCAAATAACCAATAACTCCATAGTGGCAGACTTGACGTCAAGACTCTGAAGGCTTTGGTAGACTCAGGCAGGTGTCTGACCAGTGGTGGGGCTGGAGGCTGAAGGGTGCTATGGCAATTCCTGAGCTTGAGATGACAATGAACACAGTGTCTGCAGGAGAACCAGCTCTGCTTACAACCTGCTGAGCTTGGCGAGGTGCTTTCTACATCACACTGCCCAGTCTAAGCTCTATGGAAGCTAATGGCACCCCTAATTTACAGTTGAGAAAATGAGACTCTCTACTGTAAGAGGTAAGTAATTTGCCAAGGACAGTCATAGGAAATGATCCATTTGGAACCAGAGTCAGGTCTTCCTGGATCCCAGCCTATGGATTTTCTGGTCTGGCTAGAACTGACGATTTCTGTTGGGAAATGGTGGTCACATGCGGCCAGGTTATGAGAGACCCTGCAGTCATATTAGCTAAGAACCGCCCCAAACAGGTTTTCCTGTGATGGGCGGAAGTGGCCCCCGCTGTGGGTCAGGTGCATGTGGGGTGCGCTGCCTTGCATGCAGCATCTGCTGCGTCGGCCCTAACGAGGTTGCTCTTGTCCTCTGTGCTGCTCAGGTCACGACTGGTGCGTCCTCAGGTTGGGGATCCAAGGAGTCATCCGGGGCTTCGACGTGGACGTTTCTTATTTCACGGGAGATTACGCTCCTCGAATGTCAATTCAAGCAGCAAACTTGGAAGAAGGTGCCTTAGGAACCACTGTCCCCAAAATGAGAATTATGAGGTCACATGGCTTCTCTGGCCGGTCACACCCCTACAATTTCTCACTTTCCGTACGACCCAGACAGCTTCAGGAACTTGACTAAGGCTACTTTACTGTAACAGAGCTGTAGGATTAGGACTCCTAATAGAGCGCTCTGTGGTTTTTGATTTGTGGCTTAACAGTGGTAACAGCCAGATGTAGATTTTATCATTCCCACGATCCTTCAGCTTCACGCAGAGGCAGGCCATCATCCCTGGAACGCGGGTGAGCAGGTTGTTGGGTGGGCGGGAGGGAGTGGGTTGTGCCTCAGATGACCCAGGTGATGTGGAGCCAGGTCTGGGACAGCTGTGGGGTGAGCAGCACCAGCCGCGCTTTGGGCTGTCCCGGTGTGTGTGATGGGGCAGCTGCTATGGCATTTTTGGCAAGGGTTTCTATCTGCATCTTGGAATGCTGGGCCTATGAATCCCGCAGGCTCTATAAATGAGACATATTCTGTGAAAGGGCCATATACATAGAGCAGACCCCAGGTGCTGAAGAAACCAAGAAACCAAAGAAAGAGGCCGACAAATCCAATTTGTTAGTAACGAGTGTTTTATTGGGGGAACTTACGAACAGAAGTGTGGCCTCGGGCGGCAGCAAGATGGTAAATCTCTGCACTGTTACTCCCGAGACCCAGGGCTCACATGCTGTAGGGAAAGGGTCTGTGTGCTCCAGTGGGATAACTGAAGGCAGCCTCCGGAACAGGGAAGAGGGCTGTGTGCGTCACAGCCTCTAATTTGTGCGATAACATCAAGGTTGACATGTTCTGGACTAAGGACAGTAAATCAAGTTGGAATCAGGACGTGTTCACAGGATTGAGGCTAATCAGACATCAACATGGCAGATTCGCATCCAATATGGGGCCACTTTGTCTCCACAGACCTATATTTTTATTCCTTTGATATAATCTGATGTTGACTTTAGCATTAATTTTTAAAAAATATGTACAATTATGTGTGTGTTTATACATGTACTTAGGGAAGATAAGTCAGTGTGGGTTGTCAAGTTTACAGTGAATGCGCTATGTGCACAGTACTGCATGAGGCTCTGTGGACATGAACGGGCCCTGCTTCCCGAAGATGGCTGGGGCACCTGAACAGGAAATGATGCTATGAGAGATGCTGCTTAAAAGCGGAAATGACCAATGACAAGCGAGTAAGATTGTTTCGGCAAGTTCCTCAATTGCCTGTGAGTGCTTCTATTTCTGAATTGCCCCAGAATCAATCCTAAGGATGCCACTGGGAGAGGTGGTGTTCCTGGAATGGACCTTGTCACAGTCCAACTTTGAAAACTCTAGTGATGTGATAAACTTGTTGAAGTTTGAGCTAGCTTGGAGATGACATTAACTATTTGACAAGCAAATGCGGTATCAAACATCTTGTACTATTTTTTGATGTGACTGTTAATATATTAAATATTGAGGAACTTCAACAAGTGTATCCATTACTTTGATCATTTGATACTTTGAAATATCTTTAGTGTTATTTGCAAAGTGAGAATTATCATACAAACCACTGAGAGAGTAGATTCCCTTTAATTTTGAACCCTAATCTTAATCCCGAATGGTCATTCCGACTACAGATAAACTACCAGAAATCCCAGAAAGAGGAGTCAGGACAGGAGCCGCAGCCACTCCTGAGGAGTTTGACGCCATTGCTGAGGTACATCTCCCTCAAATGAATTGGGTCTTGTCACCAATTATTAGGACAGTAGGGAAACTGCTCTGCACACCTGGCTGTGCAAGGCGATTCTTTGGGACACCCAACCCTGGTGCTCCCAACATCATTTGCTGACCCAATGTGGCCTTGCAAACGTCTCAGTTTGTTCATTCAGCCTGGGAAGAGTGAGCATCATGGCCCATGAGGGACATGGAGCCCTGCTTCTCAAAGGGTTCCACCAGCACCCACCTGCAAATGGCTGCTGGCCCCGATGAGCACACATGTGGAAACTGATAGTAAGCCTTTAAACACTTTTTATACCAACTTGATGAAGTAACTTTTGTATGTGGAGAATTTAATAAAAGAAACAGTTGGGGGAAAAAAAAAATAAAAAAAAACCAGGGCTTGTGTTTTGGTACATTCTTGGTTTTTTTTTTTTTTTTCATTTATTTAGTAATTAGTTTGTATTGTTTTTTACAGAAACGTTGATCCATAACAGACAGGAAAGTAAATAGCAGCAACAGTAAATAGGGCCGTTAGTTTGAGAAGTGCTAACCTAGAGAAAATGGTTGCAAGGTTCAGGCCAACAGATTTCCCCAGATGTCATGGTGCATGGCAACAACCTTGGTTTTTATTTGAATGTTCACGTCACCACTCCTCTGCGTGAAGACATTTGGAGGGGTCTGAGATCTTGTCCTTCATTTGCAAGCCTCTGCCACCATTACCCACTGGCTATTTTGATCAGTATGAAAACAAAACAGGCCTTTTTTCTGTTTTTTATTAAACATGGAGCTTGATATGTACTGTTTGTATTAAAGTGTTTCATTAGGTATCCATCATTAATTTTTATTCCAAAGTATCTCCACGCCTTAAGTCCCACAGAGGCAATAGGATGACAGAATGTATTGTTTTCAAGAGCAATTGCTGACATTTCTGTATTTATTGCTAGCTAAAATCTGATGACTGGAGTTA
Source organism: Rhinopithecus roxellana (assembly GCF_007565055.1). Classification (NCBI taxonomy): domain Eukaryota; kingdom Metazoa; phylum Chordata; class Mammalia; order Primates; family Cercopithecidae; genus Rhinopithecus; species Rhinopithecus roxellana. The sequence continues at coordinate 53,146,472 of NC_044565.1, read as the reverse complement.
CTTGGTTCCCATGACAGAGCTTAAGCCAGGAAACCCTGCTTCCGGCCACAACTATTTTCTTGTCAGTTCCCAGCAGAGATGGACTCATATCAGACTCAACATTTTCCCAGGTAATCATGACATGAACTTATCTCCAGTTCCATGGCTTCTTTACTTTATGTTGATATGTTTATAAAATATAAAATGACTTGGTAATTGATCTCGCTAGCATTTCAGGATTGTAATTTCCCCTTTTTATGCTCCAGAAAATTCTTGTTTTAATCCACAAATCAATAGGTCGTTATTGAAAAATTATCAAGTAAATTAGGATGTGGTAGAACTAAGTTATATTAGGTTAGATAGATCCTAACTAGGTTTCACAAGTATGTTATATTAGCAGCTGAAGTGGTATGTACAAATGACTCATTTTATTTTTTAATAGCTTTACTGTGATATAATTAACATGCAATTCACCCATTTGAAGTGTACAATCAGTGCTGTATAGCATATGCACAGACACGTGCAATCATCACCATACCTTTAGAACATTTTTATCTCCTCAAAAAGAAACCCCATATCCTTTAGCTATCATCCCTCATCTTCCCTGTCCCGAAGCAACCACTAGTTTACTTTCTGTCTTGATAATTTTTACTATTTTGGACATTTCATATAAACAGGAATATATAATACTGGTCTTTTGTGTCTGACCTTCTTCCACTTAGTATAATGTTTTCAAGATTCATCCATGTTGTAAAATGTATTAACACTTCATTTCTTTTTGTGTAAGCCTAATATTCCATTGTATGGATAGTCAGGTTGAGCATCTCAAATCTGAAAGCCCAAAATTTGAAATGTTCCAAAATCCAAAACTTTTTGAGTGCTGACATGATACTCAAAGGAAATGCTCACTGGAGTATTTCAGATTTTGGATTTGGAACACTCTACCAGTAAGTATAATGCAAATATTTAAAAAAACTGAAATCCAAACACTTCTGGTCTCAAGCATTTCAGATAAGGGATACTCAACCACTACCACATTTTGTTTACCCATTCATTAGTTGACAGACACTTTTTTCCATCTCCTGGCTATTTTGAACAATGTTGCTGTAAACATTTGTGTACAAGATTTTGTGTGGACATATGCTTTCTTTTGTTGAGTGTATGCCTAAGATTGGACTTTCTGGGTCATATGATAACTCTGTATTTAACTGTTTGAAGAATTACTGGGCTCTTCCGAAAGTGCTGCGTATTTTACATTCTTTTTTTTTTTTTGAGACGGAGTCTTGCTCTGTCGCCCAGGCTGGAGTGCGGTGGCGCGATCTCGGCTCACTGCAAGCTCCGCCTCCCTGGTTCACACCATTCTCCTGCCTCAGCCTCCCGAGTAGCTGGGACCACAGACGCCCGCCACCTCGCCCGGCTAATTTTTTGCATTTTTAGTAGAGACGGGGTTTCACCATGTCAGCCAGGATGGTCTCGATCTCCTGACCTCGTGATCCGCCCGCCTTGGCCTCCCAAAGTGCCGGGATTACAGACCTGAGCCACCGCGCCCGGCCGTATTTTACATTCTTACCAGCCACATAAAGGAGTGCTGATTTCTCCCTATCTTTCCCAGCACTCTCTTTTGTTTTATAGTCATCCTAGCGGATGTGAGGTGGTGTCTCTCTGTGGTTTTGATTTGCATTTCCCTGATGACTAATGAGGATGAGCATCTTTTCATATGCTTCCTGGCCATTCATATATTTTATTTGGAAACATTTCTCTTCAGATCTCTATTCACTTGTCTTAAACAAATTTTAACAGGTTTTTGGGGGAACAGTTGGTGTTTGGTTACATGGGTAAGTTCTTAGTGGTGATTTCTGAGATTTTGGTGCACCCATTACCAGAGCAGTGTACACTGTAACCAATGTGTAGTATTTTATCCCTCACCCCCCACCGTTCCTCACATTGTATCATTCTTATGTCTTTGCATCCTAATAGCTTAGCTCCCACTTGTAACTGAGAACATATGATGTTTGGTTTTCCGTTCCTGAACTACTTCATTTAGAATAATGGTCTCCAACTCCATCCAGGTTGCTGTGAATGCCATTATTTCATTTCTTTTTATGGCTGTGTAGTATTCCATGGCATATGTATATATACCACGTTTTCTTTTTAAGAATATTTTCAATTATAGGTACATAGTAGGTATATATATATTTATGGGGTACATAATACATAAAACATAAACGTTTTAATACAGGCATGCAATGCATAATATTCACATCATGGAGAATGGGGTATCCATCCCCAATCCATTGTGTATATATACCACTTTTAAAATCTACTCCTCCATTAATGGGCACTTAGTTTGATTTCATATTTTGGCTGTGACATTGTAAACAGTGTCACAGTAAACTTGGAAGTGCAGATATCTCTTCAATATATTGATTTACTTTCTTTTGGATATATACACAGTAGTGAGATTGCTGGATGAATCTATTGTTGTTCTATTTTTAGTTTTTTTGAGGAGTTTTCATAGTTTTCCATAGTGAGTGTACTAATTTACATTCTCGCCAATAATGTACATGGGCTTCACTTTCTCCACATCCTCGCTAGCATCCACTATTCCCCCTGTCTTTTAAAATAAAAGCTGTATTACTCTGCTCTCACATTGCTATAAAGATACTACCTGAGACTGGGTAACTTACAAACAAAAGAGGTTTAATTGACTCACAGTTCTACATGACTGGGGAGGCCTCAGGAAACTTACAATCATGGCAGAAAGAGAAGGGGAAGCAAGGCATGTCTTACACGGCAGCAGGATTGAGAGAAAGAGAGAGAGAGAGAAAGGGGGAAGTGCCACTTTTAAACATCAGATCTCATGAGAACTTCCTATCACAAGAACAGCATGGGGAAAACACCCATCATCCAATCACCTCTCACCAGGTCCCTCCCTTGACATGTGGGGGTTACAATTAGGGATGAGGTTTGAGTGGGGATACAGAGCCAGACCATATCAAAAGCCATTTCAACTGAGGTGGGATAACATTTCATTATGGTTTTGAGTTGCATTTTTCTGATGATTGGAGATGTTGAACATTTAAAAAATGTACCTGTTGTCCATTTGTATATCTTCTTTTGAGAAATATCTATTCAGATCTTTTGTCTATTTATAATTTTTTTTTTTTTTTGCTACTGAGTTGTTAGCTATTAAGTTGTCCTTATATATTCCCTATTAATCCCTTCTTATGTGGATAGTTTGCAAATATATATTTTTCCCATTCTATGGGTTGTCACTTCACTTTGTTATTTCCTTTGCTGTACAGCAGTCTTTTAGCTTGACATAATCCCATTTGTCTGTTTTTCCTGTTGTTGCCTTTGAGGTCTTACATACAGATATTTGCCAAGACCAGTGTCTAGAGCATTTTTCAAATGTTTTCTTCTAGAATTTCCTTTTACTTTCTTTCTTTCTTTTTTTTTTTTTTTTTTTTTTTTTGAGACAGAGTCTCACTCTGTCACCCAGGCTGGAGTGCAGTGGTGCGATCTCAGCTCACTGGCAAGCTCCGCCTCCTGGGTTCACCCGCCATTCTCCTGCCTCAGCCTCCCAAGTAGCTGGAACTACAGGTGCCCACCACCACACCTGGCTAATTTTTTGTATTTTTAGTAGAGACGGGGTTTCACCATGTTAGCCAGGATGGTCTCAATCTCCTGACCTCGTGATCTGCCCGCCTCGTCCTCCCAAAGTGCTGGGATTACAGGCGTGAGCCACTGCGCCTAGCCTCTTCTAGCATTTTCATAGTTTCAGGTCTTAGATTTAAGTTTTTAATCCATTTTGACTTTATTTTGCATATGGTGAGAGATAGGGGACTAGTTTCATTCTTCTGCATGCAGTTATCTAGTTTCCCCAGCACCATTTACTGAAGAGACTGTTCCCTACTGCATGTTCTTGGTGCCTTTGCTGAAAATGAGTTGGCTGTAAATGTGTGGATTTAAATCTGGGTTCTCTATTGTATGTCTGTTTTTTGCCATTACTATGCTGATTTGGTTATATAGCTTCATAGTACATTTTGAAGTCAGTTAGTGTGATGCCTTCAGCTTTGTTCTTTTTGCTTTGGTTATTCAGGGTCTTTCATTTAAATTTTACTTTTTTGAAAAATATTTCTGAGAAGAATGTCATTGGTATTTTAATGGGGATTCAATTGAATCTGTAAATTTCTTTGGATAGTATTGTCATTTTAACAATATTAATTCTTTCCATCTAGGAGCATGGAACATCTTTCCATTTTTTCTGTGTCCTCTTCAATTTATTTCATCAGTGTTTTATAGCTTTCCTTGTATAGCTCTTTCACTTCTTAGGATAAATTGATTCCTCTGTATTTTATGGTTTTTGTAGCTATTGCATATGCAATTGCCTTCTTGTTTTATTTTGTAGATTGTTCACTGTTGGTGTGTATAAATGCTACTGATTTTTGTATGTTGAACTTGTATCCTGAAAATGTACTGAATTAGTTTATCAGTTGTAACAGTTTTTGGGTGGAGTCTTTAGGTTTTTCTAAGATCATGTTTTCTGTGAAGAAGGCTAACTTGACTTCTTTCTTTTCAATGTGGATGCCATTTATTTCTCTTGCATAATTGCTCCAGCCAGGACTTCCAATATTATGTTATTAAAAGTGGTGAAAGTGGGCCTCCTTGTCTTGTTCCAGATCTCAGAGAAAAGGCTTTTATTTTTTATCCATTCAGTATGATGTTACCTGTAGGTTTGTCATATGTGGCTTTCGTTATTTTGAGGTACTTTTTTTCTATATCCAATTCATTGAGTTTTTAAATTTTTATCATGAAGTGATGTTGAATTTTATCAAATGCTTTCCAGCATTTATTGAAATGATCATATAGTTTTTGTTTTTGGTTCAGTTAGTGATGTATCATGTTTATTGATTAATGTATGTTGAGCCATCCTTGCCTTCCTCGAATGAATTCCACTTGATCATGGTGAATGATCTGTTTATTGTGTTGTTAAATTCAGTTTGCTGGTATTTTGTTGAGGACTTTTGCATCTATGTCCATCAGTTATATTAACCTGTAGTTTTCTTTTTTTGTTGTTGTCTTTGTCTGGTTTTCGTATCAGGGTAATATTGGTCTTGTAGAATGAGTTTGGAAGTATTCCTTCTGCTTCAATTTTCTTGAAGAGTTTGAGTAAAATTGGTATTAGTTATTCCTTTGATGTTTGGTAGAATTCAGCAGTGAAGCCATCAGGTCCTGGAATTTTCTTTGATGGGAGACTTTTTAAATTTCAACTTTGATCTCATCATTCATCACTGGTTTATTAAGGTTTTCTATTTCTTCATGGTTCAATCTTGGTAGATTGTATGTGTCCAGAAATGTATCCATTTCTTCTAGGTTTTCCAATTTGTTGGTATGTAGTTGTTCATAATAGTCTAATTAATCTTTGTAATCCTGTGGTCACATATCCTTTTGGCTGAGTACAGTGAACTTTATTGATGGTATGTGACAGGGTGTGGCTCCCTAGGCCCCTCTCTCTTCAGAGGGCCTGGCATGGAAACTGTGTCGGGGGAGATTCTTAGTATGGTAGGAGAGTGAGTGTGGCAGGGACTCCCTAGCAGCTGAGAACCTCTCTAATCCTCTTGTGATCTTGCTGGGGCTGGTGGTCCAGGGGCTCTTACTCTTTGGAGGTCATGTGGACCATGAGGTCCACTACCCTGTTGCCAAATTCATTGTCATATCAGGAAATAAGCTTGACAAAGTGGTCATTGAGGGCAATGCCAGCCCCAGCATCAAAGGTGGAAGAGTGAATGTCTGTTAAAGTCAGAGGAGACAGCCTGGCACTCACAATAGCACAGGATGCCCTTGAGGGGACATTCCAATGCCTGCTTCACCACCTTTTTGATGGTATCATATTTGTCAGGTTTCTCCAGATGGCAAGTCAGGTCCAAAACGACAGAGAGGTGGGGATATGGAACACCATGCTAGTGAGCTTTCCATTCAGCTTGGGGGTGACCTTTCCAACAGCTTTGGCAGTGCCAGTAGATGCAGAGATGCTGTTCTGTAGAGCCCTGTGGCCATCCTGCCAACGTTTCCAAGAAAGGGCACCCATGGTCTTCTGGGCCTTCACGGGTCTTCTGGGTGGTAGTGATGGCATAGGCTGTGGTCATGAATCCCTCCATGGTGCCAAAGTTGTCATGGATGACCTTGGCCAGAAGAGCTGAGCAGTACGTGGTATATGAGGCACTACTAAGGATCTTGAGGTTGTTTTCATACTTCTCATGATTCACACCCCACATAAACATAAGGGACATCAGCAGAGGGTACAGAGATGTTGGCTCTTTTGGCTTACCCCTCTAAGTGAGCCCCAGCCTTCTCCATGGTAATGGAGATTCTAGTGGACTCAACAACATAATTAGCACTGGTGTCATTTCACCTGATTTTGCGGGGGATCTTGCTCCTGGAAGTTAATGATGGGATTTCCATTGATGACAGGCTTCCATTCTGAGCCTTGATGATGTTATGGAACTTGCCATGGGTAGAAGCATACTGGAACATGTAGACCAGGTAGTTGAGGTCAATGAAGGCATCATTGATGATGACAATATCCACTCTGCCAGAGATAAAAGCAGCCTTGGTGATCACGTGCTCAATATGGCCAAATTTGTTTACTCTGGCCTTCATTTTCATCTTGTTGCCTCAGGGACACAGCTGGCACTGCATAAGAAAATGCAGGTGTCTGTCAAATGGAAAAGAGAAGAGAGTCAGTCTCATTTTTTATGTACCCTTTTCTATTTCTGATTTTTTGGAGTCTTTTCTCTTTGTAATTAGTCTAGCTAAAGGTTCATCACTTTTGTTTCTTTTTTAAAAACCAGTTTTTTTGTTTTGTTGATCCTCTGTATTATTTTAGTCACCATTTATTTATCCTCTGATCTTTATTTTTTTTCTTCTACTAATTTTGGGTTTGGTTTATACTTGCTTTTCTAGTTTACTGAGATGCATTGTTAGATTAATTTGAAGTCTTTCTACTTCTTTGGTATAGGTATTTATTGCTATAAACTTCCTTCTACTGCTTTTTTTGTATCCCATATATTTTTGTGTGTTGTATTTCCATTTTCATTTGTTTCAAGCATTTTAAAAATTTCCTTCTTAATTACTGACCCATTTGTTGTTCAGGAGCATGTTGTTTAATTTACATGTGTTTGTGTATTTTCCAGCGTTTCTCTTATTATTGATTTCTAGTTTCATTCCATTGTGGTCAGAAAATATACTTGATATGTCTTGTTTTTGTTTAGACTTTGTTTAGACTTGTTTTGTGGCCCAAGATATGGCCTATTCTAGAGAATGTTCCATGTGCTGATGAAAAGAATGTATATTCTGCAGCAGTTGGGTAAAATATTCTGTAATGTCAGGTCCATTAGATCTGGTGTGTAGTTCAACTTTACTATTTGTCGATTTCCTGTCTGGACGATTTGTCCATTACTGAAAGTGAGGTGTTGAAGTCACCTACTATTATTGTATTGCAGTCTATTTATCCCTGTAGATCTATTAATGTTTGCTTTATGTAAGACTTGAAAGCTCTGGTGTTGGACACATAGATATTCATAATTGACCCATTTATCATTACATGGTGTCTTGCCTTTTTTTTTTTTTTAACAGTCTTTGATTTGTAGTCTATTTTATCTGATATAAGTGTAGCTACTCCTGCTCTTTTTTTGGTCTCTGGTTGCATGAGATGTCTTTTTCCATCCTTTCACTGTCAGCCTATTTGTGTCTTTATAGGTCAAGTGGGTTTCTTGTAGGCAGCATATAGTTGGGTCTTGTTTCTTAGTCTGTTAAGCAACAGTATGCCTTTGATTTGGAGCATTGAATCCATTTAAACTCAGTATTGTCATCAGTAAGTAAGAGCTTACTGTCATTGTGTTGCTTTTTTTCGGATCCCCTCCCCTCCCCTCCCCTTCCTTTCCTTTCTTTTCTTTCTGCCTTAGTTGTTAACTAATTTTCTCTGATAGTACATTTTAATTGACTTTTATTTTTAGCAAATCTATTATAGATTTTTGCATTGTGGCTACCACGAGGCTTATAAAAATATCTATAGATATAACAAGTTATTTTAAAGAGATGCCAACTCATCTTAGATCACAAAGAAAAAATAGAAACAAAGAAAAACTAAAAATCTCTACATTTTTAACTTTATCTCTCCTCCCACATTTTGACTTTATGTTGTCTCAATTTGCATGTTTTTATATTGCCTATCTTTTAACACCTGTTAATGATATCAACAAAAATATTATTATTTTTGATAGATTTGTCTTTTGGACTTCATGTCCAAAAGACATGAGTGAATTACATACTATAATTACAGTGTTGGGGTATTCTGAGTTCGTTAATGCACTTAATTTTACTAGTGAGTTTTATACATTTAAATATTTTCTTTTTGCACATTAGTGTTTTTTTCAAACTGAAGAACTTTAGCATTTCATTTAATACTGGTGGTGGTGAATTCTCTCAGCTCTTGTTTATCCAGGAAAGATTTTCTCTCTCTTTCATATTTGAAAGATAGCTTTTCTGGATACAGTATTCTTGGATGGCAGTCTTTTTTTCTTTCAGCACTTTAAAATGTCATCCCACTTCTTCTTGGCCTGTATGGCTACCATTGAGAAGTCTGTTGACGGATGAATTGAAGCTTCTTTATGTTATTTGCTTCTTTTCTCTTGCTGTTTCTAGGAATTTTTATCCTTGACCTTTTTTTTTTTTTTTTTTTTTTTCTTGAGACAGGGTCTCACTTTGTCACCCAGGCTGGAGTCTGATAGTATAATCACAGGTCACTGCAGTTTCAACCTCCTTTGGCTCAGATGATCCTGCCACATCAGCATCCCAAGTAGCTGGGACCACTGGTGTACACCACCATGCCTGGCTAATTTTTGTATTTTTTTTTTTGTAGAAACAGGATTTTACCATGTTGCCCAGGCTGGTCTCAAAATCCTGGGCTCAAGCAATCCACCCATCTTGATCTCCCAAAGTGCTGGTTATAGGCATGAGCCATCATACCCAGCCTGTCCTTGACCTTTAGGATTTTTGAAAAGCCTTGGAGTAGTCTTATTTGGATACAATCTGTTTGGTATTCTCTGACCTTTCTGTACCAGGATATTTATGTTTTCATCAAGTTTTGAAAAGTTTTCTATTATTTCTTTGGATAAGCTTTCTACCCCTTTCTCTTGCTCAACTCCCTCCTGAACACCAATAATTCTTAGATTTGGTCTTTTGGGGTAATTTTTTATATATTGTAAGCAATCTTAATTCTTTTTCATTTTTTTCTCCTGGGTATTTTTAAATAGCCCATTTTTGAGCTCACTGATTCTTTCCTCTGCTTGCTTCATTGTACTCTTAAGAGCCTCTAATGAATTTTTCGGTTCAGCAAATGTATTTTTCCATTCAAAGGCTTCTATTTGATTTAAAAAATCCTTTAAATCTCTTCATTAAATTTCTCTGATAAACTTCTAAGCTGTTTTTGTGTGTTATCTTTGAGGTCACTGAGTTCCCTTAAAACTGCTATTTTGAATTATTGATCACAGCGTTCATATATCACTGCCTTACTATGATCAGTCACTGGTTACTTGCTTTGTCCATTTGGGGATGTCACAGTTCTTTGCTGTTGTTTCTTATGGATGTACATCAATGCCTGTGCATTGAAGCATTAGTTATTTATTCCAGTCTTTTCTGTCTGCTTTGTTTCAGTTTTTGTTGAATATGTTTGCTTAAATGTAGGGAGTGTGCAATATTTTAGCTTCCCTGGGCCACACTGGAAGAATTGTCTTGGGCCACACATAAAATACACTAACACTAATGATAGCTGATGAGCCCCCCAAAAAAATAACAAAAAAATCTCATACCGTTTTTAAGAAAGTTTATGGATTTGTGTTGGGCCACATTCAAAGCCACCATGGGCCTCATAAGACCCACTGGCCATGTGCTGGACAAGCTTAGCTTAGAGAATCTTTATAAAATTTCCTGTTGATTTTATTTCCTGCTAGGTAGCTGCCTACTTTTCAGCACTAGATGGCACCTTAAGCCCAGGATTGCCTCATTTGTAGTAAACAATCAAATTACTGCCCATCAGAATAGGGGAGGTCCCAGGGAGCATATTCTAGTGGTGTGAGAAGGTTAGCTAGGTGTTTGTCCCCAGGGGACCCGTGGAACAAACCTCTTACAACATGGTGTTGCTGAACAGCAACTCTGATTTGGTGTTTCCTCTGTCTGAGTTACCGGGTTTGCAGGGCTGGGGATGTCTCACCCTCAGTGTGACGCCTCCACCTTATGGCCCATGAGATGGGTCACTGTGGCCCCAATATCCCAGTGGCCATGCCTAAGGTAGGACCCTGTCCCATGAGTCAGGGCTGGGTCAAATAAAGGAGCCCCTGCCTCTCAACCACACTCACCCAGGACTTAACCTCAGAACAGGCATATAGGGGCAGAATGAGAAACCCTGATGTCCTTCCTCTCCTGGGAAGACAGCCCTGCAACCATGGGCTGCACCTGTTTGCAGTCTCCACTTTGCTGATCTGGGAGAGGGTGTGAAGGCGAGGTCTTGGTTCAGACACTGCAGACTCTCACTGCTCTTACTGAATTTTAGCAGATATTCTTGAATAGATGTTGCTGAATTTTCCGTATGCCCTTAGGACCATTTCCAGAGACCTGAAGTCTCTGGTTATGATGCTTTAAAGTGAGACATGAAAATGGAAAGATCTAAACACATGTTTACTAATATTAATTACTCACTGAAATCATCTGTTCTAAAAACAGCGTAAGACAATGAATGAGCAAAGCTTACAAGAGATTCAGGCCTTTTTCCCACTTGTTAATTTAACATACACTATGGAATAACTACTTTGAGCTACAGACTGAGCATTGGCCATATAATCATTTTCCTGACAATGTGTAGGTCAGAGCCAACAGCCTGTACGTTTCATAAAGGAAGGGCCGTGGGTCCAGATTGTCATTTTCGTACACCTGACACTTAGTACAGCATGGGGAACAGAAAAGCTCAATAACTATTTGTTGTTAGATTTAATTGACAGAGTCCTTGTCCTTATGAAGTGAATAACCCAGTGGCGGACAGATAAGAAAAATAACTTTGGGAGGCCGAGGTGGGTGGATCACCTGAGGTCAGGAGTTCGAGACCAGCCTGGCCAACATGGCGAAACCCCATCTTTACTAAAAGTACAAAAATTAGCCAGGCATGGTTGCGCATGCCTGTAATCTCAGCTACTGGGGAGACTGAGGCAGCAGAATCACTTGAACCCGGGAGGCGGAGGTTGCAGTGAGCCGAGATCGTGCCACTGCATTCCAGCCTGGGTGACAAGAGCGAGACTCTGTCTCAAAAAGAAAAGAAAACAAAACAAAAAACTGCAAAATAGTGATACATGTAACAAAAGTATTTTGGCAGAGCCATAAACATTTCTATTTGACTATTTCTGATCTACCAAAATAGCAACTTTATGTGTCCAACCCAGTTTGTATAGGATTCATGAGTTGAAAGAGGGTCTAAAATAGCTTCTGAGTGGGAGCCCTGCTTTTCTGGGTTGAATATGAAGGAACCCTAAGCACATAACAGCTCTTTCCTAATTGGTCAGCGTTGACAACCTGAAGAGGAAAGATGGGCAATGCCTGCAGGCAGATTTCATGTCCCAAGTCTTAGTGGCATCTTTAATTGCTCCATGAGGATTCCACCTGGGATCCAGGTGTAAAGGGAAAGGAAGCTGCGGAAAACCAGGCTGATGTCATGGGGACACATTGGGTGGGAATGGGTTGGTTTAAATGAGATGTACTCAGAGGATGAAGAGTCATTTCTGGGATTCCTTGACAGTTGTGATTAAAAGCAACTTTGGATATTAACTCTGTAAAGAAGAATCTTATTTTTAAAAATGTGAAGTAGACTTTACTTTCAACAGATGAATATCTTCTATACCATTAAAACCAATTATAATATTTAATGAACTAGAATGGCAGTGATACTCCTCTCACAGCCTAGCTCCTGCTGAATGACTCCCTCCAGGATGTTTTCTAGGGTTTTATGGCAATGAAGTTTTTGGTTTTTGTTGTTATTTGCAAGACTTCCATTGTTTTACCAAAAAATTTTCAGATCACTCATTTTCACCAAATTTGTAAAATAAAAACATATAGGGCTTGTTTTAGTACAATATTTTGATTAAATTAATTTTCTGTATTAAAAATGCTTGGTTTCCACCTTCTAGGAATTAATATTCGAAGAAACAAAACATTCATTCTACTAGAATCAGATGCTGTGAGTTGATTTTGGTAGCTATTTGCTCCTCTGCAGACCTAATTTCAGGCTGCTGTAGTTCTCAGTAGCAATTTGATTTTGTGAATATTATCTTTTGTATTCTCAATAACGTTGCTAAGCAGTGTGGTGTTGTAAAAATAAAAACATAAGGTTCTCTTGTCTGAGTCTGTGAGAGTCAGCAAGACTCATTTCTAGCACGAAATATTATTTGTATGGTGAATTTCTCAAATGCTGTTTGACCTTGGAGTTGTTTATTTAATTAAAAAAACTTCAATGCCTACTGTGTGCCCAGACCTCTTCTAGGTAGAGAGAATACAAGAGCGGTACAGAAGTGAACAATACAGATAACTGGTCTGGCCTCCAAGGATTTCGCCTTCTGGGTTTGCGAGACTGATTTTAGCAGGAACTTAAAAAGATAATTTCAGGCTGTAATTAGAGCTCTGGAGTAAATAACCAAGGGGATATGATAAAATGTAACCTGGGGAGCAGGCAGTGGCTGGATGGAGTGGGGAGGAGATAACTTCAGAGCATGGAGGGAAGGCTTTTCTGAGGCCATGCCTTTAAGGTGAGGAACATAAGTAGTCTTTTGGAGAGCCGGGAAAGTTGTTCTGGTACAGGATAATATCAAGTGCAAAGGCCCTGGGGCAGTGGGCTTGTTGTATTTGAGAAACAGCAGGCGGATGTGGCCAAAACCTACCAAGAGATGACACTGGAGAAGACAGGAGGGTCCTGTAGTTGATGATACACAAGCAGCCATTTTTACAAACAATAACTAAGGCACCTTTCCTTTTCAGATGGTGGAATTGCACGACTTAGAGTATTAGGTACTGGACAAAAAGACTGGACTGCAACCGACCCCAAAGAACATGCAGACCTAGTGGCCATCACTTTTGGGGGTGTCTGTGTAGGATTTAGTAATGCTAAGTTTGGGCACCCAAACAATATAATAGGTAAGATGATATTCTCGGAGCTGGCTTATGTAGGAAGTCTGGGTACCAGCATTAAATACCCCAGTATGGTCAGAATGATTTAAAAGGAAAGGCACATCTCAAAGCATGGGAGTGGATGAGATTAATCTTCCATGTGTAGGATTTGATGCCTTTATGACATGAAGAAAGTCAACATTACCAATTTTTCTACCTAATTTTGGCCTAAGTGTCTGCTTTAAAAGGAAAAGTAAAACTTAACTAACGCTATGATTGTGAATTTACTGAAACATTAACTTTAATGAAAATAATTTATGTAGCAATGCTCAGATGCATGAGATCTGTAATTTAATTACAGCATTGTATTTGTCCTCATAGTTAAAATCATGCAGTTTACCATTCAACAATGTTATCTTCTGTAGGAGTCGGTGGGGCAAAGTCTATGGCGGATGGTTGGGAAACGGCAAGAAGGCTGGACCGGCCACCGATATTAGAAGTAAGAAGTTAAAAATAACTATGGTTTAAAGTTTTTCTAAAAAGTATTTTTTGGAACTTTTTTCCATTTAAATAAACTTTTGCATATTTTAGAATCCTCATATGCATTGTCCAAAATGCTAATTACTATGATTTACTTTTTCCAAATTTCCCACTGTTTTCATGATAATATCAGGGCAGAGACTCAGAAGGCCAAACATACCGGTCATTGACAGCTACGCCAATGCATTTTTGGAACATTCCTCTGTTTCTTCAATAAAGAAACAAAAGGAGCTGTGATTTAATAATACAAAAGTTATGAATAAATACGTTGGGAGATCTGGGGAAGAACCACTAGTTTAGTAATTCTAAATATCTGTGTATCTCAGGATTATACCACTTATGTGAACTTGTGATGGACAGGGTGCCCTAGAGTCTATGCAGCTGTTTAATTTGGCCAGTAACTAATTTGAGATAGAGAAACCAAGGTGAAGCGAAACAAAAAATACAATGCCTTTCAATTTGCAAATCCTACTGAAAACTTGGTCAGAAAAGTGCTCTCCCCTTCCTAAATTGAATTTCACGTCACCTGATGCTTTGAAATATCAGTGAACAAACTCTCCTTTCTCAAAACTAAGGTTTGAACGTACATCATGTATCAGTATAGGTTTGACCAACAAAATATGTACCTTGAAAGGTCAAAACAAACTAATTAGAGAACCTATGGACTGGATTAGATAAAGATTGCTGCACGTATAACATTTTGCAGGCATCTGTAATTGACATAGAAATTTAGAAAAACTTATCCGGGCCCCATGAGCTCACAAATTGGCATGAGATATTTAAGAAATGATAGCAAAGAGGCAATTTACATGACAGTGATCTACACATCAGGCCCCAGGAAACACTCTTCTATAGTAAGAAATAAAAGAAGCACATCCACCTTTTTCACCTGTTGGTTTTCAGGACTGGTTTCTTGAATGACTCTAAGTTCATTTACCATTTTCTTCTCTTCTGAATTCCAGAATGATGACAATGGCATTCTCTTGGTTCCGGGTTGTGAATGGGCAGTTTTCCGATTGGCACATCCTGGAGTAATAACTCGAATTGAAATTGACACAAAATATTTTAAAGGTAAATGCAAAGCCATAAAGAATTACCTTATAATTGGTGTGTTTATTCTAAATATTGAGTTCTATGGAAGTGGGACTGAGGACATGGGGCTCTCGGTGTGGATTCTCCACTTAAGCTGTGTAATTTTGAGCATGCTACTTTAACCCTTAGAACTCTATCTATCTATCTATCTATTAATTTGAGATGGAGCCTTGCTGTGTTGCCCAGGCTGGAGTGCAGTGGTGCAATCTCGGCTCACTGCAACCTCCATCTCCAGGGTCTGAGCGATTCTCCTGCCTCAGTCTCCCGAGTAGCTGGGATTACAGGCACTCTACACAACACCCAGCTAATTTTTGTATTTTTAGTAGAGATGAGTTTTTGCCATGTTGGCTAGGCTGGTCTTGACCTCCTGACCTCAGTTGATTCACCCACTGTGGCCTCCTAAAGTGCTGGGATTACAGGCCTGAGCCACTGTGCCCAACCCTTATTTATTTTTGAGATGGAGTCTTGCTTTGTCACCCAGATTGGAGTGCAGTGGCACGATCTTGGCTCACTGCAACCTCTACCTCCTGGGCTCAAGCGATTCTTCCTGCCTTAGCTTCCTGAGTAGCTGGGTTTACAGGTGCCCGCCACCATGCCTGGCTAATTTTTGTATTTTTAGTAGAGACGGGTTTCACCATGTTGACCAGGCTAGTCTCGAACTCCTGACCTCAGGTGATACGCCCATCTCAGCCTCCCAAAGTGGTGGGGTTACAGGTGTGAGACACCATGCCCAGCCAACCCTTTGAACTTTAGTAACCCCTCTATAAATTTCACATTTGGGCTGGATGACCCCCAAAGTCATACAAGATTCTATGACACTATCCAGCTCTTTACTATAGAGGCTCTACATCCCCCTTGGAAAGAGCCTGTGAGAAGCACAGGGATGGGAGGCAGCTTTTTACAGAGAAGGCTCCTAAGCAGATTGACTGCAGAAGAGGAGTGACCATTTCTTCCCCAGGCTTCACTTGTAAGACAGTGATTTACACATTTTAAAAACCATGCACCTCTATTTGTTAAAAAAATATTTGGACAAACCACCCTGATATTCTGTATTTACTTTCTTATGAAATACATATGTGTATTATTAAGACAATTCAAACGAAGTTGATACAATTTTATAATTGTTATGTGACATTTTATAAGTACTGGATTGAGTATTCCATGCTAGCCATTTTTGAATAAATAGTGGCAGTTTATATTCATGTTTTGGGTGAGTGGTTTTCAAATGTCTTGGGAATTATTGTGACTTTACTCAATTATTAACCATTATATCAAGTTCAAGGCCAGGCTCATCAACAGTAGTGCCTATAATTATTTCAAGAAGTCTTGGTAATTTTAACTTATTTTGGAAAGACGGCATTTTATCTATTTTTTCTTTTAACTATTATTTGAGGTTCAAGGGTAAATGTGCAGGTTTGTTATGTAGGTAAACCTGTGTCATGGGGTTTTGGTGTACAGATTATTTTGTCACCTAGGTTTCAAGTATAGTACCCAATAAGTATTTTTTTCTGATCTCCCTCCTCCCACCCTCCACCTTCAATTAGGCCCCAGCATCCATGTGCCCATGTGTTCCCATTATTTAGCTGCCACTTATGAAAACATATGGTATTTGGTTTTCTGTTCCTGTGTTAGTTTGCTAAGAATAATGGTCTCCAGATGCATGCATCCATGTTGCTGCAAAGGACATTATCTCATTCTTTTTTATGGCTGCATAGTATTCTATGTTGTATATGTATCATATTTTCTTTAGCCAGTCTACAATTGATGGACATTTAGGTTGATTCCATGTCTTTGCTATTGTGA
Source organism: Rhinopithecus roxellana (assembly GCF_007565055.1). NCBI lineage: Eukaryota > Metazoa > Chordata > Mammalia > Primates > Cercopithecidae > Rhinopithecus > Rhinopithecus roxellana. The sequence goes on along the minus strand of NC_044565.1, from coordinate 53,129,852 downwards.
ACAGTGCTGCAATGAACATACATGTACATGTCTTTATGGCAGAATGATTTACATTCCTTTGGTTATATACCAGGAATGGGGTTGCTAAGTCCAATGGTAATTCTGTTTTTAGTTCTCTGAGGAATCGCCGCAACACCTTTCATAATGGCTGAACTAATTTACACTCCCATCAGCAGTGTGTACATGTTGCCTTCTCTCCACCACCTTGTCAGCAACTGTTATTTTTTGATTTTTTCATAACAGCCATTCTGACTGGTGTCAGGTTGTATCTCCCAGTGGTTTTGATGTGCATTTCTTTTTTTTTTTTTTTTTTTTTTTTTTTTTTTTTTTTTGAGGCGAAGTCTCGCTCTGTCGCCCGGACTGGAGTGCAGTGGCCGGATCTCAGCTCACTGCAAGCTCCGCCTCCCGGGTTTGCGCCATTCTCCCGCCTCAGCCTCCCGAGTAGCTGGGACTACAGGCGCCCGCCACCTCGCCCGGCTAGTTTTTTTTTTTTTTGTATTTTTAGTAGAGACGGGGTTTCACTGTGTTAGTCAGGATGGTCTCGATCTCCTGACCTCGTGATCCGCCCGTCTCGGCCTCCCAAAGTGCTGGGATTACAGGCTTGAGCCACCGCGCCCGGCCTTGATGTGCATTTCTAATGATTAGTGATGTCGGCCATTTTTTCATATGCTTGTTGGCTGCATGTATGTCTTCTTTTGAGAAGCATCTGTTTATGTCCTTGGCCCACTTTTTAATGGGGTTGTTTTTTGCTTGTAAATTTGTTTAAATTCCTTATAGATTCTGGATATTTGACCTTTGTCAGAGGCATAGGTTGCAAATATTTTCTCCCATTCCATAGGTTGTCTGTTTACTCTGTTGACAGTTTATTTTGCTGTGCAGAAGCTCTTTAATCAGATCCCATTTGTCATTTTTTTTTTTTTTTTTTTGCTTTTGTTGCAATTGCTTTTGGCATCTTCATCGTGAAATCTTTGCCAGTTCCTATGTCCAGAATGGTATTTCCTAAGTTATCTTCCAGGGTGTTTATAGTTTCAGGTTTTACATTTAAGTCTTTAATCCATCTTGAGTTGATTTTTATATATGGTGTAAGGAAGGGGTCCTGTTTCAATCTTCTGTATATGGCTAGTCAGTTATCCCAGCACCATTTATTGAATTGGGAGTCATTTCTCCATTGCTTTTTTAAGACTGCATTTTAGATCCGGTTATGTGGCCATGGTTTTTACTTTTCAATGTGGCTGACTGAGGGTCAGGTGAAATGGCAGTTCTGGATTTTCTTGTTCATACATACTTGCATTTTTTGTGGTATATTTAATCCACAGTTCTCTGCATGAATGGTTTAAAATAACTTACTTATTTTTGTGAGGGATGCTTTAGATAAAACTAGTTAACAAACAGTATATCCACTTAAGCAGGCACCCAAAACTGCAACAAGTCATGAATCTACCACTGTCGATCACTCAGGATACCTCTGGTACATACAATATGATGACTGTAATGGAAATGAGGGAGCATGGCGGTATCCACTTATAGCAATAATATAGTAAGTTATATCAAATACACAAAGTTTAATATACGTTCACATATGTATGTATATCAGACAAATAGAAATAGCAGCTCTAATGTTCTCTTCCTGCGTCCTTTGTGTCCGTATGTACCCCAGGGGCATGTTCGCCCACCCTGGAGACCACCGTTTTGAGAGATGGGCCACAAAGTGGGCATGTGAGCCTCAGCCTCCTCTTTTCCAGGGTTCTTAATTAGCAGCTCCTACTCTGTTGATCCTAAAGAGCCCCAACAGAAGTTGTGTCTTCTCAAAGAGAGTGGGACCTTCCCCCCAAGGTCCTCTAACCCCACTGAGCACACGATTCCTATGATATTCCAAAGAGAGAAGAATCTCAGGACCATATACTCTCACCTGAAGATGACTCAGAGACTCCCAAATACACGTGTGTGGCTGGTGCCCAGCGCTAGCTAACACAAAACTCAGTATTTCCTTTTGATTGTCATGTTAAGAAATATGTCATAGGAAAATATTTTCCAGCTTCATAATAATTTCAGATGAGCCACATAGCAGTCTGCAAGTAATTAAATCTGCAATTGAGGAATCTTCTCAAATACATTCAGATTTCAAAGTGAGAACGCTATACATTCAGACTGAAACACGCCAGCCCCTTCACATATGGTGGACTGCTTCTGAGTCTTCTGAAAAAGAAATGTCTATTTCATGAGGCAATCTGAGCATCACAAACCAGTTTGTTTCTTCTCTCACATACTTCATACCTTTGCTTTTGCTCAGGAAGAGCAGGGACTTATTCTTTGCTGGGTTTTGGATCACGAGGTCAGGAGATCGAGACCATCCTGGCGAACACGGTGAAACCCCGTCTCTACTAAAAAAAATACAAAAAACTAGCCGGGCGAGGTGGCAGCGCCTGTAGTCCCAGCTACTCGGGAGGCTGAGGCAGGAGAATGGCATGAACCTGGGAGGCGGAGCTTGCAGTGAGCTGAGATCCGGCCACTGCACTCCAGCCTGGGTGACAGAGCGAGACTCCGTCTCAAAAAAAAAAAAAAAAAAAAAAAAAAAAAAAAAAAAAAAAAAAAAAAGCATGATGTCTTATATGCCAAACTGAGTGTAAATGAGGGCAGAAAATCACGCTGTGTTTTGCTCCAACAGGCAACGCTCCTGACAGCTGTAAAGTGGATGGGTGTGTCCTGACAACTCAGGAAGAAGAAGATATGATCAAGCAAAAGTGGATTCTCCCGGCCCACAAATGGAAACCACTGCTTCCTGTGACCAAGGTTCGTGTGGCATGTTATTAGGAGCCAGCACTCAGACTATGCTATTTCCCTAAGATTCTCTTTTGAAGGATTAGGATACACTCCAAGGTTTCTGCTCAGTTTAATGGTAAAATGAATGAGGTTTAAAACCCCCATCTGAAAACTTAAATAAGAAGAAAGGCTCTATTTCTCTCCACTTCTGTATTTCCAAATTTTGTTAGAACAAAATTGTTACGGGCTCAGAATACATACATGGAAACATGCCTCTGCATTATGTTTAACTTTGTAGAAGGGGCTACTAGCACATTTAAAGCTATAATGGACCTGCAGGTGGACACTCTGAGATATTCTGCAAGTGTCTTCTTTGATTTAGAAAGAGGGTCAGGCTGGAGGTGAGAGCTGCTCCCATGTGAAGATAGGGAATAATCTCTGGGAGAGACCAAGATGATCTCTCCTTTCATTTTCTTATCAATTTGCTTATGTATAATCAACTATGAGAAACAATTGGTGGGCATTTAGGTTGCCCATCAATTGTGTATTGGGGCCTGATTATTCATGTATTATTTGGGCATCCTATCCCTACTAGCAGATTTTCATGGAAAGCCAAATTATCATCAATTAATAACTTATTTTAAAGCCCCTTCGCTTAAGTCCAAGCCAAAGGTTTGCCTGGGGCGTGGGCTCATTCGGCCACACATGCCTTGTTAAGAGACTAGGGCCTCTGCATCTGCTTGCTTTTCAGCTGTCTCCCAACCAAAGTCACTTGTTCGATAGCCTGACCCTGGAGCTCCAAGATGTCATCACTCACGCCAGGCTCACCATCGTCCCTGACGGGGGAGTGAGCCGCCTTCGGCTCTGGGGCTTCCCCAGCTCCATCTGCCTCCTGAGGCCCCGGGAGAAGCCCATGATGAAGTTCTCGGTGGGCTTCAAAGCAAACCCTTAACACACACAAAGTCCCGGTGTCAGACACACAGCAGGAATTTCCCAGTCATAGTTTTCTTTTCAAGTGCTTTGAACACCTGGTGATTTAATAAAGTGGTCATCTCACAAATGGATCTCTGTATTTAATGTTGCTATGGGGCATTTGGTAGCTTACATACTGGCTATGGCTGTGAATGGTGGTCTCTAAGGAACTACCTTTTTTTTTTAACATTATAAGATATTGATATTGATAATATCAATATTCTGTACCTTCGGTGTGGACTTCCAGCCATAACATGTAGCCTACAGTCTTTGAAACTTTGTCAAGCTCATCAAAACCTTTGGGAAAATATATTTCTAGAATCACTCAAGAGGACTGGCCTATCTTTACCCAGAGTAGGAACGATTCTTCCAAAGACCCCCTCTCCCTTTGAATCATTCTTAACCCCAATGAGGGTGCGTTCTGAACGGCACACGCCTGACACCGCACACCAGCGGCTATAGCGCTGCCCCTCACCGGCTCCGAGTGGCTCCGCACAGCTCCTCCTCTGGTGGAAAAGCTCAAATTCTCCACTCTGGGCCAGGAGTCCTAGAAGATTTTGGGTCAGAAGGTCAAATTCAACCCAAGATCAAAGAAACAGAGGTTCAAAAATGTGAAGCAGCCCCCAGTACCCATGCAGTGTTGACTGTCAATATGGTCCTGGGCTCTCCATAACGCCCCCCTCTACCGCTTCTACAGAGGAGGGCGGCGAGTGTAGGGGGAGGGGGCACGGTGGGCGTCCCAGGGAGCTCAGCACAACCATTCTGGCCTCCTCCTCCTCCTCCTCTTGTCCTGGGCTCTGCCTTCACGCCAGTCACCTCCCCGGGCTCCGCGTTGCCCCTCACCTGTCTCCGCCCTGTGCCGCGCCGCACCTGCTTGGTCTCCCCATTACCCAATCACCTGTCCCTGCCCTGTGCCGCCCCTCATCTGCCCGGGCTCCCCGCCGCATCCCTCACCTGTCCCTGCCCTGTGCCGCCCCTCACCTGCCTGGGTTCCCCGTTGCCCCCCTCCTGCCCCGACCTCTCGCCCCTCGCCCTGGCAGCCAGGCGGTCACAATCGCCCAGGGTCGCGTCAACACGCAGCCTCCGTCCGCCTGGCAGCCCCGTCCCGTCCCCGTCCCGTCCCCGTCCCGCGCCTGCGGCTGGAGAGGACCTTCCGTCGGCGGTGCCTGGGCCTGGGCGCGGCTCTGCAGGCGTCGCTGCCCGCGCTGTCGCAGCCTCCCGGCCCCGGCGAGCGAGGAGCGGGGCGCGGCCATGGGCACCCGCGGGCCCTCCGCGCTGGTGGACACCACGCCCGCCAAGACCATCGTGGTGTACCGCAACGGGGACCCGTTCTACGTGGGCAAGAAGTTCGTGCTGTCGCGGCGCGGCGCGGCCACCTTCGAGGCGCTGCTGGAGCAGCTCACGGAGCAGGTGGACGTCCCGTTCGGCGTGCGCCGCCTCTTCACGCCCACGCGTGGGCACCGGGTGCTGGGGCTGGACGCGCTGCAGGCGGGCGGCAAGTACGTGGCGGCGGGCCGCGAGCGCTTCAAGGAGCTCGAGTAAGTGCCCCCGCGCCCCCCGCGGCCCCCGCGGCCCCCGCGCCCTCTTGGGTCTGAGCGTGGTCAGGGCCGTGCTCCCCAGGTGTCCTCCCCAGGCTTCCCTCCCGGCTCAGGCGCCCGTCTTCCGGAGTCGATCTAGCGCTGCCAGCGTCCGGCCGCCCCAGGCCACGTGGTTTTCTGGGGGCGAAGCCGAGGCAGCCCCGCCCCCAGGGCCCCTTCCTGTGGGGCAGGGCGGGCCCTCGCCGGCAGCGAATCAGGACCGCTCCAGAGACTGCGCGGAGGGCGTGGGGGAGGGGCAGGGGGCAGAAACATGGGGGGTGTGGAGGAGGGCGTGGGGGAGGGGTGTGGAGGAGGGCGTGGGGGAGGGGTGTGGAGGAGGGCGTGGGGGAGGGGTGTGGAGGAGGGCGTGGGGGAGGGGTGTGGAGAGGGGCGTAAGGGCGGGGGGAGGGACTTGGGGGACGTGGGGGCAGGGCCTGGGAATGGGGCGGGTTGGGCAGTTCCCATTTGAAATCGCTCGGGGTGGCCCCTCTAACTGTGTTCATCACTTGGGCCTGCGTGCATTTTCAAGCTTGCCTTTAATTAATGAAACTATTGCCCTCCCACGGTTTGTGTCTGTAATCCCGTTCTTGCAGCCTGTGCTTTCTGGGATCTCAGCTGCTTTTCTCTCCTGGTCCTTTATTTCCTTGTAGGTGTACTTACTTTTTGACTGTGAACTACTCCTTTTGTATAGCTTTGTGTGGGGACATTCTTCGAGGGCTGAGATAAAAGTGAGATTCCCCAGAGAGGATTTCCATTTTCTTTCAAATGCTCCCAGTTCAAAAATGCTCTGAATTAAATCAGCATCTTGAGTTTTGTTTGTTGTTTTTTGAAAAAGTAGTAGGATTTAGTGTGAGGGCTGGTGTATGGTTCCAAATTCTTAGTGGTATTTGCAAAGATGTGAATTTACCATTCAGTTGTTTCTGAAGAAAAATCGTAAGTCACAGGCATCACAGTTGCTAAGAGGTAGAATCTGGATTAGCATATTTCAGAGTGAAATTTATTACTATGATAATCCTGTTATGTATGAGAATTCGTGGACAAAATTATATTCCTTTATAGCCATGTAATTTGTGAGTATTTTTTCTGGGCAAGGCAGATGATGTCAATATCTAGAACAGACATCCCACCCAGGATCCAGTGTTGAGTGTTGTTTTACAATTAAAGAATATATTTCTACAAAAACCGACTTTAAAGTCCTTTTTGATACACATATAATGAAAAGTATTTAACTTTATCCTAAGACATTTCCTTGTAAAACTGGCCTATGTTTTACATGTTAGCAAACGGGGAAGGAGACATATCAAGCACCTGCCATGAAGCCTGGAGCATGCCTAGGAGATGTTACTCTTTCCTCTTGCTGTGGGGCTAGATGCTTTCCAGCAGACCCTGTTATACCTCCAGTTTTGTAGAGAGAGTCTCAAGTCTCATGGTTTATTTAAAATGTTTTGGACATGTAGCAAAAGTATTGAGAAAAAATTGAGATGTTTTTCTTCCCAGTGCTTTTACTGTTTATGATTACTTTTTGGGAGGAAAGACATGTCACCCACTGCAGACGGAGGGGAGTTGGGGTCTGTGTGGCACACAGCCTGTGTTATTTTGCGTTATCTATTATCTATGCATCTTCATTGCTGTAAAATAGATGAGCCATGTCCGCATGTGAAGTTCAACACAGAGAGCACGTGGGGTTCCTTTTCTTCAGGTTTTTTTAGGTCAATGAGTATGAAATTGGAATTCAGACTTTGGTGAACAAAGCTCTGAAAAGTGTGGCTGGATTTTCAGTGATATTAGTAAAGTAAAGTAGCTCTTGGAAATTTATATTCTGTAATTGCTAAACCATTGAGCAGTGCAATTAATTTTCACCGGAAAATAATATTCTAATTGTGTCACCAGCAAATAAACTTTGAAGTGAAGCATGTTGATATGTTAGTGATCCGGGAGCTCCCCTCGTTATAGTGGTTTTGAGACAGTGCATTAAAAAGACAAACACCAACAAATCTATCCAATATCCAATCATTACTCAGACATTTCCTGGAATAAAATAATTTGAGACCCAAAGAACATAATTTTTTTCTTTATAAAACAAAATATTATAAGATAATATTTACTTTTCAAAACAATTTAAAGTGTCTAGGCTTTATAGCCTAGAATTAATATTTCTTTTGTGGAGAAAGTCATATTTACAACAAAATCTAAATCAGGGTGTTGCGTATGTGTGCACGCATGTGTGTGTGTGCGTGTATGTGTCTGTGTGTGTTTACGGGTGGGACCCCCAAAGAATTTGAATGCTTAGGAATATTACCCTGTTTACCTTAGAGCTGGTTGCTGAGACATGAGTGTGAATGTGGTATTTGAATCAAACTATCCTCATTCTTCCTCAACCCAGCTTTTTCCTCTCATCTCCCTGGCCACCCATTTGTACCTGGGAACTAGCAGATGACAGGAGAAAGAGGAAAAGTGGGTGGAGAGGAAGTTGTGATAGATGACAGGAATGCTGGCCTCAGAGCCAGAGACTGGTGGAATTTAATCCTGGCTTTCTCTACCTGACTAATGTTTAACAAGTTAAATAACCTCTCCAAGACTTGGTGTCCTCATCAATAAAGCAGGCTTAACATCCACTCTGCGGTACGGTTGGGAGAATGGAATGAATGCCGTACGGTAAAGTGCCTGGCACTGGTTCTCATGGGTGGTTTCTTCCCTTCCTTTGTTCTCTGGAAGTAGCCAGGAGGGAGCTTGCACCTGCTGGTCCCATCTCGGCTTTATAGACCCACTCCCTGCCCACCTCAAGGCAAGCCAAGCCCACCCAGCAGGCTTCTCTAAATGCCTGGGTTAAAGACCTCAGGTCATAGGCTCTCTGAGGAACTATTTGTCCTTTCTTTCTGTTTTTATATGTTCTTGGGAGTGCAACATTGAAATAATAAATAGTATTTTGTGTTTTTGTAGGATCTTTTTATGTGTTTTTCTGTGTTAAATTTTATTTTTTGGTTCCATGTAATGAAAGTCAGATGTCTCATTTGGGAGGTTAGTGTTCATAAGCAAATATGGAGTTTGGGAATTTAGAACAAATTTAAAATATTTATTTGGAAAAGACGAAGACGAGACTAAGCTAGTGAAGAGTGGATACAAGAGCCTCCAGGCAAGTGGAGAGGCTCAGGCCGAACTCAGCCAGCAGCCATGTTTTGTTTGGTTCCCACAGTTTTCGAAGATTTGCGTTGGCTGCAGCATTTTATAATTGGGAGAATTCATGTAATAATATGAACTTTTGGTCTCCCTTGGAAAAAACAGAGGATTTGATTGTTCAGAGGACTTGGTTGTAGTAGCGCGCATCTCCACTATCTGGACCTGTGAGGCCCTGTCCACCGCAGAAGGGAAGGGACGCTCCCACTGGCCACAGCCCCCACCAGTCCCTGAGACCACCCTTGGCGAGTGTCATCATTTACTTGACCAGTTTCTGTGGGGACCTGCGTCTGTGACTCTTTATTGAACACTTAGTTATTTCTTCCCCTTCTATTTACCAGTCTAAGTTGACTCTTCTCTGAATATTGCTAAAACTATCAAAAACAATAACAATCTCAAATACATTTTTTTTTTAATCAGGAAGAAACCTTAGTATCACATATAAATTTGAAGGTATTATTTATTACCCATGAAAATGTTTTATATTTGAGGAATATGGAAGTCCCAAAAGTCCCCAACAGTAAAAAAAACATTGCGTTAGTAGGGCTCAGACACATTTTATGCTGGTGACTCTTTTCCAGTTTGCAGTTTTGGCAAAAGGGGAACGGTGTTGAATTTCTGTGAGCCAGGAGGGAACGGTGGGGGTGCAGAGGAGCTGGAGGAGAGTCTGGGTTTCTGTTCCGACCTTAGCCTGTCATGGGAACATTGATGAGCCTGCAGTTCTGGGCCTTCAGCGACCTGGTTAAAAAATGCTGTTGAATTAGATGATTTCTCAGGTTTCTCTTTAATAAAATTACATGAGGGAAAGCAATGTCACTTAAGAGACACTTTCAAGGGGCAGTGCCAGTGGTACCCAGTGTGAAAACTGTCCTATGACAGCATTGCTATTGTATTCTGATGTGGATTCTAACACCGAGACAATTTTAGATTCTAGTTCCAAATTGCTGTGGGGTCGTATCTATTAAGCCGGAAAAGGGCTCATTTCTAAAGAGTCTGGAACTTTCTGTGTAAATATCTTCCTTCTAATGATGTTTTCTTCTTTCTTCTTTTGCAGTTATATTCATATAGTTCCCCGAAAACCTGCAAAGATAAGGAAGTTGAAGGAAGTAAGTGTTCGCTTCTAACAACTAATAATGGAATAAATTGGCCAACTTAGTAAAAATGTAAATGTCAGCATAGAATAATTGAAGTTTTACAGAAGCAATGTTTGGAAGGGAATGCCTGCAGAGATGTGTTGCTCTTGAAGTCAGAACACGCTGTGCAAGCTTGTCATACTTGTCAAAGCACTTAAGTAACCAAGTGGCGGAAGGCAGTGAAGAGAGGCTAAAGTGTGCGGAGGGAGATAGTCATTTTTGAGGCATACTGTGCAATTAATTGAAGTTTTCATTTTCCTTTTGTTTTGGGGGGGTTTGAAAAGACAAGTCTCAGGAAAAGTTATTTAGAGTTATGCAATGTTGAAGCTAATTATAATGCTAAATTTAAAGATTTGTCCCAAGTTCTCAACATTTTTGTACTTGATAGACATTTATTAGGTCTACAGGACAGAACATTCCATCACACCGTTCTTATCACTTGATTCTTAGTAAAAATTTAATTTAATTTAATTTGTTTAAAGAGACATTCCTTTTTTATAAGCAATAAAAAGCACAGTTTTAAGTCAGATAGTCTGTTGATATTTAGAATTTAACATTTTTACTTAAAATGGACTTATTTTGTGGATTATTACACAAGTGAGTTATTTTGAGGCCATCTACTTCTCTGAGTTGCAATATTGCTGTTCTTAAATTTCCTCACCTGTAAAATGGAGATAACAGATATCTCAGAAGCTTGTTGTAAGGACTAAATGATAAAATATATATAATGTGCCAGCACTAGTTAAGTGCTTCACCTCTACATCTGACAGAAGCTGCTCTTCTCTGTGTCTTTGGAGCGCCACCCAGAGCTCCATGCAGGACACGCCAGTAGCCCCAGCATTGTTCACAAGCACCAGCTTGCAGAAGCATTCTGCTGCTTTCTTGGAGTCTGCCCTTGAGGGCAGTTAAAATAAGTCAAATGTATTACTTTACTCACCTTAAATTGTAACTTGCCAAGGACGAGAGGGCAAGTTTCCAACTAGAAAGCAATTCTGGCAGTCACCGAATTTAGAGCGTGGAAATGATTTGTGATCATCCTGATACCTCTGTACCTGTTTCCCCTCTCCATGTGGGGCTAGGAGTGGGATTAAGCAATAATTCTGGAAATCACCCTTGAGAACACTTGTTAGAGTTTGAGTCTCAATTCATCCTTTGCATATTTCAGTGATTTAAATAAGATATGACTTAAAAGGCAATATTTTAGGATAGGGAGGAAATTTCAGACTATCTTGTCAAAACTTCTTTTTTTCTAGTAGAGGAAGCCTTGGTCTACAGACATGAAATGCTGAGCAGGCACACCAGGATTTCCACACCCACGCTGGCCTTGTCCTCCTAGGGCAGGGATTAGGTTGCTGGGCACTCACTCTATGACGCTATAGTTACCCAAAAGAGTTTAAAAATTTTTTATTTTTGAATTTCCACTTTGTTCATTTCGAAAATGTGATTATAAACATAGTTCTCATTGAGAGAGGTGTCAAAAATACTGTGCAGAAAATCAAAACTACGGTGAGATGCCATCTCACACCAGTCAGCATGGTTATATAAAAATTATTTTATATTTTTTTCTTCAACTTTTAAGTTCAGGAGCACACGTGCAGGATGTACAGGTTTGTTCCATAGGTAAACCTGTGCCATGGTGGTTTGCTGCACAAATCATCCCATCACCTACGTATGAATCCCTGCATCCTTTAGCTACTCTTCCTGATGCTCTCCCTCCCCTCATTCCTCCTCTCCAACAGGTGCCAGTGTGTTTGTTCCCCTCCCTGTGTCCACATATTCTTATCATTCAGCTCCCACTTACAAGTGAGAACATGTGGTGATTGGTTTTCTGTTCCTGCATTAGTTTGCTGAGGATAATGGCTTCCAACTCCATCCATGTCCCTGCATGAGTACATTGCGTGATGCTGAGGTTTAGGGTATAATTTATTCTGTCACCCAGGCAGGGAGCATAGTATCCAATAGTTAGTTTTTCAACCCTTGCCCCATTCCCTCCCTCCCCCAGTCCCCAGTGTCTACTGTCATCATCTTTATACCCATGAGTACCTACTGTTTAGCTCCCACTTATAGGTGGGAACATGGAGTATTTGGTTTTCTGTTCCTGTGTTAATTTACTTAGGACAATGGCTCCATCTGCATCCATGTTCTTTTTTATGGCTGCATAGTATTCCATGGTGTATATGTACCACATTTTCTTTATCCAGGCCACCGCTAATGGGCACAAGGTTGATTCAGTGACTTTGCTACAGTGAATAGTGCTGCAATGAACGTATGAGTGCATGTGTCTTTTTGGTAGAATGATTATTTTCTTTTTTGAATGGTAGTTCTGTTTTAAGTTCTTTGAGAAACCTCCAATGGCCCTGCACAGAAGCTGAATTACATTCCCAGCAACAGTGTATAAGCATTCCCTTTTCTCCACAGTCTCACCAGCACCTTCTGTTTTTTAACTTTTTAAAAATAGCCATTCTGCTATTATTAAAAAGTCAAAAAACAACAGATGCTGGCAAGGTTGTGGAGAAAGAGAACACTTTTACACTGTTGGTGGTGGGGAGTGTAAATTAGTTCAGCCATTGTGGAAGACAGCATGGTGACTGCTCAAAGACCTAGAGGCAGAAATAGCATTTGGCCCAGCAATCCCATTACTGGGTATGTACCCAAGGGAATATAAATCATCCTGTCATAAAGATACATGCACAGGTATGTTCGCTGCAGCACTATTCACAATAGAAAAGATGTGGAGCCAACCTAAATACCCATCAATGACAGACTGGATAAAGAAAATGTGGTGCATATACACCATGGAATACTATGCAGCCATGAAAAAGAATAAGACCATGTTCTTTTTTTTTTTTTTTTTTAATTATAAACTTTAAGTTCTAGGGTACATGTGCACAACATGTGGGTTTGTTACATATGTATACTTGTGCCATGTTGGTGTGCTGCACCCATCAACTTGTCAGCACCCATCAACTCGTCATTTACATCAGGTGTAACTCCCAATGCCATCCCTCCCCCACCATAATAGGCCCCGGTGTGTGATGTTCCCCTTCCCGAGTCCAAGTGATCTCATTGTTCAGTTCCCACCTATGAATGAGAACATGCGGTGTTTGGTTTTCTGTTCTTGCAATAGTTTGCTGAGAATGATGGTTTCCAGCTGCATCCATGTCCCTACAAAGGACACGAACTCATCCCTTTTTATGGCTGCATAGTATTCCATGGTGTATATGTGCCACATTTTCTTCATCCAGTCTGTCACTGATGGACATTTGGGTTGATTCCAAGTCTTTGCTATTGTGAATAGTGCCGCAATAAACATACGTGTGTATGTGTCTTTATAGCAGCATTATTTATAATCCTTTGGGTAAATACCCAGTAATGGGATGGCTGGGTCATATGATATTTCTAGTTCTAGATCCTTGAGGAATTGCCATACTGTTTTCCACAATAGTTGAACCAGTTTACAATCCCACCAACAGTGTAAAAGTGTTCCTATTTCTCCACATCCTCTCCAGCACCTGCTGTTTCCTGACTTTAATGATTGCCATTCTAACTGGTGTGAGATGGTATCTCACTGTGGTTTTGATTTGCATTTCTCAGATGGCCAGTGATGATGAGCATTTTTTCATGTGCCTGTTGGCTGTATGCATGTCTTCTTTTGAGAAATGTCTATTCATATCCTTTGCCCACTTTTTGATGGGGTTGTTTTTTTCTCGTAAATTTGTTTGAGTTCTTTTTAGGTTCTGGATATTAGCCCTTTGTCAGATGAGTAGATTGCAAAAATTTTCTCCCATTCTGTAGGTTGCCTGTTCACTCTGATGGTAGTTTCTTTTGCTGTGCAGAAGCTCTTTAGTTTAATTAGATACCATTTGTCAATTATGACTTCTGTTGCCATTGCTTTTGGTGTTTTAGACATGAAGTCCTTGCCCATGCCTATGTCCCGAATGGTATTACCTAGGTTTTCTTCTAGGGTTTTTATGGTTTTAGGTTTAACATTTAAGTCTCTAATCCATCTTGAATTAATTTTCATATAAGGAGTAAGGAAAGGATCCAGTTTCAGCTTTCTACTTACGGCTAGCCAATTTTCCCAGCACCATTTATTAAATAGGGAATCCTTTCCCCATTTCTTGTTTTTGTCAGGTTTGTCAAAGATCAGATGGCTGTAGATGTGCAGTATTATTTCTGAGGGCTCTGTTCTGTTCCATTGGTCTATATCTCTGTTTTGGTACCAGTACCATGCTGTTTTGATTACTGTAGCCTTGTAGTACAGTTTGAAGTCAGGTAGCGTGATGCCTCCAGCTTTGTTCTTTTGACTTAGGATTGTCTTGGCAATGCGGGGTCTTTTTTGGTTCCATATGAACTTTAAAGCAGTTTTTTCCAATTCTGTGAAGAAAGTCATTGGTAGCTTAATGGAGATGGCATTGAATCAAGACCATGTTCTTTGCAGGGACATGGGTGGAGTTGGAAGCCATTATCCTCAGCAAAAATAATTTTTAAACTCTTTTGGGTAACTATAGCCTCATAGAATGAGTGCCCACAACCTAGTGCCTGCTGTAGGAAGACATGATTTTTAATGCCTGAAAACTATTCCACCATGTGAATGTATCATAATTATTTAGCCCATCTTCTTTGAGCAGACTTTTGCCTTTTTGCTATTTTAAACAGTGATATAATGTAACGGGCCCTTTGTGGAGACACGTTTGTTCACATAAATGATTATTTATAGAGAAGTAGAATTAATATGCATTATTTTAATCTCCTTACTATTTACTTCTGGATTGGATTCCGTAATATTTCTGAAAACTGACATTGGTTCCGACAGTGCGTGAGATGCCCAACACCACCGTCTGGGGTCATGGGGATGGAGTAGTATCATGTCAGTGTGCAGGGCCTGGAAGTGCCTGATGCTCATGATCCTGCCCCATTTCCTTTTGTGGAAGTAGTCACCTCTAAAAAGGGTTTGCAGTTATTATTGTTTGTTGTGTAAGTGCTTGTCTTGGTGGGACAAGCGTTTGCTTGGACATAGGTCAATGGTGGAACCAGCCCAATGAGTTGGAACCACCTCCAAGAGCTTTGGACATAGGTCAATGGTGGAGCCAATCCTGAATGAGTTGGAACCACCTCCAAGAGCTTTGGCCGACACACGTGATTTACTCCAAGAACTCTGCTGTGCCTGGAGGGGACTGTAAGAGTAGCTGTGATTCAGAGCTGTGTCTGCTGTCCCATACGAGAACACAGAGCTAACTGGTCACAGGACCTAATGGCATTACTACTACTTACTAAACCACAGTTTGCCTGCCTTGTGGCTTATGGGGATGCACCTATGATCCCAGAGACAGTATAATACTTAATGAACTAAAAGACTTGTTGGCCAGGTGCCGTGGCTCACACCTGTAATCCCAGCACTTTGGGAGACCAAGGTGGGAGAATTACTTGAGCCCAGGAATTCTCGACCAGCAAGACCCTATCTCTACAAAAAGTAAAACAAACAAACAAACAAGCAGTTATCCAGGCATGGTGGCACATGGGAAGCTGAGGTGGGGGGATTGCTTGAGCCCAGGCGTTTGAGGATGCAGTGAAATATGATTGCACAACTGCACTCCAGCCTGAGCAACAGAGTGAAATCCTGTCTCAAAAAAAGAGACTTGTCTTTGCTTGTTTTCCTTGTATATTATGTTCCAGAAATAGAAATGCTTTGGTCAGATGCCAAGTGCTAGGGCTTCATGGATTTCTTTGTGAGTCCCCCATGCTGCCGATTTTGTATGTGGCCATATTCACATAGCCAGGGCTGAGATACCTGCACATCACACTGTGCATTGGAGTCGTGTCAGTCCTTGAATGCTTCATCATTGTGTTCAATGGCCAGAAGTTTCCTTTCTTTTAACATAGAATGTTGTGTGGCTTATGTTCTCAGCATGTTTTCACACCTATAGTCTCATCTGCAAAAATGGAAAAATAGCAACCGTGTGAGTGAGGCAGAGCAGGCCTTAATACCTGCCATTTAAAAGATGAATAAATAGTTCAAGAAAGGTTAAGCACCATCTGCAGTTGGGTGGCTCGTTTGCAGTAGAGCTTGGACTAAAACCAAGCATTCTAGGAATGACTCCAGGATTTCTCCCACTCTTTTCCCAGGAAAAGACTCATGACTGCTTTTTGTACAACTTGCTAGTATTAAATGAATTTCTTCTATTTAATTCAAAGAATTAAGGCATCGTAGGAATTTTTTTTCTGAGAGATGTTCAAGCACTTACATCACAGAAAGAGAACCCTGGTGTGCAGTGGCAGCGGAAGGCACCCCCCAGTGTCTTGAGTGAAGGTGCAAAGCAGCTCCCCCAGGGAAAATGCAGGGAGCCAGCAGGATGGGGCACAGGGTTCTCCATGATCCATGTGAGGGGCTGGGGGAGCTTCCGTAGGAAGAGCACCAGAATGAGGGCCTTCCCCCTCTGCTGCTCCACCTCTTTCTAGGGTGAGTTGAGAATGGCTGCATCCCAGGTGCCCGCCTCAGCCTAAAAGCTCCTGGAGACCTTGTTGGAAGTTAAGGCCGTGTGCAGCCCTTCCTGCACCAGTTCCAGCTTGATAGGCCTTGGTCTATTCACACACTGGGGTTTAAGGATGTTTACAGTAGCATTTTGTTTTTAAATTACAAAATGCTAGGGACAACCTGAATGTCCACCAATAGAGAAATGGCTAAATGATTCATGTTATGTCGTCCCGGGATCAGATCTGTAGGGACTGATCTAAAATGGTATCTGTCACAATGTGGGCAGGATTCAGTGAGATGATCTTTGTAAATCACTTCGCCTGGTGCTTCTGACATACAGCAAGAGCTCAATAAGTAGTTGGTGCTATTATTATTCATAATGCCTTTAAATTGTAGCTCATCCTATCCAAATTTGAGATCCATGATTGCCTACAATTTGAATACCAGTGTAAACTGTTTTACAAATTAAATGTGGCATAAGCTTTTGCCAAGTCCAAAAATTCAATGTTTAAATGTTTTACTAAGTCATTTAGCCTTATTTTGTGATACAGTAATAATGAGCGGAAAGACCTAGCTTCTGTAAATTATTCTTTCCCAGAATTTCTGTTTTGGTCAAAATATATTAGTGGGAAAATTGAAGAAGCTTCCCAAGAGATTTTGATTTATGTAGAAATTTACTTAAAGTTAATGAGAATACCATAATATACTTTTAATATTGTAATGGAAATGATTTTTAAAATACTTCAATATAATGAATTTGAAATTGTGTTTCATGAAATGGAGGGATAAGGACAATTAGATTAGAAGCAAATGCTCTTGGGGTCTTGGCTTTCAGTGACTGTGCCCTGTTGGTTTAATGAGAAAAGTGTCCTTAATCTTACTTCAATGGAAGAACTTTTATTATAGTGCGACATTGACATTTCTGGTTTGTAATCTCAAGTTGTAGAGATTTAGGCAGATTTACTAGGAACAGATGAACCCAATTCAATGTTTCTTCCCCCATGAAGAATGTGTTCCAATTCTGCTCTTTCAGTGGGCCTATCCTGGACTAACAACAAGTGTACCAGTCATTTAGACCACACTTTTGTCATGGAAGAGAAGGACATGATTTACTGAGATGAATTTTTTAGATCACTGCAGCTACCAATGAATCTAACTCAAAGGTTGTTTTAAAATTAATTCCTTAATATATATTTTAATAAAGTGTTTTACATGATTTCCTGCCTTACTGAAAAGCCTGGATAATAAAATTTAACTTTGTCCAGGTGACTCAAGCTTAGGCTGCAGTACTTTGGGCTGGCTGAACCAATAGTCACTTCCACCATATTTCTTAGTGATCTTGCCAATGGCAAGACCACTGTTTGCCGTTTGCTGTTGACCTGTCAGGAACACATTCTTTGGAAGCTTCTGCTTCCATTTTAAAAAAAGTACCCTATAATTCATGCTCACTGTAGAAAAATGAGAAAATATATGTAATTTAAAAGAAAAACATATTCATAATCCTATCATTCAGAGATTAACCACTGTTTTTCCATATGCTTTTGACATGTACACATTATACCTATACATACATGTGTACACTTCTAGCTTTATAAATATATTTATTTAAGCAAAATGGGAGCATAATCTACTTTATTTTTCAAATTTCCTTTCTATTTAATGATGTATCGTGAAATCTCTACATGTCAAGAAATATATTCCTATAATACTTTTTAGTGGATTTAGAATATTGCATTAAGAGATGTATAACATATGTTTTTGAAACCAGCCTTCTTTTGCTTGACATTTAGAGAACCTTTTTATATGTCCTACTAAACTGCTCTCCTGAGAGATTATACCAAGTTAAATCTGTGCCCACTGTGAGACTGGGTGTTTCCCACACCTCCCAAACACTGTGTGTTATCCTTAATTTTCCCAACACATTGCCGTGCTGGTGCCATAGCTTTGTGGAAATATCATGGGCTCTGTCATTTGGACAAATTAACTTCTCTGATGCTCAGTTAATGGCTATGGCTGTATCTATGAAATAGGGGTTAAATGTAATTATGCATGTATTCTGGTCATCACAACATCCTAAACTTTCAATCCATCCATCCATCCATCCATCCATCCATCCATCCATCCATCCATCCATCCATCCAATTTAATCCGAATGCTTGTGTATTTGGAAGTGTTTGCTTTCCTGTGGCTGATTATGCCAGAGCAGCAACACAAAACCAAATAATATGTGTATGTCTACTAAGCCCAACAGTTCTTTCACTAAATATTTCTTGAGCACTGGTTATGTACCAGGTACTATTTGAAGCAGTTGTACAAAAAGGAATAACATCCCTGCCCTCAAGGAGCTTGCATTTCAGGTGGTGAGACAGACAATAAACAAAATCCATACAATATAGAGTATGTGGGGGATATGAAATGTCATGCTGGGGGCTGTTCGATTTTAGATAGGATGACCAGGTAGTCTTCATTGAGAAGGTGACTTTTGAGTCCAGACTCAAAGAAGTGAGGGAGCTGCCTATTTAGATATCTTGGGCAAAAGCATCCTGAGAGGGAGAACTGATGGTGCAAAGGCCGCTGGCCTGTTGTTCAGGGAGTGACATGGACTTTGAGCGAGAGTGTTTGGGTGCCATGTTGATAGCCATGAGTTAGGAGGCTGCTGCAGTGATCCTGGCAAGGGACAGTGGGGATTTAGATCAATGTGGTGGCGTTGGTGATTATGAATTCACGCTGGGAGTCAGTGTGGGCAGAACAAAGGGAGTTCCAAGGACAGGGTCCTGGAGTGCTTAGAGGGCAGGGAGGTGAGAAGGAGCAGAGAGGGCTGGAGAAAGTCCAGGTGAGTGCAGGATGCTGGGTGATGAGAGAGAGGGTGGGCCATCTGTGTCAGATGCTGCTGACCAGATAGGGGAGATGACGACTGAGATGGGACCACTGGATTTAGTAATATGGAGGTCGTAGGCAGAAAAGAAGAGAAGAGAGATGGGAGATACAAACTGCCCTTTAATCGAGTTTTGCTCTAAAGGAAGGAGAGAAATGTAGAGGTAACTGGAGGGGGAAACAGAGCCAAGAGAGTTTTTCTAAGAAGTGATATCATGTATATGATGATAGGAGTAGCCATTGCAGAGGGAAAATTGATGATGTAGGACAAAATAGGGAGAATTACTTGAGAAATGGCCTTGGGTGGGTGAGGAAGATATTATAAAAAATAATAGTTGCTGTCTCTATAGGACTTGCCTATTCTGGACATTTTATGTAAATAAACTCAGACAACGTATGGCCTTTTGGATGTGGTTTCTCTTAGCATAATATTTTCAAGGTTCATTCACATTGTAGTGTGTATTAGGGCTTCGTTCCTTTCTAAGGCAGAATTCCATTCTGTTGCATGGATCTACAATATTTTGTTTACCCATCCATCAGGTGATGAACATTTGGACCTTGCTGGTTATAGCCCTGCTGATGGGGGGGAGGTGGTCCTCTTTCTCAGGAAAGAAGATGATTTATTTCCTTCTCTTCTGAAGCTCTTCTCTCTTCTCATTTTCTATGACTGTTGTTTCTTTTATTTGTGGGACTATTGCCATTTCCTGTCTTTTGAACACTGATGTTTTGTAGAGTGCTCTCCAATTCATTTTCTCTTCGAGTTCAGGCCACCCCCACTCCATTCTCTCCATTACTTCCATAATCATCCATGTGCCAAATACCCCATCTCAAAGTCAGGACCCACATCTCTAGGCCACTGTCACTTGGATGTCCCAAAGACATCTCAAACTCAGCATATCCAAGTTTGAACTCACTGACCTCTGACCCCAAACCCAATTGTTATTTTGTGTTTCCTATTCCAGAAGATGGAACTGTCCACCCAACTCCTAAAACCAGAAACCTGGGCATTTTTCTCAACCTTTACCTCTCCCAGCAACCCCCCAGTCCCTTCCCGCCCACCCATCCCACCTCCTGATTGTCTCTCGAGTCTGCTCACCTGCTGTCATCTTGGCTGCTCCTAGCCTTGTTGAGGCCGCCGAGTTTGGTCACCTGGAAGGAGTCCCGTGCCCTCCCCTAGTCTCCTTGCTTCCAACCTTGTCCCTTTGCTATGTGATCACGTTGCTCCCCTTGTTTACATACATTAAGGCACTGCTCTTGGCTCCAGAGAGGTGAAGTCTGCACTACTTACCGTGATGTTTAAGACCCTTCTTGATCTGGCCCCTGCGTTCTTCTCCAGCCTCGCCTCTCACCGCTCCTCCTTCTGTGTCTGGGATGCAGTCCTTGATGGATTTTCAGTTTCCCAAAGGCCTCTCTCCATGCACCTATCCTCAAGCCAGAGTTTTGAGCATGCTGTTCCTCCTGCCCTGTTTAACTCAACTGACTGGTTTCTGCTTATAATTCAGGTCTCAACCTAAAGGCCTCTTCCTCCAGGAAGCCTCCTTTCTCCCCAGTGAGGGTCAGATGTTCCTCTCCTGTGCTTCCGTGGCACCCATGCTGGCCTCAGCAGAGCCCCTGGCACCTGGCGCTGTAATTGCTTGTTAACTTGTCTGTGTCCCTCTGTGCTCCCAGCCCTCTGAGGCCAGGAGTAGGGTTGGTCTTTTCCACCACTGCATTCTAAGTCTTAGCACAGTTCCTACCATCAGAGGTGGGTTCTCTGTGAATAGGTCTTGAATAAATGAATGAAGCAGCGATTGAGTACTTACAGGAAGGCTGGTGACCGGCAGGATCTTAGGGGCAGGTATTCTCTCCTTGGTTGTTCTGTGGATTGGCCTAGATGAGGCCTTGCTTCTGAGTGGGGCTGACCAGGCCAACCGCAGGCTCCACAAACTGTCCGGCTGTCTGAGTCTATGGGATGGCTTCTCTGGCTCTTAGAGTCAGCAATTTTGGAGGCCTGGAGAGCGTCAGTTCTCATTGTATTTTTTAGCAGGGAGTGCCTCTGTGGGCGCATGATACATAAATAAGGTGTGTGGCTGTTTCTATCAGTGAGATTCACATGGCCAGACCCCAGGTTGGTCCCAAGGAGTGAACCTCGCCTGTGTTCAGCTCTGGGACTTGGCTGTTGCTCTCTGGGAAAGTCCAGGGCCTTGTGGACCAGGGGGCAGCATAGGAAAGACGGGGGTCAGTTTTCATCGCCAAGCAGTTAACACTGGGAACGAGCAGACCCTCACTGAGCACCCACTCTCAAACAAGCGCTGTGCTGGGTGGAGGCTTTTCCTATTGTGTCCGGAGTTGGTTCCTGCCAGTGGGTTCGTGGTCTCTCTGACTTCAAAAATGAAGCTATGGACCTTTTGTGGTGAGTGTTACTTAAAGGTGGCATGGACTCAAGGAGTTTTACAATCTTCTTGCTAGCTACAGAGTGCTGATTGATGCATTTTACAATCCTCTTGCTAGCTACAGAGAGCTGACTGGTGCATTTTTACAATTCTCTTGCTAACTACAGAGCACTGATTAGTGCATTTACGATCCTCTTGCTAGCTACAGAGTGCTGATTGGTGCATTTTACAATCCTCTTGCTAGCTACAAAGCACTGATTGGTGCATTTTTACAATCCTCTTGCTAGCTACAGAGCACTGATTGGTGCATTTTATAATCCTTTTGCTAGCTGCAGAGTGCTGATTGGTGCATTTTGCAATCCTCTTGTAAGACAGAAAAGTTCTCCACGTCCCCACTCGACCCATGAAGTCCAGCTGGCTTCACCTCTCACTATCTCAGTGCCTTACAAAATCCTGCAGGCTTGGTGCAGCAGTTTTCATTTTCCAGGGGCTCTTTCCCGCTGCCTCCCAAGCCTCTGGCTGTCCACACTGGGTATAATTCTGCTTCCTCATTGTGAGCTGGAGCTGTTGTCTTTCTTTTTCCTGCATTTTCTGGTATGCTGAAGGGTCACAGTGAAGATTAGAGTTGACATAGGTTGGAGGTCATGATAATGGGGATGGGGCAGCCGTGTCGGGCATCCCCCTGCCTCTAGAGCCCATCCCACAGGGGGTTGAATGGGGCTTTGACTGATGTCTTGGAATGTTGGTGGACACTCCCCATGTTCTAAAGCATCAGGTGTAAAAACATGAGAGATGCTTCAGGTACCAAACTGGCCCCCACATCACCCTTAAACCTTTTTTTTTTTTTTTTTTTTTGAGGCGGAGTCTCGCTCTGTCGCCCGGATTGGAGTGCAGTGGCCGGATCTCAGCTCACTGCAAGCTCCGCCTCCTGGGTTTATGCCATTCTCCTGCCTCAGCCTCCCGAGTAGCTGGGACTACAGGCGCCCGCCACCTCGCCCGGCTAGTTTTTGTATTTTTAGTAGAGACGGGGTTTCACTGTGTTAGCCAGGATGGTCTCGATCTCCTGACCTCGTGATCCGCCCGTCTCGGCCTCCCAAAGTGCTGGGATTACAGGCTTGAGCCACCGTGCCCAGCCCACCCTTAAACCTTATGTAAGGACTGTAAGTTAGTAAGTTTATTGAATGAAGAAACTATAGAGAGTAGTGAATGTTGTGGCATTTTCTCTCTCCTCCCTGTGGGTGCCTCATGCTCCTTCAAATCAGAGGTGAGGCTCCAGAGGATAGCTCAGAGTGCTGGGATGCTGTGGGAGGGACCAAGTCGGATGCTGCAGGGTAAAGCACCTCTTGAGAGGGTGAGGGTATGCTTGGGATGACCCAGCCCATGTGCCAGGGGTTTGGGTTTGCAGGTGAGTGTGGAGGTGGCAGCTGCTTCCATCATCTTCAAAGCACCTGAAGGATGGTGGGTTCTGTGCTGCCTCTGAAGACAGCATGGGGAGGCGGCAGCTATGGAAACTGCACTTGTCCCCTCTGGGGAGCTGATGTGGCAAAGGTGTGTGCCTTTCCCTGGGAGGCAAGTGGATGCCTCAGAAGGTGGCCAGACTTGAGCTGTTTAAGAATCACTGCCAGCCACGGTAAAGGTCTGTGGGGATGTAGCAAAGGGTATGGTTTGAAGCAAGAGTCAGCTGAGGAAGGTATCAGAAACATTCTGCATCAGGAACAGTCCAGCATAGAGTCTCTGTGAGGTTTTCAGAGGAACTCACTAAAGCCTGCACGCTCCCTGCCTCCCCAAAGAGCCACATTTGGACACCTGCCAAGGAAGAGGACATAGGAGGTCAGATGACAGTAGCTCCAGTTGTATTTGACACTCCCTTGTTCTGATGCCAAGATGAGGAGGAGGTTGAAGGCAGAATAAAATACTATGAAACAATGAAATAACCATGCACCCTTCCCACATGCAGCTGGGTCAGGCTTGAGCTCAGGGGAGAAACTCTCAATGGGATGTAGGATTTAAATTGGACTGGCCAGGACATTCTGTGTCTGTTGAGACAATCAGATGATTTCCCATTTTTAGTTTGTTAATATTATGAATTACATGAATTGATTTTCAAACATGGAGCCAACCTTGCATTCCTGGGGCAAACCCCACTTGATCATAGAGTATCCTTTTTATATTTGTTGAATTTTATTTGCTAAAATTTTGTTTATAAATTTTGTATCTATGTTCATAGAGGGATGTTGGTTTGTAGTTTTTTACTCCTTGTAATGTCTTTCTCTGGTTTTGGTATCATTTCTTCCTTAAATGTTTGATAGAATTTACTAGTGATGCCATCTTGACCTGCAGTTGTCTTGGTGGAAAGGTATTTGGAAGAGCTTGTCTGGAATTGGCATTGTTTCTTCCTTAAATGGCTGATAGAATTTACCAGTGGAGCTATCTGGGCCTAGAGTTGTCTTTGTGTGAAGAGTTTGAACTACAAATTCAACTCTGTAGTATAGGGCTCTTCAGGTCATTTCTTCTTGAGTAAACTTTGCTAGATTTTGTCTTTTAATTTGTTTATTTCGTTTAAGTTGTTGAATCTATTGGCATGAAGTTGTTTATAACATTCTGTTATTCTATTAATATCTGTAGACTCTGAAGTGATGTTGCCTCTCTCATTCCTGATATTATTTGTATTTTCTCTCTATTTTTCCTATATGTCCATCTACAGGTTTATTAATTTTATTGAACTTCTCAAAGACTCAGCTTTTGGCTTGTTGTTTTTCTCTATTTTTCCCCCATTTTCTATTTCATTGCGTCTGTTCTAGTTTTTATGCTTCCTATTGTGAGGGAAGCATGCATCTCTTTGGGGAATCTCTTCTCTCCCCCACAACACTCTGTCCCCTTTCTCTTTGGGATGGCCTTTTCCTCCAGATGCCGTTCCTTCCCAGGGCTCAGGCTTTCATGCATGTGCCCTGCTGCTGTGTTAACAGACAGCTAACTTCCTTTCTCTGCATTTTTGTCAAAGGCATTTTGGAGACAGCATCTCAGCCCAAAGAGCAACCAATGTTGGAGATTTCCTTTTCAGTGTCAGGCTTAGAGGGAAGAGACTTTCAGAGGCGGATTGGCTGCTTCTACTGTGTCTCGCTTCCTCCCTTCTCACCTCCCTGCTAACTCCTCCATAGACCATCTTTCTTTTCCTAGGCTGGGCACAGAAGCTGTCATCAGTATCTCTTCCCTATCCATAGGTCAACATTTGTGAGCAGCTTTGATGTAAGTATATGATCCAACTACTGGCAGAAAGGAGCAATTAACTTGGGCAAAATTTGTACTGATCAAGTGTAACTTGCATGCCCCTGCACTCGCCATACCTCTTCTATTCTTGGTGTTGTCTGCCCATCACTCTGATCGTTTTAATCTTCCCTCTTTCTTCCTTTTCTGTTATTTTCTTTGTAGTGGCTATCATTAAAGCCTGTGCAGATAATGTAGGTGATTAACATCAAGCCAGAAGGAGTGGCTGTTCTCATTTGTTACTATTTTCTTTTTTACAAAAGGAGTAATCGAAGGCTGTCTTCTGAATGTTGCTCACTCAAGAATACTTGTTGGTTGGTTAATTGCTTTGCATGTGCACTCCTCACTGTTTGAGAGGGGGGCTTAAGGTTGCTGGGGTGGTGATGATGGTGATGAGGAGAGAAACTTAGGGATGAGGAGCCGTTGGTAATTCAAAATACTTCAGAGAAGAGAAAGCATTTTTTCAATTTGAAGAAATACATTCTGAAAAAATAAGATTTGAAATATAAAATTTCAAATTGCATTCCATGTAGGAAGAGCACTGAGGGGGCAAACACCCTTGATCGGGAGCAGAGCTCTTGGCTTTAGCTTCCTGGGTGCTGCTGTGCTGACTTCAGAGAAGTCACTGCTCTCTGAGCCCCAGTCTTCTCATCAGAGGCATGGGGATGCTGGCTTGGATGGTGCAGAGCTCCGCTAGCTCCAGCAACTTCCATTCAGGGTCCATCATCGTTCAAGTCAGGCACCATCCTAGAGGGACATCAAAGGAACTCAGACACGGACTTCCCCAGCCAGGGCATCCCAGTTAGGGGTGCAGGGCTTGGCGAGCTGGGACACCTGCTTCCTTCCCAACTTTCCAGAGGAGGCAAAATCCCAGCCTTTAAAACGATGATGGAACTTTACAAAGCACATGAAATCAGCGAAGTCAATCATAAAACCCGTTTTTTTTTTTTAAAGTAAAAGAATTGCAACATTTTCTGAAAGATGGAAAACAAAACCTCATTATCACCATGATCAAGAAGGCAGAGGTACCATTCCCCCCGACCATGTTTCAGCCACACTTGCCTGTTCTCCCACTTAGGAGCCCATGGTGCCACATGAAACCAGAGACAGGGCTGCGGGAAGCATTGTTTGCCCAGGTTGACACATTTCTCCAGGAAGTGGTGAGGGATTTCTGATGTCTGAGCAATCCTTACATCAGTGTTCCAGAATGGCTAGCCTAGTAAGGCTCCTTGACATTTTGGGGAGATAGTAAAGCTGGTTGTTTCTTTGACTCACAGCATCACAGAATGGGACTTGGAAGTCACCTTGGGGTGATCCAGTGCAAACTTTTTTCTTGACAAATGAGGCAAGAAACATAAAGACCACAGCACTTCCCTTGAGGTTTCCATGAACGGTGGCAGTTGTGTGTCTCTT
The DNA here is from genome assembly GCF_007565055.1 of Rhinopithecus roxellana. Classification (NCBI taxonomy): domain Eukaryota; kingdom Metazoa; phylum Chordata; class Mammalia; order Primates; family Cercopithecidae; genus Rhinopithecus; species Rhinopithecus roxellana. Next base: position 53,103,838 of record NC_044565.1, on the reverse strand, counting down.
TAAACTCCCAGGCTAAGCACCTACTGCAGGGTTGTTCAGCAGAGCCTTCTCTGTGAATTCATCCTGCACAGTGCTGAATACATGAGAGCTTGATCAGAACAATTTGCTTCAGATGAGATCCTCCTGTGGTGAAGTCTTTTCCTGATGCTAGATTCTCTCAGGTTTTTAGTTGGATATTTTGCGTGGAAGGGGCCATGGGGATGTTCTTGGAGGGTAGTTGGAGCAGCATTGGAGAGGTGGAGAGAGCAGGGACTTTGGAGCCCAAGATAAAACAACAACAAAGCCACAATAATTGCTGTTTGATATGGTTTTGCTATGTCCCCACCCAAATCTCATCTTGTAACTCCCACAGTTCCCATGTGCCGTGGGAGAAACTCCCACTATTGAATTGTAACTCCCACAATTCCCATGTGTCGTGAAAGGAACCCAGTTGGAGGGATTGAATTATGGGGGCAGGTCTTTCCTGTGCTGTTCTCGTGATAGTGAATGAGTCTCACAAGATCTGATGGTTTAAAAAAAATGGGAGTTGCCCTACACAAGCTCTCTTTGCCTGTCGCCATCTACGTAAGATGTGACTTGCTCCTCCTTGCCTTCTGCCATGATTGTGAGGCCTCCCCAACCATGGGGAACTATAAGTCCAATTAAACCTCTTTCTTTTGTAAATTGCCGAGTCTCTGGTATGTCTTTATCAGCAGCGTGAAAACAAACTAATACACTGTTATCAACTGAATCCTCATTACAGTCATTTGCTAAGCACTTGACAATGCGTTATCTCATTTCAACAACTTTATGAGGTGTGCACTGCTGCTGTTAGCACTGCATGCAGGAGGCAGCTGAGGCTCAGGGAGGTTATACACTTGATCAAGGCCACACCACTAGTATGTGGCAGAGCCAGTACTGGGATTCTGGATGATCCAAAGCACAGGCTCCTGAGTACTAGGCTATATGGGTATGGATTCCAGTACTCATTTTGCTAAAAAGTAAAATAAAATGTTTTTTGATGGCTTATCATGGCCAGGACACTTAATAGCTGTGTGTTCTTGGGAAGATGATATAACCTCTCTGATTCTTTGTTACTGAGGTATTTTGCCTGGTTATGTTGAGGGTTAGGTATGAATGCAGGTAAAGAGTCTACTGCAATGCTTGATTCATGGTGGGTATTCAATAACCTGTAGTTGCTCCTTGGGGGAGACACACCTGTGGTCATCTTGAGTCTTCCATATTTGATTTAGATTTGGTTGAATTGCCTTGGTTGAAGAGGTCTAAAGCTCATGGCGTCCTTCAGCCTCTCAGGACAGATGAGTGGTGTGAGTCTTTGGCTCTGACAAGTGTGAATGAGGCTGTCATCACCATCAGACACATATGCTTGACATTGCTCAGGAGATTATTTTATGATGTACAGAGAAAAAAAGTCCAGAATCACATTATTTAATTGCTGGAGTTATTTAATTAGGCAGGTGATAGCAGGGTTAATGAATCATTAACACCTCAAAAGAGCAATTAGCTCATTGTTTCCATAATTTTATGCAATGAAGCAGAAAGCTGGTTCTTAGGGTGGCTGTATTTTAATAGAATTTTGCAGAAGATAATTACTGTTGTTTTGTTTTCAACTAGGTCTGTAAATTCATGCTCGTTGATACTCAGCATTAGTTTCTTTACCATGAGTATGCAGGTGTATATAATTTTATATATAGTATGATAATAGGGTAGAATGATGCAGGTGGGCATTTCAGAGGCTTCTGTTCTACAAAGGAAAATGGAAACACATAAACAGACAAGAAAGCAGAGGCAGGATGAAGTGCTCGGATGAAAGTAACTGCAGGTGTGTGACTGGGCAGGGAGGGCCTCTCAGAGGAGCTGACGTCGAAGTGACTTCTTAACGTAAGAGGGGCAAACCAGGCAAAGATCCGTGAGGATGTTCCAGGCTCAGGTCCTGTGTGGGAGTGGGCTGGTGTTTCAGGAACTGCAAGAACGCAAGCGTGGCCAGAGTGCAGGGAGGCCAGAAGGGGTGTAGAGACAGGGCAGAGAGGCAGGCAGTGCCAGCTTGTGTGGCCTGAGGGTCAGTGGGAGGGGTAGGTAGGATAAGGGCAAGCCTCACTGAGGGGCGTCCCACTGCCTTCTGATTTGTGTTTACAAAGGCTGTTTTGCTTGTCATGAGGGAAGGATTGTCTCGGGGCAGGGGAGAGATGGTGGAGGCGGTGAGGAGCCAAGGGTCCGCTGTGTGGCTTTGAAGTAGAGCTGATGGATGCACGGATGGCATAAAGGATGAGAAGACTTGAGAACATCTCCCAGATTTTGTAGTTGAACAAATGGGGCCAGGGTGGCATCATTTTCTGAGATGGGGAAGCCTGGGTTGATCCACTGGCTACGGATAAAATCAGCAATTCTATTTGAGCTGTAACAAGTTAGAGGTGCCTGAACAGCCCCCTTCCTCCCTTTTCTGTCTCTCTCTGTGTGTTTCTGTGTGTGTGTGTGTGTGTGTGAATCTCATATTTATTGGATTGAACATTTATTACTGTGTTATAGGTATTGTATTGTGCCTTTTATAAAATGTTACCTCATTATTATTCTCGTAAGAACTCTAACGCACGATGATCCCCATTCTACAAACTCATCAGCCGCTGCTCAGAGAAGTGCAGTTGCTTCTCCAGACCACGTGGATAGTAAGATGTAGAGCTGAGATCTGAATTCAGATTTGACCAGTTCCAAAGCCTGGGGTCTTCCCGTCTGCCAGGCGGCTTCTGAGATTCACTGTGTTCTCACTGCCTCTCGGGCAGCTCTCTGTTCTGATGACAGGCATCGTAGGATCCCAGGGAGGTGCCCGAGTGGCCTCTCTGCAGCAGCTGCGGCTGTCTTGGTTCCTCTCACCCTTCTCCCAAAGCCCCCATGAGACACACCTCCCTGGTCTCCTTCAGGGACAGAAGACCCAGAGTAACTTTCGTCCCTTCTCCTCTTTTAAAACAAAGTTCTTACTGTTAATGAGGTGTGCAGCTCCTTCTCTCTCTCACTGTGCATCTGAGGTGCATGGCTTGGGTGCTGTTCTTGGCCAACGCACTTTTATAGATGACATTTACTCAACTTGGGGTGATGTAGTCGAGCTCCTGTAACATTAATAGGTTAAGTGGTTTGTCTCATGGTCTTGTGCTTGAGTTGTGAAACCCAGCCGGGGTCTGGGCCTTCAGGAGACAGAGTAGCAGGACCCCAGGAGGACCCTCCCTGCTGGGCCAGGCAGGAAGAGTTATTACCACTGTGTCTGACTCAGGGAGCAGAGCCCCCCCGTTGTCGGCCTGGCATTGGAGTGAGCAAGTGGGTAGGCAGCAGGCCTCCGGCAGAGGTGAGGTTCAAGAGCTGGGCCCCAGGCAGAGATGGGAAGTGAGGGAGGGACATGTTTGCCCAACCTGAACTCCTCATCGGCAGGGGACTCCGATGACGAGCTGCTGGAATCTGTTCTGTGCTAAGTTGGGTCTGGGTTGGGAAGGGAGAGGGGGCTGCAGCTTGGACAGGAGGGTGTGGATTAGCAGCGTTAGGTGTGGAAGGAGGCCCTGTTGACAGGTTCAGGCCACCCGAACGTCTGGGGGATGGGGGCAGGTAGGGCCCGCATCATGGTGTCTGTGCTGAGTTTCCTGGGTGGGTGTGAAGTAGGTAGTAGGAAGGATGCTGAATGAATCCAGCTTAGTGCTGGGGGGATGATCGATTCTGATGTCAGCTTAGAGGTGGCTCCCCAGCGCTGGGCCTTCGAAGGGCAGTGAACATGGGCCCTGGAGGTGGAGAGGCTGTGGGGGCTGGAGCAGAGGCCCCCACTGTGCAGCAGAGGCTGCGGGAAGCACATGGACTGGCCGGGGGCCAGGGTGGCTGAAGGAGCATAACATGGAGGGTGTAGGGTGCAAAAAGTGACAAGGCTGCCAGGTGGATCCCGGAGGGAGACCGCTGGAGTGACGAGGCTGCGGGTGGATCCCGGAGGGAGACCGCCAGAGAGTGAGGAGGGTGCCCGGTGGATCCCAGAGGCAGATGAGCAGAGAGTGAGGAGGGTGCCCGGTGGATCCCGGAGGGCGATGAGCAGAGAGTGAGGAGGTGCGGATGGATCCCGGAGGGCGATGAGCAGAGAGTGATGAGGCTGCCCTTTGGATCGCGGAGGGAGATGAGCAGAGAGTGAGGAGGTGCGGATGGATCCCGGAGGGCGATGAGCAGAGAGTGATGAGGCTGCCCTTTGGATCGCGGAGGGCGATGAGCAGAGAGTGAGGAGGTGCGGATGGATCCCGGAGGGGAGGCCACCAGAGAGTGATGAGGCTGCCCGGTGGATCGCGGAGGGAGATGAGCAGAGAGTGAGGAGGTGCGGATGGATTCCAGAGGGAGACGAGCAGAGAGTGATGAGGCTGCCCGGTGGATCGCGGAGGGAGACTGCACCCAGCGGTGTTGTCGCCAAGACGATGGTGTCCGTGGGAGGTGACAGAGTGGGACCCTGGCCAGGATCTCTTGAGTGGATGTTGCCATCTTGCAAGTGAGAGACGTCGGGGGTGGGGGTGTGTGAGCCAGGCAGTGGGACTGCAGTGGAGGTGTGGGCAGAGGCAGACGGGGTCTCAATCCAGGGGAAACCAGGGGTGGGAGGTGTGAAGGGAGCCCACGCTTCTTATCCTGGTGGGCTGGGGATGTAGAGACGGAACACGGACGGGAGCAGCTCTTCAGAGGAAGGCCAGGCCTGAGGTGCTGGGGTGTCCTCAGGTGAGCCTTAGCCTCGTGGGTGGGACCAGGACCCTGTCACTTGGCATGGGGTTGGGGGTTAACATCCCTTCCCAATCAGAGCTCCCCCCATTTGCTTTTCTGCACATTCTTAAACAGCAGGTCTGTGAGGATGACTAGCTTTGCTTACCTGGGACAGGTCTCAGTAGTTCTTTTCTCAGGCTGCATTCACAGCAGACAGGAGAGAAGGCGGAGGGGCTCGCGCCTCCTGGCCAGGACATTCTGGTTGGAGTCTTGTAATGAAATCAGAAGCGACATGTCCATTCTTGGGGCCTCATAACCTGACCAGCAGAGCTCCTTGGCATAGTAGGCCATGGACGCATGCTTCGTGGGGACCATGGGGAGCCTCCCTCACACGGATGCATGGCCTTTGGTGGCACCTTTGCCCGTCAGCCCGGCCCCTGCACCCTGCAGTTCCCTCCATGTGCAGTGCAGAGCCGTCAGCCCCAGACCACCTCGCACTGCACTTGCTGGGATCTTCTCCTCCCCCACCACCCGGTCTGCCTTTCTCTGCATCCCTCCTGGACCCGCCTCTGGGTGTTCTATTGACAAAGGGATTCCCCCCTTTTCTTGTGTTTTGGGGCAGTGCTGTGCACACTGTTGAATATAACGAGTGTTGGCTAATTTGAACTGAATTCTCAGGCTTATTTTTTCCTTTTTCAGATCAAACCGGTGGTGCATTGTGATATAAATGTGCCTTCCAAGTGGCAAACATATCATCGTATATCTCGACATATAAAGTGAGTACAATATTATGGGTGAAAAAAATCAAACTGTGCCATAGCTCCTTAAAAACAATACTTTCTATCTTGACAAATGCCCCTTAGCCCTCTTTCTGTCTCTCCTCCCCTCCCCTCTCCTCCCCTCCCCTCCTCTCTCCTCCCCTCTCCTCCCCTCCCCTCCCCTCCCCTCTCCTCCCCTCCCCTCCCCTCTCCTCCCCTCCCCTCCCCTCCCCTCTCCTCCCCTCGTCCTCCCCTCTCCTCCCCTCCCCTCCCCTCCCTCTCCTCCCCTCCCCTCCCCTCCCCTCTCCTCCCCTCCCCTCCCCTCCCCTCTCCTCCCCTGGCTGTCTCCTGCACTCACTCCCTGACAGGTGATTTCTTTTTCCTAGACCGCCTTCTCTCTGATTCAGCTGTTCATGTGCTACCTTTTCTTTCTCCTCTTGAGCCCTGATTTTGGAAAAGAAAAACAATCCAATCACCATGCCATTGTTTGCGGAACAGTTCGCCTGGGGATGCGAAGATAAGAGCATCATACACACAGCTCAGTTTTAGGCTCTGAAGTTTTGTTTTGATATGTTTTTAAATGTAGCTGTTGCAGCTGCAACATGTTGAAGGGAAATTTAAAAGCTGTTTCCCCCACCCCTTGACCTCTTGCTACCAAAAGGCCCTTGTGGGCTACAGCACATCCAAGTCAGGTGTTGCTACAGGAACAGAGTGCATTAGAGCCTCTTGGGCCGCTGCCCTGGGATGCTGCTGGCAGTGCCAGGCACCGAGGTGCTCAGTGGGAAGCATTGAGGATAGTTGTGATCACTGTGTGCATCCATCTGCGTTATGTTTTGGGGGTTGGAAAAAGACAGCACACTTGACTCAAACTAAACGTTGGTTTACGTCCTGGCTTTTGGTCTTATCAGCTTGGGACCTGCACCTGCTGTTTCGCTCTGAGGTTGAGGCTGTCTCCCACTGTGGAAAACAGGCTGAAAATATCTGTGCCGCACACTGTGGTGAGGGTTAGCTTCAGGAATGTTTGCAACCAGCCCCACAGTGCTTGTCACAGCGCAGCAGTTCTCTGAATGGCAGCTCTTCCCCTCATCCTTTTATTGGGATGTTTTAGTATTTTAGTGATTAAAGGCCCTGGCATGGACATCTTTCCATTTTACCATGTTCTGGTCTAAATGGAAGGAATTTCAGCGAGTTTCCAGAGAATGCTGAGCTCTTCATGTGGGGGTGCCAGCCTTGTGTGAGCCAGAGTCACCTCTACCACCTCCCCTCTCAGTCCTGAGAGGCAAGGGCTTGGAGGCTCATGAAACTGGAAACCCCTGATTCACCCGACAGATCCCCAGGCTGGGAAGGAGGAAGATGAAGGAAGTGTGACTGTGAATTCGCCAAACTTGGCCCCTTGCACTTTTCCTTAAAATCTCAACGACCGTTTCTTTAAAAGACCTTACTTTAAGCTTCCGCACGGGGGCCACCTAAATACACAGATCTTTCCACACCACTTTGCATGTGTCTAAGAGCTGTTTTGAAATAATTAATAAGACACAGTATTTCTGAATTTTGTTAGTGATGTCTTTCCTGCAGAACGTACAGCAACCCCAGGGCACAGTGTTGCTTTGTGGGTCCTTCTTGACAAAAACACCATTCCTAAAGCTACATTTTATGTGTGTGACCCAGGCCATCAATGATCCTCACTCATTTGACAGACATGATTATTTTTTTCAATGAGAAACCATGCACTCTGGCAGCATTTGCCCATCCTTTGTCTTGGTGTGTTGGAAGTTCCACTAGATGGACCCAAATATCCATCTGAGTGCAGAGTCCTTCCTACCACACACACACAAAAAAACCTGATCGTGTTCCTTGGAGTCCTTGTCACTATCAAAACACATAAACAATAGTTATGATGGCTTTCAGAGGCTTAGATGCTCAGGAGAGAAAGGCAGGGTGTGACCCTGGTCAAGAGGAGAGTTGGCGAGGGAGTGGCTTGTTGAGCTGTGTTCTGCAGCAGATGGATGCTGGAGAGAGAACTCGGGGCTCACCTGACGAGGTCACTGGGGAATTGAGCTGGTGGTGAGTGCATGGGTTGGAAGTCACTGATTTGGAGGTCGAGGCTCAGATTGAAGCCCTGGTTCTGGCACTGACTGAGCCGTGTGGCCTGAGTCACTTCTCTTGCCTGGTGTTCTCTCTGATGTCCCTTGTCAGGGAGGGATTCACTCACTCATTGCACTTATGCTGGCGTGGAAAACACCCTGAGTCGTGAATGAGCCTTAGGAGAAAAAGGGTTTAAAAGATCTTTTGTCATTTATTTAGAAGTGAGCTGGCAAAAGTTGTCTGGGCCCTGGAGTGGTTTTACTTGGGGACTCTCTGCCCTTCACAGGGAGTCTGAGACCTGAGGGAGCAGGGGAAGAGAAGAGCCCACCCCAGGCCTCCTCTGTGGGGAGGAGGCACATTCGTGCCAGACAGAACTGGAGAAGAAGGGGCCATTGGTCCTGGCCCTCATTGCGAGACTGATGTCAAAGATAGATACAGCTGGACATTAGTGAAAGCAGTGAAAACAGGTTTATTTAGTTACTACTGGTAGTTGGGGAAAGAGCCGAGTTCCACTCTGATTTGTGTGGAAGCGATTTGGGCATTTTAAAGGGGCAATGAGAGATGGGAGCAAGTGGGGCCTCAGGAGAATCAAAGAAGTGGAAAAGTACAAAGAGTTGGTCAGTGAAGGTGGCCAGGCCGCTGGTCTGCAAGCTGGCAGTTCTGGAAGTTAGGATTCTGTCCTCCACCAGAGACTGGGAGACAGGCCCTGTCCTGCCTGATGCTTGCAGTTCAAGGGAAGGATCTCAGGTGCGGGAAATGCGTCTGCATTGTAAGAGATGCAGATTTGTCAGTGCTGTACGAGAGGTCAGGGGCCTCTCTCAGGTGTTGGCTGGGATGAACAGTAAATGTTCCTGGCAGCCCTGGGTTTTCGCAGGTGGGTGTTTAGTGGTGGGGCTGGGGTCATCCTGTGGCCGTGGCTTGATGCTGCTGGGCACGTGCTAGAGTTCGGTTGTATCTCAGCGTAGGCATTGGGACAGAGTTGTCATAGGCCAGAGTTCTGCGAAACTCAGTCCCTCTTCTTGTTCATGAGGAAGAGCGGATCCATTCCTTGTAGAACCACCACCACCTGTCATAAGGAGGACTTGAGGAGAAGGGTCCAGCCATTGCTTCCAGCTGCCATGTGTTCAGGGGGAGCTGAGAGACTGCCGAGGAGCACAACCCTCCCACGAGGGTGGTATGCGTCAGGAGGTGAAGGCATGACCATCAGGACGAATACAAAGAAGCCAGAGGCCAGGCACATTGGCCCAAGCCTGTAATCCCGGCACTTTGGGAGACTGAGGCAGAAGGATCACTGGAGCCCAGGAGTTTGAGACAATCCTGGACAACATAGTGAGACTCCATCTCTTGAAAAACAAAAAACAAAAAACAAACAAAAAAAGAAACTGAGTCCTTTAAGGAGCTCCCTAAACCATCCAGTAAGTGGAGGAAATTATTTAAAGGGAGATCCAAGTCAATCCTTTTCTGGAGGGTGTAAGCTGTGTTAGCTATTGTGCCCGACTGCCACTGCTACTACTTGAGACCGTCACTACAGCAGTTGCTACTGTTACTGCTTGAGACCGTCATTATGATTGAACGAAGGGACGAAGGTAGACATAATAACAAAAACAAAAGGAACTGTTTTAAGGAAAGGACCAGGGGAAGAAGAAGAGAACTCCCTACTTCTAGTGAGCAAAGGCAGCCCCCTGACCTTCCACAGCCCTTCCAGTTTATTGGGTAGAATGAGCACGGAGAAGGAGATAACGATTGGTCAGCTGCTTAATTTATCACAGGTTTATATTATTACTAACAGGCTTCAATGATGCCTAATCATAAGAAACACTTGTGCCTGGGTTGTGACTGTCCTCAGCGGTCCTTCTGGGTGGCGTACAGTTTGTCAGTTTGCCAGCATTCTGCATTTATGAGAAACAGTTTGCTGCTTACTCATATAGTCTCCAGTGGTATACTGAGTTGATCATGACCCTCACTCTTTCAGCCTCCAACAAGATGTCTTGGGTGTGAGTCTTTGCTGTGACTGTCTCTTGACAAATTTCCTCTCAAGTGTCGACTACAAACAGGTGGCACTGAGGACTGACTCGTGCACGAACACCTCCCTGGCTTCCGGTCAGTAGTCTGAGGCTAGTCCGTTTTGTGGAGTCATTTTGCAAAGTTCGGACACTTCTGAGGTTAATGATGCAACCGCTTGTCCTAAGTAGGAGACAGAATCTTCCAGTTGTGTGGGGGCTAGCTTTGCTGACCCCCTTTGTAACCTTATGGTGTATCGGTCACCACAGGCAAGGGTGCAGTGGGAGGAACAGACCACCCAACCAGGCTGGCTCCAGGCAGCAGGTCCTTCCAGAACCCACTTAAGGCGGCTTCCCGTCCACTAGTCTCAGGACCAGCAGCTGGGGCAGCACTCACGTTTCTGAGTCTCCTTTGCGAAGTTTCTCACATTTCGCCATTTGAAGGTCGGCATTGGCCACGTGACAGGAGCCATCCACTGGCTGGAAGCACTTTCTATGTCTTATGACCACACACACAACAATAACCCTTATGAGCATAATTGGGTTGGTCATTGCCTGCACTGGTTGTGACAGAGGCTTGAAGGGCTAACCGGGAGTAGATCCCAAAGGGAGAAATGTAATATTAACCATCATCTTCTCACTGATTGGGCATTTTAGTCCTGTTTAACGAGCAATTCCCTTTGCCTGATTTCTTTGCCAAGTAATTTCCTGTGATGTTGACATAATGGGGTGTTGAAGGAAGATGATGTCTATAGGGAGTTTGGCCCTTACACAGCTCCTGTTTCATGAGAACAGAATGTGTCTTGCTACAGGGACATGGAGGATTCCCTGTGTCCCATAGACAGGCTATGTCTATTAGACTGATTTCCCGTGAACTGTCGTGTTCTTGAGCTCATGAGGCCATGTCATAGTCCCAGTCTTGGGGGCCTTGAAGTTACAGTTTGGTGCCACTTCAGAAGGGGACTGCTCTGGTCGTGTGTATGGGATGTTTCCTGTCAGGACCATGTCTGTGAGTATGATGACGCCGTTATGAAGGAGGTCCCAGTTTCAGGACCGAGTAGGGTGGAGGCAGTGAGTGCAAACCCAGGAATTCATCTGTTAGTCTTATCGGCTGCTTGATGATCCGAGAAGAGGAGGTAGTGATGACCGCACTAGGAAAGCACAAGCAGTGTGAGATGGAGGGAACCAGGGAGGGCCCAGTGGAAGGCTGGATGTGGTTCAGGGGACTGAGGAGTAGTTGATGCATTTGGGAGGAAGATACAGGAATCGTGGGAGAAGATTTAGTCTGTTGGGGAGTATGAAAAGGCAGGGGAATCTGTGGGCTCTTGTTCCATGATCTTGGAGAGAAGCCAACCATGTCGTGGCATCACCTGCTTATTCCACGGTTGTTGGGACAGTCGTCTGCCTCTGGGTGTCATCTGCGGCCCAAGGCTGTCAATAGAACTGTGGTCTGAGATCTCCGGTTAGCATGCTTTCCAGTCAGCATCATCCTTATATATATTTTTCAGCCATGAGACACGGACAGAGGTTGAACACCTTGTAATTTGGCAGCAATGAACAAAACAGCACAAGGCCTTTCTTGTGTGGGGTTCAAGGTTAGTTTCCTGATGGTGGCATTTCCAAAATACCAGATCTCATACTTTCAAACTGTGTAAAGGCTGATCAAGGAGTTTGAGGGGAAAGATGGCCTTGATTTGTTGATTGTAGGACTGTGTACTTAATTAACTCTCGACAGTGTCTGAGGATGTCAGACTGTGTTAAATTGGAATCTCCTGTTAGCCAGGAGGTGTAGGGCATTCTCGTGGTCTTCCTGTAGTGGTTTCAAAGGCGGACCATTTCTGAGGAGGATGGGGTGAGGATCTGGGAGTCATAAGAAGGATGGATAACACCCATGGCCATAGACAACCCAGTTCTTCAGACAGCTTAGCCAGCTTGGACTCTGGACACATGGGCTCTTCCTAAGATGCCTGATGACTGAGGCTGTGATGGCAATGGAGTCTTCGACTAATGTGTTATATTTATAATTGCTTATGTAATTTTGCTGGTGAAATTTGATCTTTCATTAGAAGTTGTAGAGGGGGTACCCCAAGTGGGATAGATTACTTCCAGGAAAACGTTGGCAACTGACATCGTGGAGACATTTTGGCAGCAGAAAAGCCTCCAACCGTTGAGAAAACATGCAGATCAGTGTGGGGACATACTGGGGACGTATTGGCTGCTGGGCCTCTGGTAATTGGATAAAGTGTATTTGACAGTGAAGGAAGGGTCTAGGGTAAGCTGTTCCCCTTCCTCAGCCCATATTTAGAATTTTCCCAGGGGTATGTTTCTGGCAGAGGAAGTGAGGGGCAGCTGCTTGGTCCAGATGAAAGCTAAAGGGTTCAAGCCATTGTTTGTCCAGAATGTCCTGCATTTGTACCTTTCTGGGATGAGTCAGGTGTAAACACAAACAATGGTGATAGATTTGAGTGGGCCATGTGGATTTCCTGTGTTATTTCCTTGGGAGGCATCTTGAAGAAGTTGTTTCCTTCAAGGGAGGTGTCTGTTTGGGTTGCTATAACAAAATACATGAGACTGATGATATTTGTTAAGAAATAAATAATTCGGTGCGCCATCGACAGTTCACATCAATGTGTTTCACATTAATGGCAGATTGGATAAATGCCTGATTTTTGAATGTTCATTTTGAGCAATGAGATTGAAGTAAAGTAAAAAGAGAATTAATGTTTGTTTTTACTCCCTTGTCAAAGGGTTTGATTTGCATTACAGATAATTGTATGTGCAACTTCTGTATCAGATTGCAAGTTTTTGTTGGCAGAGAGTTGAGGAAAATTCAAAGTGTGAAGAAAGAAGAGAGATAATGAAATTAAATTGAGATGAACTATATGATGAGATGTATTCAGCATCCCACTCCAAGGGCAATAAATTTTTTCCACTGGTCTATCTGGGGAAAAAAAAGGTCTCTTGGTTTATATCACTAGTTCTCTAGTGATTCCCCCAGAGGGAACCAGTGTCGCAGTTTCTGGTCTCTTTCTCGGATGGGCCATGCATGGTCAGGCGTTTATAGGTATATGTGTACTGCATGCACTGTTGTGTACCTTCATTTTTTTGTAACCACCCAATTTATCTTGGATATGTTTTTTATCAGCATATATAAATTGTGCTTTCAAAAATGAGTACCAGGTATTCAAAAATTCACATGTACCAGTGTTTATTTACCAGTGATGGGATTTGATGTGTGCCCATCCACAACCTATCACAGACTTGCAGGGAAACTTTTCTGGCTGTTTTAGATGGAGTTGTTCGTTCAGCTACCTGGAAGATGGATCATCTCTGCCTGAACAACACGGGCCCCAAACCCAGCATGGTGATATTGGTCGAGCTTCATTCTTCAGCTCAACCAGCAAACTTTTAGAGACCTGTGAAGTCCGTTTCTCCCTCTGAACTTGCCATTTCCTAGTTTATAAATCAGATGATTGTTTCTTCTCTTTATCTTAAAAGTTCAAAAAATTTTACAGATTTTTCTATTTACAGGCTTATTATAAAAACGTGGAAATCTAGAAAAGCATAAAGAATAAAATAAAAATCTCCAGTTATCCCATCCCTCAGAGACAACTGATATAGAAGTGCTGGGAAGGGAAGAGTGTGGCCCCTTTAAACGATACAGAAGGGGGAAGGGAAATGCTGGGGAGAGGAGGGCGTGGTCCCTGACTAGGGCTCCACCCAAGGGACCTGCGTGAGGACAGGCATTTTTGTTTCCCTGCCCAAATGTTGCATTTCCCAAGACCACCCTAGCCTGCCATGCCCCCATCGTGTGCCTATAAAAACTTGAGACCCTAGCAAGGCAGAGACAGAAATGGCTGGACGTGGGGAGGAGCACATCGGCGGAGGAACACACAAGTGGTGCGTGAGGAGGGATGCACGAACAGGCACCAGCACACCGGTGGGCCACCAAGGGCAGACCAGCACGGAGTTTGGCTGGGGCAGTTGGAGGAGCCTTGGGGTGCTGAGAGGCCTGATTCCAGGGAAAAAACCATCTCCTTTTTGGCTCCCCCATCTGCTGAGAGCTACTTCCACTCAATGAAACCTTGCACTCATTCTCCAAGTGCACATATGGTCCAATTCTTCTGGTACACCAAGGCCAGAACCCAGGATACAAAGTCTTGGCGACAAGGCAGGGGTCTAATTGAGCTGATTAACACAAGCCACCTACAGCTAAACTCAAAGAGCAGCCTGTAACACACACCCCCGGGGCTTCAGGAGCTGGAAACGTTTACCCCTAGACACTGCCATGGGGTGGGAGCCCCACAGCCTGCCCGTCTGGACGCCCCTCTAGAGGTTTGAGCAGCGGGGCCCTGTAGAAGCGAGCCACACCCCATCGCACGCTCTGCGAGGGGGACAAGGGAACTTTTCCTGTCTCACAACCACTATTAACCCTAAGGCACCTTCACTCCTCGTGCTCTTTCTGTAGCCCACTGTTGTGGGTTTTGTCTACGACATTCATTATATTTGACCCTTTTTCCCCTGTAGATATAAATTCTGCATAAACAAATTTTAATGGCTGTATACTTTATGGTGTGGCTGTGGCATAATTTATTTAACCAGTCTTCCATACTTAGACATTTTATATTTTTGACTTCATACATAATTCCGTGAGAAAGACCTTCACCTCTAAATCTTTGTCCGCTCTCCTGTGGGGTGGATTTCATGGTGTGGGATGAGTGGGTCAGTGGTTATTGATCCCTTATATTACATTGATCTATTTTGCCAAAGCGTTCTTCAAGAAGACTGTGCTGATTTTCAGCTGCGTCAGCAGTGGGTTGGTGTGCCTATTTCTCAATACTCAGGATAAGACTATAAATTAAATTTCTTAAAAATTGAGACAAAATGTAGCAAGACCTTGTTTAGACATTTATTATTTTATTCCTCTTAGTAATCTATATTTAGAAAAACTTGCAGCCTGAACCAATTAGGAAAACCAATAGTTGAAAACATTGTAGCAAATCTTTATTGTAATTGTAATAGCACATGGATAAACTCTGATATAACTTGCATAGAACATTTCTTTTTATGACTTCTTGTGGGCAGCATCTTAAATATGGAATAAGTTGGACTGTGGGTTGATTGGAAGCCTCTTTTGCCACAAAACCTTAGCAGAGAAAATAGATTCTCTTTATTGTGACAAACATATTAAATTAAGATTTATATTTACAGAGAGATATTTCTCAAATTCTAAGTTATTTGCATTTAAGGAAAAAGACAAAAAATGGCAGTAACAGTAAATTATAATGTAAAAAAATTAACAACCAGAATTGCAGAGTTGAGCTTACATATTGTTAAAGGATATCAATGATATCGTTTATTCTTTTTAGACTTAAACAATACACCTTGTATTTTACATTATTTTAATGGGAATTACAAGAGTTTGAAACTATTGCATGTGTCTTTGATTATGGCATAGTCTCATGAACACTACTAACTTTGTGTTGGGTTTTGAAAATCTTCTAAGCACTTCCTCTCCCTCAACACATAGAAACAATAGACTAACACTCCTAAGATTATACTGAAGTTGCCTTAAAACTCAGGAGTAAAATAAGCGGTTTCTGTTAACTTTTCAAAGGAATGCATGTTATTTTCTTTGGGAGATGATCTCGGCTCCAGAGAAAGGGAAAGCAGCTACATTATTTAAGGCAAAATTGTCTGCCTGTTTTCCAAATGGACACAATTTTCTTTCATTTTACCCATTATAGTAGTGGGAGACATGTTTTATAAAAAGTGGAGTTATGTTCTATTCATCTGGGCATTTTAGATTTTATAAAATGCCCAGATTTTTATCAAGCTGCCCAGAATGTCACAACTGTGGAGTTGGAGCCCCACAGCCTGCCGGTCTGTATGCGCCCCCTAGAGGTTTGAGCAGTGGGGCCCTGTAGAAGCGAGCCACACCCCCATCGCACGCTCTGCGAGGGGGACAAGGGAACTTTCCGGGTTTCACAACCACTATTAACCTTAAGGCACCTTCACTTTCTGTGGCCCACTGTTGTGGTTTTCGTCTACAACAAAACCATATATATATATATATATACACACACACACACGCACACACACACATCTGTCACCAGGCTCTGTGACTTTCTGTACAGCTTGATGAGGTCCTCAATAGGGCATGATATGTAGTATTGGAGGCTGCTTAGTGCATCCCATTGTTTTTACAGTTCTTTAATTATATATATATTGAATTTTCAATGTTTCCCCCTGAAACTTAACATATTAATGAATGCTTTTCTTTTTATCCTTACAGTGTTTTTACAAATGGAAGATTGTTTATTCCACCTGCAAAAATCATTATACCCAAATTTAGTCTGTCCGATTGGGACATCGTGCTGGCCACGATTGGAGAAAAAGTCTTCCCTCTGGGAGGCGTTCGGAAGTAAGGAGACTCTCGCCTATAGGACAGCCAGGGGGCGGCAGCTTGTGTTTATTCTTTTCTATGAGAGTTTTCTGCCTGGACCAGCAAGGTCTACAATGATTCACCATAAACTCTTAATTTTCATTCTTCAAGCAGATAGTATTTTTTCAATCTTGTTATTATACTTACTTTTAACCAGCCTCATTCATTTATTCATTCAGCAAACCATCGAGCATCTACCATGTGCTAGGGGTGGAGAATACAGCATTGCAAAAAAGAGTCTTGCTCCCTGAAACCCCTACTGAGTGGGCCAACTGTTCAAGTTGCTAGAATGCTGCAGTTGGTGTATATATATGTGTGTGTGTGTGTGTGTGTGTGTATGTGTGTGTGTGTGTGTGATAATGAGGCCTTCCAGTTGGTCTGGAGGAGCCAGGCCTGTGGGAGCTGGTGTTTGGATTGAGTCTTGGCAGAGATGGGGGAAATGAATTCCATGGGACAGAAGAGCATTGGGAGGGAGGTAGTGTGTGTAATGGCTTCTAGCATGGGCTTGGGGGTCTGACGTGGAGCAAATCTCCTCTCCGCTGTCGGTGTCTCTGTTACCTCAGGCACATTCCTAACTCCTCGATGCATGTTTTGTCATCTGGAAAACTGGAAATAATAATACCTACTTCCAAGGATCCCAATGTGTGTAAAGTGCTTAGCATAACACACGATGCACAGTCGGCATGGAAGGGGTTTGTGATTATGGTTGTGACAGTCGATGAGGCACAAACAAGCAGAGTGTGTTGAGGAAACCACACTGTCGTCACAGGAATTCAGCGCTATTGTGAGGGAAGTGACCAGCCCCGAGGCCAGAACGTAGGTCCCATGAATACGTTACAGACCAGGCAGGGGGCTTGCTGTGGTGCAGCCAGTGGGTCTCATTTGCATGAACAAAAGCTCACCGTGGTGGTCGTCCATCGTGATGATGGATTGAAGGTGGGAGGTGAGAGATGGGCTATGAGCCAGGCGGCTGTGAGGATAATCTGGGTCGGCCTTCAGCTTTAACCACATGCACTGGCTGAAAGTGAAGGGATGGGAAAACTATCCCATGCAAGTGGAAACCAAAAGAGAACAGGGGCAGCTGGACTTACCTCAGACAAAATTGACATCATGTGAAAAACTGCAGCAAGAGATAAAGAAGGTCACCACATTATGTTAAAAGAGTGGGTCCATCAAGAATATACAACAGTTATAAATAGACATGCAACCATCACTGGAGCACCTAAATATATAATATGCAAGCATTACCAGAACTGAAAGGAGAAGTAGACAGCAATACAATAATAGGAGGCGACTTCAGTACCCCACTTTCAACAATGAGTACATCATCCAGACGGAAAGTCAGTAAGGAAACTGTGGGCTTGAATAACTATATAAACCCAATGGACTTAACAGACTGCAGAACATTCTGTCCACCAGCAGCAGAATACACATTCTTCTCACGTGTACACAGCATTCTCCAGGATAAATCATATTAGGCCACAACTCAAATCTTAGCAAATGTAAGATTGAAATCATATCGAGTATTTTTTCTGATCATAATGATACAAAACTAGAAATCAGTAACAGGAGGAAAATTGGAAAATTCACAAATATGTGGAAATTTAACAGTGCATTCCTAAACAACCATTGGGTCAAGGAAGAAATCAAAAGGGAAATAAAAAAAATATCTTGAGAGCAACAAAAATGGAAATAAATACTAGAACTTACGGGATTCAGCAAAACCAGTTCTAAGAGTGAATTTCATAAAGAAAATGCCTGTATTGGTCAGGTGCAGTAGCTCACACCTGTAATCCCAGCACTTTGAGAGGCTGAGGCGGGTGGATCACCTGAGGTTAGGAGTTCAAGACCAGTCTGGCCAACATGGTGAAACCCCGTCTCTTCTAAAAATATAAAAAATTGCCAGGTGTGGTGGCGGGCATCTGTAATCCCAGCTACTTGGGAGGCTAAGGTAGGAGAATCACTTGAATCTGGGAGGTGGAGGTTGCAGTGAGCTGAGATTGTACCATTGCAATCCAGTCTGGGCAACAAGAGCAAAACTCTGTCTCAAAAAAGGAAAAAACAAAACAAACAAACAAAAAAAAAAACAAAAAAACCTATATTAAGGAAAAAGAAAGATCTCAAACAATCTAACTTTACACCTCATTTTTATTAACAGAATGAAAGAAATCACATGATCATCTCAATAGATACAGAAAAGGCACTGGACAAAATTCAACAACCTGTCACGATCAAAGCTCTTAGCCAATTAGTATACGAAGAATATATCTCAACACAATAAAAGCCAAACACGACAAGCCCACAGTTAACATCATACTCAACGGTAAAATGCTGAAAGCTTTTCCTCCAAGATTAGAAACAGGATAAAGGTGCCCCACTTGTACTACTTACATTCAGCATAAGGCTGGAAGTCCTAACAAGAGGAACCAGATGAGAAAAAGAAACAAAGGCATCCACATTGGAAAGGAAGAAGTCAAATAATCTGTTTGCAGATGATACAATTTTACATATAGAAAACCCGAGACTGTACCAAAAAACTGTTAGGATAAAAGAATTCAGTAAAGTTTCAGGTTACAAAACCAACATACAGAAATCACTTGTGTTTCCACATAATCTCAACAAGCTATCTGGAAAAGAAGTTAAGAGAAAAATCCCATTTACTAAAGCACCAAAAAGAGTAAAATACTTAGGAATAAATTTAACCAAGCAAGTGAGAGCTGTCTACACTGAAAACTATAAAACACTGATGAAAGAACTTGAAAAAGATACAATAGATGGAAAGATATCGTGTTCATGGATTGGAAGAGTTATTATTCCTCCAGTATTGTACTGGAGCAACCGCACCAATGAGAGTTCTTTTCTGAGGTGGGGAGTCCTGCAGAGGAGCAGGTTTGGTTGTTGGTAACAAGTTAAAGAATCCACAAAGACATGCCTGTGGGACCCCCAGGCCTGGGCTGCAGACGGAGATGGAAGCTGGAGTTTTCGACTGGGGATATGTGAACTCAGTAGTCGGTGGAGCTCTGTGTGGATGAGACCCCCGGGAGCTGGCCTGGAGAAGGTGGGCAGCTCGGGTGGCTGTGGGGTCTTCCGTCAACTGCTTGTCACTTTGTGAGAATGTGGGGCCGTTGTGGTCAGAGTTTTCACAAGAAGGTAGAAACGTCAAACCATGTAAAACAAAGACAAGAATCCTCCTCTCATCGGTTCTTTTTATGCCCCTGTTCTGCCCGCAGGCAAGGTTTTGGGTATCCTATAAGGGCAGTTCTGTTTTCCTTGGCATCTCTCTGGCCTCATGTTCGTGCCCTCGTGGCCCTGATGCTGGAATGGGTTTCCACCTCTGTGTGGCCCTGCCTGTTGGTGCCTCATCTGACCACGTGGCACTTGATCCTGCCTTTGCCCCGGATGTGGTTGTTTGAATTCTTTTTGCCTTGTGTTCTGTGGCTATGGACTCCTGGCCCTCTGCCTGTTCCCAGTCCTGGGTCCGCTAACTAGCCGGGGGTGGAGTTCTTGGGGGTAGTTTGGAGTGGGAGATAAAGGGAAGCCACAGAGGGGCATGCAGAAGAGCTGCAGACTCCGGAGTGGAGGCAGTGGCCCGGGAAGGCACAACCTGGATGCCTGGGCTGGATTAGCTTCCAGTGAACACCACAGCCGAGGCCAGGGAGACGAGATCTAGAATGTGCTCTCTGACTGCACTTAGCAGGTGGCCACCGGCACTGTGAGATGGAAGCCAGGTCCTGTGGGCGGGCTGGAGTGGTGGGTGAGAAAGCAGAGATGGGAGTGTAGGGGGTACCTGTATGTGAAATAGGGAGAGAAGCGTGATGCGGAATTGTGGCTTGAGGGGCTCAGGGCAAAGACATGGTCACCGCTGAACACGAGGGGCCTGAGCACACCTCTCTCCCGAGGGAGAAGGTGGAGGAAGGAGTGGGGCATAGGAGCCAGACCCTGAGCAGGTGGAAGAGAGTGTGACCTGGAGGATGGGTGGATGCCTAAGCCGTGCGAGGTGGGGGAGCCACCCTTCCTGCAAGGCAGGGGTGGAGGTGAGGATTGGTGCAGGTACAGAAAGCTTTAAGGTAGGAGGGAAGGAAGGTGGCAAATTAATGCCTAATGGACTCTAAAAAGGGAGAAGGCTGTGTCTTGAGAATGGCCAGAAGGAGAATGGGGGCAGCGGGAGGGGCACGGAATGGGAGGATTGCCGAGCAGGGTTGAGGGCCCTGCTGGACTGCGCGCCGAAGATTTGCAGCGGAACCAGCCTGTAGTTCCATGTACTCTCGGGCACTCAGAAGCTGGGGATGAGAGAGGAGAAGGCAGATGGGCGGTTGGTCCACGAGGTGAGGGCAGGGAGAGACAGGCAGGGACAGGGGCTCATGGCGCAGCAGGCGAAGCCATTGCTGGTGTGGACGTGAAGCCAGAGCCAGTTGAGTGGCGTCAGGCCCAGGGTCCAGCTGTTGGTACAGATTAGAGGAAGGTGAAGTGGGAGAGCGGGAGGCTGGGAGGCCAAGAGGCTGCAGAGGCAAGGTCGAGACATCCACCTGGGGACGCTTCTGGGCGATAATGAGGTGTGAAGGACTGCCCTGGGAGGGGCTGAGAAGGTGCAGGGGAGATGAAGATCTTCCAGGCTGAGAAGTGGGAAAACGCCATGCAGCAAGGAGAGTTAGGAGGAGCCCGCCGTGGGCAGCGGTGGTCTCCTGATGGTGGCTGCTGTGGAGGAGGAGCAGAAACAGTTAATCCTGCCTTATGCTTTTGTCAATTAACTCTCCCTTGGGGGTAGATTAAAAACATTCAAGAGTGATTTACAGTCAACAGTTGTGATACCATCAGTGAAAACTGATGTCCACTTTTGAGAAGGATGTAAACTGTTGAGCCGTTTAGAGCAGTGGAGCGATGAGTAACCTCATGGCAGTGGCAACGAGCAGGTGGAAGTTAGATGCTTGTGCACAAATCTGTACTGGGAATACCTCCATGCTCCCAGAATGCAGCTATAAATATTAGTGTATTATTCTCAAAGAAATAAAGCTGTGTGCAGTAGATAGACCTGTGTATACTTCTGGGAGAAGCCAGAAACGATAGTGGAAGAAATCTGTTTTTTATTTATTTACTTATTTTTTTTTTTTAGACTTGCTCTGTTGCCCAGGCTGGAGTGCAATGGCACAATCTTGGCTCACTGCAACCTCAACCTCCCAGGTTCAAGTAATTCTCCTCCCTCAGCCTCCAGAGTACCTGGGATTATAGGCGCCTGCTACCATGCCTGGCTAATTTTTGTACTTTTAGTAGAGAGGAGTTTTCACCATGTTGGCCAGGCTGCTCTTGAACTCCTGACGTCAGGTAATCTGCCCGCCTTGGCCTCCCAAAGTGCTGGGATTACCGGCATGAGCCACTGCACCCAGCCTTGGAATAAATCTTAAGTATCACATGTAGAATGATAGTAGTGAAAGTAGCAGAGAAAATTCTTGTATGGTAGAAGTAAGGAAGGGAATAGAATATTTAAAGAGTAAAAAAGACATTAGATCAATAAGCTAATTTCTTTTTTTTCCTGGACTTAAATTAGTTTTTTATGGTTGGGTTTAGGAAAAGTGCAGAGCTTAGAAATAAAAGAAATGCTTAGAAAGTACAAATGCTAAGCTTGAAGGAGTGAAGCAATATGCACATTAACAGAGTTAAAAAAATCAATGTGCGTGTTACTTTTGAATGGGAACTACAGCTACTGTTTCTCATGCATTTGAGAAATTATTTATATTTCTCTGTATTTATCATCCTTTAGATAATGCCAATATGATTCAGCTGAGATTTCTGTCACACCTTTTCCTTGTGTGGGTTAGAAACTAAGCCAGTTCTTTTTTTAGGAGACTCTGTTGCCTGGGCTCAGTGCAGTGGCGCAGTCACAGCTCACTGCAGTCTTGACCTCCTGGGCTAAGAGGATCCTCCCACCTTAGCCTCCTGAGTAGTTGGGACTACAGGTATAAGCCACCACTCATGACTTTTTTTTTTTTTTTTTTTTTGTAGTGATGAGGTCTTGCCATGTTGCCCAGGCTAATTATTTGTAGTGTATTAAAATTCCTTGATTTATTGGATAGTTTAAACTTTTGGCATAATGCATCCAAATAGCCCAGCGAAATACTTAAGTGAAATTCTGTAAGTCTCTATGCGAGACGATTGCTGATCTCGGTTGGAAAAGGTGCTCGTAGAGGCTGTTGGCTGAACACCAGGGATGCAGCCGTGAGCAGAACAGGCTCGGTCCTCAGCCCCAGTGCAGCCCAGCAGAGAGGAAACGTGTCATGTGAGCAGTTACAGCGAGGGCGGCATGTTCGTGAGAGGGAGCACACTGCCAGGGGAGTGCAGACTGAGAGACCTCCCAGAAGAGATACGTGCTGTAAGAACTGGAGGACCTGGAGGAGTCGCGGCAGGAGGGTACCTTCTCACATCAGCACCCTGTGGGCCTCTTGTGCCTCACCCTAGGCCAGGCCCTGGCCAGGGAAAGTGGGAGTGGATGGGGACCAGCATGACCCACTCTAAGAAAGGAATGATGTTTAGCATGGAGTGGGGGCCATGGAGGATGAAAGAGGGCAAGTTGCCTGAGGTCAACAGTTCTGAAAATTCTTTCCATGCCACCTGCTGGAAGGAAAAGGTGACGAGCTATTCTTGTGAATTTCTCTGAGACTGAAGTGGAATGATCTCCACTCTCCGTTTTCAATTTCCCATTGTTCGTTGGGTGTATACTCTGCACCGCACACTATTCTAGGAGCTGGGAGGTGATAAAACATCTGCAAGAACATGCTCCTTGACACTCAGGATCGCACAGCCTTGCTGGGAGACGGATCCTCTAAGGGAAACAGTTACACTGCAATCGGGGGCAGTGCTGGGGCCTGGCCGGTGAGAGAGAGGAGGATCTTGAGCTCCGTGAGAGTTCTCAGAGCAGAAGGGAGTTGAAGGAGGGTCTGTCCTGGGTTCTGAAGAAATGGGTAGTGGAAGTAAGGGAGGTGTTCTGGAGTGGGGGGACTGTGTGGACAGTGGCCTGCCATAGGAGCGAGGAGGCGTGAGGGCCCTGAGGGAAGCAGGGCCTGGCCATAGTGAAACTTTTTGGAAAATGCTGGGAGACAGGTGTGGATACCCAGGGTTGCAGCACATACAGATGGCCCTAGTGGCTACATGCAGAGTTTTATGATGTTTTAAGAGCTAATGATGAATGCCAGGGCGGGACATACATGTACACAGCACATGCATGTGTATTCCCGTGGCCCACCCCTGTGAGCTGGCCCCTGGCCCCTCTGAGGCAGGAGCTTCCCGCCTCGGTTTCTGTGCAGGGCTCAGCGTCAGTCATGCTGCCCTGTATCATGGGCACAGCTGTCCCTTATCCACCAGCGGGTGTTTTGAACATCAGCATCCGTGATTTAGGTGACAGTCATTCTGGAGAGACCATGGTGACCCATGAACTTGAGTTTGCTCATCTTGACTAGACTGATTAGGAAAGAGAGGGGCCCCCACCCCAGAGGCAGTGAAAGGTCTGAGGGAGGCGAAGCGGACCATTGTCATGAAGCAGCCTGGCCACTACTGTTAGTGGCAGCTGCTTGCCCCAGTGGATGTCACTTCTGGCTCAGCACAGCGTGTCCTGTGCATCTTCCTGGCCCAGGCAGTAGCCCAATCCCAGCGTAGGTGCAAGGTGCAGGGCACACACTGGACACGCTGGGTGTGGCCTGACCTCGCCCATCTCAAAGTAGAAGTGAAGTCTTGGGCTGCACCACACCACATACTGAACCTTTCTTTATTTGTTGATTGGTTCAACAAATATTTATTGAGCGCTTAAGGGGTTTCTATCTAAGCCCTAAGGGGATGGGGTGAGTATGGTCCTCGCAGGGCAGACATTGTCTAGTGGAGAGACGACAGATGCACGCTCAGGAGCAGATCCCTGATAAATGCCCCGCGAAGGGTGGCACAGAGGAATGAAGCAGGGCCGGGCTTGGGGTGAGTGACTGGGCTGGTCAGGGCAGGCTTCTCTGAGGAGGTGACATTTGAGAACACATCTGAATGGCACAGAGAAGTAAAACGCATTGTGATCTGGATGGAGATTGTCCCGATCAGAGGGACCCCCAGGCGCACAGGCTCCACGGTGGGAAGCCACCGGTGGCAGGGCAGTGCCTGGTGAGGGAGGGTGGGAGCTGCTAAGTCTAGGAATGAAGACTGGCTTGTAGACCTCGCTGAGAGGCTTGGGCAGTGAGTGTGGTGGGAATCCATTGGCGGGTTCTGAGCAGGAAGCGTCATCACCTGACTACGGGTTGGGATGGGAGACTTGTTTAGAGGCTCCTGCAGGTGATCCCGGGGAGACCACAGTGGCTGGGGCCAAGGCAGGCAGGTTCTGGCTGTGTTACTTTATGTGATGGGGCTTGCTGATCAACCTCATGTAGGAAGAGTGAGTGAGAGGTGGGGGTGGGGTGGGGGTGGGGAGTGTGTGGTGGGGGAGGCGATGCGGGAGGGGAGAGGAGGGAGAAAGGAGGTAGACTCCCAGCCTTCTGATCAGAGCAGCTGGGTGACTGTCGGTACCATTCCTAAGAAGGGGAAGTGGGAGGAGGAACAGGTTTTGGGGGAGTTAAGAATGAATTTTTGGATGCGTCCAGTTGGCGAGGCATATTGGACGTCAGAGTGGGGATGTGCCAGGCTGGATACGTGAGTGTGAAGTCAGGGAAGAGGTCAGGCTGGAGAAACGGACACACGATCTGAGTGTTGTGGATGGTATTGGAGGTTGAGGTGCTGGGTGGGATGGAGTTAGTGTTGAAGGAGAGACCTGAAGACTGAGTTCTGGGTTCAGCTTCCTGATAAATAGCCCATCAACCTTGGACTGTGGTTATTTGTGGACTTATCATCTCTTCTCCACTATATTTTAAGCTCCTTAAAGTTTGGGACTCTTTCTGATAAATTTTTTTTTTTTTTTTTAGTCCCTTAATAGTGGGGAAACTAGCTGAACTAACAGTGGAGACCCATGGACTCGGAGTCCAGGGTTCAGGGTGCCCAATGAGACCCTGCTTCCAGAGATTTTGAAGCCTTAGCTGAAAATCAGGTCTATCTTTTAATCACTACATGGTCTTGAAAAGGAAGCTCATTAAACATAAATATTTTAAAATTCCTGTGAGATAGACTACCTTTATTTTGGGAAAACAGCCAGATTGGCTGTTTATTGGTAAAGGATTTAATTTAGAGATATTTACATTTTCTACTATATCCCCAATCTTTAAGATTCATTAAAAATCATTTAATAGACATTTTTGTAATGTTTTCCAATTTACAAAACAATTTTGCAAATGGCTGTTTCATTTAGTCCTCAGCTTTTCTGATACAAGTAATAATTGAAATACCTAGTGTTTAGCATTTTATGATGCAAAACACTTTGATTTATGTGCATGATCTCATTTGATAGCCACATTCTTGCTATTCATTTCTGTGAGACTCACACTTCAGTAAAAGCTGCCGTTCTCTGTATGTGACGTCCCGGCTCACATTTGTATGTCTGTGTAGGTGTAATCTGAACATTACATACAGGCTCACATTTT
Organism: Rhinopithecus roxellana; assembly: GCF_007565055.1. NCBI lineage: Eukaryota > Metazoa > Chordata > Mammalia > Primates > Cercopithecidae > Rhinopithecus > Rhinopithecus roxellana. The sequence continues at coordinate 53,078,316 of NC_044565.1, read as the reverse complement.
CACATGGATGGATGTGTCATTTTCTATCTGGAACTTCCTTCCTGTCTTATCCCACCGAGGAATTTCTACTTACCCTTCACCCTGTGAGTAGACTTTGTACCTCTCTTAGAAGAAAATGAGGCCGAGATGAGTTTAGGGAAGAGTCCGAGGGGAACATGCCTGAACCGTTTGTTCCTCCAGTGTGTGGGCGGCCAGGTGTCCTGTTGGCCCTGTAGGGTTTAAACCACAGTTTGGTGGCCATGGCTCTGTCTCACTCAGCGGGCACCTCCCAAATCTTGCATTGAGCCACCCAGAGTCCTCTTCTTTGGTATCTATAGTTCCATCCCTGAATGAAAAGAACACAACTTCCTAGAAGCAAACAAATGAACGTAAAAACAACCAGCTTCATTCCTGCGAGGCCCCTGCTGCGGGAAGGAAAACCTGAAATGCCTTTGGTTGATGCGGAGACATTCCAGTTGAGTTTTTTTAGGTGCATTTTTTACCGTTGCCCAGTTGCTGACAGCTCATTTTCTCCTCTAGCCGCCTCCACCCCAAGCCATCAGGCCCACTCCTTGCCTTCCTCTGCCTGTTCCCGGCTCCATCGTTCTGCTCAGCACCCAGAATCCCTGGACCCATGCTGGACACTGCACACATCTTTTCCCTCATCTGCCAGTCGCCAAGCCTTGGAGATTCTGAGCTGATTGATTTCTGCATCTTCCCCATCCCCAGCCAAGAACATAAGCACAATTTTATGTTCCTTGGCTCCCCTCAACAGCCCCTATCTCATGGCTATGATCGAGAATTTGAAGTTTGGATTATGATGAATGTGTTTTCTTTGATCTTAGCTTTTTTAAAAAAAGACAAAGCAAATTGGTCCTTGTATTTGGTCACCTTTACTTCACACCATTCTCATAGCAACTCCTGGATTCGCTGTCCCTCTTGTTTAACCACGTCCTCTGAAAATGTTCTTGGCATGGGTCTCTGTGTGGCAAATCTCCCGAGGCCTTGGAAGCCCGAGGACATTTTTATCTCGTCCCTTGTGCTTACCTGAGGGTCTGGCTGGCTTTAGCGTTCCTTCTAGATTTTGAAAATATCAGCGTCTTTCCCGTCTGTGTTGCTGCCAAAAGGCCTCAGTCAGTCCTGTCCTGCCGGGCGGTGCGGCCAGGTCTCTCTCCCCAGCGCCTTGAGGATGCCGTCTGTGACCTTGGGTGTCACACCCAGGTGTCTGCTGGCGAGTTTTCCTGTAGTTTCTGTTCTTTGACATCCGTGGACTCTTTTACCTGTGGCTTGTCCTCTTTCCTCAATTCTGGGAAATTAGTTTTCATGATTTCTATACATATTTTCTCCTTCCACTCTTACTGTAACTTCCTTTTGGGATTCTGGTCGCTGGTGTTGGCACGTCTGCTCACCCTCATTTCTTAGCTCTTCTTTTGCGGATCCTGTTTCTTTCTTCCTCCCTCCTTTCCTCTAAGGGCGTTCCTCAGTTTTACCTCCAAACAGCAGCTTGCACCTCCTCCATGTCCATTCTGCGGTTCACCCCTATTGTGATCTTTCTTTCCGCGACTTAGTTTCACATCAGTATTTCTACTTGCTTCTGTGTTATGGTTTCATATTCTTGTTTCATGCTGGGAATATCTGCCATCTCTTTGATGTCATTTTGCATATTTGTGTGTGAATTCTTGGTTCGTCTGTTCCCACCCTGCAGAGCCTTGCTGTTTGGCCCCCGGGAGCAGTCGCTTTGGGGACACCCTCTCCTTAGGACCACCGTCAGTCCCCCACTTCCCTGGTGAGGCTTCTGCATGTTCCTGATTTACTCCTGGGGATTCTGGCACTGGCTGTTCAAGTCCACCAGAGGGGACTGACTGTCCCCAGGTCCCGGTAGGAGGAGAACAGAATTCCAAGCATTGGGTTTATCATGGAAACCTCTGCTCCAGGCGGGCATGGCTCCGCCATGCCTCTCCCAGGTTCCCGTCTTGATGCCTCTAGGGTCAGTCTCAGGCAGTGGCTCTCGGGATGGGGTCCAGGAGCATCAGCAGCGTGTCAGCCAGGAGCTTGTTAGAAATGCCACACACAGGCCTTATCCAGGCCTCCTGAGCTGGGAGCTCTGCGGTGGGGCCCAGCACTCTGAAGCTGGCCTTCTGGACAGCTCTGACACCCAGCTCTGCTGAGGGATAGGTTTTGTAGATTCCTCCTTTCCATGCCCCCTGCATTTCTTCTCTTGTTCTGCTCCTGCATTTCCTGCCCTAATTCATTCCTTCATCTCAGGCTCTTGCAGAAGCTCTGAGCCTTCTCCCACAGGGGCAATTCTTCCTCAGTCACATCCTGGTCACAGCTGCCCGCTCACTAGTGCTAAAACATAGCTCTTATCCCCTCTTCCTTGGAAATCTTCATTCCAATGCAATGAATGATAAATGCTCCTCCCCGGAATTCAAGGCCCTTTGGAAACCGCCCCGTCCTGCGCATTCACGGCTGTGTCTGCACCTCACCCTCAGTGACTGTCAGCTCCCCTCCCCGCCCTGGGTTCTGACTTTGTGCACAGCACCCTCCTGCCGAGATGGCTTCATCCCGTCTGTACGTGATGAAATCCCACTCACCCTCCCGACCCCATTGCAAATTCCTCCAGCTCTATGAAGCCTGCAATTGGGCTCAGCCTTTCTCCTCTTGGACCCCAACCGTTTGCACTTCTCTTGTCATATTTAGCTTTGTAGGCTTTTGTGTGCTTCTGTTTTATGGTTTCATATGACTTTGGGGAGGCAGAGACTTTCTTATGCTTATTTTTATCCAATGCATTGCCTACCTCATTGTCTTATGCATATGGAGGCTCAGCATTGAATTAATTGAATCATTTCTAAATAAACTAGCGAAGGAGTACCTGCCGAAAAGGATTACTGAGTAAAAAGTAGACTAATATTAGTCTTTTGGTGCTTATAAAAATGCATATTATTTGTTAATAAATCCTGGTTTGTTTTCCAAGTATTGTTCTAACAATATGGGCCAATTTGTATTAATTTTAGCTGTTATTAGTTAAAATTAATTGAACACTAACCAAGAGTGTAACATGTTCTCAAGAGCCTCTGAGCACTTGTATATAATTAAAAATATACTTTAATTAAAAAATCTAAAAGTGGAAAGCAAGTTGAATCCTGGAAGAGCAGCTCCCGTCGGGTTTAATTGGCTCGTTTGGATACCACTTGCTTATGATGAGCACAGTTTCTCCAGCGGTCTGTGCACTAGTCATAGTGTAGGCACAAACACTTGCTACTGGTCCTCAAGTCTCTATCCCATTTCTTCTCTCTGTTTTTACAGATTATTTACAATGAATGGGCATCTTTTGGGCGACTCAAAGGATTTGCAAGACAATCACTTTTATGTTGCTGCGGGACTGGAGACCTTCAAATATTTTCCTTACTGGAAGTCTCCAAGGGTGCCCAGTGAGGTCCAACAGTGAGCATGCTTTGTACCTTTCTTTCCTGAGTTTTGGGAAAAAATTAGCCTTTTCCCAAGTACCTCTCCCAAGTAGGTCCAGTTCAGCTATTGGTTATTTTTCAGTAGTGACATGTAATATTCTTATATATGATACAATTTTAGATTTTAAAAAATGAGGCGCGGGGGAACTGCTCTTGTATGATGTATTCACAAGGACAGCAAGATCTACACGGAGTCCACTGCTTTTCTCTGGGAGACCAGGAGTCTTAGAGATCAAGAGTTGAAATGTGCGATACAGTTTCAGAGCTGATGCCAGGCACAGTTACGCCTGCCTGTGATGCACCCAGCATGATACTTTGTTTTCTTAATTTGGCTTGCTTCCCCCATGTCTGAAGTACAGAATTGGTGCTGGATGTCAGACTCTCCTGGTGAAAAAAGCCATGATTTTTGTAGTAATCCTAGGCATGGCTAAGCGGGTGACCCACTGTGTGTGTGTTTGTGGACACGAGGCGGTGACCGGGAGGGAGCGGAAGGGTGCTGAGACAGGTGGTTCCGAAGCCCATCTGTGGGATTCTTCATCCTTAATTGTTTAGCCCTGACGGGTGTGTTTGAAATGCATTTTGTGTAGGACACGGCTTGAGGGCCTACTAGGAGCCTTCCCGGAGCTAGCTCTTCATCAAGTTTTCAATGATCATGATCTCGAGCAAAGAAAAAAAGCTGCCATTTTTCATCTCATTGTGGAGCAGGACAGATGGTTTGAACACCATGAAGGTGGCCCGCCTTCCTCTACCCTTTAGGTTTTGTGGTATGAGCGCCTTCTGCGTTTGGAGAGCTTGAACCTCCACTGAGGGTGCAGTATCCGGGATGGCCTCCTCCTATTCTGGTTCACGTGCTGCTAGGGTTTGTACCTCAAGGCAGAGAAAGGCTCCTTTTGTCCTGTCTACCAAGGATGACCCCACAGCAGTTTGATATCCAGGCAGATGGTTAGGTTAGAGTCCCACCTGCATGCCTGGCACACGTAGATGTTTCTTGATTTTATTGACTTAATTCATGCTAATAGTCCTGATAGCACAGTGAGGAGGAACACCATGGGGCTGTGGAGTTGAGTCATTCTTTCTACCTGCCCCCCACGTGTTTCCCATCTCTTAAAGTGTTTTGCTTTTTTGCCACTGTCTGTTCATTGGGAATCCCTGACTGAGTCTGACTGGTGTAAATATCTTTCCCCCTCGCCAAAGTTGTTGAGCTTAGGGTCAACAGGAGGCCACATGCAATCGCTCAGAGACTGAAGTTCGTGTGGCTTACACAGAATAGACCAAGGAGGTGCTCTGAATTTGCAGAGAATCCTGGGGTATGAGCATTTCCAAATTTAAGTAGCAGCTTTTGGAGAAAGCCTCACTAAAGAGGAATTAGAAATGGGATGCCTGCACTTGCAAAGGCAGCAGGTGGACAGGGACTCTTTGCTGTGGTAGAAGGAGGATGGGCCATCTGACCTCCAGGAAGGAAATTGAACAGATTCCTGGGGCGTTTTCTGCTCCTGAGGCTGGGAAATCATTGTTACCATGAGCCGTGTCCTCTGTGGACAGCTTGCTCCTCCTCGTGGTCACTTCCCTCCTAAAGACAAGGCTGCAGCCTGCATTTTATAGAGATAACTTAGGGCCGGGCTTTGCATTTCAAGTTGAACATCTTTTGTCTTGCAGAAAATATGCGAATGTTGAAAAAAAGTCACAGAGAAAGAAAAAAGTAAGTAACTTTTTAAAACAAGTAAGTAATTTGTTTCTGATTCTGGCGTCTTCTGGCATGCAGAAGGGCACAGTGCAGAGTGAGGGCCTGAACTGTAAACAGAGCTTTCTGGGCCAGCATCAGTGCCAGGCTTATAAAGAAAAATCAGGTGCACTTCTGAGAATGGTGTGAATAGGAGAGGAAGTTTATGTTTGGAACACAGAGTCCAGCACTGAGAGGCACACACAGGTATTTTATAATGCAACCCAGTAGGTGTGAAGACAAAAATATATTTGAACTTTTATGGGACAGGGAGGAGAGTAACGGATTCAAGCTTGGCATGAGTGGCAGTGGGCTCTGGTGTGGGAGTGGGAGGAGGACATTCTAGGCAGATGTGACAGTAAGGCAGCAGTGGGAGAAGCAGCTCACTGCATGCACATGTGTGTGTGAATACATATGTGTGTGTATGTACGGGTGCATGTGTGTGTATAAATACATGTGTGTGGAGGCATGTGTGTGTGGATGCATGTGTGTATGGATGCATATGTGTGTGTGTGAGTGCATATGAATACATATGTGTGAGTGGATGCATATGTATGTGTACATGGATGCATGTGTATGTGTAGATGCATGTGTGTGCATATGAATACATGTGTATAGGTGCACAGGCATGTATAGATGCATATGTGTATATGCATGTGTTATGGGTGCATGTGTGTGTATGGATGCACATATGTATGTGTTTAAATACATAAGTGTTTATGGAGGCATGCATGTGTATGTATGAGTGCATGTGTGTGTATGGAGGCATATGTGCATGTGTGCCCTGGAGTACATGTGTGTATGAATGCACATGCATGTGCATATGTATGTGTAGGGATGTATATGTGTGTGCATATGACTACATATGTGTGCATACATATGGATGCGTATGTGTGCATGCCTGTGTTAATGGATGCATATGTGTTGGTATATAAATATGTATGTTTGGAGGTGTGTGTATGGATGCATATGTGTGCATGTGTGCATGTGTGCATGAGTACATATGTGTATGCATGGATGCATGTGTGTATGGATGCATATGTGTGTATGGATGCATATGCATATGTAAAGAGGCTTATGTTTGTATGGATGTATACATGGGTATTTGTATGGATACATCTGTGTGTATGGATGCACGTGTGTGTATAGATGCATTTATGTGTGTGAATGCCTGTGTACCTATGTGTATGGATGCATGTGTGTGTGTGTGTGTGTGTGTGTATGTGTGTGTGCTGATCACACAGTTTGAAATTTCAGCATAAAGCATGAGGAAGGGTGACAAGGAGGTATCAGGATCCAGGACTAGGAAGGTTTGCAGAAGCTGGGTCCTAGAGGGGCTTACCAGTCCTTGTAACTGTTTACGTGATCCTCCTCTATCCCTGATCATCCTATGAAAACTGCCTTTTGGTGGTTCTTTTTTTTTTTTTTTTTTTTATACTTTAAGTTCTAGGGTACATGTGCATAACGTGCAGGTTTGTTACATATGTATACTTATGCCATGTTGGTGTGCTGCACCCATCAACTCGTCAGCACCCATCAATTCATCATTTATATCATGTATAACTCCCAATGCAATCCCTCCCTCCTCCCCCCTCCCCATGATAGGCCCCAGTGTGTGATGTTCCCCTTCCCGAGTCCAAGTGATCTCATTGTTCAGTTCCCACCTATGAGTGAGAACATGCGGTGTTTGGTTTTCTCTTCTTGTGATAGTTTGCTAAGAATGATGGTTTCCAGCTGCATCCATGTCCCTACAAAGGACGCAAACTCATCCTTTTTTATGGCTGCATAGTATTCCATGGTGTATATGTGCCACATTTTCTTAATCCAGTCTGTCACAGATGGACATTTGGGTTGATTCCAAGTCTTTGCTATTGTGAATAGTGCCGCAATAAACATATGTGTGCATGTGTCTTTGTAGTAGAATAATTTATAATCCTTTGGGTATATACCCAGTAGTGGGATGGCTGGGTCATATGATACATCTAGTTCTAGATCCTTGAGGAATCGCCATACTGTTTTCCATAATGGTTGAACTAGTTTACAATCCCACCAACAATGTAAAAGTGTTCCTATTTCTCCACATCCTCTCCAACACCTGTTGTTTCCTGATTTTTTAATGATTGCCATTCTAGCTGGTGTGAGATGGTATCTCATTGTGGTTTTGATTTGCATTTCTCTGATGGCGAGTGATGATGAGCATTTTTTCATGTATCTGTTGGCTGTATGAATATCTTCTTTTGAGAAATGTCTGTTCATATCCTTTCTCCACTTTTTGATGGGGTTGTTTGTTTTTTTCTTGTATATTTGTTTGAGTTCTTTGTAGATTCTGGATATTAGCCCTTTGTCAGATGAGTAGGTTGCAAAAATTTTCTCCCATTCTGTAGGTTGCCTGTTCACTCTGATGGTAGTTTCTTTTGCTGTGCAAAAGTTCTTTAGTTTCATTAGATCCCATTTGTCAATTTTGGCTTTTGCTGCCATTGCTTTTGGTGTTTTAGACATGAAGTCCTTGCCCATGCCTATGTCCTGAATGGTACTACCTAGATTTTCTTCTAGGGTTTTTATGGTATTAGGTCTAACATTTAAGTCTCTAATCCATCTTGAATTAATCTTTGTATGGTTCTATTGACATTAATATTTATTTGACAAAGCTGTTGAACGCGTACTCTTTCCAGTGCCTGTCTGCCTGGCTCATTGGCTGAAGTCCCCTCTCTACTGTGACACACTGGCTTTGAGGGTCTGTATTGTCCCGATCTGTTCTTTCCCAGTAACTAACAGGTAGCCCTGGGCTTTGCTTTTGTGCTATTGCAGCTCAGATTTCATGATTGCCATTTTGATCACTCTTCTGCAAATAGGTTTGACTTTCTCACCTGTGAGCCACCCTGTGCACCTGGCAAGTGTCCATCCCTGGGTGAGTCCAGCCTGCACTTCCTCTGCACTTGCACTAATGCAGTGTGGTGTTGCTGGAAATAACGACATTGCTGACCCAAGTGTTCACGCCGAGTTCACGACCACGGTCCTTATCCAACTTCATTCACTGATTAAACCTGATGTTTTAAAAAATATTTTTCTGAATACGTTTTGCCAAATTTTATTGGAGATTTCTGCATGTCTGCTCATGAGTGAGCTTAGCCTGTCTGACTTCTTTCTCATGTTGTCCTTCTCTGGCTTTTATTGCCAAGGCTTTTCTTCTGAATCGACTCTTGTTATTTTTTGTAGCTTCTTGAGTTGAATGATAGCCTCATTTATTTTGGATTTTCTTTCTCTAAGAAACACATTTTAATATTAGCTGTTTGTTGGATGGATGAATGAAGGATGATCATTGAAATTACAAAAATGATATGCCTTACTGTATTCGTTGTCCCTTATATAAAGGTCTACACCTATAAAGATGTGTTATCTTAAAACTCAGTATTAAATTTGTTGGCCTCATTTTGAAGCGTGGGTGTGTTTCTAAGAATGAAAAGAATTCCACACACAGGACTTCTCTGAGGCTGGAGTTTATGATGATTCACAGCTACTTAGCCATTTATGATAAATGTGTTTGTTTCTTTACTTGCTTGCCCCAGGTTTTCCATTTCTAACTTGTTAAACCTCTTTTATCTATTTTCTGTGTGAATTGCCACAACATCTTTTTGGAAAAGAAGCTACAAAATTTAAAAAAATACAGGAGTGCTCTTTCATTAAGATATTGCCTTGTGGAACAGTGGGGCTGTTGGGACCCTTGGTGGTGTGCACCTTCTAATGACATCAGCCGATCCAAGTATCAGCTTTCTTTAAAATTGGATGCTGGATTTTCTTTTAAATTTGCAAGCTTAAAAACAAGTATCTAGAATACAAAGCAGAAAGTTTTTCATGACTCTTCAATGAACGTATCGCAAACATGACCTGGAACTTGTGACCCACAGGATATCAGGCCTGAAAGGGGTACTTGTTGATTCATCTGGTCATCCATGAGGCCGTGGTGAGGTGTTGGCAGCCTGCTAAGCACACTCCGCTAGCACTAGAGACACAAAGATGAGTGGAGTGTAAGTTTCCACGACTGGAGAAGGCAGAGTGTCCATAAGCATGAGAGTAACCCTAGCAGACCTCATCCAGCCCTCCTGCTCGGTAAATTAAATCCTGGTAATTAAATCACCCCAGATTCCACCAGCACCAACCTCCCCACCTCCACAGTTGCAACAGATCATTGATGCTTCTCCTATAAGCTGTTTACTTCCACATCTGCCTATGTCTCCCCATCAACACTGCCCAATGGAGTCAGGAAAAAACACTTGATACCTATGGGGGAAAGCGTTGTGAGAGTGGGCAGGTAGGGGCTCAGGGGAGCTGGGCTCCCCAGGAAGACATTTTTATTTGCAGGGATCCAGATTTCAGCAAGGGAGTAAAATGGACCATATCCACTTGATACTTAATACTACTGATGGAATAAATTGTATGGACTGGGAAGGGAGCAAGATAGACAGGGAGGGGCTGGTCCTGAGCAACTGTGACATTCCCAGTGAGGTGAGAGGTAGAGCAGAGCAGTGGGACTTGAGAGGTGCTGTGTATCATTGATTCTGTGGAGGGCACGTTCCCACATCCCGACATCCCTGGAACAGGTGCATCTGACGTCGACAGCGTCTCAGGACTCCTGTGGGCAGCCATGTTGCAGGTGCTGGTTGCTCATGGAGAAACTTGGCTATAGCTGCTCATTTGTGTCTTCATTTGTGTGCAGGGTTGATTCTGTACATGTTGGGTGTAAAATATCCTCAAAATGATTTTTCTATGAGAATTGAAACAAAAAGTTATATACACAGAAAGGCCTAAATGTAGAACATCAAGATGTACATTTGCTATCGACTGAGTATATTCTTCTTCAATTCCATTTATTCTTGCAGAGTGACAATCAGCTATTGTGTAGGACCTGAGACAGGGAGGTTAACACAAAAAGTTGCAGCTGCCAGCGTCAGTGAACTCCGTGGTATAACAAGCCACCCCCAAACCCAGGGACTTCAGGCAACAAGGGTTTATGATTTCTCTTAGTCCTGTGGGTTGACTGCACAAGTCTTGGGCTGGTTTCACCTTGGTTGCTTATGAGGCTGGGTTCAGCGGAAGTTTCACTAGATTGGGATGTCCAAGCTGGCCTCACCAACACATCTGGCAGCTAGTGCTGGTTGTTGAGCATTTTGGTTCTCTTCCATGTGGCCTCTCATCTTCCAGCAGGATATCACAAACTAGCCTAGATTTCAGGAGGAGAAATAGGTTCTCCCTCAACAGAGGAGCACAGAGGAGCCCATTCACTTTGCAAACCTGTGTGCAGCCTGAGAGGGGAGGGCTGTGTGGCCAGCAAGCAACCAGCCACACTCATGTGTGTTGTGTCCCTGAGAGTGGTGCAAAAGGATTGCCTCCCACTCTGCAGGGCGGAAAGCACCAGCACCAGGATGTACAGTTCAGGTACCAGCGGCTTGGGGGCAATTCAGAGATGAGGGCGGGGCGTCCTTCCCATGCCGCGTGCAGAAGCACTGATACCTTTGACTCGGAGTCAGAAAGTGGCTCAGAAGAGTCAGGCTCTGGATGTAAAATCTTGGAGGGTATTCAGGTGATTTCTTTCTGTTATTTTCTCATTTTTCTTTATGTACAAGCATGCTATGTCATAAAAATGGGTGTCTAAATGGTTCTAGAAGGGCTTTTTCAGTAAGTAGAAAATAGAACTTCTAGGAAATTAAAGCACGGGGACATGTTTAAATAGTACTTCCTTTCTTTCTCAGTGGTACATAAAATAGCTGCGTGTTTTCAGTATGATTCACGGAATCTTGATTCAAAGAAGTGAGATGGAGAATAACAGACAGTAATGTGGCACCTCGAGATGACTGTGGAGGACGTGGGAGAAGTCAAGGCTGACCTCAAGATTCCAGGGATGGCGGGAGGATGGTACATTCAGGAGCCAGGATTAGGTCTGCGGGAGGAAGAAACAGGACTTTGGGTTGCACGTTTGTGTGAGAAGTTGCTTTGCTCTAGACGAGCATATTTGTTACATGAGAGTGAAGGGAGGCATGAGAGGTGATATCCATGCGTAAAAGCGTTTTCGATGTCAAGCTGAATTCCTTGCATGTCCAGCAGAGGACACATCTGCTTCTGTGTTTGTCTGGGATTATCACTGTGGATTCTCTGTGGAATAGAAGGATAGGTCTCCTTCGCATCTAACTGATGTCTGTGAAGTAGGTGACACCTCATCTACGTGTGATGACGTTTTTCCTTAGTAAACTAACTGCTGCCATCAAGGCAAAGCTGTAGTGTTTTAAGAGCAGGCGTCTGGCCTCTGATCTCTGCACTTGGAATCTCAGCTGTACCTAACATTCGAGTGGCTTGACTGGACCTCGCCTCTGTGGGTCTCGGGGAAAGCTGACTCCCTCCTCTCTTCCCTCTTATTTTACTCTTCTTGGATCTCTGTTGTCAGACTTCCTTCCAAGGCCATGAAGTTATAAATTAAGCTGTTGGGGGTGCACTGTCCAGAATGTTTGAAAGATGTGAGAGCACAGCTCTTCACCTCTTGGTTCTCAGTTTCACTTTGAATACAAGGAAAGATGTTTGTCTTAATTTAGCAAAAGAACTTGCATTTGTACTGTTAAAAATGCCCATTTCCCTATCAGTTGACCCAGCAATCCCATTACTGGCTGTATACCCGAAGGATTATAAATCATTCTACTATAAAGACACATGCACATATATGTTTATTGCAGCACTGTTTACAATAGCAAAGACTTGGAACCAACACAAATGCCCATCAATGATAGACTGGATAGAGAAAATGTGGCACATATTCACCATGGAATACTATGCAGTCATAAAAAAGAATGAGTTCATGTTCTTTGCAGGGACATGGATGAAGCTGGAAACCATCATTCTCAGCAAACTAACACAGGAACAGAAAACCAAACACCGCATGTTCTCACTCGTAAGTGGGAGTTGAACAATGAGAACACATGGGCATAGGGAGGGGAACATCACACACTGGGGCCTGTTGGGGGGTTGGAGGAAAGGGGAGGGAGAGCATTAGGGCAAATACCTAATGCATGTGGGGCTTAAAATCTAGATTACGGGTTGATAGGTGCAGCAAACCACCACGATACATGTAACAAACCTGCATGTTCAGCACATGTATCCCAGAACTTCAAGTAAAATTTAAAAAAGCCCATTTCCCAAGCAAATGGCCAAAAAAAAAAAAAAAACATGAATGCAGTTTTACTCATTAGCATATCTGAAATATACTTTGAAAATAGCCTTCATTATTCTATTGGTTCAGTTCACTTATTGCTTGATTCAAATATTTGAGCATTGGAAAATATGTCATTATGAGTCTGCCGGTGTCCTGTCTGGCACAATTAACTGGAGCTTTTAGTTCAATGAAAGTAATTGAATGAAGCTACTCTTATTATATAGCGTTCAGTTTTACAGGAACTGCATTTCCTGTGATTTTAATAGCTATTGCCTTCCAAAGAAGAAATGCTAATTTAATAAATGTTTAAAATTGCATTCACATATTAAAATGAATATTTTATAGTGCAGGCTTCTGTGAAAAATCAGTAAATAGTTAATAAGCATTGTATGTATATCACATCTGCAATCGGAACATTAATATTAAATCCTCACTTGGGCATAGAGCACAAGCGTTGGTAGTGAACAGTAATGAAAAGGAGATGAAGCATATAAATTAAAGAGGTGCATGTGTGTGTGTGTGTGAAAACAGTTGCAGAGGCATGTGCAGTACCAGACTGAGACCCACACTTTAATAACCTGGCCTGAACAGTAAAGTTCACTGTGAAATGAGTGCTTTGGAATTGACATTTGCTGGCTAATAATGTCAAGGCTGGAGCAATATCTCACAACAGTCAAGGCTACAATTGTTGTCATCTTTTAACAGCCTAAGTATGCAACAGCCAGGTTCAATGTTAGCAAATCTTCCACTTTAATAAACATTCAAAGCAGGCCTGGTTCATTGGTAGAAGACCTTGACCCACTTGGGATGGAGCTGGGACATTTGCATGGGAACTTTTTGCTGTTAGCATTTGTCATTTCCTACCTGAGGATGGACTGACTCTGAAATAGGTTGTTACTGTCCTTCAATTAGACAAACTGTTTGACTCATCCCAAGTTACCCTGGGAGGCTGCCTTTTGTGTGCCTGAGCTAGACAATCTCTTACAATAGCATTAAAATATAGCTGGATTAATTGAAATAGGCTCTGGAGAAAAATAATAGTCTTTAAAGCACTATGGAGAAATAAAACCAACATGCCTCAGGTTCATTTTCTGAAAACATTTTCAATAGGGAGAAAGATGAATGAAATTGAGAAGTGCTACTTGTCCCCTTTGTAAGTAGAGCTCACATTGATTTTGGAGGGCTTGAAACTTGCGACAGAGAGAAATGTGGTTCTCTCTGAGGTAAGATGTGTGAGGTTCATGCGTGCTTCCTCATGAAAGCCATGGATTCCTGCTGGATTCCTGCTTGATCCAAGTGTTCTTGCTTGATCCTTTTTTTTTTTTTTTTTTTTTTTAAACAATTGCTGCTATAGATCCATGTTATTCTGACAAAAGCCATCTGGAGTGCCATGCACTTTGTCCTGCTTGGGAAGGAAGCTGTGTGTATTCATTCATTCTCACACTGCTATGAAGAAATATCTGAGATTGGGGAATTTATGAAGAAAAGAGATTTAATTGGCTCACGGTTCTGCAGGAAGTATGGGAATAGCATCTGCTTAGCTTCTGGGGAGGTCTCAGGGAGCTTCCAATCATGTCAGAAGGTGGAGGGAAGCAGGAGTCTCACATGGCAAACACAGGAGCAAGAGAGAGTCGGGGGCGGGGGGAAGGTACCACACGCTTAACTTGGTCTTGTGAGAACTCACTCACTGCTGTGAGGACAACATCAAGTTATAAGGGGTCCTCCCCCATGGCCCAAATCCCTCCCACCAGGCCCCACCTCCAAGGATGGGGATCACAATTCAACATGAGATTTGAGCGGGGACAGACATCCAAATTATATCCGTGTGGTAACAAGATGACCTTTGAGTTGGGTCTTGGAGGATATGTAGGAGAGTTCTCCAGGTGGCTGAGAGGAGGCAGCTGTTTTGGAGAGAGTAGGGCTTTGGGGGAACTGACAAGCTGGGGAACAGCAAGTGTGTGTGAGGCTGCCTGGGACGGGGATGGGGAAGCAGGCTGGGCCTGGGTGAAGGGCTGAGTGCTGGGGGAGGGTGGCAAGAGTTTGGACTTCATCCTGAGGGGACGTGGGCCTTGAGTGCTCGGGTTATGTTTGTACACTACCCACTCATTCGCCTGAGACAGCCCCTCCACACCCCTCCCTGGACCACCATTGATGCCCAACCGCTGCCAACGTGTCCGGAGTCAAGTCTTACCCGCTCCACTCACTCACAGAGGTTCATTCTGGCATTTGGATGAGCACTGGCCAACTGCCAGCCTGGCTCTGAGATCCCTCGCTGTCTGAAGTGTTGTGGTCCCCAGCACAGCCCCAGGGGGCAGGCACCCTCTCCATTCTGTCGCACCTTAGAGGGACCTGAGACCACACAGCTGATGTGGCGGTCCTGCGACCCAGCGCTGGTGAGCGCGGCTCGGGATGTCACCCAACTCAGGAGGGCCCGCTGCCGGCCAGACTCCTAGAGTGGTCACGGAATTTTCTAAAAGGGACATTTAATTAGCGCCGTAACTGAAGGCTCCTTGCCCTGGACCCTGGCTCATACCCAGGCTTTCGTTTCCTCGTCCAGCTGCGTGTCGTCAATGCAAGAGCACCCGCCAAGGTGGCTCTAGTCCCACCACTGCTGTGCCGGGTCTCTAGTCTCACAGCGCTTTACTCTTACCTGTTTTCTTCTCTCCCTGGAATATATGTCCTGCTGTTGACTGTTCCCATTGTCTGACTGTAAGCACCATTTTCTCTGTAAAGCCATGTTTGGGCTCACTCCAGCATCCTTCACAGCCCACGCTTTAGAATGGACTCTGCTCTTTGGGCTGGACACAAAACCAAGTGAGGCACTTGCGCTTGGTGCTCCCTGTGCATTTCTCTCTGCTGTGCTCTCCAGGGTAGAACCGTGCTCTTTAGTCATGTATTTTCTAGCTGGATACCTTGTAGACACTCAGTAGGGATTACTGGGGGAATGAATGAATTCACCCACCAGAGCTCAGCGACTGTTGAGGATGCTACTGCTCAGATATGAGAAAACTGGAATAAAATTTGAATCCTGCTTTATTGCAACCTTTGCAGATGTTTAGTCTATTAGCATGGTAGTTAACGTGAGCAGACTAAATTAGAATTGTAATGTTACCGGAGGAGGCATCGACTTCATCAGTTCTCATCATTTACCTCTATTATATGCAACTAGAAAGATGTAGTCTCTGCTCTCCTCTGACCCAAATATTGTGAACTGCTTTGAGACTCAACGTTTAAAAGACAGTTTAAACTGAGCAAAATTAAGAGAAGTAAGTGCAATACTAGGATTGGGTGTGATTCAATGTGTAAGGTCTTCATGTAGTGTTTGAGGTTAGATTTTGTTTTCCCTTTTCCATGGAATTAAAATTTTGTTGCTTTCTTTTAGTGACTTTTCCAACTCATATTGTAATTTGCGCTGTTTAAGAAGTCAAGATCTTCCACTTAAATGAGGTTCATCAACAAGCTTTATTCTGAAGGTTGACTAGGACAGCCTCAGGTTTGGACCAAAGTTTAGGGCCGGGAAGTTTGAGAGGGAAGAGCATATTTGTATGTCCTGCAGATGGCATTAGCTGGAAAGGACAGGGCACTGCTTTGTGGAGCAGGTGTGCCATGATTGTGAGGCCTCCCCTACCTTGTGGAACTGTGAGTCCATTCAACCTCTTTTTCTTCATAAATTACCCAGTCTCAGGTATTTCTTCATAGCAGTATGAAAGTGGACTAACACATGGCCAACTCTAGATCTTTCTATAAAACAATGCAAGACAGGCCTGTATTCTTCAAAGATGCCAAGGTCATGAAAGACAGTCTGAGGAGCTGTTCAGGTGAAAGGAGACTCAGGAGGTCTGACATCTAAATGTGGTGTGAATCCTGAACCGATCTTTTCT
Organism: Rhinopithecus roxellana; assembly: GCF_007565055.1. Taxonomy (NCBI): domain Eukaryota; kingdom Metazoa; phylum Chordata; class Mammalia; order Primates; family Cercopithecidae; genus Rhinopithecus; species Rhinopithecus roxellana. Next base: position 53,062,074 of record NC_044565.1, on the reverse strand, counting down.
TGAGTGAAAAATGCTATAAAGCACATTTTTGGGACAATTACAAAAGTGGAATATGGACGGTAGAATAGATGAAAATACTATATCCGATGAATATCCTGAATTTGGCAATCATCTGTGATTATGTAAGAGATGATGTTTCTGTTGTGAGGAAATACACCCTGAAGTATTAAATAGATCACATGTCTTCAGTATGAAGGACTAAAGTACCAAGAGGCAAAGGTGCATGATGGAAGACACCTTCTCCCAAAGACTTCAGAAAAAATATGTACTTAATACAGATATTGGCCTGCAGAATCCGTGTCTGTCAATGCCCTGCCTTTTCTTGTCTGAAGAAATGTCAGATTTTCAACTCTTTCAACCTCTTCTTTCCCTACTTTCTTTCCATCCTCCTGCTCAGTTCATTAAATTAGCAGAGATTTACTGAGCAACTGTTACATGCTTGCTGAATTGAACACATGCACATATTGAGAGCTGACTCTTGGTTTAGCGCTGTGGTTAGTTATGTCAGGGTGTCAAGGAACACGTCAAAGAGACCGTTGAGGTAAGGCTTGAGCTGGGGTTTGGAGGATGAGCCATCGTAAGAAAGTGAGGAAGGGAATTCCAGGTAGAAGGGAGCTAGGGGGGCACAGGTATGGTGCAGGGAAGGATGGCTTGGACTAGGAAGGCAAGTAGGTCTTGGAGCGTGAATGCCACTGTGCTAGTAGGTTAAGGAGTTTGGATGTCTTCCCAAGGCTGTGCCTACCTCCTTAAGGGTTTGAATGGTGGGGAGTGATCGGGTGTGCTAGGATTATTCACCTGTTCAGTTAACAAATATTTACTGAGCATCTGCTATGTGCCAGGCATGGTTCTAGGCTCTGGGAATTCATTAATGGAGAAACAAGCTGACATCCTTGCCCTTGGGTGGCTTCTCACCTTCTGCTGATGAAACAGAAACACAACACACATCATCAATAAACTGTCTAGGGATTACATATACTGCTGTGAATAAAGTGTGAAGGGAAAGGGAAAGGACAGGGCGCCCCTCTTGGGAGTGACAGGGCAGAGGGACGATTTGAGCTAAGACTTGACAGGAGGCTGCCCTGTGCTGCTCCCAGTTTCACAGAAATAAGGTATTTGCAAGAACTCACATTTCCTGAGTGCGCTTGGATAAGGTATGAGATGAGAAATAAATTGGTGTAATGACATGGTGCCCCCTGTGTGCCTAGTCATCCTGCTGCATCCAAAGTTACTTTTGTTTTGGGCGACTTTCCAGGTCAGGGTGGAGGCTCTGCAATGTATCTCATTGCAGTGCCCCAGGGTGGTGGGAGCTGGGTCACACCGTAGGCGGTTCTTGTTTGCTGTGTGTTCTGTGTCACAATTTCTTCTGTGCCCTCATTACGAGGCTGGGTCCTGTATTCTTGTCATTGTCCTTTGAGTACTATTCCAGAGATAATAGGATGCACACACACACACACACACACACACACACACACACACACACAGTGTCTTTATCTTAGAGGCCAAAGTTATGGAAAATGTGTCTCAACAACCAGAGTTCAGTGATACTAAAGGAATCAACTAGACTTTCAGAATTCCAACCCCTAGACAAAATACAGGTACCATAGACCATTTTCTGTTTCCATGACCAGTTCTGCTAAGATCTCATTTCTTCTCCTTAAGAACGTGATTTCAGCTCATAGGAAAACTCCTTAAAATAGGTAGAAACATTTTGTGTGGTTGCATGTATAAAGTTGGAGGGCTATTTTCATACCTTAATTTCCACAAAGATCAAAAACCTGGTAGTTTGCATCATATACAATATATTAATGGTACAAGGTAGGTGTTTTTAGTTTGACATTTCTGAAGTGACATAGAGAGCTTGGGAGAAATACCTATTTATATACTTCAGCCTGCATTCACTTCCAAATACTTGAGAAAAGATCAAAAAAAGAAAACCTAAAAAAGAAATTTTGTATCATAAAGATAGTTTATGGGATATTTGTATTATAAAGATAGAATTGGAATAGTTCTAAGGGAATTACAGGCAGTTCTGACTTAGTTTGACTTAGGATTTTTGACTGTATGATGGTGCAAAAGCTTCAGGCGTTCAGTAGAAAGCCGTAGGATACTTGGAATGCTGGGCAGTGACGGCCTCAGCTCCCTGTCAGCCACGTGCCCTCTGCAGTGGACGGAGGTGCCAGATAACTTTTCCCGCCTCCAGGCCAGCGTAAGTGTTCGAGCACGTTTAAGGTAGGGCTGCGCCATGTTGTTCAGTGGGCTGGGTGTATTCAATGCATTTTCCACTTAAGATACTTTCACCTTAGGACATGTTCATCAGGATGTGACCACGTCCTAATCTGAGGAGCAGATATCTGCATGTCATCTTACTTTGTGTTCTAGTTGTGCTTTGTTGTTATTGTTTATAGATTAAAAAACATGTGAGTCCTCCTTTATTGCAACCCCAAAGTAAACCACCACAAGGCTAATTTTCATCACAGCTACTCTCATCCTGCTCAGAGGTTCCAGCAGGAACGGCTTTGTGATGCTTGTTGAATAGCAGTTTTCATTAGGCTTTAAAGAGTGTCTTCAAAAAACCAGAGGTGGCTCCTTTGACTTGCTTGTTCCTCTAAAGCAAGCCCTTATTTTGTCAGGTTTTAGGAAGGCCACCTACAGTTAGGAAGTGGATTAACCTTCTCTGCCTGCCAAGGCACTGGGAGGGAGGGAGAGAATTATTTTTGCTGCTTTTCAGAGGGGAGTGCAAGTCATAGAGTAGAAGAGGCTGCATTTGAAGTGAGGCTTCTTGGAGGTGCCTGAGTTTCCTCCTGCTGTTTCTCCGAGGAGCCGGTGTTTTCCTGACCACACTCAGAGAACCTGATCGGACTCCTTGTATCCCAGTGTTCCTAATGGATTTTCTCTTCTTCCTTTGTCCTGTAGGTGGATTCCAAAGGAAAAGAACCTTGTCACTATGATGGCATACCCCCCAAAACACAGGATTCTGTTTATTATGCCAAAGAAGAAAAGAAGAAAGCATTGGCAGAACCTTTAGTCCAAAGGGGAGCAGGTGACGTGCAATTTCATTCTACTGTAAGCAGTTCGAAACTTTACCAGGTTAAGAACATGGGATTTTTTTTTTTTTTTTGGTCAGAAAAATTTTATACTCCAGAAGTATTATTTGGTTTGTAACTATCTGCTTTATTAATAAAAGGTTCAGCTTGTAGGTAGGTCAGTAGTTGGCAGAGCAGAAAAACAAAATTTCACTGCTGAAGGCAATGGGATTCTCTAATTAGGGGGCCTCCAAGATAAATACAGTGTTAAAATCAGCTTACACCAGGACTGAGTATCTTCTTTCCTAAAGACTGATGACATAGAAAACAACAAATAAATCTATCTTTTGGGAGGAACATGAACATAAAAGCCACCTGGATTGTTTAGGTGTATTTTTTTGAGTATAAGAGACATGTAAACGATGGATCTTCAGAGCTGGTTTTAAAATGAGATAATTTGGAAAGTGCTCCTACATCTATTTTTACCACTCTGCTGCTATTACTAACTCTCACTGAGCTCTTACTGGGTGCCCAGCTCCGAATGAGGCACATTCAGGTCCCGTCTCATTTATGAGTGTGGTGGATACTTAGACTGTGAGTCGTGTGGCTGGTTATGGAGGAGAAAGCAAGGTGGTGGGAGAGGTTTGCCTGCACCTCTCTGCAGCAGCTGAACATTTTTGGAAGTCGTTTTTCCTAAACACCCTTCCTCCCCTCTTGGCTTCTTCTTTTCTTTTCTTTTGAGATGATGCCTTGCTCTGTCGCCTAGGCTGGAGTGCAGTGGTGTGATCTCAGCTCACTGCAACCTCCACCTCCCGGGTTCAAGTGATTTTTGTGCCTCAGCCTCCCAAGTAGCTGGGACTACAGGCACCTGCCACCACACCCGGCTAATTTTTGTATTTTTAGTAGAGACAGGGTTTCGCCATGCTGCCCAGGCTGGTCTTGAACTCTTGACCTCAAGTGATCCACCTGCCTCAGCCTCCCAAAGTGCTAGGATGACAGGCGTGAGCCACCGTGCCTAGCCCCCCCTTGGCTTCTGTTATCTTCTAACACCTCTCAGGTTTTGTCCTCTTTGCACTCTGATCTCTTGGCTCCCCCTGTTGCTCCTCTCTCTACTTCTCAGCTATAAATCTGGACCTTCCCTAGAGCTTCCCCCTGGTCCTTTACCTTCCTGGCCCTTCCCACCCCACAATGAATGCATGGGCCATGGGGAGGCGAGGCAGGTGCCTGAGTACCTGGGCGGGAGTGTGGCCTACATGCTCATGCATGTAGGGTTAGAGTTACGGTTAGGGGTATGGGGTTACGAGGCTACGAGGCAGGTGTGTGAGCATGTAGGCAGGAGAGTGGACAGGCAGCTCTCAGACCAAAACCTGCTGAACCCACTCTACCTGACATATTACTATATATCAAGAATAATAGAAAATTTCATCACTGTATATAAAACCTCTTCCTTGGCAATGTACATCCCACACAAGCAGCTGGGGCTGCCCAGCACACAGGCCTTCCATCTAGGGGGCAGCCTGGTACTAGAATGTGGCTTTGCAGTTCAGATCCTAGCTGTGGCCCTCACTGAGCATGGAACTATGGGCCAATTCCTTACTGACCATAGGCCTAGTAAGTTTGTTTGGGGATTGTCACGAGCTTTAAATATCAAATGCCTGGGACACAGTGGGTTCCCAGTGAATGTTATTTCCCCACCCCTTTCTCTCACCTTCCAACCTGTCACCCACAAGAGTAGGGACCCCTCTGGCTCAGTTCAGGACTCTGGGGACGGTTTTCCTGGGGATAAGGGCTGGGAAGGGGGAGAAGGCCCAGAATGGGCCAGGTGAGGGGTGAGGTAGGTCCAGGACTCTTGGCCGAGAAATGAATGGGGCTGCGATTAGAGTTTCTGGTTTTGGACGATGGAGCTTGCCAGTGGCCACAGTTCTACCTTCTCAGATGGTGAAGGAACCAGCCGGCTGACTTCTCTTTTTGGATGTTGAAGGAACCGGCTGGCTGACTTCTTCTCTTTTTCTTCTGCTGTCACCTATTGCTTTCTTCAGGATGAGAATCAACTTTTCAAGAATCCTGGGCTTTTATAAGCATTTAATTATTCCAATTGTGTTGCTAATTAAAATGATTTCTAGCAATCCATTAAGTTGACTACCTCACAGTGTACAATTTTAGCACCTGGTTGTTTGAAGCCTGTTGTTAAATAAGAAGCAATGAATCTGGATTTCCTTTCTTTTTTTTTTAATTTTTTTGTTTTTTGAGATGTAGTTTGGCTCTTGACGCCCCGGCTGGAGTGCAATGACGCAATCTCCGCTCACTGCAACCTCTGCCTTCCAGATTCAAGCAATTCTCCTGCCTCAGCTTGCTGAGTAGCTGGGATTAGAGGCGTCCACCACAAGTCTGGCTAGTTTTTGTAGTTTTAAATAGAGACGGGTTGGCCAGGCCAGTCTCGAACTCCTGACCTCAGGTGATCCACTTACCTCGGCCTCCCAAACTGTTGGGATTACAGGCGTGAACCACTGCACCTGACTGCAGCTGCGTTTTCTTAAAATTTATTCGATTACTTTGCTGTCCAGTGGGGTTACTTTGCATGTATTTCTTTCTTTTTTTTTTTTTTTTATTATACTTTAAGTTCTAGGGTACATGTGCATAACGTGCAGGTTTGTTACATATGTATACTTATGCCATGTTGGTGTGCTGCACCCATCAACTCGTCAGCACCCATCAATTCATCATTTATATCATGTATAACTCCCCAATGCAATCCCTCCCTCCTCCCCCCTCCCCCCTCCCCATGATAGGCCCCAGTGCGTGATGTTCCCCTTCCCGAGTCCAAGTGCATGTATTTATTTCTAACGGAATTAACTGGACACAGGCTTTCCCTGTGCTTCATCTCGTGGTGGGCACAGTAATCACATGACTTTCTGTGACTACTGACTACTACTGTGGTGGGCACAGTAATCGCATGACTTTCAGGGTCCAGGACCTTCCTGGAGACAGAGACAAAAGCAAATGGGGCTAAAATCGAGGCCACCACACTGAACACCTTGGCAGATGCAAACAGGGAGGGCGAGAGGGAAGCAGGGTGAGGCGGACGGGGTCTGGGACCCTGGGCAGGTGACGTGCCCGAAGCTCCAGGATGCCTGGCTTCATAACTTGGGTTTGGGTCAGGAAATATGCAGTGGACTCCAGCTTCTCCATGGGTTTCAATGTTTGTCCGTGTGATTTTCCCCCAGAAGGTGACGTGTATAAAGCACCAACTCCTAGCAAGGAAACCCAAGGGGCGCTGGACGTCAAAGAGGACCGCAATGTGCAGCTGGAGGTGCCTGTGGACCAGGTGGGTATCGGGGGTCTGATGTCCATGCTGCCTTCACTCCATCCCAACAGCTCCTGCCTGCCTCAGCATCATCCTTAACCCTCTCCCTGCAAATTCTCTCTGGACTCTAGAATGTTCCGTGTTCCTCCTAGTTAGAGACTGCTCATCTCAGATCCTTTGTCAAGCATTTTCCTGTCTTCCCACCGCCCCCACAGCTTCTGCTGGAGAGACGCCTTTTAACACTTCACTGTGTGTGACTGCAAATTTGGCTTCATCATTATTTGATGATTGTGTCTGCCCCCTCACTAAGCTACTAACTCCGTAAGGAAAGCAGCTGGCTGCCTCACTCACCATTGGGCCCTGTACCTTGCAGAATTCCTGGCATGGAGGAGGCCTTAGTCGTTTTTTGTGGAGTGACGACTGAATAATGGAATAAACAGTGTGATCAGATGTCATGATTATGAAACCTTGAGCCTCTGTTTCCTTATCCATAGGTGGGGATGCTGTCTCTGTGCAGGTGTGTGTGTGGCCTGAGTGTGCGACCGGCACTGGCGCCTGGTGGACGCTGGGGCACTGTTCCCTCCTCCTGGCCTCAGGGAGGAGTGGGGAGCAGGGTTCTGAGAAGGGGTGGGGTCAGGCCAGGGTTCCAGCCCAGCTGTGCACCTGGGTGAGTCTCCAGCACTGGGGCAAATGGCAGTTTGTGCTCAGTTATCTCCTAAAATAAGCGCCTTGTCTTCACTACCCACCTGAAGGCAAAACAAATATACTTCCAATTCTTGGTTTTGGAGCAACAAAGGTATATTCTCTAAAAGGTCAGTATTAGCATCAGGGTTCTGTTTTGATTCCTCTGAAACAGGAGGCTCCACCCCTGCTGTTGTAATTGTGAAGCACCATATTCTGGTATCCAGCGAACTTCTCCACCCCTTTGTCCGAGAGGATCACTCTTAACTTTGGCACTTTGTTTTCTTAACTTCTGCTGTATTTCTTATTTTCTGTGATACATTTGAAAAATGTTACAGACTGCATCTCAATATTCTAGCTTTCCACTTCCTTTTTTTGGCATTTTGAGCAACTTTCCTATGAGTCCTGTCGTATTTTCTAAATTTCTAGTAATATTATTTTCTCTTTTCCTGGACACGACAAAAGTGACTGAAAGATTTCATTTTCTTTGAAAATCCAAAGTAACAGTTGAAATATTTCATATTGCCCATTTCAGAGTTTTCTAGTGATAAGGAAACTAGGACATTTTAGGCTGTTACTTGTTTGCCAAATGTACCCTTGTCACTAGGATGTTACTGTGGCTTTCTGGGTTGTAGACTGAGTGTGTCCAACACAAATTTTCAACACAGGCAGAATCCTCAGATGACAAATACTGTTGTCATAACTTTGCGTATAATAAACATACTCATAAGTTTTGGTTGCCGGTGATTCTGATTTCCGTCGTCTTTGAGGCTGTGGAGTGAATTTGGTTACCCCACACTAATGTGAGGTGAGAGGAGGGAAGAGGGCCGGCAGGTCCCTGGGATGCTCCACCCAACAGCCATGGAAGAGGAAGGGCTTCCAGAAAGAATTTTCTGTGCAGCAATTCTCCACGCCAGGTGGGGCGAAGTCTCAGTGAGCAGAACTTTCTCGCTGTCAAGCGACAATATTAACACAGGTCCTGTGGCTTTGAGCAACACAGACAGAGACTCTCAGCCATTGTCTGTGGACAGGAAGACCCCCTGAGGGTGAGCTAGGTCACCTGTCCTCCCTCTGCATTCTCTGCACATGGCGAGAGCAGAAAGAGTGGCTGTTAGCTGGGATGCTGGGGACAGCTGAGTGCCGGGAGGACCCTTACTGCACAGCACACCCGGGGAGGACGTTGACTCACCTTGTCTCCCACTCGCCAGGTCCTGACACGCACTGGGTGTTTCACAAAGGCGTATGCAATCTGCCAGAAGTGGATACAAGGAAATCCCATGTGCTTAATCAACAGAGGCAAGGCATGAAGCTCAGGCCATGTAGACAGAGCGGTGTTGCCCAAACTGCATTCTGCATCTTTGAAAAAGCACACGTGGGAAGCTCCGCCTCATCTCTCTCCTTGGGAGAATCACAGTGCATATGAGTGCATTGTTTCAGAGAAGTCCTAGAGTTAAAATTATATGTAAGCTTTTGGTTAATCCTAATTATTTCCCCAGGAACGCTTTCTTGCTGGGACTCTTCGTGACACACAGTTGAGGCCTTGCCTGTGTGCAGTTGTCCAAGGACCTCGTTCTTTCCTATGGAGCAGGGACATAGAATGTGGTTTGTGCAGACCCTCTGTTCCTGGGACAATCATGGACTGGGTGGGGGGCTGCGTCCCAGTGAGCCAAGCCTGGAGAACTGTGTGTGAGGGTGGCTGGCTGTCCGGCCCCACTCTGGGCTTGTGCTGCCTGCTGGGCAGCCTCTTGGCTCTGCGTCAGGGTGACTGGCATCCCCATGGACACAGGGAAGGTGCATATATCTGTGCCATCAGAACTTTCCAGGCCATTAGTGAAGGACGGTTTGGCCCTAATATTATGTCTTCATGGTGCTGACTTCTTTACTAATCTGGAATACTGTCTCCTGTTTTTGAGTAATTGATTTTAACTTTGTGGGTTCACCTGAGCATCTTACATGCTGTTTCTCACTGTGTCTGCAGTATTATGCTTTCTCCCGCGTAGTAGCACCATAAAGATAAAATATTACAAAATATAACATCCCAACTAGTAAATATGTGAATTTGGAGTCAAGCCTTCTAGGTTGAAGAAGGGAACCCCAAGAATGCAGAGTCCTCCAAATCCGAGGCCATCGCTTCGTGGTCAGTGACACTAACAGCACAGCATCCGAGCATCCGTGGAGGATGTCCAATGTGGGAGGATGCTTCGATTTTTCTGTGGCACCTTCAGTATCTGTTATACTCAACTCCCACTGTTAGGTTTGGATAAATGAGGGATATGGCCTGTCCTTGGCCCCTGTGATTTCATATGATCTTTACGATTTGTGATGATAAATAAGACTTTGACTCTGCAGCCCCCTTTCCTGTCACCTTTCCTTTATTCCAGTGTCTAGGAGCTTCTCCCAGTACTTGTAAGTCAGTTCTGGAACCTCTTGTAGCTGTGTAGGGGAGGACAGAATGGAGCACGGCCTCACTGAGTGTGGGCAGCGAGGGTTGGAGGCTCAGCTGGGAAACCAGGTCGTTGGTGGAGTTGGGTGTTGGTCTTCCTGACAGTGCAAGATGACTGTTCATAGTTCATTTTGACCTGCACTTGGATTTCTAGAATGTTCTCATTTTTCCTGTTCAGCCTTCAATTGTTTTCTTATTAATTTACTCACAAAACAACGCATACTTTTAATCATACAAGTCACTTTTCTGTCCTCCAGCTTCCGTCACCTGAGTCTCTATCAACGGACACAGGGATTTCTGCAGAGCCCCTGGCTTACCTGCGGGTGTTGGAGATTCACACTGGCGTCTCAAGGCTCCTGGCTGTTTTGAAAGCTCATTCTTGTAGCACAAACTTGACATGGAGACCCTCACAGAGTTCTGTGGGTGCCCATCTGTGGCTCATGAGAGAATCAAGATTGGGGTTCTGCATTAGGGAAGCGGTACCTTGAGTTAATCCAGTGATCTCAGTTACCTGGGTCATAAAAGTGCGGAAGCTTCAGAGTCACTGAAACTCATTTGTCCTGAACTAAGTGGTTGTGAATAGGATGGAAGGCTTAGCTTGTGGGAATTGCAACGGGAGCAAGAGGGACAGCGTGTCGGGGTGGAAGCTGTGGGGCGTGGCCGACTGTCAGAGAGAAGGCGATTCCCTGGTGGTTGTGGCATGAATTATCGCCAGGATTTAATGACCCCTTCCGCTTTTTTTTTCCCTCCTAGGCTGCATTCTCTACTTTCTTGAGTTTTCTTTTTTTTTTTTTTGAGACGAAGTCTCGCTTTATCGCCCAGGCTGGAGTACAGTGGCTGGATCTCAGCTCACTGCAAGCTCCGCCTCCCGGGTTTACGCCATTCTCCTGCCTCAGCCTCCCGAGTAGCTGAGACTACAGGCGCCCGCCACCTCGCCCGGCTAGTTTTTTATAATTTTTTTTAGTAGAGATGGGGTTTCACCGTGTTAGCCAGGATGGTCTCGATCTCCTGACCTCGTGATCCGTCCATCTCAGCCTCCCAAAGTGCTGGGATTACAGGCTTGAGCCACCGCGCCCAGCCGAGTTTTCATTTTTAAGAAATTATAATTTGTTTTCAAACTATTTTTTAATCTTTGGTTATAATAGCAGGTAATGTATCCCCTTGGCATCCACCCCTCCCCCACCGTTTCCATCAGCAGAGGGAATTTGTAGATGGGTGGGGGTGCATGGCCTGTGTGCCTGCTGCCTGATAAGCTTTTATTCTTAGAGAGCAGTGAACTTTTAGTTAAAGTCTCGAGTCATTTTACCGCAATGTTAAGGAACAATTTTCTTACAATCTGTGCCAAAAAAATGGCACCCAGATGTTAAAACATTAATGTTGAAATTCTGATTCAAGTACTACATTTTTACAAAAGCAAAGTCTTCTTTCAGTGATAAGATTATATTTATTTTCAAAACTACTTTAAGAAGGTGGGCAAATGTGTACAATTGGAAACCCTGCCGGGCCCGGGACACTCACCTGGAATTCCTTTCTCAGGGAAATAGTCTAGAATTAACTCTGAACATGGCCAATTCCATTTTAGTAGAGCAGGCTGCTTCATCCTTCCCCAGGTGGTAAGTAGGCTGTGCAAACCCCAGGTCTTCAGCTGATGCACGAGAATCTTGGTTTGACTGAAATCACAAAGGATTGGGTCCATTTCTACTCTTCTGAAATTCAGTTATTTTTAGAGAGTCTCAAAGAGTCAGTGCAAAAGGAAAGTATCTTTCCTTGGGTTCTCAAATAGCAACTAGGGCAGTGCCCCCTGCACTGCGCCTCCCAGGGATGTAATGCATTTCCCTCCGGAGAAAGAGATAAGAATAAGTCACCAACCAAAGAGAAACCACAATAATTGGGACTCATTAGGAGAAGGTCATTCTAAACTTGGGTAATCTGTGAATTGTTTAATTAGAAAAAAATCTAAGGAAGCTTTAGGCTTTGGCACTTTGAGCTGTGTAGAGTAACTGAGACGGAGGCCACTTGAGTCCTTGGGGTGTTTGCTTTAATGAATAAATTAAAAGTAGAATTAGCCACTCTATCTGTAAGGATGTTTTGGCTCTAAAGAACGGGAAACTTGAAGAGAAGTGACTTCAATAATCAGGAATATTTCTCAGGCCACGTCACAGAAGAACTTGAGCCTTCTGTGTGGGAGAGGCTCTGGGGTTGGCCCCCTCGAGCCTCGGGGTGTGGCTGGGCACCCCATTCTTCCACCGCCTCCCTCCGCACCTTCGCCTTTGGCCTTGGGCTTGTCGCCTTGTGATCTCGAGGTGGCATGTCCGCTATGGCTGGCACACTGAGATGTTGAATGCTAGGGAGAGGAGAGAGACTGCACCGTTTAAACAGCGAGGAAAGGCTTTCCCAGGGGCCCCTCTGAAAGCTGCCGCGTGTCTCTGCCTGTCTTGTCCCTAGCCAGGGAGAGGCGATTGACCTCTGGTGGTTTAGAGGAATCAACCTTTACTTCTTGTGTCTGGAAAGGGGTTCAGGCTCCCCTGAAATGATGAATAGTATTTGAAAAAAGTTTGAATTTTTGAATTTTTTTTTTTTTTTTTGAGATGGAGTTTTGCTCTTGTTGCCCAGGGTGGAGTACAGTGGCACAATCTCAGCTCACTGCAACCTCTGCCTCCCAGTTCAAGTGATTGTCCTGCCTCAGCCTCCCACGAAGCTGGAATTACAGGCATGCGCCACCATGCCCGGGTAATTTTTTGTATTTAGTAGAGACGGGGTTTCACTATGTTAGTCAGGCTGGTCTTGAACTCCTGACCTCAGGTGATCCACCTGCCTCAGCCTCCCAAAGTGCTGGGATTACAGGCATGAGCCACCACGCCTGGCCAAATGTGGTTTTTTTGTTTTTTGTTTTTTGTTTTGGTGAGAAACAAGGTAGGGAGTGGCTGTGAGCTCGGCAGCTATGGCTGTGGGCTAGGCAGCTGTCAGGGTACAGGATAATATTTAATCTGTGCCATCTGCCCCTTGTTCATCATAGGAGAGGTCCGTCCTCCCCTACCCATATCTCCCCTCCTCCCAGATGCTGGACCCTGTCCCGCTCAGAGCCTCTCAGGAACTGTGTGTCATCAACTGCTTAATAATTCTCTCTCTTTCCTTGGTGTCTTCAGCTTCTCCCATGCCCGAGTCCTCTGGCTGGCATGTGAGCACATTGAAAGCACTCGTGTTATGAGTAAAAACAACTCTTCCTTGGTCTCAGTCCTCTTTGAGCATGTCTCTCTTCCATGCGTGGAGCTGATCTGTAGGGAGTGGCGTCTCCTCACTTTCTCCATCTTCTCCCCTCTTCTTTATCTCTTCAGGCTTCTGCCCACAGTGGCACAAAACAGCTCTTCTGCTCCATGCCACCAGACCCAACACGCTCCCCAGTTCTCATCGCACAGGACCTTCACCACCCATTGGCGCTCCCAGCCACTCTCTTTTCCTTGCAATGCTCTCTTCTCTGGCAAGGGAATCTTGTCAAACGAGGCTCCTGACTTCCCTTTTCCCTCTGGCCACTCGTTGTCCTTCTCTTAGGCTTCTGGTCATCTCGCTGGCCATCAGATGCTGACATTCAGCAAGGATGAGGGGTAGGGCATCTTCTCCTCTCACTCTGGACGTCCTTTCTATGTGATGTAAAATTCTGTATCACCCCAGCGTCAGTATCTGTGACCTCCAGGAATATACGCACATCTGCTGAATTAACACCTCCCGTAGATGTCCTAAGACACTGAAAGTCAGCAGAGTGAGAATGCAACTCACAGTCTCCATCCCCTGTCCTCAAACCTTCTTCTCTTCCTGTATCCATGCATGAATGACACCCCCATCCATTCAGTAAGACCAAAGAGAAACTGAAGAGGTATTCCTGAGACTGACCTCTTCAACTCTCCCATATCCAAATCATCTGGGACTCTGTAGTCTTACCTCCTAAATGTGTCGGAATCTCTGCACCCCTCTCTGCCTGTGTTACCATCACTCTGGTCCTACTTAGCATCCCCTTCTGGTTAGATTGCTGCTGTCACTCCTGCTTTTCATGCACTGATCCCCAGCAACTCTGAAGCTCCGTGCTTCCTCCTGCAACAGGGCTGTGCACATGCTGCTCCATGCGCCAGGCAGATTTTTCCATCTGTTTTTATATATTAACGTTGTTTCATCCTTCAGATCTTATAGTAACAGTCAATTACCAGAGGATATTTTTGTTGCTCTCCCATGTATGTTAAATACTATTACATTCTCTTTCTGTTCCGTGTACCTCTCCTTGTAGCACCTGTCACAGTTGTTTTGTTTGTGTGACTATTTAATTAATGTGTCTTCCCTATAAGGCTCTCGACTTCTTGAGGGCCTTGTTTGTATTCACAGTCACTCGTGTCCTCTGGCATTGTGGTATTCAGTATGGCAGGTGTCCTCTATGTACTTGCTGAATAAATGAATGAATCAATGATTGACATCACCTCGACTATTCTTTAAAATAACATGTTTTTGATTGACATTATGTCGATTATTCTTTAAAATAATAAGTTGTTATAAAGCTTACTTTTTATGTGGTTTGAGCACTGCCTATAGAGTTTTATTCATTGTGAGTGCTTTTCTACGTAAGCTATAGGAAGATAATGCTCATGCAGACTTGGTCTGAGTTTTCAGAGGGTCTGAGGTCTCGGCTGATGGGGTCGGCCATACTGAAGACATACCTACATGTCTGCCTCGCCACGGAACCCTGTTCTTGCACATTCAAGGTCAGCTGGCAGGGAGCCGTTGGGTCTTTATGGCTCACTACTAATGGCAGTTCTTTTGCTCTGGTCACACAATGAGAATGCACTTCTCGGGGGGCGGAGCAAGATGGCCGAATAGGAACAGCTCCAGTCTCCAACTCCCAGCGCGAGCGACACAGAAGACCGTGATTTCTGCATTTTCAACTGAGACTCCACCTCTGGGGACAGCGCACAGCTGAAGACCAACAGGGGAAACAGCGGGGGCCGGTGCAGACGCGAACGACTCTGTCTGACAGCTTTGGGGAGAGCTGTGGATCTCCCAACTCGGAGGTTGAGATCTGAGAATGGACAGACTGCCGGCTCAGGTGTGTCCCTGACCCCTGAGTAGCCTAGCTGGGAGAAATCCCCCACTAAGGGCAGTCTGACACCCCACACCTCACAGGGTGGAGTACACCCCTGAGAGGAAACTTCCAAAGGAAGAATCAGACAGGTACACTCGCTGTTCAGCAATATTCTATCTTCGGCAACCTCTGCTGCTGATACCCAGGCAAACAGGGTCTGGAGTGGACCTCAAGCAATCTCCAACAGACCAACAGACAGTCCTTCTGACTGTCAGAAGGAAAACTATCAAACAGGAAGGACACCTATACCAAAACCCCATCAGTACGTCACCACCATCAAAGACCAGAGACAGATAAAACCACAAAGATGGGGAAGAAGCAGGGCAGAAAAGCTGGAAATTCAAAAAATAAGAGCGCATCTCCCCCTGCAAAGGAGCGCAGCCCATCGACAGCAACGGATCAAAGCTGGTCAGAGAATGACTTTGACGAGAGGAGAGAAGAAGGCTTCAGTCCATCAAACTTATCAGAACTAAAGGAGGAATTACGTACCGAGCGCAAAGAAACTAAAAATCTTGAAAAAAGAGTGGAAGAATTGACAGCTAGACTAATTAATGCAGAGAAGCTCATAAACGAAATGACAGAGATGAAAACCATGACACGAGAAATACGTGACAAATGCACAAGCTTCAGTAACCGACTCGATCAACTGGAAGAAAGAGTATCAGCGATTGAAGATCAAATGAATGAAATGAAGCGAGAAGAGAAACCAAAAGAAAAAAGAAGAAAAAGAAATGAACAAAGCCTGCAAGAAGTATGGGATTACGTAAAAAGACCAAATCTACGTCTGATTGGGGTGCCTGAAAGTGAGGGGGAAAATGGAACCAAGTTAGAAAACACTCTTCAGGATATCATCCAGGAGAACTTCCCCAACCTAGTAAGGCAGGTCAACATTCAAATTCAGGAAATACAGAGAACGCCACAAAGATACTCCTCCAGAAGAGCAACTCCAAGACACATAATTGCCAGATTCACCAAAGTTGAAATGAAGGAAAAAATCTTAAGGGCAGCCAGAGAGAAAGGTCGGGTTACCCACAAAGGGAAGCCCATCAGACTAACAGAAGATCTCTCGGCAGAAACTCTACAAGCCAGAAGAGAGTGGGGGCCAATATTCAACGTTCTTAAAGAAAAGAATTTTAAACCCAGAATTTCATATCCAGCCAAACTAAGTTTCATAAGTGAAGGAGAAATAAAATCCTTTACAGATAAGCAAATGCTTAGAGATTTTGTCACCACCAGGCCTGCCTTACAAGAGACCCTGAAGGAAGCCCTAAACATGGAAAGGAACAACCGGTACCAGCCATTGCAAAAACATGCCAAAATGTAAAGACCATCGAGGCTAGGAAGAAACTGCATCAACTAACGAGCAAAATAACCAGTTAATATCATAATGGCAGGATCAAGTTCACACATAACAATATTAACCTTAAATGTTAATGGACTAAATGCTCCAATTAAAAGACACAGACTGGCAAACTGGATAAAGAGTCAAGACCCATCAGTCTGCTGTATTCAGGAGACCCATCTCACATGCACAGACATACATAGGCTCAAAATAAAGGGATGGAGGAAGATCTACCAAGCAAATGGAGAACAAAAAAAAGCAGGGGTTGCAATCCTTGTCTCTGATAAAACAGACTTTAAACCATCAAAGATCAAAAGAGACAAAGAAGGCCATTACACAATGGTAAAGGGATCAATTCAACAGGAAGAGCTAACTCTCCTAAATATATATGCACCCAATACAGGAGCACCCAGATTCATAAAGCAAGTCCTTAGAGACTTACAAAGAGACTTAGACTCCCATACAATAATAATGGGAGACTTCAACACTCCGCTGTCAACATTAGACAGATCAACGAGACAGAAAGTTAACAAGGATATCCAGGAATTGAACTCATCTCTGCACCAAGCGGACCTAATAGACATCTATAGAACTCTCCACCCCAAATCAACAGAATATACATTCTTCTCAGCACCACATCGCACTTATTCCAAAATTGACCACATAATTGGAAGTAAAGCACTCCTCAGCAAATGTAAAAGAACAGAAATTATAACAAACTGTCTCTCAGACCACAGTGCAATCAAACTAGAACTCAGGACTAAGAAACTCAATCAAAACCGCTCAACTACATGGAAACTGAACAACCTGCTCCTGAATGACTACTGGGTACATAACGAAATGAAAGCAGAAATAAAGATGTTCTTTGAAACCAATGAGAACAAAGATACAACATACCAGAATCTCTGGGACACATTTAAAGCAGTGTGTAGAGGGAAATTTATAGCACTAAATGGCCACAAGAGAAAGCAGGAAAGATCTAAAATTGACACTCTAACATCACAATTAAAAGAACTAGAGAGGCAAGAGCAAACACATTCAAAAGCTAGCAGAAGGCAAGAAATAACTAAGATCAGAGCAGAACTGGAGGAGATAGAGACACAAAAAACCCTCCAAAAAATCAATGAATCCAGGAGTTGGTTTTTTGAAAAGATCAACAAAATTGACAGACCGCTAGCAAGGCTAATAAAGAAGAAAAGAGAGAGGAATCAAATAGATGCAATAAAAAATGATAAAGGGGATATCACCACTGACCCCACAGAAATACAAACTACCATCAGAGAATACTGTAAATGCCTCTACGCAAATCAACTAGAAAATCTAGAAGAAATGGATAATTTCCTGGATACTTACACTCTCCCAAGGCTAAACCAGGAAGAAGTTGAATCCCTGAATAGACCAATAGCAGGCTCTGAAATTGAGGCAACAATTAATAGCCTACCCACCAAAAAAAGTCCAGGACCAGATGGATTCACAGCTGAATTCTACCAGAGGTACAAGGAGGAGCTGGTACCATTCCTTCTGAAACTATTCCAATCAATAGAAAAAGAGGGAATCCTCCCTAACTCATTTTATGAGGCCAACATCATCCTGATACCAAAGCCTGGCAGAGACACAACAAAAAAAGAGAATTTTAGACCAATATCCCTGATGAACATCGATGCAAAAATTCTCAATAAAATACTGGCAAACCGGATTCAGCAGCACATCAAAAAGCTTATCCACCATGATCAAGTGGGCTTCATCCCTGGGATGCAAGGCTGGTTCAACATTCGCAAATCAATAAACGTAATCCAGCATATAAACAGAACCAAAGACAAGAACCACATGATTGTCTCAATAGATGCCGAAAAGGCTTTTGACAAAATTCAACAGCCTTTCATGCTAAAAACGCTCAATAAATTCGGTATTGATGGAACGTACCTCAAAATAATAAGAGCTATTTATGACAAACCCACAGCTAATATCATACTGAATGGGCAAAAACTGGAAAAATTCCCTTTGAAAACTGGCACAAGACAGGGATGCCCTCTCTCACCACTCCTATTCAACATAGTGTTGGAAGTTCTGGCTAGGGCAATCAGGCAAGAGAAAGAAATCAAGGGTATCCAGTTAGGAAAAGAAGAAGTCAAATTGTCCCTGTTTGCAGATGACATGATTGTATATTTAGAAAACCCCATCATCTCAGCCCAAAATCTCCTTAAGCTGATAAGCAACTTCAGCAAAGTCTCAGGATAAAAAATTAATGTGCAAAAATCACAAGCATTCTTATACACCAGTAACAGACAAGCAGAGAGCCAAATCAGGAATGAACTTCCATTCACAATTGCTTCAAAGAGAATAAAATACCTAGGAATCCAGCTTACAAGGGATGTAAAGGACCTCTTCAAGGAGAACTACAAACCACTGCTCAGTGAAATCAAAGAGGACACAAACAAACGGAAGAACATACCATGCTCATGGATAGGAAGAACCAATATCGTGAAAATGGCCATACTCCCCAAGGTTATTTATAGATTCAATGCCATCCCCATCAAGCTACCAATGAGTTTCTTCACAGAATTGGAAAAAACTGCTTTAAAGTTCATATGGAACCAAAAAAGAGCCCGCATTGCCAAGACAATCCTAAGTCAAAAGGACAAAGCTGGAGGCGTCACGCTACCTGACTTCAAACTATACTACAAGGCTACAGTAACCAAAACAGCATGGTACTGGTACCAAAACAGAGATATAGACCAATGGAACAGAACAGAGTCCTCAGAAATAATACCGCACATCTACAGCCATCTGATCTTTGACAAACCTGAGAGAAACAAGAAATGGGGAAAGGATTCCCTATTTAATAAATGGTGCTGGGAAAACTGGCTAGCCATAAGTAGAAAGCTGAAACTGGATCCTTTCCTTACCCCTTATACGAAGATTAATTCAAGATGGATTAGAGACTTAAATGTTAGACCTAATACCATAAAAACCCTAGAAGAAAATCTAGGTAGTACCATTCAGGACATAGGCATGGGCAAGGACTTCATGTCTAAAACACCAAAAGCAACGGCAGCAAAAGCCAAAATTGACAAATGGGATCTAATTAAACTAAAGAGCTTTTGCACAGCAAAAGAAACTACCATCAGAGTGAACAGGCAACCTACAGAATGGGAGAAAATTTTTGCAACCTACTCATCTGACAAAGAGCTAATATCCAGAATCTACAAAGAACTCAAACAAATATACGAGAAAAAAACAAACAACCCCATCAAAAAGTGGGGAAAGGATATGAACAGACATTTCTCAAAAGAAGATATTCATACAGCCAACAGACACATGAAAAAATGCTCATCATCACTCGCCATCAGAGAAATGCAAATCAAAACCACAATGAGATACCATCTCACACCAGTTAGAATGGCAATCATTAAGAAGTCAGGAAACAACAGGTGTTGGAGAGGATGTGGAGAAATAGGAACACTTTTACACTGTTGGTGGGATTGTAAACTAGTTCAACCATTATGGAAAACAGTATGGCAATTCCTCAAGGATCTAGAACTAGATGTACCATATGACCCAGCCATCCCACTACTGGGTATATACCCAAAGGATTATAAATTATTCTACTACAAAGACACATGTACACGTATGTTTATTGCGGCACTATTCACAATAGCAAAGACTTGGAATCAACCCAAATGTCCATCAGTGACAGACTGGATTAAGAAAATGTGGCACATATACACCATGGAATACTATGCAGCCATAAAAAAGGATGAGTTTGCGTCCTTTGTAGGGACATGGATGCAGCTGGAAACCATCATTCTTAGCAAACTATCACAAGAAGAGAAAACCAAACACCGCATGTTCTCACTCATAGGTGGGAACTGAACAATGAGATCACTTGGACTCGGGAAGGGGAACATCACGCACTGGGGCCTATTATGGGGAGGGGGGACGGGGGAGGAGGGAGGGATTGCATTGGGGAGTTATACATGATATAAATGATGAATTGATAGGTGCTGACGAGTTGATGGGTGCAGCACACCAACATGGCATAAGTATACATATGTAACAAACCTGCACGTTATGCACATGTACCCTAGAACTTAAAGTATAATAAAAAAAAAAAAAAAAAAAGAAAAAAAAAAAAAAAGAGAATGCACTTCTCTACCCACTTTGACTCAGGGTGGCCATGCCACCTGCCTTCCCTGAGACATGTGAGTGGTTCCAGGCAGGTGCATGAAGAGCCAGTGTGATTTCCCACACTGCATCTTCTCTTCCTTTGCAATCAGGAAGCAGGAGGCGCCGGGGCCTCCATCAGTGGGTTTCCTGAGTGGCTGTGGGGACAGGACCCCCCTGGCCAGCCACAGTGCAGCACACATACTTGGTTGGCTTGTTATTGCAGCCTCGTCAGCCTGTCCTTACTGCTACAGAAATATAAAGGAAGTTTGTCCCGGAGAGTCTTTTCTTTGGCCACAGAACCACATTCTTTTCCCCAAGAGCAGAGAGAGGCTCCAGGACACAGATTAGGACAGATCCTTGTCTTCTGCCAGTATGCCATGAAAACTAGGAAATAACCATGGAGAGTGAGAACCCATTGCTGTATGAGGAGTGAGGTCAGGCAGGCTGTGGAGGGCGTCTGCTGATCAGGGAGCAGAGGGCCCTGGGTGGGGTCCTTATGGTGCCCCAAGAATTACAAAAGCACCTGCTGACCAGAGGCCTCTGGAGCACCCACGCCACTCCTTATAAGAAAGAGGTTTCTCCAGCAATTTTACCAAGCAGGTTGACGTTTTGCTGGTGGAGCCAAACGCAAAAACGCGGAGTGGATGCCATTCTGTATTGGGAGAAACTGCAGTGACTTCCCCAGCTCTACCTGTAGAAGTGGTCTAGAAGGTCACACTATTTCACGTGCTCTCTGATTTTTTAAAGGAATTCGACATAAGCAATTGATAAAATGTGGTGTATTTTCTCCCCAGAGACAATCTGAGATAGTTAAAGAAGATGAAGAGATACATGAGAACACCCCTGATTTTGAGGGCAACAAGGTGAGTTCATTTTATTTTGTGTTTAATGGCCTGGATCTAAGGCACCTAACACGCTGAACAGAGCTTACGTTTGGTGGTGAAAGGATCCAAGATCACGAGTCGGTACCAAAGCACAAGCCAGCATGGAATTGGAAGCGAAGGCATTTCCTAGGCAGCTGTGGACATGATCTTGTTTCCTGTGCCAGACAGTTACACGAGTCATTTTAATTGCATCTACACTTATCCTAATTACTTTCCACTGTACTTCTAGTCACAAACCTAAAAACTTTTTCCCCAGGAAGTTTCAAGATGTACTTTTAGCAGTGAACGTCCAGGGAGGTGAAGGAAGGCAGCAGGTGTGCAGGTGGCTGTGTGGAGTGGACACCTGGAGCACTGACTGGCGTGGTTCGCGGTGTGGTGTCAGTAGCCAGTCCCTCCGGGGAGCACAAGGGTGAGGGTGTGCAGTGCTCGTGTGCAGATGGCAGTGGAAGCCAGCACGGGATGCTTGGCAGTGTGGATTCTCACTCTCTCTTCTTCCTATTTGGATGTCCTGGAAACTTCCTCCCTGCAGGGAGCGTGTGCCTGTGGTCCTGTATGAGATTATGCAATTTATCATCCGCATAAAGTACGTGTATCGGGAAAACAGAATTTACTTTAAATGCTCCATTTTTAGCTAAGAAGTAGACTTTGAGGACTTCGTTTTCAGAATTCTGTCTCTGGATCTTTATTTTTGTTTCAAAGTAATCTCTTGTTTTTAAGTTTGGCCACAGTCAGGAAGCTGTGTAAATTGATCATCACACAGGAGGCCGTGTAATGAGCTCCCGGATTCATTAAGTCTGAGAGATGCAATCTGAGTCTATCCTCCAGGGCTGTAAACAGACGGGGACACTCGCCGCCCTGCCAGGAGTCACTTTTTTGTTTTTGTTTTTTGCTCTTAAAGTTGCCCTGCAGCTTCCTGGCTGCCACTTCGAAGAAAGGGGAGGAGTGACCCCTAGGAAGCTTGTGCATGGGTGCTGGAGCCACGCAGGTCACCCCCGGTGCTTGACACAACTTGGAACAGGTGTCTGTTGGAAGAGATACGGGTCCTCAGGAAGTTAGTTCAGGTTTTTTTAGAAAACACCAAAGCAGCTTCTGATCTAAAACAGACAGTCAGAGAGGATACACTTGTTAAACAGCTCATTCTTCCTTCCTTATATTCCTGGATAGTTGTGGAAAGGTATCCTGTCTATATCTGGATGAGTAGGGAAGACTGTTCGATGAAGAGCAAAGACAGTTTTTTATTTCTTTGGCATCCTCTGTCAAGGATAAGGGTATGTTCTGAGAGCAGGAATGAGAACGCAGACGTTTGTCTCAGCGCATTAGGCTAAGAAGGGCAAACAAGCCACTGGCTTACCTTCTTACTTACCCTCGAGGAGAGGGTGCTATTACGCAAATGGTATGTTTCAATAGTGATACAACCTAGGCCCTCTGACTGCAGTGAGTCTATGCTCTCTCCTCAATGCCTTGTGCACACTGGTGGTTGAATTTGTCATCTGTGCTTAACTGACTTGTTATGGAAATCTACTCAGGCTGCTGAGGGCATCCATGCCTATTAGTGACTTGCTAACAGCCAGTAGCAGATTTAATTTCTTAGAGTGAATCAAAATGTCTTTCTTAATGTAAGCACTATCACTGGAATTCAATGGCAAACCCAAGCACCTAGACCTTAGGTATCTGGGCCAAGGATCTAAGCTGCTGGGGAAAAAGGTGATAGGGACAGCCAGACCTTGGCTCTTTTGCCCAAGCATTAATGACGGGAGACAGGACAGGGAGGGCTGGGGAGCAGACGAAGGCATCCCGAGCTTCACTGTGCACCAGGCACTGCGCAGCCGCTCCCATGTACCTGGCCCCGTCTCCACCGCACAGTCGCTCTCTAAGGAAGGCAGAATAAACAAGATTAAAAACAACGAGATGGGGAGTTTAGGTAGCTTGTCGGTGTCACGCAGGAGGTGATGGGGCTTGGACTGGAACCCTGTTTTGAGTGATTTCAAAGGCTGTGTTTTCTTCTTCCAGTGAACCATGTTGGTTATATGTAACTTCCCAGAAGAGGCATTTTCTGTATCAGGCTTCACACTGTGTCCCTCGTAGATACCGCTGCTTGGTTGGCGTTACCTACTGCTTCCAGGGGTGCAGGATGGCTCAAGTGTTTCAGTTCTAACAGCTCCGTCTTTGCTTCTAATATGACTGAAACAAAGCTTTGTTGATGTGAGTAACCCATGGGGTTGAAGGTAATTGGCCCTAAAATTTGGCCCATGTTTTTGAGGGCTCAAGAAGAGCAAGCATTTTATATGCATTATAATAGCTGTAATAACAATTAAAAAGAAGCAGGACTCAATTAGCCCTTCCTGGCCAATAGGCCACAGTGAGCTAACCCTGCTGTCAATGAACTGTAGTTCACCTGACATTTCATTTATATGTTCATGTGACAAATTAATCATATGACATTTATTTGATATTGATTATATTAAAATTTTTAGGCATAGGATTGCTGGCTTGACCTCCTCAAAGACCGAGGTTGTGCCCTGTCATCTTACATGTCATTCAGTGTCTTATATACTGTAGGTGTTTAATAAATATCTGTGGATTTGCTTTCAGTTGCCTCTGATGAAGTTACTTAAATATGTAATCCTGGAGTAAAATGCTAATTACCTTGCAAAGTTGTAAGAAGACATATTATAAACTTTATTTATAAATACGCATTGTTCAGGCACAGAGGCTCATGCCTGTAATCCTAGCAATTTGGGCGGCTAAGGCAGGAGAATCGTTTGAGGCCAGGAGTTTGAGACCAGCCTGGGAAACATAGTGAGACCCTGTTTCTACAAAAAATTAGCAAAACAAAAAAAGGTAGCCAGATGCAGTGGTGTGCACCTGCAGTCCCAGCTCCTTGGGAGGCCGAGGTGAGAGGATCACTTGAGCCCAGGAGGTTGAGGCTGCAGTGAGCTACAATTGTGCCACTCCACTCCAGCCTGGGTGACAGAGAGAGACCCTGTCTGGAAAGAAAAATAACTACTACTACTATATATAGAAAATATTTCTGATGTTTGATCGCAAAGATGTGTTATTTTTGTGGTAAAATACAAACGATTTTTGTGGTAACATATAAAAACACGATTTGCCATTTAACCATTTTCAATGTGCAGTTCAGTCGCTTTAATCATGTTCTCCGTGTTGCACAGTCACAGCCACTGTCTTAGTTCCGACAACTTTTCATCTCCTCACACCGACACTCTGTGCCAGCTCCCCGTCCTGTGCTAACTCCCTGTTCCGTGCTTTGCCTAGCCCCAACGGTGTTGTCATTTGGAGCACTTAAAACAACAGCCTGAAGGAGCTATTCAGATGCAAGTATTATGATGGGATCCTGCTCACGCCGCAGCCCAGGGTGCATGTATTTTACAATTATGTATGTCAATAGCATAGAAGTGGGAGCAATCAAAAGCAAAAATAGAACTGTGCTTTTGGATGACACTTCCTCATCCTCAGAGTACTTTAAACGTGTTAATTATACATATGACAATTCTGACGATACTGGGCACTGTAATAACATTTTTTCATCCTTAAAAATGGAATGTTATTAACATTGGAACACTGGGATTTTCTCCAGTTCTTTTTTATTTTTTTTAAGATGGAGTCTTGCTCTGTTGCCCAGGCTGGAGTGCAGTGGCGTGATCTCGGCTCACTGCAAGCTGCGCCTCCCGGGTTCACGCCATTCTCCTGCCTCAGCCTCCCGAGCAGCTGGGACTACAGGCGCCCACCACCACGCCCGGCCAAGTTTTTGTATTTTTAGTAGAGACGGGGTTTCACTGTGTTAGCCAGGATGGTCTCGATCTCCTGACCTCATGATCCACCCGCCTTGGCCTCCCAAAGTGCTGGGATTACAGGAGTTAGCCACCTCGCCCAGCCTTCTCCAGTTCTTAGTGCTTGATTTGTTTGGACTCATTGGTTCTAAAACATCTTATGTGCAAGCAGCACTTTGTAATTTATGCTACCTGCGAAGTTTGTAAAGCAGTGTGTAATGGTTTTGAAAAGGTTTGATCCCTTTCCAAAGCAAGATGGAAAGTATGAATGGCAATGCCAAAAAAATATATCCATGGGCCACGTACACAGCGCTCTCTCCAAGGATGCCACGAGCTTCCTATCCTTGAGAGTATCTCCGGGGGGTCTGTAGCCAGCTCTGAGGGATGCTTTAGAGAAGGGTTGTGCATAGGAGTGGTCGGGTATCATGGCGCTCAGGTTTTTCTCTGATTCCTTGTTATCAACCTTTTTAATAGTATTTAGGTGTTTCCTACTTTTGAAAAAGCTGTATAAAAATGTCATGGGTAATTTTGTGTATTCAATAAAGAGAGAGAGAGACAGGAAGAGGGAGCAGGAGATTGACTCTGATTTTGGGGTGATGATTTTCTCTTCCTCCAAGAGCATCCTGTGCACGTTCAGGCCTCTCTGGTGCTGTGCCCGATGCCTGCTGCACCTCTGCCTTTCCAGCTCTCACCCACTTCCAGGGCTTGCTGCAGAGCCAGCCTCGTCCTTACAGCTCTCTGGATCCTTCTTCAGGGAGCATCTCTTCCTCCGCTAACCTCCACTGGTATTTTGTTTGTCCTTTCTACGCCATCCAAAGCACGATTTGGCTTTAGTTAGAGCTGTTTGTGAACATCTACTGTCTCTTCTGAGTGATTCACGTTTTCTGAAGGAAGAGTCTTGACTTAATTCATTTTAGTGTCATTTTAGTGCCTTTCATATCACCTTGCACATGGGAATAACTGATCTTGAGTTTGATAGAGACTCTGGAAGATATTAGGTGACCAGTGTGCGGCAGTGGAGGCAGTGTGGGGCATCGCAAGGCCTCTGGCCTGAGGCTGGAGTGTGGCCAAGCAGGAGCTGAGCGTGGCCCCAGAAGAGGGGACTAAAGATGAAGGTGGATATTCAGTGAGTCTCAAAAGGCTATGTCAGAAGTAATTATCTCCAAAGCCTTAGTGTTTATCTACATGAAAATCAAACTTTTCTCTTTGGAAAATTTCATGAAGTCAAAAGCTAAACAAAATAAGGAAGAAAGTATTTGCAGTACAAATCAAATGTTCTTGATTTACACAAGTCTCATAAATCATTAACCCAAAGCCCAGTAAAAAGAAAGGCAAAGAAGACAAACAGGAAATTCACAGAGAAGAATACAGATTTCCAGAAGACATGAGGAAATATGTCCATATCATTCCTACTTAAAGCAATGCAGATAATAAAAATGAGGTTTTTTTGTTGTTAAATCAGATTGATGATGTCCAGTGCTTAATAAATCCAGATTAGGGATTTGTTTTACAACATCCCTCCTGCAGGTAATTGAATACTATATTTTTATGTTAATATAGATGCAGAAAAGCAGCAATGCTTCTTAGGGTCGTGTATGAATCAATGCAGCCTTTGGAAAAGAGTTTTTTCTCTTTCTGTTAAAATTAAACCCTTACTTTTCTTAAACCATTATTATCATAGCTAGGAATATCTTCCGCACATTTTTAAACCATTATTATGATAGGAATATCTTACAAATATGTTAAAAACTATTAATATTTGTTATATTAACATTCAATAAAGAGAGAGAAGGACAGGAAGAGGGAGAGGGAGATGGACTCTGATTTTGGGGTGATGATTTTCTCTTCCTCCAAGAGCATCCTGTGCACGTTATGTTAATATACAAATATTAATCTATTACAGTATATTTATGACTATTAATAGAAACAAATGCAATGCTCATCCACAGGGTTGGTTGATTAACTGGTGTTTTACCAGTGGAATGGGATACAATACAGCTGTGAAAATAATTAGATAGACGCATACAGCTGAAGGATGGGAGCTCTAAGATGTTATATTAAGTAAAAAAAAAATCAGAGTGCCACAGGGAATACAAGTATGACATGCTGCCTTTTGCATAAGAATGATCAAAAAGATGTACATAAAAACAAAGAATTTAGAATGGGAAACAAAATGGAAGGAAGTAGGAGGAACAGAGCCGCGAGTCGATAGTGAGGATGAGGCTTGAGGCTTTACGCCAAGCTCCTGAATGATGTTTATGAGAAATAATTTGACCTCCCCGAGAAGCTGAGTAGAGGCGGGGGAGATTAAGGATTTATTTTACAACATCCTTCTTGCGATAGCTGATTCCTATATTTACTTTTTAATTCTAGGATGAAGAAGATGCTTTGTGAAGATGTTGAAAGAGAGGTTTGTATCAACAACAAATACTGTAGTTTTGCTGTTTCTACTCTGAAGACAGACCTAACAAGAGAATCCATGGATCCCCAAATCTTGTCAGGTGCTTTTTAGGAATGTAACTTCTTTGCCTCTGTCATACACCGTAGCTCTGTTTTCCAGAGTTAGAAAACCAACTTGGAGGAAAAGAAGCAAATCACGGCCTTTCACTTAGGTGGATGGATCCTTGGGAAAGGCAAGTAAGAACCAGGAGTGAAAAGTGCTCTAAGGCAGTGCGTGGCTGGCGTCTGAAGGTGCAGCGTTTATGACTGCCTGGAAAACCTGGAAAACACGTGTGAATTATCTGCCAGCTACACCTGTAGTCACTCACTTAGGTTTTCCAGGCAGTCATAAAAGCTGCACCTTCAGACGCCAGCCGTGAAGCTAAGGATGAATGTGCTTGCCTGGCGAGCACAAGGGAGTAGGGGACTCACAGCTCTGGGGAAAGTGGATGTGTAACTGGGCCGGGGACCACACCTGGCAGCAGACCCCACCGGGCAGCGGAAGGTGCTTCCCTCTAGAAGCGCTGCTCTCCCTGCCGTCAGCGACAGCTCTGTCCTCAGCAGGACTGAGTTCTCATCCTAAGTTGGTAGATGACTAAGTGATGATAGTGATTTTTGTCTGAGTGTGTCAAGTTTCATTTATTTATTTATTTGTTTATTTATTTATTTATTTATTTATTTATTTATTTTTTTGAGACGGAGTCCCGCTCTGTCACCCAGGCTGGAGTGCTGTGGCTGGATCTCAGCTCACTGCAAGCTCCGCCTCCTGGGTTCACGCCATTCTCCTGCCTCAGCCTCCCGGGTAGCTGGGACTACAGGCGCCACCACCTCGCCCGGCTAGTTTTTTTTTTTTTTTTTGTAGTTTTTAAGTAGAAACGGAGTTTCACCGTGTTAGCCAGGATGGTCTCGATCTCCTGACCTCGTGATCTGCCCGTCTCGGCCTCCCAAAGTGCTGGGATTACAGGCTTGAGCCACCGCGCCCGGCCAAGTTTCATTTATTTAGTCTGTAGTTTTCCTAGACTCCTCAGCACTCCGCAAAGGATGTGATCCCTGAGTGATGACACTTGGAGAGGTTAACCTAACCAAAGCCAGTGTCTGCACACCTTGGGGACTTAAACCGGCTCCGCCTGGCTTTGACTGCTCCAGTACCTGCCAGATGTGTGGCTTCGGGAACACTCCTTAAAACCTGATTGCCTCAGTTTCCTCCTCTATTCAAAGTTTATCTGTCCACTTGTTTATAACAAAATCAACCTCCAGGAGAGAATATGCGTAAAGTCTGCTTAGCATTACTACTTTTATTCTTATTATTAGCAATAGCTGACTTGCAAAATATTCCTGACCATATTATAGGGGAGGGGAACACGTGTGAGTTGTGTCCTGCCCATGCAGGGAGCCTCTGGTGTGGGTGTGTCCCGATTGTGCAGTGAGCCTCTCCTGCAGATGTGTCCCGCCTGTGCACGGAGCCTTTCATGTGGGTGTGTCCTGCCCAGGCACGGAGCCTTTCATGTGGGTGTGTCCTGCCCATACATGGAGCCTCTGGTGTGGGTGTGTCCTGCCCATACATGGAGCCTCTGGTGTGGGTGTGTCCTGCCCATACATGGAGCCTCTGGTGTGGGTGTGTCCTGCCCATACATGGAGCCTCTGGTGTGGGTGTGTCCCCCAGTGCATGGAGCCTTTCATGTGGGTGTGTCCCGCCTGTGCACGGAGCCTTTCATGTGGGTGTGTCCTGCCCATACATGGAGCCTCTGGTGTGGGTGTGTCCCCCAGTGCATGGAGCCTTTCATGTGGGTGTGTCCTGCCTGGGCACGAAGCCTCTGGTATGGGTGTGTCCCCCGGTGCTCGGAGCCTCTCGTGTGGGTGTGTCCTGCCCATGCATGGAGCCTCTGGTGCGGATGTGTTCCGCCCATGTATGGAGCCTCTGTGTGGATGTGCAGGCAGCCTTGTGGCTGGAAGAGCACTAAATTCCTGTTTTAGCTTTCCCACTAACTTGCTAGGTGTCCTTTCTTAAGTAACTTGATTGATTCAGTCAACAATCATTTTACATGTTTATAGGTTTGCTTACTTTACTTTTCAAGAATCAATGAGACAATGGTTTGGAAAGTTCCTAAAAAGTGTAGCATATCTCTGTTTAAAACGGTGTTTATATTATTTGTATTTGAGCTAGATAATGAAAGTTTTTGTTCTTTAGCTTGAAATTAGACACTTGGTTTTCCCCACTCTTAACTCCCTTGTTAAAATCAGTGTGATCCATTTTGTTATGTGGCATTCCATCCTCTGGAACTCTCTACAGCCAACCTAAGCGCACATGATTGGGAAACAATAATGTGTGTTCATCGCGATGTCCCTGTAAGCATAAATCGTATCTGGTTTGAATGCCAAGTAATTCTTTGGAGCATTTATCACTTGTTTGGCATACATGTTACTCTTTTAAAGGGAATATTTTACCAAACGCAATGTAATGAGAAGAATGTGAATCTGGCCGCATGCAAACTGTGCGCAGATAGTTTCATTTCTCCGAGCCTTGATGTCCTTATCTGTGAAACTGAGACAATTTCCAACTTGCGAAGTGAGTGTAAAGATTAAAAGTATTTAAAAGTGCCTTACTCAGTGGTCTGGGGATAAATGCTATCTACTGTTGTTACTATTATTCTGTAATTTAATCATGACTCCAATGAAGGTCTAAAGTCTTTGAAAGAAGGAATGAGATTTTACTCATATTTGCACTTTTCTCAGCGTCAGGCATGCGCAATGCCTTACAGTAGACATTATATATAATTTATTTATTTTTGAAACAGAATCTCTCTCTGTCGCCCAGGCTGGAGTGCAGTGGCACTATCTCGGCTCACTGCAAGCTCCGCCTCCCGGGTTCAAGCGATTCTCCTGCCTCAGCCTCCCAAGTAGCTGGGACTACAGGTGCCCACCACCACGCGGGCTAACTTTTTGTATTTCTAGTAGAGACGGGGTTTCACCATGTTAGCCAGGATGGTCTCGATCTCCTGACTTCGTGATCTGCCCGCCTCGGCCTCCCAAAGTGCTGGGATTACAGGCGTGAGCCACCGTGCCCGGCCTATTAATTCTATTTTTAAATGAAATTTTTTCCTCTGATACCTCACACTAGTTTAAAACTTAATACTTTGTTAAACTATAAACAATTTATGTTGGTTGTAGACTTATTAGAAAATGCAGATAAGAAAAAAATGAGGAAGTGAAAACCCTGAATTCCTCTGCTCAGAGTCTGTTCTCACTTTTGTGCATGATCTTCAGGACTGTTTTCTATTTTAAGTTTACTTTTTGTGTAGAGTATTAAGAGGGTCAGAACTTGTCAAATAATAGAAAATTCGATTTTAAGAAATACTATGAATCAGTATTGAGGATATTTTCAACATTTTAGGTTCTTTCTCAGTATACTTCAGAATGTTGATTTTATTTATTTGAAAAAGATTTCGATGTTTTTGAGCAGAGCTGCCATTCACTTTAAAAACAGCAACAACAAAGCAGGCATCATGGACTTAGGAGGAATCTTCCCAGAGCTGTGTTGCAAGTGTGGCTTCCTGGATGTCATCTGCTCTGAGTATTTGATCTCAAATCAGAATTTAAAAAGGAAGTTTCATTTTTTCTTCAGCAACAAATGTTCAATTTGATTTCTCATTGGCTATTTTTTTTGACGATAGTGAGAAATAGATTTAAGAGAAGAAAAGTAAACAGATTGAATAATTTATCCACTGATAGATTTTAAAATGTAAACTACAATTTTAAATCATGAATCTAGGTGTTGAACTATTCTACTTCCATCCTGTATTGGACACATAGTAACTTTCTGAAATATGACAGTAACAAAGAACATTCCGAATACACCGGGTGTGCAGTTTGCTGTTTTCATTTTGTGTTTTTGCATCATGGATTGTAATATGAACATATCGATCACTTCTGATGGCCAAGCAGCATGACAGGATGCTGTAGTGACAAGTGCCAGGTGCAACGTGTATGAGAAGATAATTGTGACCTTTTTTTTCCCAAAGGCTTCAAAAATTAAGTATAATTTTGATCAATAATAAATGTGCTATTAGTTAAAAAAAAGTACCTAAGATTTTTAGTATTTATAGTCATCGATTTGTGAAATGGTCTATCTATCACCTTTTAAAGGAGTACTTTGTAAGTTTCATGACAGTGTTATGCATGATCATATCAAAGCAAAGTCCTTTTAAATGCATGTTGGAGGCAACATTCAAAGCGTGTTAACATCCTTTGTTAAATGTTTTCCTTCCTTTCTTCTGTTTCCCTTCCTTCCTTCTTTTCTTCTCTTCCTTCCCTCCCTTCCTCCCTTCCTCTCTTCCTGCCTTCCCTCCCTTCCTCCCCCAAACCCTTTGTCTCTCTCTTTCTTTTTCTGAGACAGGGTCTTCCTCTGTCACTTGCAAGCTCCGCCTCCCACTTTCAAAAGATCTTATGCTTCAGCTAACTGAGTAGCTGGGATTACAGGCATGGCACGTGTGCCACCACACACAGCTAACTTTTTTTTTTTTTCTTGTAGTTTTAGTAGAGAGGGTTTCACCATGTTGGCCAGGTTGATCTCGAACTCCTGACCTCAAGTGATCCACCCACCTCGGCCTCCCAAAGTGCTGGGATTACAGACGTGAGCCACTCTGCCTGGCCAAATGTTTTCAATGTGATAGAAAAATAGTGGGTTTTGCCTACGCTTGAAACATTTATATTTTAGCTTTTTGGAGAAACAAGAGTGAAAAACTGCCAAGCACCACACAAAACTCCATGTGGAATCCAGAGACCCTTTTCCTGCCCTGATTTCCAGACTTCCTTTGAACTGAGGACTGGCTCCTGTGCTTCTCTTGAAGAAATGCCTTACAGTAAATGGTACCAATTCTCATCGTTGCTCAACTTTATACTGTATTTATTTATATTTATGACTTGATCCTTCACTCTTTTTCTAATGCCATGCCTCTAATTGTTCTGTGAGTCACCTCTTTCAAGAAGCAATTAACCATTCTGGTCATCTCTTAATGCTCTCAGCCTTCAGGAAGCGTGCTATTATAATCATGTCATTTCCAAATACTTTGCCTTTTTCCAATTATCCCCCAAGTGATTTTGTGTTTGCATTCAAGTTTTCAACAACTCTCCATTGGATGGTTAATTTTTTTCCTATTAAATGCTCATTTCTGTATGTATGGAGCACATCCTCTGCTTCTATGTCTCCTCCTTCCCTGTCCAGGGGTACTCACTGCTCAAAATTTAACTAACTAAGCCTGGGCCTTCTAGGATTAAAGAAAGAGAGATTTGATCCTCTTGTAGCTTTTAGGCTTTGATAGTTCATGTTGTTGAAAACTAGGAAATTCTTGACTTTGGGTGGAGTCAGAATGACAAGAACATAAGAAAATAGAACACAGTGGGTAACTTCAGAACAGTAGTTATAGAACAGGAGTTATCTATGATTGATTAACGTTATGTGCTGCTGTGTGCTTATTTGCCTACAACAAAAAGAGAATCATGTCTATTTTGCTTTTTAATCTTCTTGTCTTTATGACTGCACCCCAAATCATAGTGTGCTTAGAAATTCATTGAGGATTGAAATCCACCAGACTGACGAAGGGTCTTGAAGGAGATAGGTCTTCCCAAGGAGGCTCCTCGTTCGGGTGCTCTGCGGAAGCTGAGAAATGGTGCGCCTTCTGCCAGTGTTTACCCAGAATGCCCCAGATGAGATCAGGTGAAAAAAGTGAGTAGTTGATGTGCTACTAGCTATTAGACAAGTGATAAAACAGTGCAGCCTCTTTAAAAGATCGAAGTGGTGGTTTATATCAATTGACATAAACAATATTTAAATGATTTAACATGCTTAAGACGTGCTAAGCTCAGAACATCAGCCATTTTCCATCGCCTGCAGCTACTGATGAAAACACCGTTTCAGCGTCTTACTGAAGTAATGTGCATCCACAAATCCATAACAGTCATCTCCTTTCCTTGTGTGCTTTCTCAGTCAATCAGTGGAGGGTTTTCATTTAATTAACATTGCCAGAAATGCCAATAAAATCAGGATCCAGCATTGTCTCTGACTCAGGATTTTTGTGACAAAATGAAAATGGCATTGATTCATTAATTGATTTTTAAAATTCATTGCCTGCCCAGTATCTTTACTGTTTTTTCTCTTTATTATGTTGATACCACTCCATCACCACAGCTAAGTCTTTTATTGCTTCTTTAAGAGACAAGGTCAATAGCGATCAACATTGGAGTCTCAAAAATGGAAGTGTAAGGTAATCAGTAATACTAAGTGGGTTTGTGGTAAAATATTAAGCAATGAAACTTTTAGAAAATTATGTGATTCTAGGCTGGGTGCGGTGGCTCACGCCCGTAATCCCAGCACTTTGGGAGGCCAAGGCGGGTGGATCACGAGGTCAGGAGAGCGAGACCATCCTGGCTAACACCGTGAAACCCCGTCTCTACTAAAAATATAAAAAAAAATTAGCCAGGCGTGGTGGCGGGTGCCTGTAGTCCCAGCTACTCAGGAGGCTGAGGCAGGAGAATGGCGTAAACCCAGGAGGCGGAGCTTGCAGTGAGCCGAGATCGCACCACTGCACTCCAGCCTGGGCAACAGAGCGAGACTCCATCTCAAAAAAAAAAAAAAAAAAGTATGTCGTTCTAGAAGTAGAAAACTTGGATCCCTCTATCCCTCTCTACATAGGAGATTCATTTGGACTCAAATAATAGAAGAAAGATTTTCACTTAAAAATGGAAAAGATGCTCTGGGCAATGCTCTTCATTAATAAAACACAAGGTATTGCATTGGCGTTTTATAAGAGACAGTCACGGATGAACCAATCTGCCTTTTCATATGGTGGGCTCCATGGAAACACTTTTGTTGTATTCATGACAATTTTAGAAATCACAACTTGGGTCCTGAAGAAGGAAATGAAATTGTTCCAGTCTAGCCTGGAGAGGTAGCAAGTGAACAAAGATCAGCGGATGCAGGTCAGTTTTCGCCACATTGCCTTCCATCTTGGAAGCTTCCCTACTTTCCTCCTGGTTGCTAGGCTGAGGACTCAAATTCTCATCCTCTTTCCCTCTCCCCAGTGGACTTGGATTTGCTTCCCAGCTCCCCTGGGGGCCTGATGACCCTCATGCCTCTCCAGCACTGTGGTGGTTGCAGTGGCCTGGGCGTCATGCCAAGGCTAGGCCAGCACCTTCCTCCCCTCCCGCTGACAGAATGTCTTCCCCTCCAAGCTGCCCTCTGGTCAGACTGCAGGATCCAGGCAGTGCTCTCATGACACACCGCCTCGGGGCATTCTCTGCCCCTCTGATATGTTCTAACTTATTTTTGACCTTGACAGTGAAAAGGAAAGGAGATGAGATGAAGTGGGTGTTCAGGAAGCACCCAATTCCTCAGTAGCCTTTGTTTGGTCATTCATTTATTAGTTCATGTTTTTAAAAATTCACCAGTTATCCACAATATTATCTGTTACAGAAAATTGGTTTTAAGCAGATAGACAAAATTCTTACTTTGGGACATCTGCTATGACCTAGACAAAGAACAGCGATGGGATTTTGCTGTGAGCAAACTCTTAATTAAAAGTGTCAGTGTAGGTATCTCCCATGGGGTGAGAGGACATTAAAGTAGTTCCTAGAACTTGATGCCTGCCTTGTAATGCCTAAGCAGCAGGAATAGGCCCCAGAGAAAGCAGAGACAGTCCCTGCTAGTTCAGCTGGATGGTCTTCTCTGAGCTGTGCATCCAGCCCCTGGCGTCTGGAGCTTCAGATTCCATTTCTGTTCTCCACGAGTGGCCCCTTGTCCCACTTCTCTTGGCCTCAGGTTGGTGGGTGTTTATTAAAATATGACCACATAACGCACAAGCCATTGTAGTCACAAAAAGAAAGCATTTTATTGTATTTCCTTGGTTTTCCCCATGAGTTACAGAGATGCTATCTGTAACTTTTAAAATATATGAATTATTTCAAATTATAATTGTACATATAGTCAATTTATGATGTTTCTGCAAGGTACCAAACAAGCTGGAGTTTAGGTTTTGGTAACATAGACATGGTTGTAAATATAAATTTTGGACACAAAAAGTAACATTTCAAATTTTCATTTCTGGGAAGGCTTAATGAGAAATCCTTATTGGCTGCCTACACCACACTCTGCGAAGGTACTTTTAGGGGAATTTATTACTTGGTTACCCTAAATTGACAGCCATATTTTGGAGAAAAATGTGTCTTCTCCGATGAGTAATTTAAGGAAAGAAAATCAAATGTGAAGATGAAAGGGGCTTGAAAGTCCACAGGCACTTTGAATTGATAAATGAGATTGTTCAGGGGCCTTTTTTCTTCATATCTTCAGGGAACCCGGCAACTTTTCCCCAAGAGAAAGGCAGTGTGAGAAGCAGCTGGGATTTGTGATTCTGAGCTGAGATTCACTGTTCAGATTGCATGGAGATTCCATCCATAAGGCCATATACTTTCCGTTTAAGGCAAGGCATTTGTTTCTTGTTTGTTCATCTTCAGGATTTGTCTTCATTGATCTGTGAAGGAGGGGCATCCATGGCGTTGCAAAAAAGAGTTCCATAAATACAAACTCACATTTTCTGCTTGTAAATAAATAAGTAGAAAAAGACAGGCCTTAAAAAAAGTTGTAGAATACCCAAATGCAAATTTACACCTTGACTTACACTTAAGAATACATTTCACAAATTGGTAAATATTGTAGGCACAGATTGCATATGAACTTAACAAGCCATCTGTATAGTTGGGATGGGCAAAAATGCTCCTAAACGTCCTTCAGTGCTGCCTTCTGCACCTGAAGCCTGTGCAGCGTTCT
This sequence comes from Rhinopithecus roxellana, assembly GCF_007565055.1. Taxonomy (NCBI): domain Eukaryota; kingdom Metazoa; phylum Chordata; class Mammalia; order Primates; family Cercopithecidae; genus Rhinopithecus; species Rhinopithecus roxellana. The sequence continues at coordinate 53,026,060 of NC_044565.1, read as the reverse complement.
TGCCACATGACTTTGTCACTGCTGTCCAAATATGTGTCACATACTCTGTGCACCTGCAGCTGACAAATGCGCCTGTGCCAGATGGGCTGGCTCCCTGTCCCGCCGTCCATCAGCAGAATGGACTGAGTCTGTGGGATCTTACAATTCTGAGCCAGAAACACCACTGGAAATTATTCCTCTCCAGTGCTTTTGTATGAATGGAGGGGAAATGGAAGCATTTCTTTGCTAATATCAATACTGTACTTTTAAAATGTTCAGTCATTTCTCTCTTACAATAGAAATGCTTTAAATCCAAATAGCAGGCATCCAGTGCCTATCAGGCATGCCACACTCTGTACCGGGTTCAGACACAGTGAGACGCAGCAAGGTGTAGACCAGGTCACTGCATCTAGACTGCTGCTTTCCTCAGAGACAAGAGGCTGTGCAGAAAGGTGGTGGATGTGGGGGTAGAGGCCAGGTCATGGGCAAGGGGGCTTGAAGCATATTTTTAATGTAATCTTTCTATTTTTGCTTGTGATATATAAAAATCTCACGTAAATATATACTTGAAAAAGAGAGGAATATTTTCATAGACTTTGTTGATAATTGTGGATATTATTCGGTACCACACCAAAACTTGACAAGTGATAGTTTCTTAAAGGTTAGTTACAATATGGAATCAGAACCCATATCAATGAACTTTTTATTCCCTGTTACATTAAAATCTATTATTATATTCTGCACTTTGAATGCATTTTTACCCATGCAGTATTTTGCAGCATGATGCATTGGTCATTTGGAAAATATTGGTTCACTGAGTTATGCAAATGTTCAATGAGTTATGCAAATGTATGACACATTTAATTATACAATATTTAAAAAATCACATGCATTAATATTTTCATCAACATCTTTAGAAAAGACTTTTAGTATTGGGACACTGTCAAACACACATGCATGTTTTGAAAATTTGAAGTTTTTTGAATGCTCAAATTTTATTGCTCAACCCAAATACTCTCAGTTGCTTTTGTGAACATAACAGCTTCATTCTGAGAAAATGCCTGCCAACCACCCAAGAATTAGTAATTATAGTTTGTAGGTTACTTATTCTTTCAAGTGAAGTAGTTCCATGAGACAAGTGTCTAGTTCAGCTTGCAATGTGCACAATCACATTAGTGCTTTTTCTTGAGATGATTGTTGGCTTCAATGCATACCAGAAGTGCTTCATGAGTTCTTCTCTTTTTCTTACACAGGATATTACAAAGGTCATGTGCTCAAGGTCAGTGTTTAATAACATTCATAATTTTCATTCCTTCATGAAGGACATTTGAGGTGACATTGGCATTTTCTCAAACGCTGCAAGTGTGTTGAAGTGAGTGATTTGGTGGCAGTGAGTACGGCTGGGAGCAGGGGCTTTGATTAGTCCTCAGGTGCCCATAGCTTTACCTGCCATTGTTTTTGTAGCATCAGTGCAAATGCCACACAGGGAAAGAGGCAAATGACTCTTAGTACTATCATGAGCATAGTTTCGACCTCACTGATCCCTGGAAGGTTCTACAGACCCCCAGGAATCCATGACCACCTTTTGGGAAGTTGTGCATGAGATGAGGATGGTGGTGATAGCATTTACGTTCACAGAACAAAAACAGTTCACTTTCAGCAACGGTCTTGCATCCCAGCAGGACTCATTGAAGGAGGAGTTCCTCAAGCTCCTGCTGATATCCTAGAGTACCAGGTTGTGGACAGAGGTGTTGCAGAGCAGGGCGAGAGCAGGTCTGTGCTGCTCCTTGGCTGTGTGACCTAAGTACGTAACCTGTCCCAGGCCATGGCTTTCTCATTCTTCTGCAAGGGTGACAGCACTCTGAAGGGCTACTGGGAGGGGTGCATAAGATGAATCCATGGTGAGTGCCAGGCACAAAGGAAGAACTCGGTCATCATTAGCTGTTGTCATTGTTTGAGAAATGACAAGAGAAAATATTAGAAGTAGAACACATTTCTTAATGTTTATGAATCAGAAATTAAGAAGAAAAACATCTCTGAAACTGTAACACAACAGTAGAAAAATGACAGCTGTATTTATATGTTTAGGACAAAAGGGATCAAATCCCTGTGGAAAGCTGTGTCCACTTAGCATCAGAGTCTTGGCCTGGCTGCCTCCTGGCCCAGAGCCCAGCACAGAGCCGGAGCTTGTGGGCTCCCTGTTAACTGCTCCTTGGCTTCTGCACTGGGAGCTCACGACTCTTCTGAGGCTGAGCTGCCTCCTTTTCCCTGCAGTGTGCGTGCTGACCCAGCTTTGCTCAGTGCGTCTCCTTTTCTGATCACGGTTCTCCAGATACCCCTGCCTCCCTAAGGACTCCTGGGTGCCCAGCCCTGGGCTGACGGGACACTACTGGGTGTAGCCCACTTTGAGGTCCAGCTGTCCTTGTCGACCCTTCCTGGAAGGGGAGGCAGGAACTCCTGGGCTTCAGCTGAGTTTTTCCTACCTCAATGTCCCCCCGACGTCATGTTCCTAAGTTCTTGATGGAAATGCTATGTGAGATCAACTCAGAAGAATTCCCCTAGGAAAGATGTCATTTGTTTTTCCTGTGTGGAGATGAAGTAAGTGTGGTTTGTCCTTCATGGAAAGTCATGTTTAGTCCTCAAGCCCTTGATGCTGTTCAAGACACTTCGGTTGCATAGTTTGAGTGCGATGATGTAGCCTGGATCTTAATCTGTGTGTTCTAGGATGGCCCCTTCCCACTCTCTCCAAATAAACTGCTGCCATGCCATCCCTTTCATCTCTCTTTAACCAATCCCAGTGTTGCTAGAAGTAAATAAAGGTTGTCCTTCAATGCCTTCTGGCAATTTTTCTGAACTCTGGGGTGAAAGTCAGATACTGCACCTTTAAATGCAAACAGCGTAGGTTTGACTGTTTTAGCCTTAGAAAGATGTTGACATGGCCTCTTGCTCAGCGTTGCAGGTGTGGTTAACCTTTAAGTTAAATGGCTTCTTTCAGCCCCAGAGGTAAACAAGTTCCCCTTTGTTTTGTCCATTTAGGTTGCCATAGCAGAATACCATAGAGTTGGAGGCTTATAAACCACAGAGATGTATTCCCTCCAGTTTGGGAGGCTGGGAAGTCCAGGGTCAGGTTGCTGGCAGGCTCGGTCTGGGGAGGGCTTGTTTCCTGGCTAATAGACGATGGCTTCTTCCTGTGTCCTCATGTGGTGGAAGGGGCAAACCAACTCTCTGGAGTCTCTTCTAGAAGGGACTGATCCCCCCCATGACCTGATCACCTTCCAAAGGTCCAGCCCCCTAATATCATCACTTGAGGGGTTAGAATTTCAACACATAAATTTTGGGGGAGCACAGACTGTTAGACCCTTCTTTCCTAAATGACCCATCTCCATTTTCCTTTCAAATGTCTTCATTCCTCAACTCTCAAGGGTCCCTGGGCCTGTGTCTATGCTGCCTTGTTAGTGTCATGAGTCTTCCCTTCTCTCTTGGGACTTTGGTTCTACTCACCAGTAAGCAGAGGTGTCATCCACTTTGAAAAGCTGTTCCTGGCCTTTCCAACATATGTACCTACCATCTTGTACCCCCGCCTATATTCATTTATTGACCTAAAATAGTTATTGTCATTTGCTTTGTGACTAGTTCCATGTGAAGATTTCTTTCAGTTGCTTTTCCATGCCAATAATTGATATATAATAATTTTACTTTCTCTCTATTTTCTCATCAGCCCCTTGAGATGTGGCTCTACCCCTGATATTTTCGTGTTGCCTTTCTTTCTCATAACCTTTCGCCTTTAATGGTTGAATTCAGTGATGATTTCATTACTTACTCTTTCCTTGTAACCTCTGGGTTTTTTTGTTTGTTTGTTTTTGTACACTGCTTGTCCATCTGTTGGACTCAAACTCCTCCATTCCTCAGCGTGACATACCCTTGTTCACATCTCAGTGCTGGCTTCTCCATCTTGGCTCCAGTCCTAAGCACATACCTCGCGTCCTGTCTTCGTGGGTTCTCCTCCTCACAGCTTCACTTTGTAGGTGGGTTTACCCTGAAGACTCTGAACATAATCTCAGTTGTCTTGTCTGTCCCACTTCTGTTTCCAAATGCTATTGCAGTCCCTCTTCAGTGAAACCTCTGCTGCCTTTGATTTTTGCAGAGCTTCTGCAGCATGCAGTCTGACCTTAGGACTTTATGTGCCTCTGCATTTCCATTTCAAGATGCTGCTTCATCTCAAGTCCAGTGTGCTAAGCCAGCAGACACCTTCGTCCTCTTCTCCATAAATCACATCCTTGTTTTCTCAGCTGCTCAAGCCCTCGAGGCCTGAGCCTGATATTCAGTGCCTTCCTTCACTGCACACCTGTTTCCAGCCAGCCATTCCGCAGGTTCCTCCTTCCAGTGCACCACGTCCTCCCTCTCCCTTCTCATAGCCTCAGCACTGGCTGGTGCAGGTCAGCCCCTGGCTTCACACTCTTCTGACTCCATGTACCCTTGCATGGAGGTGACTCTTCCATGTTTGCCCCTTTAATTGTGTCACTGCTCTGTTTGAAACCTTTATTGTCCCCACCTAAGTCTGATCTCTTCTGTGAAACTATCCCAACCACTCCAAACTTTGGTAGCTTCTGAAATCCTGAAAAACTTAGTCTGTATTAACATAATTGGAGGTATGTGTTTAAAATTTATTCATTATTCCCTCAGTATGGCTGCAAGTTCTCTGAGTGCAGAGACCACACCTTATATTTCCCTGGTAGCCGGTGATGCTGACCTGCAGAGCCCTGGTCATAGGGTAGGTGCTCAAAAGGTAATTGGTGATTGGCTGATAGTTGACATTTGCAGGAAATTTAAAATGAGGATCTGGATCTCTTTAGTTTTCAGCCTCTACAGTGGAAATTTTCCTCCATTTTTAGAAAAGAGCTCTATTTTTCTTTGTTCTTCCTTTGTGCCTAATGTGTTGAAGAACTATCTTCTATTCCGCCTCATGCCTTGCCCATTATTTCATTTCCTGCTTTTAATTTCCTGGTTTCTGATTCTGAAGAGCTCCACTTTAAAGATGACAGTCAATTCATAAAGGAAGGATCTAGTAGTCCTCCTTCTCAAATGTTTTTTAGAAACATTTTCTTGTCATGCTTATGCTTGATTTTTCTAGTTATTACATTATCAATATTTACTGAAATCTTATCTTACCAATAAATAATTTTGATAATCAAAAGTAAGCATTTTGATTTAAAAAGATCTCATTTCCTTTATACTATAGAAAAGGAAATGAATTCTCTGTTGAATGCATACATGATGTATAAGGAAGAGTGATTAGTTGTTATAACAGACATGGTCTTCACATAATTTCAGAGTACTTCCACCTGTGCTGCACTCATAACAAAGGAAGTCTTTACAGTGAACATTTTACTGTGACCAGCTTTTACCCCCATTCTGGCCTCCTAAACCGTGGTAATGCAGATTGAGGAAAAGTGCACCTTCTATTGAATTATTGGTGACATTTCCTTTCTAGAGCTGTTTTGTCAAGACTAGATTTTTACTTATACCTTAGAAATATAAACTAAAGTAGGAGATGAATGTGAACATTGATGTATGTAGAATTACCTTCTGTTTTTCCTTTATTGATAACCTGGATAACTGGAAATCAAGAAAATTGCTAAATATCCTCACCTAAGTGAAATGTTGCCTTCCCTCAGCCACAAGAATCATGTGCAGGGCCAATGACAACTGACACCTTTTACACCCTCTGTCCAGTCTCTAGAAGGCAGTGTGGTCAAGAGAAAGTAGAAGTTTCAGACAGTTAATTCAGAAACAGCATGAACGGTCCAGGTAATGTAGGGCGAACCATGGAGAGAGGTGCTATTCGAATCCAGCAGCTGCTCCCAGCTGGCACCGGGGAAAACCTGCCAGGTTGATGAGTCCGACCCCTTGTGGTGGAGAAAGGCTCAGAGTGTAATTGACAATGGATAGGATTGACAGTCGATAGCAGGAAACACCCAGCAACTTCATTCTCTCGTCGCCATACTGAGTCGTGTGACGGAGGTGGATGTTTCTGGAGAATCTATTTCTTCAGTGGTAAATGAAGCAAAGTCAAAAGAAGGGCTTTATTAGTGCTGCCTCGCATCCGCTGCAGTGACCCTTGAAAAAACAGCAACAAATAATATGTCACCTTGTGCCTGTATTTCCAGTCTAGTGCTTCTGTGAAATGTTTCGGAGAGTATTTTGTGACATTTTAACAGAAGTAATTAGGTTTTTGCAAATACGTTTTTAGTGTTTAATTTTAGAGGTGGTGATTAGGACTTACAAATTGTTTACCACATGCTTCGGATGATGCTGCATGCCAAATTGAATGGTTTTAGTGAGAACAGTGCGATAAAATGCAAATGCAGCAATGCCTCCCTTGTCTCATTTTTAAGCAACGATGTTTTGCAAAAGTGAAATTTTCATATATCCGATGTCCCTGTGATTAATCTGTAATTACTTCATTTTTATTTTTTGAGACAGGGTCTTGCTCTGTCAACCAGGCTGGAGTGCGGGTTGTACTGCACCCTCAGACTCCCCAGTAGCTGGTACTACCAGCCTGTGACACCATGCCTGGCATGGTGTTATTTTTATTGTTGTTGTTGTTGTTGTTTTGTAGGGATTAGGTCTTGCTGCGTTGCCCAGGCTGGTCTTGAACTCCTGGGCTCAAGTGATCCTCCTGCCTTGGCCTCCCAAAGTGCTGGGTTTACAGGTGTGAGCCACCATGCCTGGCCTTCAGTTCATTTGTAAAGCCCTGTTCCCTGATGAATCGGTCATGATTTTGCACTTCGTGACTCCCTTTGCTGCATTGTTTGATACTTTCTGGGATGGCTGGCATCTGGGGTTTTGTCTTGTTCTAAATGGCTCCAGCCTGCTGTGCTTTCTGCAGTGTTTGGGTCTCTCTTCTCCCTGGAATCTCCACGGTTGCTATTGGTGTGCTTCTAGCAGCTTCCCTCACCCCTTTCTGATACATGACATCTGTTCTGCAGCAGGGAGGGAAACAGAGAGAGCTCGCTTGTGTTGTGTGAGTGCCCGCATTGTATGAGTGCCTGCAATGTGTGAGTAGAGATCCATCTCTTGAAATCCTCATTGACAAAGTGCATAAGCTTCAACACGTGGGCTTGTGATGTATCTTTTCTTTTCTTTCTTTTTTTTTTTTTGAGACGAAGTCTCTCACTGTCACCCAGGCTGGAGTGCAGTAACGTGATCTCGTCTCACTGCAACCTCCACCTCCTGGGTTCAAGTGACTCTCCTGCCTCAGCATCCTGAATAGCTGGGATTACAGGCATACACCACCATGCCTGGCTAGTTTTTTTTTTTTTTTTTTTGTATTTTTAGTAGAGACGGGGTTTCACCATATTGGTCAGGCTGATCTCGAACTCCTGACCTTGTGATCTGCCCACCTCGGCCTTTCAAAGTGCTGGGATCACAGACATGAACCACTGCGCCCGGCCCATCTTTGAGTTTCTTTGTTGCTTGTGACTGCTTTCTGGGTAGGTGATGCTTCCAGGCATTGTGGTTTTCAGTTGGGTGAGGTGTTGCTACAGAGTGCTTGGTGAATTCCTGTACTGCGTTCTGGAGATGACTGGAGTTGGGTTGGTCTTGCATAGGCTCTGCTTGCCCCAGCCAGCACCTCGGTTGTCCAGCTCCAGAGTGTATTATCTTGGGACTTTTTTTCTTCAGAAAGCTTTTTTTTTTTTTTTTTTTTTTTTGTAACAGCATGAGGATATAATTTACATCTGCTTGAACTTGAGGGGTGGTTTTGGCAAATGTATGCAAATATGTAATTGTGGTTAAGGAGAGCCAGGATCTTCCCTATCAGATTGGGCATCTCAGCCTTTCTGCACTTTCTCGTTTCCAGAATTTCCCCCTCACCATTCTAGATGCTCAGCTGCTTACACAGTCATCTGCCGCCTTGAGCAGAAAGACTGTGGTTTTTGGCAGCTGCAGCAGGGGTGGGTGAAGTGTGCCCAGGCAGAGGGCTGGAGGTGCATAGCTCTCTATAAAGTCTGTAAACAGTCGACTCCTCCTGTGTTGCTGTCTTCTGTTGGGAGTTTTCAAGGGCCTTCATAGGTGCTTTCCATACATGTAATAATTTTATTCCATTTTATAACTCTCATAAGCAGGAGAATCACCCAGCCCTCCACTTCATGCCACCCTTTCCTTCTTGGGCCATTTTATCTTCTTTTTAAAAATTGAGCTATACTTTATACACAGTAGAAGTCGTCCTTCTCAGTGACCAGTTCCAGGAGTTTTGGGAACACACAGTCATATAACTACCAGCATAGTCAAGGTATGGAACAGCCACCACCCCCAAATTCTCTTGGGCCACTCTGTGGTCACCTGTGTATTCCCACGCCACGCCCATGCCCTGACAGCCCTTGGTCTGTTTTCTGTCCCCTGGTTTTGCCCTTTCCACAATGTCGTATGGCTGGAATTATGGAGCATACGCGCCTCTGTCACTTACTGTGGTTCACGGGGGGTTCACCCATCTGTGTGCACAACAGCTCATTCCTGTCAACTGCCGAGTAGTGTTCCATATGACGGTTGTACCAGGACTAGTTTATTGATTCCCTGTTGAAGGACACTTGGGTCCAATTTTTGAATATTTAAAAAGAGCTGCTCTTCATTGATGTAAAGACTGTGTAATACCTAAGAGCGGGATCACTGAGTCATGCAGTCAATGTAGTTTTCACTGTGTAAGAAGCTGGCAAACTTTTGCTAGGCAGCTGTATGTACAGCTTTGCACCTGTGCAGTGACTGGAAGTGAGTGGAAGTTTCAGGTGATCTGCAGCCTCACCAGCAGTTTTCATTGGCCATTGAAATAACATTTTTATTTAGTAATTTGTCTTGCAGTTGCATTTCATTTGTGATTTTACTTTGTATTTCCTTAGTGACTAATAACACTGCTCATCTTTTCATATGCTTCTTTGCCATTCATGTATCATCTTTGGGGACCTGTTTGTTCAAATCTGTTGCCTCTGTTTTTATGATTGGATGGAACATGTCCATTTTATTGAGTTTTGAGAGTTCTGTTTGAAAATTCTTTTTTTTTTTTTTTTTTTTTTTTGAGGTTGGGTTTTGCTCTGTTACCAAGCTGGACTGCAGTGGTGTGATCTTGGATCACTGCAACCTCTGCCTCCCAGGTTCAAGCAATTCTCCTCCCTCAGCCTCCCGAGTAGCTGGGATTATAGGGGCACACCACCACACCCAGTTAATTTTTGTATTTTTAGTAGAGACGGGGTTTCACCACGTTGGCCAGGATGGTCTCGATCTCCTGACCTTGTGATCCGCCTGCCTCGGCCTCCCAAAGAAAAATTATTTGTCAGATGTTTTGCAAATGTTTTTTGCCAGTATGTGGCTTGTCTTCTCGTTCTCTTAATATTGTATTTGGAGAGCAGAAGCTTTTAGTTTTGAAGTCTAATTTCTCAATCTTTTCTCTCATGGATTGTGCCTTTCATGGCCTTTCTAAAATTTCTATACCTAACCCACAGTCTCAAAGATTTTCTACTGTTTTATTTTGGAAGTTGGGTTTTATGTTTTACATTTATGTCCAGGACCCATTTTGAGTTAATTTTTATATGTAGTGCAGTGTAGGAATGAGGATTTTAAAAAAATTTTGCGTATGAATTTCTGATTGTCCTTGTACCTTTTCTTGAAAAGAACTACACTTTCTGCTTTAAAGTTATTTGCATTTTTTGTAATCAGCTAACCGTATTTGTGTTGGTTTGTTTCTGGACTCTCTGTTTATCCCATTGATCTGTGTGCTTTTCCTTTCACCAATATGAAGCTTTCTTGATTACTACAGTTTTGAAATCAGTTATGTGAAACCTTCAATTGTATTCTTCCTTTTCAACATTGTTTTGAGCTATTTCAGATCTTTTGCTTTTACAAATAAATCAATATTAGAAGTGACTTGTCAATTTCTGTAGCAATCCTGGTAGTATTGATTGGGATTCCATTGATCTATAGATCAATTCAGGGAGAATCTACATACTAATGATACTGGGTATAAAATACCATGAACATGGTCTATCTTTCCATTTATTCATGCCTATTTTTTAAATAGAGTGTTTGGTAGCATTTAGTATCTTGACCTTTTTAAATCAGATTGGTGCATAAGTATTTTGGTTTTGTAGCTATTGTACATGGCACTTAAAATTTATATTTCCTATTGTTTATTGCAGACATAGAAAAACTATTGATTTTTTAATATTGACCTGAATCCTGACATCTTGATGAGATAAGCTTATTGATGAGTTCTGGTCACTTTTTAAAATAAATTTCTTCTAGAAAAAAACAGGATACATGTGCAGAACGTGCAGGTTTGTTCCATAGGTATACATGTGCCATGGTGGTCTGCTGCACCTATTGACTTGTCCTGTAAGTTCCCTCCCCTTAACTCCCACCCCCAACAGGCCCTGATGTGTGGTGTTGCCCTCTCTGTGTCCATGTGTTCTCATTGTTCAACTCCCACTTATGAGTGAGAACATGCGGTGCTTGGTTTTCTGTTCCTGTGTTAGTTTGCTGAGGATGATGGCTTCCAGCTTCATCTATGTCCCTGCAAAGGACATGATCTCATTCCTTTTTATGGCTGCATAGTCTTCCATGGTGTATGTGTACCACATTTTCTTTATCCAGCTTATCATTGATGGGCATTTGGGTTTGTTCCAAATCTTTGCTATTGTAAATAGTGGTGCAGTAAACATACATGTGCACGTGTCTTTATAGTAGAATGATTTATATTCCTTTGGGTATATACCCAATAATGGGATTGCTGGGTTAAATGATATTTCTGGTTCTAGATCCTTGAGGAATCGCCATACTGTCTTCCACAGTGGTTGAGCTAATTTACATTCCCACTAACAGTGTAAAAGTGTTCCTGTTTCTCCACAGCTTCACCAGCATCCCTTGTTTGCTGACTTTTTAATAATTGCCATTTGGACTGGCGTGAGAGGGTATCTCATTGTGGTTTTGATTTGCATTTCTGTGATCAGTGATGTTGAACTGTTTTTCATATATTTGTTAGCCACATCAATGTCTTCTTTTGAGAAGTGTCTGTTCATATCCTTTACCCACTTTTTGATGGGTTGTTTTTTTCTTGTAAATTTGTTTAAGTCCTTGTAAATTCTGGATATTAGACCTTTGTCAGATGGGAAGGTTGCAAAAATTTTCTCCCATTCTGTAGATTGCCTGTTCACTCTGATGAGTGTTTCTTTTGCTGTGCAGAAACTCTTTTAATTAGATCTTGTTTGTCAATTTTGGCTTTTGTTTCAATTGCTTTTGGTGTTTTAGTCATGAAGCCTTTGCCCATGCCTGTGTCCTGAATGGTATTACCTAGGTTTTCTTCTAGGGTTTTTATGGTTTTGGGTTTTACATTTAAGTCTTTGATCCATCTTGAGTTAATTTTTGTGTAAGGTGTAATTTTTGTGTAAGATGTTAATTTTTGTGTAAGGTGTGGAAGGGGTCCAGTTTCAGTTTTCTGCATATGGCTAGCCAGTTTTCCTACCACCATTTGCTGAATAGGAGATCCTTTCCCCATTTCTTGTTTTTGTCAGGTTTGTCAAAGATCAGATGATTGCAGACATGTGGTGTTATTTCTGAGGTCTCTGTTCTGCTCCATTGGTCTATATGTCTGTTTTAGTACCAGTACCATACTGTTTTGGTTACTGTAGCCTTGTAGTATAGTTTGAAGTCAGGTAGCATGATGCTGCCAGCTTTGTTCTTTTTGCCTAGGATTATCTTGGCTATACGGGGTTTTCTTCAATTCCATATGAAACTTAAAATAGTGTTTTCTAATTTTGTGAAGAATGTCAATGGTAGTTTGATGAGAAGAGCGTTGAATCTATAAATTACTTTGGGCAGTATAGCCATTTTCATGATACTGATTCTTCCTGTCCATGAGAATGGAATTTTTTCCATTTGTTTGCATCTTCTCTTACTTCCTTGAGAAGTTGTTTATAGTTCTCCTGGAAGAGGTCCTTCACATCCCTTTAAGTTGTATTCCTAGGTATTTTATTCTTTTTGTAGCGATTGTGAATTGGAGTTCATTTATGATTTGGCTGTCTGCTTGTATATTTTTGGTGTAAAGGAATCCTTGTGATTTTTGCACACTTATTTTGTATCCTGAGACTTTACTGAAGTTGCTTATCAGTTTATGGAGTTTTGGGGCTGAGATGATGGGGTTTTCTAAATATACAATCATGTCATCTGCAGACAGACACAATATGACTTCCTCTTTTCCTTTTTGAACACACTTTATTTCTTTCTCTTGCCTGATTGTCCTGGACAGAACTTCCAATACTGTGTTGAATAGGAGTGGTGAGAGAGGGCATCCTTGTCTTGTACCAGTTTTCAAAGGAAATGCTTCCAGCTTTTGCCCATTCAATATGATATTGGCTGTGGGTTTGTCATAAGTAGCTCTTATTATTTTGAGATATGCTCCATCAATACCTAGTTTATTGAGAGTTTTTAACATGAAGCGATGTTGAATTTTATCAAAGGCCTTTTCTGCATCTATGGAGATAATCATATGGTTTTTATCTTTGGTTTTGTTTATGCAATGGATTATGTTTATTGATTTGTGTATGTTGAACCAGCCTTACATCCCAGGGATGAAGCTGACTTGATGGTGGTGGATAAACTTTTTAATGTGCTGCTGGATTTGGCTTGGCAGTATTTCATTGAGGATTTTCACATCAATGTTCATCACGGGTATTGGCCTGAAGTTTTCTTTTTTTGTTGTGTCTCTTCCCGGTTTTGGTATCAAAATGATGCTGGCTTCATAAAATGAGTGATGGACTCCCTCATCTTCAATTGTTTGGAATAGTTTCAGAAGGAATGGTACCAGCTCCTCTTTGTATTTCTGGTTGAATTCAGCTGTAAATCCATATGGTCCTGGGCTTTTTTTTTTTTTTTTTTTTTTGGTTAGTAGGCTATTAATTACTGTCTCAATTTCAGAACTTGTTATTGGTCTATTCAGGGATTCAGCTTCTTCCTTGTTTAGTCTTCGGATCATGTATGTGTCTAAGAATTTATCAGTTTCTTCTAGATTTTCTAGTTTATTTGCATAGAGGTGTTTATGGTATTCTCTAATGGTAGTTTGTATTTCTGCGGGGTCAGTGGTGATATCCCCTTTATCATTTTTTTAATTGTGTCTATTTGATTCTTCTCTCTTGTCTTCTTTGTTAGTGTAGATAGTGTTCTATCTATTTTGTTAAGTTTTTCAAAAAGCAGCTCCTGGATTCATTGATTTTTTGGAGAGTTTTTTTTTGGTCTATATCTCCTTCAGTTCTTCTCTGGTCTTAGTTATTTCTTGTCTTCTGCTAGCTTTTGGATTGGTTTGTTCTTGCCTCTCTAGCTCTTTTAACTGTGATGTTAGGGTATCGATTTAAGTCATTTCAAGCTTTCTGAAGTGAGCATTTAGTGCTATAAATTTCCCTCTTAACACTGCTGTAGCTGTGTCCCAGAGATTCTGGTACGTTGTTTCTTTGTTCTCATTGGTTTCAAAGAACTTCTTGATTTCTGCCTCAGTTTCATTATTTGCCCAGGAGTCATTCAGGGGCAGGTTGTTCAATTTCTCATGTATTTGTGTGGTATTGAGTGAGTTTCTTAATTCTGAGTTCTAATTTGATTGCACTATAACCTAAGAGACTGCTTGTTATGATTTCAGTTCTTTTGCATTTGCTGAGGAGTGTTTTACTTCCAATTATGTGGTTGATTTTAGAATAAGTGCTATGTAGCACTGAGAAGAATGTATATATATATATATATTTTCTTTTTTTTGAGATGGAGTCTTGCTCTGTCACCCAGGCTGGAGTGCAGTGGCACAATCTCAGCTCACTGCAACCTCCACCTCCCAAATTCAAGCAATTCCCTTCCCTCAGCCTCCCAGGTAGTTGGGATTACAGGCATGTGCCACCACACCTGGCTAATTTTTTGTATTTTAATAGAGATGGAGTTTCACCATGTTGGCCAAGATGGTCTCAATCTCCTGACCTCATGATCCACCTGCCTCAGCCACCCAAAGTGCTGGGATTACAGGCGTGAGCCACCATGCCTGGCCAAAGAATGTATATTCTGCTGATTTGGGGTAGAGTGTTCTGTAGATGTCTGCTAGGTCCACTTGATCCAGAGTTGAGTTCAAGTCCTGAATATTCTTGTTAATTTTCTGTCTCGTTGATCTAATACTGACAATAGGGTGTTAAAGTCTCCCATTATTATTTTGTGGGAGTCTAAGTCTCTTTGTAGGCCTCTAAGAACTTGTTTTCTGAATCTGGGTGCTCCTCTATTGGGTGCATATATATTCAGAATAGTTAACTCTCCTTGTTGAATTGTTTTTTTTTTTTTTTTTTTTTTTTTTTTGTTACCGTTATGTAATGCCTCTGGCTTTTGTGACCTTTGTTGGTTAGAGTCTGTTTTATCAGAGACTGGGATTGCAACCCCTACTTTTTTTTTTTTTTTTTTTTTTTTTTGCTTTCCATTTGCTTGGTGAATTTTCCTCCATCCCTTTATTTTGAGCCTATGTGTGTCTTTGCACATGAGATAGGTCTTCTGAATACAACACACTGATGAGTCTTGACTCTTTATCCAATTTGCCAGTCTGTGTCTTTTAATTAGGGCATTAGGCCATTTATATTTAAGGTTATTATTGTTATGTGTGAATTTGATCCTGTCATCACGATGCTAGCTGGTTATTTTGCAGAGTTGTTTATGTGGTTGCTTCATAGTGTCACTGGTCTGTGTACTTGTGTGCTTTTGTAGTGGGTAGTAATGTTTTCTCCTTTCCATATTTAGTGCTTTCTTCAGGAAATTCTCCCAGGTAACATCCTGAAGTGTGTTTTCCAGCTTGTTTCCATTTTCCCCACCTCCTTCTGGTACTCCAGTCAATTGTAGGTTCAGTGTTTTGATGATGTGTCCCATATTTCTTGGAGGCTTTGTTCATCCTTTTTAATTCTTTTTTCTCCAGTCTTATCTGCATTCCTGATTTTAGCAAGGTGGTCTTCAAACCCTGATACCCTTTCTTCCACTTGGTCAATTTGTCTATTGATACTTGTTTATGCTTCACGAAGTTCTTATGCTGTGCTTTTCAGCTCCATCCTGTTGTTTATATTCCTCTCTAAACTGGTTAGTCTAGTTAGCAATTCCTCTAACCTTTCATCAAAGTTCTTAGCTTCTTTGCATTGGGTTAGAACATGCTCCTTTAGCTCAGTGTAGTTTTTTATTACCCATCTTCTAAAGCCTGCTTCTGTCAATTCGTCCATCTGATCATCTGTCTAGTTCTGTGCCCTTGATGGAGAGACGTTGTGATCATTTGGAGGAAAGAGGCACTCTGGCCTTTTGGGTTTTCAGCATTTTTATGTTGATTTTTTTCTCAGAACTACCAGGAGGAAATGCTAAGTCTCCTGGTCTGCAGAGACTGTGGCTACCCCTCCCACTAGGGGATCCAGGTTCTGTCCCTGAGCCTCTGGCTTGAGTTATTGGAGTTCCTACAGGGAAGCCCTGCCCAATGAGGAAGGATGGTTAAGGGTCAGGTCTAAAGAGGCACTCTGGCCACAGGCTGCCACAGCCAGTGTGTTGGGCAGTGGGGGACGAGTCTTGGGACCAAGCATCCAGCTCCCCTGGATCCATCTGGGAAAAGCACAGCCTGGGGCTATAGAGATGGATGCCCTTCTCCCATCCAGGGAGCTTAGCGTGTTAGGCAGTGGCGAGTCCCAGTGCTGGCTGCTGCCCCTCCCCAAAGGAGCTCAAATGGCTTAGACAGCAGGCAGCTGCAGCTGGAGCTGGTTGCCCCTCCTCCTGGGAGTTCAGTAGGCTTAAGTCGATTCCAGCTGAGAGGCTAAGAGTATGTGCATTTGCACACTCTGAGGTTGGGATGCTAGGTCCCAGTGGCGTAGGTTCGTGAGTGGAATCTTCCGATCCCAGGGTTGCACAGTTCCATGGAAAAAGCACGGTTTCCCGGGCTGGGTAGCAAGCTCACTCACTGCCTCCCTTTGCTGCGGGGAGGGGACTCCCCCGCCCTGTGTGACTCTCAGGTGGGCTGCTGCACTCCATTGTTCTTCCTTCTTCTTCCTTTTTCCCTCCAGCTCTTAGTCGGTTCTGATGAGAGAACCTGGATACCTTGGCTGCTGATGAAGGATTCACATGCTTATTACGGTTTTCTTCAATGGGAGCCTCCCAATGCTGCCGTTTCTAGTCAGCCATCTTGACCCTACCCCTTCTGGTTGCTTTTTGCAAATTCTCTGGGATTTTCTACTTAGACAATTGTGTTGTTGCCATACGTGTCTATGTGAAGAGACCACCAAACAGGCTTTGTGTGAGCAACAAGGCTGTTTATTTCACCTGGGTGCAGGCGGGCTGAATCCGAAAAGAGAGTCAGTGAAGGAAGATAGGGATGGGGCCGTTTTATAGGATTTGGGTAGGTAGTGGAAAATTACAGTCAAAGGGGGTTGTTCTCTGGTGGGCTGGGGCAGGGGTTGCAAGGTGCTCAGTGAAGGAGCTTCTGAGCCAGGAGAAGGAATTTCACAAGGTAATGTCATCAGTTAAGGCAGGAACTGTCCATTTTCACTTCTTTTGTGATTCTTCAGTTACTTCAGGCCATCTGGATGTGTACGTGGAGGTCACAGGGGATATGTTGGCTTAGCTTGGGCTCAGAGACATGGCAGTTGTCTGTAAATCAAGACCATATTATGTCTTTTTTTTTCTCCTATGTCAGTGCCTTACTGAACTGGCTAGGATCTCCTGTGAGATGCTGAATAGGAGTGGTGAGGTCAGACATGTTTGACTTCTTCCTGATCATAAGGGGAAAACATTCAGACTTTGTATGTATAGATTAATATACATTTTTTGTAGATGCCATTTATTAGCTTGAGAAAGTTACTCTGTATCCTGGTTTGCTGAGAGTTTTACCATGAATGGATGTTGAAGTTTGTAAAATGGCTTTCCTGCATCTATTAAGATAACATGTGGCTTTATTTTCCAGTGTGTTGCTTGAGATACTAGATTATGACATTGATTGGTTTTTCAAATGTTGAGGCAGACTTGCATTCCTGGGGTAAACCCCACTTGTTCATGAATCAGCTGTTTATCCAAGGAGCCCTGGTTCCTTTAATTGAAGAAAGGTATTTAGAAATCAAATCTCCTTTATATATATATATATACACACACACACACATACATATATACACATATATATATGTATAACTCTGTAATTCACATGCCATCAAAATGACCCTTTATAGAAGTATAATTAAATGCTTTATATTATGTTCACAGAGTTGGATGGTCATTACCACTATCTAATTTCAGAATATTTTTATCACCCTAAAGGGAAACTGTGTACCCATTATCAGTTACTCCTTATTCCGTACCCCTAGTCTACTAATCGACCTTCAGTATCTGTGGATTTGCCTATTATCAGTATTCCATATAAATTGAATCAAATAATGTGTCCCTTTATGTCTGTCTTCTCTTACTCAGCATAATGTTTTCAAGGTTATTCCATGTTGTAGCATGTATCAGTACTTTATTCTTTTAATGGCTAAATAGTATTCCATTATGTGTTAATTCTTTTTTAAATGTTTGGTAGAATTCACAAGTGAAGCCATTTGTGCTTAGCTTTTTCTCTTTTCATGGGAAGTTTTTTGATTACTAATTCAGTCTCGTTATAGTTTTATTTATATTTTATATTTCTTCTTGAGTTACTTTCAGTAGTTTGTGTCTTTCTAAGAATTTATAAATTTTATGTAGGTTATTTAACTCATTGGCAAACAATTGTTTATAATAGTCTCTTTTCATCCACTTTGTTTCTGTGAAGTCAGTAGTGTTATTCCCTGTACATTCCTGATTTTATCAATTTTAGTATTCTCTTTCTTTCTTGATCAGTCTGGGTAAAAGTCTGTCAATTTTGCTGATTTTTTCCCAAAAAACTAGCTTTTGTTTTCACTGAATTTTCTCTAGTTTTTAAATTTTCTATTTCACTTTTTCCACTCTAATCTTTATTATTGTTTCCTCCTGCTTGCCTTGAGTTTCGTTTGCTCTTTTAGTTTTGTATAGCTTCTTAAGGTGGAAGGTTCAGTAACTGATTTGAGCTCTTTCTTCCTTTTTAATATGGCATTTAAAGCTGTATATTTCTGATACGGTTTGGCTGTGTCCCCACCCAGATCTCATCTTGAATTCTCATGTGTTGTAGGAGGGACCTGGTGGGAGGTAACTGAATCATGGTGGGTGGGTCTTTCCCATGCTGGTCTTGTGATAGTTAGTAAGTCTCATGAGCTCTGATGGTTTTATAAGTGGGAGTTTCCCTGCACACACTCTCTTGCCTGCTGCCATCCGTGTAAGGTGTGGCTTGCTCCTCCTTGCCTTCCGCCATGATTGTGAGGCTTCCCCAGGCACATGGAACTGTAAGTCTATTAAACCTCTTTCTTTTGTAGATTGCCCAGTCTCGGATATGTCTTTATCAGCAGCATGAAAACAGACTAATACCGCTTCCTTCTAAGCACGGCTCTAGCTGTAAATTTTATTGTGTTTTAGTTTTCATTCATCTCAAAGTATTTTCTAATTTTTCTGTGGTTTCCTCTCTGATTTTTTTCATTTAAGAGCATGTTTTTAGATTTTCATGTGTTTGTAAGTTTTCCAATTTCCTTCTATTATCGATTTCTAATGTCATTCCATTGTGTTCAGAGAATATGTGATTTCAAGCCTTTTACATTTATTGAGACTTGTTTTATGGCCTAATGTTTGGTTTATCCTGAGTAACGTTCTATATGCACTTGAGAAGAATACACACTCTGCCGTTGTTGGGTGGAGCAGAGTATCTTATGTCTTGTTGGTTTATGTTGTTCATGTTTTTCATTTATTTGTTGATCTTACCTAGTTGTTGAAAGTAAAGTATTGAATTCTCCAACTGTTAATGTTGAATTATCTATTTCTTTTCTCAGTTCAGTCAGTTTTTGCTCCATGTGTTTTGGGACTCTGATGTTAGGCTTCTTCATTTATAAAGGATATTTTCATGGGTATAGAATTCTGTGTTGATAGTTTTTTTCTTTCATATCTTTATCAATGTGATTTGCATTGACTTCTGATTTCCATTGTTTCAAGTGAGAACTCAGCTGTAATTTTCATCTTTGTTTCTCTTTATATTATGTGTCTGCAGTTAATGCATGATATTCACCTTTTCCACTAGAGCAGGATTTGGCAAACCTTTCCAGGAAGGGAGATGGTAAGTATTTTAGGCTGTGTGGCATGTAGTCTTTGTTGTAACTCATCAGCTGTGCTGTGTAGTGAGGAAACAGCCATAGACAATAAGCAAACACATGAGTGTAGCATGTTCCACTAAAATGTTTACAGAATCAGACGGAAGCCTGGATTTGGTCCATGAACTGTAACTTGCTCACTCCTGCTCTAAAGTTGCAAATGTATTTATGACAGTTATTTAATTCCCTATTTGATAGTTCCAGGATGTGGATCATATCTGTATCTGGTCCCATGGATTGTTGTATGATTTGGGGGTGAGTTATTTTTTCTCTTTTTCATGTGTTTGAAAACTTTTGGTTAAAAGCTTGACACCATATATAGCAGGGATTGGCAAACTTGTCTGCATAATGCCAGAGAGGCAGTATTTTAGACTTCACAGGCTATACCAACTCTATTGCAACTACTCAATTCTGTTTTATTGCAGACATAGACAAATCTTGAATGAAAAGCCTTGACTGTGTCCCAATAAACCTGTATGTATGAAAACAGATGGCGGACTGGATTTAATACACAGGTTGCAGAGACTGAGATAAACAGTCTGTATGCCATGAAATGTGCATATCTCCTTTTCTGCTAGGCCTTTTTGCGGGGGCTTGAATCAGCCTAGAGAGGAGTTTAGTTGAGGTTTGCTGTTATGACTACCTTCAATGCACCACTGGCTTCAAATTCATTACCTTCTGCTTAGGGTTGGGGCTGGTTTCCTTCAACAGGTTTTCTCACTGCTCCTGTCCCACCTTCAGCTCTAGGTTTCTCTTGCCCCCACCCCAGAGCAGTCTTGTTCCATGCTCTTGCCCCTTCCCTAGCTGTAGAGTTCTGATACTTGTCACTGGATGCCTGGTACCTGCTGGGGTTTCTCTCTTTTTTTTTTTTTTTTTCTGTTTCAGCCTCATGTTTAGGCAGGATTTCTGTACCTGGGTCTTGGAAGTGGGGATTTCTCAGTGGTCCTGCCTCTTCTCTGGCAGTAGAGGGTCTGTCAAAATCTGGACCCAGAATGGTTTCTTGCCCCTTTCCCAGAAGTGGAGGGTTTTATTCTGTTCCCTTCTCCAGCCACAGTGGGTCTTCATCAGTTCCCTGGCAGTGACTGGTTTTGCTGTCTTCCTCTCAGAAGCTAAAGCTTTGTCCCCTAGCGGGAGGGTTTAGGGAGGACCCTGAGGTTTCCTGCAGCGGTGATCTCCTTTCCAGCGTTGCGTCATGGGGGACACTTTCCACCCCCTTTCCAGCTGGTCCCCTTTCCAGCCTTGCATCATGGGGGACACTCCCTTACCTTCTGCCCTAGCCCCTCATCTCTTTTGTGAGCAATCGGTGAAGTCTGCAGAAAATACCCTGGGAGTGAGTGCAAGCTCTCCTGTACCCGCAGCTTCTGCAGTCACCTACATGCACCAAAACTCTTAGCGGAAATCTTCTTATGCCTTTCTTTGGCAGTCTTGTCTTTCTCTTAGGCCCTGCCCTCGGGAAGCCAGGCTCGAATCCTGTGTCTTCTAGGAGGAATTTATCTTTCTTGAGATTTCAGGCTAATTGGTTGCCTTGTGACCTGAACTCTCTGATGGGTTCAAGAGAGTTATAATTTTGTAGATTATCTGGCTTTTTCTTATTGATGAGGTGGGAGCTTGTTATTACAGTTGTTTTCTCTCCAAGTTAAAGCTGCATTTTTGAGATGGAAAATGTTTCGGGAGACAGGATGGCAGTGGAAAGCTTGCAGTGACCCGTGGGGATTAGTATGAAACGGGTCTGTAGCTCCTGGGCTCCAGTGTGGTCATAGCACTGCCCTGATTTGAGTTCAGCAACCTGGGCTGGAGGCTGAAGGTTGACTAGCAGAGCTTGTCTAGACAGTGGGGATCCTGGGGGCTTCATATATCTTGGTCTGGGCTTCCAGGGCAGAATGAAGCTGATCACTGCTGTAGCCAGGAGAGGTGGGTGGCCTTCTAGCACCGGCTCTCATGTCTTGGCAAATCATCGTTGAGTGCATTCACATCTTCAGTGGACTAACCTTTGCTATAAATCCCGTGCCTCAGGATCCAGCAGTAGCTGAGCCTTCGTGTCCTGAGGACTCTTGGTTATTGTTCAGAGAAAAGAGTATCATCTGCTAACACTGATGGTTTCTGTTTCAGAAAAACAATTCACGAGTGTCTTTTAACAAAAAGCTTCCCCTAAGACATACCACAAAGAAAAAAGATATGTCAAAGAAATAGAAATTTATATATTCTGTAATAACCCAGCCATGGATGAAAATACTTGCAAGATCCTCTTGTAAACAGCTGCCATAATGTAGGCTACATTTATTTCTTGAAATATAGTTTAAAATATGCAGAGAACACTCAGTAGGGAAAAGATCTTCCTTTCCGTCCACCACCTCCTCCTTGCACCCCATAAAAACCCCATAATAATATCACGAAATTACAGATTTTTAAAGTTTTTCATGGCTGTTTATTTGTTACCATAATTCTTTTTCCAAGTGTAGTTTTAAAAGCAGTTTACAAAGAGTTTTCATGTATATGACTTTCTGGCATAACATATTAGCCATAAAGAGAAGAAAAATGATATATCACAGTATTGATATAATGCTTGGGAAAGTGCTTTGCAAATTGTAAAAATCTTGTGTAGGTATTAGCTATTTGTTTTTTAATTACGTACATCAGATATTTTATAAACGAGGAAACTGAGGCATGGAGAAGGAGCCACCCTGCCCCACAAGGTCACAGGTCATTTCCCACGGTGCTGACCTTGAAGCGCGCCAGCTGGCACTGGCTCACAGGCTGCGTCTTCTGAGGTTTGAAGGTCCTCTCTCCGTGGGTAGGAATGGAAAGCCCAACGGCTCATCCCACAGCTTTGCGTTGTGTGTAAGATCTTTATCAATAACCTTTGTGCTCCTTGGATGTGATTTAGTCCCCCAAATAAAGCACCTGCAGCCCCCATTAAAAAAGTATGGTAATTAAGATCTTATGAGATAGTATGTCCTATGAGATTACCTAATAGTAAGGATTATCTAATGCCATGTGCATTGCATCTCTGTGGCCTTCCTCCCTCCCTCCCTCTGTCCCTCCACCCTCCCTCCCTGCTTCCTTCCCCTCCCTCCCCTGCCTCACTCCTTTCCCTGCCTCCCTCCCTCCCTCCCTCCTTTCTTTCTCCCTCCAATTAAGTGGACCTATGTGTGAGGACCTGAACGTCGTTCCTCTTGAAGACAGATATAGAAGGAGTCTTGACCAAAGGAGGGGTTGAGAGAAGCTCTGCTAGCTCGCAGGGAGGCAGACAAGTCACACCCCAGCCCATCGCCCATCACCCATCGCCCATCACAGTGGCTGACTTCTCTTAGAATTCAGACTTGGTTAAAATCAGATTAAATTAACCCTGAGGGGAGCCTGAAAAAGGAAGAGAGCATCTCAGAGCTGCCTGAAGGCTACGTATGGAGTAGAGGACATCTGGGCCTTGTTGGGCACCAAGAGGCAAAGCCATGTGGAAGGGGAGGCAGCAGGGGTGGGGGTGGGGGTGGGGGTCCACTGGTGTGTTGGAAGCAGCAGCCTGGGACTGGCGAGAGGAACACAAGAGGGTCACATGGTTCTGAGGTCCCAAGCTGGAGTGAGAGCTCTCTGGGCGGTGATCTTCGTGCCGTTCTCTTCTGTGGACTGGGAGAAAAAGGTGAAGCAACACCGGCTTACTTGGGACCCATCCTACATACGCTATTTGGAGTTTCAGTTTCAGAGTTTAATTATAACTGTTCATATTCCTTCAGTCAACATCTTTCAATAATTTGTGTTGAATGTTGGGGAAATATACTTTCCGTTGAATCCTGGGGAATGTTTACCTTCTGATTTTCTCCTTTTGCTGGTAACTTAAGAGAAAAGACACCATTCAGTGTGATAAAGCCAACAAGATTATCAGAGAAGCTTTCTCTGCTTTCAAGAAAAGTGGTTTATAAAGGGGTTCCCCCAGTTATTAAAATACAAAGGTGCTATTTTCACCACATTGGAGCAGAAGCGCATTTGGGCCCCAGATCGCCACCTAGTGACCAGAAAGATCCCACTGGGCATAACCAGTACGTCTGACGGAAGTGTCACTCCAGTTTTAGAATGTGGGTCTCTTTTCTTTTTGTTATTTGATTTTTAACTGAAGGATGCTCTTCAAGTGACAGTTTGCCCCAGAAAAAAATATCAGTGGGCAATATGTTGCCTCTTTTCCCCTTTCAGCCCTTCCTCTGCCCTTTCAAGTCAAAGTTCTGAGTACTTTCAAAATTCACATGAAAGTCTGCAGACTTTTATTGAGCCTTAAGTTTATAAAACATACATGGAACCATCTGCCATAATAATTTAAAAATATGTGTAGATTATAAACTGCCTTTGTAGACATTTCCTTTTGATTTTTATTTTCACGGTAACAACCTTGCCAGATGGTTATTCTCAACAGAGTGATTACCTGTCTTGTGCTTGGTGACAAAGGTGACAATAGAAACAGCAGAAACTGAAGCAGATTGCCTCCTCTTCCCACCTATACTCCATGGCCAGGAAAGTGGTGTGCTGGGTGCGGGGTGGGTGCCACTCACCCGGGGCTGCCCTCTCTCTGTGGGCTTGCCTGTGGGTTCCTCATCATGTCAGCACTGGGCAGCCTGGGAAGGTGACTGTGAGTTATTTTATAAGCTCACTAGTTTGTTTCCAAGTGCCCAGCGACCCTTTGGGCTCTACCCAACAGCATCATCGTTCAATTACAGCCTTCAAGGTCTCCGAGCCATTTCTCACTATGCTGCACTGCACAAGGCTGTTGAAGTTAGTCAGCCAGTCTGAGGCCACAGAAATTGTGGCCCAGCAGGCAGATTTATTTGGGAGGAGGGAATGAGCCCATTTCACACTTCACTTAAAAAATGTTACCTTTCCTGCTGAATGCTTATGGCTGTTAGTGGCCATCAATCCTACCAAATTCTGTAGAATCAGCTGCTTCGAAGTCCTGGAGTTCTTGCCACTTGCAACACCTTGTTCCCGAAACATTGCAGCGCCTTCTGATATTTTGTGAGTTTGCAAGTTTCATTTTTCTGGGAGAATAAGGCAATGTTAAGTCCCTGAAGTTTTAATTCAAGGCAGTAGTAAGTTTTTCTTTAGCTCACTGGGAATCATTTTTGGCTGTTTTATTGAAGTTATTTTTGTTTGTTTTTGAGAATTAGGAAGCAGACAGGTATTCAAAAGAGGGGACAAAAGAAACCAAAAAATACCAGTTATTTTCCCTTTCACTTTTCAGTCTGCTTTACTTTGCTTTGAAGTGTTCACGGTTCCAGTGGCCCCAGCACAGGAACACATGGTCACGCTGCACAGGGCCTGTGATGCTGGCTTTAGAAATCCTCTTCTTTTGCAGTGTATGTGCAATGCAGCCGCTTCTTACTTCTCAGTTTCTTTGTGTGCTGTAAGCCTGAGAATCTGGAGGCATAGCATTTTCAGGCTGGATTCTCATTCCATAAGGCTTCATTAGATGTCTTTTTTTTTTTTTTTTTTTTTTTTTTTTTTTTTTTTTTTTTTTTTTTTTTTTTTTTTTTGCATTGATTTTAGTCAATCTGGCAACTAAGGAATGGTTAAAAATGAATTTTTAACTTTTTTATGATCATAAATTAGCTTGGCTCTGTGATGAACTGTTGTTGATGGTTGTTCAAAACGCTACTGGCAGTTGGTGACAGCGTTTAGCAGGCAGGGCGGGCCCTCGTGGAGAGTGGAGCGCACAGTTGCATGCCCGACCTGCCTTTTTGATCACATGTTCCCAGTTCAAAAGGACATCCTGGCCGTGCTGTGCAGTTCCTATAATCTTTTCCTGTCTATTTTGACAGCCTCTTTTGACTTGTGATAAAAGCCTGCTCCAAGCAAAATTAATCATAATGGTTTATTTTTTAATTCTCTTTTTATATCTTTGGGTAAAGCTACAGAGATTTACTCCCCTGAACCAGGCTTCTGTTCATTTTCCCTGCTGTTTTTATGATTTTTGTTAAAACCGCTCTAAGCAGAGTCGAACATCTCTGGGTTTCAGGGCCTTCGGTCTCTCTCACTCCTTACCGAATCCTTTCGTCCCTCCTTTTCCTCTTCCTGTTAGGTGGCCGGGGGATAAAACCTCTGCTTTTGATGGCTGTTATCAGTTATTGACACATAGTGTGAAATTAAGTCCGTGTCAGCTTCTGAAGCTTGCTGCTCCAAGTCTTAGCTTCTGTTGTGGAATGGAAGTGGCCGCCCTCTGTGAAGAAGCCGTCAGAGCATCTGAATGTTAGTGCCATATAGGTAGTGAGGGCAGCCCTGGGCTGTAGATAAGGATGTTGGCCATGCAGAAAATTATTTCACTGAATATACATCTTATTTTACCCAAGGAAAAGGAGAACTGACAGAAAACCAAACGGTTAATGTTTGCTTGGTGGTTCAGGCCCTGATGTTTGGGCTGAGAATGCTTATATACCCATCAGCTTACCTAAATGCATCTCTGCAGTTTCCCAAATATTGATAGGTGAGAACTTAGCCACTTGGTATTTCTTGTGATCCTGGAAATAATGAGTGCTTTTATTGGAGGTTTTTTGTTTTTTTTTGGTTCATCCATTAGTGATGTTCTGTGATCTTTTGCTTAGGTATAAAATGATGCCTAGGACTGCAGCGTGGTGCAGAGGAGAGCAAGCACTGGGCCTGCATCCACAAGACCTGGCAGTAGCCCTGGACCTGCTGTTGAGGGTCTGTTTCCACTCAGGCCCCCACTGCAGAGGCCTCATGTCCTCAGTGGTAAGATGAGGCCAAGGAATTAGATGCTCCTTCTTGGTTCCAACTCTTGGGAAATTTGTGAACTCCACACAGGTTCAGCCCTTCCTCTTTTCTTCTTGAGCCTGTTGGGCATGAGCAGAAAGCTGCACCCCGTAGCCCCGACCCCACCCTATGTGACTGGGCAGGTTAAAGGGGAACCATGGGGCCAGAGGCTTGGTGGTCCATTTGGGCTGTGTGGTGGGACTGACCTTGACTCACTGCGGGGGGTTGTTTGAGCTCTGAATCCAGACTGTTTGCCTTTAGACAGAACAAGATCCAAACAATTCTAGAAGAATGTTCACTACATTTTTCTTTGCCTCAGATACTTTGCTTACTACTAAATGTAAGTCTTTTCTGAGAATCTCAAATTTCCATTTCTTTCTTTTTGGCAGAACTCACTCACTCCTGTATGGCATTTGATTTAAACGCAACCTTTCTTCAGTCTCTTGGGGTAGATAATTTTAGCCTGATGAAATGATCTTTTGAGTTTTGTAAAATTGTTTCTGAGCAATCCCAAGTAGGGTTTACTTGGCGACTTTCCTCAGTAGTGATCAAAGATCGTGTGCTTTGGACATATGACTGCACAGAGAAGGAAGATTTCCTTTGCCTTCCTGGTAGCCATAAAAATATGGGGTAGTTTTCTCCTATTTGTAGACAACCCTCTTCCAAATGATCTTGAAGAAGCTGTCATTGGATGCATTAAAATTGCCAAGAGGATTTTAACATGTACTTATAGTTGTCCTTTGCTCAATGATGGGATGTGTTCTGAGAAATGCATTTTTAGATGATTCTGTCCTTGTGCAAACGTCAGAGAATGACTTGCACAAACCTCGATGGCATAGCCTACTGCACACCTAGGCTATGTGGTGTAGCCCACTGCCTAGATTGCAAACCTGTACAGTAAGTGACCATCCTGAATACCATAAGCAACTGTAACACAGTGGTATTTGTGTGTCTAAACATATTTAATCATAGAAAAGGTACAATCAAATATGGTATTATAATTTTAAGGAACCACCATTGTACATGTGGCCTATTGTTGATGGAAACATGCTGCACATGATTGTGTTTAAAAAATCATCTAAAAATGCTTGACAATGGAAAGAGGAGAAGCAAAATGTTGATCAGAGGAACCCAGTACCCAAACGAACTTGCCTAATTGAATTCAGCCATGTGTGTCTGGTGGAACATGTAGAAGTCAGAGTCCTGGGGTCAAACACCAGCCCTTCCTGCTTGACATTGGTGATGTCTAAGGCAAAGCGCTCCACCTCTCTGAATGTTGTTTCCTCATCTACAATAGGCACTGTTGTGATGTTGAATGAGAAAAGGGATCTAAAGGCTGAAAATGAAAACCATCCGCAAATGGAAGGTAGCCCCGCATTCTTCACTTTCCTCTTCCGGACTCTCCCCGAATTCCCTATGTCGGTTCTACTGTGTCGTGTGCAGGAACCAGTGTCTCATGGCATGGCAAGGGACTCTTTCTACTTGTAATTTCCAGTCCCCTCTGCACACCTGATTTTGATTGTGCCTCTCTTTGACGTTGGATGGTTACTGTATGCCAAACAATATCGAAATTGAAACATCTGCCAACATTAAATGGCTTAAGAAAGTATTCTTGTCTGTTTTCACCTTTTGTGTTGAATTTCCCAGCAAATTTTATAGGAAAAATCACCTATAGCACAAGTTTTCATTCCATTCAAAGGTAGACTCCAATATGTTTTTGTCAGTGTGAATAAAGGAAGAATAAATAGCTTATCACCTGATCGAAATTCAGACTAAGAAAGAACCATCAAGATCCTGTAACCAATCTACCCATCTCCTTTGCACTTTCTCTTCGGATGGCGTGGTCCAGCTGCTTCATTCTTCCTCGAAGCAACTTTTGTGTTTGCAGGAGAGTGTTGGGTGCTGCGAGATTCTTGATAACATAGAACTAAAGCTGCTCGAGGCCATACACCGTGAAGCTGGCTGCTCTGCCAGCTTCCTATCAAAGCTTCGTTTCCATTAGGGCAGACCTACCTTGTATTTGAAGAGAGCCTTTATGTTCTGCTTGAGTCTTCTCTTCTTCAAACCAAGTCGAACACCTGAGTCCCTCCAATATTAGGCCTGTGACCTGATTTGTAGTCATTTTCTTCACATTTATTTAAATGCCTCTGATGGTGTGGCCTCAGCACTGAGCGCAGGGCTCAAGGTGAGAGTGAGCCATGCAGTTTCTCGCCCCCAGTGTCTACTGTATACCTCCCTACACTGCACTTCTCCAGAGGACACTGGAGATGGCAGGAGTGCTTTTATAAATTTCCAATGGCTACTGTGGCAAATTACCATGGATTTAGTGGCTTAAAACACCACAAGGTTATGATTTACAGTTCTGTAGGTAAGAAATTCAACACGGGTCTCATTGGGCTAAAACCAAGCTGCTGGCTGGGCTGCATTCCTTTCTGGAGGCTCCGGGGAGAATCTGTTTCTTTGCTTTTTCCAGCCCCTGGAGGCCCTCCGCATCCTTTGGCTTGCAGGCCCTTCCTCTGTCTTCAAAGGCAGCAACCCTGCATCCCTCTGAGCATTCTTCTGCCATCACGTTGCCCTCTGGCTCTTCTCTTCTATCTTCCTCATCCACTTTTAAGGACCCTTGTGATTATGTTGGGCACTCTGGATGATCCAGTATACTCTCCCTCTTTCTTAGCAACCTTAATTTCACTGCAACATGATTCCCCTTTGCCATGCACCCTAACATAGTCACAAGTTCTGGGCTTAGGATGTCATCATCTTTGGGGGCCATTATTCTGCCTACCATACCCACTGAGTCTTATATGTGTTAAACATAGCTTCTGTATCTTGTAATCACATAAATTAAGGTTTTGGACACAAGTAGAAGGTCTTTCATTTGCTTCTGACACATTTTGTCCTGTATGTTTTGTGTGCTGTGTGCCATATAGCATTTCCATTGCCGTTGTGTCAGCCTTTCAGGACTCAGAGCTTGTCTTTCAAAATATTGGCTCACCTTTAAGCCTCATTTTATAAGCATCTACCATAATGTCCTTTGGAAGTGTACCCCAAATTGAGACTATATACTGATTATCAACTCAATAGAGAAATGTTACTGCAGCCAAAAGATGAACATAAAGCTTGTCCAGCCATGTAGGAGGTCTTGCTTACTTCAATACTTCTTTATCATCAGGACTAAGGAAAATAAATGAAATGTATATTGAAGTTTTTAATAAAAAGAAACATAGTAAGTTGCAGAAGAGAGCTGGGGTTAGCTGTTCAGAAGCCCTTTCCTATCATAAGGCATCATTGCTTAGCTGTAGTCCGTTAGCTTTAAGGAGTGGAGATATGTAGCAGTCTTCTCTATCTTTTCAGGGTTTGCCCCTATGTGACAACACTGATTTTGAGTACGGAATGTTTGAAAGAGTCTGATCTCTCTTTATTTTCTATTTGTTTTTAAAATAGCCTTTATGTTTCAGAGCAGTTTTAGTTTTATAGCAAAATTGAGTAAAAAGTACAGAGATTTCCTGTTTAGTCCCCACCCCCCAATCCCTGGCCCAAGCCTCCTCCGCTGTCAGCATCTCCTACCAGAGTGGTACGTTTGTTACAACCGATGAACCAACACTGACCCCTCACGTCATCGTCACCCAAGTCCGCGGCTCACATTAGGGCTCCGTCTTGGTGTTCCGCATTCTGCAAGTTTGGACAAGTGTAAATGACATGCATTCCCCATTCTAGTGTCGTGCAGAGTAGCTTCACTCTCCTAAAAATCCTGTGTCCCCCAATCCACTCCCCTTTCCCCTCCAAACCTGTTGTAATCACTTCACAATGGTTCTCTTTACTATCTCCATGGTTTTGCCAGTTCCACAATGTCATAGAGTTGGAATCATATGGTATGTACCTTTTCAGACTGTAAATGCTTAGCAGACATCTTTCTGCTCCACATATCTTCAGTGTCTTTGCCTGCTCGGGGTCTGTGGGAGGAAATACAGAGATCACCTGGGAGGTCACTTGCATTGCACATGAAGGAACTGAAGTTGGCATCATTGTGAGCTCACTCAGTTTTCCATGAAGATCTGTAAGTAAACCTAGTATTTAAGATGCCCATTCCAGTGCTCTGTCAACATGTCAAAGGCTATTAAGCAAGTGACTAGTTGGCAGAGACGGGGAAGGGAGCAATCTATAAATTGGTGAATAACTTGGGCAGAATGAAAAGAGTCTGGCCCTGGGGATCATCAAATGTCCATCAAGTGGGATGGAGTGAGGATGGCTGAGGAAGGGAGGGAGCATCACACATGATGTGCTGGGAACGGTGCTGAGCATCATATTTATATTCTTTCTTTTTATCTTCATGTGAGGATTGCTGTTGAAATGGTAGGTATTAGTTTTCTAAATTTGAACTAAGAGAGACTCAGAGAGGTAAATTACTTTCCCATGGCCACATAATTAGACAGTAGGTTTTAAATCCAGATTTGTCTTGCTCCAAAGCTTCCATTATTCCCATAAATTCATGAGTTTGCCTTCCCAGAGGCAATGGAAGTGCTTCTCCACTTGCCATGTAATCGATCTGTGACACCAGCCACTGTAAGGCTCACACAGGCATGATTTGGGTTGAATTTATAAAATCTTTCTCAGAAATGCGGAGCGTTCCTTTACTTTTAAGGATTGTGAAGAGGACAGCCAAGCCCACTCGGGGCGTTCCTGGGTCTCTTTCTCTTTTTTTGAATTATTAAAGCAACTTTTATTTATTACCAAGGAGATTTGAGGTGGTTTGCAATAAAAATAGAGATAAAAGAACATGGAAATCCTTTAAAAGAAGAATACAAACATAAACGCCAAGCAATAAATTAGAAAGTCAGAGAGAGGGAAA
This sequence comes from Rhinopithecus roxellana, assembly GCF_007565055.1. NCBI lineage: Eukaryota > Metazoa > Chordata > Mammalia > Primates > Cercopithecidae > Rhinopithecus > Rhinopithecus roxellana. The sequence goes on along the minus strand of NC_044565.1, from coordinate 52,995,235 downwards.
ATCAGGGCATTTGTGTGCAATAAATGGCATCAGGCGACGTCCTGGAGGAAGCGTTCAGGCGGGAGCATGGCTCTCACTTCCCATGGAAATCTCTAGTTCCCTGGGTCATTTATGTTCCTTATCTGTCCCTACATTGAATCATTTTTGAATATTTGAGTTTCTAGTTGGAGAAAAGAAGTAATAGTGAACTGGATGTCTGAAACCACCAGAGGCTTTCGTCCCACTAATATTAATACACAGTTAAACTGTGCAGGTCATTGATTTGAAGCCTTCTTTGAGTCTCTTTTTTATATTAATTCATCACCAGTGATGAATTAATGTAGATGTAATGTAACTCTTGGTGTGATGCAGGACACTTTATCTGTGTGGAACTGTCCCCCTCCAGCCATCATTCCAATCTGTTTATGACACGATATCAGCTCTACCCAAATTGAGGGACATTCTACAAGGTAAGGACAAGATCATTTTTTTTTCTTTTTGAGACAGCACCTGACTCTGTCACCCAGGGTGGAGTGCAGTGGCGCCATCCTTGCTCATTGCAGCCTCAGACTCCTGGGCTCAAGTGATCCTCCTACCTTAACCTCCTAAGTAGCTGGGACTACAGGTGCACACCACCAAGCCTGGCTAATTTTTTTATTTTTGTAGAGACAGGGTCTTGCGATGTTGCCCAGGCTGATCTCGAACTCCTGGCCTCACATGATCCTTTTACCTTGACCTCCCAAAATGCTGGGGTTACAGGAATAAGCCACTTTGCCCGGCCAAAATAATTGATTTTTAGTGTTTGAAAGAAAGCATCAGAAAACTTGACGGTGGGGAAAACTGGCCGGCACCACCCACCTGCGGTCAAGGTTAATCTCACCAGTGATGAATTAATGTAGATGTAATGTAACTCTTGGTATGATGCAGGACACTTTATCTGTGTGGAACTGTCCCCCTCCAGCCATCATTCCAATCTGTTTATGACACAATATCAGCTCTACCCAAATTGAGGGACATTCTGCAAAATACCCAACCGGTACTCCTTGAAAATATCAAGGCCATGAAAAATAAGGGAAGACTGAGAAGCTGTCACAGTTTCGAGGAGGTAACTAGGAGACATGGTAACCAAATGCAGCATGCTGTCCTGGACTGGATCATAGTTTGGGGGAAATCCAAATAAAGTCTGTTAAATAGTATTAACAGTTAAATAGTATTGCACAAATGTTAATTTTGGTTTTGATAAAGTACCATGATTTTGTAAGGTGTTAGCATCAGGGGAAGCTGTGTAAAGAGTACACTAGTTTTCTCTGTACTATCTTTGCAACTATCTTAAAATTCTGTACTATCATAAATCTAAAATTATTTCAAAATAAAACGTTAAAAGAAGCACCAGAACTCCTCTTCCCCCAAGTGGAATATAATTAAGGACCTGCAATCTACAGAGCAGAGAAAAAAGGAATTGTTTGGTTGGAATCCTTCAGCCTTCCTTTGCGTCTCTTGGAATCCTCCTGCTGGACCCCTGAGACACCTCTGAGGCACATGAGGGCACCGAGGAGCACAGGAGGAACACAAGTACACTGGCCAATCTCTTAAGGGCCTTTTCAGCTGAAAATGGTATTCTGAGTTTTGCCAAATCTGCCAACGAGTGGCATTAGAGCAGTCAGAGAAGTCAATCAATCGAGTTGAAGTTTGCTGATCAAGCAAGGTGAAAGCTGAGAACCGGCTTGTATTAGGCAAAATGGAAGTCGTTCATAGCCTAACAACAGATGTTTCCTGTAGAAAGATGAGCATGAGCCTGATAGGAACTGGTCCAAAGAATGGAAGTAGTGAGAATGGAGACACCAGGCACAGGGGACACTTGGCGGGGACTTGGCCATCGGGGAGCACACACTGGGGCAGTGGCTATAGGGGAACATGGTGAAGGCTGGGTTCTTTTAGGAGGGGGGCCCATGATGAAGGCCAGGTTCTTTCTGGTGGGGGGGGGGGGCGGGGCATGGCGAAGGCTGGGTTCTTTTTGGGGGGCCCATGGTCAAGCCTGGGTTCTTTCGGGGGGGTCATGGCGAAGGCTGGATTCTCTTTTAGGAGGGGACATGGTCAAGGTTAGGTTCTTTCTGGCGGGGGGGGGGGTGGGCGCCGATGGTGAAGGCTGGGTTCTTTTTGAGGAGTCATAACTATTACAGCATGTCTGTTGTCATCTAAAGGGCAAGAAACTGAGGATGCAGTATCAAGAGAGGCAATAACTGCCAGGTGGACCTTCCTCAGTTGACCAGCAGTGTGGAGTCCACGCGCAGTGGGAGGGTTGGTCCTATGCAGGAACAGGACAGCCCCTCCGGAGTAGTACAGGAGAGGGCAGAGGATGCGGACACAGATCCCGGGAGGCGAGGAAGTGTGGGGTAGGGCCTGTGGATGTTTTTTCTGAGTGCTCTTATTTTCATACACAGAGGCAGGGCCGTGAACTGTGAATGTGGAGGGGGGAAGTGGAGCTTTGAAGAAAAAGGAAGCAAGAAATAGTTACTTGGAAGATTGAGCTACTGAAAGTACTGGAGAAATGACCTGGGGTTATGTCGTGGCACTAAGGAGCCCTTGAAGGTGGTGATCGCGAGTGGAAGGTGTGAGTCCAGGGGCAGGCAGTGGCTCCAGAGTTGGTAAAGGAGGATGTGGACAAGTTAGGGGTGGGAGGGTGAAATGGCAGCAGGGCTGGTGGCACAGAGGTGCTGATGAGATAGGAGAATTGGAGTGGGGCATTAGAGGGAGAGGGCTGTAAAGATGGGAGGGTGGAATGAGGTGGGTCAGAATTCCTGGTAATCACAGGGTCTAGGGTGTGGTCTGTGGTAAGGAGCAGGATCATCAGCTGTGATGAGGCCAAGGCACTGAGAAACCACAATTGGAAGGTTTGTATTGAGTAACTGTTGTGGTCCCCAAGGATCATGATAGAGAGAGAGAGACACACACACCAAACACCAAAGACTGATAAAGACTAAGAGTAAGAGGTGTGGCCTGGAGCTCAGTAGACAACTACTCAGAAGAAAAAAGGATGGATGGTAGAGTCTGATGGCAGGAACTTCAAAGAGGCTGAAGGGCTTTAGGGAGCAGGATGGGGTAAAGATCTGGAGACAGTGGTGGGTACAAGAAGGGCCCCTACCCACTTCCGTGGCCGGTGGTTCAAGTGTGTGGAAGAGAAAGGCATCATTTGAGACGGTACTGTGGGGCTGTATCCTCAGGAGAGTCAGACTCTGAAGTATGTCTTAGAAGTCTGAAAAACACGTACGCCTTTTGAACCAGCTATCCACATCTAGAAGTTTGTTCCAAGGCTACAGAATTAGAGCTAAGTTCTTATTCCCTATTGCTAGACTAATTTAGGTTACAACTTACATCAAATGGTGAGTTTATGATTTATATTTATTTCCGTTTTTTGGCTTTGCTCTGTTTTTCAGATTTTCTATGATGAGCATGTTTGAATACAGAAAATAAAAATATTTTTATATTTTAAGAATAAAGGAACTATAGTGGTTGCGGGAGAGATTATTAGGTTAACCTGTTAATCTAGGGCCACAGAGGGACAGGAAAGCCTTCAAGCCACCATCAGAGATTTTGTGAATTCAAACTACTTTTTGGTGTAACTTGCAATCCCCTGTAAGGACTTGCTAAGGTCTTTGCTGGTTTATTTAAAAACGTTCTAGCCCACAGAGAAATCAGTTGCCTAGGTAATAGTTACCAAATACAGAAAATAAATGCTATCTAACTCCGGCTTTCTAACTCTTCACAAACTAATTATACCTTCAACCAAAACATTGGATTTATTTTCACAAATTTGAGCCTGACATCTTAATTCATAACTAGCAGCTGCTGGGGCTTCTGGCAGCCATAAAAATAAGTGAAAATAAAACTAGGTTTTAAACCGAGTATTGAATACGGTACTTACATAATGTTCAAATCACATAATCCTTTAAAACGTACAGTTGAGGAAATTCATTGTGAAGAAAGGCAGTGGTTTTGCTGACCTCATCCAGCTGTTATCGTAAGTCTGATCCTTGGTGGCCTCTGACCTCACACGATTGTAATCAAAACCAGCTCTTGAAACTCTTCGTTCCTCTTCGTTTTTCCCTCTGCTCCAATTTTCAGATTTCCCCAGCTGCTGCTGTTGGCAGTTTAATCTCTCCAACCAGCCCTTCTGACGGCTTCTCGAATTCCTCCTTCCCCGGCTGTCAGCTCCCGCATCTGCTCCCACATGTCTTTTTCATCTCACTCGTCAAAATGTCAGGGCTGCAGAACAGCCTCAGTCTCATTATTTGGCTACTCAGTTCAGATGAACTGAAGCGCTTATTAGCAAAAGATTTCTGTGTTAATTATGCCGATAGAAACTCTGACACACAGATACGCTTAGGGGCATATACCTAGACTAGAACAATTTTTTCCTGCTAAGTTGCTGAATTGGCAGAGAAGCCTATGGATTTCACAGTACCTGAAATCAAAGCAGAACTGTCAGAGAAGACGTTCGATGGGGCAGATCTGTGGAAAAGTTTTATTGCATTTATTTATATGATACTTGTGTGCATTTGTGAGTTTTGTCTTGCGAGTGTTGATGTAAGTGTACTTTTGTAGTTTTGGTATTTTTCATTTTAGAGTGAGTAGTCTACCTTTATTGCTATTTACTATTGAGATTTTACAAACCTACAAAGAGCTGCTGTGTAAGCCGAGCCGATTTACATTTGCTGGTTGTTTGCAGAGAACACCCAGCACCTGCGTTTTACTGGTCACCCGGAAAGACGCTGTCACCTCCTGAATCTCATACAGAGCAGAGGAAATGCCACCGCGTGTGGCTGGCTGCCCGCTGTGAAATCCTATGAGGAAGAAGGGAAAGAAAACCTAATTCAAGTAAAATATGCTTTTTGGCGGGGGTTGGGGGAAGAAAAATAAGATCAAAATTCTGCCAGTGCCCTGTAATTTCAGAAGGTACAATTTGCATAATGTTGGCATGGCTTTCTGCATAATAAAAGCATAGTTATATTTTTGACTGAAATCAGCCCTAAATGCTCTCTAAACTAGTCACATTGGTTACTTTCCAGTAATTCTTGTATCCATAGATCTTACATTAAAATACCGTGGTTGTACACTTTTTGGTCAGCTTACTAATGTCTGGAGTTTTGTTGGTTTATTTGTTTCCAGTATCTCTCAAGAACCTCAGCATGAGTAAAAAAGTGGTTCTGGTTCCTGGTAAGAGAACCTGTGACACATGCTCACTCACAGACACTTCTGTGTGACGTAGGGCATGGTGCAGGTGGCTGCTCTGCGAGTTTCGAGGTGAAAGTGGCCGCAGCGAGGCCCCGTGATTCACTGCCTCGTGGGGGGTGTCGCCACGCTTCCCACTGACAGGCAGCCTTCCCCATGTGCTCATGTGGGCTTTGAGTAAACCACGCACTCATGACTATGCATGGAGCCCTCAAACCGTCTTGCATATGTCAGGTTCCAGGTCAGCTGACAAACGAAGATTTTGGTGTACTGTATGGTGGCACAATCTGTCAGTCAACAATGTGGTTTTGGCAGATTTTCCATCATTCAATTATTTTAATCTTTCACTGCATTTATTCTTATAATATTTTGTAAAGAAAAGCTCCTGAAACTTGTGATAAGAAGTACAAGTTTCAGACGGGAGGCTTTAGACACACATGAGTATCCTTAGGGGAGACGTTTTCAGCCACACTCAGGTGCCTGTTGGGTAGCAGGCTGAGTTCTAAAAGAAAACCGACAGAGCACACAGACGCACTGCCAGGAATGTCTCGTAGATGATTGGATTTAAAAGGCAAGGTGAACGCAGAAGTTTTTGAAAATGTATTTTACTCTGTAGTAACACAGCACAAATATTATTTTATATTAATATTTTATATCATTTTATATTACACAATATTAATATTCATATACATACATTTTAATATCTTAAATCTGTTTTTAATTCTGCACATTTTAATTTTATGTGTTTTTGGGAATGCATTATGTGCGGGACTAGCAGACTGCTGGTTCATTCACTATTTATTTTTTATTCTTTTATTTATCAAACGTTTTCTGAGTTTCTTTCAGAAGTGCCAGGCTGAGCTGGGCACTTCAGAAACAAAGATGAGTAAATGCAATCCCTGCCCTCTAGTCAGGGAGACAGACTTGACGCGGAGAATCATGCCCAGGTGTGGGAGGGCGCTATGCTGGCGCGAGGCGTGAGCGGCCGGGCAGGTCTTCCTGTGGGATTAGCAGAGGGTCGCTTTGCCCTCAGAACACTCAGCCCCTGCCTTTTGCTTGGCACATAGTCATACATCACCGTGCGACAGTCTTTGTATTTTCTTCTATAACCCCCCTTTTTTTTCTGTTTAAGCTTTTATGTGATGAAGAGTATCACATGAATGTATCCATTTTTTCCATTCACAGTGTGCTTTCATTGTCATGTCATCTTAATCCTACAGTTCCTAAAGATCCATATTTTTATCCCTATTTTCTAAGAGAGAATTAACTGAAACACAGAAGGGAAGGTGCCTTGTTCAAGATGAATCTGAAAGTGGATGGAGGCAGCAGGACTCACGTGCCATTAATCATTTTTTAAAAATAGAAAGACAATATGGAACTGCTGACCTTGGGCCAAGTGCTATCCGGAATGTGGAGGAAATCCACTGGAATGAGACTCAGTTTTGTTTTTCTCAAGAAGCTCATGTGTATTGGGGTTGGGGCACAGATCTATAGACAAGAAAATCTAATAAGAGAGATAAGTGTTAAAATAGAGGTGTGTACTGGGTACCCTGGAAATATACCACAGAGTGAACGATTGACTGTCTGGGCCTGGGAGGGAGGCTGCAGGGATTTATAGAATGTGTTATAAAGGAGAGGATTGCGAAAATGAATTGGGAAGGGCTTGTAGGAATTTGCCAACTTGACAGGGTGAGGAAGCGGGTGGTGGGCAGAGGGGTCAGCTTAGTCAAGTGCATGGAAGAGTGAGGTTACATTGGGGGAGTGCAACTAGTTTGGGGCAGTTGGAGCAAAAAGTGAATGTGCCTGAGGAAGGAATGGTATGTGAGGAAGACGGAGATACAGACAAGGTTCAGCTTTTAAGGTCCATCAGTGAGAAAAGGCAAGGCTAATTTGTAGTTAAAAAAAAAAAAAAATCGGCCGGGCGCGGTGGCTCAAGCCTGTAATCCCAGCACTTTGGGAGGCCGAGACGGGCGGATCATGAGGTCAGGAGATCGAGACCATCCTGGCTAATACGGTGAAACCCCGTCTCTACTAAAAAATACAAAAAACTAGCCGGGCGACGAGGCGGGCGCCTGTAGTCCCAGCTACTCCGGAGGCTGAGACAGGAGAATGGCGTGAACCCGGGAGGCGGAGCTTGCAGTGAGCTGAGAGCCGGCCACTGCACTCCAGCCTGGACGACAGAGCAAGACTCCGTCTCAAAAAAAAAAAAAAAAAAAAAAAAGTCAATTCCAAATCTCAGTGGCTTTAGACAATAAATCCCTATTTCGTGATCACAGCAGCCTTCTGTGGATTGGAGGCTTTCCTGGGTGGCTCTCCTCCACACGGTGACTCAGGGATCCTTGATTTTGTCATGCTGCTGTCTTCAACACATGATCTCTGAGTCTGCTACAGGAGGAGAAGGAAAGACATAGGAAGCCACATTAGATACACCAGCCATCTCAGCCCAGAAGGGACACATCCCGTCTCACATCCCGTTGGTCTGAACTAGTCGTCTGGGCCCATTTAGCTGTGCAGTGTCTGGTAACACAGTCTCGGGCAGCTCTACATCTCTGGTGGTCACCTGGTCATGGTCGCCATGCCCTCGTCTGTCAATGTAAGGGTTATGGTCTTTATCCTGTAGGTAATGCTAAAGCAGGGAGAGGATGTGATCAAATTTATGTTTCTAAGAAGGGGCTGTGATAGCAGGGGAAGAAGGGAGAGGGATGAGAGTATTATGTGTGTGCATCATATTCTCTCTTTTGGGTGTGAAGGCCTGGATCCAGGCAGGGGTGGGACCCAGGGACCCAGACAAGAAGTGATAGATTCCTGGGAGTAGACAAAATTGACTGCACTGGGCCACAAAGTGGATACGGGGGGCACAAATGAAATTGGAGTAGAGATTTCTGGTTTGGGTCTGCGCATTGCTTCTGAAAACAAGGGGATGAGCAGGTTTTGGGGAAGGAGGTGTGTGAACGTGCCGAGATCTCCGTGTCAGCTGAGCGACTTGATCCCTCTCAGGTTCTACAAGGCTTCTCACTGAAGACATCTTTTCAAGTGTTATTTCAAAGGGTGTTGTTTTTCGTTTTCAGGAGCATCTTTTTAATATCTTCTGCCAAATGGCATTCATCCCCGTAGGAAAGGTAGTGTTAGCATTGGGAAATGTAGTTTGGCCGGTGAAAGGTTGATTGCTGTGGGGTGTTCTTCCTGAGCTCCGAAGGTTGGTTCTCATGTGTTGGGGTCTACTCTGAAGAACATGGCCTCTAGATTCTCCTGCACTCTGATTTCTTTCTTTTTCATTTTACTAAAAATGCCTTTTCTGTTTCACTTACTCAGAAAAAGCAAGAATCTTCCCTGTGTCTTTTCAATTTTTAAATGACTAATGGATTGTGTCTGTGTAATCAGCATTTGGTAACACATCTTTGATTATAGCTTCTCTGATGGTATCCCATCATATTTTATGCTTATTTGAGATAATGCATGCAAAAACATATTGCACATGTAATACCCTATGTGAAAAGTATTTTTGTTAGTATTATCACTGTCACTACTAAGTCAATGATATAGCAGCGATGTTTGTCTTTTTATGATTAGTTGGTTTAGATGGCTACTATGTTTATTGGTGATTTTGTTTTGTTTACTGAAAGCAAGAAAAAGAACCATTTGACCTTCTAGAGGAAAAAAATACACCTGTACTCCTAGAAACCCCAGTAGAAATAGAAGCCCACAGAGAACCACCGATGAGACAATCACAAGAAAAATCATCACCAAGACAAGAAGAACAAACACCTGAGGAACAAGAGTCCTCCGAGCAGCCATGCCTGGGACAGCCACACCGAGAGCAGACACCTGAGATGCCAGAGTCCCCCAGACAGCTATTCTCAGGACAGTCATCCCAAGAGCAGACACCTGAGATGCCAGAGTCCCCCACACAGCTATTCTCAGGACAGTCATCCCAAGAGCAGACACCTGAGATGCCAGAGTCCCCCACACAGCTATTCTCAGGACAGTCATCCCAAGAGCAGACACCTGAGATGCCAGAGTCCCCCACACAGCTATTCTCAGGACAGTCATCCCAAGAGCAGCCACCTGAGGTGCCGGCGTTACCCATGCAAACATTCTCAGGTCCGTCATCCCGAGAGCAGACATCTGAGACGCCAGAGTTGCCCACGCAGCCATCCTCAGGACAGTGATGCCAAGAGCAGCCACCTGAGACGCCGGAGTTGCCCATGCAGCCATGCCTGGCACGACCGTCTCAGAAACACATGATTCAGGGGTAACAAATAAAACAACAAATACCATGAGAACAAAATGCCAACCATGTTGTGAAGAAAACAGTCAAAAACTAGAAAGGATCACAAGACAAATGAAAATAAAAGTGGACATTTTTTCACATTATGCTAAAGAGGTATGCTGGTGGAATATTAAAACCGTGAATTTCCTATTTTGGTGGCAAGACACTTTAAGTTCTTAAACACATGTTGTAAGCCGAAATTCATGTGGAATTCCTTCCTCTATTCCCTAACTGTGCAAGTCTGGGAGGGAAGAGGGTTGTTAGCAAGACTGGGTGAATCATTGCCCACTGGGGCCGACTTTCCCTTCTTACACTGTCAACCCATACCCGGCATTCCAGAGTGACTTAGCCACCTTGTGAACAGCACATGTTTACATAGTTACCTCCAATGTGTTCTCCTTTTCTTTCTTTTTTTTTTTTTTTTTTTTTTTGAGACGGAGTCTCGCTCTGTCGCCCAGGCTGGAGTGCAGTGGCCGGATCTCAGCTCACTGCAAGCTCTGCCTCCCAGGTTCACGCCATTCTCCTGCCTCGGCCTCCGGAGTAGCTGGAACTACAGGCGCCTGCCACCTCGCCCGGCTAGTTTTTTGTATTTTTTTTTTTTAGTAGAGACGGGGTTTCACCGTGTAGGCCAGGATGGTCTCGATCTCCTGACCTCGTGATCCACCCGTCTCGGCCTCCCAAAGTGCTAGGATTACAGGCTTGAGCCACCGCGCCCGGCCTGTTCTCCTTTTCAAAAGTGAATTAAGGCATATTATAATAATTATACGTATCTATTTTTATCTACACACAACATATACATCTATGTACACGTATTTGCCGATACAGGTGTGTGTGTGTGTGTGTGTGTGTGTATGTGTATATATATGCCATATACATCCTAAATGGACAGTAGCATCCTATGTACATTTTTGGTGGCTAAGAGAATGGACTCAAGTCAGTATACAGATTTGGCTTCTCTCCTCATTAAGGGTGTGCACAAGGTCTGTGTCTCAGTTTAGAGCTAATAGTAATAACTAACTCATAGGCTGTTGGGAAAATTACTTACCATAAGCAGAACGGTACTGGACACACAAAAGGCACTAAGAAATGTCGGCGACTGCAGTTACTCCATTCGGGTGGTTGTCTTTTCGTTTCTGTTACCAAGTGAGAGAAGACAGGCCGAGTCCCTACTGAGACGAGGCCTGCACTTGACTCCAGGTTGGCTGAGCTTCTTGCTGGCTAGCACAAAGATGGCAACGGGGATTCTGGGATGGTCTGAGTCCTCTTAAAGATCAGACCACTTTCACACCATCTGCCAATTAGTGGTATACAGTGTTGCACATGGAAAAAGAAAGAAAAGTTATTATTCACCATATTTGGGCTTCTTGATTTGTTCTTAGACTTGACTAGAGCATTTGTAACACTTTAAGGGGGAAATTTGTAATCCAATAGGAACCATCACCATCTCATCCTGAGCATTTTTTAGTTAATACGTTTCTGCTAGACAGCACATCTACTTTGATTTGGTTTCATTCTAAGTGTATGTTTTAGTGCTGGAAAAAGAACTTTGAAACTGCATTTCTGATTGCTTTTGTTGGTGACTTCTTTTCCAGCTGCCCTAGTGCTTGTGGTTTAGACCAGCAAGCTGCTGTGGAAGGAATGGATTAGGGCTAAGAGAGCCAGGCCCTGGCTCCACCATTTGTTGACCACAGGGTCTTGAACAATTTACTTTTCTTCCGTGAACATTAGCTGTCTTCTGTAAAATGATGATGATAGCAGATTCATAGTTTGCTAGAGCTGGAAACAAATTTAGAGATCACAGAATTCCCAACAGACATTGTACTGTGAAGTACCCACAGGGGTTGGGTGGCTGGCCTGAAGTCACATGAGACTTGTAGCTTGGAGGGAGCAGGGACAGGACTGGAACTCATGTTTTTCTTTCCCTCCTTCCTTCCTTCCTCCCTCCCTCCTCCTCCTCTTCTTCCTCCTCCTCCTCCTTCTTCCTTCTTCTTTCTTCCCCACCCCGTCCTCCTGTTCTTCCCTCTTCTTCTCTCCTCCCCATCCTCCCTCCCCTCTTCCCTTCTCCTCCTCCTCTTCCTCCTCCTCCTTTTCCTTGTGACAGGGTCTCGCTCTGTCGCTCAGGCTGGAGTGCAGTGGCACAATGACAGACTCAAGCATCCTCCCACCTCAGCCTCCCATGTAACTGAGACTACAGGCATGAGCCACCACGTCTGGCTACTTTGTTTTTGGAGAGATGGAGTCTTACTATGTTGCCCAGGCTTCTTCTTTTATAAAATTTGATTTCAGGTCTATTATAGCACTCTATCTTCCTTAGTATAGAATTTGTGTATGAATCAAATGGAATTAAACACTCTGAACATTTTACTAGAGGTAAAAGAGATTCATTTTACTTAATGGATACATAATTTAAGAAATTTAGAATGTTGCCTCTAGATGATGTTCACCTTTTGGGGCTTAGTTTTAGAGTGGTCCTGGTACTAGGAGGATGACTTAAATAGCTCTTCAAGAGAGTTTTTCAGCACTGTGATTGAACCAAACGATCCAGATTCAAACACTGCTGTAGACTCAACACTCAATGCTGGTTGGTCAGGATGGGGACTGTGGAGTGAGAAGCGGGAGAAGATGAAGGAAGGGGCAGCGGAATGGTAAGGGGTGTTTTAGATGAACTGAAATGGAGTGGGCACCAGCACTGCACAAAAGCTAATTTCAAAATCAGCGTTCCAGGTTTCCTGCGGCGGTTCTGCACGGTGCATGTTGCCATTGGGTGTGCCGTGAGGAGCTGTGCGTCTGCAGGTCCCAGGTCCCACCCCATCCCTCCCAGGAACAACACCCAGAATCCAGAATCCAACAGAAATGCCAACTCCTGGGAGAACCAGAAGCAAACTGTGGCCAGGCCACATCTTAGGGATGTTTTCTGTTAACCGGCTTTTCTCTGTCTTTCAGATGGCCCCGGAGTGGAAACCTGTAGATTCATAAAACCACCTTTGTGATCTATCTGAAGTCCACTTTTCTTCAACCATGGGCTTCCATGTCATATATGGACATTTTAACAGCAAGAAAATCACATGTGGGGTGAAACTAAAGCCACACACAGTGGTGTCTTCTCGAAAGCCAAAGATGAGGTTTCCCGGTTGAGCTCCATATTCTTCTTCTTCCCTTTCTCGGTGATATTTCTTTTTAGTAAACATTTTAAAGAATGAAACATGGTTCTTTATCATGAAGCCCCCAAAAGATCATTCAGAAAATGAGAAGAAGTTGAGAAAACCTGTGTATATTTTCCCTTCATGGTATTTTTTTCCTAGAATGTGTATGGGAACGTATCTCATTTGTATGTAACTTGGAGGTTGTCACAGAAACACGTACTGATAACTTTTGCTATATGTAAAGTTTAAAGTATAAAAGTGTTTTCCCTTCTGAATAACTAGTTCAAAGTGAAAAGGAAAAACACCCAGGGCTCGCTGGTGACACGGTTAGGCTGTATGTCCTCACTCAAATCTCACGTTGAATTGTAATCCCATGTGTTGGAGGAGGGGCCGGTGGGAGGTGATTGGATCAAGGGGGTGGACTTCCCCCTTGCTGTTCTCGTGATAGTGAGTGAGCGCTCCCGAGACCCAGCTGTCTGAAAGTGTGTAGCGCTTCCCCCTTCACTCTCTCTCCTGCTCCACCATGTGAAGAAGGTTCTTGCTTCCCCTTCGCCCTTCTGCTATGATTGTAAGTTTCTTGAGGCCTCCCCAGCCATGCCTCCTGTATAGCCTGCAGAACTGTGAGCCAATTAAACCTCTTTTCTTAATAAATTACCCAGTCTCGGGTAGTTCATTATAGCAGTGTGAGAACAGACTTATACAGCTGGGAAAAGGATTTTATTAACTTATTTACTTATTTTTATGAAGGCAAAAAATAGTACCCATGGGGCTTCATTAGACCATGTGTGTGCATGTGTGTGTGTATGTGTATGTACACACGGCCTAATATGTATATATATCCCTCCCAGGGATGCACACACATATATAATCTATCAGTCTGGGGAGATTTAACAGTCTTTCTTTAGCAAAGATTTTAATTTCAGCAAATTGTGTGTGCCTTCAATTTGCTCTGTTTGTCTTAGGAATTTGAAGATTGTTTTGCTGAGACACACTTATAGCTTTTAGCTCTCTATTTTGTTTGTATTCTAGTCATATATAAAGATGGTGTAGATTGTTTACCTTTATGTTTTGGTAAAAATTTATGTGCTATCAACAAGGTTAAATGTTCACAATAGAAACTTAAATGTCTTCATCTCCAGGGCACTGAACATTGTCATATGAAAAGCTTAAATGTATTTACTGTTATATTTATTGTTACAATAGTTTTAACTATTGGCAGCAGGATCAGTAGTTTCAACTTATATTTTTGCTGATGCTTAAAAGTGTTTTAGAAGTTGGTCTGCCTTACAATTTATTTTTATTTAACTCCAAGTGTTAACTGTCTAGATTGTTCTGAAACTTATATGGACTTTTGAAAACAGCCAGATTTTATGTATTGTGTGGACCCATTTCCAAAATCTTTAAAGACTTTCAATAGCTTACAACCCGTGTTCATATATTCTAAATTCAACTAGTCTTTATGGGAGCTTTTTTCTCCCATAAAGTAATTTTATTTGTTGGAATTGTTCAGGATTGTTGTATTAATTCCCAAAACCTCAATCAGTAATGCCATAGCCCCGACACAAGTTGAAATTTCTTTTTTAAGTACACCCAAGTGACTTAAGATCTCAAACACTTGAAAACGTTGGAAGGCTTTTAGGAATGTTTCTGTAACTTTAAAAGATATAAAGCCCCTTTTGTTTCTCTTTTAATGGGATAGTTAAAATTGGTGCATGTTTGTGTGAAAGAGATTGTTAAAATGGGAAAGTGTTTTTGTCTTCTCAAAGCCAGCCTGTGGAGCAGGTTTGAGTGCTGTTGCATGTATTCCTGCTCTGGTCAGCCTACCACATGCTCACTAACAAAAACTTGCAGGGAATTAACTTTCTTTTGAGTTGCAAAAACACTGAGAACCATAGACACAATATTTCTCCCTAACGCAGCTCATTTGCTATTTTCTTCAGTTTAACGAACGTCTCTACATAATGCCTGTATCTGAAAGCATTGCTGTGTCACTTTACCGATTTCATCGAAATTATACAGATTCCACTCTGCACCGAGGAGTTGGTGGGTAAGAAACCAACTTGCAACTTTGGGTTTATACTTGAGCATACATTTGCCATAGCGCATTTTTTGAGTCATTTTTCTCTTTCATCAACCTTTTATTTTTCGTGGAAGGGCAGTTTAAAATATGGGAAATCTTATTACCATGTTAGCTTCTTACAAGATGACCATCAGAAAGATTTCCCACAGAGAGTGAGGCTGCAGAGTGCCTGATTTTCCAACACGATTATGTCTGGAATCTGTTACCCTCCTCCTTTCAGTTGCCTGGTATGTTCGCTAGGTGCTTTCAATTCAATTATTATCAGATAATTATTTCATTCAGATATGATTTCAATCCAATTATCTGTTAATTGAATGGATAGAAATGGAATAAGATGTAAAGCTATGTTGGTATAAGCTTTTAACTAATTATTTCATAAATTATTTCAATAGTTTAGTGCCCACCAGCAGGCCGTATATGAAAAACGCAATTGTACTTTCAGGAATTAACTTTATGGCTCAATTAGAGAAGGTTGGTGAAAGTCACATAT
Organism: Rhinopithecus roxellana; assembly: GCF_007565055.1. NCBI lineage: Eukaryota > Metazoa > Chordata > Mammalia > Primates > Cercopithecidae > Rhinopithecus > Rhinopithecus roxellana. Next base: position 52,980,044 of record NC_044565.1, on the reverse strand, counting down.
AAACTGTTTTTGTTCTTGTAATTTTATGTTGAGAACAATGAATGGTTTATTTTTACTGGTTGTTCGCTTTTTGAGACTATAATTTGAATCAGTGATCTGATTGGTGTGTGCCCCTGCAGTGCCCCGTGGAGTGCTTTGTTTGTCCCTCAAAAGAAGAAAATGATGAGCGAGACAGGTAAGAGCTCTGTGTTCACAGAGTTCATATTCTAGAAGGAGCGAGGAAAGGTAGCTGGGTCTTAGGAACAGTGCAGTCCAGTTCCCTCTTGGCTTAGTTCTCAATGGGATTAAATAATCAGTCTCAGTCTAGTTTATCAGAAAAGGGAGACTCCTCGCTGGAGGAAGATATAATTGTCTTAAATACAATGCCTTGCATTCAATGAAAGATTATTAGGTGTGATGAGACACAGGAATACATAACTGAAAATCAAGAGACTAAACAGACAAGAGAAACACAAGTGAGGCAGCAATCACACAGGTGTACAGATGTTAACAAAAAGAATTTTAAAATGACAATAATATATTCAGGAAGATAGAGGGAAAATATAGAGACTTTCACTGAAGGAGGATCTGCACAAAAGGATCAAGAAGAAATTTTAGAACAGACACATATGATATCTGAAGATAACTATAAATGGAGGTGATGACATACCAAACACAGAAGAAAACAGGATTAGTAAACTGGTAAACAGATCAATAGAAAATATCCAAACCAAACACAGAAAGAGAAAATAAACAGAAAATACCCAAGTGAATATAAGGTACATGTGAACATCGTGGAAGGGCTTAGTATAGATGAAATTGGAGCCCCAGAAGGAGAGGAGAGAAAATGTGGCAGAACAACAAATAAAACTTTGGGAGAAATTATCCTATGAATGTAATAGGGAGATGGGGCAGTAGCTGGACCAAGATATGGGATCTCAAGATAGGGTTTTCAATTTCCCTTAGCTTCCTCTTTCTTCTTCTTTCTGTCTTCTCTCAATGATTGATACTGGAATATGTTGTAGGCAATTATTAGAATGATATGCCACAGAAAGAGTGAGATTTTCTATTCTTAAGAAAGCCACAGGGACAGGATATAAGAATCTGTGGAGGGAGGGCTGTGTGGACACTTGGTACTACTGCTGTTTGAACAGGACAGAATGAGATATTGATACTGTTGCAGGCACAGTCATAGGTTAGATGGTGGTAATCTCTGGTTGCTTTCACATTTTCAAATGAAGCATACAGTCATGTCAGCATGACAATAAAGAGAGGATGTAACAGATTTTAAAAGACAGCAAATGGTATGCAATAAAAGGTTAAGTAAACTTTTAAGAAAAATGGACGATGAGTGCCAATTTAAAAGTTATAGCTTGAGATTTTGTTACTGGAAAGCGATCTTGATCCAGACCCCAAGAGAGGGTTTTTGGATCTTGCACAAGAAAGAATTCAGGACCAGTCCACAGTGCAAAGTGAAAGTAAGTTTACTAAGAAAGTAAAGGAATAAAAAGAATGGCTATTCCATATCCCCAAAGGCTGCTTATTGCCCATTTTTATGGTTACTTCTTGATTAAACGCTATTAACAAAGGGTGAATTATTCATGCCTCCCCTTTTTAGACCATATAGGGTAACTTCTTGATGTTGCCATGGCATTTGTAAACTATCACCGTGCTGGTGGGAGTGTAGCAGTGAGGATGATCAGAGGTCACTCTCGTGGCCATCTTGGTTTTGATGGGTTTTGGCCAGCTTCTTTACTGTGAACTGTTGTATCAGTAGGGTCTTTATGACCTGTATCTTGTGCCAACCTCTGATCTCATCCTGTAACTTAGAATGCCTAACCATCTGGGAATGCAGCTCAGTAGGTCTCAGCCTCATTTTACTCAGCCCCTGTTCAAGATGGAGTTGCTCTTGTTTGAACGCCTCTGACAATTTGGAAAGAAAAAATGGAGGGGACAATAAGGATGATAAGTTCATCAAGTTGGAAAATGAGAGAGCATTCTTTGAGACAAAGTTGGTAATCGTAGAGGACGGCTTAGGGAGGCATGAAAGAGAATATGTGATATTTTCAGGTCTCAGGAAATATTTTAATAATGAAGGCTAGGGTTGATAGTTATAAAATTGCTTTTAAAATATAAGACTAGGAAAAAGATTGTAAGTTGCTATTATACTAGGAAAAATGATGGGGCTAATGAAGTACAACATATGAAGAGAAAGTTTAAGGGGATAAGAGAGATTACTTCTTTAAAGGCGTTCTTGAGTGAAGAGCCTCTTGGAGGACACTCCTTGAAGCCGCTGGCATGGAGTCAGTAGTAAGTACTGTTGGACATCATCTTTTAAAGACTTAGGATTATATCAAGTTAGATTTGAGAGCACCAAGACACTAAGAATAGAGTACTTCAAGTCTTATTCCATGAATTAAACATGATACAATATTTTAGGAAGGGCATCAGATTTAGCATTTGCCCTTGGAAAATATGCATGGATAGTTTATAGACTTAGGTCTCTAAGGAAAGGTACAGACAGCAAGAGAGCTACTGAAAGAGAGGCAGGCAGGATAATGATAGGTTAAGTCTCACCTGGGGTAAAGGGAGGATTGGTGAGCAAATATTTCCTGGGTGGAATTATACGACATCAGAGTTGAGAAGTCACAAAGTTTGTTTGAATAATAGATGCTTTGGCAGAATCAAAACTCAGCAATTTTTCATGTCTCACTATGGGAGATCCTGTAAGGCAAAAACTATAGAAGAATGTCAAAAAAACAAATATCTGTGTCAGAAATAAAAGGGAACCAAAGAAGGCACCCTGATCTGACAGTGTCAGAACCTACTTGTGCACACAAGAGAAAGTGAGAAAGTGAGTAAAGAGGGGAATTTGAAATGTCTGCTGAGCCTCCCAAGCTGAGCAGCAGAAACCAGAAAGAAAAGAAACAATGGAAACATATTTCTCTTTTACAGAAAAAAGTATGGGCAAAGAAACTGTTTTTGCTACCATAGAAGTGGCAGAGGCTATTGAAGGCTGGGAGAAATCAAAAGCCTTCTTCCAAAGTTCTGGGAGGAGTATATGTTGTCCAGGGATTGCTGTTTGGAAGTTCTTTTTTCTTTTTTTCAGATATTTCTTATTTTCATGCTCATGGTGACTGTTTTTGTGATTGCTGTCCCAGTGGTGATTCTCTTTGAGCTTCTGCTTTTACTATAGTGTTTAGTAACATGGGTGTGAATCTTAGTGAGATTCCCTTGTTTGTGAGGAGTTACTTCCTTCTTGCTGTTTTTGAGATTCTCACTTTGTGTTTTGATAGTTTGATAATGATGTGTCTGAGTATAGATCCCTTTGAGTGTTTATTCTACTTAGAGTTTGTTGAGCTTAGTGTTAAGCTAATGATTGAACAGAGATTTCCTGAAATGTTTTGATTCAACGTCTCTAGTCTTTTCTGAGGGAGTTCCGTATGTGTGTTGGGGCACACCTTCAATATTCCAGCAGTGAGTTTACAACCCTGCCTTAGCCTTCAATTCCTGCTTGTGCAGAGCCTCAAGCTCAGCTAGAGGTGAGGGTTTAGGGCCTTCTCAGGTCTTTCCTGGGCATGCACACAGCTATGCACATGTACATGGCCGTCTCGATTCTCAAAGATATGTCAGAACTTTGCAAATCCCACTGTAAACACCTTACTTCCTTGTTTTTCCTTAGTACTAAAAAGTATTGTTGGTCAGACTCTTATTAGCCCCAACTGGTATTATCATGTCAGATAGTTGTGATGTTAAACAATTGCCACTAATTGTTTTTGACAAATGTCCCAAGGATAGGGCCAGAGAGAACTCTGAGGTCAAATAAAAACAAGCCCTGAGAGTGGAGTCTTCATAACACTGCCAGACAGGTCAAATAGTGACAGTTTTCTGAGTATGAGTGCGTGGGGAGCTCTAAACCCACTCTTCTTTCCCCAAGGGGTATTGAGCTTCAGTTTTCACAGCTACTGTATTTATAAGCCTACCAGTTTTCAAGGCTACCCTTGAGCTGGAGAGAGAGAAGTTGGAACAGGCAAGTTAAAATGTCACAGAACTTGCTGTTATTACTGACATTCAGTTATTTTTCTTAAATAAATTCTCCTTGGATAGCTGTAACCTTTTGATTAATTTCTAGAGTTTCAGAAAGGGTGATTTGGGCCCTTTAGCTGGTATTCTCCTTACTTTTATGGAGGAGTGGGCTTTGGGTGGTCATTGCTCTGCTGTTTCAGAAGTGCTTCCCCATGAAATTACATGGCAAATGGTGGGAATGCAGGTTTCCTTTGTGATCTGCCTGCCACATATTTTTAATTCTGTTCTATCTTGGTTCATAGAAGTACAAGAAGGAGATTGGCAGGTCAGCTGCCCAGACAGCAGTTTCACTGGGGGTGACACATCAGGTCCTCTCTCCCACAGGCCCACAGTCTCTGTGACTGATATACATGACAGCCTCCTTCCCCTGACATTGGGGGGCTATTTTCCCCCTTACTTATGGGAAAGAGGGAAGGGAAAGTTGAAGCACTGTCCACTGAGCCAGTGATTAGGATGACCATATAACTTATCACTGGAGCCAGGATGCTTTTGATAGTGAGAAGAGGGTACTGAAAATAATTTATGTATGTGTGTGAAGAACAAGACAGAGAAAGGGAGAGAGGGAAGGGAGGATAGGGAAAGAGATTTCTTGACCACCAAATCAATTTTATAACATTGGTGCCTCTGAAGATAGTTTTATTTAAAACTTTTCAAAACAAGTTTTTATTTATTTATTGACTGAGTCTCATTCTGTTGCAAAGGCTGAAATGCAGTGGCGAGATCTTGGCTCTCTGTAACCTCCACCTCCCGAGTTCAAGTGATTCTCCTGCCTCAGCCTCCTAAGTAGCTGGGATTACAGGTGTGCACCACCATGCCTGGCTAATTTTTGTATTTTTAGTAGGGATGGGGTTTCACCATGTTGGCCAGGCTGGTCTCAAACTCCTGACCTCAGCTGATTCACCTGCCTTGGCCTCCCAAAGTGCTGGGATTATAGGAGGGGGCAACCGTGCCTGGCCAAAACAAGTTTTTATATAAAGTAAATACGAAATATCTATGTTCATTAAGGCAAAACAAATAGATGTTTTAAATATGGGTTATCTAAATTTTTAAAAAGCAAAATAACTATTCTTTATACACACTCGTGTGTTTATTATAGTCTTAAAATTATCTTTATTTAACACTGTGTCTCTGGTATTTTTCCCAAAGACATATGCTTTAATGTAGTCTAATTATTTTTAATTTTTAAAGAAATTTCCTGAAATCTTCTTCAAAGTAGAATTTTGTGATGAGTAAATTTGAAATGTTTCACGTCTCCCATGGACTCTCCTCTCTATGCTCTACTGTTAGATTTTTAATTTGAGGAAGTACTGTCTCTGGAAGTGCTGAGGGGCCTGGTAAGCTCAGAGTAAATTTTGCTAAATGTATGAAACTCTCAATACCATTTTTAAAATATTGAAACTGTAAATATTTTAGGCAAGTATTTTTGTAGATACTGTCTTCGTGTATCCATTTAAGATGTCATTTGTTGACAAATGTTTTTTTTTTTTTTTTTTTTTTTTTTTTTGTTGAGATGGAGTCTCGCTCTGTCACCCAGGCTGGAGTGCTGTGGCCGGATCTCAGCTCACTGCAAGCTCCACCTCCCGGGTTCACGCCATTCTCCTGTCTCAGCCTCCCGAGTAGCTGGGACTACAGGCGCCGCCACGTCGCCCGGCTAGTTTTTTGTAGTTTTTAGTAGAGACGGGGTTTCACCGTGTTAGCCAGGATGGTCTCGATCTCCTGACCTCGTGATCCGCCCGTCTCGGCCTCCCAAAGTGCTGGGATTACAGGCTTGAGCCACCGCGCCCGGCCGACAAATGTTTTTACAAGACAAAATTAATCAAAGAAGTTGTTTCTGTTGACATCTTTTAATTTTCTATTAAATTTATATGCTGCAAAATCTGCAAAATCATAGAGCCTCTTAGTTTTATCCCATTGTGGTACAAAACATGAACTCATCCAATTAAAAATACGTGCTTCATCACAAAATTTTACAAGTTGAAATATTTCCAGGCAAGATTATAGAAGTTCAAAATCCACTTTGCATTCTCCTCATTCTTTGGATACGTTGAATGCCTCACTTGCTTTTGAAAGAATAAATTTCATTGAACTCCTATTTTCAAACTTTCTTTCCTATAATTACAAATTACCAAAACTTCAACGGTTGGAGGTTTTGTTTAATTGTTGAATAATTTGATCAAAACCTACCTGATTTTGAACAAAACGCAACCAAAAGTTAGAAAAATTAAAAAAATTTAATCCCTTGTAAAACCCTTATTTTGATTTACGTAGTGTTTCTTCAAAGCGCAAACATTTTTACAATGGGACAGACAACAGGAAGCCAAGAGAGAAAAGAGCCTATTGTCATGCTGAAGTTGTTTTTTGTTTAAAACTTACTAAAATATTTTGTAGTTCCTATGCTCTTTGCTATATAAAAAATATCAGTTTTGACAATGACAGTTTCTATTCTGGCTGTTAGAAATATACATGCATATCACAACCAATTCCAAGTATGTTTCTTTTCCGTAGGTTTTTTAATTTGGTAAGATTATTATTAAACCACAGCACAGGGCTCCACTTAAATGTGACTTCATAAGATCCCTACAAAAACATACAGTTTTGTCTTAACTGAATTCACCGTATCATTCACAGTCATATCAGGTGCTTACATTTTCAACAGAACCAAATTCTAAAAACATTCATTTTATTCCATGAGTTGAATGAAAAATCAAACCACTATTGGAATTAAGTTGATTTTCTGTTTGAAGTGCCTGGTGACACTGATCCGAAACTGGCACAGCTTAGCTCTTTCCATATACTTCTTCTGGAGCTGGGGCACCAGCAGCTGTGGCTTCACATTCTGAACTTGTGCAAGAAAGCTCAGAAGGAGAAAGGTTAACTTAGCAAAACCGTCGTTTGATGGTTGAGACGCAAAAGGAGAAGATGTGATAATGTGGCCAGTTTCCAGGGGGTATCAAGCGCCCCTGCAGGGTGGAGCTTTAGGGCTGGGCCACCTCATGGTTCCCTGGACAGGCTACTGTCTTTGGGCTACTGTCTCACCTTTGCTTCGTGGGCTGGGTCTGGAGCAGGGGCTTCTAAGCACAGCATCCGGCCAACGAAGGCAGCATCACAGGCAGGCACTTGACTGAGCCTTCCAGACCATGGGGGCAGTAACGCTGCCCCGTGTGTGGGTGACGCAGTCTTCCCACTTTGGCAGGAACACGAGCTACTCCAAGCCTCATGTGCTTTGAGAACCCACCTGCCCGCTTCTTCATGGCGGCTGACCCTTCCCCGGGCGTGGTTATTTCTTGAGGATGTGCAGATCCACAAACAGCTCTGCAGAGCCTGCTTCTGGGGCAGCTGCCTCCTCCCTGCTATTCTTCCCTAAAAATTTCTGCTCCCATCACCTCCCTGATCTTCTGTCTTCTGCCTTTGCTGCTCACCAAGACATCTGGAGTCTGTTTGGGTGTTCGCTCCCTGCCCTTTGGCCTGGAACCTCCTCCAGGCAGCCGATGGGCAATCCTGGGTTCTCTTTTTGTTGCCCTTCGCTTAGGGATTGTGGTCCTGCAATGCCAACTGTCTGAAAATCTTATATTTTCGTCTGGTTTTCTAGTTATTTAAGCAAAGGAGCAAATCCAGTCCCTGTGACTTCATCTTTGTCTGAAACAGATGCCTTAGGTTTTGCCTTTTGATAGGTAGTTTTAAAGAGCTTGATTTCTTGGCAAGATATCTCTGTCCAAAAGATAGAACATTTTCTTATCTTTTTGCCCTTTTGATAAGGGGATTTGGAGGATAATAGATAAGTAGGGTAAGAAATATTCAAGAAGTAGGTGGAGAGATTTTGCCAAGTAAAGATAAATAATTATAGAATATGTGATTTTTTTTTTTCCTCGGGTGATTTGAGTCAGTTTTTTTTTTTTTCTTCCCTGAGAAACTGACATGAAGGTATCAGAGGGGAGAATGCGTCTCCTCATTTAATCCACCCTTGCTGGAACCTGTCCAGCCACTTTGCAGAGGCACAGCACGAGTGGCCAGGAATGCAGTCGAATTCAGGGCAGGGTTTGTTTTTAATCACTCTGCAGCAGACACGTGGGACACAGAATCCCGGGTAGAGATTTATTTCTTCACTGAGCTCCGGTCACCCCAGAGTGCACACACCTGCACACACACCTGTATGCACACCTGTACACAATGTAAACCCTTGGCATGTGAGTTTTTATAAAAAGGCATCATGCATCCTCATTAAACATAATTGCCTTGACTCAGGATGAATACTAAAAAGACAAATTAATGTTTTATGGCCTGTTTCAGGTCTTTGGTCTGCTGTTTTTCAGCTGGTCTTTTTCTGGCTCTGCCCTGCCAGCCAGCTCTTCTCACCACCTGCATGGTGCTTGTCTAGATAGTCCCTCTTCCTGGCTGTAATTAGCTACTTTCAAGTCAATATGGAATAGAGACGAGATAACAAAATTTGTTACATGGACCTGCAAATCAAGAGTGCTGAAGACCAGGGTAAATGCAGGGTCAGGGCGGTGGAAGTTGGGGAGGTTCTCATTTGTCCAAAACATAGATTTTGTGTCCACTGTTGCAGCTGCTGCAGGGCGTGCCTGGTGCATCTTGGATGAGTGGTGGTAGAGCAGGAAGTTGTATGTCGTCTGTATGTGTGAAATAGGCAGCTCACTGAGGCTGGTTTCCTGGCCGTTTCCTGCTGCCTTTCTGGGGCCGTCCATAGGTGTGTCTTATCCTTTCATGACATACCAGTAATGGCTGAATAGATTCAGAAACAGTTGGGCACAAGTTGTGTCTGGAGATGTCAAATACCAGTTGTATTTGGAGATGGTAAATTTATCACTAAGATGATGGTTAATTTTAAGTGGTCTCCGTGCTTATTATTCAAAAGGTATATCTAGAAAAATTAACAGCTGGTGACTCTGCTAAACAATTGGCAAGAAAGTGTGGAGAAAGCCCAGCTATAAGTGCACATCATGGATTTATCTGATGCCTTGTTGCCCCATGATGAGCGTTTCCCATTTTAAATCCTTGCATAAAATACTTAACAAGAAATAAGAAGCTGGAATAGGAACTTGGGGGTTGAGAATTGTCTGCCCAGGTAACTTTTAAAAGCAATGTTAGATATGGTATTACTTTGGCATCATTTACCAGTAATATTGTGTCTGGAATTTATTCTTTCTAGTGGGTTCTTGGTCTCGCTGACTTTTAAGAATGAAGCTGCAGACCCTCATGGTGAGTGTAACCGTTCTTAAAGATGGTGTCTGGAGTTTGTTCCTTCAGATGATCAGATGTGTCCAGAGTTTCTTCCTTCTGGTGGGTTCGTAGTCTCGCTGACTTCAGGAGTGAAGCTGCAGACCTTCGCAAGGAGTGTTACACCTCTTATCCGGAGTTGTTTGTTCCTCCTGGTGGGTTCATGGTCTCGCTGACTTCAGGAATGAAGCCGCAGACCCTCACAGTGAGTGTTACAGCTCATAAAGGTAGTGTAGACCCAAAGAGTGAGCAGCAGCAAGATTTATCATGAAGAGTGAAAGAACAGAGCTTCCACAGCATGCAGTGAGACCCAAGAGGCTTGTGGCTGCTGGCTCGGTGGCCAGCTTTTATTCCCTTATTAGGCCCCACCCACATCTTGCTGATTGATCCATTTTACAGAGCTCTGATTTGTCCATTTTACAGAGCACTGATTGGTCCATTTTACAGAGTGCTGATTGGTGCGTTTACAATCCTTTAGCTAGACACAGAGTGCTGATTGGTGCGATTTTACAGAGTGCTGATTGGTGCATTTACAATCCTTTAGCTGGACACAGAGCACTGATTGGTGCATTTACAATCCTCTAGCTAGACAGAAAAGTTCTCCAAGTCCCCACCTGACCCAGAAGCCCAGCTGGCTTCACCTCTCAATATCAACATTAGCTTAAAAGTTTCTGTCTCATCGGGTGGATCACGAGGTCGGGAGATCGAGACCATCCTGGCTAACATGGTGAAACCCCGTCTCTACTAAAAAAATACAAAAAAACTAGCCCGGCGAGGTGGCGGGCACCTGTAGTCCCAGCTACTCGGAAGGCTGAGGCAGGAGAATGGCGTAAACCTGGGAGGTGGAGCTTCCAGTGAGCTGAGATCTGGCCACTGCACTCCAGCCTGGATGACAGAGCGAGACTCCGTCTCAAAAAAAAAAAAAAAAAAAAAAAGTTTCTGTCTCGTATTTTTAGATGGGAAAACAAGTTTACATACTGGCTAAGCTGATCCCTGCCCTGAAAATTGAGGAAAAAAGGACATATAGGAAATACTCAACATTTAAAAAACTGACAATCTTTTTTTTCTTATTTCTCATGGTGACATATTTTGACCTATTTCTGATGTTCTGCGCATAGTAGGCAAATTCTCGATGGCTGTGTATATTAGTCTGTTCTCATGCTGCCAATAAAGACATACTCGAGTCTGGTTAATTTATAAAGAAAAAGAGGTTTAATGCACTCACAGTTCCACATGGCTGGGGAGGCCTCACAGTCATGGCAGAAGACAAAGGAGGAAAGAGGCACATCTTACATGGCAGCAAGCAAGAGAGGGCTTGTGCAGGGGAATTCCCATTTATACAACCATCATATCTCATGAGACTTACTCACTACCACAAGAACAGTATAGGAAAGACCTTCCCCCCTGATTCAGTTACCTTGCACCGGTTCCCTCCCATGACACATGGGAATTATGGGAGCTACAGTTCAAGATGAGATTTGGGTGGGGACACAGCCAAATGTTTCACTGTGGTAGAAAGGGAACTCCAGCTCTGCCCCAGATCTGCAGAGGAGCTCCCAGCAAGGCACAGCTCCTGGATGTCATGACATCTCCCTTAAACACCTTTTAAAATTAAACCAATGAAAACATAGAATTTCTCACAAAATGCTTATTTTTGGCATGTTTTCACTTTTTCATATTCTTTAAACCTCAAAAAATAGTTTACACTTTTAATGGGAATATTAAAGTTACAATACAGAGGTTGGGGTTGGTGGCAGACATGAGTCAATGAAAGCATGGAAAACTGACTTTATATTTATCCTATCAACAACCTAATTTGTTAACCAAAAGTCACTGAGGCTACTCATTGTCCTTTTACAAACTTCCCTATGATAATTCCTTTTATATTGTTTTTTAAATGAGTTCTGAAGTTATTTCAAAATAGTTATATCGTTGTTTCACTCCTTTCCATATGTTTCTACCCACCAAGAATATTTTGGCAAAAAACAAAAAGTAAGTGTTTAACAACCAGCTTTCGGGGGTGGGGTGGGAAGCCCTATTATAACATTTGTCTGCCTCCGTAGTATAAACATCTCACCCACATGGACACCCAGTTACCAACGTGACATCACTAACCACGCTGTTGGGAAGAGCTGTGCGCCATCAGCTCTGTGATCCACAGAGCAGGCTCCAGCTCACCACTGCATAGATGAAAAATACAGCTTCTTGTATTTATTTCCCCAAAGGTCCATATATTTCAAGATATAGTTTCTAAATATCTTGAATGTGGGGCAGACTCAACATTTTGGATTAAAGGCTATGTATCTTGGAATAGTTGATCTCAAACTATCTTTTTACTGTGAGTACTCATATTTCTATGATAAAGAGAGATCTTATACAGAATAATGAAGAGTCCTACAGATTGTAGACAGTCAAGACTTTAGAGTTCTCATTCATATTTTACCACAATTAGCTTAGTAGTCAATGAGAAATAGTAACCAGATGTCTAGACTGTTTCTGGTTTCATTTGTGTATATTGAAATTTTAAAAAAGGCATAAAATCTACATATCAATATTAATCTTTTACTATAGTTTCGATTCTAATGAGTTTATAGGAGAATTGTTAATTCGAGAAATAATTTTCTAAGACTTGCTATATTTTGGATGCAGAAAAAAATAAGTATTTTGTATGCATCACATATAAGTGGGTAAGGTTGTCTAAGAGTTTGTTTTTAATGAATGAAATATGCACATACAAGCTGTAATTTTTACGTGATTACCTAGAAGCTTAGCTATGATTTCTTTTTCTTTGACATCTACAACAATACTGCATTTTTATTGAGTGGCCACTCTGCTCTCAGCATCCGATGAGGTGCTGTGGAGTATATTGGTTTGTGTAAGACATAGATTTGATGAGCAGGAGTTTGTGGAACATAAGAGAGTGGGAAAAAATTTGGTTCTTGTAGCATTGTGGTGGATATCAGTTGTTGTATTAGGATTTTTCAGAGAAATAAAACATATATATATATATAAATATATATACATACACATATACACACATATGCATGTATATATGAATATAAATGTATATATAAACATACATGTATATATATAGGTTGCATATATATAGGTATATCTATAGATATCTATAGATATAGATATCTGTATATGAGGTTTATTAGGGGGATTGGCTCACATGATTATGGAGGCTGAGAAGTCCCACGACAGGCCTTCTGCCAGCTGGAGAACCAGGGAAGCTGGTAGTGTCAGTCCAAAGTTTGAAGGCCTTGGAACCAGGAGAATCTATGGTGTAATCTCAGTCCAAGGCTGAAGGCCTGAGGATGCCACTGGTGTCAGTTCCTCAGTCCCAGTGCTGAAGAGCCTGGAGTTCTGATATGCAAGAGCAGGAGAAGAAGAGTGTCTCAGCTCCAAAAGTGAGAGAAGGGAGTACATTCTCTTTCCTCTGCCTTTTTGTTCTATCTGGGCCTCAGGTGACTGCATGGTGCCCTCCCATCCTAGGTGAAGGTAATCTTCCCCACCTAGTCCATTCAGTCTCACACACTAATATCCACTCGACACACCTTGACAGACACACCAAGAAATAATGCTTTGCCGCAGGGGTCCTCATCCCTCCGGCCACAGAGTGGTACTGGTCCCTGGCCAGGTAGGAACTGGGAACTGGTCTATGGCTAGTTAGGCACAGCAGAAGGTAAGCAGCAGGTGCGTGGGCATTCCCCTCTGAGCTCCGTGGCCTGTCACAGCAGCAGCAGCATTCGATTCTCACAGGAGCACGAATCCTGTTGTGAACTGCGCATGTGAGGGGTCTGGGTTGCATGCTCCTCATGAGAATTTAATGAATGCTTGACCATCTGAGTTGTAACAGTTTAGGCCCAAAACTATCTCCCCAATTTGTCCATGGAAAAATTGTCTTCCACACACTGGTCCCTGGTGCCAAAAAGGTTGGGGACCACTGCTTTACCAACTATCTGGGTATCCCTTAATCCAGTCAAGCTGACACCTAAATTTAACCATGACAGTTTTCAATTCAGTTCAGTGAATTTGCTTTCATAGTGAATGTAAGTTCCTTACAGTACTTGGCATGTATCAGTGCCTCAAAAAAAATGTCAGGTTATAATCTAAGAAAATAATCTGCTTGAGCAAGTAAGACATTATTCATGGGTAACATAACTGCAGAGCAACCTACCTCCGAGGGGTACAGAGAACACATGCCACAAGATTGAGAGAAGTCTCCCATATGCATGGGCAGTGGGGAAGGTGTCATCAAGGAGGCGGCCTTGGGCTGAGAGTTGAAATGGGTGGAGTGGGCAGGAATAGCCATTGCAGATGGGCGTGGCTGTGCAATGCCTGGGCAGGAGGCCCTGGGGAAGTCCAGTCTACTGGAGTAGAAAATTTGGGTAGAGAATGACGAGAAGGAAGGAAGGAAAAGTGGGTTCTGGAGAAAACTGGACATTGTTGCTTGTCAGTCTGAGGAATTTGAACTAGACACAATGGGGAGATATAGAAACCTTCTGAATCTGGGATTTCTGTGATCAAATCTGTCTTTAAGGAAGAACAATCTGATGAGAGTGTGCAGATCTCATCTGTGTTCATACAGAAAACAGCCTCTGCTGCAATTTATGACAGGCCTGCCATCAACATTGCAGGGCCTGGGATAGGGGTACAGATGGAGACTCACACACTATATATTTTTTAACATTTAAAAGTTATAAACCAACCTATTAATGACTACAACAAAAATTCTTAACGTTTGTCCATAATCAGTATTTGTTCATAAAAACCAAATAAAAATATACGTAAAAGTATATGTTTTATGACTGAAGTTGGAAATGTGAAATCATACAAATTGTGGATTTGATTAGAATAATTTTTTTGCTCATATTTACTGTTTTGATCAATAGCTAAATTTTCACAAAATAAACTTGTAATGCCCTGTTTTCAAATTTTGTGTGGGTCATGCTTGACAAAAGTCTATTCATCTTTACTATTTTCAGTTTTAAAGAATCTAAACAGGCTGCTGTCTGCGTATTTTCTGTTACTTTTTTCTTTAAGCTGCATTTTTATAATTTCTATTTCTAGCAAAATACCAACTTTCATCCATTCTTCAGATGTGAAGCAGGCCCTTTGCAGGGAAAGCTTGCCAACCAATCCCTAATCTAAAGCATTAGAAAGGAAAATGTAGTTACATTCATAATAGGAAATTTGAACATTTTACCAATAAAATATAAATTTAGATAAATTAAGGTTAAAAAATTAAGGTTATTTTTCATGTTTTTCAATAGCACTATTTTTCTTTTAAAATAATTAAAATTAAAAGGCAAAATTTAATTAATGAGTATTCAAAAATCAAAATTATTCCAATAAACAAATTTAAAATTTAATTTTTACAAAATTTAATGAAATACCTTTATAAAAATGAAAGCATTTCCTAATGCTACTGTTTAATGTGTATCTAGTTTTGGTTATAAAGAATCATTATCATACTTTAGGAATGCTACACCTAGAATCCGTGATATAATGCCCTCATGGTGAATTTAGACATACACAGAGAGATTGAAGCATCATATGAATTGCTTATATTACAGAGTATTACAGAGTCGCCCTCCGCCCCCATGCACAGCCGTTGCTAATGCAATGCTAATTAATAACCTGAACAAGCCTCAGCAGGAGCTTGGCTTCAAGCTCTCCAAGGGAGTGTGTGGCAGGTGAGCGGCCTGAACCCCGTGCAGCTCGGGTCCTGGCTCCAGTCTCCGACGTGACAGACGCAGAGCGCGCATCTTCAGGGCACTCAGGTGCGCTGCCTTTGGAGGATAAAGAGCAGAGGTGTGGGTCCTGCTTCCCTAGGCCTACGCAGCAGAGCAGCTGCCAATGCTCTGCTGACCCCTGGGACTCAGGCTCTCTGTGCACTGGGATACAGCTATTTTCCTGGTGCTTGTTCTCTGTGGGGCCTGCCCTGACCCCCGTCTCTCGCAAGAATGTGAGTTAACTCTAATTTTAAATGACCTTTTCCTCTCCATCTGGCTTAGCACCACAGATTGCTATTCGGAGTTTTAATCTGCCGTTTGACCACGGCTGGCATGGATTGTCAATATACAATATACATTGAAGGGAGGAGACGCTGCCCTCCGGTTGGCTGGCTAACATCTCTTGATAAATTTCTCAGAAAGGACTTGCTCTATAGATCTTCACCAGGACTGAATAACAAGAGATAGTCAGTCCTTCTGTTCCAGTTCAGCCTTTTTCACCTTAGTGAGGTAATTGCAGGCAGCTCTAGAGAGAGCAAGAATATTTGGTTTCCAGAGAAAATAACAGAACAGCTCCCAGTGATTCCCTAAATGGAATTTGGAATTATGACTCTCCCTGGCTCATTGAAGCATTGCTAGCTCTGATTCCGGGCTGCTCTGGCAAGCTGCACGTAGTATTTCCATGACTGCTACATTACATTGCAGTGAGCAAAAAGCCAGAAAGGTTTCCTTTGCAAGGGTAAACCAGCCTTTTTGTCTTCGTTGCTTATAGTCTAGAAACTCGTCACAAAATAAAAATAGTTAATCATTCTGGATGTTTAGAAATGTTAGATCAGAAAGACCAAGATAGAAGGCTAATGTAATATAAGCCTAGGCTGAGCTGCTCTGTGTACATGTCCACTTGTATGAATGGAAGAGATTTGGAAACAATTCACGTTCTGACGAAATGCCAGGAGTGGTATAAAGCATGCCATTTGTGTCTGTTTGCCTCTTTCTCTCTTTTACCCTTTTACCCTTCAATTATTTCCTGCATTTCTAATGTTCAGTGAGGCACTGTACTGAACTGCTCATGTCTTCTGAAGTGAACTGAGTTTTTGTGCTGACAGAGGTTACATTAGTTCAGCTAGAGACAAAATCGAATATGCAGAGGTTTTGCTTGTGTTTATGATTTGCAAGAGGTCACAGTGCCATGGGCACCTGAAACTAACATATTATCCAACAACATCAGTTCTCACCTTTGGACACCCACCAGCCCCTCGTCCCCCAATTCAAGTAGGACAGAGGCCTTGGGTTGGTCTTCCTGAAGTCCCTGAGTATCATTGCTCATGGCTGTACTTGTTGGGAGAAGATGAGTTTAGGGCTGTAGCAAGGGGAAGACTGTGGACACTTCACTCTTGATCTAGCTGTAGTGCAGTAGGGTGGGAAAGAATGACCTGGAGTCAGAGGACATGGTTTCAGGTCTGGCTCTGTGCCTGGCTGCATGACTTTCATCAACCAGCTTGAAGTCTCTGAGGCTCAGTTTACTCATCTGAAAAAGAGGCTGTCTTTTTCCTAAGATTCTTCAACAGATTAATAAATCTACCTTAGCTAAAGACCTTGTTGTACTAAACAGCCCTCGCTATATATGCCAGACATGAAACTGCCTTTGCAAAATTATGACAGCAAGAGACAGCTGACATGGCTGGCTCTGTCTTGCTTCTGACCTCTAAGCTATCCTTGGTCATTCCTGGGGGTAGGCCAGGCTAACTTTGGGAGGAATTCAGTTTCTACTTTAACCTTAAAGCAAGGATAATAATAGCCCTTTCCAAAAATAAATCGCCTTTGTAAAACCAATAAAAGGCCACAAAGTAAGGATTATGAGAGGGGCCTGGACTCTGCTAAGATGTAGGCATAATTTCTATAATCCCTTACTGCTCAGGGGTCATGTGGCCAGAGGTCACAAGATTTGTGACTTTCTCAGTTGCTCCTATAGATGACATCACTATCATAGAACCTAGGGTTGGTGGTGTTTGGAGCTTTCAGACTGATTCCACCTAAACTTGTGATTCATGACTCAGCTGATCCTGTAGCCCCATCCAGAGGTGTAATGAGTGCATGGGGGTGTAGACCATTTTTTACACCCTGATGATTTCATCCCCAATCAATCAGCAGCACCCATTCCTTAGCCCGCTGGCCACAAAGTTGTCCATACAAATTCCAAGCTCTGAGCCTTCAGGGAGACTGATTTGAGTGTTAACTCAGTTCTCCCATGTGGCCCAGCCTCCTGTCAATTCAATTCTTCCTCTACTGCAATGATGCAGTCGCAGTGAATTGCTTTTGTCTATGCAGTGGGCAGGAAGAACGCATTGGGAGATCAGAGACCAAAGTGGGATCTAGGGAGCCTTGCCATTTCCTTAGAAGAAGACATTGCACAGGGACGAGCAATGCATCCTCAGTGCAAGAG
Organism: Rhinopithecus roxellana; assembly: GCF_007565055.1. Lineage (NCBI taxonomy): Eukaryota > Metazoa > Chordata > Mammalia > Primates > Cercopithecidae > Rhinopithecus > Rhinopithecus roxellana. The sequence continues at coordinate 52,962,560 of NC_044565.1, read as the reverse complement.
GCAGCGCCCAGGCCTCTTCTGGTGTCATGGGGACTCTGGCTCCGTTGGCTTCATCTGTTTCCAGAAGGCTCAGGAGGGTCTCCAGATGTCAGTGAGACCCTAGCCCCGGCCAGTGTCTACATTCTTGACACTGTCAGGAGAAAGAATTCAGGGACGAGTCAGAATGAGGCCAAAGGCAAGAAGCTTTTATGGCAAAGTGAAACATACACTTGAGAGTGAAGGGCTGGCCAGCTGGGGAGAGTGAGTCGTGCACTAGGGAGATTGGGTTTCGAGTTTTATGGGATCTTTTAATTAGGGAGTGGAATAATATGAGGTCTTCTAGGAAAAAGGCAAAGATTTCTTAGAATTCAGGTGTCACTCATTTCCAAACTAAATATGGCCATGCTCCAGTCTCTCTGGGGGCTGGAGGGTGTGTGATTTAGGATGGTAATGAGCATATAATTAGGTGTGGGGTAGGACATGGGTCAAACCCAATGCCATGTTGGACTCAGCCCATTTCGGCGGCTTAGCGCCTTCCTGTTTGTTAGGGTCTCATCAGCCCAGGCTCACCCTTGTCCTGGAAGGTGATTTAACAGCTCGTATTTCTTGCTGCTGTGAGAAATCGCTGCTTGATGTTTTCCTGTGTCTCCTATGAGCACCCAACATTCCTGTCTCACACCTGTTCTCTCAAAGGATAGCTGGGCAAGGGACCAGTGGACCAGTAGTTTCGGGCACACAGCGTTCATCCTGGGACAGGGACTTGACCTGGATCCCATTGAGGTCCAGCTGGAAAGCCCTGGCCTGGCCCCATCCCTGTTCACTGCCATGCAGCTGTGCCGGGTGGCCGTTTAGGGCAAACAACAGAATTGCAGAAACTCTGTGAGTGTTGAGGAAATAAGAGGGATTCCTACAGCGTGATTTGAGAAAATCCTTTTGAATTCTAGCATGGTGTTAAAAGGAAAACCCAGCCAAGAATGATTTGTGAATCTGGCAGCCACCCAAACCAGGATAGGTTCAGAGGGGCTCCGGCCTGCCTCATGGTGGAAGATTTATGGACAGAAAAAGGATAGTGAGGTAAAAATGGAAGTGAGGTCAGAAACAGCTGGATTGCTTCCAGCTCAGGGTTTGCCTTATTAGAACGTGGTTTGAATAGTCAGCTGCCTAGGATTTGCCAAAACTCAGTGATGGGCACAAGAGTAGGTCACAGTCTGCTTACACATCCAGCTAGGTGACAGTTCACCAAGCATGGAAAGTCCCTTAGGCTGAGTTTAAAATATGTAAAGTGGTAGCTTTAGGCTCAACCTAACAGTAGCTACATGTAGAAAATGAAAGTCATGGCTCCAAACACACGATAGCCTGCTTTCCCCTTCAGTGTGTGTTGTTGGATTGGGAGTCCCCGGATACCAGGGCTCACCACGCCTGTCCCAGTCAGGGGATGTAGCTTCACTTTGGCCCCTCCTGTGCACAAGGCCAAACCCTGTGTCCTGGTTTACCAGGACCCCCGAATTCTGAAAGGTGGATCCTACTTAGGAGAGGACAGCTTGGCAACAAGTGCTTTGGACTCTGGGGCAAAAATTTCTTTCAGATCTGATGCTTGGCCCCTTCCCACCTGCCTCTGTCCTCCAGGTAGCCTTTTCCAGAGGCCTCCTACTAGGGTGGCAGAGCCGGGCATGTGGGGCGGGCGCTCTGCTGCATGCCTGATCAGCCATTTCGTGGAGCCTGTTCTGTGTTGGTGCCCGGGAGGGAGCAGCAGGAATGCAAACCTGCTCAGATGTATTTGTCCTTTGAGATCACATCTGCTGTATTTGCTGTGAGCAAAGTTCATAAAAGGAAAGTGATGAAAAGGGCTATGGAATAAACATTCTTTTTTCTATAGGGTATTTCAGAAAAGAAGGCCATTAACATTTCAAAGTAGCTCAGTTTACACATTTTTAATATGTAAAACACCTGGTGACTAAAGTGAGCTATACTTATTTAAAAGTGTAAATACTTTGAAAACATTTTACATATTAAGATAACAAGACTAGGCCAGGTGCCTTGGCTCACACCTGTAATCCCAGCACTTTGGGAGGCCAAGGCAGGCGGATCCCCTGAGGTTGGGAGTTCAAGAACAGCCTGACTAACATGGAGAAACCCTGTCTCTACTGAAAAATACAAAATTAACCAGGCATGGTGGCACCTGCCTGTAATCTCAGCTACTTGGGAGGCTGAGGCAGGAGAATTTCTTGAACCTGGGAGGCAGAGGTTGCAATGAGCTGAGATTGCAGCATTGCACTTCAGCCTGGGCAACAAGAGTGGAAAAAAAAAATAGCAAGACTAAAACATAAACTTTAAAAATCTGAATTTTATAAAATCAGTAATTTGGCTTCACAATCTCAACTATTGAAGTTCTTCTATGTTTAATATTGTGGCTACTTAGCTGAGTAACTGAATGTTGAGGAATGGCCCATTGTCTCAAACTTGTGAGTTAAAAAATGCCAGAATATCAGACAAAATTATAACTATATTATCGAGAGCTGGATTTGAAGGAGGAGATGCGGTTCCAGGTTTGAAAGTAGTTGTAAGAATGGGAACATAGCCGGGCGCGGTGGCTCAAGCCTGTAATCCCAGCACTTTGGGAGGCCGAGATGGGCGGATCACGAGGTCAGGAGATCGAGACCATCCTGGCTAACATGGTGAAACCCCGTCTCTACTAAAAATACAAAAAAAAAAAAAAACTAGCCAGGCGAGGTGGCGGCGCCTGTAGTCCCAGCTACTCGGGAGGCTGAGGCAGGAGAATGGCGTAAACCCGGGAGGTGGACCTTGCAGTGAGCTGAGATCCAGCCACTGCACTCCAGCCTGGGAGACAGAGCCAGACTCTGTCTCAAAAAAAAAAAAAAAAAAAAAAAAAAGAATGGGAACATGAATTCAGCACCCGGTGGGGATGGTGGGTCTGTGGTCTGTTTGGTGGGGCTGTCCTGGAGAATGATGATGCCGTCGTCTGAATGTGGGTGTCATAATACAAGAGTCACTTGCATGTTGTTTGGCTTTCAAGAGAGGCACTAGTACCTTCTTTGCCTTTTGGCATAATTATAAGCTGTGCTGCGGGGACTGTGTGTCCCTTCTACGCTGTTGAACACTTTTCAAACGTTAATAGACTTCTGAAATGCCCTGTAGAAAAAAGAATGTTTATCCCATAGCTGTTTTTTAAATCACCTTTCCTATTATGAACTTTGCTCACAGGACCTCGGCATGCCTGTTGCCCCACATGACATCTGGGCTCTCGAGTCCTTGCTTTGTGTATGACGTCAGCCTGAGTGCTTTCCTGACCCCCCCAGCCACTGCGACTCACCTGCCTGTGAGTCTGAGCTCCTGTTCTTCATTCTTCAACTCTTCACACATAACCCCCCTCAACTCCTCAAGCACGTACCCCTTCTTCTCTCAGCTCTGACAACTGAAAACACTTTTTCAGTTTTACATTTTTGCTCTCCTGACCTTGACTTAAACTCCTAATTTGGATATCCGGTTGACCCTTGAACAACACAGGTTTGAACTGTGTGGATCCACATATATGTGCATTTTTTTCCTATAAATGTAATGGAATGTTTTTTGGAGATTTGTGACAATTTGGAAAAGCTTATAGACAAACTGCATAGCCTAGAAATATTGAAACAATTAATAAAAAGTTAGAGATGGCATGAATGCATAAAATATATGTAGATACTGGTCTATTTTATCATTTACTACCATAAAATGTGTACAAATCTATTATAAAAAGTTAAAATATCTCAAAACTTATGCATAGAAACACAGACCATACAGCGTGCCATTCACAGTTGAGAAAAATGTCACAAACATAAAGATGTAAAATTAAATCAAAACTGCATAAATTAACTGTAGTGCATGCCACGGCAGTTTTGTAGCTGCCTCCTATTGCCGTTGCGCTGATGGGAGTAGTTGCTGCAAACACCATGTGACATGCACCATCTCTGTGTGAGAAGTCTGTCTCTCCAGTAAGTTTCTCACTGCAGTAAGAAGTGATCCTGGCAGATCTTGCATATTTTTCTTCGTACTTCATGCAATATCGAACACGTTGTGTAACACTATGGGACCCATAGGAAGTACCTCTAGTGATGCTGGAATTGGTCCCAAGAAGCAGAAACGTCATGACATTATTAGAAAAAGTTGAATTGCTTGAGGTCTGTACCTCCAGTTGCCTAGCATTTCATAAAGACAATTCATCTTCTAAGCAGGAGACATAAACTTACAGGATCAATAATGACAGGACAGAACTCTAAATGTGCTTTCTTTTCCTTATCATTTTCTTAATAACATTTTCTTTTCTCTAGCTGACTTTATTGTAAGATTACAGTATATAATACATATCTAAAAACATGTGTTAAGCAGCTGTTTATGTTTTCTGTAAGGCTTCTAGTCAACAGTGGGCTGTAAGTAGTTAAGTTTTTGGGGAGTCAATAATTTACTTGGATTTTTGAGTGTGTAGGAGGTCAGTTCCTCTAACCTCCAAGTTGTTCAGGGTCGTCTGGATTTCTATGGGCTTGCATAGGTAAAACGCCCCCACTCTTTACACAGAGCAGTTGGCCCTCCCCAACCTTTTTGGCACCAGGGACTGGTTTTGTGGAAGAAAATTTTTCCATGGATGGTGGGGGATGGAAATGGTTTCAGGAAGATTCAGGCACATTCCATTTATTGTGTACTTTGTTTCTAGTATTATTACATTGCAATATATAATGAATTAATTTTACAACTCACCATAATGCAGAATCAGTGGGAGCCTTGAGCTTATTCTCCTGCAACTACAAGGTCCCATCTGAAGGTGTGGGAGATGGTGACAGATCATCAGACATTAGATTCTCATAAGGAGTGCGCAACCTAGATCCCTCACATGTGCAGTTCACAATAGGGTTTGTGCTGTGAGACTGTAATGCCTGGGCTGATCTGACAGGAGGCAGAGTTCAGGGGGTAATGGGAGGGATGGGGAGTAGCTGTAAATACAGATGAAGCTTCACTTGCCCTAACAGGTGAGGGACTGGTACCACTCTCTGGCCTGGGCTTGAGGACCCCTGTAGTAGAAGGCAGTGGTAGTGAGGGAACAGAGTACAGACTCGGACAGAAGATCTGCACTTGCTCTTTTCTTCTAGTCCAACCACTCCTGGCCGTTTTGGCAAGCTGGCTAACCTCTCTAGGTTTGAGCGGGGATAATAAGACCTGTGTAACCCTGTTATTAAATGATAAACTGCAAAGTGCCTGGCAGAGTTTATAGTTGCTGCTCAGTAAATAGTGGCTATTCGATTGACTTTAATAAGCTTTTCGGGAATGGGTCTTTGTCTTAGTGCCAAGCATTCAGAAAGTGCTCAATGCATAGTCTTGAATTTGGAATCTATCTCTAATATGATCCGGACCCTGGGCCTAATAGATGGATCCTTGTTCTCAGACACAGCATCCTTCCATCACCTCCCAGAGGGCAGGGATGTTGGTCTGTTTTGTTCCCTGTTGTATCTTCAGCATCCGGAACTATGTCTAGCTCATAATTAGCACTCAATAAATATTTGTTGAATGAGTCTCTGCTGACGACATCTCAGTTCTGTGGCAAAAGCTAGCTGTATTCTGTTTTGTAGTCTGTTTGTATTTCCTGAGTACACATTAATTCAGGGTAAAGAAGAAATACGAGAATCTTCCTGCCAGAGCTCATGATCAGGAGGAAATTTGGAATGAATCTGTGGTTTTCATAATCCTCAAAAATGGGGTGATTTATAGGTGGACTGATCCAGGTGTTCCTAATTAACCAGCACCATGGAGGCAATGTGAAGTCTTGGAAACTGCACTCATTTGTAATTTAAAACATGGAAACTGGGTTCCCTCCCTGTTATGTGTGTGCAGTGGTCTTCCACAAGACAAGCAGATCGGTCTGCTTATGATGGCCACTCGACAGACCAAGCTTCCTTCTAAATGCACTTTAATCAGGGCCCCAGCCTGTTTTCCTACTCTACTCACACGAATAGCCTCCGTTGTCTGACTTTTCAGAAAGGAAGGTTAGTTTCCCTAGATAGGGTAAGGACACATATTTCTTCCCAATTATATTTCATTCCAGCCAGTTTCTGACATGGTCACAGTTCCCTTGTATTTTCCCGGTACGGTGAGCTAACCAGGAAAGGAGGAGCCCCCGTTTCGCAGTTGTTAACTGTGATCAAGACTCAGCTTAGCTTTCTCCCTGCCAAACACAGAAACAATGAGCTGTTCTGTCACCATTTCATTTGTAATCTTGTTGTTTTTTATTTCAAAAGATATTGGAGGCATCCTGAAATGACACAGTGAGAATCAGGATAGCCCTGTGGATGGTATTACCCCAGAGAATTCCTTATAGCCAGGCTATCAACATGATGAAGGGTAATTGCACTGCTGACGTTGAGCCACACAGTTTTCGCAGGATAAAGATAAAACCATCAGACCTGCTTTGTTTCGCCCAAGAATTTCCTTTTGTTTGGATGCTGAAGGAACTGCAGCTAGCAGTGAGAATTTTTTAAGATGATAGGTGGGCAGCTATAGCTATACTCAGAAGTCCTGTGAAATAAACATCAGTAGAGACACAATTCTGGGCAGAGTTTTGCTTATTTGAGTACAACTGTGAGTCACAAAGTAAAGGAGGGTAACCTACGTGTTAATGACAGGCTCTGTTTATTAGAGCCAAAGCTGGTTAGGTTGGTTTTGTGTAGTTAGGTAAGCAAACCTACTAGGCTCTGGCAAGTCATGCCCTGTGTTCTAGGGGCTGGGGTGGTTTGAAAGTTTCAGTAGTATTGGTTTCGTGGTCATTGAAAAATTAATGCATTTTAACTATCCAGTATGATATTGCTAACAAATAATTTTACTTAAAAGAATTCTACCTTATGTGAATTCTCTTAAAAATCTGACCGTAGTGATATAATGCTGACGTGCACATTTTACTTTAGTATTGGGCTTGTGTAACAATAGAGTAGTTGAAATTCCATAAACATTGAAATGCATGTATAATTTTGACAATTTATGGAGCAAACAGTCATTCTATCAGTTACCGAGTAATATCTAAGTCCCACCTTCTCCCAATTTCTTATTGGTTAAGCAGTTGCAAGGTGAAATTGTGTAGTATGGAAGAAAAAACAGAAGCATGTAAATAATTTCATTGTAGATCATTACGTTTGTCAAATGTATTCTTTTACATCGAGATGTTTTCTGTTTTTTCAAAAAAAATTTTTAAAGGTGTTTCTAACTGTGCTCATTGAAATTCCTGGATTATGATAATGTGCAGGGAGATTTTATCAATGCTTATCTGACCTTTCACAGCTTTTTTTTTTTCCCTTCTTTTTATTCCTGAAAGGTACCATAGCTCTTCTAGGAGCATTGGCAACAACAAAGGCTCATCATGTCAACTGGTAAGTCCTGTAGATGGGGTCACTAGCTGACAGGGTGCAGGAATCTTCTTGAGATCTTATACTAGTGGCAGACAGTGTCCTTGTTGCAAAGCTCGGGGAAATTGGATGTGTGTGTCTCTCTTTGAAAACCTCCCTTGGATAACCAAAATTTCATCAAAATCTGATTTTACTTAAAATTTTTTTTGCATCATTTACTTAGTCTGTTGATAAGCCGAGAACATTTACGATTAACTTCCGATTTTTAGCAGTTTTTAGAGATGAAGTATTGGTATTTTGTCATTTTTCATAACGTGACTTAAATCTGATCCATCTAGGCATGAGCTTTAAAGATGAATGAATACACTTGGTGATTTATTTGCTTATTTCCACTTGTTACTTCAAATGGATTAAAAAATCAATTGTGAAAAAAGGTTCAGAAAGTGTAAATGAAATGTTAAGTGACTTACCAGAATTATACAATACATGGTGTGAAATATTTAAACCGTGGAAAAAGTATTTATGAATATATTAAAAATGTTATTATAAAAAATTATAACCTGAATGTGATTTTAAAGTATGTTCTTTGCTAACAATTTTTCACTTTCTTTCATATTATCTTCAGCATAAAAATCTTTCCTTAAATTGAAAATAATTGAAAGCTATGCTATGAGCAACTCAAGGTAGAATGGTGTTCACGGCTCAGTATAGACACCGCTCTAAAAGCTAAACATGTGGAAGTTATACACCTTATCAGTGCCTTTGTTAATGCCAAATCATGATACTGAGTATTCTGTTGGCTTAGCATTTATTTAAAATTTATAGTATAATATCAGAGTTTATTGTAATACCATGTTTAGGTTTTTATCAACTTATCTGACAATAAACTATATTTATTTGAAAGTATAATTTGAAGAATTTTGAAAAATGTATATACTCATGAACCTGCCAGAAGTGTCAAAATGCAGGACATTTTCCTCAGCCCCAGATGTTCCTCCTGTTCACTTGTCATTAGTTCCTTGCTCTACCCTTGGCCCCAGAGAGCCCCTGGTCAGCTTTCTGTCCCTCAATTACATATTCATAAGTGGAACTCTACAGAATGTCCTCTTTATGTTTTGTTTTTGGCATTTTGCAATTGCTGATACAATATGTATTTTTTTTTAGAAACACTGTTACTTGGGTGTGAATCTGCAAAATGAATTCTTTCCATTGTCTGGGAGAGCATGCTGGACCATACATGGAGTTCTGCCCCCGGTTCTGATGTATTAATGTCTCAGGGCTGCTGAATGAAGCACCCCAGGCTGAGTGCCTTCAAACAGTAGCAATTTATTTTTTCGTAGATCTGAAGGCCAGAACACCCAAACTGAGGTGTCGGCAGGACCATGCTCCTTCTGGGACTCTGGGCAGAAGGTGTCCTTGCCTCTTCCAGCTGCTGGTGCTAGCTGTCCATTCACGGCCTCCCTTGGCCAATCTCTCCAGTTTCTCCAAGCTCCACTCTTGCTGTCTCTGTCTCTGTGTGGTGTTTCCTCTCCTTCTAAGGACAGCAGTTTGTTGGATTTAGGGTCTCCCATAATCAATCTGACCTCATCTTAACTAACTACATCTGCAAAGACCCTTTGTTCCAATTAAGGTCTCATGCACCAATAACAGAAGGGAGACCCAAATCAACTCATAACACTCAGTTCTGTCATCGGTTCTAAGATTCTAAATATCTCTGGGATGCTTGTTTTAAATGATACCCTCCACAGAAAGCCCAAAAATTGCCAACAACAGTTTCAAGGACAAAAGGCAAGAAAGGATATGGCTGGATGAGTTCCTACTACTGGGCAAGATTCCAATAACGGGAAGACTGAGGCCAAGGGTTTGACTGCCTGGTGCAACCACACACCTTACCCCAGCGGGCCTACTGGCTTACAGCGGGCACCACTGAAAGAGAGAAAATGCAGCATGGCAGAGAGGTTGGGTATTCGGAAGGATGCGAGTGTGGGCACAGACACAATTTCAAATCTAGTAGCCACATTAAAAGAAATGGAATAAAATAGGTACAATCGGCTTTAATGATACATTTTCCTCAACCCGATTTATCAAAATATTATCATTTCCATGTGTAATCAATATAAAAATAGGAATGAGATATTTGACATTCTTCCTTTTGTAGTAAGCCTTCAAATCTAGTGTGTATTTCACATTTACAGCATATCTCAGTTTGGCGCTCAGTAGGTTCACATGGCCAACAGCTGCTATATTGGTCAGCACCGTGCCGGGGCAGCACGGGGAGGCGTGCCTTTTGAGACGAGTGATTTGTGCTGTCTTTGAACATCAGTGACAAAATCCCCAATGATTGGAGCCCATTGGCTGAGCCGGTCTCTATGAAGTGATGCGCAGTTTGCAGAATGTTTCGTACAAACCGTCTCTGTCTTAGCAGTCAGAAAGGGGTATCATCAATGAGGAGGAGGAGAGTGAGGGTGAGGAGGATGGTTTGGCAAATGGGAAAACAGACCAGGAGCATTTGTATTACTCACCCAAAGTCGTGCATTTAGGAGGTGGTAGAGTCAGGACGGAGGCTCATGTCCTCACTGCAAAATGGGTCCTCACCCACCTCATCTGCCCTCTGGCCACCAGGAAGATGAGCAGTGGGACCGGATGACCTCTCACGCCCCTTCTGCTGCTAGCACTGCACAGGGTTCTCTATTTGCACCATCTTTGGCCCAAATGGTGCACATGCAAGCATGGTATTTGGCAGCCAGTCTTCAACACTTACAACAGCTGTGAGTTTGGGCTGTCTGCATTTCCGTAGCTTCAGTGTTTGGCTGGAGGAATGATTAATGATAAAAGAAGAAAAAAAAATGGTCTGAAATCCAGATACTTCAGCCAAGTTATCATATGGCTAAGTCCCAGTTGTTATAAATAATAAAATAATGACGTCACCCTCCTCTGTGATCCAATATGGGGTGAGAGGAAAATAAGTTACTTATCATTTGCGAGTTCTAGCTCTATTTTATATTGTTTTACTTCTTTTCAACGTGTTTTTCTCAGTTGTTTCAACACGATGAGCTGTATTCCTGTCAGTTTTATCTCCGCATTCAGCATATAAAACAATCCTCAGCTCACTTACAGATACATTTTATTTGCTTTTCCAATGGCTGAAAAAGCTCAGGACATGGCTGGAACTTAATTCCCCTGATCCCAAAGTTCTGGTGACATAAGTGGGTGGGTACCTTTGAGGAATTAGGTGCCATTGCACATCTTAAGGAACACATCCCTGAGCCCTAAAAATGGAAATCTTTGGAACGCAAACTTGGAGCTTAAATGACTTAAGCAGAGAATGCAGTCTAATGAACCATATTTCACCATTTACTTTAGTCTGGTTAAAAAATTTAATCAGACACATGAGCAATTTATTTTGAAAAGCCACTAGTTTAGTGCCTTTTCAATGTCCTTCCCAATTGGAGATATGTGTATATACATAGCTCCAAAACCACAAACTGGGGGGGCTTAGGCAGAAGACATTTCAATGTTGAGTAACAAAAGCAACATTCATTCATTCATTCATTCATTCTCATTCATTCATTCAACCACATTCATTATGCATGCTGATTGTGTAAATTATTTGCAAAAGCATAACATTTTAAATGTAAAATAATCCCTCTAATCCCAGCACCCAGAGCTAATGGTACTATTGTTTAGATGTAATCCCCTTGAGTAAAGAGTCTGTCTGGAGGCTCCACTTGTAAAGGTAATCAAAAAGACAAGAGTTTGCTGAGGCTAATCATCGGCATGGTCCTGCAGGAAATCTGATGTTTTACAGCCACGATATGTGTGCAGGGCTGTCTGTTCCGTCATCCTCATAAACAGGAAGGTGGCATGTCTGGATGGCAGAGAAAGGAAACAAGCCCTGCTTCCCTCAGCAGGTGTTTCATCCTGAGGCCTCAGCAGGACACGCTGCCCATCCCAGGGTGAGGAGCCAAGGGGTGGGCCAGCCTGCTGAGCTTTGACTCCTAGCCGGGCAGGAACTGGGACATATTAGCCAGGGTTCTCTAGAGGGACAGAATCAATAGGAGATATGTGTATGTACGTTAGAGGGGGTTATTAGAGGGAATTGGCTCACATGATCAGAGAGGTGAAGTCTCACTTGTGATGGCTAATATTGAGTGTCAACTTGATTGGATTGAAGGATGCAAAGTATTGATCCTGGGTGTGTCTGTGGGGGTGTTGCTAAAGGAGATTAACATTGGAGTCTGTGGGTTGGGAAAGGCAGACCCACCCTTAATCTCGGTGGGCACCATCTAATCAGCTGCCAGCATGGCTAGGATAAATGCAGGCAGAAGAATGTAAAAAGACTAGACTGGCTTAGCCTTCTAGCCTACATCTTTCTCCTGTGCTGGATGCTTCCTGCCCTGGAACATTGGATTTCAAGTTTTTCAGCTTTGGAATTCAGACTGGCTTCCTAGCTCCTCAGCTTGCAGATGGCCTATTATGGGACCTTGTAATCGTGTGAGTTTAATACTCCTTAATAAACTCCCCATTATATATCTCTCTATCCTATTAGTTCTGTCCCTTTAGAGAACCCTGACTAATACACCCACCATAGACCACCTGAATGCTGTGTCCCTGGCTCCCTAGTGCAGCTCCTTGGGAGGGAGGCTGGTGGTGTGGCTCAGTCCAAGTCCAAAAGCCTCTGAACTAGGGATGCCTCACAGTGCAGCCCCTAGTCTGAGGTCAAACCCTGAGAGCCCCCAGGAAGCTGCTGGTGCAAATCCCAGCGTCCAAAGTCAAGGAACCTGGAGTCTGATGTCCAAGGGCAGGAGGAGAAAAGACGTCCTGCTTGGGAAGGGAGCTGGCTGAGCACTCCCACTTTCCTCCTGCTTTCTCCAACCTTGGCCCTCCGTCCACAGGATGGTGCTGCCCACATTGAAGGCAAGTCTTCCTCCTGCAGTCCGCAAGCACATGCACAGCCCTTGCTGGAAACACCCTCACAGACACACCCAGAAGCAGAGCTTCACCAGCCGTCTGGGCATCCCTCAGTGTCAGACTGACACCTGTTACCAACCATCACCTAGAGTGAGAAGAGTCCTCTGTGGCTTGGTGATTGAGGACTCGGGGCACTGCCTGGCCTATCTTAAGCATTCACTGCATGTTGACTGTTGTTATTAGCTTACCGGTTGATTCTTTCCTGCTTTCACAGTTTGTCTCCCTGAGATGTTGTGGGAGGCACATGGAGGAGTGTGAATGGGCACAGGTCCTGTCTCTGCCTGACCCACCAGCTGGTGCACCCTCCCCACGGTGTGTGTGCAGCTTGAGGCCAGGCAGTAAGTGCACTTTACAGCTGCACATTGCTGTGAGTATAAGGCATTTAAGAAAAATCCTTTCTTGGCCAGGCATGGTGGCTCACACCTGTAATTCCAGCACTTTGGGAGGCTGAGGCAGGAGGATTGCCTGAGACCAGGAGTTTGGGACTAGCCTGGGCAACATATCGAGACCCTGTCTCTACAAAAAAAAAATTTTTTTTTAATTAGCTTGGCATGGTGGCACACACTTATTGTTCCAGGTTATATTAGTCCATTTTCATGCTGCTGATAAAGACATACCTGAGACTGAGAAATGTAAAAAAGAAAGAAATTTAATTGGACTTACAGTTCCATGTGGTTGGGGAAGCCCCACAATCATGGCGGAAGGCAAGGAGGAGTAAGTCACATCTTACATGAATGGCAGCAGGCGAAAAATGAGAGGGTTTGTGCAGGGGAATGCTTCTTTTTAAAACCATCAAAACTCATGAGACTTATTCTCTATCATGAGAATAGCATGGGAAAAACTTGCCCCGATGATTCATTTACCTCCCACCAGGTCTCTCCCTCAACATGTGGCAATTCAAGATGAGATTTGGGTGGGGACACAGTCAAACCATATGACAGGTACTTTGGAGGCCGCAGTGAGCTCTGCTCTTGCCACTGTGTTCCAGCTTGGGTGACAGGGCAAGACTCTTTTTTAGAGGAAAAAAAAATTCTGTCTTAGGCTGATATATCATGACCGCTTTTCAAGACATTGAGAGGACATTTTAGGGCTCTAGAGGAGGGTGACTTTCTGGGCTATAAAAATAACTGTTATTTTTCTTTAATTCTCAGTTTTCTCATCTTAATTTGGGGCAACTAAGTGGCCCACCCCAGGGCTTCCTTAGGATCCCATGAGGTAATACGCGCACACACAAAGCACAGGTCCCTGACTTTCGGAAGGTGCTTATGGCATCTCCATCATCCTCATTAGACCTAGCGCTTACCAGAGCTTTTGTCCTCTGAGAATTGGACTCACTTTGTAGGCACGGGAAGAGCCAGGAGAAATTCTTGTGTCGAGGCAACTATCCTACCATTTGTTGGGGGGTGGTCATTTAGTTCAATAAAGATGCAGAAAATCAGGGAAAAATGTCTGTTTGTTTTGTAGATGGAGGTAAAGAATAATCATTCTTTATATATTATTTCAAAATGAAAACTCTGCCCAGTGTTTAGAACACACACTTTTACCCGCCTTTCTAGCTGGATGAGTTTTACCAGATGTCCTCAGGCAAAGGTATTTTATGGCAGGATTGATTGTGGTAGGACTCACCTGCAGAATTTAGATATTCTCCTAAAGCAAAAATCTGTTGCTTTTTTTTTTTTTTTTTTTTTTTTTTTTTTTTTTTTTTTTTTTTTTTTTTTTTTTTTGCCTCCTGCTAATTCTACTAATTGAGAAGCTAAAGACATTTCTGGGTAGGAGGCACCATTCTGTGTTTTCTAAGCAGCTCTGGGCACTTCAATTCTTTGTTGTTTTTGGAGGATCTGTGTATATACATACATATACACAGAAATAGATGCATGTATATGTGTATTCTACCGTAAACAGCGTGGATATTATTAGTGCATATTGTTTAAAGTCTTCAGAGTTAAACCCCTTTTGCAGCTCTATACAAATACTGATGTTAAGCTCGGCAGTGGTTTTCTGAACGAGGCCTCCTAGCAAACCATTTTCACCTTTCCTCCTTTCACTTCTTCATAACAATATCTATACAGATAATTTCGGGAACTGTAAGAAATCTCTTTATCTATTGGACTCCTATAATTAGATTAATCATGTGTTTTACCCATGTGCCTTATATCTGGTTTTTAACTCACAACTACTTGTCATGTCCATTTGACTTTTCTTACTTAATTTTTCTCATAAAATTTGTCAAAGATGAGTTTTTGGCTAAACTGGATCACAGCCCTTCTAGTAAATAAAAAGTAATTTCCGTTTTCCTGCTTACAGATCCTAGACTAGAACAGTCATTCCTCATATTATTTTAGAATCATTGTGTTGAGTCGATGACTGTAAATTAATGTAGAGGCTGAGATATATTACAAGCTCATGATGTTGAAAGTGTATGTTAAATCGTGGAGAAAGTATAGCAATTTTGGACTAATAACCATTCTAGCTGGAGTGAAAAACGTTCTTCCTAACCATGCAAGTTCTGTCATTTTTACCTAATGAGATGAGAATAAGGAAGCTGGACGCTGAGCTGCTTATATTTAATGGGATCAGGACCGGAGCGAGGCGGGTCCGCTCTCAGTGTGCGCGGGTGCTATGCGACTCCCTTCTCAAAGATGTGTGATTAATAGCTGCCGTCTGGCTGTTCCCTGAATGTGCTGTGTGTTTTCATATCCCCTACCTTTGCTTGTGCTGTTCTCTCTATTAGGAAGCTCTTTTCCCCGCTCCTTTGACTAATCAAAACCTACTTGCCCTTTGAGGTTGCCTCAGACCCTATCTCCTTTGTGCCAGTTGTGTGCTTCTGGACAATGTTTTTTGTATTTCAACCAGGTTTTCACCAGACAGAGCCTGGCTCACTAGGAATGTGCCTGTCTCCTGCTCCTGAACTCTTTATTTATTATTTTTTATTTCTACCCTGGCTCATTAGAGACAGGATCAGAGTTATAGCCAGGCTGTGAGTCCCGTGCATGTGGGGCCTTCCTCGTCCCTGCGTGACCCAACGTCGGGGCCTGGAACCCTCAGTGCTTGTTAGGGCTCTGACATGCATACACATTGTCCCTTTCTGGAGTCTAATTTTCTGGCAAAACTGTTAAGACAGAACAGGTTGACCATCCATTTAAAACCCTATGCATAAACAACGGGTAGCTGATTCTATTTTTAAAGCCCTTCAAATATCTTTTGTTTCTAGACTAAAGGAAGGATGGTTATGGATTAAATACAGGAATGGCAAGACGTCAAGGAAAATTGCCTTTAAGCCAACCAGAATGTCATAGATTAATTGTTGTCATCTGGTGTAAAGTCAACTTTATAGCAATTGGGTGTGTCCACTTGGAGTAAAATTCACTGGTCTAAATTTTATGTTTAGAGAACAGACATGCCACTCCTGTTTGTTTTAGCAAAGGTTACCATCATATATCTCATGGCAGGACTTTGCCCATGGGATCTTATTATTTTTGAAGTATTTTAGTGTTAATTTTTTTTTTTTTTTACCCAACTAGAGATAATATCCTGAAAGGAAAGAATATTTTCTCATTAAATGGCCCCAAAATGAGTAAGGATCACATGGAAGGAGGGCTATTACCTTAAAAATATTCTAAGGTTATTTTGGTTATTTGGGAAAAAATATGAAAAGTAAAAGTATAGAAACATAATAGGTATAATAACCAGGTAATAATACAAAATAAAAACACTTTAGATTTTATCTTGTTTTGAAGCGTTATCAACGATTTCCCTGGTATGTACAGCATACAATAGCAATTAAAAAAATCTTAGTATGATTTCTTTTATAAGATACAAATTTATATCATATTCAGAAAAATGAAGAGTTTGAGATGGCAATCTGTGATTCTCTATTTTTTTCTTCAACTTTTAAGTTCAGGGGTACATGTGCAGGATGTTCAGGTGTGTTCCATAGGTAAACATGTGTCACAGTGGTTTGTGGCACAGATCATCCCATCTCCTAGGTATTAAGCCCAGCACCCATTAGCCAATCTTCCTGATGCTCTCCCTCCCCTCACAGCCCCCCTCCAACAGGCCCCAGTGTGTATTGTTTCCCTCCATGTGTCCATGTGTTCTCGCCATTCAGCTCTGACTTATAAGTGAGAATATATGGTGTTTGGTTTTCTGGTCATGTGTTATTTTGCTGAGGACAATGGCTTCCAACTCTATCCGTGTCCCTGCAAAGGACATGATCTCTTTCCTTTTTATGGCTGCATAGTGTTCCATGGTGTATATGTGCCACATTTTCTTTATCCAGTCTACCATTGATGGGCATTTAAGTTGATTCCGTATCTTCACTATTGTGAATAGTGCTGCAATAAACATATGTGTGCATGTATCTTTATGATCTATATTCCTTTGGGCATATACCCAGTAATGAGATTGCTGGGTCAAATGTGTTCCTGTCTCTAGGTCTTGGAGAAATCACCACAGTCATCCATAATGGCTGAACTAATTTATACTCTCACAGAGCCTGGCTCACTAGGAATGTGCCTGTCTCTACACTTTTAACGGTGTAAAAGTATTCCTTTTTTCTTGCAACCTCACCAGCATCTGTTGTTTTTTGACTTTTTAATAATAGCCATTCTGATGGCATGAGATGGTATCTCATTGTGGTTTTGATTTGCGTTTCTCTAATGATCAGTGTTGAGTTTTTTTTCATATGTTTGTTGACTACATGTATATCTTCTTTTGAGAAGTGTCTGCTCATGTCCTTTGCCTACTTTGATGGTTTTTTTTTTTTCTTGTAAATTTGTTTAAGTTTCTTGTCAACTCTGGCTATTAGATTTTTGTCAGATGCATAGAGTGCAAAAATTTCCTCCCAGTCTGTAGATTGTCTGTTCGCTCTGATGATAGTTTCTTTTTCTGTGCAGAAGCTCTTAGGTTTAATTAGATCCCATTTGTCAATTTGGCTTTTGCTGCAACCGCTTTTGACATTTTCATCATGAAGTCTTTGCCCGTGCCTATGTCCTGAATGTTATTGCCTAGATTTTCTTCTAGGGTTTTTATGGTTTTGGGTTTTACATGTAAGTCTTTAATCCATCTTGAGTTAATTTTTGTATAAGGTGTAAGGAAGGGGTCCAGTTTCTGTTTTCTGCATATGGCTAGCCAGTTTTCCCAGTACCATTTACTGAATAGGAGATCCTTTCCCCATTGCTTGTTTTTGTCGGGTTTGTTGAAGATCAGATGTTTGCAGGTGTGTCTTTGTAGGTCTTATTTCTGAGTTCTCTATTCTGTTCCGTTGGTCTATATGTCTGTTCTTGTACCATAACCATGCTGTTTTGGTTACTGTAGCCCTGTAGCATAGCTTGAAGTCAGGTAACGTGATGCCTCCAGCTTTGTTCTTTTTGCTTAGGATTGTCTTGGCTATTCAGGCATTTTTTTGGTTTCATATGAGTTTTAAAATAGTTTTTTTCTAATTCTGAGAAGAATGTCAATGGTAGTTTGATGGCAATAGCATTGAATCTATAAATTACTTTGGGCAGTATGGCCATTTTCACAATATTGATTCCTTCTCTCCATGAGCGTGGAATGTTTTTCCATTTGTTTGTGTCCTCTCTTGTTTCCTTGAGCAGTGATTTGTAGTGCTCTTTGAAGAGGTCTTTCACATCCCTTGTTAGGTGCATTCCTAGATATTTTATTCTTTTTGTGGCAATTGTGAATGGGAGTCCATTCATGATTTGGCTCTTGCCTTGCCTGTTGTTGGTGTGTAGGAATGCTAGTGATTTTTGCACATTGACTTTGTATCCTGAGACTTTGCCAAAGTTGCTTATCAGCTTAAGAAGCTTTTGGGTTGAGATGATGGGGTTTTCTGCAATAGATATAGCATCACGTTACAAGCAGATAAAGATAGTTTGACTTCCTCTTTTCCTATTTGAGTATGCTTTATGTCTTTCTGTTGCCTGATTGCCCTGGCTAGAACTTGTAATACTATGTGGAATAGGAGTGGTGAGAGAGGGCATCCTTGTCGTGTCACTGTTTTCAAGGTGAATGCTTCCAGCTTTTGCCCATTCAATATGATATTGGCTATGGGTTTGTCATATATGGCTCTTACTATTTTGAGATGTGTTCTTTCAATACCTAGTTTATTGAGGGTTTTTAACATGAAGGGGTGTTGAATTTTACCAAAGGCCTTTTCTGCATCTGTTGAGAGAATCATGTGGTTTTTGTGTTAGTTCTCTTTATGTGATTAATCACATTTATTGATTTGCATATGTTGAACCAACCTTGCATCCCGGGGATGAGGTCAACTTGATTGAGCTGGATAAGCTTTTTTTTTTAGATACTTTTTGGGGAACAGGTGGCATTTGGTTAAATTAATAAGTTCTTTCACAGTGATTTCTGAGATTTTGGTGCGCCCATCATCTGAGCAGTGTACACTGTACCCCATGTGTGGTCTTTTTTCACTCATGTACCTCCCATGCTTCCCCGAGTCCCCAAAGTCTACTGTATCATTCTTACACTTTTGCATTCCCATAGCTTAGCCCCCTCTTATGAGTGAGAACATGTGATGTTTGGTTTTTCATGCCTGAGTTACTTCACTTAGAATAATGGTCTTCAGGCCGGGCGCGGTGGCTCAAGCCTGTAATCCCAGCACTTTGGGAGGCCGAGACGGGCGGATCACGAGGTCAGGAGATCGAGACCATCCTGGCTAATACGGTGAAACCCCGTCTCTACTAAAAAAAATACAAAAAACTAGCCGGGCGAGGTGGCGGGCGCCTGTAGTCCCAGCTACCCCGGAGGCTGAGGCAGGAGAATGGCGTAAACCTGGGAGGCGGAGCTTGCAGTGAGCTGAGATCCGGCCACTGCACTCCAGCCTGGGCGACAGAGCGAGACTCCGTCTCAAAAAAAAAAGAATAATGGTCTTCAATTCCATCCAGATTCTTCAGTGGTCTTCAATTCTATCCAGATTGCTGTGAATGCTATGATTTCATTCCTTTTTATGGCTGAGTAGTATTCCATGGTATATGGATATGTGTGTATATATTATTATGAGGTACATGAAATGTTTTAATACAGGCATATAATGCATAATAATCACATCATGGAGAATGGAGTATCCATCCCCTCAAGCATTTATCCTTTGTGTAATTAACAATACAATTATACTTTTTAAGTTTTAAAAATTTACAGTTATTATTGACTGCATTCACCCTGTTGTGCTGTCAAATAGTAGGTCTTATTCATTCCTTCTAGCTTTTTTTGGTACCTATTAACAATCCCCACTTCTCCTCCACCCCCAATACCCTTCCTAGCTTCTGATAATTATTCTTCTATTCTCTATGTCCATGAGTTCAATTGTTTTGATTTTTAGATCCCACAAATAAGTGAGAATATGTGATTTTTGTCTTTCTGTGCCTGGTTTATTTCATTTAACATAATGACCTCCGGCTCCATCTGTGTTGTTGAAAATGACGGGATCTCATTTTTTTTATGGCTGATTAGTACTCCTTTGTGAATGCGCACCACCTTTTCTTTCCCCACTCATCTGTTGATGGACACTTAGGTTGCTTCCAAATCTTGGCTATTGTGAACCGTGCTGCAACAAACATGGGAGTAAAGATCTCTCTTTGATATACTGATTTCCTTTCTTTTGAGTGTATACTCAGTAGGGAGATTGCTGGATCTTATGGTAGCTCTATTTTTAGTTTTTTGAGGAACCTCCAAACTATTCTTCCTTGTAGCTGTGCTAATTTATATTCCCACCAACAGTGTATGAGGGTTCCCTTTTCTCTACATCCTTGCCAGCATTTGTTATTGCTCGTCTTTTGCATATAAGCCATTTCAACTGGGGTGAGATTATATCTCGTAGTTTTGACTTGCATTTCTCTGATGATCAGTGATGTTCAGCACCTTTTAATATGCCTTTTTGCTATTTGTATATCTTCTTTTAAAAATGTCTATTCAGATCTTTTGCTCATTTAAAAAATTGGATTATTAGACTTTTTATAGAGTTGTTTGAGCTTCTTCTATCATCTAGTTATTAATACCTCATCAGATGAGTTGTTTGCAAATATTTTCTACCATTCTGTGGGTTGTCTCTTCCCTTGGTTGACTGTATCCTTTGCTGTGCAGAAGTTTTTTACTTGATGTGACCCCATTTGTCCATTTTTGCCTTCATTGCCTATGCTTGTTGGGTATTACTTAGGAAATTTTTGCCCAGGCCAATGTCCTGGATGGAGAGTTATTCCAATGTTTTCTTGTAGCAGTTTCACAGACCAAGGTCTTAGATTTAAGTCTTTAATCTATTTTTTCATTTCAATAGGCTTTTGGGAAACAAGTGGTGTTTGGTTACATGAATAAGTTTTTTAGTAGTGATTTCTGAGATTTTGGTGCACCCGTCACCCAAGCAGTGTACACTGTACCCAGTATGTGGTCTTTTATCCCTCCCACCCCTCTCATGCCGCTCCCAGAGTCACCAGCCCATTGTATTATTCTTAGGCTTTTATTTCCTCATAGCTTAGCTCCCACTTATAAGTGAGAACATATGATGTTTGGTTTTCCATTCCTGAGTTACTTCACTTAGAATAATGGTCTCCAATTCTACCCAGGTTGCTGCAAATGCCATTATTTTATTCTTTTTTTAATGGCTGAGTAGTACTCCATGGTGTGTGTGTGTGTGTGTGTGTGTGTGTGTGTGTATACCACATTTTCTTTATCCACTCATTGATTGATGGGCATTTGGCCTGGTTCCATATTTTTGCAATTGCAAGTTGTGCTGCTATAAACATGCATGTGCAAGTATCTTTTTCACATGATGACTTCTTTTCATCTGGGTAGATACCCAGCAGTGGGATTGCTGGATCAAATGGCAGTTCTACTTTTAGTTCTTTAAGGAATCTCCACACTGTTTTTCATAGTGATTGCACTAATTTACATTCCCACCAGCAGTGTAGGAATGTCCCCTTTTTACCACATCCATGCCAACATCTATTATTTATTGATTTTTTGATTAGGGCTATTCTTACAGGAGTAAGGTGGTATCGCATTGAGGTTTTGATTTGCATTTCCCTGAGCATTAGTGATGTTGAGCATTTTTTCATGTTTGTTGGCCATTTGTACATCTTCTTTTGAGAACTGTCTATTCATGTCCTTAGCCCACTTCTTGATGGGATTATTTGTTTTTTTTCTTGCCGATTTGTTTGAGTTTTTGTAGATTCTGGATATTAGTCCTTTGTTAGGTGTACAGATTGCAAAGATTTTCTCCCACACTGTGGGTTGTCTGTTTATTCTGTTGATTATTTCTTTTGCTGTGCAGAAGCTTTTTAGTTTAATTAAGTCACATCTATTTATCTTTGGTTTTGTTGCATTTGCTTTTGTGTTCTTGGTCAAGAAGTCTTTGCCTAAGCCAATGTTTAGAAGGGGGTTTCCAATATTTTTTTCTAGATTTTTTATGGTTTCAGGTCTTAGATTTAAGTATTTGATCTACCTTGAGTTGATTTCTTTTATGAGGTGAGAGATAAGCATCCAGCTTCATTCTTCTACATGTGGCTTGACAATTGTCCCAGCAGCATTTGTTGAATAAGGTGTCTTTTCCCCACTTTATGTTTTTGTTTGCTTTGTCAAAGATCAGTTGGCTGTAAGTATTTGGCTTTATTTATGAGTTCTCTATTCTGTTCCAATAGTCTATCTGCCTGTTTTTATACCAGAAGCCCTGAATAGTCTTTTGTATTTCTGTGGTATTGGTTGTAATAGCTCCCATTTCATTTCTAGTTGAGCTTATTTGGATCTTCTCTCTCCTTTTTCTGATTAATCGTACTACTGGTCTATCCATTTTATTTATCTTTTCAAAGAACCAGCTTTTCATTTTATTTATTTTTTGTGGTTTTTTTGTGTGTTAATTTCATTTAGTTCTGCTCTCATTTTGGTTATTTCTTTTCTTCCGCTGAGTTTGAGTTTGGTTTGTTCTTGTTTGTCTAGCTCCTCGAGGTGTGGCCTTGGATTTTCCATCTGTGGTCTTTTCGACTTTTTATTGAAGTCAATGCTCTAAACATTCCTCTTAGCAACACTTCTGCTGTATCCCAGAGGTTTTGATAGGTTGTGTTACTATCATCATTCAGTTCAAAAAATGTTTAAATTTCCATCTTGATTTCTTTTTTTGTTATTATTACCAAGTTTATTTTCGTTGTCTCAAGATCTGCTGACCTCTGAATCTAGGCTGTGTCAATAGGGTAGTGTGGTGCTTCCTGTACCTGTCTCTGCTGCCTACAGTCCTTTTTATTTATTATGTTTTCTTGTTGGACTAATCCCTTTATCCTTATATAATGTCCATCTTTGTCTTTTTTAGCTGCTGTGGCTTTAAAGTTTGTTTTGTCTGATATAAGAATAGCTACTCCTACTTGCTTTTGGTGTCCATTTGCATGGAATATCTTTTCCCACTTCTTTACCTTACGGTTATGTGAATCCTTATGTGTCAGGTGAGTCTCTTGAAGACAGCAGGTACTGGTTGGTGAACGCTTATCCATTTTGCCATTCTGTATCTTTCAAGTGGGAGCATTTAGGCCATGTATGTTCAATGTTAGTATTGAGATATTAGGTACTATTAATTGTATTATTTGTTGCCTGAATACCTTAGTCTTTTTCATTGTGTTGTTTGTAGGTCCTGTGAGATTTATGTTTTGAGGAGTTTTTTTGGTTTATTTCAAGGGTTTGTTTCAATATTTGGAGATTTGGAGCTCCTTTTAGCAGTTTTTGTAGTGCTGGCTTGGTAGTGGCAAATTCTCTCAGCATTCATTTGTCTGAAAAAGACTGTATCTTTTCTTCATTTATGAAGCTTAGTTTGGCTGGATACAAAATTCTTGACTGATACTTGTTTTGTTTAAGGAGGCTAAAGATAAAACTCCAATCCCTTCTAGCGTGTACGGTTTCTGCTAAGAAATCTGCTGTTAATCAGATAGGTTTTCCTTTATAGGTTCCCTGATGCTTTTGCCTCATGGCTCTTAAGATTCTTTCCTTCATCTTGACTTTAGATAACCTGATGACTTTGTGCCTAGGCGATGATCTTTTTGTGATGATTTTCCCAGGTGTTCTTTGAGCTTCTTGTATTTGAATGTTTAGATATCTAGCAAGGCCAGGTAAGTTTTCCTTAATTATTCTCTTAAATATGTTTTTCAAGCTTTTAGATTTCTCTTCTTCCTCAGGCATACCAGTTATTCTTAGGTTTGGTTGTTTAATTTAATCCCAAACTTCTTGGAGGCTTTGTTCATTATTTTTTATTTTTTTTCCTTGTTTTTGTCAGATTGGGTTACTTTGAAAGCCTTGTCTTCAAACTCTGAAGCTCTTTCTTCTGCTTGTTCAATTCTATTGCTGAGTCTTTCCAGTGCATTTTGCTGTTCTCTACATGTGTCCTTAATTTCCAGAAGTTGTGATTGTTTTTATTTATGCTATTTTACTGGAGATTTTTCCATTCATGTCCTGTATAACCTTCTTGGTATCTTCAAGTTGGACTTCACCTTTCTCTGGTGCTTGCTTGATTAGCTTAAGAGTTGACCTTCTGAATTCTTTTTCTGGTAATTTAGAGATTTCGTATTGGTTTGGATCCATTGCTGGTGAGCTAGTGTACATTTTTGGGGCTATTAAAGAACCTTGTTTTGTCATATTACCAGAATTGTTTTTCTGGTTCCTTTTCATTTGGGTAGACTCTGTCAGAGGGATTTGGGACTCAAGGGCTGCTGTTCAGATTATTTTGTCCCATGGGGCACTCCTTTGATGTGGTGCTCTCCCCTTTCCCCTAGTGATGGGGTTTACTGAGAGCCAAACTATAGTAATTGTTATTTCTCTTCTGGATCTAGCCACCTGGCAGAGCTACTGGGCTCTGGGCTGGTACTGGGGAGTGTCTGCAAAGAGTCCTGTGATGTGATCTGTCTTCAGGTCTCTCAGCTGTGGATACCAGCACCTGCTCTGGAGAAGGTAGCAGGGAGGTAAAGTGGACTCCATGAAGATCTTTGGTTGTAGTTTTGTTAAGTGCACTGGATTTGTGTTGGTTGGCCTCCAGCCAGGAGGTGGCATTTTCAAGAGTGTAATCAACTGGGGTTGTATAGGAAGGAAACAAGTTTGCCTTAGGTTTGCCTTTGGGTAAGTATTCAGGTTTCTCAGGTGGTGAGCAGGACCCTAGAGCTCCCAAGGAATTATGTTTTTTTGTGTTTAGCTATCCAGGGCGGGTAGAGAAAGACTATCAGGTAGGGGCAGGGTTAGGCATGTCTGAGCTCAGATTTTTTTAGGTTGGGGCTTGTGGCAGCTGCCATGGGAAGGTAGGGGTGTGGTTTTCAGACCAATGGAGTTATGTTCCCAGGGTGATTATGGCTGTCTCTGTGGCATCACACAGGTCATCAGGGAAGTGGGGGAAAACTGGCAGCCATTGGACTCACCCTGCTCCCAGGCAGCCTGCAGCCTGAAAGGCCAGTCTCATTCCCACTGTACTCAGCCAATATCACTTAATTTATTTCCAGGCAGCTGGTGAGCAGGGCAGATAACTTGTCCCAGGCTACCAGCCTCCCATACATCCTGGTATGTTCCTGTGGTAGTTCTTGGAGCAAAAGTTTATAGTGTGGGTCTCCACATTCTGCTGTCCATTCAAGTGGGAGCTGTAAGTTAGTCCTGTTTCCAATCTGCCATTTTCCCCGGAAGTCCAACAAGCCTTTTGCTGTGCTGCTAGATTCAGTTTAGCAGTATTTTATTGAGGATTTTTGCGTCAATGTTCATCAAAGATATTGCCCTGAAGTTTTCTTTTTTTTTTTTTTTTGGTATCTCTGTCAGATTTTGGTATCAGAATGATGCTTGCCTCATAGAATGAGTTAGGGAGGAGTCCCTCCTTTTTAATTGTTTAGAATAGTTTCAGTAGAAATGGTACCAGCTCTTACCTCTGGTAGAATTCAGTGGTGAATCCATCTGGTCCTGTGGTCCTGGGCTTTTTTTTTTTTTTTTGGTTGGTAGGCTATTTATTACTGCCTCAATTTCAGAACTTGTTATTGGTATATTCAGGGATTCAGTTTCTTCCTGGTTCAGTCTTGGTGGGGTGTACGTGTCCAGGAATTTACCAATTTCTTCTAGATTTTCTATTTTATGTGCATAGAGGTGTTAAGAGTATTCTCTGATGGTTGTTTGTATTTCTGTGGGGTCAGTGGTAATATCCCCCTTATCATTTCTGGTTGTGTTTTTTTTATTCTTCTCTCTTTTCTTCTATATTAGTCTAGCTAGTAATCTGTCTATTTTATCAATTTTTTTTCAAAAATCCAGCTCCTGGATTAATTGATTTTTTTTTAAAAGGGGTTTTCATGTCTCTGTCTCCTTCAGTTCAGCTTCGATCTTGGTTATTTCTTGTCTTCTGCTAGCTTTGGGGTTTGTTTGCTCTTGATTCTTTAGTTCTTTTATTTGAGATGTTAGGTTGTTAACTTGAGATCTTTCTAGCTTTTTGATGTGGGCATTTAGAGCTATAAATTTTGCTCTTAACGCTGCTTTAGCTGCATCTAAGAGATTCTGGTACATTGTATCTTTGTTCTTATTAGTGTCAAAGAACTTCTTAATTCCTGACTTAATTTTGTTACTTACCCAAGAGCCATTCAGGAGCAGGTTGCTCAATTTCCATGTAGTTATATAGTTGTCAGTGAATTTCTTAATCCTGAGCTCCAATTTAATTGTGCTGTGGTCTGAGAGACTGTTATAATTTCAGTCCCTTTGCACTTGCTGTAGAGTGTTACTTCCAATTATGTGATCAATTGTAGAGTAAGTGCCCTGTGGTGATGAGGAGAATGTATATTTTGTTGTTTTGGGGTGGAGAGTGCTGTTGATATCAAGTCAGGTCCACTTATCGAGACCTGAGCTCAGATCCTGAATATCTTTGTTAATTTTGTGTCTCAATGATGTTTCTAATATTGTCAGTAGGGTGTAAAATCTCCCACTATTATTGTGTGGGAGTCTAAGTCTTTTTGCAGGTCTCTAAGAACTTGTTTTATGAATCCGGAAGCTCCTGTAATGGATGCATATATATTTATGATAGTTAGATCTTTTGGTTGAATTGAATCCATTAGTATTATGTAATGCCTTTGTCTTTTTTTTTTTTTTAATCTTTTTTGGTTTAAAGTCTCTTTTGTCGGAAACCAGGATTTCAGCCCCTGCTTTTTTCTGTTTTCCATTTGCTTGGTAAATTTTTCTCCATCCCTTTATTTTGAACCCACGTGTGTCTTTGCACATCACATGAACTGGGTCTCTTGAAGACAATATACCTATGGGTCTTGTCTCTTTAGCCAGCTTGCCATTCTGTGTCTTTTAATTGGTGGCATTTAGCCCATTTACATTTAAGGTTATTATTGTTATGTATGAATTTGATCGTGTCATCATGATGCTAGCTGGTTATTTTGCAGAGTTGTTTATGTGGCTGCTTCATAGTGTCACTGGTCTGTGTACTTCAGTGTGTTTTTGTAGTGGCTGGTAATGCTTTTTCCTTTTCATATTTGGTGCTTCCTTCAGGAGCTCTTGCAAGGGAGGCCTGGTGGTAATGAATTCAGTCAGCATTTGCTTGTCTGTAAAGGATCTTATTTCTCCTTGACTTTTAAAGCTTAGTTTGGCTGGATATGAAATTCTGGGTTGAAAATTCTTTAAGAATTTAAATATTGGCCCCCAAGCTCTTCTGGCTTGTAGGGTTTCTGCCGAGCAGTCCACTGTTAGTCTGATGGGCTTCCCTTTGTAGGTGACCTGGGCTTTATCTCTGACTGCTCTTAATATCATTTTTTTCCATTTAAACCTTGGAGAATCTGATGATTATATATCTTGGGGTTGGTCTTTTCATGGAGTATCTTTCTGAGGTTCTCTGCATTTCCTGAAATTGAATGTTGGACTGTCTTTCTAGGTTGGGGAAGTTCTTCTGGATGATATCCTGAAGTATGTTTTCCAACTTGGTTCTGTTCTCCCTGTCTCTTTCAGGTACCCCAGTCAGTTGTAACTTTGGTCTCTGCATAATCCCATATTTCTCAGCGGTTTTGTTCATTTCTTTTTATTCTTTTTTGTCTGTTCTCCTCTGCCTGTCTCATATCATAAAGATAATCTTCAAGCTCTGAGATTCTTTCCTTCACTTGGTCTATTCTGCTATTGGTTCTTGTGGTTACATTGTGAAGCTGTTGTGTTGTATTTTTCAGCTCTGTCAGGTCAGTTATGTTCCTGTCTAAACTGGATATTGTTGCTATCAGCTCCTGTATTGTTTTATCATGCTTCTTAGCTTCTTTGCATTGGTTTATAACGTGCTCTTTCAGCTCAGTGAAGTCTGTTATTACCCACCTTCTGGAGCCTACTTCTGTCAATTCAGCCATCCCAGGCTCAGCCCAGTTCTGTGCCCTTGCTGGAGAGGTGTTGCAGTCATTTGGAGGAGGAGAATTACTCTGGCTTTTTGAGTTCTTAGCAATTTTGCATTGATTTTTTTCTCATCTTTGTGAGCTTATCTATCTTCGATTTTTGAGGTTGCTGACCTTTGAATGGGTTTTGTGTGTGTGTGTGTGGGGGGGGGGCTTTTTTTGTTGATGATGTTGTTGTTCTTTTCTGTTTGTTTGTTTTTCTTTTAACCGTTAGGCTGCTCTTCCATAGGGCTGCTGGTTTGCTGGCGATTTTCTCCAGACCCTAGTTGCTTCTGTTTTTCCTGTACCTGGAGGTATCACCAGTGAAGACTGAAAAACAGCAAAGATGGCAGCCTGCTCCTTCCTCTGGAAGCCCTGTCCCAGATGTGTACTGACTGGTTGCTGGCCCAAACCTGCCTGTAGGAGGTGGCTTGAGACCCCTGTTGGGAGTTCTCACCCAGTCAGGAGACATGAGATTTGGGACCTACTTAAAGAATCAGTCTGGCTGCTTTTTGGTAGAGCAGGTAGGCTTCCTCTTCCAGACCATCTGTATTCTCCAAAGCTGGCAGGCGGGAGTGGCTGAGTCTCCTGAACCACAGAGAGGGTGGCCCCATCTCCGGGAGCTCTGTCCAAGGGGAAGATCAAAGCTCTGCCCCTAGAACCCTTGCTGGAGAGGCTGAAGCCCCCACAGGTAGGTTCTGCCCAGTGAGGAGGAATGGATCGGGGTCTTGCTTTAAGATGCAGTCTGGCCACAATCTGCTAAGGCAGCTATGCTGCTTGTGGGGGATCCTTCCTCGTGTGGGCCATTTGTATTCTCCAAAGCCAGCAGTCTGGAATTGCTGAGTCTACCAAACTTCAGAGATGGTGGCCACCCCTCACCCTGGGAACTTGGTCCTTTCTCAGAAAGACCCGTTGGCATTGACTGGCTGGAATTCCAAACCAGTGTGTCTTAACTTGTGAGTTGCTATGGAAGCGGGGCCTGTAGAACGATGCTGCTTGGCTCCCTTGATTTAGCCCCCTTCCTAGGAATTTGCACAGACAAATTTCCCACCTTGCTGGGGTTCCTGGGGCCAGAGTATATAAAACTTCTGGGTCTCCGTGTGTGCCTGATTAGCTGCTCTGCAGACTCCACACAGCTCTGTGTATCGGGCGCGGCCCTGGTGGTGTCGGCTCACAAGGGGATTTCCTGCTCCGTGGGTTGCAAGGATCTGTGGGATAAGTGTGGTTTCCTGGGCAGGGTCACCCAATCCCTTACTACGTCCTTTAGCTGGGGGTGGGGGTTCCTCTGGCTCTGTGCCTCTCCCGGGTGGGCTGTTGCCCAACCCCACTTTTCTTCATTCTCTGTGGGTTGAGTTGTTTGCCTATTCAGTCCCAATGCTAGAACCTGGATATTTTAGTTGAAGGTGCTGAATTCACTCACTTCTTTCATTCCCCTCCACGAGTGCTGTGAACCACAGCTGCTTCTAATCAGCTATCTTGGCCCCTCTGCTTTTCTAATATTTCCTATGGTCTTGTGGAATTGAAATCACATATACATGAAGCAGTCAATAGTATTTCTCACTTTTCTGTTTGAACTATGTATGAAGGAGGTAAGTGGGTTTGAATCTGTTTTTGAGCCCAGGAAAAATTTAACATTGTCTGAAGACAGGAAACACAAAATTCCTGATATTGCATTGAAAGCAGGATACTATGTAAATCCACACAGAAGTTGATGGGAATTGAGGATGGAATCAGAGAGAAATTGGCGATGTAAATGTTTTCTATAAATTAGCACATTTCTGTAACCAGTTGGACCACTAGGGGACAACCTTTAAAATCTGGGAAGAGAAAACATGCTTTCAGAAGACAGTTTCATGTTGGTGCAAAGAGACTCAGAGGTTAGCCCGGCCTGAAATCACTGCACTGAAATCCATGGGGCCTGAGCCAGGGCGGGCACCACACATTGTATATTTATAGGCAAACCTACTTCAGAAACTATGCCAGCCAGAGAGGAGTCATTGCTTCTTTCATTCTGTCGCCCCAGGAGATTTCTTGAGAGGTCACCACCACCCATGCGGCCCTGGGAAGGGCATGTCTAAGGATGCATTTTGCACATCGACCTGGGAATGTCCCTGGTGTAGGCACGTCCATGCTGGCCCAGTTTTCACAGGGACCAACCACTCCTGTTAGAGTGGTGGAGATCTGTCTTAGCACAGTTCTGTGGGTCCCAGGAAAGGCTGATGTTTGTGGTTAAACAGAGAAGCAGGGGCCACAGAGCGTTGAGTTATTGTTGGTATTGTCTGATTGTCCTCATGGTCGAGGAGAGAATGGCCCAGGTAGGGCTTCTGGAACGTGAATCCATTCCTGCCTGTAGCTTCCAGCTAAGCAGGGCAGAGGACCCACTGGTGTGCCAGTGGTCCGAGTTCTGTGTATCCCCTTTCAGACCTTGCTGTGGGCACTCTGCTGGCAGCCCAGCTGTTTGTCAAGGATGATGCAGCACTGTGGTGCCAAATCACTCAGGACCCCACTCAAACAAGCCTTGATGAGCTGGGGCTGGAGCACCCACCAGCCTGGCAGTGCTTCCACACGGGACTGGCATCAAGCACAGCAGACCCTGGTTGCAGCAGGCACCGGTGACAGAAATTGAGGCTACTCCAATAATGTCAAGAGGAAGCCCAACTCCAACCAAATAGTTCTCTCCCTGGAATGTTTCTACATCAATATGAATGAAACAACTAATTTCCAGGGTAGAGAGAAGCTGTAAGAATGGTACAAATGGGGTCTGGTTTTGCCTGTACCCACCTGAGCTGAGCTCTGTCATGCTGTCTCCTCAGGCTTCAACTGTGTCCATTCTCAACAAGGAAAGCCTGCGCAGTCAAATCGGGACATTTACAGAGACTTAGCACGTGCATGTAAAGAGCTACATACATGTAATAAGAGAACGTGTTACATGTTCTAGACCTATCTCTATATGTACATATTAAAAACCAGGCATTCACGCCACACCTCTCATTCCCTTCAACACCACAGGGCCATTCCTATTTTCCCGTGTTTGTGTGGGTAAGTCCCTTCTTGGGTGGTGAGGAGCCTGGCTCCTGTTTTCCTCTAGTACCACTTTTACTTGAAAATACTTAGGGCATCCTTCCATCCCAGAACTGTGTTCCTCAGTTCCTCTATATGAAACCAATCTCCGCTGCCCACTGAGCTACTACTGACCCACTTAGAATATGGATTCTTTATCGACAATTTTTTAGAACTCTTATTTTTTCTCCAAGGAGAATTGGCACCATAGAGCCTACTGTTGCTACACTGCTTTATCCCATTTTCTACCCATCATCAGGCTCTACTTCTGGCTGAGGCTCTAAGGGGTCAACTCCCTGAGGCGTTTGCAAATCCGTGGCCGAGACAGCAGAAGCCACTGGGGTTTTGGAATCATCCCACACAAGGCGCCCTTTATGGGTAATGAACTTCTGCTGGTGCTTTAGGCATTCATTTAAGGGAATTTCTCATGTTCAACATTTCTGTTTATTTATTCAGTAAAGATTTATTGAGGATTTATTAATATGAGCCAGTCACATAGATCAGATAATATGAAAATGTCTTTTTGCCAAACTCAAAGTTCCTAAGGATAGACAGGGCCTGTGAATTGTTAGTTACTGTATTCCCAGCATCCATTTGGGAATAGAACAGCAACCACGATCTCATCAGTAGCTTCAGAAAGCTGATAATCTATTGGCAGATGTGGAAGGACAAACACTCCCAATGTGATATGAAAGAGGTGCTGCTGGCCTCCTCCCCACATCCAGTGTCAGCTGTGCTTTGAGCTGTTGTTTGGAACATTTGGCAAAATATGTGATTGGCTGATGAAGTCTTCCAATATCAGAATCTTTGCTGAAGGTCCAGTCCAATTCTGGGAAAGCAGCAAGAGCCACATCTAACATTGCACTTCCGGACTCGTAGCTGTAAACCTGGTGGTGAGCTTCAGTGTGGCACAGAAGTTACCACGAGAGGAAAGTTCAGCCTTCAATGCTGGAAGGCCAGTGGCTTAGCTTCCTGTGGCCACTGTTAACAAATGTTCACAAGCCCTCAAGTCCTTAACCCTGGGGTGTTAGGAGTTCAAACTGAATTTTGGGGGACATCAACATTCAGCCTATCACATTTCTGAACAGTATCAATTAGAAAAGCACCATTACAGATTTAGTTTTGGATATTTCTGACTTCCTGGGAAGAAACATTCTCAGCTTGGTGGTCAATTTGTGAATATTTCTGCTCTGGAGATAACACTGTTCCTTTTTTTTTTGTTTTGTTTGTTTTTTGAGACAGAGTCTTGCTCTGCCACTGTTCTTGAAACATAATACAGGTTTGATGCCCATGCTGACCCGACACCTTTTTTTTTTTTTTTTTTTTTTGAGACGGAGTTTCACTCTGCTGCCCAGGCTGGAGTGCAGTGGCCGGATCTCTGCTCACTGCAAGCTCCGCCTCCCGGGTTTACACCATTCTCCTGCCTCAGCCTCCCGAGTAGCTGGGACTACAGGCGCCCGCCACCTCGCCCGGCTAGTTTTTTGTATTTTTTAGTAGAGACAGGGTTTCACCGTGTTAGCCAGGATGGTCTCGATCTCCTGACCTCGTGATCCGCCCGTCTCGGCCTCCCAAAGTGCTGGGATTACAGGTTTGAGCCACCGCGCCCGGCCGACCCGACACATTTAAATGAGTTATCTAACACATTCACGCTGAGGGTTCAGGAAAAGTGGCTGCAGGTGACGACCCCTGGTCTCTCATCTGTACCCTTGATGCTGTGACATTCTGGGCTATTCTAGGTTTGTGACCTGCCCTCCACTCAGTTCTGTACTTCATACCTATTGATTGAGGCCCTTGCTTGGGGTCACTTCCCCAGCATTGACAATGACACCCTTCCCAGATGTGATTCCTGGAGTTGCCCTCCCCTGGGCTGAGACAGAATGAGCCCCTCTGCTTCCGTGTCCCATCCCCAAAGCTCTCCCAATGCCTTTGTCCAGGAACACTCAGGAGTTAAAAGACTATGTTCGAGAGAGTTGTTCAAATGAGCACAAGTAGAGATAATTTTGGGGCCCAAACACCAGCAAAAATACCTGAACTGTATTCTTGGGGGTGCCTGGCATTCATATTCCTTTTAATTAAAGCCCCCACCAAGAAATCTGGAGGAGAATATTACATAGCTCAGGGGCCCTCAACAGCAAGTGGTGTATAATACATCAGGAGGATGTTTTATTGGAATAAAGGGGCAAATCTTCAAACATTACATGTTTAATTTATAGGTTGGTTGAATCACCCAAGTTCAATAATGTCCCATAATTTCTCATCACCCCCAGAGGCTATTCTCTCGGATGAAGACGATTTTCTTACTAGGAGTGCACACTCGGCTCCTCCTCTCCTCCTTGTGGTCTGTTGTCTGCTTGCTGCTAATGTGCAGGTTTCCGCCCTTTCTCTAGTTGTGCACAGAGCTGACTAGTTCTTCACAGTGGCGTTCTCACTCTGATATTTAAGTTGCTCGCCGCTCTAGGGAAGGCTGTCCTCATTTTCCACCAACAAGAGCAGGAGGAACAGTTGGCTAATGGGGCACTCAGCAGAGAGGGTAGAGGCAGGTCCCCCGTGAGCAGCAGCAAGCAACGCACTGGGGAGGGAGGGCGGGTGGGTCTGCAGCACTAAGCGGCAAGATTGGGCCCTTGATTGCAATTACTTCTTGTCACAGACATTTTAGAAGTTCGTTTCCTAGGTGACTTACTGCATGGTATTCTACAAAGTGATTACTTCGAAAACAGCCTGCTTGGTTTTGAGGGTGGAAGTCATATTGAAGTGCTTACGGGGGGCTGTGAATCACGCTGTTTATTATGAAGCACGTACTTAAAACGGGTGCCCCTGCCCCCAACAACCGGGATGGCACCTTCACTATTGGAAAAGATGTTGGGTTAAATAGTGGTTTTAAACAAACAGACCCAGAGATAATGGGACACCCAAGTAGACAGGCTTTAATTGGCAATCTTTTGTTGCTGAAAAACCAACTTTGGCCTAACCTAACCCTAAAAAGCAAGCAAACCACAACAGCAAACCCATATAGTCTATGATGTAACATGCTCCTGAAGACCTGCCCTCCACCTTACCCATTTGGCGTATGTCATAATGCAGTGAGAACAGAATAATAGAACAGAAAAACAAGAGTGGATTAAAGTAAAAGATTTGTTTCTGTGGTAATCGAGAGGCTTCTAAGACATGTCCAGTGCCCAGTAGTGGGTGCATTCCAGTGGAAATCCATCATGGATGGTGTGTGAGGCATCTTGGGCCTTAGGCCTATAGAGATTTGTTGAATGAATATTACATGAAAAGAGATAACGCTGAACTGTAGGCCTGATTTTTCTGAGAAATGTTGAAAATGTATTCCCAAAGGACTGCCATATAAAAGCAGGGGGCCTATAGCATTACAACAGAAGAAACAAAATATAAATAAAATGGATCTGTCATCATTCATGACCTTCACGACTGGCTTCTGGCTTCTCAAGGTTGATTTTCCTGCTGAGACAAGCTACTATACAGTTAATGGGCTAAGACACAGTTTCAGACACACATTCTGACTCAATTCTCATTATCTAGTGAGAGAAATCTGTTGTGTAAGTGGCATGGTGCTGCTTACTCTTGACCTAGAAGGGAGGTAAACTTAAATTTTTAGCTTATTACATAGAAGAGCTGGGAACACCAGAAAATGAGTTCTTTCGGATATCGTATTTCTTAAATATAAGACTATGCTTAAATATAACTGAAAATAACAACTTCTGTAGTATCACTCAGAGTACCAAAGTAAAGGCTACTCTTCTTTCCCTTTCTCTTTCTCAGTTAGAACCATTTAATTAAAAAATAAAGCACTGGCCGGGCGCAGTGGCTCACACCTGTAATCTCAGCACTTTGGGAGGCCGAGGCAGGTGGATCACGAGGTCAAGAGATCGAGACCATCCTGGCTAACATGGTGAAATCCCGTCTCTACTAAAAATGCAAAAAATGGGCCGGGCATGGTGGTGGGCGCCTGTAGTCCCATCTACTCGGGAGGCTGAGGCAGGAGAATAGCGTGAACCCAGGAAGTGGAGCTTAGAGTGAGCTGAAATCGCACCACTGCACTCCAGCCTGGGTGACAGAGCAAGACTCTGTCTCAAAAAAGAAAAGACAAAGTACCAAGCCTCTTCGGTGGACCAGGCTTACAGCCTGAAGGGAAGCCAGCCACAGCGTGCCCGGCTGATCAGAGCAGTAACTCAGTACCTTGTTGTCACATTTCATCTTCGCCATCTACTCTCAAAGCCAAGTGCACAGAGCCTCTGCCGCTTGTGCTGAGGTGAAGACTTCTTCCCTGATTCCTCACAGCTGGGCATCCCAGAGACATCCGTCCTCCATCAGAACTTCTCCACGGGCTGCCTGCACCGTGCTCAGAGTCAAAAAGGTGGGGCCGGGCGTGGTAGCTCACGCCTGTAATCCCAGCACTTTGGGAGGCTGAGGTGGATCACCTGAGGTTAGGAGTTCAAGACCAGCCTGGCCAACATGGCAAAACCCAGTCTCTATTAAAAATACAAAAAATTAGCCAGGTGTGGTGGTGCGCACCTGTAATCCCAGCTACTTGGGAGGCTGAGGCAGGAGAATCGCTTGAAACAGGGAGGTGGAGGTTCCAGTGAGCTGAGATCGCACCACTGCACTCCAGCCTGGGCAATGAGAGTGAAACTCCGTCTCAAAAACAAACAAAACAAACAAATAAACGAAAAAAAAAGAACAGATGGAAGTTTGGTTAATAGAGTTTTGAGTTCTTTGATCATATCCATTACTGTTGAAGTTCAGGATACAGTGCCATTATTTCAGTGAAGTTTTCAGCACAGCAGCTTCAAACCATTCACATTAGGCAGAGATAAACCTGTGTGGAACTCACTCACTCTTTTAGGGAAGAAGAAAGGTAAGTGAAATTCTGAAGGACCAGAAGGCAGGGTGATTCTGTCCTGCTAACAAGGCCAGCCTGAAAAGGGCATGAGCAGAGCCCCTGTACCAACCTCCAGAACCACCCTGGAGATGCCTGGGACAGGCAGGCTCACCCCTTGCTGGTACTAAAGAGAGAGCAGTCTCGGGATTAAATTAGCAAAGAACAAAAATAAATAAACCAACCCAAGCTACCTAGAGATATTGTGCAAAAGCAGAGGGAGGGATATGGAAGCGCACTTTTTGTTTTTGCATTGCCCTTGGTACTTCATAGAGGGTACAGTGAAGACCTCCAGGCTGGGAGATGATCCTTGCCTTGAGGGTGAGTCCACTGGGTGGGGCCTGCACAGAGCCCTGGCCCAGTGGTGCGCTCAATGATGTGAGCTTTAGCACGGTGCAAATGCAGGCCATTCTCTGAGTGATGACCCTGTGGACATGTGATTAAGGAGAGATGTCTCATTTCACTTTCCTAGTAAGGTCTCTAAATCCGGTCAAAGTAAAACCAATGTTGTAGATTCAGGTGAAAAGATTTTGTTCAAGGAAAAGAATCTGGCCCTGTTTAGAGAGAGACATTGCATGGAATTTATTTACTATGCCATAATTCCACAGGAGGGCACTTCCATGACTTAATGAGAAAAAAGAAGGCAAGCTAGCTTATTAATGATGTTTTAGATTGCTTTTGTGTTTAAGTGATCATATTTTTGTGCCAGATACCCTAAATCATCTTTCTCAAGTTCAACGTTTCATAAATCTCTAGGGCAGGGGCAAAATGCCGCCAGCCTCCTTGATAAAACATAACAAGAGTCGCCTTTACTCCAGTTCCAACAAGTTCTTCATCTCCATGTGAGACCACCTCAGCCTGGACCTTATTGTTCGTATCACTATCAGCATTTTGGGCAAAACCATTCGACAGGTCTCTAGGAAGTTCCAAACTTTCCCACATTTTTCTGTCTTCTTCTGAGCGCTCCAAACTGTTTCCACCTCTGTCTAGCACCCAGTTCCAAAGTTGCTTCCACAGTTTTGGGTATCTTTTCGGTGGCGCACCACTCTACTGGTACCAATTTACTGTGTTAGTCCGTTTTCACATTGCTGATATAGACATACCTGAGACTGGGCTATTTTCAAAAAAAAAAAGAAGTTTAATTGGACTTACAGTCCCACATGGCTGGGGTGGCCTCAGAATCATGGCAGGAGGTGAAAGGTACTTCTTACATGGCAGCAGCAAGAGAAAAATAAAGAAGAAGCAAAAGTGGAAACCCCTGATAAACCTAACAGATCTTGTGAAACTTACTATCACTAGAATAGCACAGGAAAGACCCGCCCCCATGATTCAATTACCTCCTGCTGGGTCCCTCCCACAATACTTGGGAATTCTGGGAGATGCAATTCAAGTTGAGATTTGGGTGGGGACACAGCCAAACTATATCATCTTTCATAAAGCCAGAAAAGACTTCTTTCCTCTAAACTCTGAACAGAATTTGCAAAGTCTATGACTTATTCATTCATCGAGTATAAACTGTGAAGTACAGCCAGGCCCTGTGATGGGCCAGGTTGGGAAGGTGACAGTGGTGACAGCTCCACCTTAGAGAACTCACTGTCTAGAAAGGACAGCCAGCTTGCTCCTGAGCACACTGTGAGGTGAAAGGTCCCAGTGGCCCCAGGACTTCCATGGCAGGAATTCTGCCTCAGAGGCCGAGAAGCGCTTCTTGGAGGAGGTGACACATGGGGATGCCGTGATCATTCTCAAGTATTTTCCTTATTACAACTGGAGTGTAAGGAGGGCAGCTCTCAGAGCAGGGCCCTGTCCTGCCCGCCATGCATCATTACTGAGCAGGTTCCCTTCCATCCAACCTTTCTCTCCAGGCACAGAAGCAGCCACAGGAGCTGATTTTCTCAGTAAGTCATAATAGGTAGGAAAAATTGGGAAGCAAAAGCAAGGTGCACGGTGGAGCTGATCTGCATCCGAGGTGGAGTTCCAGGGACTAGCCAGGCGTGGCGGGACCTGGAAGGTGAAGACTAGACTGGGAGAGATGGAGAAGACCCTCCCTCCCACCAGGTATGAGGGCATGGCTGCCTCTGTGGCAGGGGAAGGGGACATTAATGGCCAGGGGACAAAGCCACAAGCAGGGGCAGAGGGGACAGGATGGGCCAGAGGGAAGAATCAGAAACTGGGAAGGGTGGGGCTAAGTGGACAGACTTTAGTCTCTGCCATCATTTATACATTTCAAAATTTCCCAACAGGGAAGTCCCTGAGAGGGGCTGAGGAAAGACTCACAAGGGCTTGGTGGCAGGGATGTGAGCTGGTGGGAGAGGCTGTCACCAGCCGTGTGAGCTGGACCCTTCCTCATGCCCACCTGGACCTGTTGCTTCCAGGGACTGTCTGCTCTCTGCCCAAGCCCCCGTCAAAGTCACCTGACCCACATGGGACTTCCTTGCCTCATAAACATTAGAGGATTTAGAAATCTCAAGGTAAAACTAAGAGTCTTAGTTACGTGTTTGAGTTTCTTGGACCAAATGTTAAGAGTTTGGCTTGGAATTTAAGGTCAAAGAAAATAAAATGCTAGTGGAAAGAATTGCATTTGCAAACAGGAAAGTGAGTGCCCATCATCTATCGGATGGCTTTCATTATGGTGTGTAACAGTCTCTGAAGTTATTAACTTTTCAATTAGGGTCTTGATGTTCTGCAATCCCAAACTCTCTGTTAGAATAGAATTGTGGCTCTGAGATGTGCAATTGGTACAGACAATAGTAAACTCCATATAGGCAAAGAGAATGTATGTTTCATCCTGATATTTGCAGCCCACTTATCAACATGCCTGGTATATATTAAGTGCTAAGTAAATGTTAGTTGAGATGAAACAGTAGTTAAAATTTGAGCATCTCTTTATATTAAAACGCATAAACATGCACACTTCTTTTTTTCTCTCTCTTTTTTTTTTTTGAGACCGAGTCTTGCTCTGTCACCCAGGCTGGAGTACAACGGTACAATCTCGGTCACTGCAACCTCCACCTCCCAGGCTCAAGTGATTCTCCTGCCTCAGCCTCCTAAGTAGCTGGGATTACAGGCACGTGACACCATGACCCGCTAATTTTTGTAATTTTAGTAGAATCAGGGTTTCGTCATGTTGGCCAGGTTGGTCTCGAACTTCTGACCTCAGGTGATCTGCCCGCCTCAGCCTCTCAAAGTACTGGGATTATAGACATGAGCCACCATTCGTGGCCACACATTTCTTTTGGTCTAAACTTTTCAAAGAGCGACAGGGGAGTTATCTTGCAGCTATGGGACACCACTTAAATGGCCGTGCAGAATGGAAACCAGCAGCTTTTGATGTGACATTTGATGCAATGGTCTTAGTGACTTTTCTCGCTGGGTTAACCTGACCATGATGTCCCTAGCTGAGGGACCGCTGTAAGTAAGTCCCTGCCTCATCACATTGCAAACCACAGGCCTGAAATCTCGAGTAGACACCAGTAAGCAAGATTGATCAGGGGGAAATGAACCATGAGATGAGAATGGAAAACTGGAGCCTTCTTTTCAAGACTTCTTTTCACAGCAGAGAGTTGCTCTTTAATGTCGAAACCCAGATCATAAAGCGAGAGTCAAGCCTCAGGAACAGACACGACCTCTGAGCACACCTCGTTTGGATTCTGGAGAGGCTGTGGCAGTGGTTAGAGGTTCCCATTTCGCGGCTCTCTGAGAGTGTGAAGGCTCGCAGGCCCTCCCCTGTCCTTGGTGGGGGGCTCTGCACAAGAAACACCCGCCCCTGTGCACAGCGTCCGGCCCTCGTTAGCTTCAGTGGTCGGCCTCTTCTTGGCTTCCTGTGGCCTTCTCCTTAGAGTACACAGGCCCAGTTATATTTTCCAAAACATAAATGAATTTCTATTCTTTTCATTCAATGCCTTGGGTGTTTATAAATGGAGCTAGTGCTTCAGAAGGCTGAGACCGCCGTGGCAGACCATGTGACCTTTGCCTTTCCCCTCTCATTCCAGCGTGAGGAGCGCTGTGGGAATGCTGTGCCCACTGGAGCATGGTCATTCTGTAATCCTTAAAGAAAGCTTCGTTGCCTTCTCTTTTTTTCTTTCTGTTTAGCTTTCCCTTCCCTTTGAGGCAGGATCATCTTAAAGGAAGGTATGCTGTGCTTTCCAAGTAGCATTCTTCTTCTTCTTTTTTTTTTTTTCTACCATAAGCTGACTTTTCTTCTCTAATTCTTTAAGATTGATGGTCCATCTGCCAAAGACATTTCTTAAAAGCATTAAGGTGCATGTGGGTAGTGTTAATTTTTTAAAATGCTTTGCCTTTTAGGATGCCCTTTTCTCCTGGATCGATAGGTCAACCTTGGCTAGAAGGCTTGGAATATTTATTTCTTTGGGGTCTTTGTGGAGAATACATCATGCTACACAAGCACTTCGCAATTCAGTATCCTAATTTAATTTCAAAACATAAAGGCCATCCCGAGCTTTAGGATGCATCAGGCAGCAGAGGCCAGCACATGATTTTATCAGCGTTTCTCAACTGTAGTGGAAAGAGAAACTTCATCCAAAAAGAAGTATTTTAACAGCTTTTTATCCATTACATTGAAATTGTGAGAGGGCCTGGATGGTCATTGCGTGGTAAGTGTTGAACTACACTTTTCTTTGGTCTGGTTTTCCCAATACCTATTATATTTACAATTCCTAGTTTGTGAACTAGGGGAATTTTTTTTGTTTCATCTTTTCTTGAAGAGCCGTTTTCCAGCCTGGTCAAGTGAATTAATAAGGGTCAGACCTCCATCAAGACTGAATTTATGTGCACTCAAATGTAAAGACAGTTGGACACAGCAGCAAATCCTCATGCCTAGGCATGCCAGAAAAATCAAGGGGCTCAACTGATTACTTCTAAGAAAGATAAGTTGGGACTGTGGAAGTTAATCACATACAAATGCAGCGTGACATTAAATGCAATCCTTGTTTTGCTTCCAAGGAAGTGGCGCTCACGAGCCTCTAAAGCTGAGCCTCATAACAGCTTTTACGTCTGGTTTTGTTCAGATCTCTGCTCCCATCGAGTTACAATGAGGCACCTTCAGTGCCCGTTTTTAGCCTTTTTTGGGATGAGATCACGCATTGTCATCAGGGTCGAAAGGGCAGGAGCTTCCTGTGAAGTGTGCTGCAGAGGACGGGGGAAGTGACTTCACATTGAAATCAGTTCATGGTTCCGTCATTCCAGCGATTGGAAAGTCGAAAAAAATATGTGTCTGTGAAATGAGCCACTTCTAAACATTCAAACACTTAGGATTTTTTTTGTACACTAGTTTGAAAAATTAGTTTAAAAACTTGTTATAGACTTTAATTCCCTGTGTTTGTAATGGTGTGAAAACTAAATAGGTCTGTGGTCAAACAGGCTGGAAGAGGTTCTGCAGAAATGTGGCTTACTGTACTTGATTCTGTCCCCGCAGTCTCCAGCTTCCATTGTAATTTAAAACTGTGATTCCACATTAGTGCCCTTATAGTGTTATAAGCATAATTGCCAAGGCAATTAGTGAAATGTAAGGCAATGGAAATATCCCCTGGTAGCAATTCTGTTCTATAATTAGCTTATGTAGGTATAATGTGTATATATAATTTTGTATTTATATATTTCTGGGTAGGTTTCCCTCTTGCCTTTGTATTCTAATGATATATTCTGAGAAGAAAACAGGCTGTTTTCCCCCCATTCCTTAATTCTCATTTTTCTAGGCACTTAGGTGCCTGGATTTTGCATAGAAATGGCCACAGACCTCTGAATGTGGGTAATACCTGCAATTACAAACCTGGTGGAAACAGTCACTGCACATCGTCAGTGCTGGCGACGCTTGTGCACTGGTGTCATCTAGCAGTTTCTTTTTCGTTCCTATTGTTTTTGAGTGAAACTAAGTATGATTGTTTCCCGGGACTTTATAGTAATTATTGTGGATGGGAAGTTCTGGCAGCTTCCTGGAGTTCACAGCAAGGATCTGTTTGAAACTATCTGCTTTTTCTTTACTCTCCACATACCTGGGGCCATTCGCTGTGTGCCAGGCACAGGGTGCAGGAAGATGACAAGGCCCAGCTGTGCGCTCAAGAGACGCAGCCTGTCCCCGGGGCTGCTCAGCGCTCCGCCAGAAGAACTCTGCTGGCCGGCTTGTTCATGGCTCTTGATTTCCTTTCTCCCTTTCTCCTGAATGATCGCTAAGAAAATCCCTCACCATGTCTGACCTATTAGAAGTCTCTAAATTGCCCAGGCCCCACATTCTTTGCTTCTCAGATTATGATCCTTTTGTGTCTACATAATTTCAAAAATTTGGAAATAATTTTGAAATTAATTAGGACCTACTGGTGAGTGTTTTGGGGTCAAACTTAAAATGAGCACCAAGTAATAGTGAACACTTTGGAGGTCGTGTTATAGCACTGCGCTGAAATCGCTGTAGACACATATTCTCATTTAATTTTCACCACTCATTATTTGGCAATGACCCTCCTGAAATGTTCCACCACAGACCAAGTGGAGCAGGTATCACACCCAGCACACAGAAGGTACTCTGAGTTCCCGTACCCATACAGGGGGAGGAAATGGGGAGAGTGTGTCTGTCATGGCTGCTGTGACAATCAACTGAGATTATGTAAGTGCTAAGGACAGTGTGCCATAATGTCAGTGTGCCATTTGATGTCTGTAACATCAAATTTGATAATGTTTGGTGGAATAATTATTTTAACCCTCCTCACCCCTAATATTTTATTCCTGTTTTCCCTCTGGTTTGCGGCATGATAGGGTGTCTGGTGGAGGTCACACTCAGCAAGGCATTCTTCCTGCCAAGCTCATCTGTTTGCAGATCCTGGGCATTTGCCATAACTAAAGTACATTTCTCCTATTAATGCCACTGAAGAGTCAGCCTCCATTTACAGAGCTCAAGGTTGCTGGGTGACTTGGGGTGGAGGTGGCAGGAGTCCCTAAATCTTACAGTGTTGCTATTCGGGGGCCCTTCATCTCTAGGATCCTCCCCATCCACGTCCCCACAGGCATTCCTGTGGCTCTGTCCTGAGTACAGGGGTTATTCTTGGACTGGGAGTCCAAGCACAGTGGCCCAGGGATTCAGCTCCAGCTTCGCCCCAGCAATGAGTCTGTAACAAGCTTTGGAAAGCAGGCCTCTGAGCCCAATAGCTCCACCGCCAGCCACTGTGGGATCTCAGCTTCCCCAGCATTTCTTGGCTTGATTTCTTGACCTATAAAATGAGGAAAGAATTAGCAATGATTTGGAAGCTCCATAATTTAAAACCACATGGGAGCGCTAACATAAGCAAGAACTTTTCAAGGATGTGGGCTGTTTACCAGAAACCCGCTATAGCTTATTGTGCTGGGCTCCCCTGTGGGCTGTAGCTTAGAGGGCTGGGCTCCCCTGTGGGCTATAGATTAGAGGACTGGGCTCCCCTGTGGGCTGTAGCTTAGAGGGCTGGGCTCTCCTGTGGGCTGTAGCTTAGAGGACTG
This sequence comes from Rhinopithecus roxellana, assembly GCF_007565055.1. Classification (NCBI taxonomy): domain Eukaryota; kingdom Metazoa; phylum Chordata; class Mammalia; order Primates; family Cercopithecidae; genus Rhinopithecus; species Rhinopithecus roxellana. The sequence goes on along the minus strand of NC_044565.1, from coordinate 52,919,448 downwards.
GGCTCCCCTGTGGGCTGTAGCTTAGAGGGCTGGACTCCCCGGCCTTTATCAGAGGCAGGTGATTATGACGAGGACAACAGGGGAGCCAGCTGATTGTAAATTGAACAGGACGTTTTTTTGATCCTCAAAAGCACGTTTTCCTCATTGGTGCTGTTCCGCATTGATGTCTGCTTTTGTCATCTGACCAGGCGGGGTGTCTAGGTCATTAGTGTTTCCTCCACTTTAGTGACCTCCCCTAAGCAGGTGCACGCCTGGCCCTTCGCTGTACTTGACACATCCTGTCTCGCTCCGTACTGAGAATTACCTCGTGAGATAGAGGAGACTGAATTTCAGAGAGGTTGAGTCAACTCCCCAAGGCCAGGCAGGAAGGAAATGGCAAGAATCTAGAATGTAATCCCTATGTCCTGGTCCGTGATTCTCCCTTCCATGGGTACCCCCTAAACCAGGAGCCCCGTCCACAGTGCTCAGTTATGGAAGGAAAAATGCCCACTCTTCTGATGCAGCTGGGCTTCTAACCCATGGCTTATCATGCTGAACTGGATGCGGATAAGGAATGAACTCTGAAGCAGTAATACATGAATACCTCCTAAATACTACATAGGTCTAACTTGGTTTTGGGATGAAAGGTTTCTCCATTCCTGTAACACTAATAATGCCCTGTTTAGCATTTGCTAGGTCAATAGCAACTGTTCTACTGGGACCCATTTTATAGATAGAAAAACAGGCTTGGAAAGTGACTTGCATGACTTCACGTGGTAGAAGAGCCGCTGTTCTGCCTCCACCGTCCTGTCCTCACTGTGGCTTGCTCCCCGGCCGTCCTCTTTGTGACTTACCCAGGGATAAGCTGCTGCCACACTTCAGTGCCTCAGTGGTCTCTGGGTGCTGTCCATTCGGGTGCTGCCTCACCTGGACCTGCAGTGCTGGGAGTTTCCTGGTGCAAGAAACCTCTCTCGCCTCTGAGTTCCGAACATCCTCTGCTCCCCCGCAGCCATGCAGCATGGTCGGCGCACGGGCACACGCCTGGCCACCCCGCCAGACCCGAAGCTCTTTACAGGTGAAAACCTCATTTACTTCATCTCCATTTACCCTTCAGTACCTCCCATATAACCCCCAAATGCTTGCTGAATCCATGAAAAAAATCATCATTGGCCAAGTCAAATATTACCAGAGAGTGGTTAACGTTTCTGACAGGCACGTTTGCAATGTACTAGAAAGAATACAGAAACTCAGTACTTAGAACAATCCTTGATTGATAGCATAGGCTGAATAAATACATGTTGAGCAGGAAATGTTTTGGTGGTGGTCCTAACTCTGCCTCTAACTAGCTGTGCGGTTTTAGACACTTGCTTGACTTCTCGAGAGAACAGAGTCCTTATCTGCAAAGTAAGGTGCGTGCTTCTGTCAGATTAGTCTGTCTTTAATATTTTACGGTGTAGAAGATTCAGACATTAAATCTTTTGATTTATTTTGGTCAAATACTAAATATACTTAATATATTCACTTTTTCTTTAAAAAATTAGATGATCAACTTGAAAGTATAAATCCTACTACCTGTGTCCGATGAACTAAAAATGATACTCAAAATACACATGTCCATCTATATTCAGCTAAAGGTCTTTATCGGCTTCATTTCAAACACAAATTTGTTGTTTTCTTGCTACCCTAAGATGAAAATGAAATGCTTTAAATAGCTGTGCAGCAGCTCATTCAACTAAAAAAGGTGCACGTGGGAACACTGCAGGCCAGCTGAGAGGACAGACGCAGGTCAGTGCGGCTGGATGAGGGGTCTTCTCTTGGAGGCACACACAGGATGTAAACTATTTTTCACACTCTTAATTTTCACGTGTGTAGTGTGGTTTGACTATGTATCTGTGAATAGCATTTTGTCTATTCGGCATTCTGAAGTACTGTGTGTATTCCAGGCATCTGCTGAGCATTGGAACTGACTGTCAGGTTCCAATGAGGAGGTAGCATGGTGGCCGGTTTAGCTTGAGGTCTTGGAGCTGGCCTGCCTGGGTTTACATCTCAGTTTCAACCCTGTTAGCTGTGCAGTCCCCCAACTGGAAATGGAAATAATGACAGTTCTTTCCTCGCAGGGTTCTTGTCAAGATTAAATGTAGACTATTGTTGAGAAAACAGTGTCTGGCATATGTGAAGACTTCAAAAATGTTCCATGCATGCTCTGTCACCTCTGTAAAAAATAAGAAAAAAAATATTTGACACAACTCGAGAGTGCCTGGGACAGAGCAGCTGCTCAGTGATGCTGAGCATCTTTTTTCTGCACCATGAGGGCCATGTGGGCTTCATGCTAATTGTGTTTCTCTAGTATTTTAGTGTGGTGCCAAGTACATTGTGGGAGCTCAGACATGTGTGTTGAAGGAGCCCATGGCACCAGTGAGAGCTGGTGCTGCAGGTGAGAGCTGGTTCCTGCTCTGTTGAGATCAGTGTCCAGGTGCCCAGTGGAGACATTCAGGTGCAGTCCTTACAATGACCCGTAAAAATGATGATTATTCTGATTATTCCTGTCTTTATTGTTGTTGTTGTTTTTTGAGACAGAGTCTCACTCTGTTGCCAGACTGGAGTGCAGTGGTGCGATCTTGGCTCACTGCAACCTTTGCCTCCCAGGTTCAAGTGATTCTCCTGCCTCAGTCTCCCAAGTAGCTGGGACTACAGGTGCATGCCACCACACCTGGCTAATTTTTGCATTTTTACTAGAAACAGGGTTTCACCATGTTGGCCAGGATTGTCTCAATCACTTGACCTCATGATCCACCTGCCTCGGCCTCCCAAAGTGCTGGGATTACAGGCATGAGCCACCATGCCCAGCCTGTTCCTGTCTTTTAGGTGAGAAAATGCTAGGTCTGCCCACTTTGGAGTATCAGCTGCACAAAGAAAAGGAACAGGTCTGTGTTTTGTTTCTTAAACTCATGTATCTCAAGTACTTGGAAGAGGGCCCAGCACATCATAGAAGCTCAGTGGAGATGAACAGGTGCCCTGGTAATCACTGACATGGCCAGAACCCTTGCCAGGTTCTCTTGAGTTTCAATCCACTTCCTCTGCCACTCTGTCTCTGATCCAACAGTTCTGACTTGTCCTCTCCTGCCCCTCGGCATACCCATTTCCCCTCCTGCATGGGCCTCCTTCCACGAGAAGTGCAAGACGTGATTGTCAGGCTCATACATAAATCTTCCTCCTCTTCCCTCCTTTTTCCCTCCCCAAAATACATATGAAACTCCTACTCTGTGTCAGTCACTGTGCTAAGTGAAAACACACAACATCCGCCCCTGTGGAGTTTGTGTTCTAGAGAGACATGCATCAAGTAACTAAACAAATATGTGTGGGAATCCAAATACCATGGCCAGAGCTTTGTAGGGCTCTAGGAACGTCTCCTGGGGGAGGGGTCTGGGAAGCCTTCCTGTGGAGCTTAGGATGGTGGGAAGGATGAGTGGGGGTCAGTCAGTGAAGAGCATCTGGACAGAACTGATGGCACAAAGGGCCAGGGTCATCATGATGGGATGGGGGCTGAAGGAAGGCACTGCAGCAGATGAGGCCGAGGCACCCAGGGCCGTTCCAGTTCTGCATTGCTAGGTGTGAGTATGGTCTTGTACTAGGGGCAGCGGAGAAGCACTCAGGGATGACAAGGTCACATTTGTGTTTTGACTGCAGTGTGAAGATGAGAATAAGAATAAATGGAGAAAGGCTGCCTTGGAAACATTGCCATTGCACAGCTGGGAACTGGTGCTGCAGGTGAGAGCTGGTGCTGCAGGTGAGAGCTGTGCTGCAGGTGAGAGCTGTGCTGCAGGTGAGAGCTGTGCTGCAGGTGAGAGCTGGTTCTGCAGGTGAGAGCTGGTGCTGCAGGTGAGAGCTGTGCTGCAGGTGAGAGCTGTGCTACAGGTGAGAGCTGGTTCTGCAGGTGAGAGCTGGTGCTGTAGGTGAGAGCTGCTGCTGCAGGTGAGAGCTGCTGCTGCAGGTGAGAGCTGGTTCTGCAGGTGAGAGCTGGTGCTGTAGGTGAGAGCTGCTGCTGCAGGTGACAGCTGCTGCTGCAGGTGAGAGCTGGTTCTGCAGGTGAGAGCTGCTGCTGCAGGTGAGAGCTGGTGCTGCAGGTGAGAGCTGTGCTGCAGGTGAGAGCTGTGCTGTAGGTGAGAGCTGTGCTGCAGGTGAGAGCTGGTTCTGCAGGTGAGAGCTGGTGCTGCAGGTGAGAGCTGGTTCTGCAGGTGAGAGCTGGTGCTGCAGGTGAGAGCTGTGCTGCAGGTGAGAGCTGTGCTGCAGGTGAGAGCTGGTGCTGCAGGTGAGAGCTGTGCTGCAGGTGAGAGCTGGTTCTGCAGGTGAGAGCTGGTGCTGCAGGTGAGAGCTGGTGCTGTAGGTGAGAGCTGGTGCTGCAGGTGAGAGCTGGTGCTGCAGGTGAGAGCTGGTGCTGTAGGTGAGAGCTGTGCTGCAGGTGAGAGCTGCTGCTGCAGGTGAGAGCTGGTGCTGCAGGTGAGAGCTGGTGCTGTAGGTGAGAGCTGTGCTGCAGGTGAGAGCTGGTTCTGCAGGTGAGAGCTGGTGCTGCAGGTGAGAGCTGGTGCTGCAGGTGAGAGCTGGTGCTGTAGGTGAGAGCTGTGCTGCAGGTGAGAGCTGGTGCTGTAGGTGAGAGTTGGTTCTGCAGGTGAGAGCTGGTGCTGCAGGTGAGAGCTGGTGCTGCAGGTGAGAGCTGTGCTGCAGGTGAGAGCTGCTGCTGCAGGTGAGAGCTGGTGCTGCAGGTGAGAGCTGGTGCTGTAGGTGAGAGCTGGTGCTGAAGGTGAGAGCTGCTGCTGCAGGTGAGAGCTGCTGCTGCAGGTGAGAGCTGCTGCTGCAGGTGAGAGCTGCTGCTGCAGGTGAGAGCTGCTGCTGTAGGTGAGAGCTGGTTCTGTAGGTGAGAGCTGGTGCTGTAGGAGAGAGGTAGTGCTGTAGGTGAGAGCTGTGCTGCAGGTGAGAGCTGTTGCTGTAGGTGAGAGCTGGTTCTGTAGGTGAGAGCTGGTGCTGTAGGAGAGAGCTGGTGCTGTAGGTGAGAGCTGGTTCTGTACGTGAGAGCTGGTGCTGTAGGAGAGAGGTAGTGCTGTAGGTGAGAGCTGTGCTGCAGGTGAGAGCTGGTGCTGTAGGTGAGAGCTGTGCTGCAGGTGAGAGCTGGTGCTGTAGGTGAGAGCTGGTTCTGTAGGTGAGAGCTGGTGCTGTAGGAGAGAGCTGGTGCTGTAGGAGAGAGGTAGTGCTGTAGGTGAGAGCTGTGCTGTAGGTGAGAGCTGGTTCTGTAGGTAAGAGCTGGTTCTGTAGGTGAGAGCTTGTGCTGTAGGAGAGAGGTAGTGCTGTAGGTGAGAGCTGTGCTGCAGGTGAGAGATGGTTCTGTAGGTGAGAGCTGGTTCTGTAGGTGAGAGTTTGTGCTGTAGGAGAGAGGTAGTGCTGTAGGTGAGAGCTGTGCTGCAGGTGAGAGCTGGTGCTGTAGGTGTGAGCTTGTGCTGTAGGAGAGAGGTAGTGCTGTAGGTGAGAGCTGTGCTGTAGGTGAGAGCTGGTGCTGTAGGTGAGATCTGGTCCTGTAGGTGAGAGCTGGTGCTGCAGATGAGAGCTGGTGCTGCAGGTGAGAGCTGGTTCTGTAGGTGAGAGAAGGTGCTGCAGGTGAGAGCTGGTTCTGTAGGTGAGAGCTGGTGCTGCAGGTGAGAGCTGTGCTGCAGGTGAGAGCTGGTGCTGCAGGTGAGAGCTGTGCTGCAGGTGAGAGCTAGTTCTGTAGGTGAGAGCTGGTTCTGTAGGTGAGAGCTGGTGCTGTAGGAGAGAGGTAGTGCTGTAGGTGAGAGGTAGTGCTGTAGGTGAGAGGTGTGCTGTAGGTGAGAGCTGGTTCTGTAGGTGAGAGCTGGTTCTGTAGGTGAGAGCTTGTGCTGTAGGAGAGAGGTATTGCTGTAGGTGAGAGCTGTGCTGCAGGTGAGAGCTGGTTCTGTAGGTGAGAGCTGGTTCTGTAGGTGAGAGCTTGTGCTGTACGAGAGAGGTAGTGCTGTAGGTGAGAGCTGTGCTGCAGGTGAGAGCTGGTTCTGTAGGTGAGAGCTTGTGCTGTAGGAGAGAGGTAGTGCTGTAGGTGAGAGCTGTGCTGTAGGTGAGAGCTGGTGCTGTAGGTGAGAGCTTGTGCTGTAGGTGAGAGCTTGTGCTGTAGGTGAGAGCTGGTGCTGTAGGAGAGAGGTAGTGGTGTAGGTGAGAGCTGTGCTGCAGGTGAGAGCTGGTGCTGTAGGTGAGAGCTGTGCTGCAGGTGAGAGCTGGTGCTGTAGGTGAGAGCTGGTTCTGTAGGTGAGAGCTGGTGCTGTAGGAGAGAGCTGGTGCTGTAGGTGAGAGCTGGTTCTGTAGGTGAGAGCTTGTGCTGTAGGAGAGAGGTAGTGCTGTAGGTGAGAGCTGTGCTGCAGGTGAGAGCTGGTTCTGTAGGTGAGAGCTGGTTCTGTAGGTGAGAGCTGGTGCTGTAGGAGAGAGGTAGTGCTGTAGGTGAGAGCTGTGCTGTAGGTGAGAGCTGGTTCTGTAGGTGAGAGCTGGTTCTGTAGGTGAGAGCTTGTGCTGTAGGAGAGAGGTAGTGCTGTAGGTGAGAGCTGTGCTGCAGGTGAGAGCTGGTTCTGTAGGTGAGAGGTGGTTCTGTAGGTGAGAGCTTGTGCTGTGGAGAGAGGTAGTGCTGTAGGTGAGAGCTGTGCTGCAGGTGAGAGCTGGTTCTGTAGGTGAGAGCTTGTGCTGTAGGAGAGAGGTAGTGCTGTAGGTGAGAGCTGTGCTGTAGGTGAGAGCTGGTGCTGTAGGTGAGAGCTTGTGCTGTAGGTGAGAGCTTGTGCTGTAGGTGAGAGCTGGTGCTGTAGGTGAGAGCTTGTGCTGTAGGTGAGAGCTGGTTCTGTAGGTGAGAGCTTGTGCTGCAGGTGAGAGCTGGTTCTGCAGGTGAGAGTTGGTTCTGCAGGTGAGAGCTGGTGCTGTAGGTGAGAGCTGTTTCTGCAGGTGAGAGCTGGTTCTGCAGGTGAGAGCTGGTTCTGCAGGTGAGAGCTGGTTCTGTAGGTGAGAGCTGGTGCTGCAGGTGAGAGCTGGTTCTGTAGGTGAGAGCTGGTGCTGCAGGTGAGAGCTGTGCTGCAGGTGAGAGCTGGTGCTGCAGGTGAGAGCTGTGCTGCAGGTGAGAGCTGGTGCTGCAGGTGAGAGCTGGTGCTGCAGGTGAGAGCTGGTGCTGCAGGTGAGAGATGGTGCTGCAGGTGAGAGCTGTGCTGCAGGTGAGAGCTGGTTCTGCAGGTGAGAGCTGGTGCTGCAGGTGAGAGCTGGTGCTGCAGGTGAGAGCTGGTTCTGTAGGTGAGAGCTGGTTCTGCAGGTGAGAGCTGGTTCTGTAGGTGGGAGCTGGTTCTGTAGGTGAGAGCTGGTTCTGCAGGTGAGAGCTGGTGCTGCAGGTGAGAGCTGTGCTGCAGGTGAGAGCTGTGCTGCAGGTGAGAGCTGGTGCTGCAGGTGAGAGCTGTGCTGCAGGTGAGAGCTGGTGCTGTAGGTGAGAGCTGTGCTGCAGGTGAGAGCTGTGCTGTAGGTGAGAGCTGGTGATGTAGGTGAGAGCTGTGCTGCAGGTGAGAGCTGTGCTGCAGGTGAGAGCTGGTGCTGCAGGTGAGAGCTGGTGCTGCAGGTGAGAGCTGTGCTGCAGGTGAGAGCTGTGCTGCAGGTGAGAGCTGGTGCTGCAGGTGAGAGCTGTGCTGCAGGTGAGAGCTGTGCTGCAGGTGAGAGCTGGTGCTGCAGGTGAGAGCTGTGCTGCAGGTGAGAGCTGTGCTGCAGGTGAGAGCTGGTGCTGTAGGTGAGAGCTGTGCTGCAGGTGAGAGCTGGTGCTGCAGGTGAGAGCTGATGCTGCAGGTGAGAGCTGTGCTGCAGGTGAGAGCTGGTGCTGCAGGTGAGAGCTGTGCTGCAGGTGAGAGCTGTGCTGCAGGTGAGAGCTGTTTCTGTAGGTGAGAGCTGTGCTGTAGGTGAGAGCTGGTTCTGTAGGTGAGAGCTGTGCTACAGGTGAGAGCTGTGCTGCAGGTGAGAGCTGTGCTGCAGGTGAGAGCTGGTGCTGCAGGTGAGAGCTGGTTCTGTAGGTGAGAGCTGGTTCTGTAGGTGAGAGCTGGTTCTGTAGGTGAGAGCTGGTGCTGTAGGTGAGAGCTGTGCTGCAGGTGAGAGCTGTGCTGCAGGTGAGAGCTGTGCTGCAGGTGAGAGCTGGTGCTGCAGGTGAGAGCTGTGCTGCAGGTGAGAGCTGTGCTGCAGGTGAGAGCTGTGCTGCAGGTGAGAGCTGGTGCTGCAGGTGAGAGCTGTGCTGCAGGTGAGAGCTGTGCTGCAGGTGAGAGCTGGTGCTGTAGGTGAGAGCTGTGCTGCAGGTGAGAGCTGGTGCTGCAGGTGAGAGCTGGTGCTGCAGGTGAGAGCTGTGCTGCAGGTGAGAGCTGGTGCTGCAGGTGAGAGCTGTGCTGCAGGTGAGAGCTGTGCTGCAGGTGAGAGCTGTTTCTGTAGGTGAGAGCTGTGCTGTAGGTGAGAGCTGGTTCTGTAGGTGAGAGCTGTGCTACAGGTGAGAGCTGTGCTGCAGGTGAGAGCTGTGCTGCAGGTGAGAGCTGGTGCTGCAGGTGAGAGCTGGTTCTGTAGGTGAGAGCTGGTTCTGTAGGTGAGAGCTGGTGCTGTAGGTGAGAGCTGGTGCTGTAGGTGAGAGCTGTGCTGCAGGTGAGAGCTGTGCTGCAGGTGAGAGCTGTGCTGCAGGTGAGAGCTGGTGCTGCAGGTGAGAGCTGCTGCTGCAGGTGAGAGCTGTGCTGCAGGTGAGAGCTGTGCTGCAGGTGAGAGCTGGTTCTGCAGGTGAGAGCTGGTGCTGCAGGTGAGAGCTGGTTCTGCAGGTGAGAGCTGGTGCTGCAGGTGAGAGCTGTGCTGCAGGTGAGAGCTGGTGCTGCAGGTGAGAGCTGTGCTGCAGGTGAGAGCTGTGCTGCAGGTGAGAGCTGGTTCTGCAGGTGAGAGCTGGTGCTGCAGGTGAGAGCTGCTGCTGCAGGTGAGAGCTGCTGCTGCAGGTGAGAGCTGGTGCTGTAGGTGTGAGCTGCTGCTGCAGGTGAGAGCTGCTGCTGCAGGTGAGAGCTGGTGCTGTAGGTGAGAGCTGTGCTGCAGGTGAGAGCTGGTTCTGCAGGTGAGAGCTGGTGCTGTAGGTGAGAGCTGGTGCTGCAGGTGAGAGCTGGTGCTGTAGGTGAGAGCTGTGCTGCAGGTGAGAGCTGGTGCTGTAGGTGAGAGCTGGTTCTGCAGGTGAGAGCTGGTGCTGCAGGTGAGTGCTGTGCTGCAGGTGAGAGCTGGTGCTGCAGGTGAGAGCTGCTGCTGCAGGTGAGAGCTGCTGCTGCAGGTGAGAGCTGGTGCTGCAGGTGAGAGCTGCTGCTGCAGGTGAGAGCTGCTGCTGCAGGTGAGAGCTGGTGCTGTAGGTGAGAGCTGGTTCTGTAGGTGAGAGCTGGTGCTGTAGGAGAGAGGTAGTGCTGTAGGTGAGAGCTGTGCTGCAGGTGAGAGCTGGTGCTGTAGGTGAGAGCTGGTGCTGTAGGTGAGAGCTGTGCTGCAGGTGAGAGCTGGTGCTGTAGGTGAGAGCTGGTTCTGTAGGTGAGAGCTGGTGCTGTAGGAGAGAGCTGGTGCTGTAGGTGAGAGCTGGTTCTGTAGGTGAGAGCTGGTTCTGTAGGTGAGAGCTTGTGCTGTAGGAGAGAGGTAGTGCTGTAGGAGAGAGCTGTGCTGTAGGTGAGAGCTGGTTCTGTAGGTGAGAGCTGGTTCTGTAGGTGAGAGCTTGTGCTGTAGGAGAGAGGTAGTGCTGTAGGTGAGAGCTGTGCTGCAGGTGAGAGCTGGTTCTGTAGGTGAGAGGTGGTTCTGTAGGTGAGAGCTTGTGCTGTAGGAGAGAGGTAGTGCTGTAGGTGAGAGCTGTGCTGCAGGTGAGAGCTGGTTCTGTAGGTGAGAGCTTGTGCTGTAGGAGAGAGGTAGTGCTGTAGGTGAGAGCTGTGCTGTAGCTGAGAGCTGGTGCTGTAGGTGAGAGCTTGTGCTGTAGGTGAGAGCTTGTGCTGTAGGTGAGAGCTGGTGCTGTAGGTGAGAGCTTGTGCTGTAGGTGAGAGCTGGTTCTGTAGGTGAGAGCTTGTGCTGCAGGTGAGAGCTGGTGCTGCAGGTGAGAGCTGGTTCTGTAGGTGAGAGCTGGTTTTCAGGTGAGAGCTGGTGCTGTAGGTGAGAGCTGGTTCTGCAGGTGAGAGCTGGTTCAGCAGGTGAGAGCTGGTTCTGTAGGTGAGAGCTGGTTCTGTAGGTGAGAGCCGGTGCTGCAGGTGAGAGCCGGTGCTGCAGGTGAGATCCCGTTCTGCAGGTGAGAGCCGGTGCTGTAGGTGAGAGCCGGTTCTGCAGGTGAGAGCCGGTTCTGCAGGTGAGAGCCGGTTCTGCAGGTGAGAGCCGGTTCTGTAGGTGAGAGCCGGTTCTGCAGGTGAGAGCCGGTTCTGCAGGTGAGAGCTGGTTCTGCAGGTGAGAGCTGGTTCTGCAGGTGAGAGCTGGTGCTGTAGGTGAGAACTGTGCTGCAGGTGAGAGCTGTGCTGCAGGTGAGAGCTGTGCTGCAGGTGAGAGCTGGTGCTGCAGGTGAGAGCTGTGCTGCAGGTGAGAGCTGTGCTGCAGGTGAGCGCTGGTGCTGTAGGTGAGAGCTGGTGCTGTAGGTGAGAGCTGTGCTGCAGGTGAGAGCTGGTGCTGTAGGTGAGAGCTGTGCTGCAGGTGAGAGCTGGTGCTGCAGGTGAGAGCTGTGCTGCAGGTGAGAGCTGTGCTGCAGGTGAGAGCTGTGCTGCAGGTGAGAGCTGTGCTGCAGGTGCGAGCTGCTGCTGCAGGTGAGAGCTGCTGCTGCAGGTGAGAGCTGCTGCTGCAGGTGAGAGCTGTGCTGCAGGTGAGAGCTGTGCTGCAGGTGAGAGCTGGTGCTGCACGTGAGAGATGTGCTGCAGGTGAGAGCTGGTGCTGCAGGTGAGAGCTGGTTCTGTAGGTGAGAGCTGGTGCTGTAGGTGAGAGCTGTGCTGCAGGTGAGAGCTGTGCTGCAGGTGAGAGCTGGTGCTGCAGGTGAGAGCTGTGCTGCAGGTGAGAGCTGGTGCTGCAGGTGAGAGCTGTGCTGCAGGTGAGAGCTGTGCTGCAGGTGAGAGCTGGTGCTGCAGGTGAGAGCTGTGCTGCAGGTGAGAGCTGTGCTGCAGTTGAGAGCTGGTGCTGCAGGTGAGAGCTGTGCTGCAGGTGAGAGCTGTGCTGCAGGTGAGAGCTGGTTCTGTAGGTGAGAGCTGTGCTGTAGGTGAGAGCTGGTTCTGTAGGTGAGAGCTGTGCTGCAGGTGAGAGCTGTGCTGCAGGTGAGAGCTGGTGCTGTAGGTGAGAGCTGGTGCTGTAGGTGAGAGCTGGTTCTGCAGGTGAGAGCTGCTGCTGCAGGTGAGAGCTGGTGCTGCTGGTGAGAGCTGGTGCTGTAGGTGAGAGCTGCTGCAGGTGAGAGCTGCTGCTGCAGGTGAGAGCTGCTGCTGCAGGTGAGAGCTGGTGCTGTAGGTGAGAGCTGTGCTGCAGGTGAGAGCTGGTTCTGCAGGTGAGAGCTGGTGCTGTAGGTGAGAGCTGGTGCTGCAGGTGAGAGCTGGTGCTGTAGGTGAGAGCTGTGCTGCAGTTGAGAGCTGGTGCTGTAGGTGAGAGTTGGTTCTGCAGGTGAGAGCTGGTGCTGCAGGTGAGAGCTGTTGCTGCAGGTGAGAGCTGTGCTGCAGGTGAGAGCTGGTGCTGCAGGTGAGAGCTGGTGCTGTAGGTGAGAGCTGTGCTGCAGGTGAGAGCTGCTGCTGCAGGTGAGAGCTGCTGCTGCAGGTGAGAGCTGGTGCTGCAGGTGAGAGCTGCTGCTGCAGGTGAGAGCTGTGCTGCAGGTGAGAGCTGGTGCTGTAGGTGAGAGCTGGTTCTGTAGGTGAGAGCTGGTGCTGTAGGAGAGAGCTGGTGCTGTAGGTGAGAGCTGGTTCTGTAGGTGAGAGCTGGTGCTGTAGGAGAGAGGTAGTGCTGTAGGTGAGAGCTGTGCTGCAGGTGAGAGCTGGTGCTGTAGTTGAGAGCTGTGCTGCAGGTGAGAGCTGGTGCTGCAGGTGAGAGCTGGTTCTGTAGGTGAGAGCTGGTGCTGTAGGAGAGAGCTGGTGCTGTAGGTGAGAGCTGGTTCTGTAGGTGAGAGCTTGTGCTGTAGGAGAGAGGTAGTGCTGTAGGTGAGAGCTGTGCTGCAGGTGAGAGCTGGTTCTGTAGGTGAGATCTGGTTCTGTAGGTGAGAGCTGGTGCTGTAGGAGAGAGGTAGTGCTGTAGGTGAGAGGTAGTGCTGTAGGTGAGAGCTGTGCTGTAGGTGAGAGCTGGTTCTGTAGGTGAGAGCTGGTTCTGTAGGTGAGAGCTTGTGCTGTAGGAGAGAGGTATTGCTGTAGGTGAGAGCTGTGCTGCAGGTGAGAGCTGGTTCTGTAGGTGAGAGCTGGTTCTGTAGGTGAGAGCTTGTGCTGTAGGAGAGAGGTAGTGCTGTAGGTGAGAGCTGTGCTGCAGGTGAGAGCTGGTTCTGTAGGTGAGAGCTTGTGCTGTAGGAGAGAGGTAGTGCTGTAGGTGAGAGCTGTGCTGTAGGTGAGAGCTGGTGCTGTAGGTGAGAGCTTGTGCTGTAGGTGAGAGCTTGTGCTGTAGGTGAGAGCTGGTGCTGTAGGAGAGAGGTAGTGCTGTAGGTGAGAGCTGTGCTGCAGGTGAGAGCTGGTGCTGTAGGTGAGAGCTGTGCTGCAGGTGAGAGCTGGTGCTGTAGGTGAGAGCTGGTTCTGTAGGTGAGAGCTGGTGCTGTAGGAGAGAGCTGGTGCTGTAGGTGAGAGCTGGTTCTGTAGGTGAGAGCTTGTGCTGTAGGAGAGAGGTAGTGCTGTAGGTGAGAGCTGTGCTGCAGGTGAGAGCTGGTTCTGTAGGTGAGAGCTGGTTCTGTAGGTGAGAGCTGGTGCTGTAGGAGAGAGGTAGTGCTGTAGGTGAGAGGTAGTGCTGTAGGTGAGAGGTGTGCTGTAGGTGAGAGCTGGTTCTGTAGGTGAGAGCTGGTTCTGTAGGTGAGAGCTTGTGCTGTAGGAGAGAGGTAGTGCTGTAGGTGAGAGCTGTGCTGCAGGTGAGAGCTGGTTCTGTAGGTGAGAGCTGGTTCTGTAGGTGAGAGCTTGTGCTGTAGGAGAGAGGTAGTGCTGTAGGTGAGAGCTGTGCTGCAGGTGAGACCTGGTTCTGTAGGTGAGAGCTTGTGCTGTAGGAGAGAGGTAGTGCTGTAGGTGAGAGCTGTGCTGTAGGTGAGAGCTGGTGCTGTAGGTGACAGCTTGTGCTGTAGGTGAGAGCTTGTGCTGTAGGTGAGAGCTGGTGCTGTAGGTGAGAGCTTGTGCTGTAGGTGAGAGCTGGTTCTGTAGGTGAGAGCTTGTGCTGCAGGTGAGAGCTGGTGCTGCAGGTGAGAGCTGGTTCTGCAGGTGAGAGCTGGTTCTGCAGGTGAGAGCTGGTGCTGCAGGTGAGAGCTGTTTCTGCAGGTGAGAGCTGGTTCTGCAGGTGAGAGCTGGTTCTGCAGGTGAGAGCTGGTTCTGTAGGTGAGAGCTGGTGCTGCAGGTGAGAGCTGGTTCTGTAGGTGAGAGCTGGTGCTGCAGGTGAGAGCTGTGCTGCAGGTGAGAGCTGTGCTGCAGGTGAGAGCTGGTGCTGCAGGTGAGAGCTGTGCTGCAGGTGAGAGCTGGTGCTGCAGGTGAGAGCTGTGCTGCAGGTGAGAGCCGGTTCTGCAGGTGAGAGCTGGTGCTGCAGGTGAGAGCTGGTGCTGCAGGTGAGAGCTGGTGCTGCAGGTGAGAGCTGGTGCTGTAGGTGAGAGCTGGTTCTGCAGGTGAGAGCTGGTTCTGCAGGTGGGAGCTGGTTCTGTAGGTGGGAGCTGGTTCTGCAGGTGAGAGCTGGTTCTGCAGGTGAGAGCTGGTGCTGTAAGTGAGAGCTGTGCTGCAGGTGAGAGCTGTGCTGCAGGTGAGAGCTGTGCTGCAGGTGAGAGCTGTGCTGCAGGTGAGAGCTGTGCTGCAGGTGAGAGCTGGTGCTGTAGGTGAGAGCTGTGCTGCAGGTGAGAGCTGTGCTGTAGGTGAGAGCTGGTGATGTAGGTGAGAGCTGTGCTGCAGGTGAGAGCTGTGCTGCAGGTGAGAGCTGGTGCTGCAGGTGAGAGCTGGTGCTGCAGGTGAGAGCTGTGCTGCAGGTGAGAGCTGTGCTGCAGGTGAGAGCTGTGCTGCAGGTGAGAGCTGGTGCTGTAGGTGAGAGCTGTGCTGCAGGTGAGAGCTGTGCTGCAGGTGAGAGCTGGTGCTGCAGGTGAGAGCTGTGCTGCACGTGAGAGCTGTGCTGCAGGTGAGAGCTGGTGCTGCAGGTGAGAGCTGTGCTGCAGGTGAGAGCTGTGCTGCAGGTGAGAGCTGTGCTGCAGGTGAGAGCTGGTTCTGTAGGTGAGAGCTTGTGCTGTAGGAGAGAGGTAGTGCTGTAGGTGAGAGCTGTGCTGTAGGTGAGAGCTGGTGCTGTAGGTGAGAGCTTGTGCTGTAGGTGAGAGCTTGTGCTGTAGGTGAGAGCTGGTGCTGTAGGTGAGAGCTTGTGCTGTAGGTGAGAGCTGGTTCTGTAGGTGAGAGCTTGTGCTGCAGGTGAGAGCTGGTGCTGCAGGTGAGAGCTGGTTCTGTAGGTGAGAGCTGGTTTTCAGGTGAGAGCTGGTGCTGTAGGTGAGAGCTGGTTCTGCAGGTGAGAGCTGGTGCTGCAGGTGAGAGCTGTGCTGCAGGTGAGAGCTGTGCTGCAGGTGAGAGCTGGTGCTGCAGGTGAGAGCTGTGCTGCAGGTGAGAGCTGTGCTGCAGGTGAGAGCTGGTTCTGCAGGTGAGAGCTGGTGCTGTAGGAGAGAGCTGGTGCTGTAGGTGAGAGCTGGTTCTGTAGGTGAGAGCTTGTGCTGTAGGAGAGAGGTAGTGCTGTAGGTGAGAGCTGTGCTGCAGGTGAGAGCTGGTTCTGTAGGTGAGAGCTGGTTCTGTAGGTGAGAGCTGGTGCTGTAGGAGAGAGGTAGTGCTGTAGGTGAGAGGTAGTGCTGTAGGTGAGAGGTGTGCTGTAGGTGAGAGCTGGTTCTGTAGGTGAGAGCTGGTTCTGTAGGTGAGAGCTTGTGCTGTAGGAGAGAGGTAGTGCTGTAGGTGAGAGCTGTGCTGCAGGTGAGAGCTGGTTCTGTAGGTGAGAGCTGGTTCTGTAGGTGAGAGCTTGTGCTGTAGGAGAGAGGTAGTGCTGTAGGTGAGAGCTGTGCTGCAGGTGAGACCTGGTTCTGTAGGTGAGAGCTTGTGCTGTAGGAGAGAGGTAGTGCTGTAGGTGAGAGCTGTGCTGTAGGTGAGAGCTGGTGCTGTAGGTGACAGCTTGTGCTGTAGGTGAGAGCTTGTGCTGTAGGTGAGAGCTGGTGCTGTAGGTGAGAGCTGGTGCTGTAGGTGAGAGCTGGTTCTGTAGGTGAGAGCTTGTGCTGCAGGTGAGAGCTGGTGCTGCAGGTGAGAGCTGGTTCTGCAGGTGAGAGCTGGTTCTGCAGGTGAGAGCTGGTGCTGCAGGTGAGAGCTGTTTCTGCAGGTGAGAGCTGGTTCTGCAGGTGAGAGCTGGTTCTGCAGGTGAGAGCTGGTTCTGTAGGTGAGAGCTGGTGCTGCAGGTGAGAGCTGGTTCTGTAGGTGAGAGCTGGTGCTGCAGGTGAGAGCTGTGCTGCCGGTGAGAGCTGGTGCTGCAGGTGAGAGCTGTGCTGCAGGTGAGAGCTGTGCTGCAGGTGAGAGCTGGTGCTGCAGGTGAGAGCTGTGCTGCAGGTGAGAGCTGGTGCTGCAGGTGAGAGCTGTGCTGCAGGTGAGAGCTGGTTCTGCAGGTGAGAGCTGGTGCTGCAGGTGAGAGCTGGTTCTGCAGGTGAGAGCTGGTTCTGTAGGTGAGAGCTGGTTCTGCAGGTGAGAGCTGGTTCTGCAGGTGAGAGCTGGTTCTGCAGGTGAGAGCTGGTTCTGTAGGTGGGAGCTGGTTCTGTAGGTGAGAGCTGGTTCTGCAGGTGAGAACTGGTGCTGTAAGTGAGAGCTGTGCTGCAGGTGAGAGCTGTGCTGCAGGTGAGAGCTGTGCTGCAGGTGAGAGCTGGTGCTGCAGGTGAGAGCTGTGCTGCAGGTGAGAGCTGGTGCTGTAGGTGAGAGCTGTGCTGCAGGTGAGAGCTGTGCTGTAGGTGAGAGCTGGTGATGTAGGTGAGAGCTGTGCTGCAGGTGAGAGCTGTGCTGCAGGTGAGAGCTGGTGCTGCAGGTGAGAGCTGGTGCTGCAGGTGAGAGCTGTGCTGCAGGTGAGAGCTGGTGCTGTAGGTGAGAGCTGTGCTGCAGGTGAGAGCTGTGCTGCAGGTGAGAGCTGGTGCTGCAGGTGAGAGCTGTGCTGCAGGTGAGAGCTGTGCTGCAGGTGAGAGCTGGTGCTGCAGGTGAGAGCTGTGCTGCAGGTGAGAGCTGTGCTGCAGGTGAGAGCTGTGCTGCAGGTGAGAGCTGGTTCTGTAGGTGAGAGCTTGTGCTGTAGGAGAGAGGTAGTGCTGTAGGTGAGAGCTGTGCTGTAGGTGAGAGCTGGTGCTGTAGGTGAGAGCTTGTGCTGTAGGTGAGAGCTGGTTCTGTAGGTGAGAGCTTGTGCTGCAGGTGAGAGCTGGTGCTGCAGGTGAGAGCTGGTTCTGTAGGTGAGAGCTGGTTTTCAGGTGAGAGCTGGTGCTGTAGGTGAGAGCTGGTTCTGCAGGTGAGAGCTGGTTCTGCAGGTGAGAGCCGGTTCTGTAGGTGAGAGCCGGTTCTGTAGGTGAGAGCCGGTGCTGCAGGTGAGAGCCGGTGCTGCAGGTGAGAGCCGGTGCTGTAGGTGAGAGCCGGTTCTGTAGGTGAGAGCCGGTTCTGCAGGTGAGAGCCGGTTCTCAGGTGAGAGCCGGTTCTGTAGGTGAGAGCCGGTTCTGCAGGTGAGAGCCGGTTCTGCAGGTGAGAGCTGGTTCTGCAGGTGAGAGCTGGTTCTGCAGGTGAGAGCTGGTGCTGTAAGTGAGAACTGTGCTGCAGGTGAGAGCTGTGCTGCAGGTGAGAGCTGTGCTGCAGGTGAGAGCTGGTGCTGCAGGTGAGAGCTGTGCTGCAGGTGAGCGCTGGTGCTGTAGGTGAGCGCTGGTGCTGTAGGTGAGAGCTGTGCTGCAGGTGAGAGCTGGTGCTGTAGGTGAGAGCTGTGCTGCAGGTGAGAGCTGGTGCTGCAGGTGAGAGCTGTGCTGCAGGTGAGAGCTGTGCTGCAGGTGAGAGCTGTGCTGCAGGTGAGAGCTGGTGCTGTAGGTGAGAGCTGTGCTGCAGGTGAGAGCTGCTGCTGCAGGTGAGAGCTGCTGCTGCAGGTGAGAGCTGCTGCTGCAGGTGAGAGCTGCTGCTGCAGGTGAGAGCTGTGCTGCAGGTGAGAGCTGTGCTGCAGGTGAGAGCTGGTGCTGCAGGTGAGAGCTGTGCTGCACGTGAGAGCTGTGCTGCAGGTGAGAGCTGGTGCTGCAGGTGAGAGCTGGTTCTGTAGGTGAGAGCTGGTGCTGTAGGTGAGAGCTGTGCTGCAGGTGAGAGCTGTGCTGCAGGTGAGAGCTGTGCTGCAGGTGAGAGCTGGTGCTGCAGGTGAGAGCTGTGCTGCAGGTGAGAGCTGTGCTGCAGGTGAGAGCTGGTGCTGCAGGTGAGAGCTGTGCTGCAGGTGAGAGCTGTGCTGCAGGTGAGAGCTGGTGCTGCAGGTGAGAGCTGTGCTGCAGGTGAGAGCTGTGCTGCAGTTGAGAGCTGGTGCTGCAGGTGAGAGCTGTGCTGCAGGTGAGAGCTGTGCTGCATGTGAGAGCTGGTTCTGTAGGTGAGAGCTGTGCTGTAGGTGAGAGCTGGTTCTGTAGGTGAGAGCTGTGCTGCAGGTGAGAGCTGTGCTGCAGGTGAGAGCTGTGCTGCAGGTGAGAGCTGGTGCTGTAGGTGATAGCTGGTGCTGTAGGTGAGAGCTGTGCTGCAGGTGAGAGCTGTGCTGCAGGTGAGAGCTGTGCTGCAGGTGAGAGCTGGTGCTGCAGGTGAGAGCTGCTGCTGCAGGTGAGAGCTGTGCTGCAGGTGAGAGCTGGTGCTGCAGGTGAGAACTGGTGCTGCAGGTGAGAGCTGGTGCTGCAGGTGAGAGCTGGTTCTGCAGGTGAGAGCTGGTGCTGCAGGTGAGAGCTGTGCTGCAGGTGAGAGCTGTGCTGCAGGTGAGAGCTGGTGCTGCAGGTGAGAGCTGTGCTGCAGGTGAGAGCTGTGCTGCAGGTGAGAGCTGGTTCTGCAGGTGAGAGCTGGTGCTGTAGGTGAGAGCTGGTGCTGCAGGTGAGAGCTGGTGCTGTAGGTGAGAGCTGGTTCTGCAGGTGAGAGCTGCTGCTGCAGGTGAGAGCTGGTGCTGCTGGTGAGAGCTGGTGCTGTAGGTGAGAGCTGCTGCAGGTGAGAGCTGCTGCTGCAGGTGAGAGCTGCTGCTGCAGGTGAGAGCTGGTGCTGTAGGTGAGAGCTGTGCTGCAGGTGAGAGCTGGTTCTGCAGGTGAGAGCTGGTGCTGTAGGTGAGAGCTGGTGCTGCAGGTGAGAGCTGGTGCTGTAGGTGAGAGCTGTGCTGCAGTTGAGAGCTGGTGCTGTAGGTGAGAGTTGGTTCTGCAGGTGAGAGTTGGTGCTGCAGGTGAGAGCTGGTGCTGCAGGTGAGAGCTGTGCTGCAGGTGAGAGCTGGTGCTGCAGGTGAGAGCTGGTGCTGCAGGTGAGAGCTGTGCTGCAGGTGAGAGCTGCTGCTGCAGGTGAGAGCTGCTGCTGCAGGTGAGAGCTGGTGCTGCAGGTGAGAGCTGCTGCTGCAGGTGAGAGCTGCTGCTGCAGGTGAGAGCTGGTGCTGTAGGTGAGAGCTGGTTCTGTAGGTGAGAGCTGGTGCTGTAGGAGAGAGGTAGTGCTGTAGGTGAGAGCTGTGCTGCAGGTGAGAGCTGGTGCTGTAGGTGAGAGCTGGTTCTGTAGGTGAGAGCTGGTGCTGTAGGATAGAGCTGGTGCTGTAGGTGAGAGCTGGTTCTGTAGGTGAGAGCTGGTGCTGTAGGAGAGAGGTAGTGCTGTAGGTGAGAGCTGTGCTGCAGGTGAGAGCTGGTGCTGTAGGTGAGAGCTGTGCTGCAGGTGAGAGCTGGTGCTGTAGGTGAGAGCTGGTTCTGTAGGTGAGAGCTGGTGCTGTAGGAGAGAGCTGGTGCTGTAGGTGAGAGCTGGTTCTGTAGGTGAGAGCTTGTGCTGTAGGAGAGAGGTAGTGCTGTAGGTGAGAGCTGTGCTGCAGGTGAGAGCTGGTTCTGTAGGTGAGAGCTGGTTCTGTAGGTGAGAGCTGGTGCTGTAGGAGAGAGGTAGTGCTGTAGGTGAGAGGTAGTGCTGTAGGTGAGAGCTGTGCTGTAGGTGAGAGCTGGTTCTGTAGGTGAGAGCTGGTTCTGTAGGTGAGAGCTTGTGCTGTAGGAGAGAGGTATTGCTGTAGGTGAGAGCTGTGCTGCAGGTGAGAGCTGGTTCTGTAGGTGAGAGCTGGTTCTGTAGGTGAGAGCTTGTGCTGTAGGAGAGAGGTAGTGCTGTAGGTGAGAGCTGTGCTGCAGGTGAGAGCTGGTTCTGTAGGTGAGAGCTTGTGCTGTAGGAGAGAGGTAGTGCTGTAGGTGAGAGCTGTGCTGTAGGTGAGAGCTGGTGCTGTAGGTGAGAGCTTGTGCTGTAGGTGAGAGCTTGTGCTGTAGGTGAGAGCTGGTGCTGTAGGAGAGAGGTAGTGCTGTAGGTGAGAGCTGTGCTGCAGGTGAGAGCTGGTGCTGTAGGTGAGAGCTGTGCTGCAGGTGAGAGCTGGTGCTGTAGGTGAGAGCTGGTTCTGTAGGTGAGAGCTGGTGCTGTAGGAGAGAGCTGGTGCTGTAGGTGAGAGCTGGTTCTGTAGGTGAGAGCTTGTGCTGTAGGAGAGAGGTAGTGCTGTAGGTGAGAGCTGTGCTGCAGGTGAGAGCTGGTTCTGTAGGTGAGAGCTGGTTCTGTAGGTGAGAGCTGGTGCTGTAGGAGAGAGGTAGTGCTGTAGGTGAGAGGTAGTGCTGTAGGTGAGAGGTGTGCTGTAGGTGAGAGCTGGTTCTGTAGGTGAGAGCTGGTTCTGTAGGTGAGAGCTTGTGCTGTAGGAGAGAGGTAGTGCTGTAGGTGAGAGCTGTGCTGCAGGTGAGAGCTGGTTCTGTAGGTGAGAGCTGGTTCTGTAGGTGAGAGCTTGTGCTGTAGGAGAGAGTTAGTGCTGTAGGTGAGAGCTGTGCTGCAGGTGAGACCTGGTTCTGTAGGTGAGAGCTTGTGCTGTAGGAGAGAGGTAGTGCTGTAGGTGAGAGCTGTGCTGTAGGTGAGAGCTGGTGCTGTAGGTGACAGCTTGTGCTGTAGGTGAGAGCTTGTGCTGTAGGTGAGAGCTGGTGCTGTAGGTGAGAGCTTGTGCTGTAGGTGAGAGCTGGTTCTGTAGGTGAGAGCTTGTGCTGCAGGTGAGAGCTGGTGCTGCAGGTGAGAGCTGGTTCTGCAGGTGAGAGCTGGTTCTGCAGGTGAGAGCTGGTGCTGTAGGTGAGAGCTGTTTCTGCAGGTGAGAGCTGGTTCTGCAGGTGAGAACTGGTTCTGCAGGTGAGAGCTGGTTCTGTAGGTGAGAGCTGGTGCTGCAGGTGAGAGCTGGTTCTGTAGGTGAGAGCTGGTGCTGCAGGTGAGAGCTGTGCTGCCGGTGAGAGCTGGTGCTGCAGGTGAGAGCTGTGCTGCAGGTGAGAGCTGTGCTGCAGGTGAGAGCTGGTGCTGCAGGTGAGAGCTGTGCTGCAGGTGAGAGCTGGTGCTGCAGGTGAGAGCTGTGCTGCAGGTGAGAGCTGGTTCTGCAGGTGAGAGCTGGTGCTGCAGGTGAGAGCTGGTGCTGCAGGTGAGAGCTGGTTCTGTAGGTGAGAGCTGTTTCTGCAGGTGAGAGCTGGTTCTGCAGGTGAGAGCTGGTTCTGTAGGTGGGAGCTGGTTCTGTAGGTGAGAGCTGGTTCTGCAGGTGAGAGCTGGTGCTGTAAGTGAGAGCTGTGCTGCAGGTGAGAGCTGTGCTGCAGGTGAGAGCTGTGCTGCAGGTGAGAGCTGGTGCTGCAGGTGAGAGCTGTGCTGCAGGTGAGAGCTGGTGCTGTAGGTGAGAGCTGGTGCTGTAGGTGAGAGCTGTGCTGCAGGTGAGAGCTGTGCTGTAGGTGAGAGCTGGTGATGTAGGTGAGAGCTGTGCTGCAGGTGAGAGCTGTGCTGCAGGTGAGAGCTGGTGCTGCAGGTGAGAGCTGTGCTGCAGGTGAGAGCTGTGCTGCAGGTGAGAGCTGTGCTGCAGGTGAGAGCTGGTGCTGTAGGTGAGAGCTGTGCTGCAGGTGAGAGCTGTGCTGCAGGTGAGAGCTGGTGCTGCAGGTGAGAGCTGTGCTGCAGGTGAGAGCTGTGCTGCAGGTGAGAGCTGGTGCTGCAGGTGAGATCTGTGCTGCAGGTGAGAGCTGTGCTGCAGGTGAGAGCTGTGCTGCAGGTGAGAGCTGGTTCTGTAGGTGAGAGCTGTGCTGTAGGTGAGAGCTGGTTCTGTAGGTGAGAGCTGTGCTGCAGGTGAGAGCTGTGCTGCAGGTGAGAGCTGTGCTGCAGGTGAGAGCTGGTGCTGCAGGTGAGAGCTGTGCTGCAGGTGAGAGCTGTGCTGCAGGTGAGAGCTGGTGCTGCAGGTGAGAGCTGGTGCTGTAGGTGAGAGCTGGTGCTGTAGGTGAGAGCTGGTTCTGTAGGTGAGAGCTGTGCTGTAGGTGAGAGCTGTGCTGCAGGTGAGAGCTGTGCTGCAGGTGAGAGCTGTGCTGCAGGTGAGAGGTGTGCTGCAGGTGAGAGCTGTGCTGCAGGTGAGAGCTGGTGCTGCAGGTGAGAGCTGTGCTGCAGGTGAGATCTGTGCTGTAGGTGAGAGCTGTGCTGCAGGTGAGAGCTGTGCTGCAGGTGAGAGCTGGTGTTGTAGGTGAGAGCTGTGCTGCAGGTGAGAGCTGTGCTGCAGGTGAGAGCTGTGCTGCAGGTGAGTGCTGGTGCTGCAGGTGAGAGCTGCGCTGCAGGTGAGAGCTGGTGCTGCAGGTGAGAGCTGCGCTGCAGGTGAGAGCTGCGCTGCAGGTGAGAGCTGGTGCTGCAGGTGAGAGCTGTGCTGCAGGTGAGAGCTGTGCTGCAGGTGAGAGCTGGTTCTGTAGGTGAGAGCTGTGCTGCAGGTGAGAGCTGTGCTGCAGGTGAGAGCTGTGCTGCAGGTGAGAGCTGTGCTGCAGGTGAGAGCTAATGCTCCTCTGCCCAGCTCACTCCTGGGACTCCAAGGCCTATGAGACGGCAGATTCACCAGGTGAAAGGACAGCAGCTTCTCACCACAGGGAGAAAAGCTGCATCAGCAAGAACAGCCATACTGCGCACTCAGCGAGAAGCAGGGGTGAGGGGACTCGGGGTGGGCACGCTGGGGTGACTGTAACAGGCGAGGACACACCAGCCACCATGGCCACCGGGCATGTGTGGGTGAGAAGGCATCAGGTTCATGGAAGCCAATCTAGTGGTGGCTCTTTCGCAGGTCATGGCTGACCACAGGAGACTGTCACAGTTAAAACACAGTGCACCCAGTTAAAAGTGAATTTCTGATAAGCAACGAATGATTTTGGGGATCAGTGTGTTCCACACAAGTGTGCTGTGTCTGGCAATGCTGGGCACAGAGCCTGTGCGGGGACGTCCACAGCAGGCACCTCTCCTCTGTCCTGCCTTCTCCTCACCTCTGTACTGAAGACCTCCTTACGGCAAATCAGACCCCCATGAAAAACTGTTTTTCACACCCTGGGATTCTATAGCTTAACACTGAGAAAATTCAGACAGATTCACAGGGGGCAGGATGAAAATTACTGAAGGCTGAAATCGGAAGGGGCATTTAGCGACCACTGTGGCCAACACCCTGGTTTCCTAGGAAAACGGAGCACTGGAGAGGAGTTTTCAGAATTCAGCTTGCTAGCTGTACTCAGTTTTAATGCCAGCATCTGGCACTATCTGAAACGACAGAATGTTGTCTATGACCATAGCATCACTGAATGCACTGGTCTCATCTGAAATGAGAGAATACTTAGAAAACATCGTGAAATAAGTGAGATTTAAGAGTTGGTTATGAAGTCATGCAAATTTTAGCTTTGAATTACCACTGTGATTACTTCAGCAACTGGAAAAATTACTAATAGCTTTTACTTAATGTGTACATTGTTGTAATTCTTTACAAACTTGACAGATTTAAAATGGTTTTTAGTTAGAAAAATAATTATGAAATGGGATTATAAAACTTATTAGCAATAGGTTTTTGTTAAATGAAAATATTAATTGTCATTAATTGAGAAGATGAAATGCCTTCCAAACGTAAAGATAGTAACTGGCTACTTTATTTTTGGCAAATACCAATTCCAAGGGCCTCAGTGGAAATACTGAACATGAAGTAAAAGAGGATGTTTTTGAGCAGATGTTGTGAAAAAGACAACTGTGTCCCTGGTCCTTTATTGCAATGAAGTTAGAATGGAGACATGATTATTAATCAATATGTTTAAATGGCCTTGCCTTAAGGGAAAATTCGGCAGTTTTATTGAAAAACAGTCCTGCATTTTTAAATCTTTGGGATAAAAGTGTCTATAATAAGGTTGGCTTTTTAAACAAAATTTCTTCTCATTTATCTTTCCTGCATTTCTTTTATTCCCATTCTTTCTTCTGTGTTAAAACACACATAGCAAGGTTGACTTTTGACGATTAAATCTTGGATCAGAAACCAAGAGAGCTAGAAGAGTGATCCAAATAAGCAGGCTGCCTCGGTGTCTCGCTCTGCTCAACAGGTTTGCAGAGGACACCATTGATGCCCAGCATGTCCATGGCCACCCAGATGCCTCTCCTCTCAGAGAGAATTTCCAGCCCCGTCCCTAATGCCCCACCTTCAGCATTTTCTCCAACTTCCTGCCACTCTTAGGCTCTTGGGTGGGATTTTCACACTTCATTGTCACCTGAACTTGATCCCTGGGTGGTCTTATGATTCTTGCATTGGCTGAAGCTGGTGCAATGGTCTAGACCCTGATTACGTAGAACATGCTGCTTATCAGCCCCTGGCCAGTGTTTGGACTATCATCTGTGGAAATGCACCAGGGGAAATGTGGCTCGTTTCCATGGAAATGGGGCATGGGGAGCCTGGGACTCTTCTGTTCCACCTTCCGCTGGGTTTTCTACGCTGTATCCCAACTCTCCTGTTGAATTTTTGAATTTTCCACTCCCATATAATTAATTTCCCAGAGCGATTTTTCTCAAAATGTATTTGTTCTCCATATATTCCTTTTTTCAGAAAGATTCTTGTGTAGTCTACTTTAAGGATGTACTATCTCTTCTGGTATTACTAATAAAATCTTGGGGGATGCTTTCAATGTTTTGGATGACTTTGGACTGTGTGTGTGTGTGTGTGTGTTTTTTTTTTTTTTGGAAACAGAGTCTCACTCTGTCACCCCAGCTGGAGTGCAGTGGAGCTGTCTTGGCTCACTGCAGCCTCTGCCTCCTGGTCTCAAGCGATTCTCCTGCCTCAGCTTCCTGAGTAGCTGGGACTACAGGCGCACGCCATCATGCCTGGCTAATTTTTGTATTTTCAGTAGAGACAGGGTTTCACCATGTTGGCCAGGCTGGTCTTGAACTCCTGATCTCAAGTGATCCGCCCACCTCAGCCTCCCAAAGTGCTGGGATTACAGGCAGGAGCCACGTGCCCAGCTGGACTGTCTTTCATATTAAAATATTTCTCAAGTATCATTCATATTTGAGAGGGAGCCCTAAAACAAGGCTTGAAAGTGATGTGCTCATGGGGGGTTCTTTGCTATAGGGTGATCTTGCTGCCAATTTGCAGGGAACTTCCAAGTGGTAGAATTTGTAGGACTTCTCTCTCAGCTAGACAGACCTGTCTAGGGCTCTGTGCATTAGAAATTTACTGCATAGGCATTAAGTCAGCTTTCACATGGTCCATTTCCTGTATGATGTTTCCAGCCTCAACTCGACCTGGTGCTCCCAGCCAGAGACCTTCCATCCCTCTCCAGAGAATAAAACCTCTGATTTCTGCTGGGGAGGTGGTGGTGGGGGGTTGTATTGGGGGGGTCTGGGAGTTTTCTAGTCACTTTTTACTCCCTCCCCTCGACACTCCCTCTGCCATTTCCCTCCTTTCCTTCCCTCCTTTCTTCCCTCCTTTCCCTCCCCTTCCCTTCCCTTCCCTTCCTTTCCTCTGCTCTTTCCTCCCTCCCTTCCTTCCTGAATAAAGGGTCTGAAATGATTGAGTAGGTTGTCTAGGACAAGAGTCCCCAACGTTTTTGGCACCAGGGAAATCTTCTGTGGATTGGGGTGGGGGATGGTTTGGGGGTGATTCAAACGCATTACATTTTTTGCAAACTTTATTTCTGTTATTATTACACTGTAATATATAATGAATAATTATACAACTCACTATAACATGGAATCAGTGGGAGCCCTGAGCTGGTTTTCCTGCAACTAGACCATCCCATCAGAGGGTGATGGGAGACAGTGACAGATCATTAGATCATCAGATTATCATAACGAGTGCACAACCTAGATTCCTCGCATGTGCAGTTCACAATAGGGTTCCTGCTCCTATGAGAATGTAATGCTGCTGCTGATCTCACAGAAGGTGGAGCTCAGGTGGTAATGTGAGTGATGGGGAGTGGCTGTAAATACAGACGAAGCTTTGCTCACTTGCCTGGTGCTCACCTCTTGCTGTGCAGCCCAGTTCCTAACAGGCCACAGACCAGTACAGTCTATGTCCCAGGGACTGGAGATCCCGGTCTAGAATCTTCAAGTATACCATAGATGTCAATTATTTCTTTCTTTGCTAGTTGATTAAAATCTGTTTTGTGTGTTTTTTTTTCCCCACATAATTCTGACATGATCTCACAATCTTACTCCTTTTTTCCCCCAAACTTTTATTCTGAAATATCTTAGGCCATCCCCCAGGAAAGTTACTGGTATAATAAACACCCACATTACTTTCACCAGGTTCGTCAGTCACTATCATTTCATTATATTTGTGTCCCACTCCTTCTCTTCCTTGCTGAGCTATTTGTGAGTTAGTTGCAGAGGGCATGGGATCTTAGTTCTAAACAGGACCATATGTATTCCTGAAGGCAGGAGCACTCTCCTACATAGTCACAAAGTGATGAAGCTTCTTAGCTTGCTGTTGCTGTTTTAACAAATTGCCACAAACTTTATGGCTTAAAACACAAATTTATTATCTCACAGTTCTGGGGGTCAGAAGTCTGAAATGGATCTCACTGGGCTGTGCTGCTTCCTGGAGGCTCTTGGGGGAGACTCCCATTTCTTGGCTTCTGGGGGACGCCGGCATTCCTTGGCTTCTGGCCCCTTCCATATTCAAGCCCAGCAGTGGCTGAAGGACTTCTCCCACCATCTCACACTGACTGGGACCCTTCCATCTCTCTTTCATCTTCGTAGGCTGCTGATGATTATATGGGACCCACCTGGGTAATCCAGGTACAAAGCCCAGCTTAAGGAAGCTCAGCTGATGAGCTCTGTAATCTTAACTCCTTGCCAGGCAACGTCACATATCCACAGGTTCGGGGGATTGGGATTTGAACATCTTCGGGAGGCAGCATTGTTGTGTCTGTTGCACTAAGGAAATGTAATGTTGTTCTAATGTAGCTTTTTAATATATTTCCCCAGGTGATACAATAATGTTCTTTAAGGCTGGCTTTTAGAAATTCAGATGAACGGGGGGCTAGGTGTTGTGGCTCACACCTGTAATCTCAGTACTTTGGGAAGCTGAGGCAGGCGGATCACTTAAGGAGATCAAGACTAACTTGGGCTACATGGTGAGACCCTGTCTCCACAAAACATACAAAAATTAGCTGGACGTGGTGGTGCCCACCTATAGTCCCATCTACTCAAGAGGCTGAGGTGAGAGGGTTGCTTGAATGCAGGAGGTAGAGGCTGCAGTGAGTTGAGATTGCACCACTGTACTCCAGCTGGGGCAACGGAGCAAGACCCTGTCTGAAAACCAAAAAATCTGATGAACCATCGTGCAGTGCACTTCACTCTCGTGTCTCTTTTTGTGTAGGACGTTTCCTCAGCTTCTGTTGTCTTCCATGACTGACGTTTTGAGGGATGTAGGTCAGCTGTTTTACGGAGTCCCCAGCTTAATATTTTGATTTTTTTTTGTAATTGATTCAATTGTCCAGACATAAACCTGCTGTTGTTTATTTAGCTTTCAAGAAACTATATGCCTTTTCTTATAGGCATATATATAACCTGGAACCACTCCCCATGTGCTCACCATGCCCTGGCTAAGAAACGTGAGCAGAGTGCAAATTGTGGCAGTGAGCAGGGGTGTCTGGAGAGTTAGCCACAGTCAGGGTGTTTTATTCTATGTGGCTGAAATGTCCCTTTTGTCCCCTGAAGTAGTATGTTGTCAAATAGTACACAACATTGTTCAGGTTGGTTCCCCTGCTGTTCCACATTTTCACCAACATACTAGTAATTTCTTCAGATTCACAAGAAAAGCCAAAGAACTCTCACATTGGCAGTTTGCCTGATGCCACCGTATTCCCTTATCTCTTCTTCTCCATCCCCTCATTTTGTTGACTGCTCTTCTTGTTTTCAAGACTATTGGAGAGGAACATTTCTTCTCTCAATTTCCCATTTCTTTCTTTTTTTTGTGTGTGTCTTGCTGTGTTGCCCAGGTTGGAGTGCAGTGGTACGATCTCAGCTCACTGCAACCTCCGCCTCTTGTGCCTCCTCGGTACAGGTGATTCTCCTGCCTCAGCCTCCCAAGTGACTGAGACTATAGGCACATGCCGCTGTGCCCGGCCAATTTTTGTATTTTTAGTGGAGTTGAGGTTTTGCCATGTTGGCCAGGCTGGTCTTGAACTCCTGACCTCAAGTGATCCTCCCACCTCGGTTTCCCAAAGTGCTGGGATTACAGGCGTGAGCCACCTTGCCTGGCCTTCTCATTTCTTTATATGGTTAAAAATATCGTCCATGATTATTGATTTTATCTGATTCCTTTAACTGGCTAAATCTGTGTGTGTGTGTGTGTGTGTATAAATGATATATGCATTTATATATATATATATTTGTCTTTATACTTGTCACATATATATATTTGTCTTTTTTGGTATGGGAAAACTATTTGTCCTCCATGATTTGCTTTACTAAAATATTTAATTTGCATTTGTTTGATAAAGAAAGTGAAAGTTTTCCATGTTTTCCTCTCAAGGCTTAATGACAGTTAATGCTGAAGTGACACGTGGGGTGGGTTATTCAGGGTGACACTGGCTAGCAAGTTGAAACAATAGCTCACCTTTGCTGCAAACCTGTTCTGAGCGAAACACTGAGCTGTGAACCTGGCATGTTGTTTCCAGCCCTCATGCTGACCCTGCCAGGTAAATGTGAGCAGCTCAACCTTGCTCCCAGGTAGACGTAAAGAGGCTCCCGAGCTCCCACCAGGGGTTCCTCTAGTGAGTGGTGGAGCCCGGGCTGCCCCCTCCTCATAGGACTGCTAGCACCTGGCTGCCCCTTGCATGAGGGGCTTGTGTCACAGGTCTAAGGCACACACTTTTCTTTTTCAGTTGGGTTAAAACTGTTTCTTGATAACATAACCATTTTTTTTAGATATTACAGAGTTTATCACACTCAAAAATATTCCGCTAGATGAATTCTAACTTTTAAAAGCATGCATCTGTTTTTTGTTTTTGTTTTTGGTGAGTTGGGGTTGCTTCTATGATCTAAATCTTGACAGCAGTATGATTAGGTAGAACCCAGCCAGCACCTGCAAGTCAGGTCTTTCCACGGCCTTTGTTTTTTCATGGGAAAATGGCAAATTAGGAGAAAAGAACTCATGTTAGGAACTTAAATCGCTGTTTTGAGTTAGTCCTGTTCTGAAGACAATTTCAACTCCATTTCCCAGCTCCCTCGCTGTGCACCTAGAGCCTGGCTGGTCTTATGTATGGCTGAGGGAGGCTTTCCCAAGGCATTAAATAGGAGCTCCTAGCCTGGGTTCTGCCCAGAGCTGGTTAGAGACGCATGTCATGTTTCACATGCTCATATGCTGCTATGGCATTTCTAAGTAGAGGATGGACAGCTCTCAAAGACCAGAAGGCATGGGACCCCGAAAAGGTGAATGGTGACTGCATTTGAAGACACTGCTCTTCAGCAGTCCATGAAACTCACGATATGCTGTGTGTGAAGTAGGACAGTGCAGCTACACACTCCGGGGATGAAACAAAGTCACTTTACTGTGGCAACGCTTTCATCCGAATATAACTTTCCCTATCCACTCAGTCAACAAATATTCATCGAAAATTGTCTTGTGGTTTTCTTAGACCGCAGGCACTGAGCAGTGAGGATACAGTGGGCTTAGTTCTAATGGACCCATGGCCAAGTCGGGGACGAAGACAGGATCACATGGGGGCACAGACAGATGTCTCATTGCAACCTGAAATTAATGCAGTGGGGTGAGGCAAAGATGGCCTAATCTATAAGATAAGAAGAAAGGCCATGGAGGAAGTGACTTTGGGGTTAAGATTGATGAGGGTGAGGGTGAGTTAACAAGATGGGCAAGGGGGGCAGAAAGGACTTTTGACAGAGGAAGGAGATCAGTGCATAGGAGGAACCCTCCTACACTGACTCAGACTTGCTTTAACAAGTAGAAGTTGTCTGAAGCCACGCTGTACAGGTTCCCAGCCTAGGCCTCACGGAGTTCTGGACAGCTTCTGCCTTCGAGCTCTCAGAAGCCCCAAGTCTCCAACTAAGAAATCCAGCTGCACCACTGGGACCATGTGGAAAGTCCTCATAGAAAGAGCTGGGCGAGGGATTCCATGGGAAAGGGAGCCATTCCACTGTCCAGCCGGCCCTGCCAGGGGTCAAGGCACAGGACCCCACCATTGTAGACACTGCAGGTCACATGAGCCCCAGGTACCTGCAACCACCGCTGACCTCACATGGAACAAAAGTGCTGCCCAGCAGAGCCCAGCCTACCCAGAATCGTGAAAGATAACAAAATAGGCCAGGCACAGTGGCTCACGCCTGTAATCCCAGCACTTTGGGAGGCTGAGGTGGGCAGATCCCTTGAGGTCAGGAGTTTAAGAGACCAGCCTGGCCAACAGACACAACCTCACTCTATTGCCCAGGCTGGAGTACAGTGGCAAGATCTCACTGCAACCTCTACCTCCTGGGTTCAAGCAATTCTCCTGCCTCAACCTCCCAAGTAGCTGGAATTACAGGCACCTGCCACCATGCTGAGCTAATTTTTTGTGTGTGTGTGTGTGTGTTTTTAGTAGAGACAGGGTTTCACCATGTTGGCTAGGCTGGTTTTGAGCTCCTGACCTCATATGATCTACCCATCTCAGCCTCCCAAAGTTAGCTATATTTCTAAGTATTTTATTTTTTTTGGAGCTATAGTAAAAGGGGTTGAGTTCTTATTTTTTTCTTCATTTCTTCTAAAAAAAACAAAAACGCGATACATGTGTGAAATGTGCAGGTTTGTTACATAGATATATGTGTGCCGTGGTAGTTTGCTGCACCTATTGGCCCCTCCTCTACGTTCTCTCCCTTCACCCCCCAACAGGTCCTGCTATGTGTTGTTCCCCTCTCTGTGTCCATATGTTCTCAATGTTCAGCTTTCACTTACGAGTGAGAACATGTGGTGTTTGGTTTTCTGTCCCTGTGTTAGTTTGCTGAGAATGATGGCTTCTAGCTTCAACCATGTCCCTGCAAAGGGCATGCTCTCATTCCTTTCTTTGGCTGGATAGTATTCCACAGTGTATATGTGCCACATTTTCTTTATCCAGTCTATCATTGATGGGCATTTGAGTTGGTTCTATGCCTTTGCTATTGTAAATAGTACTGCAGTAAACATATGTGTGCATGTGTCTTTATAGTAGAATGATTTCTTTTCCTTTGAGTATGTACCCAGTAATGGGACTGCTGGGTCAAATGGTATTTCTGGTTCTAGATTCTTCAGGAATCACCATACTGTCTTCCACAAAGGTTGAACTAATTTACATTCCCACCAGCATTGTAAAAGCGCTCCTATTTGTCCACAGCCTTACCAGCATCTACTGTTTCCTGACTTTTTAATAATTACCATTCTAACTGACATGAGATGGTATCTCATTGTGGATTTGATTTGCATTTCTCTGACGATCAGTGATATTGAGCTTTTTTTCATATTTTTTTTGGCCACGTAAATGTCTTCTTTTGTGAATTGTCTGTTTATATCATTTGCCCACTGTTTTATTATTTTTTCTTGTAAATATATTTAAGTTCCTTATAAATTCTGGATATTAGACCTTTGTCAGATGGGGAGATTGCAAAACTTTTCTCCCATTCTATAGGTTGCCTGTTCACTCTGATGATAGTTTCTTTTGCTGTGCAGAAGCTCTTTAGTTTAAGTAGATCCCATTGGTCAATTTTGACTTTTGTTGCAAATGCTTTTGGCATTTTTGTCATGAAGCCTTTGCCCATGCCTATGTCCTGAACGGTATTGCCAAGGTTTTCTTCTAGGGTTTTTACGGTTTTGGGTTTTACATTTAAGGCTTTAATCCATCTTGAGTTAATTTTTGTATAAGGTGCAAGGAAGGGGCCCAGTTTCAGTTTTCTGCATATGGTTAGCCAGTTTTCCCAGCACCATTGACTGAATAGGAGATCCTTTCCCCATTGCTTGTTTTGTCAGGTTTGTCAAAGATCTGATGTTTGTAGGTGTGTGGTGTTATTTCTGAGGTCTCTGTTCTGCTCCATTGTTCTATATGTCTGTTTTTGTACCGTACCGTGCTGTTTTGGTTACTGTAGCCTTGTAGTATAAAGTCGGGTCACGTGACGCCTCCAGGTTTGTTCTTTTTGACCAGGATTGTCTTGGCTATATGGGGTCTTCTTTGATTCCATATTAAATTTAAAATTGTTTTTTCTAATTCTGTGAGGAGTGTCAATGGTAGTTTGATGGGAATAGCATTGAATCTAGAAATTACTTTGGGCAGTATGGCCATTTTCATGATATTGATTCTTTCTATCCATGAGCATGGAATGTTTTTCCATTAGTTTGCATCTGCTCTTATTTCCTTGAGCAGTGGTTTGCAGTTCTCCTTGAAGAGGTCCTTCACATCCCTTGTTAACTGTATTTCTAGGTATTTTATTTTCTTTGTAGAAATTGTTAATGGGAGTTCATTCATGATTTGGCTCTCTGCTTGCCTATTGTGGATGTAAAGGAATCACTGTGATTTTTGCGTATTGATTTTGTATCCTTAGACTTCGATGAAGTTGATTACCAGTTCAATAAATTTTGGGGCTGAGATGATGGGCTTTTCTAAATATACAATCATGTCATCTGCAATCAGAGACAACTTGACTTCCTGTCTTCCTATTTGAATACGCTTTATTTCTTTTTCTTGCCTGATTGCCCCGGCAATAATTTCCAATACTACGTTGAATTGGAGTGGTGAGAGAGGGCATCCTTGTCTTGTACCGGTTTTTAAAGGGAATGCTTCCAGCTTTTGGTCATTCAATATGATATTGGCTGTGAATTTATCATAAATAGCTGTTATTATTTTGAGATATGTTCCATCAATACCTAGTTTATTGAGACTTTTTAACATGAAGGAATGTTGAATTTTATCAAAGGACTTTTCTGCAGCTATTGAGATAATCATGTGTTTTTTGTCTTTGGTTTTGTTTATATGATGGATTATGTTTGTTGATTTGTGTATGTTGAACCAGACTTGCATCCCAGGGATGAAGCAGACTTGATCATGGTGGGTAAGGTTTTTATGTGCTGCTGGATTTGGCTTGCCAGTATATTATTGAGGATTTTTACATTGATGTGCATCGGGATATTGGCCTGAAGTTTTTTTTTCTTTTAATTATACTTTAAGTTCTAGGGTACATGTGCACAACGTGCAGTTTTGTTACATATGTATACATGTGCCATGTTGGTGTGCTGCACCCATTAACTCATCATTTACATTAGGTATATCTCCTAATGCTATCCTTCCCCTCTCCCCACTCCCCACAAAAGACCCTGGTGTGTGATGTTCCCCTTCCTGTGTCCAAGTGATCTCATTGTTCAACTCCCACCTATGAGTGAGAACATGCGGCATTTGGTTTTCTGTTCTTGCGATAGTCTGCTGAGAATGGTGGTTTCCAGTTGTGTCCATGTCCCTACAAAGGACACAAACTCATCCTTGTTTATGGCGGCATAGTATTCCATGGTGTATATGTACCACATTTTCTTAATCCAGTCTGTCACTGATGGACATTTGGGTTGATTCCAAGTTTTTGCTATTGTGAATAGTGCCGCATTAAACATACGTGTGCATGTGTCTTTATAGCAGCATGCTTTATAATCCTTTGGGTATATTCCCAGTAATGGGATGACTGGGTCAAATGGTATTTCTAGTTCTAGATCCTTGAGGATTCGCCACACTGTCTTCCACAATGGTTGAACTAGTTTACAGTCCCACCAACAGTGTAAAAGTGTTCCTATTTCTCCACATCCTCTCCAGCACCTGTTGTTTCCTGACTTTATAATGATTGTCATTCTAACTGGTGTGAGATGGTATCCCATTGTGGTTTTGATTTGTATTTCTCTGATGGCCAGTGATGAACATTTTTTCATGTGTCTGTTGGCTGTATGAATGTCTTCTTTTTTTTTTTTTTTGAGACAGAGTCTCGCTCTGTCACCCAGGCTGGAGTGCAGTGGCCGGATCTCAGCTCACTGCAAGCTCCGCCTCCCGGGTTTACGCCATTCTCCTGCCTCAGCCTCCCGAGTAGCTGGGACTACAGGCGCCTGCCACCTCACCCAGCTAGTTTTTTGTATTTTTTTTAGTACAGACGGGGTTTCACCGTGTTAGCCAGGATGGTCTCGATCTCCTGACCTCGTGATCCGCCCGTCTCGGCCTCCCAAAGTGCTGAGTTTACAGGCCTGAGCCACCGTGCCCAGCTGAATGTCTTCTTTTAAGAAGTGTCTGTTCATATGCTTTGCCCACTTTTTGTTGCTGTTTTTTTTTTTTTTTTTTTTTTTTTTGTCTTGTAAATTTGTTTGAGTTCTTTGTAGGTTCTGGATATTAGCCCTTTGTCAGATGAGTAGATTGCAAAAATTTTCTCCCATTCTGTAGGTTGCCTGTTCACTCTGATGGTAGTTTCTTTTGCTGTGCAGAAGCTCTTTATTTTAATTAGATACCATTTGTCAATTTTGGCTTCTGTTGATGTTGCTTTTGGTGTTTTAGACATGAAGTCCTTGCCCATGCCTATGTCCTGAATGGTATTACCTAGGTTTTCTTCTAGGGTTTTTATGGTATTAGGTCTAACATTTAAGTCTCTAATCCATCTTGAATTAATTTTCATATAAGGAGCAAGGAAAAGATCCAGGTTCAGCTTTCTACTTATGGCTAGCCAATTTTCCCAGCACCATTTATTAAATAGGGAATCCTTTCCCCATTTCTTGTTTCTCTCAGGTTTGTCAAAGATCAGATGGCTGTAGATGTGTGGTATTATTTCTGAGGACTCTGTTCTGTTCCATTGGTCTATATCTCTGTTTTGGTACCAGTACCATGCTGTTTTGGTTACTGTAGCCTTGTAGTATAGTTTGAAGTCAGGTAATGTGATGCCTCCAGCTTTGTTCTTTTGGCTTAGTATTGTCTTGGCAATGCGGGGTCTTTTTTGGTTCTATATGAACTGTAAAGCAGATTTTTTTTCCAATTCTGTGAAGAAAGTCATTGGTAGCTTAATGGGGATGGCATTGAATGTATAAATTACCTTGGGCAGTATGGCCATTTTCACAATATTGATTCCTCCTATCCATGAGCGTGGTATGTTCTTCCATTTATTTATTTATTTATTTTATTTATTTTATTTTTTGAGACGGAGTCTCGCTCTGCTGCCCAGGCTGGAGTGCAGTGGCCGGATCTCAGCTCACTGCAAGCTCCGCCTCCTGGGTTTACGCCATTCTCCTGCCTCAGCCTCCCGAGTAGCTGGGACTGCAGGCGCCCGCCACGTCGCCCGGCTAGTTTTTTGTATTTTTTAGTAGAGACGGGGTTTCACCGTGTTAGCCAGGATGGTCTCGATCTCCTGACCTCGTGATCCACCCGTCTCGGCCTCCCAAAGTGCTGGGATTACAGGCTTGAGCCACTGCGCCCGGCCTGTTCTTCCATTTATTTGTGTCCTCTTTTATTTCACTGAGCAGTGGTTTGTAGTTCTCCTTGAAGAGGTCCTTCACATCCCTTGTAAGTTGGATTCCTAGGTATTTTATTCCCTTTGAAACTATTGTGAATGGGAGTTCATTCATGATTTGGCTCTCTGTATGTCTGTTACTGGTGTATAAGAATACTTGTGATGTTTGCACATTGATTTTGTATCCTGAGACTTTGCTGAAGTTGCTTATCACTTAAGGAGATTTTGGGCTGAGACAATGGGGTTTTCTAAATATACAATCATGTCATCTGCAAACGGACAATTTGACTTCTTCTTTTCCTAACTGAATACTCTTTATTTCTTTCTCTAGCCTGATTGCCCTAGCCAGAACTTCTAACACTATGTTGAATAGGAGTGGTGAGAGAGGGCATTCCTGTCTTGTGCCAGTTTTCAAAGGGAATGCTTCCAGGTTTGCCCATTCAGTATGATATTGGCTGTGGGTTTGTCATAAATAGCTCTTATTATTTTGAGATACATCCCATCAATACCGAATTTATTGAGAGTTTTTAGCATGAAGGGCTGTTGAATTTTGTCAAAGGCCTTTTCTGCATCTATTGAGATAATCATGTGGTTTTTGTCTTTGGTTTTGTTTATATGCTGGATTACATTTATTGATTTGCGAATGTTGAACCAGCCTTGTATCCTAGGGATGAAGCCCACTTGATCATGATGGATAAGCTTTTTGATGTGCTGCTGGATTCAGTTTGCCGGTATTTTATTGAGGATTTTTGCATCGATGTTCATCAGGGATATTGGTCTAAAATTCTCTTTTTTTTGTTGTGTCTCTGCCAGGCTTTGGTATCAGGATGATGTTGGCCTCATAAAATGAGTTTGGGAGGATTCCCTCTTTTTCTATTGATTGGCGTAGTTTCAGAAGGAATGGTACCAGCTCTTCCTTGTACCTCTGGTAGAATTCGGCTGTGAATCCGTCAGTCCTGGACTTTTTTTGGTTGGTAGGCTATTAATTATCGCTTCAATTTCAGAGCCTGCTATTGGTCTATTCAGGGATTCAGTTTCTTCCTAGTTTAGTCTTGGGAGAGTGTAAGTGTCCAGGAAATTATCCATTTCTTCTAGGTTTTCTAGTTTATTTGTGTAGAGGCGTTTATAGTATTCTCTGATGGTAGTTTGTGTTTCTGTGGGGTTGGTGGTGATATCCCCTTTATCATTTTTTATTGCATCTATTTGATTCCTCTCTCTTTTCTTCTTTATTAGTCTTGCTAGCGGTCTATCAATTTTGTTGATCTTTTCAAAAAACCAGCTCCTGGATTCATTGATTTTTTGGAGGGTTTTTTGTGTCTCTATCTCCTTCAGTTCTGCTCTGATCTTAGTTATTTCTTGCCTTCTGCTAGCTTTTGAATGTGTTTGCTCTTGCTTCTCTAGTTCTTTGAATTGTGATGTTAGAGTGTCAATTTTAGATCTTTCCTGCTTTCTCTTGTGGCCATTTAGTGCTATAAATTTCCCTCTACACACTGCTTTAAATGTGTCCCAGAGATTCTGATATGTTATATCTTTGTTCTCATTGGTTTTGAAGAACGTCTTTATTTCTGCCTTCATTTCGTTATGTACCCAGTAGTCATTCAGGAGCAGGTTGTTCAGTTTCCATGTAGTTGAGCGGTTTTGAGTGAGTTTCTTAGTCCTGAGTTCTAGTTTGATTGCATTGTGGTGTGAGAGACAGTTTGTTATAATTTCTGTTCTTTTACATTTGCTGAGGAGTGCTTTACTTCTAACTATGTGGTCAATTTTGGAATAAGTGTGATGTGGTGCTGAGAAGAATGTGTATTCTGTTGATTTGGGGTGGAGAGTTCTGTAGATGTCTATTAGGTCCGCTTGATGCAGAGTTAAGTTCAATTCCTGGATATCCTTGTTAACTTTCTGTCTTGTTGATCTGTCTAATGTTGACAGTGGAGTGTTGAAGTCTCCCATTATTATTGTATGGGAGTCTAAGTCTCTTTGTAAGTTTCTAAGGACTTGCTTTATGCATGTAGGTGCTCCTGTATTGGTTGCATATATATTTCGGATAGTTAGCTCTTCCTGGTGAATTGATCCCTTTACCATTATGTAATGGCCTTCTTTGTCTCTTTTGATCTTTGATGGTTTAAAGTCTGTTTTATCAGAGACTAGGATTGCAACCCCTGCTTTTTTTTGTTCTCCATTTGCTTGGTAGATCTTCCTCCATCCCTTTATTTTCAGCCTATGTGTGTCTCTGCATGTGAGATGGGTCTCCTGAATACAGCAAACTGATGGGTCTTGATTCTTTATCCAATTTGCCAATCTGTGTCTTTTAATTGGACCATTTAGTCCATTTACATTTAAGGTTAATATTGTTATGTGTGAACTTGATCCTGTCGTTATGATATTAGCTGGTTATTTTGCTCGTTAGTTGATGCAGTTTCTTCCTAGCCTCGATGGACTTTACACTTTGGCATGTTTTTGCAATGGCTGGTACTGGTTGTTCCTTTCCATGTTTAGTGCTTCCTTCAGGATCTCTTGTAGGGCAGGCCTGGTGGTGACAAAATCTCTAAGTATTTGCTTGCCTGTAAAGGATTTTATTTCTCCTCCACTTATGAAACTTAGTTTGGCTGGATATGAATTTCTGGGTTGAAAATTCTTTTCTTTAAGAATGTTGAATATAGGCCCCCACTCTCTTCTGGCTTGTAAAGTTTCTGCTGAGAGATCTACTGTTATTCTGATGGGCTTCCCTTTGTGGGTAACCCAACCTTTCTCTCTGACTGCCCTTAACATTTTTTCCTTCATTTCAACTTTGGTTAACCTGACAATTATGTGTCTTAGAGTTGCTCTTCTCAAGGAGTATCTTTGTGGCATTCTCTGTATTTCCTGAATTTGAATGTTGACCTGCCTTACTAGGTTGGGGAAGTTCTCCTGGATGATATCCTGCAGAGTGTTTTCCAACTTGGTTCCATTTTCCCTGTCACTTTCAGGCACACCAATCAGATGTAGATTTGGTCTTTTCACATAATCCCATATTTCTTGGAGGCTTTGTTCATTTCTTTTTACTCTTTTTTCTCTACACTTCTCTTCTCGCTTGATTTCATTCATTTGATCTTCAATCACTGATACTCTTTCTTCCAGTTGATCAAGTCGGTTACTGAAGCTTGTGTATTTGTCATGTAGTTCTTGTTTCATGGCTTTCATCTCTATCAGTTCTTTTAAGGTCTTCTCTGCATTGATTATTCTAGTTATCCATTCATCCATTCTTTTTTCAAGGTTTTTAGTTTCTTTGCGCTGGTTACGTAGTTCCTCCTTTAGCTCTGAGAAGTTTGATCGACTGAAGCCTTCTTCTCTCAACTCGTCAAAGTCATTCTCCATCCAGCTTTGTTCCGTTGCTGGCGATGAACTGCGTTCCTTTGGAGGGGGAGATGCGCTCTGATTTTTTGAATTTCCAGCTTTTCTGCACTGCTTTTTCCCCATCTTTGCGGTTTTATCTGCCTTTGGTCTTTGATGATGGGTGACGTACTGATGGGGTGTTGGTGTGGGTGTCCTTTCTGTTTGTTAGTTTTCCTTCTAACAGTCAGGACCCTCAGCTGCAGGTCTGTTGGAGTTTGCTGGAGGTCCACTCCAGACCCTGTTTGCCTGGGTATCAGCAGCGGAGGTTGCAGAAGATAGAATATTGCTGAACAGTGAGTGTTGCTGTCTGATTCTTGCTCTGGAAGCTTCGTCTCAGGGGTGTACCCAGCCGTGTGAGGTGTGACGTGTCAGTCTGCACCTAGTGGGGGATGTTTCCCAGTTAGGCTACTCAGGGGTCAGGGACCCACTTGAGGAGGCAGTCTGTCCGTTCTCAGATCTCAGCCTCCGTGCTGGGAGAACCACTGCTCTCTTCAAAGCTGTCAGACAGGGACATTTACATCTGCAGAGGTTTCTGTTACTTTTTGTTTAGCTATGCCCTGTCCCCAGAGGTGGAGTCTACAGAGGCAGGCAGGCCTCCTTGAGCTGTGGTGGGCTCCACCCAACTCGAGCTTCCTGGCGGCTTTGTTTACCTACTTAAGCCTCAGCAATGGTGAGCGCCCCTCCCCCAGCCTCACTGCCACCTTGCAGTTAGATCTCAGACTGCTATGCTAGTAATGAGGGAGGCTCCATGGGCGTGGGACCCTCTGGGCCAGGTGTGGGATATAATCTTCTGGTGTGCCGTTTGCTAAAGTGCAGTATTAGGGTGGGAGTGACCCGATTTTCCAGGTGTTGTGTGTCTCAATTTCCCTTGGCTAGGAAAAGGAATTCCCTTCCCCCTTGCGCTTCCCAGGTAAGGCAATGCCTCACCCTGCTTCAGCTCTCGCTGGTTGGGTTACACCTGCAGACCAGCACTGACTGTCTGACTCGCCCCAGTGAGATGAACCCGGTATCTCAGTTGAAAATGCAGAAATCACCCGTCTTCTGTGTCGCTCATGCTGGGAGCTAGAGGCTGGAGCTGTTCCTCTTCGGCCATCGCCCCGGCCTGAAGTGTTTTGTTGTTGTTGTTGTGTCTCTCTTCCCTGTTTTGGTATCAGAATGATGCTAGCTTCGTAAAATGAGTTAAGGAGGAGTCCCTCTTTTTCAATTGTTTGGAATGGTTTTAGAAGGAATGGTCCCAAAAACTTCTCTTTGCATTTCTGGTAGAATTCCGCTGTGAATCCATATGATCCTAGGCTTTTTTTTTTTTTTTTGGTTGGCAGGCTATTAATTACTGCTTCAATTTCAGAGCCTATTATTGGTCTATTCAGGGATTCAACTTCTTTCTGGTTTAGTCTTGGTAGGGTGTATGCATCCAGGAATGTATCAATTTCTTCTAGATTTTCTAGTTTGTTTGTGTAGAGGTGTTTATAATATTCTCCGATGGTAGTTTGTATTTCTGTGAGGTCAGAATATATATATATATATTTTCCCCCCATAAAACTAGCTCCTGGATTCCTTGATTTTTTGGGAAGGTTTTTCATGTATCTATCTACTTCAGTTCTTCTCTGATCTTAGTTGTTTCTTGTCTTCTGCTAGCTTTTGGATTAGCTTGCTTTTGCCTCTCTAGCTCTTTTAATTGTGATGTTAGGATGTTGATTTGAGATCTTTCTAGCTTTTTGATGAGAGCATTTAGTACTATAAATTTCCCTCTTATCACTGCTTTAGCTGTGTCACAGAGATTCTGGTATGTTGTCTCTTTGCTCTCATTGGGTTCAAAGAACTTCTTGATTTCTGCCTTAATTTCATTATTTACCCAAGAGTCATTCAGGAGCAGGTTGTTAGTTTCCATGCAATTATATGGTTTTGAGTGAGTTTCTTAATCCTGAGTTCTAATTTGATTGCACTGTGGTCTGAGAGACTGTTTGTTATTATTTCCATTCTTTTGCATTTTCTGAGGAGTGTTTTACTTCCAATTATGTGGTTGATTTTAGAATAAGTGCTGTGTGGCACTGGGAAGAATGTATAGTATGTTGGCTTCGGATAAAGAATTCTGTAGATGTCTACTAGGTCCACTTGATCCAGAGCTGAATTCAAGTCCTGAATATCCCTGTTAATTTTCTGTCTCATTGATCTAATACTGACAGTGGGGTGTTAAAGCCTCCCACTATTATTGTGCGGGAATCTCTTTGTAGGTCTCTAAGAACTTGTTTTATGAATCTGTGTGCTCCTCTATTGAGTGCATAGATATTCAACATAGTTAGCTTTTCTTGCTGAATTGTTCTTTTTTACCACTCTGTAGTGCTCTTCTTTGTCTTTTTTGATCTTTGTTGGTTTAAAGTCTGTTTTTTCAGAGACTAGGATTGCAACCTCTGCTTTTTTTTTGCTTTCCATTTGCTTGGTAAATTTTTCCTCCATCCATTTATTTTGAGCCAGTGTGTGTTTTTACACATAAGATGGGTCTCCTGAATATAGCACACCATGAATCTTAACTGCTTATCCAATTTGCCAGTCTGTGTCTTTTAATTGGGGGCATTTGGCCCATTTATATTTAAGGTTAGTATTGTTATGTGTGAATTTGATCCTGTTGTCATGCTGCTATTTGGTTATTTTGCACACTAGTTGATGCAGTTTCTTCATAGTGTCATTGGTCTTTATATTTTGGTATCTTTTTGCAGTGACTGGTACCGGTTTTTCCTTTCCATATTTAGTGTTTCTTTCTTGAGCTCTTGCAGGGCAGGCCTGGTGTTAACGAAATCCCTCAGCATTTGCTTGTCTGGAAAGCATTCTATTTCCCCTTTGCTTGTGAAGCTTAGTTTAGCTGGATATGAAATTCTGGGTGAAAAAACTGTTTTCTTTAAGAATGTTGTATACTGACCCCAGTCTCTTCTGGTTTGTAGAGTTTCTGCTGAGAGGTCTGCTGTTAGTCTGATGGGCTTCCCTTTGTATGTGATCTGGCCTTTCTCTCTGGCTGCCCTTACCAGTTTTTCCTTATTTCAACTTTGGAGAATCTGATGATTATATGTCTTGGGGTTGATTTTCTTGTGGAGTATCTTAATGGTGTTCTCTTTGTTTCCTGAATTTGCATGGCCTGTCTTGCTAGGTTGGGGAAGTTCTCCTGGATAATATCCTGAAGTGTGTTTTCCAGCTTGCTTCCATTCTCCCTGTCTCCTTCTGGTACTCCAATCAATTGTAGGTTCTGTCTTTTTACGAAATCCCATATTTCTTGGAGGCTTTGTTCATTCCTTTCATTCTTTTTTCTATTCTTGCCTGCATGTCTTATTTCAGTAAGGTGGTCTTTAAACTCTGATATTCCTTCCTCCACTTAGTCGGTTTGGCTGTTGATACTTGTGTATGCTTCATGAAGTTCTTGTGTTGTGTTTTTCTGCTCCATCAGGTCATTTATGTTCCTCTCTAAACTGGTTATTCTAGTTAATGATTCCTCTAACCTTTTATCAAGGTTTTTAGCTTCTTTGCATTGGAATAGAACATACTCCTTTAGTTCATTGTAGTTTCTTATTACTCATTTTCTGAAGCCTGCTTCTGTCAATTTGTCCATCTGATCCTCCATCCAGTTCTGCGCCCTTGATGGGGAGATGTTGCAATCATTTGGAGGAGAAGAGGCACTCTGGCCTTTTGGGTTTTCAGCGTTTTTTTGTTGATTCTTTCTCATCTTTGTGAGTTTGTCTAGTTTCAGTCTTTGAGGCTGCTGACCCTTGGATGGGGTTTTTATGGGGGCCTTTCTGTTGTTGTTGTTGTTGTTATCGATGCTATTGTCACTTTCTGCTTGTTTTTCTTTCAATAGTCAGGTCCCTGTTCTGTAGGGCTGCTGCAGTTTGTTGAGGGTTCACTTCAGGCCCTATTCATCTGATTTGCATCTGTGCCTTGAGATGTCACTCAAGGAGGCTGGAGAGCAGCAAAGATGGGTGCCTGCTCCTTCTTCTGGGACCTCTGACAGCAAGGGGCACCAATCTGATGCCAGTAGGATCGCTGCTATATAGGGTATCTGACAACCCATGTTGGAGGGTCTCATCTAGTTGGGTGCCACGGGGGGCAGGACCCTTTGAAGGAAGCACTTTGTCCTTTGCTGGAGAGGGTGTGTTTTGCTGGGGGGAAACCCACTCACCTGGGATGCCTGGATTCCTCAGAACTACCAGGAGGACAGGCTAAGTCTGTTGGTCCATAGAGACTGTGGCCGCCCCTCCCTCTAGGGGCTCAGGCCCAGGGAGATCCAAATTCTGTCCTTGAGCCTCTGGCTGGAGGTCCTGCAGGGAAGCCCCATCCACCAGAAAGGATGGGTCAGGATTAGACTTGAAGAGGCACTCTGGCCACACACTGCCACAGCCGGTGTATTGAGTTGTGGGGACAAGTCTTGGGACCAATTTGTCCAGCCTCCCTGGCTTCAGCAGGGGAAAAGCACAGCCTGGAGCTATAGAAATGGGTGCTGCTCTTCTCCTGCCCAGGAAGCTTAGCATGTTAGGCAGTTGGGAGTGCCAGTGCTGGCTGCTGCCCTTCCCCCAAGGAGCTCAAAGGGCTTAGACAGCAGGCAGCCACAGCAGGTGCTGGTCGCCCCTCCCCCTGGGAGTTCTGCAGGCTTAAGCAGATTCCAGCTGAGAGACTGTAAGAATCTGTGAGTTCTGGGCCTTGGTGGTGTGGGTTTGTGAGTGGGATCTTTTGATCTGTGGGTTGCACAGTTTCCCCAGCTGGGTAGCATGCTCACTCACTGCTTCCCTTGGCTGCGGGCGTGGGGTCCTCTTCCCTGTGTGGCTCTCAGGTGGACCCCATACCACACCGCTCTTCTTCTCTCCATGGGTCACGTCAGCCTTCTAGTCAATTTTAATGAGAGAACCTGGATACCTTGGTTGCCGGTGAAAGAGTCACATGTTTATAACTTTTTTTTTTTTTTCTGATGAGAACCTCCAAATGACTCTGCTTCCAGTTGGCCATCTTGGCCCTGCCCCCTTGGGGTTGAGTTCTTAATGTGATTCTCAGCTTGGTTGCTGCTGGTGTATATAGCAGGGCTACTGATTTGTGTACATTAATTTTGTATCCTGAAACTTTACTTAATTCATTTACCAGCTCTAGGAGCTTTTTGGATGAGTCTTTAAGGTTTTGTAGGTATATGATTATATCACAGCAAACAGTGACAGTTTGACTTCCTCTCTACTGATTTGGATGCCCTTTCTTTCTTTCTCTTGTTTAATTGCTCTGGCTAGGACTTCCAGTACTATGTTGAATAGAAGTGG
Source organism: Rhinopithecus roxellana (assembly GCF_007565055.1). NCBI lineage: Eukaryota > Metazoa > Chordata > Mammalia > Primates > Cercopithecidae > Rhinopithecus > Rhinopithecus roxellana. The sequence goes on along the minus strand of NC_044565.1, from coordinate 52,875,680 downwards.
TGAAAGTGGGCGTGTTTGTCTTGTTCCAGTTCTCAGGGGGAATGATTTCAGCTTTTCCCTGCTCAGTGTAATGTTGGCTGTGGGTTTGTCATAGATGGGTTTCATTACCTTAAGGTGTGTCCCTTTTGTGCTGATTTTGCTGAGGGTTTTAATCATAAAGGGATGCTGGATGTTGTCAAATGCTGTTTCTGTGTCTATTGTGATGATCATGTGATATTTGTTTTTAGTTCTGTTTATGTGGTGTATTACATTTATTGACTTGTGGATGTTAAACCATCCCTGCATCCCTGGTATGAAACCACTTGGTCTTGGTGGATTATCTTTTTGATATGCCATTGGATTTGGTTAGCTAGTATTTTGTTGAGGATTTTTGCATCTATGTTCATCAGGAATATTGGTCTGTAGTTTTCTTTTTTTGTTATGCCCTTCCCTGATTTTGGTATTAGGGTGATACTGACTTCATTGAATGATTTAGGGAAGATTCCCCATTTCTCTCTGTTTTGGAATAGTGTCAATAGGATTGGTATCGATTCTTCTTCAAATGTCTGATAGAATTCAGCTGTGAATCTGGTCCTGGATGTTTTGTTGTTGGCAATTTTTAAATTACCATTTCAATCTTGCTACCTATTATTGGTCTGTTCAGAGTTTCTATATCTTCCTGATTTAATCTGGGAGAGGTGATACATTTTTTTTTTAAAGCAAATTAATAGATGTCAATGAACAGACACTAATGCATGCCATCATAGGCCTCCTATTGGCACCCACAACAAATGACTCTCGGGAACTGCATTCCAGATGTTGTTACTTAAATCCTGCTCTAAGTAACCCTGAAATCTGAAAATGAAAGGAGGAATAGAAAAAGGTTGAGATTTTCTATTTCCTGTTGTGGGTTGAATTAGAATCCCCAGAGGCAGCAGGTTCCACTACCACCATCATCTAAATTTCAAATATATTGTACTTAAGTCCTTTTTTTCTTCTATTAAGAATGCAAGGTGTTATAACAAACAGTAACACTGTTAAGGCAGGGTGAGGAAGCCCGACTCCAGGAGCCAGGTGGGCAGGTGGGCAAGTGGGCAGGGGCTGTTGGAGGCAGACAGGCTGCAGTGTTGCTTCCCGTGCTGCCTGCAAGGCCCGGGCGAATTCCCAGGGGTGCGCGTGCCCCAGTCCCTCCAGGCCCAGCGGGCATATGAGGCTGTGGGCCTTGCGTGTCCTAGGTCACTGCATGGGGCCACAGCTGTCAGCCCTCCACCGGGTCCCCAGATGGCTTGTCCTATAGGCTGCAGCTGCATACTCTCCCCCTAGAGCCTGGAATCGCGGACCCAAGGAACTGAGGACTGAGCTGCCGCCCTCCTCCCATCTCTGAGGGCCGCCGCGTCCACCGTGGGCTTGGTGGTAGTCTCTGTGCCAGGCCTGGAAGCGAGCCTTCCAGGTCCTGCTCTGGAGGTTGTGCTACCTACTGTAGGCACACGGAGCCCAGGGCATGGGCCCACCTCAGCACTGGAGCCTCCTGGCCTGGCACGCCCTGCCCCACCGCCCTGCTTGGATGGCCAGGACTCAGCCTAGGCTTCATGGCCACGCAGGGCTCTAGACAGCAGCGCTGCAGAGCTTCCTGAGGTCGGCGAGGGCCGGGGAGTGACGTACTTACACTTCTCCCTCTGCCCAATCGCTCCCTGCTACCTGTACCGATACTGACACCAAATGAAGTTCTACCCCGGACTCCCTCTCTGGGTGCCCACAAACAGCTAGACTTTTGCTTTCTTGTCCACCCTGTATTCTAAGCTCCCTGGGCCAGGGTCCGCCTGTTCCTCACCTGTGTTTCCTGTGGGCCCAGTGGCTGCTGTTGCACACCTGGGGAGAAGAGACTCCAAGAGGGGACACTCGCTGAGCTCCCTTGCAGTGCGCCCTTGGGGTGCGTTTCCTCACCTTGTCCTCACTACCCTCTGAGGTAGTACAATTAGCTGGATGTGTGGATGATCCAACTTAGAGTGATTAAGTAACTTTCCCAAAGACACAGAGCAGGTATAGGGTGTTAGTTTGCCTCTAAGTCATTCTGACTCCAACACACCCATTCTTAACCACTGGACTATTCCATCTCTTGCACTGCGGGCTGCCCAGATCTCTCAAATGTGAGCTGAGATCCACGACAGCTGACTTATTCTGAATGTGTACGTGTAAAAAGCAGGGTAAGTTTGTGAAACATGAAAGACCTGCTGGGGCAGCCAAAGACAAAAACACTCCTTTTAACAAAAAAAAGAAATACTAGACCCCTAGTGTCACTTCAACGCCAAACCCTCTCTAGACACGACAGCCAGACTGTCTCGATTTGATCAAAGAAAGTGAAATTTCATCCTCAGGTCTTCAGAAATGCAGTGTTGGAATTTGATTTCATAAAACAGAACAAAACAAAACAAAACACGTTCTTTATATTGAACCATAGAAATAGGAATATAGAAATCTGTCCATAAGTTTCTACCTGTAGAAAATTTATTTCAGCATAAGGCAATGGACAAGTTTTTAATCTTTGCCTTAAGAAATTCTAAGCCCAATGAATGAATCAAAACAACACCCCAAATTCCTTCCTCCTCCCCTCCTCCCTGAAGCCACGGCACACACAGAGAGCCCTCAGGAGGGGACTCACTGGAGATCAGGTTCCAGAGAAGGCACCTCCCTGTCCTTGCCATTTCCCTCCCATCCTTCCCCAGGCCATTGGTGTTTCCAGGCAATGCCAGAATTAACAGGGCCCCAGCTCTCCACTTAAGCAAGGTGCCCTCAGAGGACGGGGAGTTCTGAAGAGGAAGATTAAATCAGCAAGTGAGGATAACGTCACCGTCACTTTGCAACATAAAGTGAAGTGGTATTGAACCATTGCCAATTACCATGTCAAAAGCCTAATTCATTTTGTTTTATCACATTTTCATGGTGCAGTTGTCTCAATGCCTGCAAAGGAGCTAAGGCTAAATAAATGTTGATTTACAGGGACTAATATAATAGACCAAGAGGACTCAGAGAGGCTGTTTTGCTCCACTGGATACATCATATACATTTTCTTTTTTCAAAAGCCCCACACCTCCATCTATACATGATAGACTACAGTACTTTCAAAAGAGCTGTCGCAGTCAGTCTATCAGGTAGCTAATATGCATTTTAAAAGTTTTCTAAATATGTGCTCTTATGATAGATGGTACCTGACACATAAATAATTTCTGTTATGAAAGACCCTAAATGCACTACATAAATATGATGTTTATATTTTAGCTTTTTGTATCCAGCCAGGGGCTCATCATGATTACTTTGGTTGGAGAAATTGCCTTCCTAACACCTTGTCAGCACTAAGCACACATAGCTGCATGTGCTAGTTTATAACACGGCCTCCTTGGGGCCGCGCCTGCCCTCCTTTGCCCTCACATGCTGATTGGATCTTTTTATAAACAAAGAGCATATATCCAAATATCATTCCTGTCAGAATCAAATTGTTCAATATGGAAATGTGTGCATTGTGATAGTACATCCAGAGAGCTGGCCAATAAATAAGGAAAGATTTTGACAACTCTGGAAAGAAAATTAAATTAGATTGTCTGATGCCGAATTGGCGATAGGAATCACAATCAGGGTGGCGAGATCCATATTTTATTGTAAATACATTCCCCTGCTTTGTTCAAAATCCACAATATGTTGACTTTGTCACCAACCTTGCACCATAGCCAATATAAGGGAGCCTTTGATGTATAGAAGCCATAGCTTACCCAAACCCTGTCCACAGCCAGGCTGAGGCATTCTATTGTGATTTCCTGCAATCTCTCTTCATGGATTCCTGCCTCCTTTCTTCATGATAGCTCTGTTGCAGTTATGCCCCACCCACCCCGATTCGCTGGGATATCATGACTGGTTTCATCTTTCTGATACTATATGTATCAAGCCACACCTTTGTTTGCAAACGTCAATGAAGATTTTGCACAAACGAGGAAGTTCCTGTTACTTCACTTGACCCTCAAGGCTTTTCAGAATTTGAATTCAACATGATTTTTCAAGTCCAGCTCCTATTTCCCTGCTCTCCCAGCCACAGGAGAGAATCCATGTTGAGCATTCAAGCTGGTTTGTATGTTGGATGTCCTGCCTTCTCTCAGCTTTTCTACATCTTCCAAGGACTTGTACAGGTTCCTCTGACCAATATTCATTTAAGACACACTTTTGAACACCTGGAACATCTGTGTGCCCATCCATGCTGGATATCTGGAACACACACACACACACACACACACACACACACACACACCTCTGCAGGTCTGAGGGAAAGGCAGACACAATCATTATGATTCAAACATGGAGGGTGTCCGTGGCGCTGACTCATTATAATTCAAACATGGAGGGTGTCCGTGGCGCTGACTCAGGAGAGGAAGTGTGTTTTTCTGTTTTGAAAGATAGGGAAGATTTCAGAGAGGGGAAGTGCTTACCAGGGCCTTGAGGAACAAATGTAAGTTCATGAGGAGAACCCAGGTGAGGAAGAATGGTGTGCCATGCCAAGGGAAGAGCATGTACAGAGACGTGGAAGCTCAAAGGGAGTGAAGCGGAATGACCCAAGTTCCTTGGAAATGCAGGGCAGGGGCCAGGCCTGGAGGGCTTTGCGGATCAGGCTAAGTGGCCTGTGTCTGTAGACATAGGAAACAGTGAAAGTGAGAGGGAAAAATGACATACTTAGAGAAGTTTCAGAGAGCCAGTGTGTGATTATGGGAGGAGAGAATTGGAAAGGGATGGAGCTGAAAGCAGGGAGGTGGCTAAGAATATTCCGAGTGTCAACGTCTTACGGACCACCTCCCCACACCTGGGTTTTTCCTTCCCTACGTCTAGAGACCTGAGCTGCAGGGGGACAATTCACTCGGCGCTTTCTCTTCCTTCCTCTGTGGTGATGTCTTTCTTGCCCAGTTAGGTCATAGTTATTAGTAGCAATGAAGACAGCAATGAGCGCAAATTTTCTGAGGTCAGGGCTTTGCTCACTTTGTATTTCTTTGTATGATATCCTACAAAGTTCTATAAAAATAGTAGGTTCTAGAAAGTATTTGTGGTTGAAATTAAAGTGAGGTTACTTTGGAAAGCTCCCCATCGGGATGAAATCATAGAGAATTTTATTCTGTAGCAAAAACTCTTTAACCATGCATGCTATTTAGAAGTTTACCATTTCATGATAAGACATCAGTTGCATCTAAACAGAATGTAAAATATAAATATGTATGTAAAATATAAATGTGACTATGAGGCCTCCTATGAGAAGTGGTGGTGCAGGGAGATGGCTTTATAAGCTTCCCCTTTGACATTTAAAACCAACTTTAAAACCCATATTGATGTTTACAACCAATTTCAAACCAACATTTAAAACCAAGGACTCGAAATATTTCTAATTTTACATATTGGTTTGAATTTCCAAAAAAAAAGTCTTTAATGGTGGAGATGCAGTACTGCAACTCTGTATTTGCTTCATGAGCTGAGAGGCTGGCAGCCATCTGGAGTGCCCGCCCATCTCGGCCGCTGTGCCTCTCCTCCCCATGAGCCGAGAGGCTGGCAGCCGTCTGGAGTGCCTGCCCATCTCGGCCGCTGTGACCCTCCTCCCCGTGAGCCGAGAGGCTGGCAGCCATCTGGAGTGCCCGCCCATCTCGGCCGCTGTGCCCCTCGTCCCTTTCTTTTGCTCACAGACCACAGCTTCTCTTGTGGAAAATGTGTTCTGGATTCAAGGCATCAAGGTTATCTGCAAAGAAGCAGCAGAGTACCATTTGGTCCTTCATGCCAGGTAATAGAGAAGCGTGACCATGACATACATTTTAAAGAGGCTTCTTTGAAGTTAGAGCTTTGAGATCTGATTCCAGAAGGTGCCTGCTCTTTTTCACTATGGAGTTGAGGCTGATGGGCTCTTTCAAAACTCAACTCATGGCCACCCATGGGCAGCATTTGTGTTTTTTGTTGTCTTTACAATAGCAAAAGCTTGGAACTATCCCAAATGCCCATGAATGATACACTGGATAAAGAAAATGTGGCATATATACACTATGGAATACTAGGCAGCCATAAAAAGAATGAGTTTATGCCCTTTGCAGGGACAGGGATGAAGCCGGAAACCATCATTCTCAGGAAACTAACACAGGAACAGAAAACCAAACACCGCATGTTCTCACTCATAATTGGGAGTTGAACAGTGAGAACACATGGACACAGGGTGGGGAAAATCACACACCAGGGCCTGTTAGGGTGTGGGGGACAAGGGGAGGGAGAGCATTAGGACAAATATGTAATACATGCAGGGCTTAAAAGGTTGATGGGTGCAGCAAACCACCACGGCACGTGTATACCTATGTAACAAACTGCAGGTTCTACACATGTAGCCCAGAACTTAAAGTATAATTAAAAAAAAGAAAGTCGGTGGCATGGTTACCTATTCTGCTCTGGTCCTGGGTCCCTCTCAGATACTTTCTCATGAAACTTTTCCAGTTGACTGATGTGCCAAATGTTTAGTTTTAGGTGAGACTTTTCTTCCTATCTCCAGAGGCTGTACTGTGCTTTGTTTCCAGATGTGCTCAGTTTTATAAAAGGGTTCCCCTGAGGAGGGCCACATGCCCTGATGCATTTCATTTTTACGTGGGGCCAGGAAGCTGGGAAGCCTTAGCTTGCTCCCAGGTAGGAGCTTGCTGAAAGCTGCACTCATCTACTTGTCTCACATTGCAACCTACCCTGGCGTGTGTGACCGAATGATGGCATCGTGTTTCCTGGAGAGCTGTCTCACAGTGTCCTTTACATAGCTGACAAGACACGTGTTCAGGCCGTCAAGCCCCACGTTGTATGGTTTTCCTCAAACTTGTCTGCAAGGGCTGTGTTCTCGGTGTACCTCATGTTGTGTTTTCCTTCCTTCCTCCGGCTGAGATAAATATTTCTCTGCTCAGTTTTTATCTTTCTGACAGAGAAAGAACGAAATGTGTAGTCTGCTATTCATGAAGAAACATGTCCTGTAACAAGAATGAAGTTTAGCAACAGAATGGAAAATAGACAGAAATAAACATATTTGACCTTTGGATTTCTAAGAGAAAAACAAGAAAAGAACCCTCCCGCTGCCACTCTCTAACTGTGCAAGCTCGAGCACGCCTTTCCTGAGCCTCAGTTTCCTCGTCTATAGACTGGGGACGATAATGCCTGCTCCACAGGTTGCCATAAGAATGAAATGATCTAAAAATCCTTAGTGCACAGTTTGTGGCACATAGTGAGGGCTTCATAAAGGTTGACGTTAGACTCCATTTTCTTTTCCACAGTGGGGAAAACTGAAACCAAAAATCACCTTTCCTTCAATAGTTTTCATATAATTCCAAGGCAAATGTTTTGAAATATTCTTTGGTACAATTTCCACGAGTGTCTAAGAAACCCATACGGCAGTTCAACAGTGATTCATAAAAGGCAATGTGAGGACCACAGTTAGTTCTGCTGAATCAGGATTGCTGATCAATTAATGTTAAATCTACCTAAACATGAATGTTTGAAAACCAGGGCAATTCAAGGACTGATTTATAGAAACTCATATTAAAAACAATGACTACAAAGAATTCCATGGCATTATCTGACACTGCATGAAGATGCTTTCAGTGAGCACCTGAAGGCCTTGCTGCTGTTGCTGAGCTGACACTGAGACTCTGAGGACGGAAGGCAATGCTGCTATGCCGCCCGCCAGCCCGGGAACCGCAAGGAGCCTCAGGAGTCTTCCTGATGGAAGATCAATGGCTTCTGACATTTATAAATGGCTGGGAAACATGTGTTTACTGACTGTAACAGGCACGTTCCTACTTTTTTCCATGTTGAGTTTGTTGGTGAGCAAGAAGCTGCCATCTTCTAGGCTTTGGGCTTTGGCTCAGATTTCAGTGAACCAAAGAAGAGGCAGTAAACAATATTAAAATTTTCTTTATTTTTAAAGAAAATAGACACTGACTTACAAATGGAGTGAAATATAGAAGGCTCATAATATAGAGAGCCTCTATAGCATTGCTTTTCTTGTTTTGAAATTAATATATAGACATGGTAGAGAGTTTGGAAATTGCATAAAAGTACAAGGAATAAAATGTCACCATCCAAAAGATTAACACTGTTAAAATTTTTCTGTTTTGTGTTCTGGGTTTCTATGTATATACATGCATATTTTTACAAAGCTGGGGTTGTGCTGTTTATACTCTTTGGTTATTTGTTTTTGACCTAGAACATATTCATGGGCGTTTTTATAGCGTCGAAATTTCTCTTAAACCATGATTTTTCTCAGCTAGCTGGCATTCTATATGGTAATGATTTATTATTTACTTATTTGTAGAGAGCACCAATTTTTTATAGGGCTTCTTTCCTTAGAACCTGAATAATATTTCTGCTAATTTATGTAGCTGGCAAAGTGTAATTCTTTTCCAGTTCAACCACTGGAATGTTCAAAGCTCCATTTTTAATTTACATGACAGCTCAAATATGACTTTCTAAGACCTGCCACATAACAAGCTTGCACCCACTGGTTCTCTATCCAGCGGCACCAGAGGTGAGGGGGTGCCTGACCCTGCTCCCTGGTCCTCTTGGTTGACCTGTTCAGCTCCAGCTGAATGTAGGAATATAGGCTTCACGTGGCCAGCTTTTGTTTTCCAAAACCAGAAATTCAGATTTTTATAAAACAAATGTTATTTTATATTGACAACGATTTACATTTGGAAATAAAATCACTAGGGGCAAGCAAAGTGCATCTGCAGCTGGAGTTGGTCCTTTGTTCCCGGCCAGTGTGTCTTCTGCAGGTGGGCCCTCTGGGCACGCTGCTTCCTGCAGAGCCTCCAGTGAACCTTTCCTGCTCCCACAACCCGTGAGACCTTCATGCTTTTCGTTTTTGGGGAAATTGTGCTTAGAGTCTACCGTGTCCCGCAAGGACTCAGCTGCTGGGGGAAGAAGTCAGAGAGACTGGAGAGCCTTCCTTCGTCCTGCCCTGTTGCCTGCCTGCTCTGATGGGAGAGAAGAAACGGGCCACGTCTCATAGGAGCATCCTGCCAAGTGATGATACTGGCAAGCAAGTGAATACGATGGTGGGAAGGCACATGACTGGTTTTGGGTTCCTATTTGCTGCTCACCGTGCTCGGTTTTGCATCCATGGGATCTAATCTTTATCAGAACTCGAAGAGGAAGGTATTCGTGTCTCACTTTCTGTGAGAAAGCTGAGGTTCAAATCCATTTAAACTAACTTTCCTGGGGCCACATAGTTCTTGGTGACTGAAGTGGGATTTGGCATCTCGTGTCCCCACCTGCAAAGGTCATGCCTTCTCTACATGCCTTACTGCTGCCTGCTCTTTTTTTTTTTTTTTTTTTTTTTTTTTTTTTTTTTTTTGAGACGGAGTCTGGCTCTGTTGCCCAGGCTGGAGTGCAGTGGCACCATCTCGGCTCACCGCAACCTCCGCCTCCTGGGTTCTAGCGATTCTCCTGCCTCAGCCTCCCTAGTAGCTGGGACTACAGGCGCCCGCCACCTCGCCCGGCTAGTTTTTTTCTGTATTTTTTTTAGTAGAGACGGGGTTTCACCGTGTTAGTCAGGATGGTCTCGATCTCCTGACCTTGTGATCTGCCCATCTCGGCCTCCCAAAGTGCTGGGACTACAGGCTTGAGCCACCGCGTTCGGCCTGCCTGCTCTTAGATAAATGTAGCTCACAAATAAAATGATGTCCCAGATGCTGTGCACACTATAACTTGTTGGGCAAACGTTTTTTATTATTTCTTGAGGGACAGAATCTGAGAAAATCCTGACTGGAAAGTTGTTGTCAGGGTGGTACTCCCAATGCAGGATAGTAACCTGGGTGCAGGATGGTACCCCGGTGGAGGACAGTACCCCCGTACCCCGTGTAGGACAATACCCCTGGTATAGGATGATACCCTGAGTGTAGGATGGTATACCTGGTGTAGGATGGTGCCCCTGGTGTAGAACAGTACCCCCTGTACCCCCGTGGAGGACAGTGCCCCCTGTGCCCCCCTGTGTAGGACAGTACCCCTGGTGTAGGACAGTACCCCCTGTACCCCCGTGGAGGACAGTGCCCCCTGTGCCCCCCTGTGTAGGACAGTAGTCCCAGTGCAGGATGGTATCCTTGGTGTAGGACAATAGCCCTGGTGTAGAACAGTACCCCTCATGCAGGACAGTACCCCCCATACAGGATGGATGGTACCCCCAGTGTAGAATGGTACCCCCTGTGCAGGACAGTACCCCCCGTGCAGGATGGTATCCCCAGTACAGGATGGTACCCCCATGCACGATGGTACCCCCTGTGCAAGACAGTAACCCCCATGCAGGATGGTAGCCCTCTGCAAGATGGTACCCCCCATGCATGGCAGTATCCCCAGTGAAGGACAGTACCCCCCATGCAGAATGGTACTCCCCATGCAGGACAGTACCACCCATGCAAGATGGTACCCCCCGTGCACGATGGTACCCCCATGTGTGCTCGTGGCACAGAGGTAGAACAGGGGCTGCTGGCAGGGACTGAGTGGAGAAAGTCAGAGACTGTGGAAGGTCATTGGCCTGGGGTGGCCTGGACATGGCCAAAGAGAAGCCAGCCACAGGTGAAACAGAAGGAACACGAAGACAAATTAGGGTATTTAATTATCTTAGTGTTATTTCAGAGCTAACATTCATTTAATACATTTTATTGAGAATGATTATGTGTCAGACACTGTTCTAGGGCCTCAGAACCAAATAAAAAAGGCTCCTGCCCTTGTGGAACCCACAGTTTAGTGGCCTCTCCCTCACCTTCCTGCAACTAAAGGCATATTTAAAATATGGTAGCAATTTAGATTCTCCAGATAGCATAGGAAATGCGGACCTTCCCCGTGGCCTATACCCATCCCTCAACAGAGACAGGCAATTGCCAGCACCTAGGCAGTTGTCTGACGACCCCAGTGGCCCACTCTGATCTAAAAGGCAGAGAAGCCCCGGCAAGGTTTGCTCTGACGACACAGGGACTGTGGGGCTGGGTGGGTGAGCGGCTCAGTCCCTGCTGGCAGTCTGCAAATCGCTCCCTTGCTTCTAATTATGTTTTCAGCCAGGAGTTCTGTTCACCACAGTTAGTGCTTTTTTTTGATTTTTTATTTTTTTTTGACGGAGTCTTGCTCTTGTCACCCAGGTTGGAGTGTAATGGCGTAATTTCAGCTCACTGCAACCTCTGCCTCCCAAGTTCAAGCGATTCTCCTGCCTCAGCCTCCCTAGAAGTTGGGATTACAGGCGTGCACCACCATGCCTGGCTAATTTTTGTAGTTTTAGTAGAGATGGGGTTTCACCATGTTGGCCAGGGTGGTCTTGAACTCCTGACCCCAGGTGATCCGCCCACCTCAGCCTCCCAAAGTGCTGGGATTACAGGCGTGAGCCACCGCACGCGGCCAGTTAGTGCTTTTTCTCGCGGGAATTCTGTTCTGCTGAAGTTTGAACACGAATTTCCTGGTAATACTGTGATGGTAAGGGGGGAACTGCATTATGACTGTTGGTCAAGTTATTAGCAATGGTTTAAAAATAAGCACAAGATGGAGGCTGACACTTAAACTATGTGGTCTGAGCACAGGTGTCACTGAAGTCACATGTGCACACTTCCCTCTTCCAGCTTTTCCCCCTCACTCACTCATAGTCCACCCATAAAGGCCACGGCTGCAATCCATAAACGCGGGGCTCTGCTGCAGAGCCAATGTGAAGGTGACTGGAATGTCTGGAGGCAGGAGAACCATGGGGTTCAGCAGCTGTTGCTCAGCTAAGGGAGGCTTCCTCCACCAATGGAAAAGCGCCTCTGCCAGTGGCCCTTCCAGAAGCAATTGCAGAGGTTTTCGCTTTGTGTGGCTACAGGTGAGACAGCGCTGCGGTCCTGCACAGGTAGCCAGGTAGCCAGGCAGCGGGATGCCCTGCAGGGGCCTGGCTGTAGGAGGCCTGGATCTGCCCAGCAGCTTCATCCAATGCTGACTGTGAAGCAGGCTAATGGTGTGCACCTTCAGGTGGTTAGTGAACCCCAGTCTGACATGGGCGAATGTTTAGACTATGTGGCCATTACGATATCGTAATCATGATGTCTCAGAGGCTAAAGAAATGGTATTTATGATTCTAACTCCATTCAGCGACGTTCTCATGTTGATTCAGTCTGTGCTAAGACCTGGGGTGCTGACAGGAGGATGAGAGAGATTCCAGCCTTTGGAGTCACAGTGATGGGAGGGGCTTGCATCCACGTGAGTGTGTAGCAGACACGGTTGGACTTCCCTGACATTCACTTTCCCCTTCCTACATTGTGGGACCATCCAGAGTTTCACCCTGAACCCAGGGACCAGCCAAAGACCCTCCTTCCCAGGTTCCCTGGAACAAGGTATGACCCTGGCCCTGAGTTCTCCCAGGGATAGGGAGGAAGGGTCATGTCCTCAGGGAGTGAGCATGTCCTCATCCTCTTTCCCTCCTCTCTTGGGGCTGGAAAATATTTCCTTAGTGTGATTAGGCCTTTTGCAAATTAGCTTACCATGAGAAATGCACAAGCGTATTTTTCCTGTGTCAATAGCAACGCAATATCCTTTCTTAGGATGATTTCCCACCAAAACAGGAGCTGTGCCTCATGGTAAGAATGGGAAGGTCAAGGGGTCTTCCTTCTAGGGACGCTCAGGTGGCTCTGCTGGCAGTGGCGTGGAATGGGCTGACACACCTGCACTCCATGCTAATGCCGTTGGTTACTGCTACAAGGCTCTTGGACGTGCCTCCAGGTTAATGGACACATTCTGGATAAGGAAAGAAATTGTTTTTCCTTTTTCTGTGTGTGGTGGATTTTTTTGGTGAGTCTTGGATCTGTGACTTGACCTCATCAACATCAGGCTGCCACATCTGGAGCTGGGAGCTGTTGCTGGGATCACAGGCTGGTTGGACTGTCTTAGTCGTGTTTCATTCAGGGAGGAGGATGGGGCCGCTCCACCTTCCCGGTGCCTTTCTCCCATGTGGGAATTAGACTGAGAGAGATTTTATAACAGAAGTTGCTGTTTGGCGCTGGTCCAGTTTGCAACTTGATAATCAGATGGAGATGAATGTAGTGAAAGTGAAGATGCAGGGAAGTGGGAGTGTGCATCTGTGTGGATCAGCAGTAACCCCGGTGGGGTGTGGGGTGGGGCGTTCATTTGATTCTCTATGTAAGCATTGCCGGCTTAGAGCTGGAAGGGAGCTTTCAGATCATCTGGTCAGATTTTACAGAACAGGAAAGTGAGATGCAGAGCCCGACAGCAACTGGACCATCATAGCCTCAAAGCTGGGCTGCAGCCTCCAACCACTTTCCTTCCCAGCCCAGCATGTTTCCCTCTGCAGATCATCTTGGGTTTCACATAAAATGTTTGCTCTTGTTGGTAGGCATATCTTTAAAATCCCTGTGAGTAGGTATATTTTATGCTCCTTCTCATATTTCCACTTGATGATTTTGTGCATAAGATCTAAAAATAAAATATGTATCCATCATTATAGATATAAATATAATGTTAAAAAATGATCACTCTTCCCCATCCCTTTTGTGAGCATGAAGTTAGGATCTACATGAAACTCAGGAAAGTTTACTCTTCTTGTTACTGTAGCAAAAAAAAAAAAAAAAAAAAAAAAAGCTCTTGTAGTTTGAAAAATATAAAATATTTATCTCATTTTCCTTCTTCCTGAACCCCTTCTTTCTTTATTCACATTCATATAAAAATGTAAAATTCCACTCTGAGATTGTATGATTGTATTAGTCTTCCCAAATACTTAATTGAGTTGAAAACACAGATTTATTTAAATATGTATATATCAGTATTGTTGCTTTTTAAGAATTAAAAATATATTTTAAACCTAAAAATATAAGGTGTTGATCCATTATATGGTGTGAACCACTGCACACAAGCACTTGATAGAAAAATGGCTCTTCTTATATTGAAAAATCTGATTTGGTTGTAAGTATTTTGTCATTTGAAATTGTAGTAGTTTCTTATCCATCAACATGTAGGTTGTAGAAGCTAGGGCTGTTCTAGGGACTACAAGATATATATATCTGAAAGCCCATATATATTTCATATATATATGAAATTTCATATATATATTATTTCACCCATATATGTTATTTCATATATATATTATTTCATATATATAATAAAACAGCCTTATCTGCTAGGGACCTATGTTCTAAGCAGATGACAACTGAATTTACAGAAAACATTTGTCTTCCCCATGAAACTACAGAGATATGAGCAACATCATTACTGAATATTCAGAAATACTATTGCAGGACATTAATTTCCTAATTCTGTTTTATAGAGTTGGGCCAGAAATATTAACCACCTGGGTTTACTATGAAAATGCAGAAGCATTCTTTTACTCAATTCTTAATCTATGGGACAATAATTCATGATAATTTCAAAAATTTGAGTGTTAATCATTTAAAAATGTCCTACTGTGCACATTCAAGAGCTGTGCACATTCATTAAAAATTGTGACCATTTCTGCAGTCCAGACTTTCTGGGGAGATGGTCACAGGTAGGTTACCCCACGCCGGTGCTCACCTGCTGAGAGGTCATTTGTTCAGCTCTTTGCCAAGGTACTGGAATGGAAAGGACTAATGAATATGTTCAACTCAGAAACATATACTATTCAGGAAATCAGTAGTAAACTTGGAGAATTAAATAGACCCATTCATAATTAAAGAGCTGAATTACTGTACTAATGAATTTCCTTCCTGGAAAGAGGAATCTGATGGTCTCATCCATCTGTTCCTTCTCCCCTCACTTTGTTACTTTTCTTTTCTTTCTTTCTTTTTTTAAAAAATATGTAGTGTGTTATGTTTTCTTAAATCGAGGTTACTCCAGCTCATTCTCCTTCATACTTTTTGATTGTTCTCACATTAAAAAAAAAAAAAAATCACCCATTGATTAGAGAAGAATTTTTACTGCACTTCCCTGAACTCCTTGTCAATTAGATTAGAAAACAGTAAGAGGAATAAAAAGAGATTCTCATCTTGCTTTCCATACATTACAGATAATCACCCAGCACCCATTACATGGCTGCATTCAGCTACAAATGACACTGGGCATTCACTCAGCACTAAGGTCTGAATTTCTCAGCGCTGGCTGATTGACTGATTGGCTGAGGTCAGTCTACCCAGCACTTTGAAGGGCTGCAGCTTAGGGCTGTTGGGCAGGGGGCTTGGCACTAACTACTTTGAAAGCAGGCAACCGAGTGCTTTTGATTAAATATGGAAAAGCCAGCAGGGAGCCTTGGCAGCATGACATTTGAAATGAGTCCTCCAAAATTTTTTCAACTCTCGAGTGCTTTAATGTCTTGAGCAGGTTGAAATTAATGCAAAGCCTAAAATGAAACGATGAACATGTGTTAGGATTCCGTGGAACCCCGAGGAGGGCACCAAGAGGGCTGGGTGAGGCCTCTCTCAGCGGTGAACCCTGAGTTTCGCCTGAATCGGAGAAAGCACATCTGAGTTCCAGGGCAGGTTATGGCTCTTAGCCCACTTAGATTTCTTCTGACCATGCCAGCCACAGGGCTCTTTTGCTCCCTCCAGCTGCTGCAGAACAGGCAACCTTCTTGGGCTTCCAGTGTCACCCGGTAGCACCAGGGGCTGTCCCCGCTTCCTGCCACGTGTCCAGCATCACAGGAAATCCGGCCTCCTGTGCCCTCGCCCGCTTCAACTTCCTTGTCTCAGGGCAGGGCCAGGACATGCATTTAGCACAAGTTATCTGTTTCGTTTTAAAATGTGAAATGACTTACATCCTTCATGACTGTGCTCTTCAGACCCAGAGAACAGGACAAACGTTCCCGCCCAGCCTTATGACTCTGTGAGCCTCTGTTTTCTTAACTGTAAAATGGAGCCAATATTGTCGCCCCTCCCTACCTTAGAGGTTGCTTGAGGAATGAGAGAACCTCTGCAAAGAACTGAGTTCAGATGTTATTCAGACATAAGATATTATTATCGAAATAATAATAATAATATTTTTAGTTTTTGGACTTCTAAGCCTCAGCCTCCTCACACAGTGTTTGCTGTGGAAGCTCAATGAACAATTAAATTTGTAGATTTTCGTGATTAGTATTTTTTGTTCCAGAAGACAAACACTATAATTTCAAGAATATTCTCTGTATTTTTTGAGGGCTTACAAAGAAAAACACCATGTAGAAATAGCCTGATTTTCTAAAATGCTCAAAGAATGATGTATTCTCATACACCTAATTTCTGGCTAAGTGGCTAAACAAATATTCCTTTTCTTTAAACTTTATTATTGAATATGGAAAGGCCTTATTTGCTTTTCTTATTGCAGCATGATATGTAATACGAATCTTTAGTGCATTTCATCTTCGATGAAGAATTGCTTTTGAAAATAGGAACCATTCTCAGGGTGGCCATAGGTTTAACTCACAGGTATTGGTTGGAAACTCAGTAACAACGGGTCTGAACTCTGATTTCTGTTACTTATCTTTCTTAAGATGGAGTTTTTAATAACTCACATCTCTTTTAATTTAGTTAGTAGTGAGTACATATTACAATGAAATGCCACACATATTAACCCTTTTGTGACTTCCTTCACCCTCCCCAATCTGAATAAGCAAAATGTTCACTTGAGTTGATAGGAGTGCAAGCTCAGTGTTGTGGGGGAATGTGTCCCTCAGGGCTGCAAGTGCTGCATACTCAGTCCAAAAATGAGTTCGATTAGATCATTGATTCACTAAATTAGAGAAAGGAGGAATTTTGTTTCGTTTTGCTTTGAATCAGCTACTGGTTCCAGTAAGGTGATTAAAGAGTCCAGTTTTGGAATAGTTGTAGGTATTATAATTTTGAGCTAGGCACTCTTAGATTTGAAGAATCTGAATTATAAATGAAATAATAGAATTTGGTGCAAGACGAAATTCGTAGAGTCTAGGAATTACAGCCCTGTGGGATTTAATGTCTTTTCACAGGCATAATTGATATCTCTATATTTGAACTATAGGCTTTCTAATCTAGATAGTGACTGGAAGCCATTTCTCAGCTCGTCCTTGTGGCCTACAATAGAAACAGGGAATTTCTCAGAGGCACAGCTGACCCAAGTGGCAAAGTCTTAAAGGGGATCCTGGTGCCACCCCCGGACTGCAGAGTAAGCTGCAGTGCGGAGGGGAGGGGAGAAAGCACCGTGTATTTACTGATGATAGGGCTCAAGCTGGTGTGGGGCTTGGCTCAGGGACGCTGCTCCAAAACTCCAAGAAAGAAAAAAGAAAAGGTTTCATTCAGTCCTCACAACAGGCTTGCGAGTAAAGTGACCTCGTTTGATATCGAGGACACTCATCCTCAGTGAAGTTGACAACCCTCGCCCGAGGGTTCAAAGGTCACGGTGGAAACCAATTCTTTCAGCCCCTTCTTCCCTGGTTTCCTTTCCTTCCCCAAATCCAGCTACAAAGAAATGATGAAAACGACAATTTACTCATCATAAAAGTAGAAGATAACATGGCTTAACCAAGTTATGGAGATTAGTCGGAGAAAGCCAGGAAGAGCAATTGTCCTTGTATTAATACTATGATCAACGCCTGCAGTGCTCATGTGGCCTGAAATCAATGTGCACAAACCCTTTCCCGTGGGAGCCCTGAGAGAAGCCTCTGGAGACTCGCGCTTGGCTGCCACATGGCACGTTGATTTGATTGTGACCCCGGGAAAAGCCCTTCATCTCCTTTGGAATTTGCTGACCCTTGTTTGTGGGTCTCACCTTGAGCCTTTGAAAGGGGATCTAAAGCCCCAGATAGCTTTTCTTTTGTGAGGGTCGGTTTCGGTGGGGAAACATCCGTAATTTGAAGAGTGGTATAAAATGAATAGAATACCATCTAGCATCTTCCAGTTATTCAGTAAATATCTGTTGAATAACAAAATGCATACTACTTGACCATTTTTTAAAAAATGTGGATAGTTGAATTGGGAGAATGCACAGCTGATTATCTAAGTGACCACTGGGTGTCACTGTTTACCCACTGACCGACCATCAGTTTTTTTTTTTTTTCCCCCCCTCACCTGGTCAGGACGAAAGCCTCGGGAAGCTGGTCCAGATGCAGAGATTTCAAGTTTGTTTCTTATAAGTAACCTGTTATCTCAGGGGGAAAAAGGGTGATTCCTGTGTTATTTACTTCAGGATATTTTCTGCATTCTGTAATTTAGATGGAGAGCTGATGTGGTTTCTGTTTCTTCATCTCCCTTTCGTCCTCCTAAAGAAGTTTTCTTTTGCCAACAGAAACAAGAGATTTTATTTTGCAATTTATCTTGAAAATAGGAACGCTGGTGTGAACATTAGTTGGTACAAGACGGCAGGGTTTCATGTGTAACTTTAATAGGAAACTATTGCAGGTGCTGAAAGTAAATTCTCACCTTGTCAGGCTCAGTGGATCATGATTATTGTTGCAGTGAGCTTCCTGGAAATAGAGGCCGTTCTCACTCTCTGGTGAAAGACGTAGATTGGGCTTCAAAGGCCACCTCCACTGTTCTGATCTTTGGCCTCTAAGGTGATGCTCAACATCTTTGATCCTCAGAGTTCTTTGCCCCCCAGAGTTCTTCTGACCCCACTCCCAGGGCTGCTGGGAAGTACCAAGTTCAAATTCAAAATGTCTTGTTTTCCTCCTCAGGGGTGTTCTGCTAACATCTGAGCTGATGGGCCTTGAAGGAATCTTGTTTCCTCTGCTCTTCCCTTTGTGATGTAATTTACCAATTTTTTATAACACAGTCTAATATGAGTTGGGCCAAACAGCTGGAATTCCTAAGTCTAGAAGTTTTCTCTGAAAGGCACATCATTGACTCACTTGTCCATGTCTGTGGATTTCACTGCTGCAACAAGAGGACCTAGAAAACAGCCATCTTAAGACCTGAAGAGGCCTCAGAATTTATCCAGTTTAGTTTTTTTTTGGATGCAGTTTGCTCTTTCTTCAACATTCCATAGAGGGCTATAAAACCTTACAAGTGGGAGGTCTTAACATTTCCCCATAAGACCAATAACGTGAGTACAACCTGCAGAAAACAGAAAGAATCCAGTTAGACAGTCCCTGGCCACTCCTTTCTCAGCCCTCCTTTCCTGCCCACACCTCCCCTGCAGGAGCTCTGCTAATTCTTCACTGTATCTTGGTATCCTCTCCTTTAAAGGGAGAAGAAAAAGACGAGCACTTATGTTTCCTGAATCAAATGCATTCCAGGCTGATGAAGAGTGATGGCTACCATTACTTGACTTCTTTCTCTGACCAGGACTTGTGTTCAGTTTTTTATTTTCACAATGTCATTTAATTCTCACTACAGTCCCATGAGATGCTCCAAGTTTTCCCTAATTTACACATGAGAAAACTGGAGCACCAATGGTGGTTAAATGGCCTACACAAACTCACCCAACTAACACCTGGTGATTTCTGATTCCCCTGCTTTTTAAAAATTGATACATGATATTTTACGTATTTATGGGGTATATGTGATATTTTGTTACATGCATAGAATTCGCAATGATCAAGTCAAGGTATTTGCGGTGTCCATCACCTCAAGTACTGACCATTTCTATGTCTTGGGAACATTTCAAGTCCTTTCTTCCAATTACTTTGAAATATACATTGTTGTTAACTATAGTCACCCACTCTGAATTGAACATTGGAACTTACACCTTTTGTCTAACTGTATGTTTACACCCATTGACTCGTCTCTGTTCACACTCCCACCCACACACCCTTCCCACCCACACACCCTTCCCACCCACACATCCTCCCACCCACACACCCTTTCCACCCACACATCCTCCCACCCACACACCCTTGCCAGCCTCTGGTATCCATCATTCTATTCTCAAATTCCATGAGATCAACTTTTTTTTTTTTTTTTTTTAATAGTTCCCACATTTGAGTGAGAACTCGGATATTTGTCTTTCTGTGCCTGGCTTATTTCACTTAACACAAGGACCTCCGGAGACTCATTTGCTTTTAACCACTCACCTACTTAGGGGGATGTTGGGTTCAGTGTTGTGGTCTGTAATAGAGAGGGTTTTTCAGTCAGTCACTGCCTTGAGCTCATAGTGGAGGCGTTTGGAGCCACATGGAACTAGACCTGACTATCAGCTGCAAGAACAGGAGGATTTCACTCAATTTCTCTTTTGCTCCTGAAAGCATTTCTCTAGATGCCTCATTTATCCGCATGTGGCTATTGCACATTGTATATGATATGGTTTGGCTGTGTCCCCACCCAAATCTCATCTTGAATTGTAATAATCCCCACATGTCAAGGAGGATGGTCAGGTGGAGGTAATTGAATCATGGGGGTGGTTTCCTCCATACTGTTCTTGTGTTTGTGAATAAATCTCATGAGACCTGATGGTTTTATAAATGGGAGTTCCCTACACACCGTCTCTCTTGCCTGTTGCCATGTAAGATGTGACTTTGTTCCGCCTTTGCCTTCCACCATGATTGTGAGGGTTTCCCAGCCATGTGGAACTGTGAGTCTATTAAACCTCCTTCCTTTAGAAATTATCCAGTCTCAGGTATGTCTTTATTAGCAGCGTGAGAACAGACAAATGCAGTATGCCTGTGTCAAAATCTCTCATATACCCCATAAATAAATGCACTTACTGTGTACCCACAAATACTAAAAATGAGATTTTTTTTTAAAAAAAGATTTCTTTAGCAGCTGTGGGTGGCTGGACACTGTGCTAGCGGAAGGCATCCTTATCTTCCCCCTTGCTTAGCTTCATGGAGACCATGAGCCCCCCAGTCCTCACCCCTCCCCTGCAAGTTGGAATTAGACTTATTAGAACTACCTGATGGAGCTCAGTTAAACTTACAAAAAACGAAAGACAAAACTAAAATAGCCTGCTCAGTTTATAACTCTCAGCCAAAATCTCCGATGAGTGGTGGGCGAGGTACATTTCTGTTAGGGAGGCTGAGGGTTTCCCATGTGAATCAGTGTATATATGTACAGAAGGCAGCCCCATGCAGGTGTTTTGAAGACTTAGTGTGTGTCAAGGAAGTGTGTGACGCCTGGGTTTAGAGGGTGGGAGGGGCCTGCTACCATTTGCAGCAGAAGCTACCCTGGGGAAGGCTTACCCTCTGCATATTGATTGCCTGAGGGTTTCCATGAATATTGATTTAGGAAAGGCCAATGGTGTTTATGCTGCTGAATATGCATCATCATGGCCATTGGAAACATGTCAGGCTATATTGAGGCAGGGCAGCTCTGGGATTTCATGGGCTTGGGGATAGCAGGGTTGAACTGGTTCAGTATCAACTTGAACTTTCTGCTTGAACTTAATTGCTTTTTGGAGGTAATCAGACATCCAGTTAACCTCGTCTTTCTAGGAATTTTGTTTTCTTGACTCTGCTGTCTTACAAAATGGTCAGGAGGAAGATATTTTCAGAAGGCTTAGGAGCTTGACACGCAGGCCGGATGCATTGTAATTGCATCTGGGGGACAGAACACATTTCTAAACTTATCTCCAAAGCCTTATCTACATTTTAAAAATATTGTGGTTAAGTCTAGGGTGGAGGGAAGCGGCATAAAATCACATATGAACACTCTTGGTAGGATAATGTGCGCGCAGGCGCATTTGACTCTTCCCTCTCCTGGAATGAGCAGCTGGAAGGTGAGTCTTTAAGACTCATGTCCTCGCTTTTCTACAGGATGGTGCAAAGGAGGCTGCATGACAATGTTCTAGCCCTGGGATAGAGAGAGCTGGAGTGTGGTTCTGCCGTGAAGTATCAGAGCATGGAGATGACCCAACTAGAAACATACGCCTCTTGGCTTCCGTTTCTTCACTCCCCAAATGGGCAGATTCTTATTCTAACTACTACCTACAGTTAGTAGGAGGATAAAATGTTATAATCAATGTGAAGTGCACACAACATTTGAAAGTATTTTGGAGTCACTGATGATACAATGGCATGTTTTGGAGAGAAAACCTTAGGACTTAACCTTGGATGCATCATTTATGACTTCTTCTAGTGCTAGGATATTGGCTGAGTTACTTATTCCTGTGCCTGGGTAAAATTAGTCTCACCTATAAAATAAGAATAATGACCCTATCCCATAGATACTGTATGCAGAATACTCTACAAAGCATCACTTGAAGCACGACGTGCATTCAAATAATGAGAGTTTCCATCTCTGCTTCTTCCTCCCCCTTAAAAAATTAATTTATTTTCCCTTTTATTGACTAGTCTTTTACAGAGATGATTAGAGTGCCTGGCAATGCATGGGAATGTGGGTCCTATTTATAGATTATTAATTCAGTGGTCTTTTGGAAAATCACTAATGCTGTTTTCCAAATCATTTGTCTTTTTTCAATGCTAAAATTGTGATCTGATCTTCCCAACATAATTTGTTACCTGTTTATGAATTTTGACATGACTAAAGGAAGTGTGGAATTTATGGCAGTGTTTGGGTAGCTAGCATGGCTTTTCTTGCTCAGTAGCTCTAATATAGTTTGATATTTGTTCTATTTTGGTTTGTGTATTATTTACTGCCTTTATACTTTCAAAAGGAACTACAGGCTATTTGCAAAAACACCAGTAGAGAATATAGTAAAACAACAACCACCAAAAAGAAATGAGAGTCTGGGCGCGGTGGCTCACGCCTATAATCCAGCACTTTGGGAGGCTAAGCTGGGTGGATCACCTGAGGTCAAGAGTTCAAGACAAGCCCGGCCAACATGGTGAAACCCCATTTCTACTAAAAACACAAAAATTAGCCAGGCGTGGTGGTAGGTACCTGTAATTCCAGCTACTCAAGCTACTCAAGAGACTGAGGCATGAGAATTGCTTGAACCCAGGAGGCGGAGGTTGCAGTGAGCACCGATATAGGGCCACTGAACTCCAGCCTGGGTGACAGAACAAGACTCCATCTCAAAAGAAAGAAAGAAAGAAAAGAGAGAGAGAGAGAGAGAGAGAGAGAGAGAGAGAGAGAGAGAGAGAGAGAGAAAGAGAGAAAGAAGCCAAGTAGAAGAGAGTTGGCAATACTTAACCAAGAACTGGAGATCATGGGGTACTGACCACTCTTGTACATTGTTTTGCTCTAAGCTTTCTAGCACATTAGGCAAAACTGGGTAAAAATAGATTTTTGTGTTTTTCATTGTCAGGTAAAAAACAGCTAAGTATACTTTTCATGAAAGCCACCTTTTCCTCAACATAAATTATGACATAATTATTTGCAGAGAGTGATGAAAATAACAGATCACAGCAGCTGTTTTGAAGATTCTGAATCCTGTGTTGTTCGGCCTCACATTAGCAGAGATCCTTCACATTGAGGGGTTTTGGGAGGGCTCATGAGAGGGGCTGTGCCAGCTGGTCCAGGAGTACCTTCTCTCCATTGAGAATGGGGTTCGGACGCCTTCCTGGGTGGGAAGGTGGTTAGTGCACCTGTGGACAGGCAGCCTGGTTTAGTTTGCGGATTGTTCTGTCCCAAGCATCTCCTGATCCCAGGCTTGCTTGCGTGTTGGCCTGAGGCATTTCATCTGGTAGAAGAGGAGGGAATTTGGACTTTGTTACTTAGCATCTAAAATGGAAGCCTACAGACATCACGTGCCATTTAATTTCATTACATTTGATCTAATTCAGTTCAACTCCATATTGTTCAATTTCAACCAGTTCAGCTGAGGGCTGCAAGCACCTCCTGTGCCCTGGGCAATACAGGGGATATGGTTGGGTCAGGCTCGGTGCTGCCCTCAAGGGTGTGGCTTGCTGGCTTGGGAGGCAGATGTGGGCCCCACTGCCTCCACAGAGAGCCAGGGGAAGTGCTGTGGGGGCAGCCAAGAGGAAGCAACAACTCTGTGGAAATGTTCTTTTATTTATCGCGATAAAGGTACCCGTCTGTGTAATGATCTCTTTTCTGTTATATATGATTCTGGAGTTTCCAATTATGCTGTAGTTTAGAAAATATTTTTCCTGAGGGTTAATGTTTACATTTACAAATATGTACAGCTTAACAGTTTAAATGGAAATTTTAATATATTCTATGATTTGTTGCTTCATTTGCATATTTTATCAATTCGCCATCATTCTGGGTTGTATATAGTGCAGTAATTAGAAATTGAATTAAAGAGGACTGTGCATTTTTAATTTTCACTTCAGAATGTAAAATGCTAGTTGTTTAACGTCTGCCTTATCAATGTCATGTTGTATAGATATGTGAGTAGAGGCCAGGACATTCCTGGAGACCTGAACCCCAGAGAGAGGATAAGCATGGATAGGACGGTGAGTCAACTTACACTGAAGGGAATGTGGCAGTTGTGAAGGTGATAGGCAGCTGTGACTTGCTGCTCACTGCTGTGTTTCCTTGGTGTTCTCATTAGCATCACTGTTTTCCTTGTCTTGGCCCAGACCCAGAATTGCAGGCTTAACAAGCCAAATAGCTAAGCAGTGAGAAGGCTTGGCTAAAAGCATGAATGCTGCATATAGGTAGTCAGTTTCATTTGCCCTGAATGTGCACTAAGGACCCAGTCTGTTCTGTCTACAGCAGATGATCCACTCAGACAAATGCCTAAGGGACTGCGTGTAAGAGCTAATCACACAGTGGCCCTCCCTTCCCACCTCCTTTGTGTCATTATAGTCCTTATGGCAGACAGGACTGGCTGCAGGTGGCATTCACACACACTGACAGTCCCTTATGATGGAGTCAGTTGGCTTTGCAGTGTGACATTGAGAGGGTGCTGGCATGTCCTGACCATAGAGCTCCACTGTGGACTATCTCAGGATGTCTCTTCCAATCTCCTATAGCTTTTTAACTGTCTTCCTGAAAGAACTCAGGTATTGCCTGACAAGGGGGTGCTCGTCAGCAGCAGCTGCCCTCACCAGCTGCATCTCCTGAGCCTGGAAGTGTGCCTGGCACTTGCAAGCTGCTCAGTGTATCAGTCAGGAGAGCCTGTGTATGCTACAGTAACAAGCAAGCCCCAGCTCTCAGGGGTGTATCTCTTATTCATTTGTATGTCTCTTTATGGTGGGCAGGAGCTCTGGGACATCCTCTGTCACCAGGCAAGAGGAAGAGGAAATGGTTTATGTGCATTCATTCTGAAAGGTATCTGTCTAGAAGAAACACAAGTTACTTCTGCTCATATTTCATTGGTCAAAGCAAGTCATGTGGCCACGTCTAACTTCAGAGAGGTAGGAAGTACAAGTCTACATTTCCCGAGGGGGCGAATTGGATGCATTAGTGAGCAGCATTTATCTCTCACACACTCCATGTATTTATCAAGCTGCACTAGAGGTGTGAAATGATGTTTGCCGATAATGATGCTGGTACCTCCCTGTTCTTCCTCTAAGGGAAGATATTGATATTTAGTTAGGTGAAGGTCTCTGGATGTAAAAGTAGAAGTTTCTAAAAATCTAGAAGTCTTAAAAACCTCAGAGATTGTCCAACCCCATTTAATATTAGCAACGAGACCAAGTGATTTGCCAAGTGCCTTTCATTCTGTTGATGCTAAACCTGGGGCTTGTGTCTTGGCCTGCCAACTCACCCACTAGAGTTCTTGCCACTTTCCTCTTGTACCTGTAAGAAGATGATGTAGGTCTTACTGCAAAGACCATTTCCAAACACTCTCTGGTTCCTGAGGCTCCCTGGAGTAGCCAAGCACTCATTACTATCCACTGTAGCATGGCAGTGCTTGGGGTCTGCCTATTCAGCCTCTAGATGATGAGGATTACAGATAATAATTTACCCAAAGTGCTTTGGATAGTGCCTGGAACAGTCAGTGTGTAATAACTGTTTTTTTTTTTTTTTTTTTTTTTTTGAGTTGGGGGCAGGGTCTCACTTTGTTACCGAGGCTGGAGTGAAGTGGTGTGATCATGGTCCACTGTAGCATCAAACTCCCCAGCTCAAGTAATCTTCCTGCTTCAGCCTCCTGAGTAGCTGGGACTGCAGGCACGCACCACTATGCCTAGCTAATTTTTGTATATTTTGTAGAGATGGTGTCTCCTTATGTTGCTTAGGCTGGTCTTAAACTCCTGGCCTCAAGCAGTCCTCCTGACTCAGGCCCACAAAGTGCTGGGATTACAAGTGTGAGCCACTGTGCCTGGCCTATAACTACTGATTTATTATTATTCCGTGTGATTGTTGTTGTCACTATAATTGAATTCTGTAGTGATGTCCCTTCTGGCCTGGCACAGGATGGCAGAGGGCTTACAGTTTTCTCCAGGCAGTGCTCCCAGCTCAGGGTTCAGCCACCAGACAAGTCATTGGTTATCTCTGGCCATGTTTGGATTTTGGCCTCCCATGTTCTCCAACAAGGGCACCCTTGAGAAGAGGGGAGAGGAAAAGAAGGAAGGGGAGGGGTGGGGAGAAGAGAAGGTGCAGTGAGCATGAGAAACAAGCACTGAGAGGCAGGATGGGTGATATGGTTTGGCTGTATCTCCACCCAAATGTCACTTAGAATTGTAATCCCCACCTGTCAAGGGTGGGACCAGGTGGAGGTGATTGGATCATGGGGGCAGTTTCCCCCATGCTTTTCTCATCCTAGTGATGAGTCTCGGAGATCTGATGGTTTTATGAGCGTCTGGCATTTCCTCACTTGCACTTCTCCTTCCTGCCGCCCTGGGAAGAAGATACTTTTCTTCCCCTTCGCCTTCTGCCATGATTGTAAGTTTCCTGAGGTCTCCCCAGCCATGTGGAAATGTGAGTCAATTAAACCTCTTTCCTTCATAAATTACCCAGTCTCAGGTGTGTCTTTATAGTAGCGTGAAATGAACTAATACAATAAGCATCTGGAGGGGATATTGGTGGAGGAGACAGGAGCTGAAGGAAGATACCACAGGTCTTGGGGCCAAAGACAAGGAGTGGCTCAGGAGCTCCAGGTCTGAGGGCAAGGCAGGGAGCAAGAAGGAGACAATACAGAGGTGCTGAGGCATTAGGGGTGTTGATTGAGGAGTGGCAGGCATCTCCTCGCAGAACATGCTCAGGCTGGGGGGTTTCAGTAAGTGTCCAAGCCCCCCGGCCCGGTCTTTCCCTTCCAGGCAGGTGCTGTCCTGCCTCCTGCCATCTGGACTGGCCTTGTCCAGAGCGTTGCCTCTCCCTCTGGCTCTGATCTCCCTGCAAAGGGGCTCCCACTAAAGAGAAATGACGCAATTTACAGAGGGAATGCTGGCCTCTAGCCAGCCATGGAGGGCTATGCAGGGAATAACGAGATGCTCTGATAATAAGAACAGCCAAGGTTTATGGAGCGCCAGGTCCAGGAGTCGGCTCAGTGTGTTTTTGCTTCTTTATGTCTTAATTATTTGGGTTTGTAATCATCATCATCGTGATAATGGAGATGTCAATAACAGCAATAACAGCTATCAACGAGTGAGCTCTTATTACTGTGTATTTTATGTCTATTATTTGTTTCCATAGCAATGGTTTCCGGTAAGGGGATTTTCAAAAGGGGACAGTGAGGCTCAGGAATGTAAACCAGTTGCCTGAGCTCCCATGTCTGGTAAATAGCAACACAGACCATGGCTCAAAATGTATCTCTCTGACTTCAAAGCCCTATGCCAAGGCTTTAAAGATAACTCAGGATTATGCTCTTTGCAAACAAAGGAAATTGGAACTCAGGGAGGTCCAATTTCAGTTTCTAGAACATCCACACCTCTTTGGAATGAAGGTGCACTTGGATTAGGGTCCTCTGAGCCCTGGTTAGCACTTTTCCTCCTCATGTGCCCTGCTGCCCCCACAGATGCAGGACAGTCCTTTCTATGGGGTAGGGGCCTAGGTGAGAACACTGCTGCTTCCTGGTCCTTTCTGTCTGTAGCCAAGCTAAGTTTCATTAATGCAAGGGCACCCAGATGGTGGGAAATTCTCAAAAGAGCAGCTTTTGGAGTCCCTGCAGAAGGGGAAGGAAGATGCATGTCCTCTTATTTCTGGCCGTGCAACGGGCTTGGCCTTGGTAATAGAAACTGTGGTCTGGTGTGTTTCTTGCTGCCTTTGCTTGTTTAGAAACCGCCACTTGCAGACACTGCCCACCCTCACAGGGTATGGGTCAATGGTCAGCTTTGTGGTTGGCGAGTGTCTACCTTGTGCCTGGCTGATGCCCACACCCTGAGAGATAGGACTATTATTCTCTCTTGTAGAAAAAGATGAATTTAGGATATTTGAGTAACTTCTCCAAGGCTTCACTGCTAATTCAGTTGCTCAGTCAAGATTTGAACCAGGTGTGTGTGACTCCAGACTGGAAATACTTGGTTTATGAGGACTGCTACTTTACTACGCAGGTACTTCCAGAAGAAAGGGAAAGACAAAGGTATTTAAGCATTGTTTTTTAAAAAGGTAGTATTTCTATTTTCCTCCTCCTCCCCGCCTTCAGTTTATTCCTACAAAAGGTTGATGGAAGGAAAATTGACATAAATCATAAAATCCCAAATGAGATTTGGGAACTTTGTGGTTTTGACTTGCCTATACTGATCTTTCCAGGAATGCAGATCATCAAAGTTTGGCTTTTTCTTTCTGTTTATTGACTTGTCTATCCAAGTGCTTATCTATCTGTGTTCCGTAATGTGGAAAGCGGCCACAGCGCCTAAGACTGGCCTTGAAACCTCTGGCCATGTCATACGTGTATTGGTTTTGGATTGTTCTTAAATGGATCATCTGGTACCATGGAGGACTTTACCTTTCTCTGACATTCTCAATTGCTCCGAGTTAAAAAATAAAAAGTTGTATGAAGGAATGTTCAGTGTCCAAGAAAGACATTGGATGAAGTGGGAGTGAAGGGTGAAGAGCAGCATTTTAAAGAGAAAAACTCACACAATTTAGGACAGGCGAACACGGTGGAAGCAGCCTGGTGTTCCCACGCCCACCCTGCTCCCTATTACAGAACACCAGGCTAGAGCCACATCTTGTAGTGTCAGTTTCAGACTTCTATCACGTTTTCAAGTGGGGCCAACTTATTGACATTTTGTCCCCACAGCTCTGGCCAAAGCACTCCTGAGCCGAGGCTCGGCACTGCCAGGCAGCCCTCACTGTCAGACCAGCGGAGGCCACGTGGGCTGTGAACGCAGCCTTGGTATAGATGCAGCGGGGCCACGGGCCTCTTCCTCTGGTTTAAATGTTTATCCAAGAAAGAAAAACGTAGCCTGAGATTTCACTCTGTGTGGCTGCCAGACACTTGTTTCTTTTCCAACTGGCTTCCCCATTGAGGGACTTTTCCCTGAAGGTCCTGGCGGTTTGGGCTTAGATTACAGGGAGCATGGCTGTCTTTTTTAAGCAGGCCATGAGGGGAAGGGGGAAGACAGGGGAGGACACTGGGATGGTGTGTGTGTGAATGCGTGTGCTGTGTGGATGTGTGTGCTGTGTGGATGTGTGTTGTGTGTTATGTGTGTATGTGGTGTGTGAATGCATGTATGTTTGTGTTGTGTGAATGTGTGTTTTGTGTGTGTGTTTTGTGTGTATGTTGTATGTGTGTGAATATGTGAGTTGTGTGTAGTGTGTGAATGTGTGTGTGTGCATGTGTGTGAATGTTGTGTGTGATGTGTGCATGTGTGAATGTGGTGTGTGCATGTGTGGTGTGTATATGTGGTATGTGAATGTGGGTGTTGTGTATGTGTGTGTTGTGTGTGGTGTATATGTGTTGTATGCATGTGTGACACTGTTTTGTATGTGTGTGAATGTGTGTGTTGTGTATGTGGTGTGAAAATGTGTATGTGAATGTGAGTGCATGTGCGCATGTGTGTATTGTGTGTGTGGTTGTAAATGTGTGTATGTGGTGTGTGTATGTGCGTGTTGTGTGTGCATGTGTGTATGGCTTTGTGCATGGTGTGTGTGGTGTGTGCATGTGTGTGTGTGAATGTGTGTGTGACTGTGTTGTGTGTGTGCTGTACATGTGTGTTGTGTGTGCATGTGTGACTGTGCATGTTGTGTGTGGTGTTTGCATGTGTGTGCTACATGTGTGTGTTATGTGTGCATGTGTGACTGTGCATGTTGTGTGTGATGTTTGCATGTGTGTGGTACATGTAAGTGTGTGTGTTGTGTGTGCATGTGTGACTGTGCGTGTTGTGTGTGGTGTTTGCATGTGTGTGGTACATGTAAGTGTGTGTTGTGTGTGTGACTGTGTCTCTGCCACACAGAGTGAAATCTCAGGCTACGTTTTTCTTTTCTGGATAAACATTTAAACCAGGGGAAGAGGCAGGTGGCCCTGCTGCATCTATACTGGGGCTGCGTCCACAGCCTGCGCGACCTCCGCTGGTCTGACAGTGAGGGCTGCCGGGCAGTGCTGAGCCTCGGCTCAGGAGTGCTTTGGCCAGAGCTGTGTGGACAAAATGTCAATAAGTTGACATTGTGTATGTGTGTGTTGTGTGCGTGTTGTGTGTGATGTGCATGTGTGTGGTGTGTATGTGTGTGTTGTGTATGTGACTGTGAGTGTGTGTGTTGTGTGTGGTGTGTGCGTGTGTGTGCCTGTGTGCTTGGAACCTTAATCCTAAGTCCAAATGCTGATGGCACCTCTGGGAGGTGATTAGGGTTAGATGAGGTCATCAGGGCGGGTCGCAGTGGGGCTGGCAGCTTTGTGGGAAGAGGAAGAGAGACCTCAGGGCAACACCCCACCCTTTGCCATGTGATGCCCTCGGCCAAGTCATGGTGCTGAGGGGAGGCCCTCATCTGATGCGCCCCCAACCATGGAATTCCAGCCTCCAGAACTGTCAGATGTAATTTTTTTCTTTATAAATTGTCCAATCTCAGGTATTCAGTTATTACAACAGAAAGCTGACTCTGATGGGGGCTCTGCGGCAATGCAGAGCTGGTCCCAGAGGCAAGATGGACAGAGCTTGTGCAGCTCTGGGCGTCCCTGTGGGCACCTCTGGGCCAAGCCCAGCTGCACCTTCACCCTCCTGATTTCCCACAGTGGGCAGGAGGGTGGTGGAGCCCACAGTCTGGGGCAGGAGAGTCTCTCAGATTCCTGGGGAGGAGCACGGAGCCCAAACGAGGACAGACAGAAGCTGCTTATCTCCAGCTTGGGTAAGAACAAAAGAGCTGGCCATTGTCACTTGCATTTTTGCAGAGACTCAGGCAGGCTGGGCGTGGGAGCTTCCCAGTGGAAGGGAAGGCACTGGGTGAGCCCCAGTGGGGGCTGCTGGCTTGGAAGCTGGGGCAGCAACTAGAACCGGGGCATCCCGTGTGAGTTTAAGGGGAGCACGTTTGTCTTTCTCAGTTTGTCCTCAGTGGGACGTCAGGGCAGGAGTCGGGGCAGCTGTGAGTTATTAACCAAGTCTTGGGCATCTGGGACTGACTCTTATGGGTTGCTTGATTCCTAGATTGGGGCGAGAGGTAGCGGCCTGGCTTCCCACAGGTGTGACTTACCGAGGGCAGGCCAGCGTCCAGCCTGGCTGCTGCAGGTGACGTGTTGGCTTTCTGGGCTGGCTGCTGCAGGTCGTGGGCCACAGTTCCATTTGTACAGATGGTCACACCATTGTCTCTTTGTATATCCAGCGTCTCAGACCACATTCTGGCTCCAGCCCTTCCTAATGTGGGACCTTGGACACGTCCCCTGACTGTCCTGTGCCCGTCTTCTCAGCAGTGAAGGGAGCAGTGACCATGCACACCACTGAGGACAGCCGTGGGGATGAAACATGGCAGGCCAAGGTACACCTCGGTGTACCAAAGTACCAAAGTGCTTAGGTGTACCAAAGTAATTCAGAAAAGGCCAGCTGTCCCTCCACGGGCCTTCACTCCATGCTACCTTGGCTGGAAGGTGGCCAACGTTTGATTTGAGGCTAGGGCTTCTTCTCCAAACACATGGAATTAATCTTTGAATCACACATTTGGCAGCTCCAAGCATCCCCTTTAAGATGGTCTGCTGCCAGTCTCCTCTGCTGTCTGCTGCCTGGACTCTGGGATGCTTTGTGAGGCAGTTGTGGGGTGGAGCAAATAATAAAGGTTTTGGAATCTGAAGATTGGAATTAGAATCTTAGGTCAGTAATTTGCTGCCTTGGTAACCTCCATCAAATTGCACCCCGCTGAGGATGAGTCTCGTCATCTTTATGAAGGGGATGTGGTATTGGCACCCCTGGCTTGGGTGACGTGTGAGGCAGCTACACGGTGCTGGGTGTGGTGTCCATCTCTCCCTCTATCATGATCTGTTCTCTCTCTTTTTTTTTCTTATTTTCTTTCCCTTTTCTGTGAAAGTTACCCCGTCCCATTTAGCTTTGTGAATGACTTGTGCTTCCCAGCATTCTTTACTTACAAAACAGTTGGGATTGCTTTTCTTGAGAAGCTGTTTTGTAAAGAAGTTTGCTAGATATCTGTCTACATGGACACAGATGGATTGATATCGTATCTTGTTTCTTCTTTTGGAAAGGAGGCAAAGAGCCTCCTGTCATCTTGCAGGTAGGTGGGCAGCCCGAGATCTAAACTTCCCGTGGGAAATCTCCACGTGGAAAAGCCCCACTCAGAATCCCAGGCGGCAAGGGTAGGTTAGGACTTACCATGGCGTTCCAAGCTCCATGGCCATGGGTGGGTTGCTCTTGGTCACCAGGGGGCAGGAGCATTGATGGTAAGAGCTGCTCTTCTTAAACCTATCGACAGAAATTATAATCAAGGATGCACTACTGGCTGTTTTGGATCTACTTTTGCAAAGTTGGAGTCCAAGAGAGTCCCCGAGAGCCACCAGGATGACATATGGTCTCTGTAAACTTCCCATGATGAGGCACTTCATGAACCATCACAGTGAGGAAGGCCCAAGTCACAGCACCCCAGCATGAACCCAGCAAACACCACACCGCTCCATTCACCAGTGAGGAAGGCCCGAGTCACAGCACCCCAGCATGAACCCAGCAAACACCACACTGCTCCATTCACCAGTGAGGAAGGCCCGAGTCACAGCACCCCAGCATGAACCCAGCAAACACCACACTGCTCCATTCACCAGTGAGGAAGGCCCGAGTCACAGCACCCCAGCATGAACCCAGCAAACACCACACTGCTCCATTCACCAGTGAGGAAGGCCCGAGTCACAGCACCCCAGCATGAACCCAGCAAACTCCACACTGCTCCATTCACCAGTGAGGAAGGCCCGAGTCACAGCACCCCAGCATGAACCCAGCAAACACCACACCGCTCCATTCACCAGTGAGGAAGGCCCAAGTCACAGCACCCCAGCATGAACCCAGCAAACTCCACACCGTTTCATTCACCACACAGAACCAGAAGTTGACTGCCGACGGCCATCTGAGAGGCTGCCACAGTCTGTCCAACACTTTTCAATCAGGAAACACACTCTGAGCTGCCTTCTGTGGCTGGGTAGGTGCGGAGTTCCAGAGATTAAAAGACAAGTATGTGTTAACGTTCTGGAGGTTGTAGCATGCTCACAGTTAAATGGATTTCATTTCAGAATATTACTTATCCCAGATTGCACATGGCATGTGTGTATTACATAGACAGAAAGACAGATTAACATTTGTGGAAACAAAACATTGTCTGCATTATCAGGTTGTCGTAAATTCTTAAAATTTTGCGTGGCCTCAGCATCTGTTTTGAATACAAGTTTAACTTTCGCAGACCAGAAGTAAGGCTCGGTCATTCTCGACACAGTTTCGAGTTGTACACCACACCAAAGCTGGTGGCCCCAGATTCAGAATTCAGAGGCATTTCCCACCCAGCCAACGGCGCTTCTGCTTTCCTGCCCAGGCTTCCTGTTTAGAGAAAGTCTCACTCTGTCACCCAGGCTGGAGTGCAGGCATGAGATCTTGGCTCACTGTACCCTCTGTTTCCCAGGCTCAAGTGATCCTTTCACCTCAGACTCCCCAGTAGCTGGGACTACAGATACGCACCACCACACCCAGGTTTTTTTAAAAATTGTATTTATTTTGTAGAGATGGGGTTTTGCCATGTTGCCCAGGCTGGTCTCAAACTTCTGGACTCAAGTGATCTGACCTCCTCAGGCTTCCAAAGTGCTGGGATTACAGGTGTGAGCCACTGCACCCAGCGCAGTCTTCCTTTAAATGGACCATTCATACCTTTGCCAAAGAACTTAAAGTATGTAAACTATTCCCACACCCTATTCCCTTACACACACACCCACACACAGCCACACCCACCCACATATATATATATATGTAAAGATACTGTTAGTTCCCACTCACTCTCTCTGCCTGACTCTCATCCCATTGCACGTGTCCCGGAGGTGGAGGACTGCCCTCCAATTTCTTATGCCCTCCCGCCTGCATCTGTAAGTAATAAATCTTTGAGCTAGTTTCCTGTTGTGTGGATTGATTTCATGTTTTCCAACTGAAGAACCAGGGACTGCCTCAGGCTGGGTTTTGCCTGGGATGCCAGGGAGGCAGTTAGTGGGGACAGAAGGTTGGACTTCTAGCACCACAGCAATGGGCAGACAGGCATAAACTGAGCACAGGTCAGACAAGAGCCACAGGGGTGTCTGCCAGTATAAACACGTTTCCCGTGTGAGGGACTCCCTGGTTGTGAGTTGAACAATGAGGCATGAGGCCATCCACAGGTAAAAGAGGCATTCTACGAAAGGTGCTCTGTAAATGCTGACACCCAGCTCCCCCTTCATCTCCCATTAGGGCAGGGTTGCCAGCCACTCTGGAATGAGAACCTCAATTTAGCTGGGGCTCTGAAAACACAGGTACACTCTGGTGACTTGCCAGCAGACAGTGTTTACATAGCAAGTGCCATATTCATGGGACTGAAATCACAGCTGGAATTCAGGGAGTGACTCCCTGTCCATGTGTGGCGCTGAAATCACAGCTGTAGTTCAGGGAGTAATTTCCTGTCCATGAGTGGCACTGAAATCACAGCTGGAGTTCGTGGAGTGACTCCCTGTTCATGGGTGGCGCTGAAATCACAGCTGGAATTCATGGAGTGACTTCCTGTCCATGGGTGGCGCTGAAATCACGGCTGGAGTTCATGGAGTGACTCCCTGTCCATGGGTGGCCTGGGCAGTGAATCTTCGGCTGTGCCCCATGCCCTATGTATTGTTATTACATTCATCCTTGGAAGCCACTTCAAAAACATTTCTAAACAAGGCAGATAATTGGTTGCAAGCCATCTGTTGTATGTAAACCAGTAAATGAGAGATGTGTACATCTTCTTCAGTTTATTATTTTGAAAATTTTAAAACCACCTTTCCAGTAAAAATATTCCAAAGACTTAAAGGAACAGTGATAGTCATGCTACTGCAGAAGAACAGCAGATATTAGACTGAAGTGTGGCCTGTGACCTCTGAGAGTCTGCAGTTGGAAACAACTTTCCTGGAAAGTTATGTCCAGTGTAGACTGGATATATTCAGTCTTCTTTTGGAAGAAAAACAAAATTTCCAAAAAAAGAAATGTTTTTAAAAATAAAAAGTAACCAGTGTCATACCTTTTTGTAAATTTTTTTTTTTACATTTACATTTTATCTGGATATTTCTTTCTTTAATCCCTTGAGCTCCCATGAATATTTCTCAAGCCACACAGTCACTCTTTCTGAGTTAAAAACCAAAGAAATCAAATGTACTGCAATTCCGAGATGAAATGATTTTTGTTTCCCTCAAAATAAAACTAATGGAAAGTAGCAGGTACTCCCTAGCAAAAACATGGTTGTTACTTAACGTAGTCTCAACAAATAGACTTCCATTGGAGCTGGTTTGAGCCCCACACAATCCGAAAGCTCTTTATGTCAGTCCATCATGACGAATAAGCAGCCCAGTAGATCTTAGAACCACCGGAAAGAAACAAATAGAAATAAGAAAAAAAAAATCAAAATATTACGGAATAGTTTGCATTTCTTTTCTATCTCCAATTTAGCAGCATGTTCTCATTCTGTAGAAATATCACCTTTGAAGTTTCCATGTTGTCAAACTATTTAAAACTCCACTGCTGGGAAATCAGAATGATCCATAGGGCATAGGGTGCAGTTTTTAACTCAAGCCCTATGAAATGAGCTAATGTATAGACACCTGAACCATGCTGGGAATATCTGTAGGCCTTGTCAGGTATGCAAAAGAAAATGACACTTCTATTTTTGTCTGGATAAGTCAAATAGCAACCAGACGACCACAGCATGAGAGTGAGGAAAGTGCTCAAAATATTATGTCATTCTTCAGCATATAATAAATCCCTCCTGCAAATTAAACTTAGAGTTATCAACTGGACTCATAGCTCTCAGTGGTGATTTCATCTTAGAATTTGGTAGCCAGTGGTACCTTGTGCTTGGCTCTGGATGCTGGGATGCTTAGTCATTAGTCTGTAGCATCTGGCTAGCAAATTCAGACTTTCTGGGCTTACATTTTGTGAAGTGATTTGACTTGCTTTACTTTCTTCCATTTTTTTCTAATTGCGTTCATTTTTAATTCACTTTTTAAATACATTTCATCTCAGTCTGTTACATTTACCCTTGGAAGTCACTTCAATGACATTTTAAAATAAGGCAAAGAGAAAATGTTAGTACTTATTCTCATTACTAGTTGTGTTTGCTTCTACATATGAGAAGGCGAATAGCCTGGAGGTAACCAATGATGTAGATAGCACAAGGTTTCCTGTTTAAAGGCTTCTCCTCTGTGCAGCTCTTCCTCTTTCCTCCAAGTCCAGGTCACAGATAGTAAAGTATGAGACAATGCTTTCAAAATGTGTCAAGCAGCTTATGCTAAGTAAGATGCAATGCCATTTCTCTGGGGACCAAAGAGTTCTTTTCCACTTTGCCCAAAGACAAAAAAAGTAGCTATCTTATTCAGATACTTTGTTTTCATCCCCTTTGTGGTATCTTCTGTGGGAGGCAGGAGGCAGGTAATGTTTGGACATCCTCTCTGTGCTGGGCACCACCAGGCTGAAGTTTTTGTATACATGGTCTTACTGAATCCTCCCAACTTTGCAAGGTTGTTTCACTGGTCCTGTTTCACAGATGAGAGAACAGAGACCCAAGTTGTTAAATATATTGTAGAAATTTCATTTAGCTTTCGTGTGCACAGTCTGCACTCTGTGATGCTGTCTGAAGAAATCGCATTTGCTGTGGTCAATGTTTGTGTTTCCTCAAATGCCTACATTGAAACCTGAAAATCCATATGTTGAAATTTAATAGTGTTAGAGGTGGGTTTTTGGGAGGCAATGGGTCATGAGGGTGGGGCCCTCATGAATGGGATTAGTGCCCTTTTAAAAGAGGCTCCAGAGAGCTGTGTTGGCCCTTCCACCCTATGAGGACACAGCAAGAAGGCACTACCTGTGAAGCTGAAAGTGAGCCCTCATCAGACACTGACTCTCCTAGTGCCTGGAGCTTGAACTTCCCAGCCTCAGAGCTGTGACAAAGACGTTTCTGTTGTTTATGAGCCACCTAGTTTGTGATGGTTATAGCAGCCCTGATGGACTAAGACAGCACTGTTTTACTAGTGACTGACAATGGCTGACTCACAGGACACAGGACCTGGCCCATATCTTTCTAGTACTGTAGGGCAGGGGATAGAGGATTTGAACTGAATCTAGGATCTAGAAAGATACTCATACTCAGCGCTGGAGGCAGCCAAAGCTTCCTCTGGGAAATTGAGCCCCAGGGAGGGCCAGTCTGGAGTATCCACTAGGCAGGTAGAGTGCTGCTGGGCTGCGGCTTCTGCTACTACTGCTACTACTGCTGGCAGCAATCATTCCTATTTAAATAGAGCTTTACTTTCGTTAACATTATTTGGTTGATTGGGAGCTATTTAGTACAGGTTTTCATTCTAGTACAGGGTTTTCTTCTCTTTTCCTCCCTTTCTTCCTCCCTCGTCCTTTCCTTCCCTTCATAAACAGTTTCTGGGTCAGCCTCATTTCAGACATCGTTTTAGATGGAAAGGACAGGACAAGGGACTGAAGTCTTGGACAGAGCAGAAGAGAAGCTCGGTGTGGACATTACTTGCAAATGCGAGTTGTTAGGGTCTATTCAAGCTTGGAAACCATATAGATGGGTGCAACAAGAAAGGTGTTTCAGCTGATTTACATGACAAAGAGCAGATATAGGCTGCATCTTCCCAGCGCTTCCCTCCAGCTCTGTTGTGGCCACCTCACTAGTGTTTTCTTGGGAGCAGATGTGAGGTCTGGACCCGGGGAGACCTTTGGCTCTGACTGTAGGAGGCACTCTGGTTTCTGCCCCTGCCACAGTAAGCAGCCATAGCTGCTGCTGGAGGACCCGAGACTGGAACGATGACCACCAGCTCTGCACGCAATGCTCCGTGTAATGGCCACTCACTGCAAACGTTAGACGGTTACCCTCTGACTCCACATTTTAAATCCTGGCAGGAAACTCCTGCTTTATATTTGCTGTTATGTTTAATGATTTGTAAAATCAACAGCTATACAAATCACTACTCTGCCAGACTTGGGTTGTGATTCCTTTTTTCTGTGTCCACTGCCTGGCCTCGTTACCTTCCCTGAACAAAAGATTTGTTTCTCTAGCTGTGTTATTTCCGAAGTCAGATGAAGCGCTGCCCGGGAAAGCACTGGCCGGCATCTCTGGTGACCTCTTCAGTGCTTTCCATGTATGCGTCTTTTGAGAACTTACCTCTTATGTACATGTTAGGAAGTCACTGCATTTTGATGACAGCTGTGTGGAGGAGCCAGGGTAGGCTGTAATCTTCCCGCTTTTACAGATTAGCAAACTGAAGCTCAGAAAAAATTAAGTGGTGTGGCTGGACAATGGCAGATCCAGGACATGAGGCCGAGTCCCAAATCTCAGTCCAAAGTGGGGACATTGTAGAAGGAGCATGGACTAAAGGGGTCTGGAGCTCAGAGCTGTGTAGACCTATTTGCCTCCTGCACAGATCTGGGCTCGCATCCTAACTCTGTCATCTAAATAATGGCTATTTGTGCAGGCCCATTAGCGCCACTCTGAGCTTCAGTTTGTCATCTGTGAAGCGGGACTGACAACACGCACGCATAGTGTGTGGACTCTGTGGTCAAGTGAGCATCAAAGACAGAACACAGAAGAGTGGCAGGTGCAAGGCAGTTTGGCAAATGCTAGTGCTGTGTCTTGCCTTCAGATTCTTAATTCTGATACCCCAACTATCCAAAAGTTTAGTGAAACAAGCCACAGTTAGTGCTAGACAGCTGAACCCATTCTTAAATTTATTCATGGGGATACAGATTTTTAGAGAGAGAGTGATGGTTTGGAATTTAATCTGGAAGTTGTCCAATTTCTGGATGAACTCAGAGATATTCAGGACCCAAAGTGGGTTTGGCTATGCCAACACAAGCAACAGCACCTCCAGCCCGTGGTGGTTCCCAAAGTTACTCCCATTTCGGATAATGCCGCATTCCAGCTGGGGCTCCGGGCAGGCAGAACTCATGGTATGGACTTTTGCCCTCTACTTGGTCCCACTCATACTCTGTCAGTTGCACCTGTGTCCCCATGTACAGCTCTTGCAGGCTGGTGGGTGGTGCAGGAGTGCGCTTGTATCAGTGGACTTGCTTCGTGAAGGGCCCTGAGGAACCTCCCAGCTCTCAATTCTCTGCCTCATCCCATGATCTTCAGTGTCTTCCAGTGCAGCAAATTCCGCCCACCACAGCTGTTTTGACAGTTGGATAAGGGTTAGGAAAGAGGAAGAAAACGAAAGAAATGAAAGAGAACAAGAGAGGTAGGGAGTTAAGTGAAGGCATTCTGGAACGAAAATAGTCACAAGACCCATATATGTCTGTGTGTGACTGTAAAGCAAATTGAAAAATAAAGATCCCAGGCACAATTTTTAAAGAAAGACAATTGCTTTGAAGAACCATATTTATTTGGAATTGTCAGTCCTTGTAGATACGTGAGGAAAATCTGTCAAGACTTTATACCTGGTATTCACAGTGGCTGATAAAAAGCAAGCTCGTGCTCCAGGATGGATGCAGCTGCTAGAATGGGTGCTCTTGTGTCTAACCCGGGGAGACTTCCGATTTGGAGGCTTGAGGGTCAAACTCAGTATGATGTGCTTTTGAACTCAGACACCATTTAAGTGCAAAGCTCAGAGGTTCTATGCCGTTGTGAAATAATAGCATAATGATCCAAATAACAAAAAATTAAGTGCATGCCTTGGTTTGTGTATATTATTAGGATACAAAGTGAGCTAGGGCTGCTGACATGGCAATTTTAATAAAACAAAAATGTATTTTTCCTCTGCATCTGGGAATATCAACAATCTATGTTCTACAGGAAACTTGATCTGAGATTAGCTTATTGGAACAGGTGCCCTCTGCAGTTCTAGGCCATGCTGTCAATGACCATAGATGATGATAGAGTGGAATGTCTGGGTACAGGCAGGTGTGGGTCCTGTTTCTTCAAAATCACTTCTTTAGTTTGGAACTAAGGAATTTATGTAATTGACAGTTTAAAAAAAATTTAAAGTGGGCACATGTGGATTTAATCATGATAAAATAAAGGTGTGATTTCATTTAATCTGTTCCTTTCAAAAAACACTTGGGGTACTCCTGAATGTGTCAGGTATGGTGTTAGGTGCTGGGGGTATAAAAAGAGGTCACAGACATGGCAGTGGGGAGGGCTACCTATGAAACACTTAGAAATATTTAATTAAATATTGAATTTTTAGTGAGTAGCTGAGATCTCGGGAAATGAAATGAAAATATCCAAGGCCAAAACAGAAGAGGAACTTGAGCCCCGGAATGACAGCACCGGCTTGTGCCCAGGCATCCTGAGCTGGGGGTCAGAGGGTGCAGTGATTGCCGCCTGCTCCTTTGGGCCCTGGGCTGCAATGCTAATTCAGGGAAAATAAGTGACATCCTGGGCTGATGCACAGTGGGGAAATGGATTTCTTATCTCTGAATGAAGCCTCGTGAAAAGATAAACTAAAAATAAACCCACCTTCCTTCATTAGGAGATAAAAATAAAGATGATTTACTATCATATATAGTGTGTAAACCTTGATGGAATCTGGTTAAGAAAAAGAAAACAAAGACCAACGTACAGAAGAACCTCAGACCCTTTGTGGGTCCTTGGGGAAATCGAATATAGACTGGATAGTAGATCAAACTAATAATTTTTTGTTAATGTTCTCAAATGTAATAATATTGTCAGAATATTCTATTTTTAGAATTTGCATGCAGAAGTATTCAGGGTTAAAATATTATTCTTTAACTTTCTAGTGGTTCAGCAAGTATGTATACATACAGTCGAACATGTAGATGGGACCATTATGACAAAATGTTGATCATCCACGGAGTGGGTATATGAGCAGTCATACTGTTCTTCCTACTTTTCTGGAAGTTTGAAAATTTTTGAAATAGGAAATTGAAAAATGAAGGAACATTGTTTTCCTTGATCTAGGTTTGGGGATGGAAAATAACCTCCCTGAGATTTTGTAGCCATAAACTATCCTCATGAAGATTAGAGGTTGACTTTCTTCTTTCTACGTGACATGAGAATCCTTGGCCTGAGGAAAATAACGCAAAAGTAATAGAGGCTGGAGATACTACTGGATGCCTGGCAGAAGGAAACACAAAGTGCCTGGAGGCACAGATCCTCGGCTGAGAGTGCACAGTCCGTTCTAGATGAAGCCCAGCACAGTAGGCCTGCAATCCAAAATTACAAAACAGGAAGAAAATTACTGTGCCAAGAGTCAAACGTGAAAGACAACAGGATCCAATCCTTAAGGATGTTTAAAGATGTCAAAGTCCTGGAATTGTAATAAAACATGCAAGGTAAGCCACAGAACTTTTAGAAATACAGTGTCAACTCACTGAAACAAAAAATACTGATCAGATTATTAAGTGGAATGAATAATTGGGGATGTGAAATGTGAAACTGAGAAAATTACACAGAATGCACTGCAGAGCAGAGAAGAGATGGGAAGTACCAGAGTGAGCCTGGGACACTGTGGACAGCGAGATGATCAAATGCACGTCTAACGGAAGTCAATGCAGAACAGGAGGAATGCAGAGCACGCAGTGTGCAGAGAGCCATGGCCACTCAGATTCTGTTATTTCAATGAGCCCAAGGAAGGGTCTGCATCTCGATATGTGCGAATGAAACGGAAGAACTCCAAAGCACACTGTTAGAAGAGAGAATAGGTAACAGCTGCAGTTAGAAGGACAGCAGTGTCAACAAGAAACAAAAGTAGATATGAGATAGAATTCAGTATGTAGGAAAACCATTCTTCAGTAATAAAACAAAAATGAAATGTTTTCATTTACTTAGAAAATTAAAGGTTTACCCAATGTGAAACAAGAATAGACAAACATACTTCTTACATTAAAGCCATTGTATTAGTAGTTTAAATTTCCTCCAAAAACAAATTACCTCTCCCAATCACCAGGCCTAATGGCTTCTATAAGCAAGTTCCAGCAAATAGTTAAGGAATTCAACATCTCAATTTGGAGAGAGCAGCATAACAAGAGATATGAACCAGTTCATTTTGTGTGCTTTATATGACCTTTTATCAAAATCAGAGAATAAAAAGTTATATACTTCTTTTATGTATACAGACTGAGACATCTCAAATAAAATATTAGCAAATCAAATCCAGAAACATGTATAAAAGTGCAGGCTGACAAAGGTGGGATTATCATGGGAATGCTGAGTTGTTTGCAACTAGAAGTGTAGATGTAACTTACTAAATGATTAAAAGAGAAGAAAGGATATACCACTTTGAGAGATACAAAGAAGAATTTGGCTGATTGCATATCATGTCAGGAAGACTCAG
Organism: Rhinopithecus roxellana; assembly: GCF_007565055.1. NCBI lineage: Eukaryota > Metazoa > Chordata > Mammalia > Primates > Cercopithecidae > Rhinopithecus > Rhinopithecus roxellana. Next base: position 52,833,116 of record NC_044565.1, on the reverse strand, counting down.
TATTGGAAAGATGTTTGTGTTTATCTCAAATTCAAGCAATTCTATTAAATATTTTCCACGGGTTTTTTTTTCTTCTGTAATTTAACCAGCTGATTGAGCAGCAAAAGGCCCAGGATATTGTTCCTGTTACTAGGGCTGTGTAACAAATGACCCCAAAGCTCAGCGCTGCAAAACCCTTACCTTGTAACCCTTATAAAGTCCTGGAGGAATCAACTTTAGAGGATATGTCACTCACATTGGATCTGGGCGGGGTCTGGTGCGTATAGCTCATTTCTGCTTTCCTTGGCATCAGTTCTAGGGCTTCCAGGCTGCTGGCTGGGATGATCTAAGTCACTTTCACTCATGTGCGCAGCGTCTTGGCTGGGAGGACTGCACCCTGCGGGGGCAGTCGGGGGGTGTTGGGGGTGCTCCTTGTGTGTTTCCCTCTCTGTAGGTCATCTTCCCACACTATCAGGGTGGCTGGACTTTCATGTCAGCTCAGGGCTCTGAAGGCGTGTATCCCGAAAGAGTCAGGCTGAAGTTGTATCCTTCTGTGACGTAGCTTTAGAAATCACAATCGCATCATTTGCACCACTCTGTATTGGGTGTTAGTCAAAGGACCCTGCACAGATTGAAGGGAAGGGAATATGCATCCGCCTGCTGGTGGGAGTAGTGTCAGCAAGATGCGGCATGGATGTCATGTGTATGGATCAGTGTGAGTGTGTGTGTGCATGTAAAATATAACCTGCCACAAATATTCCAGACAATTTGAAGAACAAGGATTTATTCCGTTAGACCCCATGAGATGATAAAGCTGAATGAGTTTGGAGGTATGGTACCGGTACATGGGTAAAAGCCAAAAATTGGAACAGTAGGTAGAGCCCTGAGATAAGCCCAGACACGTAAGGGAGCTTCTTTATGACCAATGTGGAAATGTGAACCATTGAGGAAAAGATACACTATTAAATGATGAATGATAAAGTGACTGAGGACCAAGTCCTGGTAATTGTCCAAGCATGTGGAGAAAAATAGGCATCCCTACACCTTACTAATAGTAATAGTCATAGCTAACATGGATGGAATATCCAGTATGTGCCAGGTATTTTGCATGTGTTATTTGTAATCCTTATAAAATCCTTGAGGAATCAACTTCAGAGGTGAGAGAATATGTCACTCACATGAGATCACAAGGATGGTGAGTGATGGAGCTAGGATTTGAATCCAGATCTGTGTGAGCCAAGCGTTTTGTAACTTCGTTTAGCTCAGATGTTTGTTCTTGCCTGGGACTTGTCTAACGTTGTTCATTTCCTGAAATCTCTTTGGTCTCAAACACTTCCATCAACTCACTTTGCCACATTACTTTCTGCTCATCTTTGAACCACGAGTTTAGTCATCAGCCCCAGAGGGAGTTGTTTCTGACCCTTGTCTTCTCCAGGATAGAATTTATACCCTCGGCCCCATTCTTTTAAACCTGTGTCTATCATCACATTCATGACAATGTGGGGGATAGAAAAGCAGGATTCACATGCTCTTCTCCTCCCCCAAAAGCAAATATTTGCCTGTCAGAAATAAGATAAAACTGTCAAAGGTATAAAAATCACTGTTTAAAAATTAGTGTAAATTGTAAAACAGAAGTAACTGTTCTGTTAAATAATAATGAAAAAGCAATATTAAAAAATATAAAATGAAGATCGAAATCAAGAACAGAGGAACACTGAGCACTTTGGTGTCATGCAGGTTAATTTGTAAGACACCGTCTCTGTGAGCTTCCCTCTGTTCCTGGAGCCTGGGGAGAGGGTTTTCTACTGTCAGTACTTGCCCAGTATTGGGGGCATTCTTTCCGTCACAGACACTGTGGCTCTTTGTGGCTCCTTTCTTGGAAACTGTAGTTATTTGAAAACAGTGCCAGACTTAAGGTCTGTTTTTTTTTACTCTCAGGCATTTCAGTGTTTTCTATATTAATTTATCTCCCTTTTCTACCAGAACTGCCTTTTCCCTCACTGATTCAGAACGTCAAATAAATTGGAGAGAATGCATAGAAGAAAGACCCCAAACTGAGAAGATAGAACCTCATATTTTCCTGAAGTTCATGAAAATACTCCTCTATTAGGCAGTTTCCCCTTAGCCACAGCTTTGCTTTCTGTGGTTTCAGTTACCAGCAGTCCGAAAACGTTAAGATATTGAGAGAGAGAGACAGAGAAAGAAAGAGAGAGAAAGAACACATTTACCTTTTATTACAGTATTTTGTTCTATTTTATTATTAGTTATTGCTGTTAGTCTCTTTCTGTGCCTAATTTATAAATTAAACTTTATCGTAAGTGTGCATGTATGGAAAAAACATAGTATATATAGGGGTTGGTAGTATTCCTGATTAATGCCTGCGGGTAAGGGGGAATATTGCCTTTTGCGTTTCGTATGCCTTGACTTCACACTAAGATTGTTAATTGCACCGAAGTAGATTTTGTGCATGATTTGAGGTAGGGATCCAATTACATTTTCTTTCATATGCATAATGGATAATTGTCTCATTGCCTTGTTTGCATTTGTAGCTCTGTCATAAATTGAATTTTAATATACTCACTGCTGTGTTCCATGACTTTCTACTCTGTTTCATTGGTCTATATTATTCACTGCATCAAACCCACACCATCTTAGTTACTATAGTTTTATAAATGTGGTCTCTCTTAGGGCAGTTCCCCCAGTTTCCTTGACAACCATAGCCCCTGCAATTGATCTTCATAAGAGTTTAGCTATTCCTGAACCTTTGTCTGTCTTTATCTGCTAATAATTAGCTTTGTAAGTTGTGCAAAAGTCTGTTGGAATTTTGATGGAGACTGCTTTAAACAGAGAAAAATTGGGAAGAATTTATGTTTCCTATCCATGAACATGAACATTTCTCTCAATTAATTAGATATTTCATGTATTAAAATATATCATAAAAAAGATATCCTCAATATTCACAAAGATACTTCCCAAAAAGATGACCAATATCTTTCAATGGCATTTAGTATTCTCTGTAAAGATCTTGTACATCTTTTGTTAGATGTTTTTCTTTGGTATTTTTGTTATTGTTGCTATGGAGAATCATAAGTTTATCTTTTCTAATGTTTTTTACTGGTTATAGAAATAGCGTTGACTTTTGTATATTGATTCTATGTCCAGCAATCTTGCTAAACCCTTATTAATTCTAATAATTTAACTGTTGATTCTTTTGGCTTTTTATGTGCAATTTTGTTTCTCATATACTTTTATAACTTTTAGTTTTTTATTTTACAGTTCAGCTTTAAATAAAAGTGGGAACAGTGGATGTTTTTGTCTTGTTCTTGCTCTTAAAAGGAATGTTTCAAACATTTTACTGTTGACTTATTTTGAAGCAATTTTTAAAAAACCTTCAATTAGGTTGATCCTAGTTGGTTAATAATTTTTATCCTTAATGGATATTGAATTTTATTAAATTCTCTAATGGCATCTATTGGGGTAGTCTTGTGAGTTTTGCCATTTATTCTGTTATACCAGGATTTACATTAATAGATTTTTAAATGATAGATCAATGTTGTGTTCCCAGCATAAATCTAATTTGGTCATACTTTATTTAGTTTTCTATACATTTCAGATTCAATTTTAAAAAATTACTTTCAATTCCCTGTTAATGAATAAAATAGGCTTGAGACTTTTTCTTTCACATATTGTTTTTGTCTAGTTTTGGCATCAAGGTTTTGCTGAACTTATAATGAATTGGCAAGTAAATTCTTGGAGATAGTTTAAGTCAAGAATTATTTGCTCTCTTATAATTTGTTAGAACTGTCTGGTAAAGTTGTTAGGCATGCTGTACTGTTTATGGGGAGATATTTAACATTTAATTTGCTTTATTTAATAGGGTTATTCAGGTTTTAATTGTTTAAAGTAATTTCTCCAGTTATATTTTATCTAGGAACTTGTCCGTTTCCTATCTTTTTATTTTTTGGCAGGCAATTATACATAGTATTATTTTTAGGCACTGTAGCATGGATGTATACCCACTTTGCTTGTGTCTTCTCACTTATTTTTTTTATCCTGTAGAAGTTAAACTATTTTATTTTTTAAACTTTATTTTTAAAATTAATTTTTAATTGACAACACTTGTATGTAATTATGATGTACAACATGGTGTTTTGAACAATTTTCTTAATCTTCTCATGGAATGGTGCTTTGGCAGTGTGGAATTTCTGCTGTGTGCACCTTTTCTCAGTCCTTAGTTCATGCCCATCCAGCTATTATTTTCTTCTTTCTGCTTTATTTGGTCTTTTGCTACTCATTATGCTATTCTTGTTTTGAACTTATTAAGTAAGGTGTTTATATGATGTATTAGTCCATTCTCACCTTGCTATGAAGAAATACCTAGGCTGGGCGGTGCGGTGGCTCACACCTGTAATCCCAGCACTTTGGGAGGCCGAGGTGGGCAGGTCACGAGGTCAGGAGATCGAGACCATCCTGGCTAACACAGTGAAATCCTGTCTCTACTAAAAATACCAAAAAAAAAAAAAAAAAAAAAAAAAAAAAAAAAATTAGCCAGGCATGGTGGTGAGTGCCTGTACTCCCAGCTACTTGGAAGGCTGAGGCAGGAGAATGGTGTGAACCCAGGGGGCTGAGCTTGCAGTGAGCCAAGATTGTGCCACTGCACTCCAGCCTGGGCGACAGAGAGAGACTCCATCTCAAAACAAAACAAAACAGCAACAAAAAAGAAATACCTGAGACTGGGTAATTTATTAAGAAAAAGAGGTTTAATGGACTCACAGTTCCACATGGCTGGGGGAGGCCTCACAATCATGGCAGAAGGTGAAGGAGAAGCAAAGGCACATCTTACATGGGGGCAGGCAAGAGAGAGCATGTGCAGGGGAACTGCCCTTTATAAAACCAGCATATCTCATGAGACTTATTCACAATCCCACAGCATGGGAAAAACCCACCCCCATGATTCAACTACTTCCTACTGGGTCCCTCCCATGACATGTGGGGGTCACAGGAGCTACAATTCAAGATGAGATTTGGTCAGGGGGACACAGCCAAACCATATCATTCTGCCCCGGCCCCTCTCAAATCTCATGTCCTCATATTTCAAAACCAATCATGCCTTCTCAACAGTTCCCCAAAGTCTTATGTCAGCATTAACTCGAAAGTCCATAGTCCAAAGTCTCGTCTGAGACAAGGCAAGTCCCTTCCACCTATAAGTCTGTAAAATCAAAAGCAAGCTAGTTACTTCCTAGATAAAATGGTGGTACAGGCATTGGGTAAATACATCCATTCCCAACAGGAGAAACTGGCCAAAACAAAGGGGCTACACGTCCCATCTAGTCCAAAATCTAGGAGAGCAGTCAAATCTTAAAGCTCCATAATGATCTCCTTTGACTCCATGTCTCACATTCCAGTCATGCTAATGCAAGAGGTGGGTTCCCATGGTCTTGGACAGCTCTGCCTCCATGGCTTTGCAGGGTACAGCCTGCCTTCTGGCCACTTTCACAGGCTGGTGTTGAGTGTCTGCAGCTTTTTTAGGTGCATGGTGCAAGCTGTTGGTGGTTTTACCATTCTGGGGTCTGGAGGATGATGGCCCTCTTCACACAGCTCCACTAGGCTGTGCCCCAGCGGGGCCTCTGTGTGGGAGCTCCAACCCCACATTTTCCTTCCACACTGCCCTAGCAAAGGTTCTCCATGAGGGCTCCAACCCTGCAGCAAACTTCTGCTTGGACATCCAGGCACTTTCATACATCCTCTGAAATCTAGACTTCAGTGTACCCACAGGCCCAACACCATGTGGAAACTGCCAAGGTTTCCTATTTTTTTCCTTCTAGGCTTCTGGGCCTGTGATGGGAAGTGCTGCCGCAAATGTCTCTTGCATGCCGTGGAGACATCTCCCCATTGTTTTGATGATTAACATTCAGCTCCTTGTTACTTACACAAATTTCTGCAGCCAGCTTGATTTTCTTCCCAGAAAATATTTTTTTCTTTTCTATTGCATCATCAGGCTGCAAATTTTCCAAACTTTTATGCCCTGCTTCCTCTTGAACACTTAGCTGCTTAGAAATTTCTTCCACCAGATACCTTAAATCATCTCAAGTTCAAAGTTCCACAGATCTCTAGGGCTGGGGCAAAATGCTGCCAGTCTCTCTGCATAGCAAGAGTGACCTTTACTCCAGTTCCCCAAAAGTTCCTAATCTCCATCTGAGACCACCTCAGCCTGGACTTTATTGTCCTTATTACTATCAGCATTTAGGTAAAAGTCATTCAATAAGTCTCCAGGAAGTTCCAAACTGTCTCCAATTTTCCTGTCTTCTGAGCCCTCCAAGTCTCTAGGAAGTTTAAAACTTTCCTACATTTTCCTATCTTCTTCTGAGCCCTCCAAACTGTTCCAACTTCTCCTTGTTACCCAGTTCCAAAGTTGCTTCCACATTTTTGGGTATCCTTATAGCAGCACCCCACTTCTTGTACCAATTTACTGTATTATCCTGTTGCCATATTGCTAATAAAGACATACCTGAGAGTGGGTAATTTATAAAGAAAAAGAGGTTTACTTGACTCACAGTTCCACATGACTGGAGAGGCCTCACAAGAAGGCAAAAGAGGAGCAAAGGCATGTCTTACATGGCAGCAAGCAAGAGAGCATGTGTAGGGAAACTGCTCCTTATGAAACCATCAGGTCTCATGAGACTTACTATCATGAGAATAGCATGGGAAAAACCCACCCCCATGATTCAATTACCTCCCACCAGTTCCCTTGAACAGTACATGGAAATTATGGGAACTACAATTCAAGATGAGATTTGTGTAGGCACACAGCCAAACCACATCAGATGATTACTTTCAGTTTTTCTTATTTTCTAATAAAAGTACTTAGGAATATAAACTTCCCAAATACAATATTTTATCAGCATACCACAAATTTAGATACATAGTATTTTCTTAAGTTCAATCTTAAGTAGTTTTTCATTTTTATTATGATTTTTCTTTACGATTTATTAAAAATGTTACAAGAAAAATAATAAAAAACAGTGTTTGGGCATTACTGTGGCTTGTCACTGATTTCTAGCACCACTGTACTGTAGTTAGAAACTGTGATCTGTAAAATATCAATTCTTTGCCATTTGCTACAACTTGCCTTGTGGTTTTTTAGGTATTTTTATAAATTAAATGTTTCATGCATTAAAAATATTTATTCTATAATTCTTGGTTAAAATTCTCTGTGTATGTCTATTTAGTTAAGATTGTTTATGAGTTGTTCAAATGTTCTCTACTGTGGCCAACAGCCTTTATATAAGAATGTGATTCCTATCAAGAATTGAAGACACAAAAACACCTTTGAGAAACTTTCTTAATGACTTCCAATTGTCAGCACAGAAGGTGTCCAGAAGTCTATAGGAACTTGCCAGCATTTGGCATTGTCAGTTTTTAAAAAAGATTTTGGCCTTAAGTGTGTTGTCTAAATTTGCAGTTTTCTAATGCAAGTGATATTGAGAACATTTTATATGCTTATTTGCCATTTGTATGTTGTCTCTGGTGAGATATCTGTTCAGATATCTTGTCTACTTTTTCCTTGGGTTGTTTTGTTATTATTGAATGTAAAAGTTCTTTATATATTCTGGATACAAATCTGTAATTAGATATGTGGTTTTTATATATTTTCTCCAGGTTTGAGGCTTCTGCTATCAATCACTTAATAGTATTTTTTGTAGAGCAGAATGTTTAAATTTTAATTAGTCCAACCTAAATGCTTTCTTTCACGAAAGTGCTTCTAGTGTTGTAGCTGAAAATTTATCACAAAATCCAAGGAAACAAAGGGTTCCTTTGAGAGTTTTTTAGTGTTGTATTTTTCATTTAGGTGTATGACTCATTTTCAGTTAATTTTTGTGAAAGGTGTAATGTCTGTGTATAGGTTCTTTTTTTGGTATGTGGACATCCAAATGTGAAAGCACCATTTGTTGAAAAGATTACCCTTTGTTCACTGAATTGCCTTTGCTCCTTTGTCACGTATCAGCTAATTATATTTATGTGGGTCTATTTCTGGGCCCTCTATTCTGTTCTCTGTTGATCTATTTGTGTTTTCTTTCACCAGTATCGTGTGGTATTGATTACCATAGCTTTATAACGAATCTTGAAATTGGTAGTGTTAAGTATTTCAACTTTTTTTTTCTATTTTATTGTATTGTTGGTTGTTCTAGGTCTCATCTTTTCATATAAACTTTAAAATCAACTTGTTGATTCCTATAAAATAACTTTCTGAGATTTTGATTGGAATCATGTTGAGTCCATAAGTCAAGTTGGGTAGAATTAATACATTAACAATATTGAATTTTCTGATGCATAGATACTGAATATCTCCCCAGTTATTTAGATTTTGTCATTTTTTATGTATAGATTCTGTACATACTCTGTTGGATATATATGTAAGTATTTAATTTTGGGAGAGGAGCGGGTCATTGGAACAGATGTATTTAAAAATTTCTTGAATTCCAGTTGTTCATTTCTCATATATAGGACAGTGGTTGACTTTTATAGGTTAACACTGTCTCCTGTGACCTTGCTATGCTCATTTATTAGTTCCAGAAGTGTTATTGTTGATTCTTTAGCATTTTTTTACATAGATAATCAAATCATCTGTGACTAGAAATAGTTTTCTTTCTTTCTTTCTTTCTTTCTTTCTTTCTTTAGTTCCTTTCATTTATTTCATGTGCTAGGTAGGAATTCCAGTATGATATTAAATAGGCGTGATGAGAGGGGACATTCTTAACTCATTCCCAGTCTTAGCCTGAACAAGTTCAATTTCTCACCATTAAGAAAACTATATTTTTTGTAGATATTGTAACAAGCTGAGAAATCTTGTTAAATATACAGAAACTAAGGGAATTTGTTTATTCTAACAACATTTGGTGGCATCTTTAGGGTAGGGTTTTCTACATAGAAGGTTATGCCATCTGCAAACAGAGAATTTATCTTCTTTTCCAGTATGGATGCTTTTTAGTTCATTTTTTTTACACTGTCTTCCACAATGGTTGAACTAATTTACACTACCACCAACAGTGTAAAAGCATTCCTATTTCTCTGCAGCCTCATCAACATCTGCTGTTTCTTGACTTTTTAATAATTGCCATTCTAACTGGTGTGAAATGGTATCTCATTGGGGTTTTGATTTGCTTTCCTCTATTAATCAATGATGTTGAGCTTTTTATTAATATATTTTTTGGTCCCATGAATGTCTTCATTTGAGGAGTGTCTGTTCATATCCTTTGTTTCTTTCTTTTTCCTTGTAAATTTGTTTAAGTTCCTTGTCAACCCGATATTAGACCTTTGATGGATAGATTGCAAAAATTTTCTCCCATTCTGTAGGTTGTCTGTTCACTCTGATGAAAGTTTCTTTTGTTGTGCAGAAGCTCTTTAATTAGATCCAATTTGTCAATTTTTGCTTTTGTCGCAATTGCTTTTGGTGTTTCATCATGAAATCTTTGCCTATGCCTATGTCCTGAGTGGTATTGCCTAGATTTCCTTCTAGGGTTTATTATAGTGTTGGGTTTTACATTTAAGTCTTTAATCTATCTTGAGTTAATTTTTGTATAAGGTGTAAGGCAGGGATCTAGTTTCAGTTTTCTGCATTTGGCTAGCCAGTTCTGTCAGCACCATTTACTTTCCCCATTGCTTGTTTTTGTCAGGTTTGTCAAAGATTGAATGGTTGTAGGTGTTTGGTCTTATTTCTGAGTTCTCTATTCTGTTCCGTTGGTCTATGTGTCTGTTTTTGTGCCAGTACCATGCTGTTTTGGTTACTGTAGCCTTGTAGTATAGTTTGAATTTGGGTAGCATGATGCTGCCAGCTTTTTTTTTCTTTTTTTGCTTAGGATTGTCTTGGCTATTCAGGCTCATTTTGGTTCCATATGAATTTTAACGTAGTTTTTCCTAATTCTGTGAAGAATGTCAATGATAGTTTAATGGGAATATCATTGAATCCATAAATTATTTTAGGTAGTGTAGCCATTTTTATGATTTTGAGTCTTCCTCTCCATGAGCATAGAATGTTTTTCTATTTGTTTTTGTACGCTCTGATTTCCTTGAGCAGTGGTTTGTAGTGCTCCTTGAAGAGGTCCTTTACTTCTCTTGTTAGATGTATTCCTAGGTATCTTTTTCTCTTTGTAGCAATCATGAATGGGAGTTCATTCATCATTTTATTTTTAACATTTTAAAAAAGTTTTTTCTTATAATTCTAATCTCTCTGGTTACATTATCTGTCTGTGTGATGTCTACTGTCTTCATTAGTGCACTTAGCATATTAATCTTAGTTACTTTATATTCCCTATCTAACACTTCCAACAGCTGTGTCATATCTGAATCTGGTTTCAGTGCTTGTTTTGTCTCTTCAGACTGGCTTTTCTCCTCTTTGGTATGCCTTATACTTTTTTGTTGGAGCCTGGGCACGTTGTATCAAGTAATAGGAACTCGGGTAAATAGGCCTTTACCGTGAGGATCTATGTTAATCTGGTTAGGTCTTGGCCTGTGTTTTATGTTTGTTATGACTAGTTGCCAGAGGCTTCAAGCTCCTCTAGTGCTCTTGTTCCTATCTTCTGTCTTGTCTCTGGGCTTAAGTGCTCCTCCTCAGAGAGTGCTGCTATGTTTTGTTACTCTTTCAGCTGCAGTCCAGTATTATCATTCCTGAGCCTTGATGGTTTGTTGGTAAACTGTAGGGGGTAGGGAGGGAAACATTCTGTAATCTTATGATTAAGTCTCAGTCTCTTCCTGGACCTGTGTCTCTGGGCTGTGGGTTTCACAAGTGTTTTTCCATTAGTACTGGTTTTTATTTTCTCTTGGCCTTGGCAGGAAAGGTGGAGGGGTCTGAAGTGGCAGGAATGTCCTTCCCCCCAGTGAGATAAATCTTTGGTAAAGCCTTTTGCTGTGCACCATAAGCCTTTGTTAAGGAGAATGCTCTGGGCATATTTCACAATGACTTTCCCCAACCCTACCCTGCCAGTGCTACCGTGGGATCTTTCTGAGATCGTCACCATGCAAACCTAGTGAAGTTCATTGTGTTAAGATCTGTGAAAGTGTGGGGACCACTCTAAGACTGTGGCTCCAGGAGTTTCTCACTCTCCTGAGAGTCTGCATCTAGCCTCCAGCAATTCATCTAACTTCCTAATTACATGTTTCTGCCAGTTTTTTGACTTAAGTGGCTTCTGCTTCTGGTAAACACATCTCAGCTCTGACTCTCTGGATTTATCATTTTCTGCAGATTTCATGGTGGTAGTTTTCTCTGCCAACTTAACCTCTTTGGTGGATTTAAAAAGTTGATGTATAGTTGTTGTTTTTTTTTTTATTTGTTATAAGGGCGGAAGTGACAGCTTCCAAGTTCTTCACATTTTGGCCTGAAATCATAATTATCCCAGCATGCTTCTGATTGGTGTTACCATTCAATATTTTTCCCTTCATTCTACTTATATTTAGTCTTTATTTGTACAGTGACATTCTTGTAGGCAGCATATATTTGAGTCTTGCTTCTTTATCCAATTGTACAATTGCCATAATTTAATTGGAGTGTTTAGACCATTTATGTTCAAAGCAATTATTGTTGATGGCTTGATTTAAATTTCCATTTTGCTGATTTTTCTATTTGTGCTTTAAAATATTTTCTCTTGGCCAGGCACGGTGGCTCACGTCTATAATCCCAGCACTTTGGGAGGCTGAAGTGGGTGGATCACGAGGTCAAGAGTTCAAGACCAGCCTGGCCAAGATGGTGAACCCTCATCTCTCCTAAAAATACAAAAATTAGCCAGGCGTGGCAGTGGGTGCCTGTAATCCCAGCTACTCAGGAGGCTGAGGCAGAAAATTGCTTGAACCCGGGAGGCGGAGGTTGCAGTGAGCCGAGATCACACCACTGCACTCCAGCCTGGGTGACAGAGCGAGACTCTGTCTCAACAAAAAAAAATTCTCTTTAACTGCTTTCTTTTGAGTATTTCAGTGTTTTTATTCTCATTCTAATTATTCTCATTTGTTGGCTTATTACCTAGAACTCTTTTTGTTTTCATTTTATAGATTGCTTTAGGGTTTATAGTATACACTTTTAACTTATCTCAGTATAATTTGAAGTGATACTATTCCACTCACATGTGTAGTATAAAAACTCATGAAAAAATGTTTACATTTCTCTCTTTGTTTTTGTGGTATTATTGCAATATATTTTAAGTCTCCATGTGGTATAGACTGTACAATCCATTGCTATTATTTTTGCCTTGATCAATTCGTTTAAAGGGATTTAAATTATAAGGAAAACTTATTTAATATTGTTGTTGCAATATACAAGTTACAATTTCCAGTTTTAAAAATTCCTTTCTGTAGATCCAGATTTCCATATCATATAGTTTTTCTTCTCCATTTATTTCTTATAGTTCATGCCTACCATTTATTAATTGGTCAGGTTTTATATATTCTAAAAATATTTGTTTTGTCATTATTTATCAACAATATATCCCTTGATTATAGCATTCTAGGTTGACAGCTTTTTTGTTAGCACTTCATGGATGTTCTTTTACTATTGTATGGCTTCTGTGTTTCCAGTAAGAAATCTGCTGTCATTCTGATCTTTGTTTTTCTGTATGTAATGTAATGACCAGGAGTATTCTCTTAGATAACATCTCCCCAGTGGAAAAGGGGTGGAGCTTCTGGCCATAATGGAAACAAGAGCATAGAACCTGCTACAGCAGCCCTTGCTTCCCATCTAATGTTATCACCAGGTTAGTCCTGGGATATTGGGATGGAAGGCAAGGTGTCAAAGGCAGCAATGAGAGCAGAGAACAGAATAGTCAAGGTACATTCACATATATAGAGAGAACTAGGACTTGAAGGGGCACAAGGAGGTAATATGAGGTGTTAACACAAGACAGTATATATAGGTGCTCAAGTGCACAAATTTGGATGGAAAAGAATAAGAGCATTAAGACAATTTGGATAGGACTATATACTACTCTTTTAAATTTTTACTTATTTGTATATTTTTTTATTTAAATTACCATTTTGTTCCAAAGAAGGATTTAAAACAGCATAATACAAAATGATTAATTTTTTTGTTTGGCCAAAATCATGGCTAACAGCAAATACAGTTAACATAGCAAGACTAGAGGGAAAGACTGATGTATCAAAATGTATGCTCAGCATGCTTCACAGTTATTAAAATGGGCCAATTCAGAACTTCCACAGTGATCAGTGAAGAACACTCTCCCTGAGACCAAGAAGCAAGTTTACTTTCTAGATGATGTTCATCAGATTAGACGTTCCCATTGAAGTTGCAAAAATAAAGAGTGACTGTTAGCTATGAGTTTCATCTTTACTAGTGTAACTTCAAAAGTTCCTATGAGACACGATGTCACAGTTAGTTGGGGTGTCCACATATTTTCCATAGTGTTTTTCAGCTTACTCCCATCAGCTGATAACAACTCTGGATGAATGATGTTGCAGAGCACAGGAGAGGCCATCCTGACTTGATGTGAATATCTTGGCAGCTTCAGTGCTATGTAGTCTCTCCTACAGGGCTGAGATCATCAGTCCATGCTCAGTTTCCATGCTCACGTGTAAATCCATGATCAGTTTCCTCTATCCTTGACCTTGCCCGTGGATTATGACTGATATGATCTGGCAGTGTCCCCACCCAAATCTCATCTTGAATTGTAATCCCCATAATCCCCATGTGTTGAGGGAAGGACCTGGTAGGAGGTGATTGGATTGGTGTTCTCATGATAGTGAGTTCTTGTGAGGTCTGATGGTTTTATAAGGGGCTCTTCCCCCTTTACTGCTTACTCTTCTCCCTCCTGCTACCTTGTGAAGGAGGTGTCTGGTTGGCCTTCCCCAGCGATTGTAAGTTTCCTGAGGCCTCCCCAGCCATACAGAACTGAGTCAATTAAACCTCTTTCCTTTATAAATTACCCAGTCTCAGGTAGTATCTTTATAGCAGTGTGAGAATGAACTAATATAATGACCTTCCAGATCTTCCAGTTCTCTCTCCACTCTTCCCCAAGAGGTATCATTAGAAACCCTCATTGGTTCAAATCACTCCATTGCTCTAAATCTTGAACAAACCCTTCTTGGCTCCAGGTCTCTTCCTTGAGTGCGAATATCTTAGTGCATCTTTAAAATCCTCAGTGATCCGGTTCCTCAGCCCTTTTCTAACTGTGTCTCTGAACCCCATGCCCTATGCTCTCAGCACATCTGAAGATACCATTTACCAGCAAGCCTCAGGATTTATGCTATTTCCTCAAATTCCTTTCTATCAAATTCCTTCTCATTCTTTAAATCTGGGGTCTAGTCCTTCCTCCTTTATGAAGAGTGCTCTGCCATGTTGTCCGCAACTGGTGTGCATTTGTCCTATTTCTGTGCTTACTAACTGAGCTTTTATGGGCGTTAGCTTCTGTTTAATTATTCCTCAGTTGCCATCACCTGTGTAATATTTGTTCTCTTTCTAGATCATAATTTTGTGCAGTAGAGTTTTATTCACTGTACAGAGTTGATCTCTGAAGGCAGTCACCTAAGCTTCTAAATCAGTGAGAGGAGCCCATAAAAAGTGCTGCTCCACCTGTGTTCAGATCACCTGAGATGCTAGTTTAAAATCCCCACAGTGATTCTTTTGCACTCCTAAGTAAAGACACTTTAGAGTGGGAAGATCTAAACAAAATGAGGCTCTACATGTGGTACAACCCTCAGAGCCTTAAGGCGCGATCAATAGCTGAAAGGCGGATGACACTATTTTTCAATAAAACATATTTTTTTCTAAAGCCAGGATTGTTATCCATTATTCTGAAGACAAGGCAAAAACCAACTATTTTTCTCAGGACTGAGAATCAGGTAGATCACAGTAAATCCCGGAAACATTATAAACATCTTTTGTGTTAGTCAAGACTCTGTTGTACGTGACAAAAATAAAATTTATGTGATTATGATCAATTGTTTTTAAAGGGAGTGGTATTTATTGGCTTAAGAAACCTAACAGTCAAAATGCAGTCTGTAGGCCAGGGAGATGAGTGCTCACAAGACGTTTCAGAAACAGGAATTCCTCCTGTTCTCAATTCTGCTTTTCTCTGTGTTGACTTCATTCATTCATTTAATATATTTTTATTTTGTTATTTCTTGAACACTTAAATAATGTGCCAGGCATTTTGCATCATGTACTTCGCACTGGTGTTACAACAGTGAACAAAAGAGTTAAAATTTACTGCCCTTCTAGAGTTTATATTCTTTCCCAGGTAGCTTCTCCCCAAGTGTCAGACCCTCAGGCTTATGTCCTGCTAGCTTGGCCGC
This sequence comes from Rhinopithecus roxellana, assembly GCF_007565055.1. NCBI lineage: Eukaryota > Metazoa > Chordata > Mammalia > Primates > Cercopithecidae > Rhinopithecus > Rhinopithecus roxellana. The sequence continues at coordinate 52,817,846 of NC_044565.1, read as the reverse complement.
CTTTTCTAGGAAAAATTCTGTGCTTGGTCTCATTTGTCATCTGCCTCTCTGTAACGAACCACCATGGCCAGAGGCATGCCTGGCTCATTGGCCAATTGTTATTTCAAGCACTGGCCCCTCCCCACATCACAAGGTCACTGGGCAGGTAGAAAGAACAGCTGGTCTTTCTGATAAATCTCTAAACCTTCACTTAAAGGTGTTCTGTGGGATCCTTGGAGTTTCCCATTCAAGCTGAATAGAGTGAATAAAAACTTCATTATCTGCTATAATTGTGGTCATAGTAGTAATAGGAATAGTGATGATAAGCAATTATTGACACAATATATTATGGTTCTCCAGAGAAACAGAAACAATAGGATATTCCTATATCTCTATTCATAGATATAAAAGGAGATTTATTATGATAAATTGACTCAAGTGATTATGGAGGCTGTGAAATCCCATGATCTGCCATCTGTAAGCTGAAGATGCAAGAAGTCTGGTGGTGCAGCTCCAGCCCAGATCCAAAGGTCTAAGAACGAGGCAGGTTGATGGTGTGAATCAGATGCTAGTTCCAGAACTGGAGAAGAGATGTCCCATCTGAGGCAGGCAGGCAGGAGACAAAAGGGGGCAGATTCCTGCTTCCTCTGCCTTTTGTCCTTTTCAGACCCTGAGTGGATTTGGATTGCATGACTCTTACACTGGAGAGGGCAGTTTCCTTTACTGAGTTCGCCCATTTCAATGCCCATATCATCTAGAAACACTGTTTCATCTGGGCACTCTGTTGCCGACTAAATTTGACACATAAAATTAACTATACTTACTACCTGCCAAATGCTGAGCTAAATGTTTTGCAAGTGTTCTTTAATTTAATCTTCACTCAGTCTCATGAAGTATGTATTAATAACATTACCATTATTTATTAATGTGTCACTTGGACAGGTACACACTTGCCCCAGTTCACATAGCTGGCGGACATGGAAGAGGAATTGGAATCCAATTCTCTGGGACCTGACACTCATAGGCTTCACCACCACACTTAGATTTCTGGATTTTCCTTAGCATATGAGAAGCCACCATCCATAGTGTTCTAAATATAGAAGATGCTTATTTGACCTTGGTAGAGTTTTTAAGGAGACGTTGGCATCACAGAATAAAACAATAATATGTTTATCTGTTATATTTTATAAATTGCATTATTTTTCAGGCAAGGGTAACAGGTGCAGCTGCTAAACACTTTCATCACACAAATTCTTCCCCGTATTCCTTGCTGTAATTGTGCAGGGAGAAAACCGTGGGGTGAGAAGATTTTACCTAAACCAACATATCTAGTTGCACAAAAGGCAAGCAAACTAAAAAAATTCTTTTTATTGAAATCAGGAATTTGAACAGTGTTTTTCAGGCTGGAAATTATTAAATCTCAGATTTATTTCTGTGATAGAATAAACTTGTCAAACTTAATCGTTTGAAAATGATCACCCTCTGATTGTAATACGCTATAGTTTTCAAGAAGAGAAAAGATGCCACATTTAAAAAATATATATTTTTTGTTTTCATCAAAAACTTACAAACTATAACTTCAAAATGTTTAATGTTCTGAGAAAATCTTGGTAACATATTTGCTTTTACAGTCATCTGAAGATGCACAAAGAATGACTATTATTTTTAACTCAAATGATAAGAACGTAATGGCAAAAGGGATGAGCAGAAAGTCATTGAAATACTAGTATTTAAAATATAGAAATTATTTTCTTGGAACTGTGTGGCAATTTTACTCTTTTTTCCCCATGTATAGTACTTCAGGATTTAAGCGTTTTAATAAGCTGCAAGTGTTATCAATATTTTATTAAGCTATGAATGCTATAAACCAGTAAGCAAGTATGAATACAAAAATAGGTTCATTATTGTCAATTACTAGCAAAACTGACTTTTCAGTTGAAATTGCAGAGCCAAAAACTGACCTAGAGATATCTAACATTACATGTTGATATGGAGGTAGATGCTGTGTAGATTGGAAGAGATTATTATGGAGTGCGGAAGAAAATGGAAACCATTTTAATTAGAACAAAAGGACAGAGTATCTGGAAGAATAATATCACACCATGAGCTGCATTTTTTCTAGGCACCAGTAACACAGGAAAGCAAACTTTTCAATGGATTATTGTTGAATAATGAATGAAGTGTGATCCTAAAGGTATAAAAGTAGTGATTTTGAAACATAGCAGACATCAGCTGCTTCCTCCTGCAATGGCTTCTCTCCTTTCTGCTTCTCTAAGCTCATCTCCTATCCCTCTTCCCCTCTCCTTGTTAACCTCTCTTGCTTCTCTGCACTGTTGACTTTGGAAGTACCAAGATTTTCAGAACCTCCGAACATCCCAGACTGTTCCATTCTATCCCTGTGCCTTTTTCTCTTGCAGTTCCATCTGCCTAGACTGCTACATACACACACCCCTGCTGCCTTCTCTCCACTCCCTGCCTCCTATGTCCCTAAAGTCTACCCGAGTCGTTACTTCATTCAGAAGCTACTCAACCCCTGCACACCCTCTCTCTGCCCCCATACAGTTAATCCCATCCTCCTCCACACCACTCCGCATTATGTTGTTCACGTGATCCACAGGGACGTGTAGGCACGTTATGTTGTCCGTGTGATCCATGGGACGTGTAGGCAGGTCTCTTCGGAGGCATGACCATGCATTTTCCAATTCTATATTTGCCTCAATGGATGGTGCCAGATCACACTAAATTACCCAAATGTTGGTGGAAGGAATGAACAAGTTCCAATAATTACCTCTGTCCAATGGTTGCAACCAAAGGGGAGCTGAAATGATACTCCCATCCACACGCCTTCCCTCAAGGACTTCAAATACACTAGCTTCAGAGTGCCCCAGATGGGCATAGAACCTAACCTGAAACAGTTACCCAGAAAAGGCCGCCGTTAGACATGGCTGTTGATCTTCTATTACTCCCCGACTATTGAATGACCTGTGGCACCTATTATGGAATTTCCAGAGCTGCCCTGCTCTGAAGGAATCACGCTAGTGAAGGTGTTGGGCTTCAAGACATTTTGGGAGCCCTTCCTTTCAAATCTCTGAGTCCATTTATAAATCTTTTCTCCTCTGCCCCCCACCCCCAGCCCCGACCACACACACACCAGCTTTGTTATCTTTTCTTAATCCCAAACAGCAGCATATTCTGGCTTGGGCACCGTACCTTTTCAGTGAAAATTATTTTGATTTATGTCTTAATCTTTTAAATAATTATCTTCAAAGAAAGAGTCTTTCTTATACTGAAAGAACGTTAGAAACAGAGCATTTCGTTGTGTCAAGCACTGTTCTAGGGGACAAAATTAATTATTCTAGCAACCCTTTGAGGCAGTTCCTACATTTTTCCAATTGTACGCACAGGGACACTAACGTGGGAGGGGTTTTATCAGGGTTCCAAGTTCAGGATTTGAACCATGCCAATGGCTCCAAAGTTGGCTTTTGAGGATTGCACCAGGTTGGTTTTCTTGATTACCTTGAAAATGATTTCAGAATGATGTTCCCACAGCTGCTATGAGCCACAGTAGCATCTCAGCAATTACTCTACGGCTTACCAAGGTTTCAGAGCTTCTCCACCTGATACCTATAGAGACTCTGGCACAGGGTAGAGCACCAACCAGGAATATGCTTCGTGAAGGTGCTTTGTTTTTGACCTTATTACATTTCAGAATGGATTTTTTCACTCTGTTTCTCTGTTTTCATGGGCTTTTCACCCACTGCTCCCACAGGGCTGATCCACCTCATGGATACTTTGTCTGTTTCAATTGCTTTGCTAATACATTTTATGCCTGTACTATCTCCATTGAGGGAAGTATTTTGGTGGCTTACCAAATATTTCTGTAATCTAACCGTCCCATTCCACACCTGCTGTTGTTGGGAAAATGGAGTATCAGAAGGCATTTTCCCCCAAACATATCAGCTACATCATTTCCCTAGGTGGGCTTTATTACTTTCTCAGGTCTGACACTTGCTCTTTTGGTTGATACAGGGTGTAGCCTGTCACATAGGCATTCTTCTTGGTGGTGTTGAGGGAAGTCCAATGCAGCCACAGGAGACAGCGGTCCATGAGGTCTAGTGTTGTGACCGTGTGCATCTCTGTGTGTGGGTGCACCTGTGTTCATGCGTCTCTCTTTCTCTGTGTATCTGTGCTTGTGCATCTGTGTGTGCCTCTGGGTGTCTTCATCTCTCTCTCTCTCTGCATCTCTCTCTGTGTCTGTGTATGTGTCTGTGTATGCATCTGTGGGCATTTGCATCTCTGTGTGTGTCTCTGCGTATGGGTGTGTGTGTGTGTGTGCGCATCCATGTGCACATCTGGGGTCCCCTGCACTATTGGAAATGATGCTGTCATTCGCTATCTGTCTGACACTTTCCTTCTGCCAACACACAGTCAATCCTCCTTTTATGTGACTCTGTTTTGTTCAGTCAGGTTCTGGAGAACTTTAACATTGTCTTTTGATTAAGATTTATGATATATCAAGCCTTTGCTTATTCGTCCTTATTAAGACAATTTTCCGGTGGACTGTCTCACCACAAAAAGAAAAAAGGATCTCAAGGATAATGACGGCACTGCAAAGAGAATGTGGCTCCTTTTCTGACTCTGTTTCACCTTTCTCTCTCATTCCATGGCAGAAAGTACTCAGACCTCTCCGTGTTGGAAAGCCTGGGCATCAGAGTTTCATGGTTCTAATCCTTGTTCTCTCCCTGGATTTTTGTGATTCCAGAAAATCACTCCTTTTCAGAAGGGAGCTAGTCAGGCTGCTGTTCCTCTCCCATGAAATATCAATACAAGAGCCAAGGAGAGAATTGGTGGATTGAAGCTAGGAAGTGTCAGTTGTGTTCATATTAGATGGTGGGTGATGGGAGCTGAGGTTCTTGACCAGGGACCTTATGCACTTTTGTTCATATATACTCTAAAAATACTTTAGAAATATTATGTACCCATTTATGCATTTTTAGATTGACTTCTAAATAGTTTTGTTATAATTTCAAATACAAAGCAATTAAGTTCCAGGGTCTGTAACTATTAACACTTTAAAATATAATTTTTATTACTTTTATACAATATAATCAAGATACCATAGAGATTTGATATCATCAGTTGATTAAAAGTCACATGAACATGTTTTTCATTAATTAGAAATATTACATGCTGTTTCTCCTTGAGCTCATAATTCCATTCTCTTTTCTGCAGAGAATTATATCTTAAAACAATATTTTAAAGAGCAAAGGTCATTTATTGATTCTGCTGTCCTATTTCTTTATAGTAAAAACATGCATATAGACTGATTTTTAAAAATTCTTTTGATTAAAAAACTGAAAGTATTAAAATTCTTTGGAATTAATTATAATTATTAGTGCAAAATTCATAAAAACAACTAAAATATTGATTTTATCAATTATTAAATATACAAAGAGTGTTATTGGAAATGTCTCTGTTAATTGATGGGTCTCTGATTTGTCTATTTTCCCCCTTTTAGGTCATGTATTCATGTGTGCTATTACTTATTGCTAGAATGAGATCTATTTTAGCATCAACTGTATTATTTTTGTTATAGATGTAAGTAGTGATGAATGCTGTTCAGGGAAGTAACTTGATGAAAACAGAAGTTGTTTCATAGGTGCTCTGCACCTCTCTGAACTCCTTAATTAGAAGCTAAAAATTATGTAATTGATGTATTATCAAAGATAGATTATCACAATCAAGTAGTTAACATCTCAATCAAATCCTCCTTCAATTTTGTTGAAAGCCAAGATGCAGAAAATATCTTGCAACAGGATTTCTTGCCTGATAATTAGAACCAATCGCTTTCCCAATGTAGAGGATTAGAGCTGCTCCTTGTCTGGCAACTGTAAGGCTTCCCATCCCAGAGCAATGCACCCTTGCGAAGCTCCAGTGGGAGGGAGGCAGAGGCGTGCTTTTGTCCTGTAAGTGGGAGAAGGCTTTGTAATGGACCTAATGGAAAAGGAGAGCCACAGATTCCATTTCAAGGGAATAAATATTCAGAAAATCTACTTAAAAGTCAAGGATTTGGGAATAAATTCTCTTAAAGGTATCTATGCCTGTATACACCAAGGAATGTCTGTAGGTCATCTTGGTTGTATATCAAATATCTCAGAGTTATTAAAGAATCCCAGTGCCTAGGTTTCACCCCTAAGGACACCAGTTTCCCTGTTTTGGGGTGGGGCCAGCATATGAATATTTTTAAAATGCTCCCCAGTTGATTTTAATGTACTTCTGGGGCTGAGAACCCCACTGCAGAGTCTAAGCTCTGTGAGGTCAAGGACCTGGCTCTGTGGTTCCAGTGTGCATCTTTGCTGACTCACACTGTCTCTGTTGGATAAGGAATGGGGAATCAAATCATGAGGATCAGGAAACAGGTGTGTGCTAGGAATTCACACCTAAGGATCGGGAAGCTCATGGCCAGGTAAGTGGTCAGGACTCCAGGAACCCCAGGAGGTCAACAAGTCAAGTAGGAGGAGAGACATCCGTGCTTGCAGCAGGACAGGAGCCTGGGGCATCCTGGATGCAAGGCCTTTGCTGCCCAAGGCTTTCTCAAGGGCCAGGCCAGCCAAGTCGGCTTGACCTGCAAAGAGCAGGCTGAGTAATTGTTGAGTCCAAGTACAAGAAAGAAACCAGTTTCACTGGTGGAAGTGGTTCTCAGAAATTGCTAGGTAGGAAACTACCTTTTCATCTCTTGGTCCTAGAAAGGTCTTTATTCTGGGATGTGAGAAGTTTGTTACTAGTGATGTCAACTTTAGGTTTGAGATTTTCTGAGATTTCAAATATTTTATCTGACTGCCCCCACAGAACACTTTAAATGAATGAATTAATCAAAAGGTTGTCTCCTCTGGCCTGATGCCGGGCTGGGCCTCTCCCATGGGGTCGTATGCAGCAGTGGTTCTCCTTGCTGCAGGGGACCCAGGCATGACAGTGCCCTGATGCAAGGGAGGCCCCATGCCTGGATCCATCCTCCTTGTCACTCCTCCGCTCTCTTCATTGACAGATGGAATGCTCCTCATTTCCCCACAAAAACCCAACTTCTTCTCTTGCCTTTCACTGAACACATCACTTTATAATATTAAATTGTGAATCTATTATTTATTTATTTGTTTATTATGAAATGTCTCTCCAGTTAAAATCCTAGCATCACAGGGCAAGGATTTGGTTCTGTTCATTGCTTGAACTGAACACATACCCAGGAGAGTGTGGGGTATGTAATAGGTGTGCACATGTTTCTGGAAGGAAGGAGGTAGGCAAGAACGGAGGGAGGAGGGAACCTTTCTCTTGGGAATAGGTAGGGAGAGAGCTGCTTGGCACTGTGGGTGCCACGTTGCCATTGCTGGGTGGAGGAGGGACTCTCTCTTGGGAAGAGGAAGGGAGATGCTTGCCTGGCACTGTGGGTGCCATGTTGCCATTGCTGTGTGCTGAACCTCCTGCCCCAGGTATCTGTGTGTTGCATTTCCTACTTAGAACTAGCAGAGCTGCACTGAGGGAATTTGTAGGAATCTTCTGTTTTCTTAAGGACTCCTTGCTCATCCTGGGGCCAGGTGCACGTACAGTGTAGGCTTTTTGGCAGGGTGGGAAATGCTCAGGGTAGGAAGGGTCCCTACTGACCTCCTGAGGTGAGGCTCTCATTGTGTAAAGACTCCTTCCTTCCTGCAGACACTTTTTAAAATCAATACATAATAACTGTACATATTTATAGACCACATGTCTACAGATATTTCGATATATCCATACAATGTGTAACCATGAAATAAGAGTATTTAGGATATCCATCACCTCAAACATTTATCATTTCCCTGTGTTGGAAGCATTCCAAATCTCTTCTAGCTATCCTGAAATATACAATAAATTACTGTTATCACTAGTCACCCAATGGCACTATTGAACATTAGAGTTTATTCTTCCCATCTAATGTACTTTTGCACCCATTAACCTCCCTCCTTTCTTCTCTTCTCCCTGCAACCTTCCCAGTCCCTGGGAACCACTATCCTTCTCTCTACCTCCCTGGATTAACTTCTTTGGCTTCTGCATATTAGTGGGAGTCTGTGGTATGCAGCCTTCTGCACCTGACTTACTTGACATAACGTAGAACCCCCAGGCTCATTCATATAGCCACACATGACAAGATCTCACTATTTTCCAGGCTGTATGGCACTCCACTGCGTATATGTGCCACATTTTCGTTACCCCTTCATCTGTTGATGGACACCTAGGTAGATTCCATATCTTGGTTGGCTCTTGTGCATTTTGCTGTGATGAACACGGAGTGCGGGAATCCTTAAGTAAGCTAATTTCCTGCAGATGCTTTGCTACCCTGCTCATTCCCCAGTTCCCCACCTCTCCCTGTCTTCCTCTCCCCGACACATCCTAAGCAGCTTGAGCAGCCTGGACGTGGGGAGAATCAGCCATGTGACTCTTTGCTGTCATTTAGTTAATGCTCCATAGTATAACTATTGTGTGGCAGAGATTTTTTATGTTTGTTACCATCATGTTTTTGATACCCACCCATGAAGCCTGGCTTCAAGAAGGCACCTTGCAAAGGCTTAGAAGAAGAACAGGTTGCAAAAGTTAGCAGACTAATGATGCAGCATTAGGTGTTCCATTGTTTAAGGAACCGTGTCCATTTCGCTTGTTACCATCCCCAGGAACAGGCGTGTGCGTGTCATGACTCCTGTGACTGAGGGAGCGGCACACACCTGGAACCCCTACAGTAAAGGGTCTGAGCCTCTGGGCACTGGTGAGTGGCTTCATTCACATTGTCTTGTGCCCAGAAACAGTTATGTCTGTGGAGTTTGCATTTGCCCATGCAAAGAAGCTGCCCTTTCAGGTTATAAAAAATTTAAAACTTTGGCACCCCAAGGAAGGGATTGCTGGGGCTTTGTTATGGGTTGTAAGAAACCCAGTCAGAGCAGAAACTGGTGCTGGCATCAGGCCACAGGGAGCTCAGTCCTCAGCACCGTGTCACCCCAGGGAAGCTTTTGGTGTTGAGCATTCTCTGACTACCCGAGGGCTGCCTCAGCACTGCCACATTCACTTTCCACGTATTTTGACCTCTTTGATTTTCCACCTATTGCATACTTTTTTGGGTGAACTCTGAGGATAGGTAAGGACACAATTATCTAGTACTAATATTTAGTAGAAAAATCACACTTGTTCCATGGCACAAGGCACCCAGATGACACTACCTTGATTACTTGGGAACAAATTTCTGAAAAACAATTTTTCAAATGAATCAGATATGAAACACTTGATCAGACGTTTTCCTAGGTAACAACCTCTCTTGGAATCAGTGCGGGGCTTAGGAGGCCTCTCCAGCATCTGTGGAATGAAAGTGCCGGGCATGCTGTGTTTCTGATACAGTTTAGTTTGAATGAATGTTCCATGAAGTCCTGCGTGTGAGGTTAAGTACCTCTCTATGCATCAGCTCTGATATGTTTCGGCTGTATCCCCACCCAAATCTTGTCTTGAATTGTAGTTCCCATAATTCCCTCATTCAGAGGGACCTGGTGAGAGATAATTGAATCATGGGGGTCGTTTCCCCCTTACTGTTCTCATGGTAGTGAGTAATTCTCACAAGATCTGATGGTTTTTATAAGGGGAAACCCCTTTTGCTTGGCTCTCATTCTCTTCTCTTGTCTGCCACCGTGTGAGATGTGCCTTTCACCTTCTGCCATGATTGTGAGGCCTCCCCAGCCACGTGGAACTCTGAGTCCACTAAACCTCTTTCTTTTGTAAATTGTCCAGTCTCAGATATGTCTTTATCAGCAGCGTGAAAACAGACTAATACAAATTCTAAAAGCCGATGCAGTACATGATTATGTTTTCCAACTAATAATTGCATCTTGAAGGGATTTCCTTGTTATTTTTAAAACTGAGAGGATATTTTTATACCCAACATCCAGAACGCTGGACCAAGGGTTAAAGATCCTATTTCATGCTGAACCTCAACAGTCCAGCATCATTTTCTTTTTATCAGCTTTCATGAGATAAAATGCACATACTTTACAATTCACTAATTTAAGGTGTCTAATTCAGTGTCTTTCAGTATTTTTATTGTTTTAAATGTATCATAAAATATATGGAACAAAATTTTCCATTCACCTATTTTTGTAGCATTAATGACATTCACAATGTTGTGCAGCCACCACCACTGTCTAGTTTAAAACTTTTTTTATCATCCCAAACAAAAATTCTCCATTCATTAGACAACAATTCCCCATTTCCCCCTCTCCTCAACCACCTCATAACCTCTGATGTGTTTTCTGTTTATGTGACTTGTCCTATTCTGGATATTTCACATAAGTGTGATCTACAATGTTTGTCTCCTTGTGACCAGCTTATTACACTTGGCATAATGTCCTCAAGCTTCATCCATGTGGTAGCATGTGTCAGAACTTCATTCCTTTTCATGGCTGAATAATATTCCATTGCATGCATAGACCGTGTTCTGTTGATCCATTCATCTGCTGATGGACTCTTGGCTTCTTCTACCTTTCGGCTACTGTGTGTAATGAACTGCAATGAACATTGGTATGCAAGTATCTGAGTCAACCTTAATTTTTAAGGTCAGTAGTAATTAGTACAAGAGTAATAATTGAGGCTGCCCAATTTCAGGAGGACTGTCCCCTTCAGTTTCCTCCTCATTCTGTTGGCTCCTTCCATATCCTGGCAGTAGGACAGACACAATTTTCAAGCTCTCTGCTGAATATGCCCATCATCGCCCCTGTACCCTTATCAACCAGTTAGCATCAGATGCAAGAGGAAACTTATTTGCAAGATGAGAGAAGTCATAAAAATACAGAAGGGGCACCCAATCATGGTCTCCCTGAAAGTTTCCTCAGAGAAAACTATTTTCTACCTGTCACTTCCTGAAACTAGATAGATCCTAACTTCAGTTTCCAAATGTCCTGATTAGCTCTTTCTCACCTATAACATAATAATGGCTTTGGGGCAATCCCTTAGATGGTTGCAGTATGCTGCTGTGTAGTTCTTGATGTACAATACAAAGAGTTCACTAAATCATTGACTTCCAAACCACATCACTATTGGACCGGCTCTTAAAACATATAGCTGCCCAGAGATCATTATGAGGTAGCACCCAGGAATCTGTGTGTGTATATATGTATATATATATAATATCTATGCTTATAATTACATTGTGTATTTATTATCGTATATTTGCATATAATTATAAATATATGATATATGGTATATATTATAAGTAAATATGAATATTACATATACATTTTAAATTCCTAATCTGCAAGGCAGCAAGAATCTGTTCCAAAGAACCATGGCCTTTTACCAGCGAGAAGTCCATTGGAGGTGGTTGCAGTGAGATGAGAATTTAGCGAGGAAATTCTATCACAGTCTCCTCTCTGTCCCGTGTTTCAGATTGGTTATTGAGCAAATGGCTCCTCAGTGCATACTTGGTGCATTCATCCTCTGGTTCTAGTACAGTTTATTCAGGTGAACTCTGACTGACAGGCTTTAGGTGCACAGCCCTGTGAGGAGCTTGGGAGGAGCACAGAGCTCAGTCTGTCATCATTTCTCCCCTCCAGTAATGTGCACACATGACAGGCAGTGGCCAACGTCTGCCAGTCATCTGACACCAGGGCTGTTGTCAGGAAAGCAAAGGAATTGTTTAGAAACACTGGCAGCCATGGTTCCTGGAGGTGGAAGGTGGTCCCATGGATAACCAAGGATAGCGGAATGTGACTCTGGAATCAGATGCCTCCAGACATCTAGTTGGCTATTGCCACTTTCTTTTAGAATCAAAGACTGTGTTTAGGGAGACAGAAAAATAAGAAAACTTCTGGAAATTACCACTGGAAAAAGTAACAGAGTTAAGGCTAGAAGTTCTAGATTTAAATTAAATTTCTGATGCAAATCAGCTATTCCGACTTATCTTCATTTGTTGATTCTGACTCTCAGACTGCATTTTAATCTCTTAGAGCCTCAGTTTCTCTCACCTGTAAAATGGGCATAATTTTATCTGTCTCACACCAGGTACAAGTACATGGTAAAAACCAGAGGGATAAACTTAGCAGAAGTGTTTGTAAATGTAAGATAAGGGGTTGTTTGTATCACCGATTGCCATGAGTGCTCTGTTTTGAGGACGGCACAGAGTGGGGCGTGTATATTAATCAACTCCTCAATTATTTTTAAGTGTGCAGATGCCTGTTCCCAGACACTTGTTCAGTAACCTTCAAAAGCAGAAGCATGTCTGTCTTTGGGTCAGTAATCGGTACCCTGAATCAGCAATCAGAGTGGCATGACAGAACGGTGTATCAACACCACTAGTCTATTTTTCCGGTTCGTCAAAGTTCCTCATTAGTGTGAGTATCTGCTCTCTCCAGGGCAACTGCGGAAGTAGTTTTTGGGTTTGGTGGCCATTGTAAGCCAATTTTTATGTGGCCATTATAGGCCTTCCTGTGATGTCCCTTAGACCCTTCTAGAACTCATTTGTACAAGATTTAAACTATACAATGATGCTTATTTTCTTTTTTGATTTATTTTTTAAAATATTTTTGAGTTGAACAAAACTTGTTCACACCTCTCACTTGGTTGTAAACTCCCTTGAGCATTGTCTCACTTGTTTGCCTCTCTTGCTTTCCCAAGTAGACCAGCTCATTCGAGTTAGGAGATTTTTGTTGATTGATTCATTCTACATGTTTTTATTCCAGACCCTGGGAACAGGGCAAGAAAGGTCTTGCTATTGAAGCCAAAGACAGTGCCATCAGCTATGAGGACAAAAAATGGAGGAATGGGGTGGGTAGTGACTCTTGGTATGAGAGGAAGTTATTTTAATTTGGGTGGCTAAGGAAGGCCTCTCTGAGATGATATCAGCCTTGAGTAACGTGAAGGAGCCAGTCCGCACCTGTGGATGCGATAGGGAATAGTAGGTAGTGGAAGTGGCAGAAACTTGTTTGCTGGTTTGAAGAACAGAGCAATGAGTGATGGGGCCAGGGCCAGGTCATGTAGGACCCTGTATGTTCCAGCAAGTCCTGGAGATCTTGATCTAGAGGCAATGTGAAGACACTGGGAGATTTAGGCGGGTGATTGACATAATCCAATCTATGTCCTCAGGAGAGTAAAAGAGTTGGGGCCATGTCTGGATGAGAGATGATGGGGCCTGGAAAGGGTGGCAATGGAGAAGTAATTGATGGTCATGACGTGTGTGGGAGGCAGAGCTGTGGGGCTTGTTGATGCATTGGATAAAAGAGATGTGCAATATTTCTTTGTATTGCACAGTAATTGGTGATTAATTGTCCTAGTCCGTTCCTGTCTGCTATAGTCCGCTATAACAAAATACCTAAGACCAAGTAATTTATAAAAACAGACATTTGTTCTTTTCAGTTCTGGAGTCTGGGAACTCTACAGTCAAAGTGTTGGTGGGTTCAGTGTCTGGCAGTGACTGTCCTCTGCTTCCAGGGTGGTGCCTTGTTGCTGCGTCCTCATATAGCAGAAGGGGTGAACACTGCATCCTCGCATGGCGGAAGGCCGAAGAGCAAGAGCACCTAGTCAGTCCCCTTAAGCTATTTTATGAGGTACTAATCCCAGCCTCGCTGCAGAAAGCTCACAGGGCAGAGACAGAGGATGGAGCTCTGGTAGTGTCTCCTTATAAGGGTGCCAATCTGCTCCTGGGAGCCGCCCCTCATGACCTCATCTCAACCTAATTGCCACCCACAGGCTGCACCTCCTAGTACCATCACATTGGGGTTGCGGGGGTAGAGCATCAGTATAAAAGCTCTGGGGAACACAGTGCAGTTCACAGCAGGTGCTTCATCCCTGCGGCCCTAGGAAATAAGCACACTGGTCAAGCACAAGAACAGCTGGGAAGTGGCCTTCACCTCCACCTGCAGCTGCATCTCGTTGCAGAACCCAAGCTGTATCCAGGAACTGAGCCATGAGGGCCTGGGAAATTTAGATTTTAGTCTTACAACTCCTGAAGTACTGGGGGGTAGGGTGGGGGAAGATAGTGGGGAGTGATTAGTGAGTGCAAGAGGTACACCTGAATGCTGAGAGCCCAAGAGACAAGAGTCATCCAGCAAAACCCCACAGAACCATGTGAGTGCTAACTCAGCTACGGCATGGGGAAGCTCCTGAAGGACATCATGTCCCATGCACACCCTCTCAGTTTGTTGCAGGACACAGTTGGTCTGTTGTGTTGAGACGTTGTCTAGGCACACATTCGGGCATGTGCACTTTTAAAATATTAAACATTTTGATTTAAAGCTACTTTTGAAAACAGAATTTTATGTGTGTAAACATAAGCTCAAAAAATAAAGTGAAAACATTTTCCTAGTTAGTGAGCATATAAAGAATCAGTCATTCTTTTTTTTTTTTTTTTTTTTTTTTTTTTGAGACGGAGTCTCGCTCTGTCGCCCAGGCTGGAGTGCAGGGGCCGGATCTCAGCTCACTGCAAGCTCCGCCTCCCGGGTTTACGCCATTCTCCTGCCTCAGCCTCCCGAGTAGCTGGGACTACAGGCGCCCGCCACCTCGCCCGGCTAGTTTTTTGTATTTTTTAGTAGAGACAGGGTTTCAGCGTTAGCCAGGATGGTCTCGATCTCCTGACCTCGTAATCCGCCCGTCTCGGCCTCCCAAAGTGCTGGGATTACAGGCAGAATCAGTCATTCTTAAGAGGTAAAGATGCATCAGGGTTTTCTGGGTTCTATGTGAGATTTTAGTTTATGAGTAGGAGCAACATGCTAAAATCATTATAACTTGGAAAAAAATGTCAGGAAGCCCGCAACCACTGCTGGGGAATCAACTGTTTGGGCTGAAGGTAAAAATTCAGTGAGGGAATTATGGCTTTGCAGAGTCAGACAATAGGTGGCATTAAGCCCGGGAGAGGCACTTGGAAATGTGCTGGTATGAGGAACGTTTGAAGATCTCACTTGGCTGCTGTAGCCTTGACTGCTTCACCTGTGCAAAATGCTGAGAAGGTCTGCAGCTGAGACTGTGAGCGGTGGATACCTCTACCCCGAGGCTGGCTGCACTCTGATTATAACAGCCCCACAGAGGTTGCAATCAAGAGCAAGGACGTCCAGGTGGACCTCGATGGGCTCTTTCCATTTGGAGTCAGTGTTTCCCTGACTGTGAAGAAGCTCCTTGCCATGAGCTGCTCTTCAGACCACCTGGAAGTTAAGGCGTTGCACTCAAGTGGTTTGTCCTCCTCTCCTGCCCTCAGCCAGATGCTCAGCAGGGGGACCTGGATGTGGTGGTTCCGTTTCACCCACAACAGGGCAGGGAGGACATAGGGAAGAGAAATGACTTACTCTCTAGAGACATGGAGAAAAAAGGAAGCCTTCCTCCTGCTGCTGCATGTCTGCTCCCCAAAGGCAAAACTTCTAGAGTTTGGAAGGTTTAAACATGGGGAAGATGTCATCTTCAGTGTTCGTATTAGTAAGGGGTTTTCCAGAGAAATGGAACCGATGCGAGATACACACACACACGATTGATTGTGGGAGTTAGCACATGTGATTATGGAGCTGAGAAGTCCCACTATCTGCTGTGTGCAAGGTGCAGACCCAGGAGAGTTGCTGGTGTGATTCGGTCTGGGTCCAAAGACCTGGGAACTGGGGGAGTGGATGGTGTAAATCCTGGTCCACGGGCAGGAGAAGACCCAGGTTCCAGCTCAACAGGCAGGCAAGAGGAGCCAGGATTCTCCCTTCCTCTGCATTTTGTCTAGGCCCTCAACAGATTGAGTGATGCCCACTTGTGCTGGGAGGGGAACTTCTTTGCTGAGTCCACCAATTCAAATGCTAGCTTCTTCCAGAAACACCCTCTCAGACACACTCAGAAATGTTTACTACAGGCTCCCATGATTCAGCCAAGCTGGCACATGAAATTAAGCATCATGCTGTTTTAGGCATAAAATGAAATTATGGAACAAAAGTAATCGTCCCGGGGTCTACACTGTGAGTTAATTTCATTCCCAGGATTAATGATCAAGACCACGTGTGAACAGAGCTACCCAACTCAGAACATTACCTTCATGTTTCACTGTATTAGTCTGTTCTCACACTGCTAATAAAGACATACCCAAGAATGGGAAATGTGTAAAGGAAAAAGGTTTAATTGACTCACAGTTCCACATGGCTGGGGAGGCTTCCGAATGATGACAGAGGGCAAATGAGGAGCAAAGTAATGTCTTACGTGTCGGCAGGCAAGAGAGCTTTTGTGGGGGAACTCCCCTTTATAAAACCATCAGATCTCATGAGACTTATTCACTACCATGAGAACAGTACAGGAGAAACCACGCCCATGATTCAATTAGCGCCACCTGGCCCTTCCCTTGACATGTGGAGATTATTACAATTCAAGTCGAGATTTTGGTGGGAACACAGCCAAACCAAATCATTGTGCCTCTGGCCCCTCCCAAATCACATTTCAAAACCAATCATGCCTTCCCAACAGTCCCCCAAAATCTTATTTCAGCATTAACTCAAAATTCCAAGTCCAAAGTCTCAGACAAGGCAAGTCCCTTCCACCTATGAGCCTGTAAAATTAAAAACAAGTCAGTTACTTCCTAGATACAATGAAGGTACAGGGAATAGGTAAATATAGTCATTCCAAATGGGAGAAATTGGCCAAAATGAAGGGGCTATTGGCCCCATGCAAGTCTGAAATCCAGCAGGGCAGTCAAATCTTAAAACTCCAAAATGATCTTCTTTGACTCCATGTCTCATATCCAGGTCATACTGATGCAAGAGGTGGGTTTCCATGGTATTGGGCATTTTCACCCCTGTGGCTTTGCAGGGTACAGCTCCACTCCTGAATGCTTTCATGGGCTGGTGTTCTGTCTACAGCTTTTCCAGGTGAATCGTGCAAGCTGTCAGTGGATCTAACATTCTGCGGTCTGGAGGATGGTAGTCCTCTTCTCATAGCTCCACTAGGCAGTGAGTGGCCCAGTGAGGACTCTGTGTGTGGGGGTCCCATGTCACATTCTCCTTCTGCACTGTTCTAGCAGAGGTTTTCCATGAGGGCTCTGCCCCTGCAGCAAACTTTTGTCTGGACATCCAGGCATTTCCATACTTCTTCTGAAATTGAGGCAGAGGTTTCCAAACCTCAATTATTGACTTCTATGCACCCAAAAGCTCAACACCACATGGAAGCTGCCAAGGCTTGGGGCTTGTATTCTCTGAAGCAATGGCCTGAGCTCTACCTTGGCCTATTTTAGCCACAGCTGGGATGCAGGGCACCAATTCCCTAGACTGCACAAAGCAGCAAGGCCCTGGGCCAGGCCCACAAAACCATTTTCTCCTTCTGGGCCTCTGGGCCTGTGATGGGAGGGGCTGCTCTGGAAATCCCTGACTTGCCCTGGAGACATTTTTTCCCATTGTCTTAGTGATTAACATTTGACTCCTTGCTACCTATGCAAATTTCTTCAGCCAGCTTGAATTTCTCCTCAGAAAGTGGGGTTTTCTTTTCAGTTGCATCATCAGGCTGCAAATTTTCCAAACTTTTATGCTCTGCTTTTCTTTTAAACGTAAGTTCCAATTCCAAATCATATCTTTGAATACATAAAGTTGAATGCTTTTAACAGCACCTAAGTGACCTCTTGAATGCTTTGCTGCTGAGAAATTTCTTCTACCAGATGCCCTAAATTATCTCTTTAAAGTTCAAAGTTCCACAAATCTCTAGGGCTGGGGCAAAATGCCACCAGTCTCTTTACTAAAACATAGTCATCTTTGCTCCAATTTTCAACAAGTTCCTCACTTCCATCTGAGATCACCTCAGCCTGGACTTTAATATCTGTATCACTAACAGCATTTAGGTCAAAGCCATTCAACTGGTCTCTAGGGAGTTCCAAAGTTCCCAAATCTTCCTGCCTTCTTCTGAGTCCTCCAAACTGTATCAACCTCTGCCAGCCACCCAAAGTTGCTTCTACATTTTCATGTATCTTTAGAGCAGCACCCCACTAACTGGTACCAGTTTACTGTATTATTCTGTTCTCATGCTGCTAATAAAGACATACCTGAAATTGGGTAATTTATAAAGGAAAGAGGTTTAATTGACTCACAGTTCCACATGGCAGAGGAGGCCTCACAGTCATGGCAGAAGGCAAATGAGGAGCAAAATCACATCTCACATGGCAGTAGGCAAGACAGCATGTATGCGGGAACTCCTCTTTATAAAACCATCAGATCTCAGGAGACTTACTCACTATCATGAGAACAGTATGGGGGAAACCACCCCCATGAGTCAATTGTCTTCACCTGGCCCCACCCTTGGCATGTGGGATTATCATCATTCAAGGTGAGATTTTGGTGAGGGCACAGCTGAACCATATCCACCAAGCTTCAAATGAAGGATTAATGTGGGTTCAGTGATGTTCCTCCAATTTGTAGAAGAGAAAACTGCAGGTGAAGAAGTTAAGTGTCTTATGGCATCTCATAATCAGTGAGGGTCAGTCAGGAGCTTAACACCAGGGTTTCTGAGTCCAAATCCTGTGTTCTCTCCACCACCTGCTGCTGACTTTTCATTGAGCTTATGAAATGGAGAGCAGCTCCAAACAAATCTACAGCTACTGGCACTTCACGTGGATTTTCTTCCTGGTGGTTTGTTTGGTGACACATGTCTCCTGTGTGGGCTTGACTGTGGGCAGGGAGTCAGGCCAGAGTGGCAGCAAGTCCTCGCTTCTGTTTGGTTAAGCGTGAGCTCCCAAAGGAGGTGGGACTGCAATTAATAGGCTTTACTGTGAAATAATTGTTATAAACCAAGCTGCTGTCAGGAAAACTGAAAGCAGACATGGCAGAAAGCATAGCCCCGGCTGTAAGATAAGGGCTGTGCCTTGGTCAAGGATAGGCCGAGGTTAACACCCAGAGTGACTCAGCAAGTCTAGAGTGCAGGCATGTAACTCCACTTGTTATCACAGCCATGCAGACACAACAGAGAAGCCCACCACCACAGCCGTAACATAGGGAACGGTCATTACTTGACTCTAAGCCACTGTTTTCTGTAAAAGGTATAATTGCACTGTTGACACTGTGCAGGTGCTCACACTGAGAGAAAGAGAGAGAGCCAAAGTTGGATGGACAGTAGGGAGACAGGACACAGCTCAGCTCGCTGGTGCCCAGAGAAAGAGTTAAGCTGATGACCCTGATGGCAAGGGAGAGCCAGCTGTTGAAAGGAGCCACAGCCAGCTCAAGCAGTTGAGACAGGGCAGACAGTGTGAGAAAGCTGTTGATGGGAGCTGCTGCCGAATAAAATCATCTTTCACCTGCCTATGGCCAGCACCACCCCCAACACCCCAGAGTTCTTTCTGCTCATCCACTCACTCCCTTCGGACCTCAGCATGACATTTGGCGTAGCCGTGAACCTGACACCGACCCTGCTGTGCCGGCCTGTGTGGCTGGTGGAGGCGTCACGCTATCCAGTAGACATCCATCGCTGGGTTTGTTTCTCCTTCCAGTTTCTGAACACAGGATTTGGAGTTAGAAACTCTGGCTTTAAATTCCGAACTGACCCTCACTGGTTATTATGAGATGGTATGTTTTAACTTCTTCACCTGCGGTTTTCTTTTCTATTTACAGAATTTCCCTCCAATTTACAGAATTTAACCCGCAGGTTAATTCACCCTCACGTTAATTCTTCGTTTGATGCTCAGAAACCTCGCCTCCCAGTACCTGTGCTCCAGTGTCCCCTCCACTTGTGTGCCACAAGAGTCAGTCACCAAGTCCTGCTAGAAGCTGCCTGTGGGCCGAGATCCACATAGAGCCCTAGAATCAGCGAGTTGACCTCTGCTCCTGGGATCCACCTCAGTCCCCACCTGTGTCCTCATGGTTCTTCTGAGGGCCGAGTCTTGGTGTCACTCACCAGACTGTGGCCCTGAGGACAGTACTCGGCATCATGTTTGTGTTTCCAAATGTTTGAGAAGTGAATAAATCAAACACAATAATAGGCTTTCCTGCCAGTCACCCCGTTGGAGCATGCCTGGAACACTGAGGGGACGGTGTGAGAGAGTGAATCTGAACTTTAACTGTTTAACCCATTCAGGCTTCTGTAACAAAACACCATGCACTGATTGGCTTGTAAAAAACAAAATTTATGGCTTCTAGTTCTGGAAGCTTAGAAGCCCAAGATCAAGGTACCAGCAGATCTGGTGTCTGGGGAGGGGGCTGTTCTTCACAGACAGTGGCTTCTGGCTATGTCCTCACGTGGTGGAAGAGTGGGGCAGCTCTCTGGGGTCCCTTTTATAAGGGCACTAACCCGACTTGTGAGGGTTCCACCCTCATTACCTCCCAAAGGCCCCACCTCCCAATACCCTCATATTAGGGTATTATTAGGATTTCAAATATGAACTTGAGGGTTATGATTCCAAATATGAACTAGGGTTAGGATTTGAAATATGAATTTGGGGGGCTACATGCATGAAGAGTTCTTGGAGGACAAAGGAAATGAAGGCAGTGGCGTGAAGGGCACGAGGAACCAGATGACCTGAGTGACCTCTTTGAGTGAGGAATTAGGGAGGCGGAGTGTGGGTGAGGGGCCAGAGATGGGATGTGCTGCTCTCCTAACCATTCAGACCTGGTGTGACGCAGTGGGCAGGGCAGTGTAGGTGGGAGTTACGGGGGAACATGACGTGCTGGGGAGGAGGGGCTGGATCAGGAAGGCCGATACCAGATGGCAGAGCCAGGCCCACCGGGGAGGGAAGACACCTGAGCCTGTGGAGTTGGAGCCCACAAGCCGAGAAACAGGATGGAGGGAAAATCTTAAAAATTTATACATATTGGTAAATATAGTGAAACTGCCTTTCCTAACATGAAGCATAGTTGATGAATGTTTGTTTTGTTAACGGTGAAACTGTTCTACATTTTTCTCTTTTAGGATTCTTTCTGCATGGGCCCATTAGTCACTGTTTTATAGATCAGCTAGACTCTCCTGGGAATGCAGATGTTCTCTGGCTGATTTATACAAAGGGGGGCCTTCCTGTGTCCGCAGGGATGATCTCAGTGCTGTTCAGGTTGACTTTAGACAGTTCCCCCATTGCCAGGTTTGCAGGCTGAGCAAACAAGGTAAAGGAGGTGAACTATCAATTCTTTCTTTTTTATGGAAGCAGGTATTAGATTCGTTACTCAGGTTACAGGCTAAGCTAGTCTTCTCTCCCCATTTTTCCTACAGATCACCCCTGATTTTCTTGGTCAGTGACTGATTTTTATCAAGTTGAGGACAGAATGGATACAGGGCTGTGGGCATGCCACCTGTTCATGCTGTCATTGTCATCAAAAGTCAGTGTCCACATGACTCCTGGGGGCTCAAGGTCAGCCTCTGGGCACCCACTCTCTTAGCCATAGTCTCCCTCTGCAAATTTTTATTTAAAAAGCAGCAGAGAGCTCTTCAAAGTCTTCTCCAGCCATTAAGCTGCCTCCTGTTTCATGCTGGCACTCAAATCATAGCCACAGTTGTCCTTGGAATCCCGCTTTTCTCCTAGTCATGGCTCTTGGAGGCATTCGTTTGTTTTTAGTTCCAAACACAGTAAGGTAAGGAAGCCAGGAAATTTGCCTCACATTTCAACCCTAACTCTGGTCTTGGAGGAAGGAAAGGGGACCTGGGAATGGAACCCTGTGAATCAGGCCTCCCTGGGTCCCCTTGTGCCTGCCTCCCTTGAATCCAGAGTCAGCCTTTTGTTTGTTTGTTTGTTTTCATGCAGAGCTCAAATCCAGCAGCAGTTCCCTGGAGCCAAAGGGAAAAGGCAACCCTGAACTCCCAAAACCCACTCAATCCTAGGAGCCCACTCACTCTTCTTTCTCCCAAAAACACACCTCCAGACTTCTCAACTACTTATTTCCCCAACTATTCAAACTGCTATGACTATGTTATGGGGTGAGAAGTGGGAGGCCGGGGGGCTTCCTAACTCTCTGGATGCTGCCCTCAGGCAGGTGTGACGTGTCCTGTCCTGCGAGGCACTATCCTGCTCACTGTGCTTGCCACAGCCAGCTCGGTGTCACCCTGTGATCTTGGCACTGACATCTGGTCTCCTGAGTTTTTGGCTAACTGCTCACTTTGGTTTGGATAGACTGTGGGAATCTATTCCTGACTACACTTCCTTTGGGTACCATAACTTCCCCACCTCTTGGCCTCAGCCCTGGCACCAAAGGCCGCCAGGGGCCTACAGGGCTTCCTTAGGGTGGAAGATATTCAGATGCCTTCTATGCCCAGAGGGCTTAGAGGCTAAATTTCTGTCTTCCCCCATGCTCAGCCAGCCTGTCATATCCTTAGCTTCCTCACTTGTGCTGGAGGCTTTCTGGAAACTTCCTTGAGCTGCAGGCGTGAGTAGGTTCATAGTAGGGGCCAAAGAAACCAGCTGGTGAAGACTGGATGCTTTCATCCAGTGACATTTGGATGATGAGTGCAGACATGTAAAGCAGGAAAATCATGCTATTTGGAGGATGGCGGGCTGCATTCTAGTTCAGCTGTCACTCACCACAGCCCTGACCATGGACACACTCCTTCACCTTGTGGGCGGCAGTTTATCCTTCTGTGAAATGCAAGGGACGTGTTCTTAGCAGTTTTGCTATAAGGACTAAAAATACAACTGGCACAGAGTAGGCATCCTCAGTAAATGCCATTTCTTCTGTCTGCATCCTCAGCCTTTTTGTGTGAAGAAAAAAATGAGTTAATTCACGTGAAAGAATTATTTAAGCTCCATGAAGTACTTTATATATCTTCCCAATTCCTGTTCTTATCACTAGGATCAGAAAACATGGACCATGTAAAGTGGCCCATGCTATCTATACTGACAAAGGAAACCCTTGCACAAACCAGAAAGTGTGGAGAGGACGGGAGACAGAGGAATCCACCAGGAAGGGCAGAAGTGCAGCTTCAACACCCTCCCCTCAGGTCAATCTGAAATGCTGGATTCAGTATCTACTGACCCAAGGGAGTGCATGTGGCATTGTGTGTCCAGCACCTTTGAATCCAGCCGTGGTAGAACCTGACACAGCCCGCGAGCCCTGCCACGGTGGCCTGAAGGAGCCCCAGAGGACAGCGACAGGAACCAGGACCCTGGCAGTGTTTATCTTCCAGTTTCTGGGTAAAGAGGAAAGAACTGAGACTAGGGATAGAAACTGGAAACAGCTGCACATGCAGGTAGAGTCCGGCTGAGGCCCCCACCTGGCTCGCAATACGTGGGCCACCCTCACAGCACGACTGAGTGCAGCCAAGTCCTGACTCCCAGCCGCCTGCCCGAGCTGGGGCTCACTGCCCTCTGCCCCCATGCTGCTTCCACAGGCATGTGCAGCCTTGGGTGTGGGGCAGGGCCAGGCAGGAGATGCTCTGACAAGATGGTTTGGATAGATGAAGGTGAAGGGCATAGAAGCCCTTACTGCATTCAAGATGCTAATTACACTTGCCAATTTAGTTCTTAGTCAAAATCAATTTTTTACTCTCATTTTCATTTTATGCATGTTGTCATAAGTGGGAAAAAAGACTGTCTTGTCAGAATGATTGAATCTTCCATAAAATGAAAGCCATTTCCTTAATACTGTCCATTCAAGAGAACAAAAAGGAGGGAGAGTGCCGTAAGCCTCAGAAACTTGGCCTTTACAGTTATGGCAACACTTCCACCGATCTGTATGTTTTCTTATTTCTGAAAATTGTGTAAGTAATATAAGACCAATAATTTTGGCAAATCTATTGCAGTCTGATAATTTGCGTTGTGATGTGACATTGGAAGACAGAGAATTCTTTCCTAAAATTTACATCATCACAACTATTCAACAAGCTAATTCTCAATACAAAGACAATTTAGAAAATGTAAAAAATTAATGTCTGTATTATTTTAAGCCCCACTATTTCTGCTTTGTAAAACATAAAGGCATGCTATTTCCTGGGAAATTATGTAAACAGATCAAATATTTAAGTATTTGATTACTATTAAATTATCTGGGTGATATGGTTTTGCTGTGTCCCTACCCAAATCTCAACTTGAATTGTATCTCCCAGAATTCCCCCATGTGTTGGGAGGGACCCAGAGGGAGGTAAAAATAGAATCATGGGGGCCGGTCTTTCCCATGCTATTTGGGTGATAGTGAATAAGTCTCATGAGATCTAATGGGTTTGTCAGGGGTTTCTGCTTTTGGTTCTTCCTCATTTTTTCTTGCCAACGCCATGTAAGAAGTGCCTTTCACCTCCTGCCATGATTCGGAGGCCTCCCTAGCCATGTGGAACTGTAAGTCCAATTAAACCTCTTTTTGTTCCCAGTTTTCAGTATGTCTTTCAGAAGCGTGAAAATGAATGAATACACTGGGCATGCAGTATTCACTTAGACACTTAGAATAAGAAAATGATGAATAATTTAGTCACGGAATGTGCATATCAGCATTTACCTAACACGGAACACATCAGATTTTCTTTTGACGAGTGTCATCTGATAAAAATAACCCCAGTAACACCTGTAATTTTGGAAGCTGCCAGGGGACCATTCAAATCTATTCTGGTAACATGAAAGCGTGTGGACATTTTCTCATCCTCTGCCCATGCTTAGTTTCAAGAGAGTAACTCAAAACTAGTACTTTCCTTTCAGCATGTGTAGCTTTAGATGGTTTCTTACAATGGTTCCCTCTTACCTCTGTCTTCAACCCAAGTCTTCTTTATTCAAAGCTCCTCCAAATATGATCTCAAAACCATAGAATGCAAACTCTGGAAAGAACCTTACATATCATCTGCACCAGTAATTTTGAAATCATGTCATTAAAAAAAATAATTTACACAATTTATACAAGAAGTAAAAATATTGGTGTGAGGAAGAGAAGGGTTTCACTGTTAAGTGCCCAGTTCACCATGAGCCACCCCCCCCGCCCCGCCTGCAGCAGTGTTCCAGAACTAGGTCTACATAGAACATAACTTTAAAACCTCGGTCTTAGTCCTACTCCCCGAGGCATAGAAGAAGGAAGTGGGTACTGTTTATACATTACAGAGAGTGTGTTTATCATAGATGCTCAATGTGTTAGAGGCGGAGTTGGAGAAGATAGGTTGTAGAGTTGTTAAGTCCAGGGATGACATCTTCATATTTTTATGACCCCAGCATTTGTGACATGGCTACCCCATGATACATACACACTTGATGAGATGGAAGAGTGGGTGGTTGGGGTCCTAGAGACACAAACATGCTCATAAAGAACCAGTGCAGACAGACTGAGTGGAAAAGCTTCGGAAGGATAGAGAGTATTGTTTTGGAGATGGGAGCTTGTAAATATTTTACAGGGGGCAACTCTAATCTCTATAATTTAGCTGACCCAATGCCCATAGAGGGGGCTAAGAAATACAGTATTGCCTTTGAGTTTTGTGAAAATGTCTTCCCAATGTAAGTTTTTCTGGACTATAAGGCAAGAAAAGACATAGTGGCAAGCATGGGGACATTTTTGGACAGACACCTTCTCACGAGTTCAGGCTCCTTTGCTCCCAGGTTGCTGACACTGGTGACCTGGGTTTTCAGGCTGCCTGAGTGGAAGCTGGAGGGCTCTAGGAAGGACTTGGCAAGAGCAGAGTTGTTGGGAGAGGCTGGGCCACAAGCTAGAGCCAGAGTTTCCTCCATTCGCCCACAGGGAGGATTCTCTTTTTTCTGTGACAGGTTCTCCCTCTGTCCCCCAGGCTGGAGTGCAGTGGTACAGTCATGGCTCACTGAAGCCTCACCCTCCCTGGGCTCAGGAGATCCTCCCACCTCAGCCTCCCAAGTAGCTGGGATGACAGGCACATGCCACCACTCCCAGCTAATTTTTGTGTTTTTTGTAGAGACGGGGTCTTGCCTTGTTGCCCAGGCTGGTAGTGTGGAGGATTCTTGAGAAATAATTTGTAAGGTTTGAAACTCCACCCTGCATTTCTCTTTACCTCTTCTACCTTCTCTCTTTCTTCTAAAAAATGAAAACAAGTAAAACCTGGAGTACCCATTTCCCTTTTCTGTGGAGTTTGGTTAAATGTGCCATGCACCGTCTGTGAGGAGATTCTGTACTCACCTACTCATCATCAGAAATGCTTGGGAGGCCCGAAAAACATACAGATTCCTGGGCCAGACATCTAGACATTTGTACTGGGCTGGAGTCTGGGAATCTGATTTTTAAAAAGCTTCCCGGAGTGTTCTAATGACTAGGCAGGTTTGTGAGTCACTTATTTAGTAGAGGAGCTCACTCTACTGAGGATACTTATTCTCACTCTTCCCACGCCCCACCCTCTATGGTGGCCTTTCACCATGCCTGAGGTTGGAATCCTGTTGCCCCCCAGGTGCTCCAGGGTGTCCCTGGGGTATCAAGGGGCTGCTGACTGCAGCAGAGAGCCCACTCCCAGTGAGTACATTTCCTTAGGACATTGCTCCCAAACTCTGCCTCCTGCAGATAATTCTCTCCCCTCTTCTGAGACATAAATTTGCCTAGGCCCTTTGCTTTGTTAGCAGTAGACTGGGACATTCAGGGCTTGCTTCAGACATGGTGGAGCCCCACCATGGCCTCTACCAGGCTGCCTGTCTTCCTGGAAACATTAGTTCATCCATTACTGCCCATTATGGGAACCAGACAATGCTCTTGACTGTTAACAAGAGCATTACCCAACAGAACATTCACATTTCCTCCAGACAAAATCTGGGTCAAATATTTGCTTTTCCTCATATATCTCATTTATTCAGTCCATTATAACCATCCATTTGGAATCATACATATTGAAACTAGAAAAGAGCTTGGGTATCATGACATCTAATTCCTGTATCTTATAGGGAAACTAAACCCAGAGAGAGGAAATAATTCGACCAAACAGATCTGTTAGTTACAGCAGAGCCTAGGACCAGCACCTGACCCATCCCCTTACTGCCTGGCTATAGACCTGGGCATAATAAAATGATAAAACGTAGATTTAATATGGCCACCTGTGCAAAGAGGTCTCTCCTCTACACCTGTAAAATCTAGAAGCAAAGGTGATTGAAATACTTGGGTCCTCTGATATGATTTGGCTGTGTCTCCACCCAAAGCTCACCTTGAATGTCAATTCCCACAACTCCCACGGGTCACGGGAGGAACCCAGTGGGAAGTGATGGAATTATGGGGGTGGGTCTTTTCTGTACTGTTCTCATTATAGTGAATGAGTCTCACCAGATCTGATGGTTTTAAAAAGGGGATTGTCCCCGCACAAGCTCTCTTCTCTTGTCCGTCACCATGTGAGATGTACCTTTTGCCTTCCATTGTGATTGTGAGGTTTCCCCAGCCATGTAGAACTGTGAGTCCAATGAACCTTTCTTTGTAAATTGCCCAGTCTTGGGGATGTCTTTATCAGCAGTGTGAAAACGGCCTAATACAGCCTCCAATCCATGTTCTCCTCAATGCTGAAAGCAGGTGTCATGTCATATGATGTACCCACCTGTCACAGCTTCAGAACCTGAGGTGCTGTTTCTGTCAAGCTGCTTTTATCCCATTCACTGTTTTTCTGCTCTAGAGAATCTTTTCACAAGAAAAGATTTGTTTCACTTTGTTTCATTTGGTTTGAAGGAGCCGTCGGGTGCTCCTCATTTTCCAGGGCTTCAAGGACATGAGCTGGCTGCTACTTTGAGCCAGGAAATGAGAGAAGAAACTCTTTGGCATTCCTGACCTTTATTTTGCACTTTGAGGGGAGTTCATATGCCTCCTGACTTTGGGTTCACCCCTAGCTAGTCTCGAATGGGGGTAAAAACTAAGTTCTCTGGCCATGTGCTAGAGGCCACCCTGAATCTCACAGAGGTGGCGAAAGGGTGTGAGGAAGCCAGGTGTGCAGAGGATATCAGTTCATTCAGTCTGCACAACAGCCTCCAATATCTCCCTCTTTTGTAGATAAAGTAGCTAAGGTAAGGTTCAGTGAGTGTAAGTGACACACAACAGAGCCCCTGCTTCAGAATCAGTCAGCCGGGGGGTTTGATCTCACTGAGCACCGGGCAGCACACTTTAAAAAAAAAAAAAAATTAATAGATTACAAAAATTGACAAAGTTGTATATATTTCTTGTGCACAACGTGTTTTGAAATAGGCATACATTGAGGAATGACTAAATTAAACTACTTAGCATGTGCACTATTTCACATACTTAAATTTTTTTTGTTGTTGTGAGAACCCTTAAAATCTCTCTTAGCCATTTTCAAACATACATAATTAGGTCGGGTAGTGGCTCACACCTATAATCCCAGCACTTTGGGAGGCTGAGGTGGGCAGATCACCTGAGGTCAGGAGTTCGAGACCAGCCTGGCCAATATGGTGAAACCCTGTCTCTACTAAATATACAAAAATTAGCTGTGGTGGCATTTGCCTATAATCCCAGCTACCCAGGAGGCTGAGACAGGGGAATCACTTGAACCTGGGAGGTGGAGGTTGCAGTGAGCCGAGTTGGCACCACTTCACTCCGGCCTGGGCAGCAGAGTGAGACTGCATCTCAAAAACCCCCCCAAAAAACCATAATTAGTTACAGTCACCATGTTGTACAGTAGATCTCTTGTTACTTAATTAGCATGTAATACTTGGTTTCATTACCTATTAAGTGGTGGTGGTCTGAGAATTGGATGAGACAATATATGAACTCACCTAGTGCAGTGTTTGGCATACAGTAAGAATTCAATACATAATAACTACACTATTACTATTATAATAGTCATTGATTAAGGGTTTACCCCTACTACGTGACATCTGTTTGATTTCAAATGATAGCATGAACTAACATTTATGGAGCCTTTATTATGTATCTGGTACCATGGCAATTATTAGATGAGTTATTTCATTTAATCTTTAAACTTTTTATGAAGTAGGTGCTATCGTCACCTCCATGTTGCAGGTGAGAAACCTGAACTTTGAAGGGTGAGGACCTTGACTAAGGTGACCCTGCTGGTTAGTCAGAGCCCAGACCCTAAGCCCCCCTGGTAAGCAGCCTGCACCCCCTGCCCAGGCCATGATTAAGGTCTGCCTGGGTGTCTCTAGCTCTCTGCTGTTCTCTAGTTGCTTGTTCAAGCTCACTTGTCCTTGCACAGAAGCATGAATACTAAGCTCACACTGGGAGCTCTTGATTGTCGGATTCTCTGCAACCTTTTGCAATGCAAGAACACAAATAGTTAAAATTCATATATATTTTAATCTATTAAAACCAGTATTTAGCACTAATGAGTATACTAAAATCATCCCTCAAAATTACATATTTATTTTCTAATTGTTGCTCATTCTTAATGTCCTATTGTGTATTAAAAGGTGAGGTAATATTTCAGTTTTTGACATGTTTTATACCAAGAAGGCTTTAAAAATCCTTACTACTCCAATCAACTGTGTGAAGTTGATTTAGTGAACCCACATTTGGGTGCGGAAATGTAAATGGCCTAGGATACATGCGTGCACAGGAGGTGAGAGTTTGTGGAGGAATTGTTCTGTGTGGGAAAGAGATGGTGAGAACCTTTGTGAGAACCTTTATTAACAAAATCCTTTGGAAGTCCAGGTAGCAGCAGATCCCCATCCCTGTTCTCCAGAGACTGGGGAGGAGGACTGCTCCAGTTTGCAGGAGCTCTGCTTGTTCAAAGGTTCTTCCTTATGCTGAGTTGGAAGGCACCTTTTGAGCCAATATGGGAAATATTGAGCCCTCTTCTTTTCTGGCAGGTTGTAGTTTTTTGATGATAGGTTTTCCTTTCGGTCTTTTCTTTCCAGCTAAATACTTTCGGTTTTCTTAGCTGTCCCTCAGAAGGCACCCTGGTTTCCCTGTTTGTCATCATCCCATTCTGGGTGGCTCCCAGAACTGAATGCAGTATTCCTCGGCGGTTTTCAGTGGCATAGGTGAGACAATATCATCTCCTTACCTTGCATCTCACTGTTTTAATGCAACCCCAACATTTTAAAAAAGAATATGCTTTTTCATTATTTAAAATTAAAGGAGAAAAGATAATCACATCCCTGTACCACTTTCTCAGAATTAATAAATATTATTTTTTGTTTATATTTCCTTCATATTTTCTCTAAAAAATAAACACTGGGGATATATTGAAATCACCAGTATTCTGTTCAGTCCTGTGTCAGTCAGCTTTCCCTAGGTCACTCAGTGGTAGCAAAATTCTTAACATCTCAGGGGTTTACAACAACACAGCTTTATTTCTCATTCATGTTAAATAAAAATATTCACCAATATTTTCTTCTAATATTTGAAGCATTTTTTTCATATATGATTTGTTCAGCCATTAGAAGATTATTTCACTGTATAATGTGAGCTGGGTACTTAATTTTATTCTTGTTTTACCTGTGAGTAATGAATGATCTTGTTCATTTCATTTCTTCTTTCAAATCTCATATATCTCATTGTGGTTTTGATTTGCATTTCTCTGATTGGTGATGATGAGCATATTTTTTCATTTGTTTGTTGGCGGCTTGTGTGTCTTCTTTAGAGAAGTGTCTGTTCAGGTCCTTTGTCTACTTTTTAATGAGGTTATTTGTTTTTCGCTTGTTGATTCATTTACTTTTTTTTATAGATTCTATATATTAGACTTCTGTTGGTGCATAGTTTGTGAATATTTTCTCCTGTTTCGTAGATTGTCCGTTTATTCTGTTGACAGTTTCTGTTGTTGTGCAGAAGTCCTTTGGTTTCAGTAGGTCCCACTTGTCAATTTTTGTTTTTATTGCAATTTCTTTTGGGGACTTGGCCATGAAATCTTTGCCAAGGCTGATGTAAAGAAGGGCATTTCCTAAGTTTTCTTCTCAGATTTTTATAGTTTGAGGTCTTAAATTTAAATCTTTAATCCATTTCATGTATATGGTGAAAGATACAGGTCTAGTTTCATTCTTCTGCATATGGCTAAGCAGTTATCTTAGCACCATTTATTGAGTAGGAAGTCCTTTCCCCATTGCTCATTTTTGTCGACCTTATGGAAGATATCAGATGGTTGTAGGCATGTGGTTTTATTTCTGAGTTTTCTATTCTGTTCCATTGCTCTATGTGTTTATTTTCGTACCATGATGTTTTGTAGACTTATAGTATAATTTGAAGTCAGGTAGTGCAATGTCACCAGCTTTGTTCTTTTTGCTTAGGATTGCTTTGTGTATTTGGGCTCTTTTTTGGGTTCCATATGAATTGTAATAGTTTTTTTTTTTTTTTTAATTCTGTGAAGAATGATGTTGGTAGTTTAACAGGAATAGCATTGAATCTGTAAATTGCTTTGGACAGTATGGTGATTTTAATGATATTGATTTTTCCAATCTGTGAGCATAGGATGTTTTTTCATTTATTTGTGTCATCTCTGATTTCTTTCAGCAGTGTTTTGTAGTTCTCCTTGTAGAAATCTTTCATGTCCTTGGTTAGCTGTATTCCTACATATTTCATTTTCTTTGTGGCTGCTGTAAATGGGATTGTGTTGTTGATTTGACTCTCAGTTTGGATGTTATTGATGGGTAAAAATGCTACTAATTTTCTGTATATTTATTTTGTATCCTGAAACCTTGCTAAAATCATGTATCCATTTTAGTAGCCTTTTGGTGGAGTTGTTAGCATTTTGTAACACCAGTTAGAATGGCTATTATTAAAAAGTCAAAAAACAACAGATGCTGGTGAAGCCGCAGGGAAAGAGGAACGCTTATACACTGTTGGTGGTAGTGTAAATTAGTTTAGCCTCTGTGGAAAGCAGTTTAGAGATTTCCAAAGAACTTAAAATGAAATTACCATTTGATTCAACAATTCCATTACTGGGTATATACCCAAAGTAATGTAGATTATTTTATCAAAAAGACATATGAGTTTGTATGTTCAACACTGCACAATTCACGATAGCAAAGACATGGAATCAACCTATGTGTCCATCAGTGGTGGATTATATAAAGAAGATGTGGTACATATACACCATGGAATACTACACATCCATAAAAAAGAATTAAATCATGTTCTTTGCAGCAACATGGGTGAAACTCAAGGTCATAATCCAAAATAATTTAACATAGGAACAGAAAACTGGATATCACATGTTCTCAAAGTGGGAGCTAAACATTAAGCACATGTTGACATTTAAATGGAAACAATAGACTCTTAGGACTACTAAAGGTGGGAGGGAGGGAGTGGAGTGTGGGTTGAAAAACTACCTGTGCTCATACCTGGGTCCAATATACCCATGTAACAATCCTATACATGTGCCCATACCTGGGTCCAATATACCCATGTAACAATCCTATACATGTGCCCATACCTGGGTCCAATATACCCATGTAACAATCCTATACATGTGCCCATACCTGGGTCCAATATACCCATGTAATAATCCTATACATGTGCTCATACCTGGGTCCAATATACCCATGTAACAATCCTATACATGTGCTCATACCTGGGTCCAATATACCCATGTAACAATCCTATACATGTGCCCCCGTACTTAAAATAAAAGCTGAAATCCAACCAAAACAAACAAAATATCTCATATATCCTTCTTATATTTTAGGCTTGCTTTATTAATTTTGAATAGAGATGCACTCAATTTTCTCATGATGGTTATAGAGTTATTCTTTGTAATACTTTTTTTGCATTGTATATTTTGAAGTTATGTCCTTGGATACATAATTGCTCTATCTTCGTGTTCTATTGTTTTATCAGGTGCTTTCTTTCATCGCTCTTCATACTTTTTACCTAAAATTTAGCTTTTTGAGTATTAACTTTACTACATTTTCTTTATTTTGGTATATTATCTGCCTGGTTAATCTTTATCCATTCCTTTCATTTTCTCCCTTTCTTTATACATTTATTATCCATGTGTCACTTGTAAGCATGTTAGTTCTGGGTTATAAAATAAGTCTGATCTGATAATAGCTTTTTAAAAAAATTATAAATATAATTTACTTTGTTAAACGATTAATAACATATAATTACTTTTCTTATTTTTATATAAATGCATTTTAACTGAACTACTGTATTGTTTTTTGCTCTTTTGCTTAGTTTTTTATTTCCATAGGTTGTAAATAGTTATTTTTGTAAAGTCTATAGGCTATATTTATTGATTTTTATGCTTACTTTGCACCTTAACATAATACGAATTATGTTAAAATCTTCTAATTTTTTCATTATCTTTTATAATCTTTTTGAATTAGATAAAAGAAGTAGACTTTTAAATACATACATACACACATATATATATAACATATCTACCAAATATATTTTCCCATTCTATCATTGTTGCTATTGTTATTTAAAATTCTTCTATATTTTAAATACACCTTTTAGGATCATTTCCTCTACTCACTAAGTGGATTCAGTAGTACGGCGACTAACTCGTGCTCACTGTGGCTTCTCACTTTCCGTGGGTTCCTTCTGTGTCTTCAGAACACCCTTTAGTAAAGAGTGTGTAAGTTGCAACTCATCATGGCTCTTGCATATTTGAAAATGTCTTTTTATGTTGCCCCACTTTAAAACTAGTTTAGCTGGGCATACAATTTTAGGTTGAAAATTATGTTCCCATTGAAGACTTCAGTCAACATCTTTTGGTTTCCATTTTTCACTCTGATGACAATTCTGCTGATATCTAATTGCTGTTTGGAAAGCAAACTGTTTTCTCTCTGGTTGGTTTCATGCATTTCTCATCTACAGTTTTCTGATGTTTCATATGGATATATTTTTTATATAAGTTTATTTAATAAGCTTAATATCTGGTGGTTGCTTTCAATCTGAAGATTCTTCAATTCTGAAAAAACTCATTGCCTTTGTCTTTTAAAATATTGCTTCTTTCAAATTCTGTCGTATTTCTTCTTCTGGAACTTCTTATTCTATTCTAGATGAATTTTTGGAGCTTCAACTCTTACTCATATCTCTTCATTGTGCTATCATATTTTAACCCATATTTAGATGATTTGCTCAGCAATATCTATTACTTTACTTATTATTTCTTTGACATATTCAATTTAGAGTTTATCTTATTAGGAATTTTTATTTCAGTGAATACATTTTTTAATTCCAAAATTTCCAATCAGTTATTTTTCACTTCTACATTTTTAAAATCTCAGTTGTTTCTTACTTATTTTATTTTTATGGCTGTTATAGCATTCTTTACTTATTTGAAGATTTCAAACATTTATTTTACATTCACTTTTATGTTGCTCTATGATTTGCATTTGCTTGGATGAATTTGCCTTTTCATTGTTGATATTTTTGGTTGTTTTTCTTAGTATTCTTTTGTTTTTGTGTTTTGAAATTTTAGTTTTCTGGTTCTTTTTTCTCTTTCTCAATCTGTGCTTAGCCCTACCCCTCCACAGAGATAACGGGGTTCCTTCTAACGAGACCTCAGGGGTACAGAAGCACTCAGAGTGCTGGCTCCAGGTGCATCTTTAGGGCGTCACTAAGTCAATGTGCCTGGGCTTAGGAGCTCATTGCTTAGCTAGATCTTTTTTCTTTCACATCTCAGGTATGAATATTCATATAAATTATAGCCAAGGCCTGAATTTGGAGACTTATCTCTTTTCCTTTCAGAGTGGAAAAGAGATTTTAGAGTGGATTTTATTTTTGTAAAATCTATGCACTATATTTACATTATATTATAAGGATATTGTATTATCCTTATATTATGAGGATATAGCATATAGATATATAAGATATATCCACTATAGGAACCAGGACCAAAGATCCACCTTGGTTCTAGTTCTTTACCTTATGCTGGGTGTTATCTGTACCTGTTTGTGCCTTTTCATGTACCTGGACTAAGAGCCCACAGGATAATGGCTTTTCTCCTTTTTATTGCTCTGTGGTATTTTCTTTTCTTTCTAAACTATGGGCATGTTTCTCTTGCTGTTGAGTGTGGATCTTTCCCATAATTTGAGATACTTTGCCTTGAAGAAGAGGAGTCATTTTAAAGATTGAATCAAGTGCCATGTTGAAAACAAGCATAATTTTGTTTTTACGTATTTTTTAGAAGTCATGTCATGTTGATGACCGTTGCTAAGTTTGCAGTCAAGAGAAATCCCAAGATCCTTCACAAATTATATGCTGTTAATATGAAATTTCTTTGAATCCTGAAAGTTGTCCAATTATTTTAGAACTAAATGTGG
Organism: Rhinopithecus roxellana; assembly: GCF_007565055.1. NCBI lineage: Eukaryota > Metazoa > Chordata > Mammalia > Primates > Cercopithecidae > Rhinopithecus > Rhinopithecus roxellana. Next base: position 52,782,829 of record NC_044565.1, on the reverse strand, counting down.
TGTATTGCATTTGCCCTCATTCCTGTATAATGCTGTGATTGATGATTCAGTGATTCATTAGCAGACCTTCTGAATTCTGAGAACCACAGGCTCCAGGTCTTAGAGGGTTTACTAAGAACTTTGACAAGGGCAGGGCCTGAGATAGATCCATACTGTAGGTCCCCTAGAGCAGGCGTCACCAGCCCCTGGGCCATGGACCAGTACTGGTCCATGACCTGTTAGGAACTGGGCTGCACAGCAGGAGGTGAGCAGTGGGCAAGCAAGCAGAGATCCATCTGTATTTACAGCTGCTCCCCATTACTCTCATTACCACCCGAGCTCCACTGCCTGTCAGATCAGCGGCAGCATTTCATTCTCATAGGAGCATGAACCCTATTGTGAACTGTGTATATAAGGGATCTAGGTTGTGTGCTCCTTATGAAAATCTAATGCCTGATGATCTGTCACTGTCTCCCATCACCCCCACCATCTAGTTGCAGGAAAACAAGCTCAGGGTTCCCACTGCTTCTATCTCGTGTGAATTGTATAGTTATTTCATTACATATTACAATGTAATAATGATAGAATTAAAGTGCACAATAAATGTAATGTGCTTGGATCATCCTGAAATCATCCCCCTCAACCCAGTCCATGGAAAAATTGTCTTCCACGAAATCCATCCCTGGTGCCAAAAAGCCTGGGACTTCTGCCTCAGAGGTTGCTTTCCAGTTCCACATCCATCAGCTCTTCAGCACTACTTGAATATGTTTCTTCCTCTAACCATGAAATCATCCAACAGTGGAAATGTGTTAAACAAGTATGGATTTTGGAGGCAGACAGCGTATTTGTCACAACATAGGTTTCAAACTCAATGGTGCTGCTTGCTGGATATTGGACCTTAAAAAAGCTGTGTGATCTTCCCGAGCCTCATGTTTTCTCATGTAGCAAATGTAACTTATAAAACAGATACTCGTGAGGACTAAATGAGATAATAGGTAAAGCATCGGGCCCACTGTCCTGCCTAAGAAAGTCATCCTCCCTTCCTGTTGTCTACATTTACTCAACGCCTCCCCCACCATATTCTTCATCCCGTCTCTGCATCCGGAGTTGCACAAAATCAAGGTTTCCTGTGTCCACAGTGTGATCTCATTCCATGAGTCTCTGATTTCTCGTGACAGGTCAGGCCCTGCCTAGACCCTCCATCCACACAAAGGGGACGGCATTAGCAAAAGGAGTCATGGTGTGGGAGTGGTGGGAGTGCAGTGGAGTGCTCGGGAAGGCAGCCGCTGTGCTAAGAAGTGAAAGCCATTCTGTAGGTCAGGGGAACACTTCATTCTCAAAAAGGAAGAGTTGAAGTGTAATTAAATTGGTGCTAGTTTGGGATTTGACTGGGAGAAGAAATGAGAAGAGCACCTCCCTCTTGGTACCAGCACGGTACTAGCACAGGAGAGCTGAACGCAGCCTGGCCAGCAGGGATGGAGAGGAGGGTCAGGAAGTAACTCGGGAGATGTCTTGAGGTGGAACCCACTGGACTCGGAGATCAGGGGAGTGGATGAGTGGATGGGAGGTGAACAACAGAGGAGGCAATAATTAATCTGGGTTTCCAGCTTGGGAAACTTGGTGATGGGTAAGACAATATTTCTACAAATGTGGTCCCTGGACTAGAAGCCACAGGTCACCGGGGAACCTGTTAAAATTGCACATTCTTTGGGTTACTTCAGGACTACCTAATCGGAAACTCTCAGATGAGACTCAGAAATCTGGTATACAGAGCCCTTCAGGTGATTCTCATTTATGCTGAAGTCTGAGAACCATTGAGGGAGCTAATATGGGTGAAAAATCAGGTCTGGATGAAAAATGTGCTTGGTTTTGTATATTTTGGGGCTTGAGAAGGCTGTGAAGCATCCAGGAGACCATACCTAGCATGTGGTAATTGTGGGGCTAACTGGTGATTAAGGGAAATATTACATTTTTAGATATGAATTTGCTAGATCCAAGTATATACATTTTGAGGATTGGTTCATTTTGCCAGGAGTTCTAATAATTGTATTTTCCCAACTCAAATAATATACGAAGTTTAAATAAACACTTTTGATACATTGCAGAGTTTCTTACGTTGTACTTCAGTTAGAAAAGATATTAAATGAAGAGAAAATAAAGCTTTTATTCCCTAAGCATAATTAAAGTGGTTGATTCAGATAATATTTGAATTTCCATTCTGGAATCAAATGCTAAACTGAACTTTAAAACTACCTCTTGAGCAAAGAGAGGATATTTCTTCCTGACATTTCAGAAAGATATTTACACCCTGATGCCATTACACGTTGTAATTATGTAATTGCACATTCTAATTACATGATCACATGTTATGCTAATTATATAATTAGACTTAATGATAGCAATTGTGCCAATACATAGTATTAGAATCAAAACGAATGAATTAGAAAAACTAGGGTGTAAATGAGAATGATGAATTTTGTAAGAAAATCTTCAAAAAATTTAAAGCAGTAAATGATGGTCATTTCAAACGACTTCACTGATATGAACATAAAGTACCGCCTTTGCTCTCCGGCGATCACACATGCTGAAGTTTTGCTAAAATTGAGAAAAGATCATGTAAATTGAAACATTTTGAAGAAGGAGAATGTAAAGGGGTAAAAGAAAGAGAAAGAAATAATGATGAGTGTGAAAAAAGGATTTAAACCGAGCAGGAAGAGTTCCCTTCCCTTCCTCATTTGTATTCTCCCTTATACTGGGACGGTCGTCAAGATTTTTATCTTATTTGAATTCCTGAGCTTTTGTCACTTAACTGCCAACTTAAAGATTCTGTGAAGGGAATGTTTCGCTGTAATTACAATTATCTTGAACTTTTTTGGGACAGCAAATCTTTAGATAGTATCTCAACACGTTGGAATGTTCATTTTCATTAGTTTCAGCTGATCTTGATCCTGGGAAAATAAGAGTTTGCTAATAGTTATTCCTTTAATGTGGTGATTTGATCGCCTTTGCTTATTTTTTAATCCAAGTGTCTTAACTAAGAAAAAAGCACATAGGCTCCCCGCAGCCCCCCACAGTGGACTGTGAGTGCCCTGTTAGCAAACGACTGGTGAAGGAGGGCAGAGCTTCCTTTAGGGGTTTTCCCCACAGCTAGCTACACAGCACAGAGATGGAAATGTCATTTTTAAAGATGGTAATTTTAATTGCATGATCTCCTACAGATTCACCAAGATGGCTGGTTTAATTTCCCAAGGGAGCCTATTTCCGCCCTTCATAGAATACGGAGACTGTCTCCTGGCTGACAGAGAGCGCAGATTTATTCTCTTTCCTTTCCCTGTGCAGAAGTAACCCTGCGCTAGCAGTTACTGCCTGGAAAATGAACAGACCAAATGCCTCCTATGTTTTCTCCTCTCCTCATTAGGTTACCCAGAATATCTCACACCTTCTCTCTTAGCCCCTCGTTTGTCCTAAGGAGATGACACATTCCTGTAGCTCTCAGGGTAGAAATGGAACCGGGATTCTCTGCGGGCAGATCATTATGCTGCGGCAGCACTTCGCTTTCCGCCTTGTGTTGAGTGTTACAAGCACGTGAGTGTCAGTTCAGCCTTTATTACTTCCAGAGGTGGCTGGAGCCCATGCCTACAACCTCATTTTCCAGTGCACAACACGGGTAGAGCAGAAGTGCACACCCCTGAGCATCCCCTCCCCCAAGCAAGGTGCACCACAGGGTCACGTGCGGGCTCGTGATAAATGGTGTCCTTACCGGGAATAGAAGAGTCCAGCTGCATTTCAATTTGCTACCCGCCAAACGTGGATAGTGCTGCTGTCTGTGCATTTGGCAATTTTATGTCTGGGTGCTATCATCATTACCATGTTGATTATCAGGATATACCAATCCTGGAATTGTCATAGGCCTCAGGGATTTCCTGGCCTCAAAGACTTTATACCTACATGGTGTCATATTCATTTTCTTGCTGTAATTCAGAATGATTAAACCCACCTTGTAAAAAAAATGCTGAAATAGGATGTTGTGAAACATTGGTGAACTGGAAGCCAGCTTTCAATTGCTTGGAATTTTTACTGTATGTGAATTATTAGAGGAGTAGAAACTTTAAAGAATATATATTATTGGCCGGGCGCGGTGGCTCAAGCCTGTAATCCCAGCACTTTGGGAGGCCGAGACGGGCGGATCACGAGGTCGGGAGATCGAGACCATCCTGGCTAACACGGTGAAACCCCGTCTCTACTAAAAATACAAAAACTAGCCGGGCGAAGTGGCGGGCGCCTGTAGTCCCAGCTACTCGGGAGGCTGAGGCAGGAGAATGGCGTAAACCCGGGAGGCGGAGCTTGCAGTGAGCTGAGATCCGGCCACTGCACTCCAGCCCCGGCGACAGAGTGAGACTCTGCCTCAAAAAAAAAAAAAAAAAAAAAAAAAAAAAAAAAAAAAAAAAAAAAAAAGAATATATATTATAAATGCTATATTTTGTAGATGCACCTTAGTATGGATTAAAGTGATCATCTAAGGTCACACAGTCAGTAGGTAGGAGGGCCAGAATTTGCGTTCTGAATTCTAACTCTGGGCTGCCTCCATCATACTCCAGCCTCTCTCTTTTGACTCATGTTCATTCATTCATTCATTCATTCATGTACAAACCCATTTATGAAATATCTTTTATTATGCTGAACCTTGAAGGAAAAACAAAGACGAGTAAAATGTGCTCATTTCTCTCTGAAACATATGGATTAATGAGACAGATGTAGCCACATTCAAATGTCCCAGCGTTAAGACAGAGTCAGATAAAAGCCAAGGTGAGGTTAATAAAATGTGGAATGAGGCTGTGAGGGTGAAGGACAAGATCCTGGAAGACTTCATGAGGGGCCGTTCTTTGAGTTTAGCCACATGAGAGGGACAGAATTTCAGTGTCAGCTGTAGGAGGCGTTCCAGGGAGCGTGAGCAAAGTCGAAGCAGTAGTGTGAAGAGCGTGCTCCAATATCAGCAAGTCCTACAGTTTCACCTGGACCTGGAGGAGTTGTCAGAGGTAAGTTTCTGCCAAATGATGAAAGTCTTTCTTTTCGACTGATTAGCTTTAATTTAGTCTGTAGGTAAAGGGGAGACATTGAAGATCGTTGATGAAGAGAGAAAAAATCTTAAGGTATGATTTGGAAAGATCTGTCTGTCTATGGAGAATGGATTGGAATGAGTAGATGGGAGTCAGGAAGCCCCCTTCACATTTCAGCTGGCCGGTCCTACTTCTTTCTCATGGTTCATGATCCTGCACAGGGCTGACACCTCCTCCATTCACAAGGACCACATCTATCTGTCTTTCCCTTCTTTCCTTGTCTCTCACTCTCCCCTCCCCTCCCCTCCGCTCCCCTCCCCTTCCCTCCCCTCCCCTCCCCTCCCTTCTTCCCCTCCCTCTCCATCACCTGTTTCTTCAGCAATTACCTATGGAATCTAACTGCAACTAAGTGCTGTGCCCTGTACCAGGCACAGACGAGGACAGTGGTAGAGCACACCCATGGGCCCGGAGGAGCACGCTCTGCAGAGGGACGGAGCAGTGGCTGATGGACATTTTTTCTTTTCTTTTTTTTTTTTTTTTGAGACAGAGTCTTGCTCTGTCGCCCAGGCTGGAGTGCAGTGGCGCAGTCTCGGCTCACTGCAAGCTCCGCCTCCCGGGTTCCCGCCATTCTCCTGCCTCAGCCTCCCGAGTAGCTGGGACTACAGGCACCCACCACCACACCCGGCTAATTTTTTGTATTTTTAGTAGAGACGGGGTTTCACCGTGTTAGCCAGGATAGTCTCGATCTCCTGACCTCGTGATCCGCCTGCCTCGGCCTCCCAAAGTGCTGGGATTACAGGCATGAGCCACTGTGCCCGGCCGGCTGATGGACATTAACAGCACGTGTTGAGGAAAGCATGGAGGATGGGTCCCAAATTCTGATCCACCCGAGAAGGGACTGGGAAGGTGCTTGGAACACTGGACTGTCTCTCCGAGTCTTGAGGGTAATCAGAAGCTAGGATGGTAGATGGGGTGTGGAGGAAGGCCCTCCAGACAAATGGAACCTGGTGTGCAGGGAGCTAATCCAGCGAGGAGCCCCTCCAAGGCAGGCAGGCACTCAGGTGGACGTCTCTGTCCCTGTAACAATGCTTCTTCAACATCCACACAGCCCTGGCATGGTTCCAGAACATGGCCTCCTTCCCTGGCAGTCTCTGCATTTCCCTAAAAGTCTCATCCAGACCAGTGTTTTCCAAATGGTGACACCCTCACAAGCAGATTCCCCTTATCCTGCTCATTTATTTTTCTTCTGATATTTCCCCATCTAAAATATTGTGACAGTTAACTTTATTTTAAAATGCGTCTACATCCCATCCCCACCCCCACTCCCATCCACTCCTCACCTCCCTTCCCCCTACCAGCAGAACTGAAGGGCTTTTTGTTCTGTTCCTTGTTGGTTCCTGGCACTCGGAAGCTCTGATGTGCCAGTTGGCTGGGTACACCTTTGTAGAGTAGATTAGCAGGCCCCTGCACTCCTCTCTCCAAATCGATTCTGTTTGCTGGTTCTGCCACCTCTTCCCAGGACCAACTCCCACCTCCATTCAGCCTCTTCTGCCCGAGGCTGAGGTCTTCCCCCACCCACACTCATCTCCATCAAGACTTATTCCATCAGTAAACCTTTCTCTTCTGCATCTCCAACTTCTCGCTTTCCATCAGGTCCTTCCCTTCAACATGCCCATATCTGTTATAAAACAAACACACAGACCACATTCTACCTCCAACATGTATGTCCTCGTTAACAATTGTCATTGTTCTTCCAACCCCAACCAGGCTCCTTGAAAGGGACTCTTCCCCTGCCCTTCCGACTTCCTTACATCTCTACTGTCCTTACGTGGCTCTCTGTAGCTGCATGATAAAGCATAGTGGGAAGATCACCAGTGGCTTCCTTATACCCAAGTCTGGTAGGCGTCTGTTGCGAGCTGACTTATGCCTCTCAAGAAATATATGTGGATGCCCTAACTCTCAGTCCCTGTGGCTGTGACATTTTTTGGAAACAGGGTCTTTCCAGAGGTAATCAAGTTAAAGTCAGGTCATAATGGCTTAGGCTGGGCCCTTCTCCAATGACTGGTGTGTCCTTATGAGAAGAGGGAAATGTGGACCCAGACACACAGAAGGCAAGATTGCCATGCGAAGATGGAGGCAAGTGCTGAAGTGACGTCCACAAACCTGTGAACACCAAGGGCTGCCAAGCAGGCACCGGAGGAGGCAGGGGAGGAGTCTACCCAGAGCCCGAGAGGAAACGGGGTCTGCAGACACCTTTGTTTCAGGCTCCCAGCATCCAGGGCAGGAGGAGATGGGCCTCTGCAGCTGAAGCGGTCTGGTCTGTGAGGCTTTGTTTCAGCAGTCCTGGGACTTGAAGACAGAATTTTTCGGACAGCATTGTTTGGTTTTATGCTTAGTCGACCTCTGAACCATTGGGCAGAACTGATTCTTGCCTCCACTTTAGGATGCTCCCTCCTGCTTGGTCTTCCCTCCCCTCTGTCCTGCCGACCTGGCCCTTTCTGCTTGGCCTCTGAGAGGTTTGGCTGTGTCCTCACCCAAATCTCATCTTGAATTGTAGCTTCCATAATTCCCATGTGTCATGGGAGGGACCCAGTGGGAGGTAATTGAATCATGGGTATGGGTTTTTCCCATGCTGTTCCTGTGATAGTGAGTAAGTCTCACAAGATCTGACGGTTTTATAAAGGGTAGTTCCCCTGCACACGCTCTCTTGCCTGCTGCCATGTAAATTGTGCCCTTGTTCCTCCTTTGCCTTCTGCCATGATTGTGAGGCCTCCCCAGTGATGTGGGACTGTGGGACCATTAAATCTCTTTCCTTTATAAATTACCCAGTTTCTGGTATGTCTTTGTTAGTAGCATGAGAATAGACTAATACAACCTCCCTTAACCACTTAAAACATTGGTTTTCCTCATGATTAAGGAGAGAAATTGGAATGACGCATTGTCAACAGGAAGTCTGACTTTCCATTTTTTAAAAAGGTTTCAGTTAAAATTAACTGGAACAGTTAGTGAGCCAGTTTCACCCCACCTCCCAACGATGGGGAGCAGCTTTGATGATAGCAATGGACCAAAGCTTCCATTTAGAATTTATCTAGACAGTTCACAGGAATAGACAGGGGATAAACTGAATAGATTTCTCTCTCCTCTGTCAAACATGTATCTTATACAAATTAATCTGGCAGTGTGAGCAAGAGGTAGAAGGGTAGAGGATAGTGGTGATTATTATGGAGATTGAAAGAAGAAATGTACTTTTTTCCCCTAAGACCTCAAAAGGTAGAAAAATATATGAACCCTGGTGGATGGTGTCTGGAGGATGTCTGAGGCCCAGAAGAAAGAATTTTTAGGGCTTCTCAAATAAAAGCAAGCAGGCAGCTGATGTCTTCTCCCTGGAGGTCCCACGTTGCTGGTTGTGGGAAGGAGATGGTAAGTAGGAGTCTTTCAGTTACCTGGGCACCCGTCTTGGCTAATAGAGTAGGGAAAAATGTGTCAGGAAAATGGGGTGCATGGGAGTCACCTGGGATGCAGGAGATGTTGCAGCTCAGGCTCTGCCACTCTCTGGCATGCGCGTGGAATGCCTCGTCTTCCCTGGGGCCCCGCTGCCTGTAGAAAATGGAGAGGCTGGGCTGTCTCCAAGGTTCCTGCTAACTTTTCTCTTTAAAAGTAACTCCTCACACCTTCGTCCTGAGCTACAAGCCCAGCTTTGTTCATGACAGAGGAGACAGCAAAGCAGATGAGAAATTAAGGAGGTTGTGGGCTCTGTCCTCAGCTGTGTGAATGCTTAACTTTGAGATCTCAGTTACGTGGGATTGACTCAGCTTCCTTATCTATATGGCGAGAGCACTGGACCAGAGAGGTGACCACTCCTGTTACTTTACAGTCCAAAGGCAGATTCTGTGGCTCTGTGTGTGCCCTCTTCACGGCATGGGGTATGGGCACACTGGGATGTGTTCCTTGGCACATGGCCGAGATGTCCCCTGCAGAGCCTCCCAGATGTTAGTGCAGCTGGGGGTCGGGGGCCATCACAGACTCTGAGCAGATGCACAGGACTTGGGGTTTTGAGGACATTTTCTGGGGTGCTCCCTGCACTCTTCTGTGCACAGAAACTACCGTGGATCTTGTTACAAGGCAGCTTTTGCTTTGGTGGGTTTGGGTGGCCCCAGAACCTGCATTTCTCTCAGGTGACCCTGGTGCTGCTGTCCCAGGGTCTCTGCTGGGAGTAGTGAGGGTGTAGACAGGACGAATGAACTAAGTCGCTTCCAAGCTTCCTGGCTAGACATTGCGCACCCAGCGACGTGGGTGACGGGTCCTGACATGGCACATGTGCTGAGCTTAAGAAAGAGGCTTTGGATGGTGAAACAGAAAATGAAACGAGCTCTTTCTATTTTACTGAATCACACAAGCAGGGACAGCTGCCTTCACTCCTCTCAGTGGCTTCCTGCACTGTGAATCTCTGCCCACCTTTCTTTCGCCTTTTTTGCTCCAGTTAGCACCTCTTCGTTCTTGCATTTTCTGGAACAAGAAGCACCGGTTTCTTACGAGGTAGGGACCAGCTGGTTAATGCTCAGAAACGAGCAGTGGCAAGATGGTTCCACGTTCTTAAACGCAACAGTCTGAAAGTAGGTAACGGCACAGCAAAGCACCTGGGCCACAAGGCACAAATGATTCTTGTTTTCAAATTTAATTCGGTTTTCTCCTTAGACTGAACTGGTCATTGCTGAATGACCAGTAAGTTCATTCTTATGGATTCTTCTTTCTGGGCAAGGCTTGAGTCTCCCTGGTAGTGCCTTGGTCCTGCAATTGCTTCATAAGAGCAGGTGTGGGGGGCAGAGACCTCACATCTGTGATCTGGCAGCTGCAAGAAAAAAGTTCATACTCTTTCGTTGTATCAACAGCATGTAAAAAAAAAAATCTATCTTGAATGCAGTGACTTTGACTCCTTTGGGAGGATTTTCATCAGGTCCCCAGGTCCAGAAAAGTTTCTTTTTTTTTTTTTGGCTGATAGCTTATGACATTAGACACCTCGGCTTTGTTGAAGCTGGCCTGCTTTGAGATTAATGCCAGGGTGACTATGGGATGTAAAATAAAAATGATACACACACAGAACCTCATGCCTGCCCAAGCCTCTGACTCAACGTGGAGGGCTCCTGCAATAGCTGCGAAAATGGGACTGAGCTGAAAGGTACTGTTTAAATAGGAACTATTGTTGTTGTAATTAAGAGGAGTCTAAACTTAAAAAAAAGATCAAAGAGGTTCTCTAGTGAAATACTGCTTGGAACCTGGAATGAAAATTCAGTTGCTGCATTTCCTCTACTCTTCAAACAGATGCATGATTTGCAACATATAATAATTTTATACATAATGTATTTACTTGATCTTATACAGGATGCGTGTGTGTGTGTGCGCGTATGTGTGCATGACATACATGCACACATATGTAAGATGTGTTCTTCTTCATAGTTCCTGTGTAGAATACAAAATGTATGGTTCCTAATATGTTTCCATTGTAAAATCTGAGTGTTGAGATACAGTAAAAAATGAGCTTTGTGCTTTAGGCATTTATGGATGTGGAAATTTTTCCTGAGTGAATGCTGTACATCCGGGTAAGCGATCCGGTCATCTGTGATCTCTGGAGAGTTGTGCAGTGGTGCACTCTGAACTTTGCTCTTGGGTTTCTCCTTGTTCTCTTGGTTGGAAAGATATTAAATAAGGTTTTAAGTTTGAGCTTTTCATTGTTTTTTAAGCATTTGAAACCGCTGTGTTTGTGGAATTTGTGTTTCATGATGCCATTAGAATAATAATGGATGGATATAAGTCGGAACCCATAGATTCCAGATCTCCATTGTGTGTGTCACAACTTTGTGGCTGTGGGTGCACATCTGCCATGGGTCAAACATGTCAGCATATCTCATATGGAGACACACTGTGTCACTATCATCATCATCACGGTCATTGTCATTATTAGCATCGTTGCTTTTGAGTTCCTGTTACGTGCTGTTTCTTTTTATTTCATCTTATATCATCTCGTTGTTTTTTTAGCTTTACTGCAGTCTTAGGACTGATTTTCTGTTGTAGGAACTGGGCACAGGACACAGTGTCATGTGCAGATCAGTCAGCTCCCTGAGTGGTGAAGACAGCACTGGCACTGCCTACCATGACCCCTGCATCAGACTGTTTAATCACTCACACTCTTCTGCTACTGATGGCTCTGGGTACATGTGACGCATCTTCATGCCGGTGTGTTAGGTTTCAGGAGTGTAGAGACCCTGCCTTATATTTGCTCTGTGTCTCTCAAACTGCCCTGCGTGGGACTACCCACTTGGCAGGTGGTCAGTGAAGATTTAATGAATCAATCCAACAGATACAGACCTAAAAAGAGCAAACTCTTCTTATCGTGTTTTCAATGGACACTCACCCTCCCAGCCCCCATTATACACAGTCATGCTTCCCACTGGCCACTTGCCCTCCTGAAATGAAGTACCACGCTTAGCAATTCAGAGTATTATCTTAGCTTTCAAACACATAGGCATCCTGACAGTATGCACACTCGATTTTAAGCACCTGTGTGGATTCACTGGCTTCTAATTACCTGCTATATTTAAAGCAGCCTGTGCATGTGATACTCGCAACACCTTCCCAAGCAGCCTGGTCCCTCTGGTGTCCTAAGGCCCCGTCTCCAGTTCAGTTTTCAATAACAAGAGCAACTTGCTTCTCACAGCTTCCCAGAGGAGATGACTCTGCAGTCCGTCAGTGTCACCCTGGGAAACATGGTGCTTAGGACGGGCTGACAGCTGGCCTCTGTGAGCTGGTAGGTCTCAGGTAGGGAAAGAAGGACGATGAATCATGTGAGCCCTGATGAGTTTGAGAGCGGGGAATATCAGTGGATAGCATGGAGGCAAGGTCTTTAGATCTGATCCTGGACCATTCCTGTTGGGTTAAAGAAAGCTTATACATTTGATATGAATGTGATTGGAGGGTGAAGGCAATTGTGCTAGTATCTAAGCTTATCTCTGCTGCACTGTCTGCATCTTAGCTGCATGGCTCTGTTAGCTGCATGGCTCTGTTAGCATTGGGGCAACCTCTCCGATAGGCAGAAACTGACATTAATTAGCAGAAGCATATGCCTTCGTGGAAGTGATAATTTATAGTCATAGCAATGAGACAGAGGGCCTCTTGGACCAAGAAATGCCTTTGCATCATAAAAGATAAGTAAGTTATATTTTGTATCATTTTTATATCAAAGTTGCTTTTGTAATGGATGAATATTGGCAACCCATGTAGCTGAATATTAATTCTCTAGTAAACAGGAGTCTGTATCTCCTCCTGAAAAGCACATTTCCACCCCATCAGTGAGAGCGGCTCTGGTTCTCAGGCAGCAGCCTGCCTGCCCTCACAGGATATGGACTGGGTGAATGTTCTGTGGTTCACTTCCTGGTACTTTCGTGCCTCGCTTACGTTCTGCATCTCTAGCTCTCACCCTGTGTTTCTGATTTTTCCCATTTTGAATTGTTCCTTACATCCTGGGAATTTGGAATCGAGAAGGTCCCTAACTGAATTAAGTGACAGGCAGGCATCATGGAAAGACTTTGGTGAGAAATGAGTTCTAGTTTGTGTCACTGTTTTGTATCTGTGCAGCTTTAGATAAAACAGTGACTGGTCTTTAGGTTTAGTTTCTTTATTTGTCAAAGAAGAATGCAATCCCTTTGCAGCACATCTCCTAAGAGACAACAAGACAATGCCTGTGAAAGCAACATGGACACCACTGAAAGACCAGATGCACACCAAGAATTACTTTTGCAGAGTTCTGTCATTCATGGGCTTTTCTCTGCTTGTTGCCCCTTATCAGGGACGATTTGGCCCCTGCCTGAAAACACTTGCTGATAGGAAGGCCTGGAGGTAGACTGGTCCATCTATGTGTGATCTTGGACCATTATCAAAAGCAAGTGTTGAGCCTCCCGGCAGATACGTTAGGGGGCTAAGAACCAGAATCAAGTCCTGAGGGAGAACACAGAAGTGGTGCTGCGAAGGCTTATCCAATACGTGTGTTCAGCAAAGGGGTCTGGGATAAGAATCAGGGAGTGAGCCCTAGTGGAGCATGGCCTGTAGGAAGGTGGCCTGAAGAATTCCAGAGGATGAGAGATGTGTGCCTTTGAGTGGGTGGCTTTGTGGCAGGCCAGTTCTCCCTGACAATTACACAGACACTCCAATTACACAGACAGATTTGCACAGCACTGCCTTAATGTTGGGTAAATAGTTAGACCTAGGGAAGTCAGTGCCCAGACATCAAAGCTAGAAATGAAACATAATGTCAGTAGCAGCCTTGCATGGGCTTCTCCCTAACCTGGAGCAAGCGAAAATAATAGAGACAGCCTTACATTCCTAGTGCCAGGACCTGTCTTGGGTCGATGGAATCTGAGACAAGTCAGGCTGTTTGAATAGATTCATTGGAGGGTCTAAGACAGCTCTCCGGATCAAGCTGTAAAGGAGATAAGATAGAAACTATCACTCCGGTACCACAGTAGACAGGCCTTGAAGGTACTGGGGCCCTTTTAATCAGACTTCACAAGCGTTTTTTGCCTCTGACCTCCTAGTTGAAACAAAATTAGTTACCAATAGACTTAGGCAAATGCTATACTGCGCGTAGGCACATAACCCCAACCTACGTAAGCACTAAGAAAGTCGTAACGCTTTGAGTTGGACTGGTGGAATTCTCTGGCCTTCTCCCTGTATCCGGTTATAGCAATAAATTCCATTCTTTCCTAGTTTTTTTGCTTCTCATTATTGGACCTTGAGAAAACGCAGCTGGACCTGACTTGGTTCCGGGAACAGCTTGAGCCTAGGTGGAAAGCCTGGGATGGGATAACATCTACATGGTATGATCAGAACAGCAACAAGTATCTGGAACGTGTCCTGAACAGGGGTACAGGGTTTGGCATGGGATGGGATGTCAAGCAGTGTGCTAGGAATGTGAGCCCAGCACTCTGATGGGTAGGGTGTGGTGGTTAGCAAGATTGTCCTCTTGGCTACCAAGAAGCCACGCCCTAGGATGGGAGCAGATGGGACCAGAGAATGGGTAATGGGTGGCTTTGCAGCAAGGGGCAGGCAAGTCTGAGTGGGTGTAGACTGGATATTGTTAACTTTGAGCTTTATTTTTTACTTCTTTTTTTGTGCCTACTTCTGCAAGCTTGGAAGTGATTCTGAAAGTTCCCAGAATTCAGCGGAACATGAATGAGGACAATTTACCTGCTACCTGGTATTCTATCACTGGAGCATCATTTCATTAAATTTTCAAGAGTCTGTTTGAAATGCATGCTGTTGATCAAATTCCTCATACCATTTTCCACGAAGTTTGAGTGACACCAAAATGGAAGAAAGATTGATGCTTAGAGGGAGAAGGTAGAGCGTTAGGTTCAAGAAGGTGGAAAAACCAGTGCTCCCTGAACACAATCATTTTGGGGAAAGCTGCAAAGGTGTTTATTTAGGACCATCATTCTAGTGTTTCAGCAGCCAATTTGTCAAAGCACACAGGAGAGTGGACTAATGGACTTTCAGGTCACATCCAGTTCTAGGATTCTGAGACTCTGAACATTTGCTTATTGAATTGTTATCATCTTCCCAGACATGAAACAGGCTGTTTTTATAGCCAAAGGAATCTTATGTGGGTTTCATACATTCACAGCTCTTATAAACTCAGAGAAACTTCACTGGACAGAGATCGATACTTCTAACACTCATCCATTTCTTATAAATTGGGGTATCTCCCTACCTCTCTGGAAATGCCTTTTCTCAATAGTTGCATATCTTCTGAGCGATTGGTTTGTTTTTATCTTATTAAGTATGCAAATTGTATAATTGTGACTCACAGACATATAAAGCTATTTTTTGTCCAACTTTATTCATATAAAACCTTTAGTACATATTTTCATAGGCTTTATAATTAGTCACATTTTATGTCTTTATTCTTCAAAAACAGCAAATGAGCAAAAACTACCAATTGACCACAAAGATGTTTTCTTAAGTCTGACTAATTTAAGTTACCTTCTTGTATCTTGTAACTAATGTATCTCTTGATAAAAATAATTATTTGGAAGAAGTCAGTCAATAGAATGTGAGCAAACATTAGACTCATAGAAGGATGCCACACAGATTATGATGTCCATTTGAAATGGTCTTGCAATATTTTTCACCATAAAATAAAATAAAGTCCGTAATGATTGCCTTTAAACTTGACCATGCAGCAGAAAAATTTGGGTAGCATTGAAGTAATGTCTTTATGTATTTGTATTTATTTATTAAAAATCTAGGCTGGGTGTGGTGGCTCCTGCCTGTAATCTTAGTACTTTGGAAGGTGGAGGTGGGAGGACCTTTAGGGCCAGGAGTTTAAGACCAGCCTGGTCAACATAGCAAGACCCTGTCTTTAAAAAAAAAAAAAAAAAAAAAAAAAAAAAATCTAAAAAAAGAAAATTCACACATATACCTAAAAACAAACAGTAACATTGACTTATGATAAAAAACAAAAAACAAAAAACCTCTCTGCACTCAGACCAGCTTCCCAGTGATAACTGAATGTAACTCTTGTATTTCTTTTAGTGGTTTCTTTTTTATTTCCATATAATATGGTTTGATTGGTTTTTCTTACTTAGTTAAGCTGAAACATACTCAATTGATTTCCTGCTACAGTAGATGAGAATTTAGCTCTCTCTGCTTTTATGTCCCTCTTCTAAGCCTCTAAAATAACACTGTTTTACCTAAATCAGAATTTACTCATTATAATCATATAAAATTATTTATTGCAAAATTGCATTGCGTATTAAAATTGCATTTCCTTTTCTATGTAGTATTTTGCTTTTCTTGGGTTTTCTCAAATTTCTTCACTTGGATGATTTGCTAGCCACAGAACGTTTTTAAGAACCACATTATTTCATCCGGAAATTTTCTTTCTCATAGCCCTCCAGCCTCCTCTCCAATCTGGACTGAGTTCTACCTAGGTCTGTAGCATGGCTATCTTCAAAGATACTGCTTTACAGATTAAATGCCTTGTGCCTTTTGATCTCCTAAAATTTCACATAACTGCACCTAGTTACTGTATTTGCATCTTCTATTGTATTGGGTCTATATCTTAAAGTTTTATATAGGATTTTTTTTTTTTTTTACATTTTCTTCGATAATTTTCTCAATACCTTTTCCTTTGAACTATTTTTCTGGTGGTTTGTTGGTGATGATTCTGTTGGTCTCTTATCTTTTCTGGTCTATGTTTTTGGCTTCTTTGTCTTTTATTTATGCTTTTTGAGATATTTGCTTGACTTCATTTCTGACCTTTTTACTGATTATTTTATGGGAGTACCATTTACAAATTTCAGAACTTTTTTCTTGTCATATTGCTGTTTTTCTAGTTTTTACTTTTTAAAAAAGATACACAAGTACATATTTATGAGGTACATGTGATATTTTGATACATGCATACAATGTTTAACGATCAAACATTGTATGTATAAATATTACAACATAGATGTACATATAGAAACATAGATGTACAAATATTCTGTCCATCACCTCAAACATTTATCATTTCTTTGTGTTGGGAACATTTAAACTTTCCTCTTCTAGCTATTTTAAAATATATAATAAATTGCTAGCTGCAGTCACCCTACTGAGCTATCGAACACTAGAACTTATTCCTTCTATCTAGCTCTGTGTTTGCACCTTTAGCCAACCTTCCTTCCTCCTCACTGTCCTCCTTCCCAGCAGATTGGTCCTTTTTAAAAGATGCCTGATCCTGGCTTTTTTGTTTCTGTTTGTTTAAATTTTGGATTTGATATCATCTTTTGTCTCTTTGAAGTATATGTTATCAAGTTGAATAGTAATCAGTTATTTCTGTTGTTCTTGTTTTCTTCTACTTCAAGCATCATCTTTGTGTCCATTCTTCTATTCATTTGATTTTTATCTTTTTCTATCATTGGTTTCCATTGAATATTTGAGGATCCTAGATATTAGTTTAGGCCAGGATTGGCAGATGTGTTCTGTAAAAGGCCAGATAGTAAATTGTTTATGCTTTGTGGCTAT
Source organism: Rhinopithecus roxellana (assembly GCF_007565055.1). Classification (NCBI taxonomy): domain Eukaryota; kingdom Metazoa; phylum Chordata; class Mammalia; order Primates; family Cercopithecidae; genus Rhinopithecus; species Rhinopithecus roxellana. The sequence continues at coordinate 52,765,736 of NC_044565.1, read as the reverse complement.
ACTGTCCCTGTCGCAACTATTCAACTCTGCTGTTATAGTGAGAATTCAGATATAAACAAAAAAAAATTGGCATCACTGTGTTTCAATAAAACTTTACTTACAAATGCAGGCTGTGGGCTGGATTTAGCCTGCCATAAATTTGCAAGCCCTAGATTCAAATTAGCTGATGGTATTAAAAAAGCTTTTTGAGACCCATGTGTGCGTAGACAGATGTTTGACCTTGAGGGTGATGGGGGCAGATTCCTGAGGTTTTGCTCAGGGATCCCCAGCTGCCAGTATCTGGAGATCTTTCCTCTAAACCTTCTCTTTTTCCACAGCAGAAACCTCTGACGGCCGGCCTAGGTGTAGAAGTCGGCCTGTGTTCTCCACACAGGCTGGGCTGAGGGTGCATGTCATTCCTCAGGGACCTTTTTCCTGTCTGCCTTGCCTCTGGATCCTCTCCATAGAAAACACAGGCTTGCATTTCAAAAAGAGTATATTGGACTCTACCCCAGAACCACTGCATTAAAGTATTGGAGGGTGGAGTTCAGGCATCTTTACTTTTAAAACATTCTGTAGGTGGTTTTGAGGGCAGACAGAGGGAAGAATCGGCTATCTGAGGGATGGTTATTTTTCTGGGGTTTTGGATTTACAATTCAGAGAGGTTGCCACCTGTTGGCAAAGACATATTTTCCTAATATTTGAAAGACATTTAATTTTTTAAAAAGTCATCTTTTCTAAATTGGAATAATTTATTATAAAATGAGAGATGACCTTACTAGGGGACATACATCTGTTAACCACTACTATTTAGAAAATTAGGTGCTTTGAAAATTGTTTGAATGATGGGAGAAGAGAACAAGTCAGGGAGTTAGCACTAGACGTTTAGCTTCAGGATAAAAATTAGTAGAACTGTAATCCCAAGGGCCAGAGAAACAACACAAAGAACGCATAAACTGTACAAAAGCGTGATGTGCAAGACAAACTGAGTTCAAATTGTTTTCACACAGGCTTCTTGAGGGGCTGTGTTTTCCAAGATGAGACAGCAGGCAAACGTTTCACAGTTATAGTGTGTGGCTTCATGTGTTCCAAATGCTCCAGCAACCTCTGACCACCTCAGACCACACTGAGTTGACTCCTGCCTAACCCTACCCTAGGCACCTTATTAATTATAACCTTGAGAAAATTCACTTTACCTTAAGCTATTAAATTTTCCCTCTGTGTGTTGGTTATAATATTTATTTTCCAAATTTTTTTATGAGGATTGGATGACCTCAATTCAAAATGTGTAAAATGTCTACACTTCTTGAAATGCATTAGAGGTTTCAGAGACAGAAACAATAGGAGTTTAACATAACACAATACATTCTCCATTACCAAACTGTCAACAAATAAGCAACATTACTGGTATCACACACACTATAGAAAAGATAAGGAGCTGGCTCAGGGCTAGCTGCACTTTTCCCATGGACTATAGCTTCTGGCTTCCTTTCTGTGAAAGCAGGGAAGCACGTTAATTACTCTACATCATATCATCTGACTTTCTCATAGGGCTGGCATCCTCAACGCAAGTGACTGTGCTTGCTTTAAAAAAATTGTCATTCTGCCGATCACATTACACATTTTAAACAATACAATAAAATCACTTTTAAGTAGATATACACATTCATTTCCTGAAAAGCTCAGGCATACTGTATGTATATTATTACTTCATGATTAGTATTGATAAGAAGGTCGCGATGTCCAAGGAGAAAGAAAATGAACAAGATTTCTGCCTCTTAGATGCTTGCTTCATTTCTCACCATGGTTTATCTGAGAAAAATAATTTCTGCCATGTCGTTAGGCTTTAGACTCTATCTTACACTTTAACAATGTAGGTAAAATATTTAGCTTCAAAGCTCGATATAATTTAAACAATTATTTTAACTACTCATGCATGGTGCAGAGAAGCCAACGGTTATCTAGAAAGGGTTTTGGATTGAGAAATCACTTGATGTTACTATGTCTCCAGTCTAGAATTAAGACTTCATTCAGCAAAGTTTTCTTCCTTCTATCTCACATATTTTGATTGTTGATGACACTTTCATTTATTACTCATTAAAATTTTCTGTGAATTATGAGAATGTATGATTGCAAATTCCTCCTTCTTCAAAGTAAATGGAAGCAGGATTCTCTCAAATGCCAGAACTCATAACTGGATATCGCCCAATAGATCAAGAGAATAATGTCACAGAATTGTCATTTTCTTAAAGTCTATCTGATAACTGGTCAAGACCAAGATTGTGTGTGCGTGTGTGTGTGCATGCATGTGTGTGTATGCATATGTGTATGTATATTTGTGTGTGCATCTCTCTTCTATGAGATGATGCATATGGATTCTGTTAAAATGTCTTCCATTTGCATTTTAAATAGATTTCTTTTCAGTTCAATATTTTCTTGTTCTTTTTTAAGCTTCTTTTAAAGGCATCTTCCCTACTCTGAAGTGAGTTTTGCTTCATGAAGACTCTCTCCTGTGCTTATCTATATATCCTTATCTCTACCTATATTATCTGCTTCTGTAATCTCTAGTCATCCTCTGTTGAATATAATTGAATATATATGTTGTGATGGTTAATACTGAGTTTCAACTTGATTGGATTGAAGGATGCAAAATAATGATTCAGGGTTTGTCTGTGTGGGTGTTGCCAAAGGAGATTCACATTTGAGTCAGTGGGCTGTGAAAGGCAGAGCCACCCTTAATCTGGGTGGGTACCATCTCATCAGCTACCAGTGAATATAAAGCAGGCAGGAAAACGTGAGAAGGCTAGACTGGTTAGCCTCCCAGCCTACGTCTTTCTCCCGGGCTGGATGCTTCCTGCCCTTGAATGTCAGACTCCAAGTTCTTCAGTTTGGGGACTTCAGTTTGGGACTCAGTTGTTTTTGCAGTTTCTGCAGTTGGCTGCCTAATACAATTAGACCCCAAAATGCTAAGGACTCTACTGATAATGGTATGGAGAACACTGAGAGTCCTTGGTGTGAACTGTTCAGAGAGTTTTGCAAAATAAATGCATTTGACGCTCCTGATTCACTGTTCGTGAGAGACAAGGAGTTTAGTGACTCTATACATAATACCTTTGACCATATGTGGAGAACCAAGGAACATAATGAAGCTGGTTGGTTGCTCCTAAGTTCACTGGACAAAGTGATGAAAGAAAATTGATGGACTCAGAGATTCTAACTCCTGGCTTCAGAAGCAGATACGGAGCCTCAAATCTAAGATTGCCCTGAGTCAGAGTCGTATTTCCTGTAGAGAAAGAGTTGAAATTGTGGCAAATCAAACACAAGCTCTTATCATGTGAGTGGCTAACCTGCAACTTAATGTGCATACACAGCCTCACCAAGTGTCTACTGTTAAAGCGAGGGCATGGATTAGAAAAGAATGGGGCCCTGAAACTTGGAATGGGGACGTGTAGGAGGACCCTGATGAAGCTGGGGACACTGAGCTTATAAACTCTGATGACTCTTTCTTGCCAGAAGAAACAGCTTCCATATCCTCAGTAGTGGCAACATCCCCTACCTGACCCACACTGCCATCGGCCTTCTCACTTTTGTCAGAGGAGACAAACCCTGCACTACCTGAGGTAACAGTGATGGCCACCCCTGAGGCAGTTGCTAGGCAAGATAATGTTGATTCTCCTCAGGAACCAACCCCAACACCCTTGTTTTCTTCTAGACCTATAACTTGACTAAAGTTCTGGCAGGCCCCTAGAGGTGAGATTGAGAGTGTGATCCATGAGGAGGTGTGTGACACTTGAAAAGAACTGCTTGAACTTTGTAATTTATATAAACAGAAATCTGGAGAACAGGCATGGGAATGGATATTAAGGGTGTGAGATAATGTTGGAAGAAACATAGAGTTGGATCAGGCTGAATTTATTGATTTGGGCCCATTAAGTAGGGATTCTGCATTTAATGTTGCAGTTCAGGGAGTTACACAAGGTTCTAATAGTTTATTTGCTTGGTTAGCTGAAACATGGATTAAAAGATGGCCCACTGTGAGTGAACTGGAAATGCCTCATCTCCCTTGGTTTAATGTAGAGGAAGGGATGCAAACATTTAGGGAGATTGGGATGGTGAAGTGGATTAGGGACTTTAGACCTACTTATCCCAGTTGGAGGGTCAGAAGATACACCCTCAACCAATGCTTTGTGAAATAGATTTGTGAGGGTAGCACCTGCATTATTGAAGAGCCCTGTAATTGCTCTTCTCTGTATATCAGATCTAGCAGTGGGAACCACAGTCATTCAACTACAAAATTTAAATACAATGGGAATAATTGTATCATGAGGTGGCAGGTGCCAGGCAGTGGCACTCAACGGTCAAAGGCAAGGTAGGCATAGCTACCGTAATGGACAGCAGAGGCAAAGCAACAATCAGAAGAGTCTCTGGCATTTGTTAATTGATCACAGTGTTTCTAGAGGTGAAATTGTTAGGAAGCCTACTGCATTCCTACTTAATTTATATAAGCAAAAAATGTCCAGGTCAAATGGACAAAAGACTAATTTGAATGAGAAAAACAGAGTGTCACAGCCCCTCAATCAATTTCCAGACTTGAGCCAGTTTACAGACACAAAACCCCTTGAATGAAGGGGAGACCAGGTCCTTCCTCAAGGGGATCTTTGATTTGCCACAGTTTCAAGGTCCTGACAATTTATGCTGTTGATCTTTCTCCCATCCTTCCCCAAGGAGACCTCCAGCCTTTTACCAAGGTAACTGCACTGGGGAAGGGGAAATAATCAGACATTTTAGGGACTAATGGACATTGGCTCTGAGCTGAAGTTGATTCCAGGAACCCAAAACGTCACTGTGGTCCTCCAGTTAAAGAAGGTCACATAATTAATGAAAGCTCAGGTCTGACTTACAGTGGGTCCAGTGGGTTCCTGGATGCCTCCTGTGGTCATTTCCCCAGTTCCAGATGTATAATTGGCATAGATATACTTAGCAGCTGGCAGAACCCCCATGTTGGCTTTCTGACTGGTAGGGTGAGGGCTGTTATGATGGGAAAGGCCAAATGGAAGCCATGAGAGCTGCCTTTACTTAGAGAAATAGTAAATAAAAACCATACACATCTCAGGAGGGAATGTATAGATTAGTGCCACCATCAAGGACTTGAAAGACCCAGGGGTGGTGATTTCCCCTACATCCCCATTCAGCTCTCCTTTTGGCCTGTGTAGAAGACTGATGGATCTTGGAGAAGGACAGTGGATTATCATAAACTTGACTAAGTGGTGACTCCAACTGCAGCTGCTGCACCAGATGTGGTGTCATTGCTTGAGCAAATTAACTCATCTCCTGGGACCTGGTGTGCAGTCATTGACTTGGCAAATGCCTTTCTCTCCATTCCTGTCCATGAGGCCCACCAGAAGCAATTTGCCTTCAGCTGGTAAGGCCAGCAATATACCTTTACTGTCCTACCTCAGGGGTATATCAACTCTCCGGCTTTGTGTCATAATCTTATTCAGAGAGACCTTGATTGCTTTTTGCTTCTGCAAGATATCACACTGTTCCATTACACTGATGACATTATGTTAATTGGACCCAGTGAGCCAGAAGTAGGAAAAACACTGGACTTCTTGGTGAGACATTTGTGTGCCAGAGGATGGGCAATAAATCTGACAAAAATTCTGGGACCTTCTACCTCAGTAAAATTTCTAGGGGTCCAGTGGTGTGGGGCCTGTTGAGATATTCCTTCTAAGGTGAAGGATAAGTTGCTGCATTTGGCCCCCACTACAACCAAGAAAGAGGCACAATGCCTAGTGGGCCCATTTGGATTTTGAAGGCAACACATTCCTCATTTGGGTGTGTTAATCCTGCCCTTTCATTAAGTGACCCAAAAGGCTGCCGGTTTTGAGTGGGGTCCAGAACAGGAGAAGGCTCTGCAACTGGTCCAGGCTGCTGTGCAAGCTGCTCTGCCACTTGGGCCATATGATCCGGCAGATCCAATGGTTCTTGAGGTGTCAATGGCAGATAGGGACGCTGTTTGGAGCCTCTAGCAGGCCCCCCTAGGCGAATTACAGTAGAGGCCTCTAGGATTTTGGAGCAAGTCTCTGCCATCTTCTGCAGATAACTACTCTCCTTTTGAGAGACAGCTCTCGGTCTTTTACTGGGCTTTGGTCGAAACTGAATGTTTGACTATGGGTCTTCAAGTCACCATGTGACCTGAAATGCCTATCATGAACTGGGTGCTTTCTGACCCATCTAGCCATAAAGTGGGTCATGCACAACAGCATTCAATCATCAAATGGAGGTGGTAATATACGTGATTGGGTTCAAGCATGTCCTGAAGGCACAAGTACATCACATGAGGAAATCGTTCAAATGCCCATGGGCTCCACTCCTGCCACCCTTCCTTCTCTCCTCCAGCCTGCACTGATGGCCTTACAAGGAGTTGCCTATGATCAGTTGACAGAGGAAGAGAAGACAAGGGTCTGGTTTACAGAAGGCTCTGAATGGTATGCTGGCACCATCCGAAAGTGTACAGCTGCGGCACTACAACCCCTGTCTAGGATATCTTTGAAGGACAGCGGCGAAGGGAAATTTTCCTTGATGGTGACACTAATCTTCACATTCCCTCCTGAGATGTGATATTGTTTTTTATTTACTATTTCTCTAAGTAAAGCCAGCTCTAATAGCTTCCATTTGGCCTTTCCCAAATGGAACTGGCCTTTTGAGCAGTGCACCTGGTTGTGCACTTTGCATGGAAGGAGAAGTGGCTAGATGTGAGTTTATATACTGATTCATGTAGCCAATGGTTTGGGTGGATGGTCAGGGTCTTGGAATAAGCATGATTGGAAAATCGATGAGAAAGAAATTTGGGGAAGAGGTATGTGGATGGACCTCTCTGAGTGGTCAAAAACTGTGAAGATATTTATATCCCATGTGAGTGCTCACCAACAGGTGACCTCAGCAGAGGAGGATTTTAATAATCAAGTGAATAGGATGACCCGTTCTGGGTATACCCCTCAGCCCCTTTCCCCAGCCACCCCTGTCATCACCCAATGGGCCCTGAACAAAGTGGCCATGGTGGCAGGGGATGGAGGTTACACATGGGCTTAGCAACTTGGACTTCCATTCACCAAGGCTGCCCTGGCTATGGCCAATGCCGTGTGCCCAACTTTCCAGCAGCAGAGACCAACACTGAGCCCTCGATATGTCACCATTCCTGGGGGTGATCAGCCAGCTCCCTGGTGGCAGGTTGATTATATTGGACCTCCTCCATCATGGAAAGGGCAGAGGTTTGTGCTCACTGGAATGGATACTTCAGATACGGGTTTGCCTATCCTGCATGCAATGCTTCTGCCAAGACTACCACCTGTGGACTTTTGAAATGCCTTATCCACTGTCATGGTATTCCACACAGCATTGTCTCTGACCAAGACACTCACTTTATGGCTAAAGAAGTGTAGCAGTGGGCTCATGCTCATGGAATTCACGGGTCTTACCATGTTCCCCCAATCATCCTGAAGTAGCTGGATTTATAGAATGGTGGAATGGCCTTTTGAAGTCACAATTACAATGCCAACCAGGTGACCATACTTTGCAGGGCTGGGGCAAAGTTCTCCAGAAGGCTGTGTATGCTCTGAATCAGTGTCCAATATATGGTCCTGTTTCTCCCATAGCCAGGATTCACGGGTCCAAGAATCAAGGGATGGAAGTGGAAGTGGCACCACTCACCATCACCCCTAGTGATGCACTAGCAAGATTTTTGCTTTCTGTTCCCACAACATTATGTTCTGCTGGCCTGGAGGTCTTAGTTCCGGGGGAGGAATGCTGCCACCAGGAGATCCAACAAGAATTCCATTAAACTGGAAGTTAAGATTGTCACCTGGACACTTTGGGCTCCTCCTAACTTTAAGTCAAGAGACTAAGAAGGGAGTTACAGTGTTGGCTGGGGCGATTGACCTGGAGTATCAAGATGAAATTAATCTACTGCTCCACAATGGGGGTAACGAAGAGTATGCGTGGAATATAGGAGACCCGTTAGGGTGTCTCCTAGCATTACTATGCCCTGTGATTAAGATCAATGGGAAACTGCAACAGCCCAATCCAGGCAGGACTACAAATGGCTCAGATCCTTCAAGAATGAAGGTTGGGATCACTCTACCAGGAAAAAAAAACCATGGCCTGCTGAGGTGCTTGCTGAAGGCAAAGGGAATACAGAATGGGCAGTAGAAGAAGGTCGTCATCAATACCAGCTATGACCACCTGACCAGTTGCAGAAATGAGGACTGTAATTGTCATGAGTACTTCCTCCTTCTTTTGTTGAAAGCATGTTTCTGTGTGTGTACACTTGCACTAAGAAAATATCCTCATTTTATTTCCTTTCTCCTTTATCATGTGACATAAGATTTATTGACTTCATATCAGCATTTAAGTATTGTTATCTTTATGTCATACCATTTGGTTTGGGGATTGCTGCATTTCCAGTTGTACAAAGGATGGTTGTATTATGTTAGGCATAATTATGATCTTATTGCATTTATTTGAAGATTATGTATGATCTTTGGAGATGTGTATGGGTTCAAGTTGACAAAGGGTGAACTTGTGCTGGTTAATACTGAGTGTCAACTTGATTGGATTGAAGGATGCAAAGTATTGATCCTGAGTGTGTCTGTGAGGGTGTTGCCAAAGGAGATTAACATTTAAGTCCATAGGCTGGGAAAGGCAGACCCACCCTTAATCTGGATGGGCAAAATCTAATCAGCTGCCAGCGTAGCTAGAATATGAAGCAGACAGAAAAACATAAAACGACTAGAATGGTTGGCCTCCTAGCCCACATCTTTCTCCCGTGCTGGATGCTTCCTGCTCTTGAACGTTGGACTCCATGTACTTCAACTTTGGGACTCAGACTGGCTTCCTTGCTCCTCAGCTTGCAGACAGTCTATTATGAGACCTTGTGATCATGTGAGTTAATACTACTTAATAAGCTCCTATATATATATATAGAACTAATATATATAGAACTAATAGGATAGATATATATCTTTATCTATCTATCTATCTATCTATCTATCTATCTATCTATCTATCTATCTCTCTCTTCTATTAGTTCTATCCCTCTAGAGAACCCTAATACATATGTATACACACATGTGCACACACACACATAGGTAATTCCTCCACATCTAAAGTATACAACCAAACCATTCTCTGGATGTTATTAAAAAGAACTAGAATGAACAATTGTTTTATTACCAAATAGCATGTGTAATAGGCATAGGGAAATTAATTAATGTTTTCCAGCTGGCTTAAGGGAACTTGGATCAAGCCCATGTTAAAGGAACACGAAAACAGTCATGAGTCTTGCCAGAAGGAGACCAGAAAAGGTAGGCCTATTGTTGTCACTCACATGGAGGATAAGCTCCTGATAGTCGTGCCCATGTTGTAGGTGGATGCACGGTAGCTCAGGGCACAATATCAAGTCTTTTTATTTTTGCTTTTTTTGAGAGTCTTGCTCTGTTGCCCAGGCTGGAATGCAGCAGTGTGATCTTGGCTCACTGCAATGTCTCTTGCCCAGGCTCAAGGGATCCTCCCAATTCAGCCTCTCAATTAGCTGGGGTTACAGGTGTGCATCTGGCTAATTTTTGAATTTTCTTTTCTTTTTTTTTTTTCTTTTTTTTTTTTTTTTTGTAGAGACCGGGTGTTGCCATGTTGCCCAGACTGGGCTCAAGCAATCCACCTGTCTTGGCATCCCAAAGTGCTAGGATTACAAGCATGAGCCACTGTGCCTGGCCATAACAAACCTTTTAAGAGTCCACTGTGGCCACTGGAAATTTCTGGAGTCTGGTGAAACTCACACATGGGCCTGGGACCGTGGTGAAGATGGATGTAAAAGGCACTTTCATGAGTCTCCTTGGATGGCAATTCACTTTCTGCTCTGTGATTTTCAGAGGCGGGTGACTCAAGGAACTGGCCATTTTTTTCAGACCATGTGAAAGTTCTGTTTGGGCAAAGCACCATGTACTACACATTTTATGCAATTATTAGTTACATGCAGAGAGCTGAGTAGTCATGTTAAAAGGCCAGTCATGTCAAAAAGACTAATTTTGGTCAATAAAGCAAATAAGTTCAATTCAGTTTTCTGTTTATTGAGTAATATCTGAATAGTTTTTGCTTCCTTCAGGAAGAATTTAAATGTTACACAAGATAATCCAGTCTCCTGGATGTTGAAATTAGCACTGAGAGTCAGGCTAGAACCTCAAGTTGGGTTTGTAGGTTTGTGTGTGCTTTAAATCTTTAGATAAAGGATTTAAACACCAGTCTCTGCTAGCTGTGAGACTTTGGCCACTTAATCATCTTGTTTCTCCATCTGTGAGGTGGGCATGCTAATCGCACCTACTTCATTGAGTTGTTAAGTAAATTAATCTGTGCAAACTGTTTAAATTCTCCCTGAAACACAGTAAATGTTATGGAAGTGTTAGTTATTGTTATTCAGAATTTAGCAGAATAGGATAAATACCCCTCCATGAAGAAAGCAAAAACACAAAAACAGTTCTGAGACTCCAGGAATCACACCATACAAATGGGCCTCAGGGAGCCATGAGCCTAGGATCCTGGAGTATTCTGTGGGGAAGGGACTATGCAGGAGGGCTTCACAAGGTGCATTTGAAAGTTGAAAGCAGTCCTGAGGCTTTTGATCAAGAAACCGGAGTTCCAGCAGTGGTGTTTACCTCCTGTTCAAGAAGATGCTTGGCAACGACCAGTTTGTGTTAATAGTACTATCAAGGACGACTTATTTCCCAGATCCTTTAAATCAAGTTGAGGGTATGTGTTTTACGATAGTGCTAACCATGATCGTTATAAATCATTAGAAAAAGGGAACTGTTTCGCAGATGGAACTCTATTTACCTTTATTATTTGTTAGTTTTTATAAAGACTCACTGCTGCCTTCATAGCATCTGAAATGGAGGGGAGTTCTGTTTATGCTTGAGGGACTTCATTTCTTTCATTTTCACAGAGTTCAAATCACTCTCTTACTTTCTTCTGTTTTCTTCTTTATTATATTGTAAAATATACACCCAGCATACATAAACCAACATTCATGGCACACTGAAGTTATAAATGGTGACACTGTCATGAACACCAGTAATACATAAACCAACATTCATGGCACACTGAAGTTATAAATGGTGACACTGTCATGAACACCTGTAATACATAAACCAAGATTCATGGCACACTGAAGTTATAAATGGTGACACTGTCATGAACACCTGTAATACATAAACCAACATTCATGGCACACTGAAGTTATAAATGGTGACACTGTCATGAACACCGGTAATACATAAACCAACATTCATGGCACACTGAAGTTATAAATGGTGACACTGTCATGAACACCTGTAATACATAAACCAACATTCATGGCACACTGAAGTTATAAATGGTGACACTGTCATGAACACCTGTAATACATAAACCAACATTCATGGCACACTGAAGTTATAAATGGTGACACTGTCATGAACACCGGTAATACATAAACCAAGATTCATGGCACACTGAAGTTATAAATGGTGACACTGTCATGAACACCTGTAATACATAAACCAACATTCATGGCACACTGAAGTTATAAATGGTGACACTGTCATGAACACCTGTAATACATAAACCAACATTCATGGCACACTGAAGTTATAAATGGTGACACTGTCATGAACACCGGTAATACATAAACCAACATTCATGGCACACTGAAGTTATAAATGGTGACACTGTCATGAACACCTGTAATACATAAACCAAGATTCATGGCACACTGAAGTTATAAATGGTGACACTGTCATGAACACCGGTGATACATAAACCAAGATTCATGGCACACTGAAGTTATAAATGGTGACACTGTCATGAACACCGGTGATACATAAACCAACATTCATGGCACACTGAAGTTATAAATGGTGACACTGTCATGAACACCGGTGATACATAAACCAAGATTCATGGCACACTGAAGTTATAAATGGTGACACTGTCATGAACACCTGTGATACATAAACCAACATTCATGGCACACTGAAGTTATAAATGGTGACACTGTCATGAACACCTGTGATACATAAACCAACATTCATGGCACACTGAAGTTATAAATGGTGACACTGTCATGAACACCGGTAATACATAAACCAAGATTCATGGCACACTGAAGTTATAAATGGTGACACTGTCATGAATACCGGTAATACATAAACCAACATTCATGGCACACTGAAGTTATAAATGGTGACACTGTCATGAACACCTGTGATACATAAACCAACATTCATGGCACACTGAAGTTATAAATGGTGACACTGTCATGAACACCTGTAATACATAAACCAAGATTCATGGCACACTGAAGTTATAAATGGTGACACTGTCATGAACACCTGTAATACATAAACCAACATTCATGGCACACTGAAGTTTTAAATGGTGACACTGTCATGAACACCTGTAATACATAAACCAAGACTCATGGCACACTGAAATTATAAATGGTGACACTGTCATGAACACCTGTAATACATAAACCAAGATTCATGGCACACTGAAGTTATAAATGGTGACACTGTCATGAACACCTGTAATACATAAACCAAGATTCATGGCACACTGAAGTTATAAATGGTGACACTGTCATGAACACCTGTAATACATAAACCAACATTCATGGCACACTGAAGTTATAAATGGTGACACTGTCATGAACACCTGTAATACATAAACCAACATTCATGGCACACTGAAGTTATAAATGGTGACACTGTCATGAACACCGGTAAACCTGTCACCTTCCTGAGGGCTAGAACCTACCTTAGTCTCTGTCCCCCATCTCATAGCCATTCTCATGCCAGCCCCTTGGAGCGGGACTGTCAATCGTATGTTTATTATCCACTTGTCCTTTTCAATGGTTTTATAATGTATGTATTTGTTGTGTGTTGAATTTTGTTCCTCCTCAAATTCTTATGTTGGAATCTTCCCTTCTGTATCTCAGAATGTGACCTCACTTGAAGATAGGGGCTTTATAAAACTAATCAAGTTAAAATGGGGTCATTAGTGTGGGCCCCAATCTGATATGACTGGAGTCCTTATCAAGAGGGGAAATTTGGAGACACAGGTATTATTGGGAGAGCATCATGGGAACACAGAGATGGCCATCACAGGCTGATGAGAGAGACTTGGACCAAATCCTCCCCTCAACCTCAGAAGGAACCAGCCCTGACAACACCTTGATCCTCAGACTTCTGGCCCCCAGAACTGTGCGATGATACATTTCTATTGTTTAAGCCACCTCATATGTGGTACTTTGTCATGGCAACCCTAATGCAGTAGTGTCAGGCCTCTGAGCCAAAGCTAGGTCATCATATCCCCTGTAACCTGCATGTACACATCCAGATGGCCAATTCCTGCCTTAACTGATGACATTCCACCACAAAAGAAGTGAAAATGGCCTGCTCCTGCCTTAACTGATGACATTACCTTGTGAAATTCCTTTTCCTGGATCATCCTAGCTCAAAAGCTCCCCCACTGAGCACCTTGTGACCCCCCTACCCCTGCCCGCCAGAGAACAACCCCCTTTGACTGTAATTTTCCTTTACCTACCCAAATCCTATAAAATGGCCCCACCCCTATCTCGCTTCGCTGACTCAGCCCACCTGCACCCAGGTGATTAAAAGCTTTATTACTCACACAAAGCCTGTTTGGTGGTTTCTTCACAGGGACGCGAGTGACAAGTAGTACGTAAGTCTAAAAACACGTTTTATTTTGTTTATTTCTGAGCACCATAAACATGGTGAAACATATTTTGTTATCTTCTGGGACTTGCTTTTCTCACTCAACGTTATGTTTTTAAGATTCATCTATGTTGTCATATGTCGAATGCTCTGTTTTGTAAATCTACTGGAATTAATTTTCCTCTTGATTGTTGTTTGGGTGAGCACTCTTTTATCAAAAATGTTATCCGCCTTTCTGTCTCTAAATTCTTCACTCACCATCGAGTATTATTTAACCAGTGTGATCTGAGCGGAGTTGGAGGAGGGTTTCCAGCTTCTCTTTTTTCCTCCTTAACTTCCTTCTTCCCTTGTTTTCTTTCCACACCAGAGCTCTGCTCTTTTGGACTTACAAAAATTTCCAAGATTGATGTCAAGATTGTCCGTTTTTCTTCCTTTATCAGTTTCCCTACATGGAGATGGCTCATAGGAAACAAAGATGCACTGCAACCCGAGGGCTTCCAGAAAGCAAATCGAATCATGAAACTGTAAAAGCACATGTGAGAGGAGAAGGAGGCCTGGGGAACATGCCTGTCTCACCTCTGGACCCAGAGAGGCAGGAGCAGGTTTTCTAATGAGGGTTTTCTGATTCCTTGCTATTATACTTCACCTCCCGGTGAGGCATGTCTGTGAGCTGCTGATGCTTGAGTGCTCTCTCTCATGTGCCTTAGTAGAGATGGAAGATCATAAAATTAGGTCCATAGATACCAATACAAATGGCACACCATGGTCAATGAAAAAGGTGTTATAGATCAAACACTGATATGTTCCTTATTTGATTAAATAACCTGTCACTTTACCCAGCAGATAATCATTATTTTAATAAAATGAGATTTATGATATTCATAATCTGTTTATTGAATTCATATAAAATTATTGAAAAGTAATATAGCGTAACTCATCCTTTTCTTTAAAATATAAATATTCAGTGTTTATATCCTTCAAATGAAAGGGAATGTTCTCAGACCTGGCAATGAATATCATTAACTTCTAGCTCACATTATATACCGGCTAAAGAATTGAGAAACTTCTTTAATAAAGGCAGTGCAAACTGCAGAGACTGTGGAGACTGAATTACGAGTTTTAATAACTACCATTGCAAATATTTGCATATTCAACTTGTTCAGACGTTATTGATTTGTTTGCCCTCTACACATGTGGAAAATAGATTTGAAAGCATGGTAATAGGCCTGCGCTTCTCGATTCGAGATTATTTTAGGTTTGGGGTAAGGAATCCAGCTCCAAGGGGAGGCCACTGGAAGTGTGAGCAGGGAGCGCTCCCAGCAGGTGGGTGGGATGGAGGCTGCAGATTCCCCCGCCCCAGCTTCCCACCCACCCACAGCTCTCAGGCGGCCTGAGGCAGATGGAAC
Organism: Rhinopithecus roxellana; assembly: GCF_007565055.1. NCBI lineage: Eukaryota > Metazoa > Chordata > Mammalia > Primates > Cercopithecidae > Rhinopithecus > Rhinopithecus roxellana. Next base: position 52,750,582 of record NC_044565.1, on the reverse strand, counting down.
TCACCCTTGACTTCTTAACAATTGCCATCACGTTGATCTCCGACTGAACTGATACAGAAAGTGAAACCACTCTGGGCTTTGTTCCTTCCTTCAGCCTATGGCTAGCACGTGGTCAGTGGCACCAGGGCCCCATGCAGAATGACCTGCTAATGTGTCTTTCTCGTGTTTACTCCTCCATTTAATCCAGCCCCCTACTCCCACCCACGACAGTCCCCAGTCCACTGGAGCTCAGTTGCTGGGATAAAACTGCTCACACTGTATCCAGACTTAGAGATGGCCAATGACACTGACTGGACAGGCCCTTCCTGGTCCTTTATCACCTGTCCCCGGCCTGGCCTTCCAGCCCTCACTATTGCCACAGGCCACGTGGGCACTGGCCTCTGGGGTCTCCTCACCCTAGAAGACTTTCCTCTGCTCTTCCCTTTCTCTTGGTGAGTTCAGATTTCCCACATCCACATCATTACTGACTAGCCCATCACAGAAAAAATTTTTTAAAGGATTTTGGGCAATTTGAATTTTCCCAAAGTATATCACAATGAGAATGGTTCCCTTATTCAAAGTATAGTAACAATTGAATACTGTAGATACAGGAACTTAGAAGGGAAACCCAGGGAGGTTTTTTTGTTTTTGAGTTTTACTTTAAGTCCTGGGATACATGTGCAGAACATGCAGGTTTGTTACATGGGCCACGTATACATGGGCCATGGTGGTTTGCTGCACCTATCAACCCGTCATCTAGGTTTCAAACCCCGCTCGCATTAGGTGTTTGTCTTAATGCTCTCCCTCGCCTTGCCCCCGACCGCCTGATGGGCCCTGGTGTGTGATGTTCCCTTCAGCCCAGGGAGGTTTTAATTGTATGTTTAAAGATGATTATCTAGTTATACACATAGATTTGTTGGGGTAATATGATTTATTAAAATGGTGTAAAACCGTAAAACATTTTCATATTGTGTGATAGCTAAGTTATTAACAGATGAACATCCTTTTCATGCCGAGCTGCTGCAGAGTTCTTACAAATTTACTTGGAGTAGAAACCAACTTTCTATCTCACGGTCTTTTCTGTTGTTTTATGGGGAGGGACTTGTCACAGATAGTGTAATACACTTGGAGTTAGACTGCCAGGTTTTCTTCTTAAATTTCCAGTGTGCATCCTTTCCTCAGTTACATTAGCACTTTCTTTTCTTTTTTCCTATAGCAGTCTTGGAATAAAGATTAAAATACTTGGTACAATTCATGATGCAGTAGAAAAAAGAGGCCCTCAGTGCTGTGAACCATAATTCCGTTAATAAATGTTAATAAATGGTTCCGTGAGAACAGGAATGGTTCCACCAGATTAATTCTATTAATTATGGGTGGAGAACCCAGCATGTAAAATTGGATTATGATTATATTTATTAAAAATGAGAATAATTTGAACTGAAGAATGAAACAGCAATTTCAGAACTAGATCATGGAGGAATCTAACGTTTTCTCTTGGGGAGTAAGGAGGAATAGCCTGGCCAGGGCTGGAAGCCACAGGAGAGGAGCCGTGCTGAGAGGTCAGGTCAATGCTTCCTGAGTCTTTGATATGGTTTGGCTCTGTGTCCCCAACTCAATCTCATCTCAAATTGTAATCCCTGGCTGGGCACAGTGGCCAATGGCTGTAATCCCAGGACTTTGGGAGGCCAAGGTGAGTAGATCACCTGAGGTCAGGAGTTCGAGACCAGTCTGGCCAACATGGTGAAACCCCATCTCCACTAAAAATATAAAAATTAACTGGGCATGGTGGTGGGCACCTGTAATCCCAGCTACTCAGGAGACTGAGGCAGGAGAATCACTTGAACCTGGGAGGCGGAGGTTGCAGTGAGCTGAGATCATGCCACTATACTCCAGTCTGGGCAACAGAGTGAGACTCTGTCTCAAAAAAAAAAAAAAAAAAAGTGTAATCCCCATGTGTGGAGGGAGGGCCCTGTAATCCCCACGTGTTGAGGGAGAGATGTGATTGGATCATGGGGCAGTTTCCCCCATGCTGTTCTCATGAAGGTGGGTGAGTTCTCATGAGATCTCACGGTTTTACAAGAGGCTCTTCCCCCTTTGCTTTCTTCTGTCTCTCCTGCAACCACGTGAAGGAGGTCCTTGCTTCCCTTTTGCCATGATTGTAAGTTTCCTGAGGCCTCCCAGCCATGTGGAACTGAGTCAATTAAACCTCTTTCCTTTATAAATTAGTCAGTCTTGGGTAGTATCTTTAACTGCCTCTATTTTGTGAAGCAGGAGGCAGGGCAACGTGGTGAGAAGGACGCAGGGTTCAGAGTCCACGAACCTTCCTTCCAGTGTGGAAATGAACTAATAAAGTCTTCCATGGTCACCTGTGCAGAGAGTGGTCAGAACAGTGCCTATAGCAGAACGAACACTCAGGGAAGGTTAGCAATTTTATGCCTAATTTCTTTTTCATTTCATATATATTTTCACAAAATTATAATGACTCCAGCTAATTAGTCTAAACGTTGACAAGGGAGTTTGAAGGTCATTTTCTTCCTGACTATTCAAGATATGATATCACTTTTGCCACAGCCATTTCTGTATGGAGTGGCCTTCAAACTGAACATACTTCAGTAATCATTTTGTTTGCCATATGTTGATACAGACATTAGGTCCACCAAATTTTTAATCCTGTAATTGTTTCCAGACAAAATTTGAATAGTATATTTCACTCCACATTTCAAGCAAAGCAGAGGTTCCATTTAGAGCCAATGATGCCTCGTGAGAGGTTTCTCATGCCGTCCAAGCCCACAGCCTTCAATCTGTTCTTATGAAGAATTTATGGAACCAGGTGGTGTTTCATGAGTGGGAACTCAGGTGGCTGCAAAGGAATCTCTTATAGATTGGGTGAGGCGACTTACAAAATCTAAGTTAATTTTGTTCTTGTATTAGTGAGTGAGTTCTTACAAGATCTGATGGCTTTAAATAGGGATAATAACAGGCATTCTTTTTGTTGGAAAAAAGGAAACTTGTCAAGGTTCAACAAAAAGGACACATTTTTACTTGTGCTTTCTGGAATTCTTTAATAGTGATCCAGTAACGACCAGCGCGCTGCACCGGCATTCAGGCATGTCCTGGGTTTGCGCAAAACGCTGCAGTAGATGATGAGTGTTCACATTTGTGCTTGGGAGAGTCCTGGAAATTGAGGTGGGTGACAGGGGTCAGATGTCCCTGAGCAGGGATGCCAGGAAGCTGGGTGCCTGAAGGAAGGTTCATGGACTCTGAACCCTGCGTCCTTCTCACCACGTTGCCCTGCCTCCTGCTTCACAAAATAGAGGCAGTTAATCAAAATGTGTAACTCTTTTTACCAAATTAAATTATATTTTCATTTTGATCTTTATGTCAATGATGACTTAGTATCTGATTGATCTGTAATTGCCACTGGAGCCATTATTTCAGTTTTGTTGCTCTATTTGTCTTCCCAGCCACTTTTGTAAGCACTAAGTAAAGGGAAATCGCAAAAGAGACTGCTTTTTGTAAAAATCCTTAAGAATCATTTTGGAATTTTGAAAAACCAAACTTGGTCTCTTTCACAAGTCTTTATTGGTTTTTTTTTTTTTTTTTTTTTTTTTTGAGACGGAGTCTCGCTCTGTCGCCCAGGCTGGAGTGCAGTGGCCAGATCTCAGCTCACTGCAAGCCCCGCCTCCTGGGTTTATGCCATTCTCCTGCCTCAGCCTCCCGAGCAGCTGGGACTACAGGCGCCCGCCACCTCGCCCGGCTAGTTTTTTGAATTTTTTTAGTAGAGACGGGGTTTCACCGTGTTAGCCAGGATGGTCTCGATCTCCTGACCTCGTAATCCGCCCGTCTTGGCCTCCCAAAGTGCTGGGATTACAGGCTTGAGCCACCGCGCCCGGCCTATTGGGTTTCTTAAATCATATACCCATAATTAATGTGACTAATAAACTAATAATTAGCAATTACCTATAATTAATTACAGTATAATTTATGTTAATGTGGCATGTGCATTAACATTGTCCATTATATATAACACATATTGTGTATTAATAGTATATATAATATGAATACATATGACACATGATATATACAATATATGACTATACAATTGTTAATCATCTAATACAGAGAATATACTAATATAACATTAATATAGAACATATCAACATACTATCAATATTATATTAAATAAATTATAATGATAAAATTATAATTATAATGATTAACAATGACCAATAATATGGTTAATAACTAATTATTAAGTTGGTGCAATAACATGACACCCTTTTTTTGAAAAGTCAAATGGAACTTGCCATCTGATTTCTTACACCTTCTCAGAATCCTTGTGAAGTTACTGGCTGGGGATGGGAATAGTTACAGTGCAGAAACTGAAGCACAAAGATTTCTCTTACATCCAGGCAGAAAGTTATTCAGGGGTGAACGTAGGGCGCGGAGTAGACAAAACAGACCTGCAAGCCTGCGTCTCAGCCTTTGGAGGTGGAGGGAGGGTGAGGCAGCCCAGCACATGCCTTTCCCATGCCCGCAGCTCCACTCCTTAGGCTACAGCCAACGTGACCTGTCTGGCCATTCCTGGGTGGTCTCTCTCACTGGCACTGGCTATTTGCATACCTGCTTAGAGTGAAAACGACTTCACCATTTACTTCGAACACCAATTGCTAGATTTTTCCAACACTTAATGCCTTGCTTTTTATAATCCATTTGAGTATTACATGAATTCCTTCTCCTGCCCCACCACACACATCCCAGGCTGAATAGCTTTTGGTTTGCATTCCTGATGCAAGTGCCCAGAGCTGGTGTTCACCACATTTTCTTTGGACTAAGAAAGCTTATACATGAAGTATTTTTCTTCTGCCTGGCTAAAACCTGCTGAAATAGTGCAAACCAGATATCACGGATTTGTTTTAAACAGGAGCATTGAATGAAAACCAAAACAAATGAATGAAACTACAGAAAACAGAAATACTGACAGGCTCATCAGTAATGGCGAGCAGTACCCTCTGCTGGAACAAAATACTCGTTTCAAATCATGAACACTTACAATATCTTAGAAGGCAAAGTATTTATTTTTGATTCATGGATTCAATGAATACTGGGTGGAAGAAACTGGAAGGTGGAAGTGCGATAAAAGACGTATTTATTTGCCACTGCATGTGTGTGTGCTGGGGGGAGCTGGGGGACAGATGAGGCATAGAAAGGGGAGACTAAAGCGAGGTGATTTAAGTTTTTTCACATTTTTCTTGAGACAGAATCTTGCTCTGTTGCCCAGGCTGGAGTGCAGTAGTGTAATCTCAGCTCATGGAAGCCTCACACTGCTGGGCTTAAGTGATCCTCCTGTCTCAGCCTCCAGAGCTGCTGAGATGAAGGCATGCATCACCACGTCCAGCTAATTTTTGTAGTTTTTTTTGTAAGGATGAGATTTTGCTATATTGCGTAGGCTGGACTATTTAAGTTTGAATCAGAATAATATATAAATCAAACCCACTTATTTATAATTACTTTGTAACTTCAGATTGATTGGGTTATTCAGAAAAAAAAATCCATACATGGAAAATCAGAAAACCAGAAAACTTAAGTAACCCTAGTAGAATAAACCTAGAAACAGATTTTCAGATGAACAGCCCCCCGGGCGATAATGAGATATATATTTAAAAATATATAGATATGTTTTTTATATCTAGCTATATATGTTTATGTAGAGAGATGCTCTATTATATATAGATATACATATTTAAAAATATACATCACAATGATGATAAAAGCAGATATCTGTTTGCGTGTATACATATATATATATAGAGAGAGACCGAGAGGGAGAACAGCTATAAAATTAGCTCCTGTTTGTGGGAGGTTTTTTTTAACTTCTGTAAAACTGCAAACATAAGCAGCATTGCTCCCTTTAGTGGAGACTCTGCCTTGCCCTCTTTCTTTAAGGGAAGCTTAACTGAATGGAAAAGCTGTCCTTTGTGCCTAGAGGTAACACATTTGGGTCCTGGTCAGTTGCCAGGGAAGCCAAGAAAGCCTGTGCTTGGGATCAGGGAGGAGCCTCCAGGACAGAGGTCTCCCCATAGCTGAACTAAAACCCAGCAGGAGAGGCCTCAGCACGAGAGCCTCAGGCAGACTCATTGTGGCCCCGTGTGCAGCACTGCACAGTTCGAAAAGGGCTGTATTCTGTTAAAGTGAAGATGCTTTTAACCCATGAACTCACAGGCCTGCTTGGCTGTGCAGCGGGCACTCAGGTCAGGACACAGGGTTTCCTAGTTACCAACTGAATGCTGAGGTTCACACAGGACCGGGGCTTTGCCGAAGACCTTGAGGCCAGAGGGGACACAGCCTGGAGCAGACAGCCCTGCTGCCATGGGGTGAAGGCAGGGTGGAGAGGCAGCGTGGCCTGCACCCATATTCTGCCTGTGCCAGTCACTGCGTGTCAAACAAGTCTCATTTCCTGCCCGGGAAATGGGGAACAGGACGGCATCCACCTCAGCAGGTGTGTGGGCAGTGGAATGTGTTCACATGTGCAATATGCTCCAAGCAGCACTTGGCACTGCTATGTGCCACGAGCGTTTCCCTGTCACTGTGATGTGATCTTTGCATGCATAACCGGGCTCATGTGAACTTCAGCCCATGGGCTCCATAGCGTGTCCTGAGAAAACACCAAAGTCTGCATTTTAAAGAAGATAGGACACTCATTAAATTAATTAGGCTATGGAAAATGTAATTTATAGCTGATATTCAAGCCATTCTACAATAGATGAGTCTAAACATGTTTTAGGCTTCCCTTTACAGCAGGGGTCCCTAACCCCCCAGGCCACTGTCTGGTAATGGTCCACGGCCTGTCAGGAACCCGTCCACACAGCAGGAAGTGAGTGGTGTGTGAGGGAGTGAAGTTTCATAACTATTTACAGACATTCCTCATTACTCGTATTACTGTCTGAGCTCTGCCTCCTGTCGGATCAGTGGCTGCATTAGATTCTTATACGAGTGTAAACCTGTATTAGTCTGTTCTCATGCTGCCATTAAAGAGATACCTGAGACTGGATAATTTATAAAGGAAAGGGGTTTAATTGACAGTTCAGCATGGCTGGGGAGGCCTCAGGAAACTTAAAATCATAAGGGAAGGGGAAGCAAGCATGTCCTTCTTCAGATGGTGGCGGTAAGGAGAAGTGCCAAAGGGTGAAAAGCCCCTTATAAAACCATCAGGTCTTGTGAGAACTCACTCACGATCACGAGAACAGCATGAGGGTAAACACCCCCATGATTACATCACCTTTCACCGGGTCCCTCCCATGTCACGTGGGTATTGTGGGAACTACAATTCAACTACAAATGAGATTTGGGTGGGGACACGGCCAAACCGTATCAGAGCCCTACTGCGAACTGTGTGTGTGAGGGATCTAGGTTGTGTGCTCCTTATGAGAATCTAATGACTGATGATCTAGGTACAACTGTTTCATCCGGAAACCATCTCACCCCCAACCCCTGCCCGTGGAAAAATTGTCTTTCACAAAACCGGTCCCTGGTGCCAAAAAGGTTGGGGACAGCTGCTTTACAGAGTATTCATTTTCACGTCTTAAAATCCTTAGAAGGTGTTAATAAAAACACAACAAAGGCTTATTTCATTTTCTTAGGCTCTTATGCAGTCAGGAATGATGTCAGCATATCGGAACTCAAAGCCCATGTCTTGGGATCACAGGAACCTGGTGTGACTACAACCAGGCTCAGACCTGTGCTGTTTACGTGGCCTTAGACACATGGCTTCACTCCCCTGAATTTCACTCTACCACCGGGACACTGGAGAGCCCAATGCTTATTTTGGAAAATTCTTCTAGCATTGGAGGTCGCATGTGTGAGGTTCCTCGTAAACAGTATTTCACACCTCCGTTGCTGTTACTGTGGCGAGGGACCAGGTGACTGAAATCATACCTGTTAGCATCTGTTTGAAATAAAGGTGAATTCGTATTAGTTTCCTTGGGGTGTTGCAGCAACGTACTGCACACTGGGGCCTTCAGAGACAACACTCTGCTGTCTCGCAGTTCTGGAGACTGGAAGTCTGAGATCAAGGTGTCAGCAGGTTGGGCTCCTTCTGAGTGAGGGCTCTCGGGGAGCAGCTGCTCCAGGGCCCTCTCCCTGGCCTGGGGGTGGTTGTCTTTATGTTCCTATGGTGCTGTTAGGGTGTGTGTCCCAATTCCCACTTTTTATAAGCACACCAGTCATATGGGATTAGCACCTCCCTAACATTTCAACTTGGTTACCACTGCAAAGGCCCTGCCTCCAAATAAGGTCACATTTGGAGGCTCTGCTAGGTGAGGACATCAGTATAGGAATTTTGTGGGAACTCAACTCAACCCGTTACAATTTTATTACGCATTTCTGACATCAGAGCAGGTAAAGAATATTCTTTTAGTCCTTCAGAAGTCCTTATACTTTTAGCCTAATATATAACCTCATTTACATTCATAAGAACTTACTGAGCCTATAGAAGTCCCAGTACGCTTTTTTCTGTCTCCCTTCCTTTCTCTTCCCTTCCCTTCCCTTTTCCCTGCCTCCTCCTCTTCCTCCGTCTCTTCCTCCCCCTCCCCTCCTCTCCTTCTTCCCTCCCTGACTCCCTCTTTTCCCCTCCTCTTTTTTCTTTCTTTCTTTCTTTCTTTCTTTCTTTCTTTCTTTCTTTCTTTCTTTCTTTCTTTCTTTCTTTCCTTCTTTCTTTCTTTTCTTTCTTTCTTTTCGTTCTTTCTTTCCTTCTTTCTTTTCTTTCTTTCGTTTCTCTATTCTTTCTTTTCTTCTGCATTTTTCTTTCTTTCCTTCTTTCTTTGCTTCTTTCTCTTCTTTCTTTCTTATCTTTTCTTCTTCTTCTTGTCTTTCATTTCTTTCTTTCTTGTCTTCTTTCTTTCTTTCTTTCTTTCTTTCTTTTATCTTTCTTCTTCTTTCTGTTGCTTTCTTTCTTTCCTTTCCTTTCTTTTCTTTCTTTCTTTCTTTCTTTCTTCTTTCCGTTCTTTCAATTTCTTTCTTTCTTTTCTTCTTCTTCTTTCTTTTCTTTCTTTCTTTCTTTCTTTTCTTTCTTTCTTCTCTTTCTTCTTCTTTTCTTTCTTTCTTCTTTCTTATGTGATCTCTCTCTTTGCGTTTCGTTGTTCGTTTCTTCTCGATTTCTTTCTTTCGTTATCTTTCTTTCTTTCTTTCCTTTCTTTTCTTTCTTTTCTTTCTTTCCTTTACTTTCTTTCGTCTTTTCTTTCTTTCTTCTTCTTTCTCTTTTCTTTCTTCTTTCTTTCTTTTTCTTTCTTTTCCTTTCTTTCTTTTCTTTCTTCTTTCTGTCTTTTTCTTTCTTTTTCTTTCTTTCTTCTCTTTCTTTCTTTCTTCTTTCTTCTTTCTTTCTTCTTTCTTTCTTCTTTTCTTTTTTCTTCTTTCTTTTCTTTCTTTCTTTTTCTTCTTTCTTCTCTCTACTCCCTCTCTCTCTCTCTCCCTCCCTCTCTCTCTCTCTCTCTCTCTCTCGTTTGTCCGTGATTATACACTCGTAACAAAGGATGTGAATACACAGGGCAGTCTTCTTGCTTCATAGAGGTGAATCTTCTCTGTGGCCAATGTGCCCTGATGCGGTTCGAACAGTTAATAGGAATAGGGAGAAAAGTTTGACCCTGGATACTCATTGAACCAATAAAAATTAAGCCAGTAGGGATAGCATTTCTCATGTATAATACTGATAAATGTAAAAATAATCGTTTCCTGTGTCGGAAAGTGAGCACTCCCTTCTCCTTGGATAGGCCTAGGTGTTGATGCAGTTCTTCTGAAGGACAGTTTGGCCCTCAGATGTGTTTGTAATACATCTGCAAACGTCGTGATTAGGCACTATCCAAAGGAAATAATTAACATTTAAAGGCAACACTTTTAATTTTAGATGTTAATAACATTTGAAATGGGGAATTTTCTAAGCAATGATATGGAAATGATTAAATAAATATGGCCCACCTATACACTGAAATACTATCCAACCATTTCAGAATTTTATAGATGAGTATTTATCGACATGGAATGTTGTTCACAAAGTTGTAAGTTTCAAAAGGTAAAATGGGTTATAAAATATTATTTATATTACAATTCCATTTTTGGTAAGAACATGTACATATGAACATAAAATTCTGTCTGGAAAAATATATACTGAGGTGCCAACAGAGGGTGTATCTGGTATTGTAAGCATTTTTTAAAACTCTTTTTTTGCTTGCCTCTTATTTTTTCTGTAGTGAGAATGTGGGTGTTTTTTTTTTTTTAATACATAAAAAAGATTTATCAGTATGTAACCCCCTTCCACCTTCAACTGCTTTTCTCTAGGTCTGAAGCCTCAGCTGCAGTGGAGATTGTCATTAGCCCACTTATTGCCAGGAACCAGAGTTTATGTACTCTTTGTTGCTTTCAGGCTGGAAGTTACCCTCCAATGCTGTTTTCTTAACATTTCTAGATTCTATATAAATCAAAGAATTATACTATGAATCTTGTGGGCTGGTACATGGGTGGCCTTGAGATGTCGATGCTGGGGTGGTCGCCCCTAGGATGTCAGAGGACATAAGCATTTGACCATATTCATGTTTTATTCTTTTAAGAAAATGCTACTTGAGTTGACAAGCATATTTCCTCAGCAGAGAGAGACTGCAAGATAAGAGAGTGCTCTGAAGTGACTTGGGAATACCATAACCTTGTAAATCTAATTCAACTGAATAGACAATGAAAGCATTTAACAAACAGAATATACTCTCTATTGGAGCTTTGCCTGAATTAAAGAGTGTAAGAAGTATTGACTTTGTGGAACTCAATAGTACTATTATTTGTGATTGAATGCCAGATTAAATGACTGGAGAGCAGCCAAATGCCAGGTTGTAAATACATGAAGATCAGGGCGGCAGCCACCTCAACCACCTCCCCTCTTATCACCCACTGCTTCATTCAGCTCCACCTGAGTGTCTGCGTCCTTCCTTCCCCCAATTTCTCACTTCCATGGATGCAAACAGCCAGTCTCCTCTATCCAATACCTTGAGAGCAACTATACTGTACTCAGAATGCTTCTTTTAAAAGATCAAAGAGTTCATAAATCTGCAAAGTTGAACCTTTTGTCCTCCTATTTATCTAATTCGCTGATCACATTATGTGACTTTAAGGAATATGTGTAGCTCAGTGGTCCATTGTTAGCAGAAACAAAGCAGGGACCCAATGTTAGGGATATATTTCTTTTTATAACTCTAGGAAAAGCACACATGAATCTTGCATTCAGAAAAAATAATTTGTAGAGCACAGACAATGTTGTTCTACACATGTTGGTCTTTTGCTAGAAACTCAAATATTTTGCCACTCCCTTTAATCCGTGATAAATGACCAGCATCAGAGTAGCATAAGAAGTAACATTTATAGAGAGCTTTATAGTTTATAAAATATATTTAATCTATGTTCTCTGCTTTAATATCAATCTTTGTTTTATCACCTATCATGAATATCAATCTTTGTTTTATTACCTATCACTAAGGTTTCCCATTTTACTTGTCAAAAAAAAAAAAAAATAGGAGATATACTGTTAGAGATATTACCAAAAATTAATTTTCAGCTTTCCAACTTCTGGAACTTTATAACCCTAGTTCTCAAAACTTGTTTGCTCTTGTTTTATGGTCTAGAGAACCAAGGTAAAATGGTCAAACATCTCAAGAGTTAGCCTTGATTTTAAGATTTCAAAATCTATATTCTAAATGATCTCAGTGGCAGGAGTTTCACATGGGTAATGCTGAAACCAAATGGGAACGATGGTCTTCATGAAGGTAGGCAAGTCATATTTACAAATTGAATTTAGAACATAGCTTTCAACAGAAATTTTTAAATGATAATTGTAGTTGCCCTCATGCTATTTGTTTTAGCTCTTAAATGTTCCCAATAACTGCATTTATTTATTCTTTAGGTTATAATGAGAGAGCTCAGCTCAGCCCAAGTGGCAATCACACTGGAGAACCCTGGCATGGAGAACACTGCATGTCTCAGATGCCCTGGGATGCGGGGAGGAGGATAGACGGGCCCATTATACATATGTTACTCCATGGTATTGAAAAATCTCATCAGGAGACTCCACAGAAATATTGAGCTGCCTGGAAGACAAGAGAGGCCTCTGGGGTCTTCCACATATGAAATCCCTTGTTAATGACAACCACTTGGTGATGTGTATACAATGTTTTGGACATGGAGAGGCTATGACGGTAAGTGTCAAGTAAGTCTTATTCTTATAAAATTCCATGAAGACTTTTGCTAGAACATGTGCCTGGGACATTTCATTTTTCTGCCATGACTAATACATTTTTAGTAAAAAGTTTTAACTCCCCTCAATAGAAAAATATTATCATTACTTAGCAAAAACATTGGGGAACAACCTCCCTTGAGCCAAATATATAAGTTCCAGAACTGGAGAGATCTGTATCTTACAAACAGCAAGTGCCCAGCTAGCTTTACATTCTTCTAGTTATTGAATAAAGCAAAAACTTTATTTCTGAACTAAGGTATAACCTGGAATTGGCCACATATTTTCCTAGAAAGGCTCCATTTCTCCAAAATCCCAATATCCAATTGTTTTATACTTCGAATGTAATTTGCTGTCTAAATATTCTTATGTGGGTTACCTCTTTATTGTCCAATATGCCTGTTTTCATGTAATGCTTTTTTAAATTTTTAAAGATTTTTAAATTATACTTTAAGTTCTAGGGTACATGTGCACAACGTGCATGTTTGTTACATATGTATACATGTGCCATGTTGTGCTGCACCCATTAACTCGTCATTTACATTAGGTATTTCTTCTAATGTGATCCCTCCCCCCTCCCTCCTGTCCCCACCCCATGACAGGTCCTGATGTGTGATGTTCCCCACTGTGTCCAAGTGTTCTCATTGTTCAATTCCCACCTGAGTGAGAATATGCGGTGTTTGGTTTTCTGTCCTTGTGATAGTTTGCTCAGAATGATGGTTTCCAGCTTCATCCATGTCCCTACAAAGGACATGAACTCATCCTTTTTGATGGCTGCATAGTATTCCATAGTGTATATGTGCCACATTTTCTTAATCTAGTCTATCATTGATGGACATTTGGGTTGGTTCTAAGTCTTTGCTATTGTGAATAGTGCCACAATAAACATACATGTGCATGTGTCTTTATAGCAGCATTATTTATAATCCTTTGGGTATATACCCAGTAATGGGATGGCTGGGTCAAATGGTATTTCTAGTTATAGATCCTTGAGGAATTGCCACACTGTCTTCCACAATGGTTGGACTAGTTTACAGTCCCACCAACAGTGTAAAAGCATTTCTATTTCTCCATATCCTCTCCAGCACCTGTTGTTTCCTGACTTTTTAATGATTGCCATTCTAACTGGTGTGAGATGGTATTTCATTGTGGTTTTAATTTGCATATCTCTGATGGCCAGTGATGATGATCATTTTTTCATGTGTCTGTTGGCTGCATAAATGTCTCTTTTGAGAAGTGTCTGTTCATATCCTTCACCTACTTTTTGACGGGGTTGTTTGAGTTTTTCCTTGTAAATTTGTTTAAATTCTTTGTAGATTCTGGATATTATCCCTTTGTCAGATGGGTAGATTGCAAAAATTTTCTCCCATTCTGTAGGTTGCCTGTTCACTCTGATGGTAGTTTCTTTTGCTGTGCAGAAGCTCTTTAGTTTAATTAGATCCCATTTGTCTATTTTAACTTTTGTTGCCATTGCTTTTGGTGTTTTAGTCATGAAGTCCTTGCCCATGCCTATGTCCTGAATGGAATTGCCTAGGTTTTCTTCTAGGGTTTTTATGGTTTTAGGTCTAACATTTAAGTCTTTAATTCATCTTGAATTAATTTTTGTATAAGGTGTAAAGGAGGGATCCAGTTTCAGCTTTCTACATATGGCTAGCCAGTTTTCCCAGCACCATTTATTAAATAGGGAATCCTTTCCCCATTTCTTGTTTTTGTCAGGTTTGTCAAAGATCAGATGGTTGTAGATGTGTGGTATTAATTCTGAGGACTTTGTTCTGTTCCATTGGTCTATATCTCTGTTTTGGTACCAGTACCATGCTGTTTTGGTTACTGTAGCCTTGTAGTATAGTTTGAAGTCAGTTGGCGTGATGCCTCCAGCTTTGTTCTTTTGGCTTAGGATTGTCTTGGCAATGTGGGCTCTGTTTTGGTTCCATATGAACTTTAAAGTAGTTTTTTTCCAATTCTGTGAAGAAACTCGTTGGTAGCTTGATGGGGATGGCATTGAATCTATAAATTATCTTGGGCAGTATGGCCGTTTTCATGATATTGATTCTTCCTATCCATGAGCATGGAATGTTCTGCCATTTGTTTGTGTCCTCTTTTATTTTGTTGAGCAGTGGTTTGTAGTTCTCCTTGAAGAGGTTCTTCACATCCCTTGTAAGTTGGATTCCTAGGTATTTTATTCTCTTCATAGCAATTGTGAATGGGAATTCACTCATGATTTGGCTCTCTGTTTGTCTGTTACTGGTGTATAAGAATGCTTGTGATTTTTTGCACCTTGATTTTGTATCCTGAGAAGTTGCTGAAGTTGCTTATCAGCTTAAGGAGTTTTGGGGCTGAGATGATGGGTTTTTCTTAATATACAATCATGTCATCTGCAAACAGGGACAATTTGACTTCCTGTTTTCCTAATTGAATACCCTTTATTTCTTTCTCCTGCCTGATTGCCCTGGCCAGAACTTCCAATACTATGTTGAATAGGAGTGGTGAGTGAGGGCATCCCTGTCCTGTGTCAGTTTTCAAAGGAAATGCTTCCAGTTTTTGCCCATTCATAAGTATGATATTGGCTGTGGGTTTGTCATAAATAGCTCTTATTATTTTGAGATACATCCCATCAATACCTAGTTGATTGAGAGTTTTTAGCATGAAGGGCTGTTGAATTTTGTCAAAGTCCTTTTCTGCATCTATTGAGATAATCATGTGGTTTTTGTCTGGTTCTGTTTATATGATGGATTACGTTTATTGATTTGCATATGTTGAACCAGTCTTGCATCCCAGGGATGAAGCCCACTTGATCATGGTGGATAAGCTTTTTGATGTGCTTCTGGATTCAGCTTGCTAGTATTTTGTTGAGGATTTTTGCATCGATGTTCATCAGGGATATTGGTCTAAAATTCTCTTTTTTTGTTGTGTCTCTGTCAGGCTTTGGTATCAGGATGATGCTGGCCTCATAAAATGAGTTAGGGAGGATTCCCTCTCTTTCTATTGATTGGAATAGTTTCAGAAGGAATGGTACCAGCTCCTGTTAGTACCTCTGGTAGAATTTGGCTGTGAATCTGTCTGGTCCTGGACTTTTTTTGGTTGGTAGGCTATTAATTATTGCTTCAATTTCAGAGTCTGTTATTGGCATATTCAGGGATTCAGCTTCTTCCTGATTTAGTCTTGGGAGGGTGTATGTGTCCAGGAATTGATCCATTTCTTCTAGATTTTCTAGTTTATTTGAGTAGAGGTGTTTATAGTATTCTCTGATGGTAGTTCGTATTTCTGTGCGACCAGTGGTGATATTCCCTTTATCATTTTTTATTGCGTCTATTTGATTCTTCTCTCTTTTCTTCTTTATTAGTCTTGCTAGCAGTCTATCAATTTTGTTGATCTTAAAAAAAAAAAAAAACAGCTCCTGGATTCATTGATTTTTTGAAGGGTTTTTTGTGTCTCTATCTCCTTCAGTTCTGCTCTGATCTTAATTCTTTCTTTCCTTCTGCTGGCCTTTGAATGTGTTTGCTCTTGCTTCTCTAGTTCTTTTAATTGTGATGTTAGGGTGTGGATTTTAGATCTTTCCTGCTTTCTTTTGTGGGCATTTGGTGCTATAAATTTCCCATCTACACACTACTTTAAATATGTCCCAGAGATTCTAGTATGTTGTGTCTTTGTTCTCATTGGTTTCAAAGAAGAGTAATGCTTAATATTTTGTAATTTTTTCTATAAATATATATTCTTATTTATATTGACTGTGATTTCTTTCAAAATAAGTACATTGTAAAAGCTATTATGATATGCACTGAGTTTATCATCTTGAAATACAATGGTATAAATAAAAGTTCATAATAGGTCTATATTCTAAATATTTTTGCAGATGTCAGGACATTTGGCACAAAGAAAAGAGTTAGAGGAGACACATTTGTGTCCCTGGAAGTGACTCTTCACAGAGCTACAGGATTTGGCCGTCTTATGAGACCACCTGGGCATGCAGGATTCTCGGCTTAGCGAGGTGCGTTGCTGGTGACGGTGGTGAGTACCAGATGGAAGAGCCAGGAGGGAGTTGGTTTGGCAATCTAAGCTTTCCCGTGTCACTTGAGGGGAAGAGAGAGAGTGACTGTTAGTGACGCCCCAACAATGAATTTTCAGCTCTGTGTTTCCTGAGATTTTATAACCGTTTTTATCAAAAATTGCGGGCTCTCACAGGGGCCCAGCCCACACCCCCATGTGCTTTCTGATGGGCATCTGCACATATTCTAAATGCCTGGTGACAAAAACACAGCCTGGATGGTGTGGAAGCAAGCCAGTCTGCTGGAGGCTTCTGTCACTTTATGCAGGGTTCTGACATTACACGCAGACCGGGATCTATGGTCCCCAAGTTGAGCAAAGATGGACTCGCTTTTGCAAATCACAATCTCTATCCACAAGGGCAAAAGGGCCCTTTTAGATTACACTTTGCTGTGTTATAAAATTCAAAATGGGAGGAAATCAACAGCAAGATGGAGCGCAAATGAGCAGAGGAGAAGGGCAGCATCGATGTGATTGAGTTTCTAGCCCAAGATGGCCACTTGTTTTAGTTTAAGTGCTGTGTAGCAACAGAGGAGGAAAATCACAGTCCCATATCTTCATGCCAGGTGGTGGTGTCAGATGGCCTGGAAGGAGGGACTCAGAGCCGACACATCGCGATTTTATAGTCTTGTCTTTGTTCTCTAAAACTGGGCACAAGTTGGTTCTGATGAGCATTTTGGATGACCTGGTTCTTCTCAGAAGTCAGCTCCAGTGAACTCATCCTTTCCTGTCTTTATCTTGGTTTGGCTTTTAAGCAAACCTGTCTCCCAGCTGCATCACGTTTCCAATGCTTAGGGCATCCTTTTGCTGACCCCATTTAAGTCTGTAACTCTAAAGCCACCTCGCTCCCTGCACAGAGAGCCCTACTTAGGCAATACCATGTCCCCAGTGCCAGGACAGGAGCTGTGCGTCCCGCTCGGAAAGGCTGGACCCTTAAGCTGGTGTACTTTGTCCTCCTCGAGGCACCCACCTTTCTGATTTTGTTGGCTAGGATCTCATTCTCATGTGAGCACAGTGTACATTAATGGGTGGTATACATTGGACACATTCTGTTTGCCTGGAGTCTTGCAAATCTGATCTCATTTAGACTAGATTCAAATCCCTTTTCTGCCATTGGTAATGGTATGCCCCTAGGGAAGTTAATAAGCCTGTCCTTCAGTATGGGCTTGGATTAAGGGGGGCTAACAGGAGACTCAAAATGTGTAATGGCTCAAACCCAATAGAAGTGTCTTTCTTGCTCACTTAACTCCCGTTTGTCAGTCATCCAGGAGCCTAAGCTGATGAAAGTTCTGCCTATGTCAGCATGTAGCTTTCTGGTTGGCTCCAGGGACGTTTTCTTTCCACATTTCTAGGAGGATGCTTGAGTGTGATGGAGGAGGTGGGTGGGCTATTCTTACAGGCCAGGTCTGCAAGAGGATACACCCCGCTCCCATTCCCACTCTGCCAGCTCTCAGTCAGTCCCATAGCTCATCTGGCATGCAGGGAGTCTGGGGATGGATTCTACCCGTGTACTCAGAATAAAAAGATAGTGCGGTCCTGTTGAATAACCAGACATCTCTAACCATGCTATGGGTTTGTTATGGAGAATAAATGAGCCGAATAATGCAATGCTTACAAAACTGTCGGGTAAACAGTAAGCATTCTATGAGCATTAGCTACTGGTGTTTATTATCATTAGAAGTAACTCAGTGTGCGAAGATTACAAATCTGTTTTAGAAGATGAGGAAGCAGAGGCTCTGGCTAAGGTTGAGTTTTGGCTAGGAGATGAATTTTGGATTGAACCCAAGTTTGCTAAAGCCCGTGATTTTTTTCACTGTTTTAGGACTGATACTATGTTTGCTGTGAAATCCACTGTTTTCAGGGCCTAGACTACAAAGACAAAAAAAAAAAAATTAGTTAAATCCTTCACTGATGTTGTGAAGAGCAAATCTCCTCAAAGCATTTTTATTTACTTTCCTAACAAAAGGAGAAGATACTCACTTTTGTAAAAACTAAAGCAGTTTAAAAATCGATTGTCTTAGAAAGTTTAAAATCACTTGCCATGTTAACGTGTTTAGCACAGTCCTTTGCACATAGCGAGTTCTCAAAGCCATTTCGTCTCTATTCTTGCCATTTTGTAATGGCAATTACATTACGATGTACTGACATAAAGCGTATAAAAAATACATGTTAGGAAATTTTGCCCAAAGGCAGTGAAGACTTTCAATGAACGTTAACGTAGACCCTTGCTTTCTGCGCACTGCCAGTCAGCGTGCGTGGGCTCCATCTCCACGCTCCCTTGCTATTTTCCTTATCACCTTAGTGAGCGCTCTCATCCCATTTCCGAGTGGAATGCAAACAGTAGATATAACGTATGGCGTTCAGTGAGTTCCTCCCTGTCTGCCTACTAGGCTTTTCTGCATATTCGAGTTTTTGCCTAAGCCTTCTAAAGGAACAACTGTCTTCATTGCATTTTACATATGTGTTATCACATCAAGTTCTTGGGAGATATTTTTGATGACAAGGAAATGTGTGTTACTGTGACTGAAGTTGACAACTGTGTAAAAGCACATTTCCTTTGTCTTTAGGCACGTCATGTTTTAAAAGCTGTCTGTTTCGTTGCAGTGTTTTTTTCTTGCTGTGGGGAGCGTAGGGAAATGCTGGTGTTGATTTTTAAGACACATCAGAGCTCCTGGAATGTCTGTTGTGTCTGAGGGTCCTGGCTGCCCAGTGAGCAAGGAGAAGCGACTGCCCACTCATGGGGCCCTAGGTTCCACCGACCACCACTCAGAAGCTCTGGTTGGCGCCTTCATTTGTAGCCTGTTGCCCTGGAGTTTGAGGAGGGCCCAGTGTCCGGGATGCCACACTATGGCTGGGATTACTGGGGGTCACAGATGGACAGAGCTCCCCTGTCCCTTTGTGACATCAGCAACTGGGTTTATCTCAGTAAATTACATGTATGCACAGTTATTTCTATTAGGTGTGATCATAAATTATTGGCCCTGCTAGAAATCATCCGTTTATTTTCTGGAGTTAGTTTTAAGAAAAAATGACTCATTGCTGCTGAAGGTGAGAGTTAACTGGGTAATTGTTTTGGTTTTACTTTCTGCCAAAGGAACAAAACAGATGCAGGTGAAGTCCCTGGAGAGTTACACATTCCCACAATCCGTTTATTTTACTAAACCTTCAAAAACACAAAGGGCCATTACAGAAAACGTGGCCAACCCTCTTCCACTTCAGATGGAAACACACACAAAACAATACTTCCTTAAGAATGTTTCGTGTAGAGGATAACAGTGCCCACGTGTTGTCAAGTGTGAGCATGATTTTATTCGACATTTACACGAATCTTCCGAGATAGGCAAGGCAGGTCTCCATCGGAGAGTTTGAGGCTAAAAGAAGTGAAGTGAGGAGATTGTGTGTCTTAGTCTGTGTGGGCTGCTGTAACAACTACTGTAAACTGAGTGACTTATAAAGAACCGAAATTCATTTCTCACAGTTCTGGAGGTGGGAAGTCCAAGACTGGGGTGCCAGCATGTTTGGCTTCTACAGAAGGCCTTCTTCCAGGCTGCAGACGGCTCTGACCTCTAGTGTCCACACATGGTGGATATGTGAATAAGCTTCCTTGGACCTCTTTTTCAAGAGCCCTAATCCCATAATGAGGGCCCCACCCTCATGGCCTCATCATCACCCCAAGGCCCCACCTCCTAACACCATCAACTCGGCGGTGAGGATTTTGACACATGGATTTGGGAACACACTCAGCCCATGGCATGGAGGTGGCTGCTGGGAAGTGTGGTACCGCTGGCATCACTGTCTTCACATCCACAAGTCTAATCTGCACTATTGTGCAAAAGAGATTCCAATATTGTCTGCCCTGAAGAGCCCTGTAAATGACACAGGTATCATTGAAAGTAGTATTAAAGGCCAGGTTCAGTGGCTCACGCCTGTAATCACAGCACTTTGGGAGGCTGAGGTGGGAGGATCACCTGAGGTCAGGAGTTCAAGACCAGCCTGGCCCACATGGTGAAACCCCATCTCTACTAAAAATACAAAAAATTAGCCAGGCGTGTTGGTAGGTACCTGTTATCCCAGCTACTTGAAAGGCTGAGGCAGGAGAATTGCTTGAACCTGGGAGGCGGAGGTTGCAGTGAGCTGAGATTGCACCAACCTGGGCAAAAAGAACAAGACTCTGTCTCAAAAAAAAAAAAAAAGAAAGAAAGTGGTATTAAAAAAAAAAGAGAAGAACTCCCTGAACTTTCAACGCATTTTCTAGTTATTGATAAATCATTGGATGATGTAGTTATCAATCATGTTTTCTGATTATTTGCATAAACATAGCATAGGTTCCTCATTAAGTAGCTAGTAAAATCATGACAAATACTACATACATTTAATCAGAAAAGAAATTGGCCTCATGCTTGAAGATGTTTATTAAAAAAAATAGAGCCGGAGTCACACACACACACACACACATGAAAGGATTTCCTCTATAGGTGGGACAACTAAGCTGCCTTATAGGAAAAATTATACCCATTTTATAGATGGGTAAATTGAGGCTCAATAGAGTTAGACAGTTTGACTAAGATCACACAGTTAGTATAATAAAAGAAGCTGGGATCCAAATCCAAGTTTGTCTGAACTCAGCGTTGTTCTCACTGTGCCACACCATCGTTCCTGGCTCTTGAACCTGCGAAGATGCCCTGTTGCCTCTGCCTCTTACCTGCAGCTACACTCTGCCTTGGAGGTCTCACTCTTGGATGGTCTGGAGCTACATTGCACAGTCAGAGGCTGATGTAGCCGGTTGTTTCTTCAGAAATGCAGTGATTTTCATGACCAGGGGCTAGCCAGGAACCAGCAAATAAACCATCTCAGAGGTACGGATTTTTGACCAGTATGTCTCATAAGAAACAGCTTTTCTCAGTAGGGTGCTGTAAAATTGTAGGTGTACTCAGTAGGATAATACCTAACACATAACATATGTGCAGGCAATCTTCTCATTTCAGTTTCACTTCAACATAGCATCAAAATTCCTGGTTTAGTTGTTTTATGTCTAAATCTATGTATGTATGTAAGCCTGTGCTCATCCATTCTTCCATCCATGCATCTACTCATATATCATCTACCTATCAACCGATCGATTGGTTTACCTAGATCTATCGTCTCTCTGTCATTGCTACCTGATGGGCTGTATGCATAGCAAGGGCATGTGGGCAGCATTATCAGGAGAGAGGGATAAGCCCGTTGTCATGGCCAACTGCCCCTTCCCTCCAGGTGTGTGTTACACCCTTCTTCTCTTTGCCCTGGCATTGTGTGACCTGAGTTCAGCCTTGACTGGACTGAAAGTGCTCAGAGACCTGACTTTTCCACTCAACATTGAAGTGCTTGGGCCTTACTTCCATGTCCTCATGAATCACAACAAGGGAGTGGAAAATGTATTCCAAAACACTATTGAGCTTTACAATTACTTATTCAAAGAGCTGCACAGTAAGTCTGGCCTCTGCTGACTGTGGAAGAAGCCCAAAGAGATCCTCAGTTCCAATGAAATCCAACCTAGCACGTTAAGGCCAGACTTCTCTTACTGGTTTTCAAGGCCCTGAGTCTTATGGTCTGAGCCTTCCTGTCCAGCCTGATTTCCCAGCATTTCTGCACAATCTCATTCATTCAATAAGCATGCATTGTACCTACACAGTAGCCTCAGTAGGCACGTCCCTCCCTAGAAGTTTACACCTCCCGGTGTATTTCAGAGCTTCCCTCATTAGAAAGATCAGCCACACATGACGTCTCATGTCCAACTGAAGGGCGAGTAGTGATACTCAGAAGCCTACCCTTAGACTCTCGGAGGAAGAGGGAGAATGGCTGCTGTGTACTTGACAAGTGCCTCACTAGACAATATGAAAGTCCTGAAAGATCACAGAAAATGGAGCAACTGGTGCTGCCATGGGACCCAGCCCTCGCCAGAATTGCTTTTGAGTTGGGTCCTAAGGGATAGAAGTGGGTATGCCAGAGAGCGGGAGAGGGGCTTGCAGAAGAAGAAAGAGTGGGAGTCCAGGCGTGAACCTGTGGTCATTCTCTGCTTGGCAGGTCAGGTAGTCCCTGGGGCTGGAATGTGGGTGTTCTTGGGAAGGGGTGTGAGGAGATAAGACCCGTGGGTCCCATTTCTGTGGGGCCTTTGTGTCCTTCAGGGCTAAGGGTGTGGGCTTTGTTCTGCATATGTCAGGGAATCTAGACGTTTCTAGAATGTGGAGATATAACATGAAAAAGTGTGTTTTGAAAGACATTTTGGGCATTGGTTTGAAGACAGATTAAGAGAATAAACTTTGTGAGCGATTAAAGTGGGAAGAAAAGGGCTGAAGCCACAACATGTGATGCATGGAAAGTTGGGAGAACCACGAGACATTTCTGAAGATATGGTAAATGGGGTTCTCGATGGCTTGGATGGATTAGGCAGCTGAGGAGTGACCGATACCATGAGATGTTTTAGGTTGAGGGACAGTGGAACATGAAGCCATGGAGAGAGGGGGATAAAGAGGAGGCGTTTGGGAGTGTGTGGCCAGGTGGTTTTGTCTGGTATGGGTTGAGTTTGAGGTATGTGTGGGACATTCACATAGAGATGTCGTTGGCAGTTGGATGTGCATGGGACAGAAGGAATAGACAGGAGACTGATGTGGAGATTATCAAAGCAAGAGTGGGAGTGGAAGCCCTAGGAATACAAACCTCTGTTTCCAAATGCCCTTTCCTGTGAATGTCTCACTGCTGCCCTCACATCATGCAGGTACTCCCCTCCCCTCAGTGGCCCCCTCACCCTCTAGGGTGCTGGTGCTTCCCCCAGAGCTACCCCTGGGCTGTGAGGCTTGCTTCCAGCCTCCGCCCACTCCCTGGGCTCCCATCTGTGGCCATGGCCTCTGGTTTTACCCACTGATAGTGCTGATATGTGAGACCATGGTGGCTCTGGATGTCCCTCCCTTCCTTCTTCCAAAGTGTAATGACTCAGAGCCAGGCTTAAAGTCAGAGCATGGGAATCTTTCCTTCTTGTCTTGCATCCTGTTTTACAATTTATAAGTTGGCTGACTCCGGGCTGGTTATGCAGTCTTTCCCATTGGCAGTTTCCTATTTGGCAAAATGGGCTGTGGTGTGAACTAAGTGAAACATTGCATCCAGTGTGAGTACATGGCAAGCCGTCTGTCAATGTTAGCTTTTCTTTTTATTTTCTCCAACTTAGACGTTAGCATATCTAGGGTTAAAAAAGACATGACTCAAAGTCTCATGGTGTCTTCTACATCGATATGTTTTGCTATGCTGCTCTTAAAAGCAGTGAACATGTTTACTGAGTGCTTTCTGTGCCCTCGAGTCTGAATCGGGGATCTAAGGATACCCAGGAAGTCACAGGAGGTGTCGTACCCTGCGTTGTACCCTCCTTGAGAAGCATGCACTGCCACTGGGGATTTAGGATATGTTGACCTAAAACTGCAATGACATAACAACAGCTAAAATACCTTGACCAGGCCTGGGGGAAAATGGTTTGTCATCAGGGCTGTGTATGTGACTTGTTTCCCTCGGGGGAGGGGAGAGTGGTGGTATTCTACTCATTGTCGGTTGTGATGGGTGCAGCACACAGCTGGCTGTGGCGCTCTCTGATCTCCAGGTTCCCACTTGTTGCCAGCTCTGGGACAGCTGGAGGCTGCATAAGGACTTGAGATTGATTTCAAGGATGTTAGAGGTGGTGGGCTGGGAGAAGTCTTCCTTTGCATCCTTAAACCCTTTCAAGTCTTAGTTGCACGTAATAACACTCATTGTTTTAGACCTGCCCTGAGAGCCACAGGAGGTCTCCAGGGATTCTGTTCCTTGTTCAGGGTCCAGCAAGACTCAAGCAGGCCAGGTGCTGAAGGGTGGCCGGTCAGAGGAAATGATGGAGCGCAGGGAGCCGGGATACCTGGGACTTGTGAGAGCATTTGCTGTTCTGTACTCAGGGGTTATTAAAGCTGTGAGTCTAGCCAGCATCAGTACATTTTGTTTAGAGGAGTTTGTATTTTTTTTCCAGATACATTAATGTAATTATATCTTCACAAAAGCGGAGCTCTCTTAAGAGAAGTAGCAGCCCATGCTGTAAGAACGGAGTTATTCTGACACTCCAGCTCTGTGTTATCTTGGACTGAACAAAAAAGAAATTGATACAATTTGTGCTTAGGCTTGTGGGGTTCTCCTGTTGCCATGGCGACATGTTAAGCTATCGATTCATCCAGAGTGATTCCAAGCTTGGAAGGGGCCTTGGTAAAGGTGAGAATAGTTTGTTCAGCAGAAATTAAACAGACCCCAGGACATGGCTGACTCTGAGCACAGAATACATTCTCTCTGCACACACCATCCCCAGGCTAATGTTATTTGAGCTCTTCCTCAGATGGTCCAGTGGACGACCTGGGGCAAGTGCCGTTTCTGCTGTCAGATCAAGGAGAGCCTGTGACAGCCTCCGTCCTGTCGTGTCAAGGTGCAGGATACAGCTTGGGAATGGCTCCTGAAAAGAGTCAGTGAGAGATGAGAGGTAAATACAGGAGCGTAGTCACAGTCACATTGAGGAAGATGACGGACAGCTGCTGTGTCTCATTCTCGGTTTGCAGCCATTAGCTCACAGCAGATCATCCAATAAAAGGAAAATATTTTCAGAGGGATTTTTTCATTTTTTTTCTTTTATTTTTAGTCGTCATGTAACAATTGTACATATCTATGGGGTACAGAGTGATATTTCAATACATGTACACAATGTGTCATGATCAAATCGGTAATTGGCATATCTGTCACCTCAAATATTTATCAGTTCTTCATATTGGGAACATTCAGAGTCTCCTCTCTTAGGTTTTTGAATATATACAATAAATCTTTGTTAACTACAGTCACACTACAGTGTTATGTAGAACACTAGGACTTATTCCTCCTATTTAGCTGTAATTTTGTATCCGGCAACCAACTTCTCCCTATCCTCCTCTCCCCTTCCCTTCCCCACATCTAATAGCTGTAATTTCACTCTTTATTTCTGGAGATCAGCTTTTTTCCAGCTCCTTCATATGAGTGAGAACGTGTGGTGTTTATCTCTCTGAATCTGATTTATTTCATTTCACATAATGTCCTCCATGTTCATCCATGTTGCCAAGAACGACAGGATTTCATTCTTTTTTATGGCTGAATAGTATTCCATTGTGTGTATGTACTGCATTTTCTGTGTCCATTCATCTGTTGATGGACATCTAGGTTGATTCCACATCTTGGCTATTGTGAATAGTGCTGCAGTAAACATGAGGTTGCAGATACCTCTTCAACATACTGATTTTCTTTCCTTTGAGTAAATTTTCAATAACGGGATTGCTGGATCATATGGTAGTTCTACTTTTAGTTTTTAGAGAAACCTTCATACTGTTTTCTGTAATAACTGTACTAGTTTATATTCCCACCAATAGGGTATAAACATTTTCTTTTCTGCACACCCTCATCAGCATTTGTTATTCTCTGTCTTTTTGATAACTATTCTAATGGGGGTGAGATAATATTGCATTCTGGTATTGACTTGCATTTCCATGATTACTAGTGATGGTGAGCATTTTTTCATGTAATTGAAAAATGAGACATGAGCAAGTATATAAAGCCCAGGATTGCTACCTGGTGCGTAGAAAATGTGAGATGCATTCTGCCGGTTATATCTGAGGTCTATGGTATGGACATGCCTTCCTGGCCTTAGGGTATTCTCAAAGGTATTTTGTTCAGGCTTACCTTTGTTTTCTAATTTTGTACAAGATAGAGTGTAATCTTTTCTGGTTTTCCTGTTGATACCATTAAATGATTTTCTATGATGATTTCCATTTTTAAACTCAAAGAACGCTGCACAGAGACAAAACAAAATGGGTCCAACCCTTTATAACTATGAAACAGTAGAAAACAGGTCTGGTCTTTGGTTTACAATCAAAAGGTAGACTCTAGCTGTATTCTGGTTGGAGCTGCTCAATACACTTAGGAGGATGCATTTTAAAAATAGCAATTACATAGCTATTTTTTGATGAATCATTTTGAAATAAGTACTTTATTTCCTTGTGTTGCACCCTGGAAAAGGTAAGAGTGTCTGAAAAGCCCTCGATTGTTCATATTTTCAAAAATATTTTAAGGCACTTGAATTCAAGAAGATTGGAGCATGCACACATTCATCTGAGTGTCCGTTGTGTGGTGTGTGTGTCTGCGTGTCATAAAGAATGAGAATAGAAGAGCCCAGAAGAAAGGAAAGCCAAGGGCTTGCTTCCTAGTTATTTTTCTTAGAAGAGGATGGTGGTTGCTGACTTCATTATTGGCAAGTAGTTGTCAAAGTGGCGTGGCTTCAGAAGCGGGCCATTGCTCCCAAAGTACCTTTCCTTGGGTTTCCTAACATCTGTAATTCTTATCTCAAGCATTTCAGATGGCCTTAAAGATACTTCTGTGCGTTCACGTAATATTAGAAGTCATAGAAAGTTATGTAGTTTGTATTGCTGCCTACATGGCTGGTATCAATTATTTTAAAAGAAGATATGCTGATGCAGGAAAAATACCCTTTTACATCTCAACACGCTCTGGGCTGGCTGCCCCGCAGGGCTCTCAGGGACAGGGCAGAACGATGGAGAGAGGACTGGTCTAATACCTGGAATAAAACTCTGTGTACCGACCTGATGATTACAGTTTTGTAATTCCACCTTGCTCTTTTAATTTGGCTGCAATTCTGTGGATGTTTCAGACCTGAAACTTGTTGCAGAGATTTGTTATCACTAAGTAATGGGAACCCAGTCATAGATTATTCTGTTAATTAGCAACTTCTCTGCTCGGACCACTGGCTTCAGACATTTCTCCCCAGTCAGTCTTCTTGCAGCTTCCGGGAGGGAGTTTGAGCTGGGTCACCTTGAAGCCACAAGATGTAGCTCTCCTCCTAGGCTTCAGGCAGGTTATAAACTGGCGTCCAGGAGAGCTTCTGCTTTTGTGTTATTTTGCCTGCTCACTGGCCTCCGGTGTGTTAAATTTGAGTTCACATTATTTCACGATGATTGCACAAGTTCCTGCAGATATAAGGAACCACGCAATTCTTAATTGTGCCATCAATACTGTCCATTTCATGTCACCCCAGTAGACACAGAAGTGGAAGTGAATAAGAGGCCGCGCCTACTTCTCCGTGGTCCAGGACAACAAGGCGGAATAATAAATGCCAATATATTACCCCGTGGCTAGGGGTCGTCGGTGTTCACTGAGAGCTGTTGGCAAATGGAATTCCGGCAGTTGCAGGGCTTCCCGGAAATATGGGCATCATTGTCTTCACTGAGGCCGCATGCTCCACAGAGGAAAATGCAATACTCTAGTACGCACTCCCTTTTAAATAAATGTCAATGGAGCCTGTAATATTAATGTAACTGCTGTGGCCAAAGAATTGCTAGTTGATGAGCAAAATGCAGACAACTATTCTTTGTTTTTATTCATGAGCATAAATAAAAATCACTCTTTGAAGCCAGGTGGCTAACACAGTCTGGTTCCTAAAAGCAGAATGTTTTAATGTTTTCTACAGTAGATCCAACAGTCTACTTCCTGGAAGTAAATATTTTATATTTGGTTTCTGTTTTTTGTTTTTTGTTTTTTTTTTAAATTATGCCCCTACATTTATGAGTAGCTACAAGCTTCTTGAAACTTCACATGGCAAGCAGACACATAAAATGTCCAGATCAGAGTGTCTCGCCATGAACTGCGCACAGCACGAACAGGGCAGATATGCGTTCTGTGCACCAAGAGTCATGGAGTGTGTAGGGAAAGGATCTGAGGAGTGCGTCGGAAGCAGCCTCGGAGACAGGAATCTGAGGGTCCATGTGGAGTGCATAAAATAGATTCTCATTACCGGAAGAGGGTCTATTACACATTGCTTTTGCCTCTGTAGTCACTTGATTGTGTCTGGGTTCCTGTGGGACGCTATGCTTCTTCTCATTGTAGCGAAACACTGGAAGGAGATTCGTTCTCTCCAGGCAAAGTAATCACTGTTATTCTCATTTTCTCATGGTGGCACTGGCTTTACAGTTTTCAAAGGCTTTTTCCAAACATGATGTCACTTGAATTTCACTATTTTAAGAGGTGGTAGAATGAGTACATTTATCATTGTTTTAGTGACCAAGGGGCTGGAGCTCAGAAAGTTTACACAGATTTGCCCACGGTAATGCAGGTTAATACGTGGTGGATCCAGAACCAGAACCCCAGAGTTCTGTTTCCCAGCCCCTTCGTTATCTTTGCTGCTGTATTATGCTGCTCCTAATATAAATGAAAATAGCAAGTTTTTGTCTACTTTGTATTTATTGTCAGTACAATTTTGCATGTCTTGTAGGCAGTATTTGTATCAAGGAGTGTTATTGCATCAGTGTGAGAAACATGGAATTTGGAGTTGGATAGACCAGGTTGAAATCCTAGTGCAATGTGGTTCTGTGATTCTGTTTCGGGGAAATGTCCTGCCTTCTTTGAGACTCATTTCACAATCCATAAGGCGTGACTACGTACACTTCCTTCCTAGGGTTGTGGTGGGTGCTGAGCCCTGGCTTGGGATAGAGTAAATGCTCATTGTGTAGTCAAATGTGTCTTTGAGCCTGTACCTTGGACTCTGGCCTTCCTGAGAGCATCTGGTCTGTTCACAGGGCAAGTGTCACCAGGCATCTGTATGAGCGGTTTGCTCACAGTAGAGGGAAGGCCTGTGGGCACCTAGGGGAAGAGTGGAGGAAGGAAAGGGCGGCAGAGGCTGTCCGAGGGCTTGGCCCCTTAACTCATGTTTAACTGTGGAGAGAAGGTTCATCATGAGAAGGGGAGATGCTAGCTCTCTAAGGAAGTCTAGAAAAAGGAGGATGTGAGCCATGTAGCCTTGGGGCCTGTGGCAAAGGGCATAACAAGCCAGGCTAGAGGGACCCTAGCCTCACTTCTGGGCAGCAACTTTTTCTGTTTTTGTGCAAGGTGGGATAAACTGTTTGCCATTGATCTTTGGCCCT
Organism: Rhinopithecus roxellana; assembly: GCF_007565055.1. Classification (NCBI taxonomy): domain Eukaryota; kingdom Metazoa; phylum Chordata; class Mammalia; order Primates; family Cercopithecidae; genus Rhinopithecus; species Rhinopithecus roxellana. The sequence continues at coordinate 52,721,308 of NC_044565.1, read as the reverse complement.
GAGCCTATAGCATCGGGAACAGTGAGAAAGGGCCCCCAGCACAGATATCTGGGTTCCCCTGGATGTCCCTGGAGGAGAAATCTGGGGTGGAGGTGAGCTTCTTGCAAGTGGCTTTGTGGAGGGCTGGAGTGCAGAATCTGAGAAGGCCATTTGTGATAACTTTGAAACACCAGCACCTGTAAGAACCCGCATAGTTTGTGAGAATTTGGGGGGCTGGAGGAAAGGGTGAGAATTGTTAAGAGGATTTGCATTTGGCAGGTGGGTGCACAAGCCACTGTAAACTGAGTGATTCATGTTCATGTGACCCTGTGAGTGCCTGCTGCCTGCGGGGCACTCAGGGAATTTTTGTTACCTGAATGTCCATGAGCATGGACCCTTGGTTTGTAATCTGGAAGCATTGGATTCATTTAGGCACCATAGTTAGAAGAGGAAGGGAGCTCATCCTCTGGGGAAGGCGGGGATATGGACGAGTGAAAATAGCAAATCCCATCAGGCCAGGGCCACTGCATTGAGGGGTGAATGGAGCACTGCGGAGGGAAGGGTGACTGGCCTTGGGGAGTCCAGGCAGCTGCAGGGCCTTGGGGAGCAGCCTCGGTGACCATGAGAGAGAAGCGTGGTGTGTGTGCCAAGCCAGCAACCCTGTGGCAGCCAGGGCTGGAGGTATCCAACTGCTGTGGTGTGGAGCCTCAGGTCAAGGGGAGTCATGACAGATAGAAGCAGAAGTCTGTTTTGCACTAAAACCTCTGACATCTGGGTGTCCCTGTCCCCATGCTGGACGTTGAACCAGCTTTGCCCGAAGAGCTGTACCAGCACAGATGGTCAGTATAATGTTGATCCAAGTATTTCCATTCTTTCTGCGTTGAGGACTGATTCTCTGAAGGTCAGATTCTTGCCAAATTAAGTTATTTACGTCTCAGATGAAAGGCACAGAACTTGATTCTACTGTTTAAGTTACAGTTCAACAAACGCAAAGAAAACAATTAGCATATTTTTATTTACTTCCAACAGAAATCTCTGGTGTGAGTCCTTGTGGCTAACTCTTAATTTCTCTCTTCTAAATGTTGCCCTAATTAAACCTTTCTCCAGAACTTTTGTACTTTTCAATGAAATTTGAATGAATGAATAAAAATGCAGATTCTAATTAGCGCTTCCTGCATATTAAAGAAATTACTCTTCCCTTTACTTAAAGAAATGTTACTGGGAAGAAATAGATGATCTTTGAAATGCGATTTTTCTTTTCAGATAGGGGTGATAATTCTCAGCAAGGACAGTGCTGCTGCTGACAGCCATGCCCACCCGCCAGCATGCTCTGCAACAGTTCGAGTGACAGACCAGCCGCTCGGAGTAGTAGCTCTATTTACTAAGAGAGAGAGAGAGAAAAAAAAAAAGATCTTGCAATAAACATTTTTTATAGGAAGCTATGCATGAATGCATTTGTTAAATTGTTCTAAATAACTCCAGCACCTAATAAAAATAGGATTTGAAGGACAGCTAAAGTTTCATTGTAAGATATGGCAACATCTGCATCTGCTGAATGATTTATATCTGTGACATTAACTAAGCATTATAGGAAAAAAACACTGACCTCAGGCGAGCTGGCGTGGGACATGAGCTTGTTCCAGGTTGAAATTTTCCTCTTAAATTTTTTATGAAATTCTCTCAGCAGGGTCACTGTTGGGTTCTGAAAAGATTTTTAACCTCAGAATTGCTACAGCTCAGCCATCAGAAAACCATTTATTTCATTAGCACTCCCTCCCTTTCATTTTAATGCCACGTAATAGGATAGAATAGGTTTAAGGCCCATCAATTGTAAAATTATCATTTTTCACGGAAGCAACATTATATTAAACACTTAATTATTCATTACTAATGCTTGTCATGGTGAAATATTGGCCTCGCTAATTTTGAAAGCACCAGGCCCAGCTTTTCTTCCTTGAAGGTTAATGGCTGAGCCCCCATTTCATTAGGTTTCCTAAATGGAGCACACCTCATGTGTCATTATGTGGCTTTTGTGACCCCCAACCCTTTTAGCAAGTAAAATCCCTGTTGTTCAGAATGCACTATTGGGATGAGAAACTAGTTTTAATGGTTGCAGTGGAGAGAGCAGAATTTGGGGTGGCACAGTTTTGTGAAATACTCTCAATTGAACAATTTTACCAGGGATGTATTTTTAAAGGTAACACACCTCTTGATTTAAATACATTATTTACTTTTTTATTTTAAAAATTTATATAAATGTAAGGGGTACAAGGGCCATCTTGTTACGTGGAGATATTGTGTAGTGGTGAAGTCTGGGCTTTTAATGGAACCATCACCCAAATAATGTACATTGTACCCCAAATTAGGTACTTTTACGCAAACCAGATGACTGACTTAGAATCACGGCAGTGAAACGAGTCTGCATTCGTTACAGCAGGGTTTGCCTGCCTGCATTTGGCCACAGTATTCAAGATTTCCATATTCGTCTTGCGTATTTTACAACCCAGGACCCCTGCTGTGGAACATCTGTGCCATGCAGGTTTATGGACGGTTAAAAAAAACAACAAAACCCTCCCTGGCATCTGACTCTACGTCGGATATCGCCTTCTGAATGCTCCACGTGATTTTAATTCTTTTAACACAGAAAAGGCTTATTCATCGGTCTCCCAGGCAATCTCTGGAAGATGTTATTCAGGCTGGGAACAGTGCTCTCACCCCACTGGTGCATGGGCTCCACCTGAGCGTGCAGAATGGCTCTTCTACGCTGGGGAAGATGGTTCTCTCCAATCTGCACGGAGAACTTCTGGAGGAAGTGCAAGTCAGTGAGGAAAAAGACCTTAATCTGCCACTGAAATTAAGGGGAAGGTCACTATCCCAGGAGGATACCAACAGCCACTTTGCCATTCCAGATGACTCCTGTCCTCCTGATCCGCATTGGCCCAGGCTTGCATTCTTGAATTTACTCAAGCAAGTCTCTGTTAGTGTTAACATCTTCCCACAAGCCTTCCTTCCACATCCCCCACATCCCCGTCTAAAAATCCCCATTACCAGGCTCAGAACCAGTAATACGATTTTTGAAAAATTCTTATGGATTCCAAAATTATCAGCAAGAAAAACAAACCCTAAAACCTAAATAAAAGAAAAAAAGTGCAGATATATATTTGAATTATTTTAGGAAGTATTTTTCCGATTTCTGTTTAACTTAGGTTGCTTTTATTTAAGCCATAAATAATACTGATTTTGATGACTGTAGTTGGATTATTGTGAAGTTCTTTTCCGATGTCTTACTCGATTGTGATTTCTCTACTTAGTCAGATGGGCTGAATAGTATCTCCCCCAAAATTTATATGTCAGCATCTTAATCCCCTGGATCTCAGAATGTGTCCATATTTGGAGATAGAGCCTTTACATGGGCAATTAAATTGAAATGAGGTCATTAGGGTCACCGGTGTCCTTTAAGAAAAAGGAATTAGGACACAGATTGGCACGGAGGAAAGCTCATGTGAAGACACAGGGCGACAATTTCATCCTCAAGCCGAAGAGCAATGTCCAGAGCAGATCCTCCCTTGCAGAAAACCAAACCTGCTGACACCTCGATCTAGACTTCCATCTTCCAGAACTGTGACACAGCAGGTTTCTGTTGTTCAAGCTGTCCAGTCGGGGACTCTTAACTCATCCACTCTGCCACGCCTTGTTATCTAATATCTTTTCCTTTTGTACAAAAAATCAAATGCATGCTTGACTAATTTTGACATACACACACATATAGAGGGTAAACTCTACTGATAAAGGTTAAACTACACTGAGGTTAAACTTTACCTCTAAACTTTACAGGTTAAACTATACTGATCACATAAACATGCATACACATTTATGTGTCACATTTATACACATTTCTGTGATCAATATAGCTTAACCTCTGAGGTTCCCTAATGCTCCTTCCAGTCCATTCCCACCCCCATAGACAATGTAGCCTGGCTTCTATGATGACAGATTAGCTTTGTCACTTTTTGAACTTCATGTAACAGAGAACTACGTAAAAATCACTATGATGTTGAGCTTTCTGTTTTTCTCTTAATTGAAGTACATTTTGTTTCAGACACCTTGAAACTCTGTTAGTAGGAACACTCACATTTGACAACATTAACCCCTTCATGATGCATTTTCTCTCCTTCTCTCTCTTTGCCTTGACTTAGGCTCTGTGTCATATGAACAAGCCTGTTAGTTTTATTTTTTTTTTTATTTTTTTTTGAGACAGAGTCTCAGTCTGTCACCCAAGCTGGAGTGCAGTGGCTCGATCTCGGCTCACTGCAACCTCCGCCTCCTGGATTCAAGTGATTTTCCTGCCTCAGCCTCCTGAGTAGCTGGGATTACAGGCATGTGCCGCTACACCTGGCTAATTTTTGTATTATCAGTAGAGCAGGGTTTTGCCATGTTGGCCAGACTGGTGTTGAACTCCCGACCTCAAGTGACCCACCTGCCTTGGCCTCTCAAAGTGCTGGGATTGCAGGTGTGAGCCACCGCCCAGCCTCTGTGAGCTTTTCTTATGCAAACAACTCACCTTGTAGGTCTTTCTTATCACATTTTAAGATGATATGTTTGTCTTACTGTTTACTATATATTGTTTACATCCACAAACAGTTGGCTTTTGTTTTATCCTGACAATTTCTGCCTTTTAATTGGCATTCAGTCTATTGATATTTTAGGTAATTGTTGATGTAGTTTGTTTAAGTCTACCATTTTGCTATTTGTTTTACTTATCCCAGCTGCTTTTTGTTTGTTTGTTACATTTTGTTGTTCTGTTCTTTTTTCACTCCCTTCTGTTGTTATTTGTTGATTTATTGCATTCCATTACAATTCCTCTACTGCTTTTAAGCTATAACTCCTTGTGTTGTATTTTTAGTGTCATTGTTAGAATTTTAATATTCATCCTTAATTTTTTATAGTCTATCTAGAATCTATACTGTATCACTTAATGCAAAGTTTAAGAATCTTATAACTGTGTAATCCATTTACGTAACAGTTCCTTCGTGGTGCAATGTGTTCATATTTTACACAATATTCCTATTAAACTCCACAGTACAAATTTTTATTTTTGCTTTAAACTGCCAAAAGTCATTAAGAAAAGAGTCTTTTTAAATAATTGAGAAGGGTAAATACATACTCTTTATCGTAGATTTTCAGGTCTGTGTTCTATTTCTCTGTCTGTGTTTGGTGCTCTTCATTCTCTCTTGTAATTTTTCTAACTGGTGTCATTTTTCTTCATCCTGAAGAAATTCTTTTACTCTTTCTTTTAATGTAGATATGTTGGTGACATATTTTCTTAATTTTCATTTATCTAAAAGATATTTCTCTTACCTTAATTTTTGAGGGATATTTTTTTCTGGTTAGAGAATTCTGGGTTTACCATATTTTTTCTTTTATTCCTTTAATTATTTCATCCCATTTCTTCTGGCCTCCATTTTGTTAGTGAGAAGTCAGCACAAATTCATATCGTTGTTTTCCTGTGTATTAAAAGTAGTTTTTTTCTCTTGCGACTTTTTAGTTTTTTTTCTCTTTGGTTTTCAAGAGTTTGCTGAGTGAGTTGTGGTTGTCTTTATGTTTATTATGGTTGGGCTTTGCGGAGCTTCTTAGATATCTGGGTGGATGTTTTGCAACAAATTTGGGGAATTTAATCCATTTTTCCTTATATATTTTGTCCGTTCCATTTTTCTTTTCCTATCACCTGGGGACTAAATTCCACTTCTGTTAGACTGTTTGGTTTTGTGCCATTGTAATTGAGGCTATGGTGTGGACCTCCTCAGCACAGCGACATGGGCTCTACCCTATGTGGACCCCCTGCTCTCCTTCCAAGTTTTGCAATCCTGCGCTTTCTGCTGCCCAGACACGAAAGCTGTTGCTGCTTCTATTTTGACCAGTTGCATAATCTTACATTTCTGTTCCCCTTCATACCTAGAAACAGAACTCCTATTCTGTTTCTTTTAAAAATTATTCTTCTAGATTGGTTTCAAAGTGTGCTGGATTTGTTCTAGTAACACAAATACTCTAGAGAATTTTGTCACTTTCCTATAATTCAAGTAGTTACATTACAGAGTCGTGTATGTAAAAAATGCTGCTATTGGCCATGAGAGTTCTTTGTAGTTATCCAGATACAATAGGTACTTAGAAAATTATGCCATTTTATGGTCCCTAGGAGCTGGTATGGTGCTTAATATTTTTGTTTGTTTGTTTGTTTTACTGATGGAATGATCTACACTAGTGGGGTGTAGTCAGAACCCTAAACCATCATGTAACTTTCCCCAGTGTGGAAGTAAAGTGTGTGTGTGTCCGTGTGTGGGAGCATGCTATGGGTTACACACCACAGGGGTGCCCAGCCTTATTCCTGGCTTGAGAGATTTTCAGTTCTCTTTTCTTTTGGTGATCTCTCTTCATTATTTAAGGAAAACTACTAACCCTCTAATTTTGGTATGGTGAAAATCTTATTCCTTCCGTTAATTTTTAGTGGCATAAGTAAGCCAAGAGTGGAATCTTCAGAATACGTAAAGCTGCGCTAAAGCCTCAGGATGAAGTACTGGTTAAACCAGGGCATTGCCAGATGCTTGGGGGATCTAGTTTCTCTTTGGGGTTTATACAGCTGTTTATGCCACAGAGTGGGACCTGCATTCTGTACGTGGTACTGTCTTAGGTGCCATTCTCAGAAATCTCTTCCCCCAAGTCTCACCTCATGTGGTCAGACCCAGAGGGTCACAGGACACCACGACTGACCCAGAGGGTCACAGGACATTCCTACTGACCCAGATTCACAGGACAGCCCTACTTTGAGACCACCTAAGGTCGGCTTCCTGATTTCTGCACATGGGTTAAGAATGATGGACCCCAAAATGATTGACGCTGGGCCTGCATTTGAGGAGGGAGCAGGTATTTATTAATTTAAATATATTAATAATTTTGATGCTCTAAACACATCTATGCTCACGGAACATACAGCAGCTACTTTTGGAAACTTGAAAATGTTACATAAAATGCAGGACATTCTTGCATTGCATGTTGTAAAATCATAACTGGAGAAAGGTGTTTCTTAAGAGGAAGTCTAAGAGCATAGATGTCTCTGCTCTAGTTAACTTCATATTAGTATTTTGTAGATGATACAAGAGATTCTTAATTCTTTGAAGCCTCACAAAATTGTGTGGTCTTCACAATTTAAGCCAACCGTTGGAAAGTTTAAACAAAAACAAAACAAGCTAATCTTTCACTATTATGGTATTGTGTTGCTAGGGTTACATTAAAGTTTTATAAATATATGTAAGGAAAAAAGAATTTTAGGCCGGGCGCGGTGACTCAAGCCTGTAATCCCAGCACTTTGGAAGGCCGAGGTGGGCGGATCATGAGGTCAGGAGATCGAGACCATGCTGGCTAACACAGTGAAACCCCGTCTCTACTAAAAAATACAAAAAACTAGCTGGGCGAGGTGGCGGCGCCTGTAGTCCCAGCTACTCAGGAAGCTGAGGCAGGAGAATGGGGGGAAGCTGGGAGGTGGGGCTTGCAGTGAGCTGAGATCCGGCCACTGCACTCCAGCCTGGCGACAGAGCGAGACTCCGTCTCAAAAAAAAAAAAAAAAAAAAAAAAAAAAAAAAGAATTTTAGTCATTTCTCAAAATAGTCACTATTTTCATATGGAAACAAACCTTTTATTATTTAAAATGCAATCCTGCTCTTAACTGTTATAAATGAATTTTTCCTATTTTGGCTCTCTTTTTTGTTTTGTTTTTTGATCATAGGATAGCTTTATAATATTATCATAAAACATGATTTGGTGACAACTGTGTTTGAGGAGAGACAGAGTAACTTGTTACCCAGGAATAATGATGCCCCCAATTTGGAATGTTCTGTGGACTTCAGTTATTCACACTGCAGAAGTCTTCCACAATTATTTCTAACGAAATTGGACTTAGGGCTGGTGCTGCATGGATTTCACACCATTTGTTGTAAAGGACTGTCTCAGATTGTTATTGAATATGAATTGCCCTTGTAATTTTTGAAGTCACACAAATGTTGATTTTCTCTTTTTCTTAGGACAGGAAAATTAAGTGATAAATATTAACCACACCTTAATCAAAGGCAAAATAACTATTCATGATGTAAACCATTTTATAAATAAATAGACTATTCCATGATCAGGAATGGAAGGGGAGGCTGTAATTTTCACTACACGTTACGTAGTATTTAATGGGCCACGCTTAGTGACAGCACATTTGTGCTGCACTCTGCATGATCAATGGCTGGGGCCTTTTTATTGCCTTGTCTCAGTGAATGGAGAGGAAAAGGGAGACAAAAGCAGAGAAACTCCTCCACCAGAGAAGCAGCTTTGTCAATTAATTCCACTTCTTGATTCAAAATAAGGTGTTAAACAAGTGTTCATTATTTACTGGATGCGTAAGTTCTAGGCAAGATGAGGGAGAATGATAAATGAAACTTGTCATTCCTGCCTTGAGGAGGGAGGTTAGAGAGGCGGGGTCTGTGCATAAGAAATGTTGGAGATGCTATAATTTTCCCTCTACACACTGCTTTAAATGTGTCCCAGAGATTCTGGTATGTTGTATCTTTGTTCTCATTGTTTTCAAAGAACATCTTTATTTCTGCCTTCATTTCGTTATGTACCCAGGAACAGAACAGAGTCCTCAGAAATAATACCACACATCTACAGCCATCTGATCTTTAACAAACCTGAGAAAAACAAGAAATGGGGAAAGGATTCCCTATTTAATAAATGGTGCTGGGAAAATTGGCTAGCCATAAGCAGAAAGCTGAAACTGGATCCTTTCCTTACTCCTTATATGAAAATTAATTCAAGATGGATTAGAGACTTAAATGTTAGACCTAATACATAAAAACCCTAGGAGAAAACCTAGGTAATACTATTCAGGACGTAGGCATGGGCAAGGATTTCATGTCTAAAACACCAAAAGCAACAGCAACAAAAGCCAAAATTGACAAATGGTATCTAATTAAACGAAAGAGCTTCTGCACAGCAAAAGAAACTACATCAGAGTGAACAGGCAGCCTACAGAATGGGAGAAAATTTTTGCAATCTACTCATCTGACAAAGGGCTAATATCCAGAACCTAGAAAGAACTCAAACAAATTTACAAGAAAAAAACAAATAACCCATCAAAAAGTGGGCAAAGGATATGAACAGACATTTATCAAAAGAAGACATGCATACAGCCAACAGACACATGAAAAAATGCTCATCATCACTGGCCATCAGAGATATGCAAATCAAAACCACAATGAGATACCATCTCACACCAGTTAGAATGGCAATCATTAAAAAGTTAGGAAACAACAGGTGCTGGAGAGGATGTGGAGAAACAGGAACATTTTTACACTGTTGGTGGGATTGTAAACTAGTTCAACCATTGTGGAAAACAGTATGGTGATTCCTCAAGGATCTAGAACTAGAAATACCATTTGACCCAGCCATCCCATTACTGGGTATATACCCAAAGGATTATAAATCATGCTGCTATAAAGACACATGCACATGTATGTTTATTGCAGCACTATTCACAATAGCAAAGACTTGGAATCAACCCAAATGTCCATCAGTGACAGACTGGATGAAGAAAATGTGGTACATATACACCGTGGAATACTATGCAGCCATAAAAATGGATGAGTTCATGTCCTTTGTAGGGACATGGATGCAGCTGGAAACCATCATTCTCAGCAAACTATCACAAGAACAGAAAACCAAACACCGCATGTTCTCATTCATAGGTAGGACTTGAACAATGAGATCACTTGGACACGGGAAGGGGAACATCACACACCAGGGACTATTGTGGGGAGGGGGGAAAGGGGAGGGATGGCATTGGGAGTTATACTTGATGTAAATGACGAGTTGATGGGTGCAGCACACCAACATGACACATGTATACATATGCAGCAAACCTGCACGTTGTGCACATGTACCCTAGAACTTAAAGTATAATAATAATAAAAAGAAAGAAATGTTGGAGAATGGGCAGGTGCAGGAGGATGCGGCTCATGATTGGGCCAGAGGGGCCCTAGACAGTGGGTGCTGCTGAGGAAGGTGGGGACAGAACAGACAGAGACACAGCTTTGGAAACAGAGCACGTGGAGCTTGACTTTGATGTGAGTGGGAATGTGGTAGGGAGTTGAGGTGGATTCTCTAAAAGGAGAGTGGATTTGTGTCCTAGGGCTGCAGTAGCAAAATACCACAAGCTGGGTGCCTTCAAACAGCAAGGACACCTGGTCTCACAGGCACAGGGGACCAGGGGTTGGCAGAGCCGCACAGTGTGCCAGCTTCTGGTGTTGCTCTGATCCTTGCATTCCTTGGCTTGTGGACGCCTCTCTCCCATCTCGGCCTCTGTGGTCACGTGGCCATCTCCTGTGTTTTTGTGTTTTCATGCAGTCCTCTTCCCTCTTATCAGACACTAGGCATCGATTAGGGCCCACCCTACTTCCAAATAAGGTCATATTCTCAGGTGCTGAGGATTAGGACTTCAAGATATGTGGTGGACACAACCCAACCCGTAACAGAGCGAAGAGTGGAGGCGCTCAGTGCAAATAGAGAATCTGGGGACAAAATGTCAAGAACAAGGGGGAAGAAGAGGTGAGAACAGGAGCTGATGCCACACGAGGGAGTCCTCAGATGCTGGACGAGGGCGTTTCAGTTTTACTCATGAAACCCGGAACCTGACAGTGAGAATGTGACGCCTGAAAATGTATAGGTTCCTGGTCCTGATTCTCAGAGCGGGGTCTGTTAAGGTGCTTTTCTGAAGTGGCCAGAGAAACTCTGCCCCTTTCCAGGCGTGGACAAGGGACACGGCCACATGAAGACCACAACGGCCACAGAAGCTGTCCCTGTAGGTTTACAGCTGTCCTCCTTTCTTCTAATTTTATAAGAGCTTTACTCATGAATCAGAACACTTCTCCAGGTAGAAGTACATTGGAGGCCTTAGGAGCTTTACTCATGAATCAGAACACTTCTCCAGGTAGAAGTACATTGGAGGCCTTAGGAGCTTTACTCATGAATCAGAACACTTCTCCAGGTAGAAGTACATTGGAGGCCTTAGGAGCTTTACTCATGAATCAGAACACTTCTCCAGGTAGAAGTACATTGGAGGCCTTAGGAGCTTTACTCATGAATCAGAACACTTCTCCAGGTAGAAGTACATTGGAGGCCTTAGGAGCTTTACTCATGAATCAGAACACTTCTCCAGGTAGAAGTACATTGGAGGCCTTAGGAGCTTTACTCATGAATCAGAACACTTCTCCAGGTAGAAGTACATTGGAGGCCTTAGGAGCTTTACTCATGAATCAGAACACTTCTCCAGGTAGAAGTACATTGGAGGCCTTAGGAGCTTTACTCATGAATCAGAACACTTCTCCAGGTAGAAGTACATTGGAGGCCTTAGGAGCTTTACTCATGAATCAGAACACTTCTCCAGGTAGAAGTACATTGGAGGCCTTAGGAGCTTTACTCATGAATCAGAACACTTCTCCAGGTAGAAGTACATTGGAGGCCTTAGGAGCTTTACTCATGAATCAGAACACTTCTCCAGGTAGAAGTACATTGGAGGCCTTAGGAGCTTTACTCATGAATCAGAACACTTCTCCAGGTAGAAGTACATTGGAGGCCTTAGGAGCTTTACTCATGAATCAGAACACTTCTCCAGGTAGAAGTACATTGGAGGCCTTAGGAGCTTTACTCATGAATCAGAACACTTCTCCAGGTAGAAGTACATTGGAGGCCTTAGGAGCTTTACTCATGAATCAGAACACTTCTCCAGGTAGAAGTACATTGGAGGCCTTAGGAGCTTTACTCATGAATCAGAACACTTCTCCAGGTAGAAGTACATTGGAGGCCTTAGGAGCTTTACTCATGAATCAGAACACTTCTCCAGGTAGAAGTACATTGGAGGCCTTAGGAGCTTTACTCATGAATCAGAACACTTCTCCAGGTAGAAGTACATTGGAGGCCTTAGGAGCTTTACTCATGAATCAGAACACTTCTCCAGGTAGAAGTACATTGGAGGCCTTAGGAGCTTTACTCATGAATCAGAACACTTCTCCAGGTAGAAGTACATTGGAGGCCTTAGGAGCTTTACTCATGAATCAGAACACTTCTCCAGGTAGAAGTACATTGGAGGCCTTAGGAGCTTTACTCATGAATCAGAACACTTCTCCAGGTAGAAGTACATTGGAGGCCTTAGGAGCTTTACTCATGAATCAGAACACTTCTCCAGGTAGAAGTACATTGGAGGCCTTAGGAGCTTTACTCATGAATCAGAACACTTCTCCAGGAAGAAGTACATTGGAGGCCTTAGGAGCTTTACTCATGAATCAGAACACTTCTCCAGGTAGAGGTACATTGGAGGCCTTAGGAGCTTTACTCATGAATCAGAACACTTCTCCAGGTAGAGGTACATTGGAGGCCTTAGGAGCTTTACTCATGAATCAGAACACTTCTCCAGGTAGAGGTACATTGGAGGCCTTAGGAGCTTTACTCATGAATCAGAACACTTCTCCAGGTAGAGGTACATTGGAGGCCTTAGGAGCTTTACTCATGAATCAGAACACTTCTCCAGGTAGAAGTACATTGGAGGCCTTAGGAGCTTTACTCATGAATCAGAACACTTCTCCAGGTAGAAGTACATTGGAGGCCTTAGGAGCTTTACTCATGAATCAGAACACTTCTCCAGGTAGAAGTACATTGGAGGCCTTAGGAGCTTTACTCATGAATCAGAACACTTCTCCAGGTAGAAGTACATTGGAGGCCTTAGGAGCTTTACTCATGAATCAGAACACTTCTCCAGGTAGAAGTACATTGGAGGCCTTAGGAGCTTTACTCATGAATCAGAACACTTCTCCAGGTAGAAGTACATTGGAGGCCTTAGGAGCTTTACTCATGAATCAGAACACTTCTCCAGGTAGAAGTACATTGGAGGCCTTAGGAGCTTTACTCATGAATCAGAACACTTCTCCAGGTAGAAGTACATTGGAGGCCTTAGGAGCTTTACTCATGAATCAGAACACTTCTCCAGGTAGAAGTACATTGGAGGCCTTAGGAGCTTTACTCATGAATCAGAACACTTCTCCAGGTAGAAGTACATTGGAGGCCTTAGGAGCTTTACTCATGAATCAGAACACTTCTCCAGGTAGAAGTACATTGGAGGCCTTAGGAGCTTTACTCATGAATCAGAACACTTCTCCAGGTAGAAGTACATTGGAGGCCTTAGGAGCTTTACTCATGAATCAGAACACTTCTCCAGGTAGAAGTACATTGGAGGCCTTAGGAGCTTTACTCATGAATCAGAACACTTCTCCAGGTAGAAGTACATTGGAGGCCTTAGGAGCTTTACTCATGAATCAGAACACTTCTCCAGGTAGAAGTACATTGGAGGCCTTAGGAGCTTTACTCATGAATCAGAACACTTCTCCAGGTAGAAGTACATTGGAGGCCTTAGGAGCTTTACTCATGAATCAGAACACTTCTCCAGGTAGAAGTACATTGGAGGCCTTAGGAGCTTTACTCATGAATCAGAACACTTCTCCAGGTAGAAGTACATTGGAGGCCTTAGGAGCTTTACTCATGAATCAGAACACTTCTCCAGGTAGAAGTACATTGGAGGCCTTAGGAGCTTTACTCATGAATCAGAACACTTCTCCAGGTAGAAGTACATTGGAGGCCTTAGGAGCTTTACTCATGAATCAGAACACTTCTCCAGGTAGAAGTACATTGGAGGCCTTAGGAGCTTTACTCATGAATCAGAACACTTCTCCAGGTAGAAGTACATTGGAGGCCTTAGGAGCTTTACTCATGAATCAGAACACTTCTCCAGGTAGAAGTACATTGGAGGCCTTAGGAGCTTTACTCATGAATCAGAACACTTCTCCAGGTAGAAGTACATTGGAGGCCTTAGGAGCTTTACTCATGAATCAGAACACTTCTCCAGGTAGAAGTACATTGGAGGCCTTAGGAGCTTTACTCATGAATCAGAACACTTCTCCAGGTAGAAGTACATTGGAGGCCTTAGGAGCTTTACTCATGAATCAGAACACTTCTCCAGGTAGAAGTACATTGGAGGCCTTAGGAGCTTTACTCATGAATCAGAACACTTCTCCAGGTAGAAGTACATTGGAGGCCTTAGGAGCTTTACTCATGAATCAGAACACTTCTCCAGGTAGAAGTACATTGGAGGCCTTAGGAGCTTTACTCATGAATCAGAACACTTCTCCAGGTAGAAGTACATTGGAGGCCTTAGGAGCTTTACTCATGAATCAGAACACTTCTCCAGGTAGAAGTACATTGGAGGCCTTAGGAGCTTTACTCATGAATCAGAACACTTCTCCAGGTAGAAGTACATTGGAGGCCTTAGGAGCTTTACTCATGAATCAGAACACTTCTCCAGGTAGAAGTACATTGGAGGCCTTAGGAGCTTTACTCATGAATCAGAACACTTCTCCAGGTAGAAGTACATTGGAGGCCTTAGGAGCTTTACTCATGAATCAGAACACTTCTCCAGGTAGAAGTACATTGGAGGCCTTAGGAGCTTTACTCATGAATCAGAACACTTCTCCAGGTAGAAGTACATTGGAGGCCTTAGGAGCTTTACTCATGAATCAGAACACTTCTCCAGGTAGAAGTACATTGGAGGCCTTAGGAGCTTTACTCATGAATCAGAACACTTCTCCAGGTAGAAGTACATTGGAGGCCTTAGGAGCTTTACTCATGAATCAGAACACTTCTCCAGGTAGAAGTACATTGGAGGCCTTAGGAGCTTTACTCATGAATCAGAACACTTCTCCAGGTAGAAGTACATTGGAGGCCTTAGGAGCTTTACTCATGAATCAGAACACTTCTCCAGGTAGAAGTACATTGGAGGCCTTAGGAGCTTTACTCATGAATCAGAACACTTCTCCAGGTAGAAGTACATTGGAGGCCTTAGGAGCTTTACTCATGAATCAGAACACTTCTCCAGGTAGAAGTACATTGGAGGCCTTAGGAGCTTTACTCATGAATCAGAACACTTCTCCAGGTAGGAGTACATTGGAGGCCTTAGGAGCTTTACTCATGAATCAGAACACTTCTCCAGGTAGGAGTACATTGGAGGCCTTAGGAGCTTTACTCATGAATCAGAACACTTCTCCAGGTAGAAGTACATTGGAGGCCTTAGGAGCTTTACTCATGAATCAGAACACTTCTCCAGGTAGGAGTACATTGGAGGCCTTAGGAGCTTTACTCATGAATCAGAACACTTCTCCAGGTAGGAGTACATTGGAGGCCTTAGGAGCTTTACTCATGAATCAGAACACTTCTCCAGGTAGGAGTACATTGGAGGCCTTAGGAGCTTTACTCATGAATCAGAACACTTCTCCAGGTAGAAGTACATTGGAGGCCTTAGGAGCTTTACTCATGAATCAGAACACTTCTCCAGGTAGAAGTACATTGGAGGCCTTAGGAGCTTTACTCATGAATCAGAACACTTCTCCAGGTAGAAGTACATTGGAGGCCTTAGGAGCTTTACTCATGAATCAGAACACTTCTCCAGGTAGAAGTACATTGGAGGCCTTAGGAGCTTTACTCATGAATCAGAACACTTCTCCAGGTAGAAGTACATTGGAGGCCTTAGGAGCTTTACTCATGAATCAGAACACTTCTCCAGGTAGAAGTACATTGGAGGCCTTAGGAGCTTTACTCATGAATCAGAACACTTCTCCAGGTAGAAGTACATTGGAGGCCTTAGGAGCTTTACTCATGAATCAGAACACTTCTCCAGGTAGAAGTACATTGGAGGCCTTAGGAGCTTTACTCATGAATCAGAACACTTCTCCAGGTAGAAGTACATTGGAGGCCTTAGGAGCTTTACTCATGAATCAGAACACTTCTCCAGGTAGAAGTACATTGGAGGCCTTAGGAGCTTTACTCATGAATCAGAACACTTCTCCAGGTAGAAGTACATTGGAGGCCTTAGGAGCTTTACTCATGAATCAGAACACTTCTCCAGGTAGAAGTACATTGGAGGCCTTAGGAGCTTTACTCATGAATCAGAACACTTCTCCAGGTAGAAGTACATTGGAGGCCTTAGGAGCTTTACTCATGAATCAGAACACTTCTCCAGGTAGGAGTACATTGGAGGCCTTAGGAGCTTTACTCATGAATCAGAACACTTCTCCAGGTAGGAGTACATTGGAGGCCTTAGGAGCTTTACTCATGAATCAGAACACTTCTCCAGGTAGGAGTACATTGGAGGCCTTAGGAGCTTTACTCATGAATCAGAACACTTCTCCAGGTAGAAGTACATTGGAGGCCTTAGGAGCTTTACTCATGAATCAGAACACTTCTCCAGGTAGAAGTACATTGGAGGCCTTAGGAGCTTTACTCATGAATCAGAACACTTCTCCAGGTAGAAGTACATTGGAGGCCTTAGGAGCTTTACTCATGAATCAGAACACTTCTCCAGGTAGAAGTACATTGGAGGCCTTAGGAGCTTTACTCATGAATCAGAACACTTCTCCAGGTAGAAGTACATTGGAGGCCTTAGGAGCTTTACTCATGAATCAGAACACTTCTCCAGGTAGAAGTACATTGGAGGCCTTAGGAGCTTTACTCATGAATCAGAACACTTCTCCAGGTAGAAGTACATTGGAGGCCTTAGGAGCTTTACTCATGAATCAGAACACTTCTCCAGGTAGAAGTACATTGGAGGCCTTAGGAGCTTTACTCATGAATCAGAACACTTCTCCAGGTAGAAGTACATTGGAGGCCTTAGGAGCTTTACTCATGAATCAGAACACTTCTCCAGGTAGAAGTACATTGGAGGCCTTAGGAGCTTTACTCATGAATCAGAACACTTCTCCAGGTAGAAGTACATTGGAGGCCTTAGGAGCTTTACTCATGAATCAGAACACTTCTCCAGGTAGAAGTACATTGGAGGCCTTAGGAGCTTTACTCATGAATCAGAACACTTCTCCAGGTAGAAGTACATTGGAGGCCTTAGGAGCTTTACTCATGAATCAGAACACTTCTCCAGGTAGAAGTACATTGGAGGCCTTAGGAGCTTTACTCATGAATCAGAACACTTCTCCAGGTAGAAGTACATTGGAGGCCTTAGGAGCTTTACTCATGAATCAGAACACTTCTCCAGGTAGAAGTACATTGGAGGCCTTAGGAGCTTTACTCATGAATCAGAACACTTCTCCAGGTAGAAGTACATTGGAGGCCTTAGGAGCTTTACTCATGAATCAGAACACTTCTCCAGGTAGAAGTACATTGGAGGCCTTAGGAGCTTTACTCATGAATCAGAACACTTCTCCAGGTAGAAGTACATTGGAGGCCTTAGGAGCTTTACTCATGAATCAGAACACTTCTCCAGGTAGGAGTACATTGGAGGCCTTAGGAGCTTTACTCATGAATCAGAACACTTCTCCAGGTAGAAGTACATTGGAGGCCTTAGGAGCTTTACTCATGAATCAGAACACTTCTCCAGGTAGAAGTACATTGGAGGCCTTAGGAGCTTTACTCATGAATCAGAACACTTCTCCAGGTAGAAGTACATTGGAGGCCTTAGGAGCTTTACTCATGAATCAGAACACTTCTCCAGGTAGGAGTACATTGGAGGCCTTAGGAGCTTTACTCATGAATCAGAACACTTCTCCAGGTAGAAGTACATTGGAGGCCTTAGGAGCTTTACTCATGAATCAGAACACTTCTCCAGGTAGAAGTACATTGGAGGCCTTAGGAGCTTTACTCATGAATCAGAACACTTCTCCAGGTAGAAGTACATTGGAGGCCTTAGGAGCTTTACTCATGAATCAGAACACTTCTCCAGGTAGAAGTACATTGGAGGCCTTAGGAGCTTTACTCATGAATCAGAACACTTCTCCAGGTAGAAGTACATTGGAGGCCTTAGGAGCTTTACTCATGAATCAGAACACTTCTCCAGGTAGAAGTACATTGGAGGCCTTAGGAGCTTTACTCATGAATCAGAACACTTCTCCAGGTAGAAGTACATTGGAGGTCTTAGGAGCTTTACTCATGAATCAGAACACTTCTCCAGGTAGAAGTACATTGGAGGTCTTAGGAGCTTTACTCATGAATCAGAACACTTCTCCAGGTAGAAGTACATTGGAGGCCTTAGGAGCTTTACTCATGAATCAGAACACTTCTCCAGGTAGAAGTACATTGGAGGCCTTAGGAGCTTTACTCATGAATCAGAACACTTCTCCAGGTAGAAGTACATTGGAGGCCTTAGGAGCTTTACTCATGAATCAGAACACTTCTCCAGGTAGAAGTACATTGGAGGCCTTAGGAGCTTTACTCATGAATCAGAACACTTCTCCAGGTAGAAGTACATTGGAGGCCTTAGGAGCTTTACTCATGAATCAGAACACTTCTCCAGGTAGAAGTACATTGGAGGCCTTAGGAGCTTTACTCATGAATCAGAACACTTCTCCAGGTAGAAGTACATTGGAGGCCTTAGGAGCTTTACTCATGAATCAGAACACTTCTCCAGGTAGGAGTACATTGGAGGCCTTAGGAGCTTTACTCATGAATCAGAACACTTCTCCAGGTAGAAGTACATTGGAGGCCTTAGGAGCTTTACTCATGAATCAGAACACTTCTCCAGGTAGAAGTACATTGGAGGCCTTAGGAGCTTTACTCATGAATCAGAACACTTCTCCAGGTAGAAGTACATTGGAGGCCTTAGGAGCTTTACTCATGAATCAGAACACTTCTCCAGGTAGAAGTACATTGGAGGCCTTAGGAGCTTTACTCATGAATCAGAACACTTCTCCAGGTAGAAGTACATTGGAGGCCTTAGGAGCTTTACTCATGAATCAGAACACTTCTCCAGGTAGAAGTACATTGGAGGCCTTAGGAGCTTTACTCATGAATCAGAACACTTCTCCAGGTAGAAGTACATTGGAGGCCTTAGGAGCTTTACTCATGAATCAGAACACTTCTCCAGGTAGGAGTACATTGGAGGCCTTAGGAGCTTTACTCATGAATCAGAACACTTCTCCAGGTAGAAGTACATTGGAGGCCTTAGGAGCTTTACTCATGAATCAGAACACTTCTCCAGGTAGAAGTACATTGGAGGCCTTAGGAGCTTTACTCATGAATCAGAACACTTCTCCAGGTAGAAGTACATTGGAGGCCTTAGGAGCTTTACTCATGAATCAGAACACTTCTCCAGGTAGAAGTACATTGGAGGCCTTAGGAGCTTTACTCATGAATCAGAACACTTCTCCAGGTAGAAGTACATTGGAGGCCTTAGGAGCTTTACTCATGAATCAGAACACTTCTCCAGGTAGAAGTACATTGGAGGCCTTAGGAGCTTTACTCATGAATCAGAACACTTCTCCAGGTAGAAGTACATTGGAGGCCTTAGGAGCTTTACTCATGAATCAGAACACTTCTCCAGGTAGAAGTACATTGGAGGCCTTAGGAGCTTTACTCAGGAATCAGAACACTTCTCCAGGTAGAAGTACATTGGAGGCCTTAGGAGCTTTACTCATGAATCAGAACACTTCTCCAGGTAGAAGTACATTGGAGGCCTTAGGAGCTTTACTCATGAATCAGAACACTTCTCCAGGTAGGAGTACATTGGAGGCCTTAGGAGCTTTACTCATGAATCAGAACACTTCTCCAGGTAGAAGTACATTGGAGGCCTTAGGAGCTTTACTCATGAATCAGAACACTTCTCCAGGTAGAAGTACATTGGAGGCCTTAGGAGCTTTACTCATGAATCAGAACACTTCTCCAGGTAGAAGTACATTGGAGGCCTTAGGAGCTTTACTCATGAATCAGAACACTTCTCCAGGTAGAAGTACATTGGAGGCCTTAGGAGCTTTACTCATGAATCAGAACACTTCTCCAGGTAGAAGTACATTGGAGGCCTTAGGAGCTTTACTCATGAATCAGAACACTTCTCCAGGTAGAAGTACATTGGAGGCCTTAGGAGCTTTACTCATGAATCAGAACACTTCTCCAGGTAGGAGTACATTGGAGGCCTTAGGAGCTTTACTCATGAATCAGAACACTTCTCCAGGTAGAAGTACATTGGAGGCCTTAGGAGCTTTACTCATGAATCAGAACACTTCTCCAGGTAGAAGTACATTGGAGGCCTTAGGAGCTTTACTCATGAATCAGAACACTTCTCCAGGTAGAAGTACATTGGAGGCCTTAGGAGCTTTACTCATGAATCAGAACACTTCTCCAGGTAGAAGTACATTGGAGGCCTTAGGAGCTTTACTCATGAATCAGAACACTTCTCCAGGTAGAAGTACATTGGAGGCCTTAGGAGCTTTACTCATGAATCAGAACACTTCTCCAGGTAGAAGTACATTGGAGGCCTTAGGAGCTTTACTCATGAATCAGAACACTTCTCCAGGTAGAAGTACATTGGAGGCCTTAGGAGCTTTACTCATGAATCAGAACACTTCTCCAGGTAGAAGTACATTGGAGGCCTTAGGAGCTTTACTCATGAATCAGAACACTTCTCCAGGTAGAAGTACATTGGAGGCCTTAGGAGCTTTACTCATGAATCAGAACACTTCTCCAGGTAGAAGTACATTGGAGGCCTTAGGAGCTTTACTCATGAATCAGAACACTTCTCCAGGTAGAAGTACATTGGAGGCCTTAGGAGCTTTACTCATGAATCAGAACACTTCTCCAGGTAGAAGTACATTGGAGGCCTTAGGAGCTTTACTCATGAATCAGAACACTTCTCCAGGTAGAAGTACATTGGAGGCCTTAGGAGCTTTACTCATGAATCAGAACACTTCTCCAGGTAGAAGTACATTGGAGGCCTTAGGAGCTTTACTCATGAATCAGAACACTTCTCCAGGTAGAAGTACATTGGAGGCCTTAGGAGCTTTACTCATGAATCAGAACACTTCTCCAGGTAGAAGTACATTGGAGGCCTTAGGAGCTTTACTCATGAATCAGAACACTTCTCCAGGTAGAAGTACATTGGAGGCCTTAGGAGCTTTACTCATGAATCAGAACACTTCTCCAGGTAGAAGTACATTGGAGGCCTTAGGAGCTTTACTCATGAATCAGAACACTTCTCCAGGTAGAAGTACATTGGAGGCCTTAGGAGCTTTACTCATGAATCAGAACACTTCTCCAGGTAGGAGTACATTGGAGGCCTTAGGAGCTTTACTCATGAATCAGAACACTTCTCCAGGTAGAAGTACATTGGAGGCCTTAGCCATTCGTTTGGAAACAACCCAGCTTAGCAGCTGTGCAGTTTTCTGGCCGAGTGTCACCTCCAAAAGAAAAAGGCAGAAGACACCGTAACACCAAATACACTTCCTCCTCAGAGCCTGTTACTAGTCAGACTCATTCTCCCAACAAGGGCTCCAGCCTCACACTTGGCCACTCCGTCAGTGGGACACAGTCCTGTCCTCAGCGCCACATCCTGCAGGGCATGGTGACCCACCTTAGGGCAGACGTTGGTGATGAACATATTGGGTGGAGCAGCCTGGAGTGCCCTGGCGCACTGGTGAGAGGCGAAAGCTGCCTTCTGTGCTCACATCTGCCGATTTGGTGTGACCTGACTGACGACAGAAGCTGTGTATCCAGGGTAGCTGGGCTTCCTCCCCTCCGTCCGATCATATGAAAGTGTGGCTCACACAAACCCAGGGCAGGTGCTTATTCCTGTTTCAGACGGGCTCACTGCAGGACTCGGGTGCCGGGGCCCTGCGCTGGCCCTTCCAGAGGCAGCAGAGCCGGCTGTGGAGGGGGCTCCGGTGTCTGACTTGATCCTCTACAGTTTAGTTTCCATTTAGCTTTGAAATACTTATCAATTGTACAATATACACACGTACAGCCATGTACATTTGTGAAGGGTACAGGGATAACTGGGATAATATTGTCATCATTGGCATGGGTTGTGTTCCTGAGAGGATGGAGTGACGAGGTGAGCTCCTCAGCACGCAGGCAGAAGCAGGGTCAGGGTTTGTCTCCCTGGGACATGTTTCAAGGAGTATAAAGTGCCAAATTTATCTGTACTATTTATTCCAGTTAGGACTTTGGACCCTTTAATCCCGTCCAGAGAGGTTTAGTCACAGCAGGGAGGGACTCGGCTGGCCTGTCACCAATGTCTGGCTGAGTCTATAATGCAATCAGTAATATGACCTGGCTGGTTCCTGCGGGCATTATTAGGTGCAGGAAGTGGCAAATGAGATCAGTCAAGGGTTAGTGAAAGTGTTAGAGCTTTGGCGTGGCTGAGCCCACTGTTGTCCCTGTGTGTGTGTTGAGGGGGTGGGGTCCTGTGACTTCTCCACGGCCAGGCTCCTGTCACCATGGACGGCCCTGCACACCCGCCGATACTCTGCTCAGCCCGCTCTGTTCTAGGCGAGAGCCAGGACAGTGCTCTGAACTTCCTCATCTTCCTGCTCCTCAGCAACATTTGTCTGTAGTTTGTTCCTTTTTAACAGGTCCCATCGTTTGGCCAGTGGGTGCTTTGGGAGGCACATCTGAAGTGCCCCTTCTCAGGAAGGTGTCTGGGATGGACCCTTCGTGAACACATTTCTTTTTACAGGAGCCATCCTTTTAGACAGGATCCAGGACTTGAGGTCCTCTAGGATTCGTTTTGGAGAATGGGATTGTTTAGGCCTCTATGGAGATTTCTCAGCAGGTTGTGTACGCAATGCAGGCTTGACCATGGCTTCTTCGGAACATCCCCCAACCCAAGGCTGACCTTAGTTCAGGTTTAGGGCTCTATTTGTTGATTTTGGAAAGGATTCCAGGAAGCATTCTAGGGTTGGGGAAGTAAGACAGGGAGCAAAGTCAACAAGAGGCACTTTATGGAGCAGGTGATTGATGTAGGAGACGTGGCACGGGTTGCCTCAGTGACCTCTGAAAGCTTACATGGAATATGCCTAGCGCCAGGCCCTGAGGGCAAGGGCTGGGGGTTTCATCGGAGGGCTCTCTCCTCTCCTTAGCTGAGGGCTGCTTTGGGATGCAGCGCCACACACCCTGCTGCTTCTCACCTGCCACTCACAGTCCAGTAAGAGGAAAGCAGGGACTCATGGCACCATCGGAACTGTCTCTAGCTGACACCCAGGAACACCTGGGGAAGAGGGCAGAGCCCCCGGCGTGTCTGCTAAACTTCATTTCTGCAGGGAGTCCTCTGGACACCATCGTTTTGGGTGCCGCCTTTGCCTTTCAGGGCTGACTTTGAGGTGTCTTCTTCATGGGACTTGACCTGGTTGCCGCCTTACCTTTATCTCTGTGTGTGTGTGTGCGTGTGCTTGTGTGTGTAGGGGATGAGTGTGCTGTGCAGAAAATTAAGTGGCATCCACTCTGAAGCCCACACCCTGGAGGGAAGAGCACTCACATTTATCACCTTCCTGCTGTGGACCAGGCGCTCAGTACTTTACTGACATGGTAAAGTACCAATCCTCACAATCACCTTGTAAAGCAGATGTATGAGCCCACAGGGAGTCAGAAAACTTAAGTGCCTTCCCCAACGGTGCAAACTGGGAGAGTGGTAGAGTACGAGTTAGAACCCAGGTCCGTGTCATGCTGGGCCCTTGCTCTTTCCGGCCTCCAAGGTTGCCACCTCCTGGGGAGATGTGGGACTGGTTTGCAGAAAGGGAAAGAACTCTCAGCTCGTTCTGACAGTAGCCAACAAAATCAACTTGATTTAAAATCTGTCCCTGGTTCCCACATTTGTGGTAAATTGGATATCAGATGTACACATTATTGAATTTCATGTTCTGAATGTTTAATTCTTCTCCAAGTGTCACATAATTAGCCATTTGTTATATAATTGTTTTCATTACTTACATAAATTGTTTTCATTAGTGGCTCTAAATGGGTGAGTGACATTAATATGGAATAAATACAAATCATGCTGCAGCAAGGGAAGTCAGCAAGAAAAGAGGCAGCCCGGGGCTCAGGGTTAGGCTCCTAATATCATCCCCAGTCACTCGCCAGGGCAGACAACTGGGGAATGCCCGGGAGGGGCACAGGGTCCCTCCCATTCCTTGCAAGAGGGGAGAAGACCTCCTACTGGAAGACATTCATCACCACTGGAAGACATTCATCACCTCTGCCCCCGATAAATGCAGTGGTACCAACAGTTACCATTTTGCCCATCTTCAAGAAGTAAGGAACTTTATGTACATTCTCCCATTTTCATTTCATCTATTGGATTCAACCATGAAGTGAACTGAGTCAGTCACCTGGTAACTTAAGAAACACTGGTAGTACCTGGCAGAGCCTAGAATCGAATCCAGATCAGTCTGATTCCCAAGCCAATACCCAGTGCTCTCAGTGTTTATGTGGAAAGCAGTGTTTGTTCCGGAGATGTTCATCCTGAGCAGCTCTGAGATTTAGAAGATGATACCTGTAACTGCAGAGCCCCTACTCTGATACTTAGATGACCTCTCTGATGATTTTGGCCACTACCTCCCATGGTCTAACAATACAAGGAAGGGAAATGTTTGAAAACCTCCAATGTATTAAGCGGATTTATTATTCAAACCCTTCCAAGGACCCAAGGGTGTCCTGTGGGCCCTGGGGACCAGGGAAGAAGAGCATTGTCCCTTCCAGGTCGCCTGCAGGCCTTGCAGCTTCCTCTGTGGGGAACACAATTTAAAAGGCAGGGAAACCCTTGCTTCATCAGGGCAGCGTTTGGGTCCAGAGTGAAGCCACCCTCTTCCGGCTCTCAAGGCTCCGTCAGGGACCCTCTTCCAGCTCTCAAGGCTCCATCAGGGACCCTCTTCTGGCTCTCAAGGCTGCATCAGGGACCCTCTTCCAGCTCTCAAGGCTTCATCAGGGAGAGCAGAACACACATCCCAGGCTTCTGCTTGTTCCTGGCACTACCCCTGCCTCGCCTCTCCCCTGTCAAATGCCACCATTATCTATTTGGGAGCCATCAGGATAACTTCTGCTGTCCCTTGTCCTGTGTTATGGGCCACCTCAGAAAGCCGTTGTAGCTCTCCAGGGCATCTCTCTCCCCGTGAACTGTAATTCCCCTTTCTGACGCAGGATGCAGGCTGGTTCCATGGGCATCCTTCAAGGACATGTGTAACGTGAAGTTTTAACTAAGAGCCCTGCGCTCAGACCAGGGTCTAGTGTAATGTGCTGAGGTTGCCATCTTGAACTTCTTAATCATCTTTAACAAGGAATTTTCGTTGGTAGCTAGTTCTTTTCCGACCCTCAACTCCGACTTCTTGATTCCTAAAACCCACACCGGGTGCCCCCCCGGCATGTGTCATTTGCAAACTCTCTCACCTCTTCAACTCTCCCACTGCTTTCTGTACAGCAGCCTTGTCCTGAAGGACTCTGCTTCCCTGCAGTCTCCCTAAGGATTGGCTGTTTTCTCCCCATGCTCTTTCGCCATTGGCCTGGATGTTAATGGGGTTCAGTCATCCCGGCTCCCCACTGCACTTGCGGACCATTCTCTGTTCTTCCTTTCTAAAACTCCCAGGTATGAATCTCACATCATCAAGCCTGTGCTCACTGTCATCTACAGATGTTGGGCTCACCACCCCACCCCCATTCCTTAGGCTCCAGTACTGTTACTCTCTTCAACAGCGGTTGTTTGAATTGTTGCTGATTTCAAAATCGTTCCCAGAACTTCTTGCAATTCCTGGCCTTTTACTTCCTTGAGCTCTTTGCCTCCTGTTTGTCCTGCAGCCCATCTCAAGTGCTTGTTCACAAGGTCACACCCCTGACTCTGCCATTGCCAGTAACTGCAGGCATTGGTGTCTACTGTGAGGCCAGCTCCTGTTTTACCAGCTCAATCCTTCTGGTAACCTAACATCGGCAGTGCTTTCACTTATGTTCCTTGAACACTGATTCTTATGTTTTATGTTATGTCATATATTTCATGTTACATGACATTATGTTACATTAATGATATCAAGCATGCCATTGCATTAACCAGAACTCTTCGCACATAACCATTTGCAAAGTCTCCTCTGCCGTCAGCTATTCTCTGAATGCTTCTCTGCCTCCTCCACCTGCCCACAGGCAGCTTCCTTTTTGATCTGCTTCCCTCCATTCTTCTCAAGAATTGGCTGTTTTCTCTTCCACACTCCTCTCTTGCCTAGTCGGAATAATATGCCTGCTCATACCTGTACCACACAATGGAACGTGCCTCTGGAAAAGCCAGCTGCCTGCTGCCCATCTGCCTGTAGCACGGTGGCCACTGACCGGTCGTGGGGCACTGCACTGCTTGGTCGGGTATTCTGAATTTCCTTAGTACATTTGCTTTCCTTCTATGTGATTTTTAAAATATCATTCTCTCTCTCAAACTATCTTTTTGGCTGATGACCCTGCTTTCTATTTTAGTGAGAAACTAGTAGAAAATAGAGAACTTTCTCAGTCTTTTACCCTAACCCTAGCACAACGTGCCTGCTGGCATTGAGCCTATGCCCCATTTCCTGCCCTCCTTCTGTGACGGGGGTGGGCTCTGCTGGCAGTGAAGACCACCCTCCTTGTGGGGCAGGCACCTGAGCTCTACTCGCCCTTTGAAGGACATCGCTTCAGCCAGCTTTTTTCTTTCCTTCCCTCCCCTCCTCTCCCTCCCTCCCTTCTTTTTTCCTTCCTCCCTTTCCCTTTTCCTTTTCCTTTCCTTTCCTTTTTTCCTTCCCTTTCTTTCTTTTCTTCTCTCTTGCTCCCTTTCTCCCTTTCTCTCCTTCTCTTTCTTTTCTCTATCCTTCCTTCCCCACTTCCTCCCCACTCCCTCCCTCCCTTCCTTGTTTCCTTCCTTTCCCTTTCCTTCTCTCTTTTTCTTTCCTGTATTTCTCTTCAGCATCAATGCTTCCCTCTTTAGAGGACCTTCCCCTCAGCACACAGACATATCCCTTCTCTGACTCTGTTTTCCCTCCTACCACTCCCATGTGTTTGTCCTTGTCTTCGTAGCAGTGCTTGTGGGCAGTTATCCACATGTGTGGTCTGCATCCTCTCCCTGAACTCCTTCATGGACGCCTGAGCTGTGTAAGTCTTGGTTCCTGATGACCTTCCTGTTGCCCACTTTCTGGTCGTTTCAGGTGACCCTGGCTCCAGCTTCCTCACCTCTGTCTCAGCCTCACTCCCTGTTCTTTCTCAGACTTCTCAGCTGCTTCTCATTTCCTTGGACTCTAAACGTTGAGTGGCCTAGGACTCTACCCTAGGGAATCTCTGCCTTTTGAACCTCAGTATCACAACTTTCTAGACCATTGCCCCTGACAACTCCCCAGCCCAGATATGTTCCCTGAGATCCCAAATCACACAGAAACTGCTTGTTGATCTCTCTGCTTGGCTACCTGAGGGCATCTCAAATCATTTCCACCTGCATCTCAGTAAATAGCTTAATTCTTCCAGCTGCTCATGACCGAAATCCTGTAGTCATCTTTTTTTCCCACCTCTTCTTCTTTTATCCCATATTCAACATAGCAGCAAGCCGTAGTGGGTCTACCTTCCACACAGACTCAGACAGCCTGCTCCCACCTTAATTGCCACCACTGAGGTCCAGTTTGCTGGATGGCAGCAGTGGCCTCAAAGTTGTTTTCCTCGGATTTTCTCATATTTTCTTTCCTTACTTTACTGTATTTTCAACTTGGCAGGCAAGGGAATTTTTTTTTTTTTTTTTTTTTTTTTTTTTTTTTTTGAGACGGAGTTTCACTTTGTCACCCAGACTGGAGTACAGTGGTGTGATCTCAGCTCACTGCAACCTTAGCCTCCCAGTTTCAAATGATTCTCCTGCCTTGGCCTCCCAAATAGCTGGGATTACAGGCGTATACCACCATGACTGGCTCATTTCTTTTCCTGGTATATATGGGGTTTCACCATGTTGGCCAGGCTGGTCAAACTCCTGACCTCAAGTGATGCGCCTGTCTTAGCCTCCCAAGGTTCTGGGATTACAGGCGTGAGCCACTGTGCCTGGAAGAGATCCTTTCAAAACATAAATTTTCACATCACTTTTCTGCTCAGAACTCTGATAGCTTTCCATCTCACTCCAAGTTCAAGCCGACCTTGTAAGAGTCACCTACAAGACCCTGCAAGGGTCCCTCCTCCCATCTTGGCTGACCTGCTTCAGGTCCAGGGGATGTCAGTGGCCTCCATCATCTCCTGAGCTCCCCGTAGCCTTTGCCCTGCCCTCTCCCTCCTGCTGTGACTTCCTTCCTGCAGATACCTGCAGCTGTGCTGCTTGCTTCATTCAGGTCTCTGCTCAGATATGCCTGTTGCAGTTTCTATGGCTCTTAACATTCCTTGTTTCTTATCCCTACTTTATTTTCCTTCATTGCCCTCATCATTTGCTAAAGTAACATGTACCTTATGGATTTATCTTTGTTTCCCCCCTCACTAGAATGTGAACTTCATGAAGGCAGGAATTTTTATGTGTCTTCTTTATTTCTTTATTCCTGCATAGGACCTGGCCTATAGTGGGTGTTCAGAGACTGCAGAGCACCACCATGACCCGGAAGGTATATAGGACTTGCAGCCGAGGGACTGGGGTTCAAATTTCATATCACACTCCAGAGCTAAGCTTTGGGTGTAGTGCTTAGGTACTCTGTCCCACTGTTTTATTTTCCATAAAAAGGTTATTATTTATTTCTCAGGGGTCACAACACTAAGATTGTCACTGCTTGTAAACATTGTAGAGATGCACAATTGCAATGTTTTCTAAATAAAAGCAAAAAGGGGCCAGTGAGCTTGCAAAATCCGTGCCAAATTCTTGTGCTAAACTGTGTGCATTTAACTCCTGGAAAGTGGCTTTTGGCCCATTTGTTCTCATTTAAAGTCTTTAAAATTTCCAGTAAGCTTGACGCTTGCTTTCCTAGGCTGCAACAACTGGAAGCAGATTGGGAGTGAGGAGGAAGTGGGCAGAGGATATCTGGTGGCCTTGGTGACCAGCAGCTGAGGACCCATTGATACCCAGGTGGAGAGCGAGGTGCCGATTCTCCTGAATCATGAGAGCAAAGAAATCACACATTCTGAGGCCACGAGCTGTCTGCTTTCACTGCGCCTCCCCTCTCATCAGTATGGAAGAAAATCACCATATGTGTGAATGTAACAGCTGGGGCTCATGAAGACCTGAGTCAGGAGAAACAGGATAATATATATTTCAAATGTTCTCTTTCTTAAGGCCATTCCATGTGTAAAATATTTTAGAAAGATTTCCATCCCACATGGTTAATTTTTCTTAAGGCCTTGGTTTTCAGAGAGGTAAGCTTGCCAAATTTGAGCACTCCACTGATGGGGAATGTATCTAATTCCCCCAAACCTAGGTAAATTCTTTCCTAAATGGTATATGATCTGTTAAGGAGTTTCCCAACTGAGTTTAGGGAATAGATACAAACTACAAAGCATACAATTAAAGAACAATTAAAGCACTAGCTCTGCCACAACTACCAGGAATAACAGGATAACCAAAGCAGAGGACCGCCCGTGGGCTGGGACAGGTGGAAAGGATTCCAAGACGGTGCTGCACAATCGCAAGCTCATTGGAGGCAGGGAGCTCCACCTAGCCCCCTTTGCATCTACTCTGAAATGCTTACCTTGTGGGAGGTACTCTGAAAATGCTTGCTGACTGACGTCTGTAGGGCTGAGATTTGGTGGGAGAATAATACAGCTAATTGTGTGTGTGCGAAAGGGTTTGGTGTGAAACACAGCGACTTGATCTAGATGAATGAAAAGCTGTGTGGGGGAATTGTGAGACATCCTTATTGCTATATGGGCTTTAGCAGAGGATTGAAACAGCTGGTGGATAGGGCAGCACTCCAGGATGTTGGCGTCCACACGAGTTCCTGAGCTGAAGTCTGCAGAGCACCACCATAACCTGGAAGGCATACAGGACTTGGAGCCACCATGACCCAGAAGGCATACAGGACTTGGAGCCACCATGACCCGAAAGGCATACAGGACTTGGAGCCACCATGACCCAAAAGGCATACAGGACTTGGAGCCACCATGACCTGGAAGGCATACAGGACTTGGAACCACCATGACCTGGAAGGCATATGCGACTTGGAGCCACTATGACCCGGAAGGCATACAGGACTTGGAGTGGAGGGATCAGGATTCAAAACACATCTCACCATTTTATCTTCCATAAGCAGTTATGATTTACTTCTCGGGGTCACAACAATAAGATCACCACTGCTTGTAAACATTGCAGAGGTGCATGAGAGTGTGTGTGCACATACGTGTGCACCTACTGTGTACCACACGTGATCTGGTGAGTAAAGCATGTCATAACAGTGGCGTATTTTGAAAGATTTTTCTGACTGCAGAATGGCAAGGCATGTAGGAAGGAATAAGGAAGAAAAACATACTAAACTAAAAAGAAATTCCCTTCAATAGCACTTTGTGTTGCCAAATATTTGGTTATTTTACAGTTCTGCCAAAATGAAATGTAGAAACAAAGTTCTGTTGAAATGACATCTCAATATTTTCTGAAGATTTATAGTTGCAGAAGAAGGTACGTAAATGTACATGTAAAAAATGTAAAATTAACTTAGTAAGAATCTGGCTTGGCCTAGCAATGTGGGATGCATTTCTACCCTTCCCAGGCAACCTGGACAATTAGGGAGACATAACTTAAAAATACTAGCTCTCATCTATTGTATGTGTGGGGTCATTACTTATCCAGAGTTACCTCTTACTGTACAGGGCAATTCACTTTCAAAAATGCCACTTTCAGCTGGGCACGGTGGCTCACGCCTGTAATCCCGGCCTTTTGTGAGGCTTAGGTGGGCAGATCACCTGGGGTTGGGAGTTTGCAACCCACCTGACCAGCATGGAGAAACCCCGTCTCTACTAAATATACAAAATTAGCCAGGCATAGTGGTGCATGTCTGTAATCCCAGCTACTTGGGAGATTGAGGCAGGAGAATTGCTTGAACCTGAGAGGTGGAGGTTGCAGTGAGCCAAGATCACGCCATTGCACTCCAGCCTGGGCAACAAGAGTGAAACTCCATTTCAAAATAAAATAAATAAATAAATAAATAAATACCACTTTCAGTTCAGAGCCCAGCTCTGTTTTATTACAAAAGATGTCCCAGTATTATTGGCAAAGGCAAGAGCACTGACTCAGATTTTTTTCTTTAATTAATTTATTTTTAATATCTATTTATTTTTATTATACTTTAAGTTCTGGGATACATGTGCAGAATATGCAGCTTTGTTACATAGGTATACATGTGCTATTGTGGCTTGCTGCACCCATCAACATGTCATCTACATTAGGTATTTCTCCTAATGCTATTCCTGTCCTTGCTCCCCAACCCCCGACAGGCCCCAGTGTGTGATGTTCTGCTCCCTGTGCCCATGTGTTTTCATTGTTCGACTCCCACTTATGAGTGAAAACATGTGTTGTTTAGTTTTCTGTTCCTGTGTTAGTTTGCTGAGAATGATGGTTCCCAGCTTCATTCATGTCCCTGCAAAGGACGTGAACTCATTCTTTTTTCTGACTGCATAGTATAACATCGTGTATATATGCCACATTTTCTTTATCCAGTCTATTATTGATGGGCATTTGGGTTTTTTCCGAGTCTTTGCTATTGCGAATAGTGCTGCAGTGTAAACATGTGCGCATGTGTCTTTATAGTAGCAGGATTTATAATCCTTTGGGTATATTCCCAGTAATGGGATTGCTGGGTCAAATGGTATTTCTAGTTCTAGATCCTTGAGGAATCGCCACACTGTCTTCCACAATGGTTGAGCTAATTTACACTCCCATCAACAGTGTAAAAGCATTCCTATTTCTCTACATCCTCTCCAGCATCTGTTGTTTCTGACTTTTAATGATCACTGCTTTAACTGGTGTGAGATGGTATCTCATTGTGGTTTTGATTTGCATTTCTCTAATGACCAGTGATGATGAGCTTTCTTTTTCATATGTTTGTTGGCTGCATAAATGCCATCTTTTGAGAAGTGTCTGTTCATATCCTTTGCCCACTTTTTGATGGGGTTGTTTTTTTCTTATAAATTAGTTTAAGTTCTTTGTAGATTCTGGATATTATCCTTTTGTAAGATGGATAGATTGCAAAATTTTCTCTCATTCTGTAGGTTGCCTGTTGAACTCTGATGATAGTTCCTTTTGCTGTACAGAAGCTCTTTAGTTTAATTAGATCCCATTTGTCAATTTTGGCTTTTGTTACAATTGCTTTTGGTGTTTTAGTCATGAAGTCTTTGCCCATGCTTATGTCCTGAATGGTATTGCCTAGGGTTTCTTCTAGGGTTTTTATGGTTTTAGGTCTTTCTTCTAGGGTTTTTATGGTTTTAAATCTTTAAACCATCTTGAGTTAATTTTTTTTTTAAATCTTTAATGCATACATGAATATAATTCTTTTTCTTTTGGTAGATTTTGTTTTTTTTTTTTAATTTTTTTAATTTTTTTAATTTTTTTATTTTTTTTTAATTTTTTCATTATACTTTAAGTTCTAGGGTACATGTGCATAATGTGCAGGTTTGTTACATATGTATATTTGTGCCATGTTGGTGTGCTGCACCCATCAACTCGTCAGCACCCATCAATTCATCATTTATATCATGTATAACTCCCCAATGCAATCCCTCCCCCCTGCCCCCTCCCCATGATAGGCCCCAGTGTGTGATGTTCCCCTTCCCGAGTCCAAGTGATCTCATTGTTCAGTTCCCACCTATGAGTGAGAACATGCGGTGTTTGGTTTTCCCTTCTTGTGATAGTTTGCTAAGAATGATGGTTTCCAGCTGAATCCATGTCCCTACAAAGGACGCAAACTCATCCTTTTTTATGGCTGCATAGTATTCCATGGTGTATATGTGCCACATTTTCTTAATCCAGTCTGTCACCGATGGACATTTGGGTTGATTCCAAGTCTTTGCTATTGTGAATAGTACCGCAATAAACATACATGTACATGTGTCTTTGTAGTAGAATAACTTATAATCCTTTGGGTATATACCCAGTAGTGGGATGGCTGGGTCATATGGTACATCTAGTTCTAGATCCTTGAGGAATTGCCATACTGTTTTCCATAATGGTTGAACTAGTTTACAATCCCACCAACAGTGTAAAAGTGTTCCTATTTCTCCACATCCTCTCCAACAACTGTTGTTTCCTGATTTTTTAATGATTGCCATTCTAACTGGTGTGAGATGGTATCTCATTGTGGTTTTGATTTGCATTTCTCTGATGGCGAGTGATGATGAGCATTTTTTCATGTGTCTGTTGGCTGTATGAATGTCTTCTTTTGAGAAATGTCTGTTCATATCCTGTCCCCACTTTTTGATGGGTTGTTTGTTTTTTTCTTGTATATTTATTTGAGTTCTTTGTAGATTCTGGATATTAGCCCTTTGTCAGATGAGTAGATTGCAAAAATGTTCTCCCATTCTGTAGGTGGCCTGTTCACTCTGATGGTAGTTTCTTTTGCTGTGCAGAAGCTCTTTAGTATAATGAGATCCCATTTGTCAATTTTGGCTTTTGCTGCCATTGCTTTTGGTGTTTTAGACATGAAGTCCTTGCCCATGCCTATGTCCTGAATGGTACTACCTATATTTTCTTCTAGGGTTTTTATGGTATTAGGTCTAACATTTAAGTCTCTAATCCATCTTGAATTAATCTTCGTATAAGGAGTAAGGAAAGGATCCAGTTTCAGCTTTCTACTTATGGCTAGCCAATTTTCCCAGCACCATTTATTAAATAGGGAATCCTTTCCCCATTTCTTATTTCTCTCAGGTTTGTCAAAGATCAGATGGCTGTAGATGTGTGGTATTATTTCTGAGTACTCTGTTCTGTTCCATTGGTCTATAGGTCTGTTTTGGTACCAGTACCATGCTGTTTTGGTTACTGTAGCCTTGTAGTATAGTTTGAAGTCAGGTAGCGTGACGCCTCCAGCTTTGTCCTTTTGACTTAGGATTGTCTTGGCAATGCGGGCTCTTTTTTGGTTCCATATGAGCTTTAAAGCAGTTTTTTCCAATTCTGTGAAGAAACTCATTGGTAGCTTGATGGGGATGGCATTGAATCTGTAAATAACCTTGGGCAGTATGGCCATTTTCACGATATTGATTCTTCCTATCCATGAGCATGGTATGTTCTTCCATTTGTTTGTGTCCTCTTTTATTTCACTGAGCAGTGGTTTGTAGTTCTCCTTGAAGAGGTCCTTGACATCCCTTGTAAGTTGGATTCCTAGGTATTTTATTCTCTTTGAAGCAATTGTGAATGGAAGTTCATTCCTGAATTGGCTCTCTGCTTGTCTGTTACTGGTGTATAAGAATGCTTGTGATTTTTGCACATTAATTTTGTATCCTGAGACTTTGCTGAAGTTGCTTATCAGCTTAAGGAGAGTTTGGGCTGAGACAATGGGGTTTTCTAAATATACAATCATGTCATCTGCAAACAGGGACAATTTGACTTCTTCTTTTCCTAACTGAATACCCTTGATTTCTTTCTCTTGCCTGATTGCCCTAGCCAGAACTTCCAACACTATGTTGAATAGGAGTGGTGAGAGAGGGCATCCCTGTCTTGTACCAGTTTTCAAAGGGAATTTTTCCAGTTTTTGCCCATTCAGAATGATATTAGCTGTGGGTTTGTCATAAATAGCTCTTATTATTTTGAGGTACATTCCATCAATACCGAATTTATTGAGCGTTTTTAGCATGAAGGGCTGTTGAATTTTGTCAAAAGCCTTTTCTGCATCTATTGAGATAATCATGTGGTTCTTGACTTTGGTTCTGTTTATATACTGGATTATGTTTATTGATTTGCGAATGTTGAACCAGCCTTGCATCCCAGGGATGAAGCCCACTTGATCATGGTGGATAAGCTTTTTGATGTGCTGCTGAATCCGGTTTGCCAGTATTTTATCGAGGATTTTTGCATCGATGTTCATCAGGGATATTGGTCTAAAATTCTCTTTTTTTGTTGTGTCTCTGCCAGGCTTTGGTATCAGGATGATGTTGGCCTCATAAAATGAGTTAGGGAGGATTCCCTCTTTTTCTATTGATTGGAATAGTTTCAGAAGGAATGGTACCAGCTCCTCCTTGTACCTCTGGTAGAATTCAGCTGTGAATCCATCTGGTCCTGGACTTTTTTTGGTGGGTAGGCTATTAATTGTTGCCTCAATTTCAGAGCCTGCTATTGGTCTATTCAGGGATTCAACTTCTTCCTGGTTTAGTCTTGGGAGAGTGTAAGTGTCCAGGAAATTATCCATTTCTTCTAGATTTTCTAGTTGATTTGCGTAGAGGTGTTTATGGTATTCTCTGATGGTAGTTTGTATTTCTGTGGGGTCGGTGGTGATATCCCCTTTATCATTTTTTATTGCATCTATTTGATTCCTCTCTCTTTTGTTCTTTATTAGTCTTGCTAGCGGTCTGTCAATTTTGTTGATCTTTTCAAAAAACCAACTCCTGGATTCATTGATTTTTTGGAGGGTTTTTTGTGTCTCTATCTCCTTCGGTTCTGCTCTGATCTTAGTTATTTCTTGCCTTCTGCTAGCTTTTGAATGTGTTTGCTCTTGCCTCTCTAGTTCTTTGAATTGTGATGTTAGAGTGTCAATTTTAGATCTTTCCTGCTTTCTCTTGTGGGCATTTAGTGCTATAAATTTCCCTCTACACACTGCTTTAAATGTGTCCCAGAGATTCTGGTATGTTGTATCTTTGTTCTCATTGGTTTCAAAGAACATCTTTATTTCTGCCTTCATTTCGTTATGTACCCAGTAGTCATTCAGGAGCAGGTTGTTCAGTTTCCATGTAGTTGAGCGGTTTTGAGTGAGTTTCTTAGTCCTGAGTTCTAGTGATTGCACTGTGGTCTGAGAGACAGTTTGTTATAATTTCTGTTCTTGTACATTTGCTGAGGAGTGCTTTACTTCCAATTATGTGGTCAATTTTGGAATAAGTGCGATGTGGTGCTGAGAAGAATGTATATTCTGTTGATTTGGGGTGGAGAGTTCTATAGATGTCTATTAGGTCCGCTTGGTGCAGAGATGAGTTCAATTCCTGGATATCCTTGTTAACTTTCTGTCTTGTTGATCTGTCTAATGTTGACAGTGGAGTGTTGAAGTCTCCCATTATTATTGTATGGGAGTCTAAGTCTCTTTGTAAGTCTCTAAGGACTTGCTTTATGAATCTGGGTGCTCCTGTATTGGGTGCATATATATTTAGGATAGTCAGCTCTTCCTGATGAATTGATCCCTTTACCATTATGTAATAGCCTTCTTTGTCTCTTTTGATCTTTGATGGTTTAAAGTCTGTTTTATCAGAGACTAGAATTGCAACCCCTGCTCTTTTTTGTTCTCCATTTGCTTGGTTGATCTTCCTCCATCCCTTTATTTTGAGCCTATGTATGTCTCTGCATGTGAGATGGGTCTCCTGAATACAGCAGACTGATGGGTCTTGACTCTTTATCCAGTTTGCCAGTCTGTGTCTTTTAATTGGAGCATTTAGTCCATTTACATTTAAGGTTAATATTGTTATGTGTGAACTTGATCCTGCCATTATGATATTAACTGGTTATTTTGCTCGTTAGTTGATGCAGTTTCTTCCTAGCCTCGATGGTCTTTATATTTTGGCATGCTTTTGCAATGGCTGGTACCGGTTGTTCCTTTCCATGTTTAGGGCTTCCTTCAGGGTCTCTTGTAAGGCAGGCCTGGTGGTGACAAAATCTCTAAGCATTTGCTTATCTGTAAAGGATTTTATTTCTCCCTCACTTATGAAACTTAGTTTGGCTGGATATGAAATTCTGAGTTGAAAATTCTTTTCTTTAAGAACGTTGAATATCGGCCCCCACTCTCTTCTGGCTTGTAGAGTTTCTGCCGAGAGATCTGCTGTTAGTCTGATGGGCTTCCCTTTGTGGGTAACCCGACCTTTCTCTCTGGCTGCCCTTGAGATTTTTTCCTTCATTTCAATTTTGGTGAATCTGGCAATTATGTGTCTTGGAGTTGCTCTTCTCGAGGAGTATCTTTGTGGCGTTCTCTGTATTTCCTGAATTTGAATGTTGGCCTGCCCTACTAGGTTGGGGAAGTTCTCCTGGATGATATCCTGAAGAGTGTTTTCCAACTTGGTTCCATTTTCCCCCTCACTTTCAGGCACCCCAATCAGACGTAGATTTGGTCTTTTTACATAATCCCATACTTCTTGCAGGCTTTGTTCATTTCTTTTTCTTCTTTTTTCTTTTGGTTTCTCTTCTCGCTTCATTTCATTCATTTGATCCTCAATCGCTGATACTCTTTCTTCCAGTTGATCGAGTCGGTTACTGAAGCTTGTGCATTTGTATATGGTGTAAGGAAGGGGTCCAGTTTCAGTTTTATGAATATGGCTAGCCAGTTTCACCAATACCATTTATTAAATAGGGAATCCTTTCCCTATTACTTGTTTTTGTCAGTTTTGTCAAATATCAGATGGTTGTAGATGTGTGGTGTTATTTCTGAGGCCTCTGTTCTGTTCCATTGATTTATATATCTGTTTTGTTACCAGTATCATGCTGTTTGGGTTACTGTAGCCTTGTAGCATAGTTTGAAATCAGGTAGTGTGATGCTTCCAGCTTTGTTCTTTTTGCTTAGGATTGTCTTGGCCATATGGGCTCTTTTTTGGTTCCATATGAAATTTAAAGTAGTTTTTTTCTAATTCTGTGAAGAAAGTCAATGGTAGCTTGATGGGAATAGCATTGAATCTATGAATTACTTTGGACAGTATGGCCATTTTCATGATATTGATTCTTCTTATTCATGAGCATGGAATGTTTTTCTATTTGTTTTTGTCCTCTCTTAGCTCACTGAGCAGTGGTTTGCAGTTCTGCTTGAAGATGTCCTTCACATCCCTTGTAAGTTGTATTCCTAGGTGTTTTATTCGCTTTATAGCAAGTTTGAATGGTAGTTCACTCATGATTTGGCTCTCTCTTTGTCTATGATTGGTGTATAGGAATGCTTATGATTTTTGTCCATTGATTTTGTATCCTGAGACTTTGCTGAAGTTGCTTATCAGCTTAAGGAGTTTTGGGGCTGAGATGATGGGGTTTTCTAAATATACAATCATGTCATCTGCAAACAGAGATAATTTGACTTCCTCTCTTCCTATCTGAATAAACTTTATTTCATTTTCTTGCCTGATTGCCCTGGCCAGAATCTTATTATTTTGAGATATGTTCCATTGATACCTAGTTTATTGAGTGTTTTTAGGATGAGGGAGTATTGATTTTTATCAAAGGCCTTTTCTGCATCTATTGGGATAATCATGTGGTTTTTGTCGTTGGTTCTGTTCATGTGATGGATTATGTTTATTGATTTGTGTATGTTGAACCAGCTTTGCATCCTAGGGATGAAGCCAACTTAATTGTGGTGGACAAGCTTTTTGATGTGCTACTGGATTCGATTTGCCAGGATTTTATTGAGGATTTTTGCATCAATGTTCATCAGGGATATTGGCCTGAAATTTTCTTTTTTTGTTGTTGTTTTCCTGCCAGGTTTTGGTATCAGGATGATGCTGGCCTCATAAAATGAGTTAGGGAGGAGTCCTCTTTTTCTATTGTTTGAAATAGTTTCAGAAGGAATGTTATTAGCTCCACTTTGTACCTCTGGTAGAATTTGGCTGTGAATCTGTTTGGTCCTGGGCTTTTTTTGGTTGGTAGACTATTAATTACTGCCTCAATTTCAAAACTTGTTATTGGTCTATTCAGGGATCTGACTTCTTCCTGGTTTAGTCTTGGGAGGGTGTATGTGTCCAGGAATTTATCAATTTCTTCTAGATTTTCTAGTTTATTTGCACAGAGGTGTTTACAGTATTCTCTGATGGCAGTTTGTATTTCTGTGGGACCAGTGGTGATATTCCCTTTATCTTTTTTTTATTGTGTCTATTTGATTCTTCTCTCTTTTATTTTTTATTAGTCTGGCTAGCAGTCTGTTTTGTTAATCTTTTCAAAATACCAGTTCCTGGATTCATTGATTTTTTTGAAGGGTTTTTCATGTCTCTATCTCCTTCAGTTCTGCTCTGATCTTAGTTATTTCTTGCTTTCTGCTAGCTTTTCAATTTGCTTGCTCTTGCTTCTGTAGTTCTTTTAATTGTGATATTAGGGTGTTGATTTTGGATCTTTCCTGCTTTCTCCTGTGGGCATTTAGTGCTATAAATTTACCTCTAAACAATGCTT
This sequence comes from Rhinopithecus roxellana, assembly GCF_007565055.1. Taxonomy (NCBI): domain Eukaryota; kingdom Metazoa; phylum Chordata; class Mammalia; order Primates; family Cercopithecidae; genus Rhinopithecus; species Rhinopithecus roxellana. Next base: position 52,682,229 of record NC_044565.1, on the reverse strand, counting down.
TAGCTATGTCCCAGAGATTCTGGTATGTTGTGTCTTTGTTCGCATTGGTTTCAAAGAACTTATTTATTTTTGCCTTTATTCTGTTATTTACCCAGTAGTCATTCAGGAGCATGTTATTCTGTTTCCATGTAGTTGTGTGGTTTTGAGTGAATTTCTTAATCCTGAGTTCTAATTTGATTGCACTATGTTCTGAGAGACTGTTATGATTTCTGTTCTTTTCCATTTGCTGAGGAGTATTTTACTTCCAATTAGTTTTAGAATAAGTGCTATGTGGTGCTTTTTGTAGGTCTCTAAGGACATGCTTTATAAATCTGGGTGCTCCTGTATTGGGTGCATATATATTTAGGATAGTTAGCTCTTCTTGTTGCATTGATCCCTTTACCATCGTGTAATGCTCTCTGTCTTTTTTTTTTTTTTTTTATCTTTGTTGGTTTAAAGTCTGTTTTATCAGAGACTGGGGTTGCAAACCCTGCTGTTTTTGGCTTTCCGTTTGTTTGGTAACTCTTCCTCTATCTGTTTATTTTGGGTCTTTGGGTTTCTTTGCACATGAGATGGTTCTCCTGAATACAGCACACGGATGGGTCTTGACTCTTTATCCAATTTGCCAGTCTGTGTCTTTAAATTGGGGTATTTAGCCAATTTACGTTTAAGGTTAATATTGTTTTGAGTGAATTCGATCTTGTCATTATGATGCTAGCTGGTTATTTTGTCCATTAGTTGATGCAGTTTCTTCACAGTGTCTATGGTCTTTACATTTTGTTATGTTTTTGCAGTGGCTGGTACTGGATTTTCCTTTCCATTTTTAGTGCTTCCTTCAGGAACTCTTGTAAGGCAGGCCTGGTGGTGACAAAATCCCTCAGCATTTGCTTGTCTGTAAAGGATTTTATTTCTCCTTCACTTATGAAGCTTAGTTTGGCTGGATATGAAATTCTGGGTTGAAATTTCTTTTCTTTAAAACTGTTGAATGTTGGTCCCCACTCTCTTCTGGCTTGTAGGGTTTCTGCAGAGAGAGCTGCTGTTAGTCTGATGGGCTTTCCTTTGTGGGTAACTGGACCTTTCTCTCTGGCTGCCGTTAACATTTTTTCCTTTATTTCCACTTTGGTGAACCTGATGATTGAGTGTCTTGGGGTTGCTCTTCTCGAGGAGTTTCTTTGTGGTGTTCTCTGTATTTCCTGAATTTGAATGTTGGCCTGTCTTGCTAGCTTGGGGAAGTTCTTCTGGATATTATCCTAAAGTGTGTTTTCCAACTTGGTTACATTCTCCTCGCCACTTTCAGGTACACCAGTCAAATGTAGGTTTGGTCTTTTCACATAGTCCTATATTTCTTGGAGGATTTGTTCATTACTTTTCATTCTTTTTTCTCTATTCTTGTCTTCACGTTTTATTTCATTAAGCTGATATTAAATCTCTGATATCCTTTCTTCCTCTCTGTTGATTCAGCTATTGATACTTATGTATGCTTCACGAAGTTCTCTTGCTGTGTTTTTCAGCTCCATCAAGTCATTTATGTTCCTTTCTAAACTGGTTATTCTAGTTATCAATTCCTGTAACCTTCTATCAAGTTTCTTAGCTTCCTTGCATTGGGTCAAAACATGCTCCTTTAGCTCAAAGGAGTTTGTTATTACCCATTTTCTGAAGCCTACTTCTGTCAGTTTGTCAAACTCATTCTCCGTCCTGTTTTGTTTCCTTACTGGCAAGGAGTTGTGATCCTTTGGAGGAGAAGAGGCCTTCTGGTTTTGGGAATTTTCAGCCTTTTTGCCCTGGTTTATTCTCATCTTTGTGGATTTATCTACCTTTGGTCTTTGACATTGGTGATCTTCGGATGGGGTTTTTGCATGGTTGTCCTTTTTGTTGATGTTTGTGCTATTGATTTCTGTTTGTTAGTTTTCTTTCTAACAGGCCCCTCTGATGCAGGTCTGCCAGAGTTTGCTGGAGGTCCACTCCAGATACTGTTTGCCTGGGTATCACCAACAGAGGCTGCAGAACAGCAAAAATTGCTGCCTACTCTTTCCTCTGGAAGCTTCATCCCAGAGGGGCACCCACCAGATGCCAGCCGGAGCTCTCCTGTTTGAGGTGTCTGTCAACCCCTGCTGGGAGGTGTTTTCCTGTCAGGGGGCATGGTGGTCAGGGACCCACTTGAGGCAGTGTGTCCCTTAGCAGAGCTTGAGCGCTGTGTGGGAGATCCACAGCTCTTTTCAGAGCCAGCAGGCAGGAATATTTAAGTCTGCTGAAATTGTGCCCACAGCCACCCTTTCCCCCAGGTGCTCTGTCCCAGGGAGGTGGAAGTTTTATCTATAAGCCACTGACTGAGGCTGCTGCCTTTCTTTCAGAGATACTGTGCCCAGAGAGGCAGTCTGGCTACAGCGGCTTTGCTGAGCTGTGGTGGGCTCTGCCCAGTTGGGACTTTCAGGTGACTTTGTTTATGCTGTGAGGGGAAAATGGCCTACTCAAGCCTCAGGATTGGTGGACATCCCTCTCCCCACCAAGCTGGAGCATCCCGGGTTGATTTCAGACTGCTGTGCTGGTGGCGAGAATTTCAATCCAATGGGGTGGGAACCACTGAGCTAGACCGCTTGACTGCCTAGCTTGAGACCCCTTTCTAGGAGAGTAAACGGTTCTGTCTTACTGGTGTTCCAGGTGCCACTGAGATATGTAAAGAAACTCCTGTGGCTAGCTCAGTGTCTGCCCAAATGGCCACCCAGTTTTGTGCTTGAAACCCAGGGTCCTGGTGGCGTAGGCACTGGAGGGAATCTCCTGGTCTGTGGGTTGTGAAGACTGTGGGAAAAGTATAGTATCTGGGCCAGATAGCACCATTCTTCGTGGCACAGTCCCTCACAGCTTCCCTTGGCTAGGAATTCCCCAACCCCTTGCAATTTCCAGGTGAGGTGACACCCCACCCTGCTTCCGCTCGCCCTCCATGGGCTGCACCCACTGTCTAACCGTCCCAATGAGATGAGTTGGGTACCTCAGTTGGAAATGCAGAAATCACCCACCTTCTGTGTTGATGTTGCTGGGAGCTGCAGATTGGATCTGTTCCTATTCGGCCATCTTCCTTTACTTTGCTTTCTATGAGTTAGACTGTTTTAGATACTTCATGTAAATGGAATAATACACTATGTTTCTTTCTATGACTGTTTTATTTCACTTAGCATAATGTCCTCAAGGAACATCTATGTTGTCACATATTGCAGGATGTTTTTTAAGATGAATACTATTCTATTGAATGTATATCACATTTTCTCTATCCATTCATCTGGTAATAAACATTGTAGGTTATTTTCACATCTTGGCAGTTGTAAATAATGCTGCAATCAACATGGGATTGCTAATATCTCTGAGATCTTGATTTCAATCCTTTTGGATAAATACCCAGAAATGGGTTTGTGGGATCATATGGCATATATTTAAAATTTTAAGGAACCACCATACAGTTTTCCATTGCTGCTGCACCATTTTGTGTTGCCACCAACAGTATGAAAGAGTTCCAGTTCTCCAGTCTTCATGAACACTTGTCTTTCGTTCTGTTGACAATTGATATCCTAACAGGTATAAGGTGATATTGCATTGTGATTTTGATTGCATTTCTCTGATTATTAGTGACATTGACCATACCTTCATATGACTTTTGGGCAATGGATTGTCATCTTGGGAGAAATGTCTATGCAAGTTCCTAGCCTCCTTTTAACCAGGTTATTAGTTGTCTTGCTATTGATTGGTAGGAATTCCTTATACATATTGAATAGTAACTGCCTTAGTTTGGTCCTTTTCTAGTTCATTGAGATGTATAGTTAGGTTGTTTATTTGAGATCTTTCTTCTTTTAAATGTAGGCATTTGTTGCCACAAACTTCCCTCTTAGTACTGTTTTTGCTGTGTCCCATAAATTTTGGTATGTTTTATTTTCATTTTCATTTGTCTCAAGATATTTTCTAATTTCCCTTTTAACTTATTTTTTAACTCATTTGTTTGTTCAAAACTATGTTGTTTAACTTTTATATATTCGTGAAGTTTTCAGTTTTCTTTCTGCTGATAAATTTCTAGTTTCATTCCAATGTGGCTTCACGATGAACTGAGGGTGGATTCTGGTCAACAGCCAGGGACAAACTGAGGTCCTCGGTCCAACAGCCCTAGAGGAACCAAGGCCTTGGAACTGAGCATGCAAGCAGCTCTTTCCCTAATTGAGCATTCGGATGAAACCACAGCCCTGCCCAACACCTCACTGCAGCATCGTGGAAGAGCACAAAGCAGAGGCCTTGTTATACCACTTCCAGACTTCTGAGCCACAGAAACCATGCGATTGTCAATGCATGCTGTTTTAGGCCACTGTGTTTTGGAGTAATTTATAACACAGCAATAGATAACTAACACAAGTGACCTACCTAAGTCAAGTACCTTGAGATCTTATCTAAATTGAGATTAAATGAAGACAATGAAAGGATTAGAAAAGATTGAAACCACCAGTCTCATCTAAGAAATATACTCAGCAAATTTAAACATAATTACATGCAGCAAATGATAAATGGTATCCAGTAGGCTTTGATATTAACTTTCAATTTCATCCCAAACAAAGAATTTTTAAAAATTAGTTGCATATAAGAGTCTTTGTTCTGGTCCACTCTGAATTCCTCCTTTCCATGTTGCTCAGATTCTGCGTGACTACCACCACCACAACAGGGTTTTCTTAAACCTGTTCCCTGTGTCTGAACCTATTTCTATTTTGGAAAGAAAAAAGTCTCATTTTATGTACTATGTCTTTGCCAATAGAATTCCTAAGGGGGGCATTTATTGTAAAGGCTTTGAAATCTTATTGTCTGAATAACTGATGTGTTTGTGATTATTTATAAAATGTCCCTTGTCAAAAGTTTTAGAAATTAAAATCTTAGATGTTGTTAGAACTCTCTTTCTGCCCTAGGACATTCTTAAAATGGAGATATGTTGTCTGTTATTTCTACTGAAATATTTTGAACTAAATAATGAGCCAGCAGTTTTATATCATGCCATCTGTGCAAGATAGAACTTTGTAGAAAACTACTAGCTACAAAACAAAAAATCCTATAGCCTTTGTTATACAGTGCAATGGAAATTGAATGCTGTTTTACAGAATTAAACAATATCATCTATTCTAATTTTCCTTAAATAACCAAAGAGATTGGTTTAAATTATTGTCTAACAGCTTTTTGATTGAAGGTGCATTTTAAAATTTCCAAAATGCATCTAATGAAACAACCTTTTGTGTAACTATTCTATTCTGGAAAAGAGTTTGTGTTTTGTAAACATGTAATTCATGTAATATTTGCTGCAGATCATGTTAGAGAGTATACAATTTTTTTTACTCAAATGTGAAATAAGTATTTCAGGTCAAAGAGTCACCATGCATATAAAGAGAAAGATGAATCTAAAAGTACATATGAGAACTTCGGTAAGTTATTCAATCTCTTTCGTCTTTAGTTGCTTCATTTAATCTAGAAATGAGTGAATGAACAGCTGAGGGTATGAATAGCTGATGAGTATCACATAAATAAATGCCCAAGTTTTCCATGAACATTGTTCTATTTATTTTTTATTTACATATTATTGTAAATAATTTTGTAAATTATTTACATTTTATTGATGGTTTATTTTATTGATGGTAAATCTCATCTTCCTTTTTTTGTGTGAAGTGATTAAGTAAAAAGTAAAATAAAGTAAGTGAAACATACCAAGAGATACCAAGAAAAGGGCTCTTTATGAATGTCTGAAGAGTAATTATTTTACATCTCATGAGAAATAATTGTTAATTTTAAAATAAAGGTTGTTTCTTTTGGCCAAGTCAATTAAAATACCTTTTTCTGATGAAATCTGCTGGTTATAATCACACGTTGCTTTAAGATACTTCTTCTGAATTGAACCAAACCCAAGCAGATATTGATTCTTGTAAACATTTTACTGGCGTACATAAACCATATTATTTATTGAGTGATTTTGGTTTACTTTATTTTTCCTTTACTGACACAACTGTTTTTGCCTTTCTGTCAGAGCCACAGACTGTTATTTTCTTGCTTCCTTTTGTTTTGTTTTGTTTTTCCTATGTTGACTTTGGTAAAGTTCCCACTAAATGGCTGTTGTATTAAGCCTTCTACTTTGGGGCCATACTAACTGTTTTGCTGATTGTGGTATAAAGTTATAATGTTGATTTATTCAAGAACATGGTGTAAGAATACCACTTTAGCATGGCCTTTGCCTACCAGATATGTCACTGTGCAAATACATTTTTTAGTTTATCCTTACAGCTTGTTGCAGTTGCATCATCTTATGGAAGATGCTCAAAAAGCAGCATCCTTAGACGATGGCCCTTAGTTTTCAGGTTAGGCTATTTGGAAACTTGGTTGACAGTATCCGGGACATGTGGAGATTTTGAACCACCTCCCTGTGACTGGGGATTTGGGACACTCATTTTCAGCCATGAGTGTCATATCAATAGAACCCTGGGCCATTGGCTATAACTGAAGCCAATGTGGTTGCTTTTTTAAATTTTGATTCCTTTTCTTTTTCCCTTTAGGTTCCAGTTTATATCAAGTAATATATTATCCTACTGCCTCCCAAAATTTTACTCAGTTTATCCTTAAGCGTAGGTTTAGTTAATGCCTTTGGTCCTTCTACAAGGATGTCCTCATAGAATCTAGTAATTGAACCAGCAGATGGAATTGGCATCTCTTAAATTATAATTCCTAATAATTCTCTCCCTCCCTTCCTCTCATCCTCCCTCCCTCCCTCCATTTCTCTTTCTCTAAAATGAATAATACAGTTAAAAGACTTAGTAAGCTCTTGAGAAAAACTATGGTAGCATTGTTAAACACATCAGTTTTTAAACCAGCTTGCCTGAGTTCAAAGCCAAGCCCTACCAATTATTAACCTTGGGCAAGTTACTTAACCTCTCCCTGCTTCCATTTCTTCACCTGCAGACTGGGGATGTTAAGGATAGCCCTTCATCTCATAGTGTTATTGCTAAGATTAAGCAAATTAAAATATCTAAAGCCCTTAGAGCACTACATAACACATAGTAAGTGCTAGCAGAATGTATGCTATTTTTACTACCAATTTTACAAAATAGTCCAGTAAAGTGTCATTCACTACATTTTGAAATGTACTGGATAACATTTCTAGATCCATCAGAGCAAAAACAGCATGCAGGTGTTCATTGCAAATTTGAAAACTACAGAAAATTCACTTGGCTCTTTTTATTTGCTTCAAATTAGAAATGTATCAATCTGTATTGATTGGAAATCTAATAAGTATTTGAATTTTAAGTCTGGACATCCATAGTTGTATGCTAGAGACATACAGAGTGATCAATATTATTCAGAAACACAAAGTGACTATCAAAACTATTGTACATTCCTGGAAATAAGATGGACCAGGGATTGACTTTTAGTGACAGCGATAAAGCCCTTGATACTGCTTTTGTTTTGCTGACTTAAAATTGAACCATGTTTTATTTAAAAACAATTATGCTTTTTACTTGTAAAATGCATGTAAAGAAAGTTAAGAAATACCAGGGGCAGTAATATCTGATTCTTTCCCCTCAAATAAAATGATCTTATGAAGTACATCACCCAGTTTAACCTGCACACATGTACTTTTGTGTTGTTCTCCAATGTTTTCAGCAAAACCTCTAGTCTTAGTAACCTGTTTGCAAGGTTCCAGCGTAATACTAGTTAGCCAACATAGTATTGGGTTAAGCAGTACCAGTCTTGAACTATTACACCCACTGAGAATAGTTAATGGCAGTTCACAGGAACGTCCATGTTTATCTCCTGTGTGCGTGTGTGTGTGTGTGTGTGTGTGTGTGTGTGTGTCAGGAAGAGAAATGGATGAGGGAGTGCTGGGGAATAGTTAAGATATAGATACAGAAAGGGAAATCTTTAAAACTTCAGACCCCAGTCAGTCTTGTGAGGAGTGAGCAAGAAAAAGTCCACCCTATTCATCAGCCTTTGCTAGAATTTGCCAGGCAGCTCAGAACGCGAAGGAATGAAGACTGATGGCATGCAGGTCTGAGTGTTTCCATTAGTGAGTAGGACCATAGCAGCAAACACAGGGCAGAACAGTCCCAGAGGATCAATGAATAGTGGCAGACATTTTGCAAGCATTATGAGAGAAAAGCAAATCCTTCTTAGGAATTCTGTTGGCAAAGACATAGTACATAAAATGAGAGTTTTTCTTTCCAAAATAGAAATAGGTTCAGACACAGGAAACAGGTTTAAGGAAACCCTGTCATGGTGGTGGTAGCCACGCAGAATCTGAGCAACATGGAAAGGAGGAATTCAGAGAAGACCAGAACAAAGACTCTTATATGCAACTAATTTTTAAAAATTATTTGTTTGGGATGGAATTGAAAGTTAATGTCAAAAGCCTACTGGACACCTTTTGTCATTTGTTGCATGTAATTATGTTTAAATTTGCTGAGTATATTTCTTAGATGAGATTGGTGGATTCAATCTTTTCTAATCCTTTCATTGTCTTCATTTAATCTCAGTTTGGATAAGATCTCAAGGTACTTGACTTAGGTAGGTCACTTGTGTTAGTTATCTATTGCTGTGTAATAAATTACTCCAAAACACAGTGGCCTAAAACAGCATGCATTGACAATCTCATGGTTTCTGTGACTCAGAAGTCTGGAAGTGGTATAACAAGGCCTCTGCTTTGTGCTCTTCCACGATGCTGCAGTGAGGTGTTGGGCAGGGCTGTGGTTTCATCCGAATGCTCGATTAGGGAAAGAGCTGCTTGCATGCTCAGTTCCAAGGCCTTGGTTCCTCTAGGGCTGTTGGACTGTGGGCCTGTTTGTCCCTGGCTGTTGACCAGAAGGCACCCTCAGTTCATTGTCATGCAGGATTCTTCAAAGTGGGAAGCTGCCTCATCAAAGCTCAAAAGACAGCACATCAGCCAGCAAGATGGAAGTCACAATCTTTTGTAACCAAATTAAGGAACAGAGGTTCCCTCAAGTTTGTCACATTTTGTTGGTGAGAAGTAACCCCAGGGGGATTTTACAAAGTAGTGATTATCAGGAGGTATAGATCATGGGGGACATCTTAGGGACTGCCTGCTACCCTGTTTTTCACTTTTGCAGTTAGGGGATTATATGACAGAGTAGGTAAAAGTAGGCAAGCTGTTTAAATGAAATAATGCAATGCCAAGTATGTGATTTGGTGTCCTGTAGGAGCTTTAAAATAACAGGTACCCTTTCTTCTTCACTTTGGTAATTCTCATTATGACAGCAGCTACCCTTGAAAAAGGACCACCTCTAACTTGGGCACCAAGACCTTTCAGGCCTGGCCTCTGACTCTCCTTTGCACCCTTCACTTGTGAACCACTCTGGACATTTGCCAGCTTCTCTATGTGGTGTGCGCTTCTCCTTCCCTCTCATATCAATGCCCCTTCCTCTCCTGGCAAATCCTACTCACCTTTCAGCCATCACCTTACATTTCACTTGGTCTGGGACGTCTTCTCTAACTTCCCTAACACTGGGCTTGAGGTGTTTTCTTGATGGATTTCCATTGCATTTGATGCTTACCCTTATGCTGCAACTTCTGTGCTGCAGGCCTGCGGTCCAACAGCTCTAGAGGAACCAACTATTACTGCTTCTATGATTACTACAGTTACTACTGCTGCTAAGCTTCTACTTCTACTACTCATTCTATTACTATAATTGCTAGTACTACTGTTACTGCTGCTAGCAGCTTCTACTACTAGTAGTACTTTTGTTACTGCTACTATTATAGCTGATGCTACAGCTTCTACTACTATTGATGCTTTTGCTGCTACTATAATCTTGCTGCTATTACTATTATTACTACCATCTAATATTTATTGAGCACTAAAAATCAGGAGATATTTTAGTGTTTATACATGAGCTTATTTAATCTTCTTTTCAAGTTGAAGAGGTAGTTATTATCTTCTTTTTAGAAATGAATAAAGAAGGCACAGATAATGTTATTGTTATTATGTTATTTTTAGACATGAAGAAAGGAGGCTCAGAAAAGTTAAAAAGTTGTCCCAGAGCTAAAAAAAAAAAAAAAAAAAAAAAAATTGATCTCATAAAATAAAAAGAAGAGCAGAGGAAACTGTCGACTGGGAAGGGAAGTTGGAAGGGTGGAAAAGGCAGAGATTTGTTGAAGGGTACACAATTACAGCCAGATAGGAGGACAAGTCTTAGTGTTCTATGGCACTGCAGGATGACTGCCGTTAACAATAATATACAGTTTCAAAAGCTAGAAGGAGGATATTGACTGTTCCCAACATGCTCAATAATGATGATGGATATGCTAATTATCCTCATCTGATCACTATATATGTATCAAAATATTACTATGTACTCCACGAAAACGTGCAATTATAATATTTGTCAATTTCTAAAAAAAAAAAAAAAAAAAAAAAAAAAAAAAAAAAAAAAAAAAAAAAAAAAAAAAACAGTTGTCCTTGGCCATATAGCTAGTGTTTGTTTGCCTTTTATAAGCTTTTCTAGATTGCAAGTTTCAGGAGCTCAGCTACCTTATTTAGGTTTTTTATTTTGGTAGATTCAAAATTGAACACAGCGATCAATACAGACCACAGTTGGGGATTACTGCTGAATAAATTAGAACAAAATATTGTAATATTTTGTGTGAAGATTTTAATTTCTGAGTGGCTTAGTTTTCTCATTGTATAGGGCAATAATAACACCATCTCTGCAGGACTGCATAAACTGGTAAGTGAATGACTGTGTCCTGATGCATGGTAAATGCCCGGTGAATGCTGCAATCATTACAATGCAAAGTGGAGAACTGAGCTATGGCAATATGTTCTGCAACTTAAAGAGGGGTGTCCAGAAGTTCCTAAGAACAGTAAGATTGTTTAGCCTGTGGATATTATTTTTTCCTTAGATACAGTTAAAAATTAGACTGTTGTGAAAAAGATCTCAAAGGATCCATAGTCTAGTTGACTGTGCCCTTAAATCTTGCTATATTGCTGAACTGGAGAACAGGAGATTTGATCAGTGTGGGGTGTGGTAGAAATTGCAGGGCTCTTGTGTGGATAATGAAATGCTGTCTATGGTTGTGGTGGTAGTGGGATATTGGTCTTTATCCCAGGCTCTTTGCCTACCAGCTTTAGAGACTCCTGGCAGCCTTCCATGGATTAACAGTGTTTCAATTACCTTCTAGGGTTAAGTCGAGTTTTATTTTGAATTCACAAGTAGCGCTTGGCTGGGCTAGTTGCCTTCTCTCCTCATTAAGTGTTGCTTTTCTTGAACAAGTAATATTAGGTTACCAGGAAATGTTTCTGGTTCTCAACTTGTGTTTCTGGCTTCACGGGAAGCTGAAAAATGCCTTAAGTGTTCCAGAATTCAAGTTACGGGGAGCTGAAGCATGCTGCTGTGCAGTTACCCTTTAGACTTCACAAATCAGCTGTCTGATCCCGTACCTGATGCTTTCCTTTGCTCACCTTGGAATCCGTGAAGTTGAACGTTGTCAAATGCTACTTTGAAAATGCAGTGTTATTATTCTTCGCAGCGAGAATGACTTCAAAAGTGCCTCCAGGTTATCTCGGCATGGCCTCTCCTGCCCAGTCATCTTCAACATTGCTTTGCCAGGGGTTCTTCTGACTGTGTCTTTCACAGACCTTGCCAAGTTCATTTGGTGGCTGTTGTTACACTTGCTGGCCTAGAGACCTTTGGTTTATAGTTTTGCCCTTGTAAAAATAATGGAGTCATATTTTCCTCCCTTTAATCCCTCATGAACCTGCTGAACTTTTCAAAATGCCATTGAGGGAGCCTGTGGTTAACTTTTTCCCTTCTCTAACATTCTGAAGCATATTATCAGCACCCAAAAGTTTGTCATCTTCTCCATATTTAATCATTTAAAAAATTTCTATTATCCACATGATGTATAATGGCGCTTATGCCATTTTCTGGCTCTACTGTTCATTTCCGAAGATGGATAATCGTCTTTCGACTTTAACAAGAGGCCAATGACTGTGAGGGAGCAGTGCAGCCGGCCCTTCCCTGCTGTGGTTACGTCAGTTCGGTGCTTTCTGGAGGCTTTTTGCTCTTGTTCCTGCTCACACCTTGGATTTAAAATTGTGAATGGAAGTGGGAGAACGTCAACTCTTTTCTATTGTGCTGTCCATTAAATAACAGACTGAATCCCCAATAAAGACTCAAAAATTCTGAATGTTACATTATTTAATGAAATCCTTTAAACCTTGTTGATGCTACATAAAATAATCTCAACTCACGCAACTCTGCATTGATGCAATTTTACGAAACAGGTTAATATTGAGCCCTGAATGAGTTGCACACTTAGCTCCATCCATTTCACCCTCTTGTATTCTATTTGATGTGTTATCAGTTTTCATCTAATGCGATCATTGATGTGGTTTGATTAAGGTCTATCATATTGCTACTTACATTTTTCTATGGGAGGGTCTCATCTAATTTTTGTTCTCCAAATTGTTTTCTCCTCACAAGCTTTTGGATGAATCAAATACATTTTTCATTCTTTTTAAACATTTTTTTTTGTACTTTTTAAAGTGTTTGTTTCATGTATTACACTATACATCTTTATTACTGTCTACTTAGATTTGATATTAAGCTACTTTATTTAAATAAAAATTCACTTTTGTTAAACTTATATCTAAGTATTTTATTATTTTGAGTCTACTGTACATTAATATTAAAAATTTTATTTTCTTTATTTTGCTGGAATGAGAAATACAATTTCATTTTGTATGTGACCTCATATTTGAAGATACTTTAAGTTTTTCTACATAGACAGTTACAACAGCAGTAAAGAAAGAAAAATAAGCCAGCTTAGTGACTCAGTGTATTTTCTAATGAAGACTATAGTTCTTCAGACTGAATGGATCAGGTCAAACCTTAGTAGTCATTGTTAAGGTCTCACAGCCATCGCCTGAATGTGACCTGACAGTGGCTTCTGGTTTTACCAGAATGCCAATCCATGTTCCTCATGGATTTCTTCAGTGATGGCATAAGTAAGTGAGCTGGAAATCTGAGGCTACTCTCTACGTCTCTCTAGAAGAATGACTTTTGTTGTGAGCACTCCTCAGTGATGGCCCGGATACTTCTAGAGCCTATCGGAATGAATGGTGTACACAAACAGCTTTGCTGAGAGGAGGGAACTTTTTCTCCCTCATGTCCTCTGGCATCTCTTTAGTCAGCCAATACTATAAGAAAGTTTCATCACATTTTCTTTCTTTACTGAGCTCATTAACCTATATGTTGCAAGCTGTCAGGTCAAATGGTTACTAGCAGATTATGGATAACAGCAACCCTGTCTTCTGTAGGTGAGAGGAGCTTTGCTTTAGATTAAGCAGAGTAAATGGCTAGTTGCTGCAACCTCTTCTCCTTGTGAGCAGATTTCATAAAGTCACCTGGGAAAGACATGGCCTGACAAGAAAGCTTGATCTCCATGGACTAGGGCCAGAAAAATGTAGAACATCTTCAGTGACATGGAGTGGTTTCTAAAATGTTTAACATTAATTCCTTTTAAATACCATACTAAGTAAAAAAAAAAAAAAAGTTTTTTTTTTTTTTTTTTTTTTTAAGTTTTTCTACATAGACAATGACAATAGCAGTAAATAAAGACTGTTGGACTTCTTTCTTTCCATATGCTACTTCCTTTTCTTGAACTGCACTGGTCAGGCATCTCCAATACAGCTTTTGTGTTGGTATTGTGTATCTACACATAATCTGTACAAACATTATTAACCCCATATACACTGTTGTAAGTATAGATTTAACAGTAATATGTCTTCTAAATAAATTATGGAAAAAAGAAAGCCTATTTGCAATCTTTTAAATTTGCTGAAATATTTTCCAATTCTGGTGCTCTTTACTACTTTATGTAGATCCATGTTACCATCTTCCTGATGTCATTTCTTTTAGTCCTGAAGAACTTCCTTTTAGCAATTTTTAAATTCAGGTTTATTGGTGGATCATCTCAGTTTTAAAAAAATCTGATGTGTCGTTTTCAACCTCATTTTCCAGAATATTTTCCATTAGCTATAGATTTATTTCAGTCCTTACAACTGTGTTCCATTGTCTTCTGCCCCACATCATTTATGATGAGTAGTCATCTGCTACTCCTTTCATTCTTTTCTCTAAATGAAAAGTGTTGTTTCTCTGTAGGCACACACAAGATTTTCTTTTTAACTTTGGCTTTAGCAAATTTATAGTTTAGCAATAATTATGATAGGGCAGTTGTGGTTTTCTTCTTATTTGCTTAGGTTTCAATGAGTTTTTGGACTTACTAGGTTATACTATATTGAGAGTTTTTTCAGCCATTGTTTCTTTGAATATTTTATTTTCTTACCCATTGTATCTTTCTTCTCTTTCTTTATTATGAGAGATCAAGGGTGGCAACAGCATATATGTTAGGGTGCTTGACATTTTCCCACAGTTTATTAAGACTATGCTTATTTTTTGTTGTTGTTAATATAGCCATAATTCTCTCCTTCAGAATGTGTTATTACTGTTATTCAATCTGCAAGTTCACTTATTCTTTTTTCTGTCACTCATTCTGTTGTGAAGCACCCCCACTAAAAATCTCCTATCATATATTGTGCTTTTCACTGTAGAATTTCCATGTGGTTTACTCATTCATTCATTCTCAAATATTTTCCTATAAATCCTTAAACATATTTATAATACCTGCTCTAGAGACTTTGCTCAACATCTGCAACCTTCTGGGTTTAATTTCTGTTGACTTATTTTGCTTGATTTTTGGTCCCATTTTCTTGTTTATTCCTATGCCTAGTGATTTTGGATTGTAATTTGAACACACGTCATACATTGTGGAGACTCTGGGTTTTTGTTCCCTTGAAGTGTGCTGAGCTTGTTTTAGGAAGCAGTGAGCTCCTCCGAACTCAGACTCCACCCTCTGGCTCTTCTGCAGTTGGCAGCAGCTGAAATTAACCCTCACTTCTTCACTTTCTTGCTGCTTCATTTTTGTTGGGCTCCATGGAGCATCTCCCACTGTGCCTGTGTATTTAGCAGTCCACCAATAAGTTGGGCAGAATTTATGTGAATGTTTTAGTGCTTCCTCTTCGGTGTCTCCCTCTCTTTCAGGATTTTACCCTAACTTTCTAGATGCTCTGTCCAGAGCCACATGTGGATGGGAGAATGCCCTTTAGCAAAAAGCTGCAAACTCATAAACCTTTCCATTGCTTTCCCGTATTTCAGGCATGGGTTACTATCTTTTACATGCTGTCTTTGGAGGTCTTGAAAAAATCCTCCAGTTATTGCCTGCCTTTTAAATATTTTGTCTAGGTTTGATGATTGTCTCTGCAGCCAACCCACTCGCCATGACTACTTGCAGCTGGGCCCTTCTGAAAGATTGTGAAAATAGAATTCTTCATATTCCACTATTCTAAAGGTACAAAGGTCAGCATCATCATAAACATTGCCATCATTTACTGTTTAATTAAACTTGAGGAAATTGTGCAATGTGTCTGTGTTTAATATACCTATGAGCTGCAGCAATAATATTCTGTACATCACTCACTGATGCAGGCTGAGTAGTGGACCTGCAAAGATGCCCATATCTAAATCCCACCCATGAATATGTTATCTCATATGGTGACAGGGCCTTTCCAGATGGGACTAGGTTTAGGATCTTGAGATAAGGGATGCTTCTGCACTTTCTGGAGGGGACCAATGTAGTCACAAGGGTCCTTCTAAGAGGATGCAGAAGGTCAGTGTGAGGAGAAGGCTAGTGACAGCAGAAGCAGAGAGAGCCTGAGTCAGAAAGAGAAGGTGTTCCTTCTGGCTTTGGCGATGGAGGAAGAGACCATGAGCCAGGCAGCGCCAGCAGCCTCTGGAAGCTGGAAAAGGCACAGAAGTGGATCCCTTCCTGGAGCCTCCAGAAATAATGCTTTTAGTGTAGGAATACTTTGCTTTTAGTGTAGGAAACCACTTCAGACTTCCGATCTCCCAAACTGTAAGATAATACATTTGTGTTGTTTGAAGTCACTAATTTTGTGGTATTTGGTTATGGCAGTGATAGAAAACTGATACAGTCACCAAAATTATTTTATCAGTGGCATTTTATAATCTTCACTTCTAAAAATGGCACATAATAGGTCTAATCATTTATACATATCCCTAAAGCAATTCATCACTTATGTATTTTTTTATTATTTCTATTTTTTGTATTCAGATCAGTTTCTTACTAAAGATTATCCCATTGTGAATGTAGGTTTAACATTTCTAGAGTGATTGAAGATGAGATCAGCTGCCTTGAGAAGCTTTACTGAAGGGCAGAGGAAGCTTCCTTAGATGTTATCTTTGGCTTTCTTGGGAACCCCTCAGAGCGGTTGCCTGCCTACTCTAGAGTTGCTGGTAGTGCATTTTCAATTTTCTCTTAAGGGGCTTATAATTCAATCTTATTTGACAACCTAAATGGAAGCTTATACATCACTTAATATTTGTATCTTATGTTGTTTTTCCTTTGTTTCCCTTTATACTGTAAACTGTTTGTAACAGTACAAAGCCAGCATTGTAATTTTATTTTTATTTTTAGTGCCTAATTCGCAGAGAGAACTATTTACCCTCCACAAGTTTCCTGTGTGCAGGTGGCATCGTGTGGTTCTCCCGGCTGCTGGTACGTGAGAACACAGAATGTGTCCCCTCCAGGCCACAGTGGGGTGTCTGTGCACCTGGCTCACATGTGGTGGCTTAGAGACCATCAATGGCCATGTTAGTAATGGAGGGAGCCTGGATTCCTCACACTTTTTAGAGCAGAGCCTGTGAGGAACATCTATACCAGACTTCATATAGCAAGAGAAAACTTTAATTTTGTTACTCATTTTGAGACTGTTAGAGCAGCTGTTTTATCTTTCTCACGGATACATTTATCAATAGGAATATGCAGTCATCAGATTAGATCAGAAAGACTAGTTTTTGAGACTTGCTGCCGTAGCTTAGCCCTGAATCGCGGAGCATCTCCGACATGCTGGGCACTCTAGCATACACTCGTTAAGCCCCCCTGCCATTCCTACGTTTGCACAGGAGTCCAGGCCTCAATAACAGTAAGGAATTCACCCAAAGCTAACAACCAGAAATTGATAGAATTGGAATGGAATCTAAACCCATGATTTGGCCCCTGCAACACTCTGTCTTTAAGGGTTCAAAATCGTGGACTACTGTAATAAATCCAGTTCAACTCCTCTTTTTACAGAGGGCCATGGAAAGTAAAAGGAAGCAACGTTAGTGCCTTGATTTTTAAAACATTTTGTGCACTAGTGCAGTTAATGGCAGGGGGAGGTGGGGGCATTTGACAAAGTCTGGAGACATTTTCGTTTTCAAAAGTGGGAGGTTCTCCTGGTGTCTGGGAGGTGGAGACCAGGGATGCTGCTGAATGCTACAGTGCACAGGATGGCCCCTTTGACAGGGAAGTCCCCTGTCTCCATTTCTAGTCCCAAATGTCAACAGTTCTGAGGTTGAGAAACTCTGTTAAGGTCATTCAACCACTGCATGGCACAGAGGGAATTCAAATCCATGGAATTACTGCTATATAATGTGTCTCTCCAAAATGGCTCATTATCACTGACCAAGAAACTTGGGCTCACTATTTTAACTGATTAGTTGGGAAACTCAAGAGATACATGATGGAATAATTTAAATACTTTGATCTTTATGAGGCTGTGAGCTCTTAGAGTACAAGAACGAAAGCCATTTCTTATTGGCTTTTCAATGTCTAGCAACTGGCACATTACATAATATGTTCTTACTGACAATTTATTAAATTAATGCATGAGTCATAAAGCAATTTTTGGTGCCCCCAAAGTTGATACTAATGACAGCCACTTTTTAACTAACTTGAGAAAAATATTTTATCTAGTATATATTTTTCTCTGATTGCCATGAAAGATAAGCCTGTGAAACTCCCCTCAGTGCTCCAGTGGGATGCCCCGTGCCTTTAAATGAATTTTACTGTTTGCCTTTGAGTGCAGTAGGCCCCATTTCCCCTTAAAATTGTGGGATGCATTTCCTCTTATGCTGTACATTTATAGCTGCTGCCTCCTAATTTCTTCTGAGTCTTGTAATTCTTGGCAGCTGTTGTCAAAGAATATTCGTCTCTCTCCTGGGTGTTTTCCTAAAACAAAAATAAAATAAAGGTTTCCCTGTGCCTTGGTCTTTTGGATCATCCTCCCTGCTGCTCCCCAGCAAGGTGGAGGGAGAGGGAGATGTGATTTATTGTTTTGGAATGGTGATTGAGAAGAGTGGAATGTCATGCCTGGGCCCAAACACAGTAAGAAAGTTTCTCTGAACTCTGAGCTTATTCCTGTTAGGGCACTCAGCCTACCCTGAATTTCCTGCTCTTCCTCCTGGCAGCATCTACCCACTGGCACACAGCCCTCCCAACTGGCCTGTTAAGCTCTTTCTTTGAGGAGTGCTGCAGCGTCAATGGCTTCCTTATCCACATCCCCACCTGCAGGCCTCGGCTGTGTTCCTGCTGTTCTGAGGTCTGCTTTTCAGGGAACAGGTGCTTTGCTGCTGCCGCCCTGGCTTCGGTTCTCACTGGAGCAGTGACATCAAGGCCAGCCCATTTTGAGAGCAACAATTCAAAATTTAACATAAAAACTCCAGGTGTACGTATAGCTGTCCATTCTGGTCCCATAATTATGTTCACTTCCTAAAAATTCAAAAGAAGAAAACACTGAGAATACACTGTAAAGGAGTTTGAGTAAAGGCACGGGGACTATTTACCCTACAAAAGCAGAGGAGGTTCCTGCATACGATGATAAATTAGTTGGACATTAGTTGGATGAGAAATGACCTACTCCTAAATGGTTTTGCATGACCCAGCATGTCAGAGGTGGGTAGAATTTAGAACAGGCTACAGCCAGAGTGCTGGTTAGAAGTGAAGCATGTGAACTAGGAGAGCGAGGATGGAGCAGACAATGCTGGTGACAGAGACGGCAGAGGCAGAGGAGAGGGCCGAGGCTGAGGATGCTGCATCCGGGGACAGGCGGAACATGTTGCTTGGGTGTCACATGCTCGTAACTCAGATGACCAAATACTTCACAGATCTCACCGTACAGAGTGGGCACTCGGTCATATTTGGTGAATGAGAATGACGACTTTTTTTTTTTTTTTTAATACACGACTGCTTTTGTTTCTGAAGCTTCTAAACGGTGTTTTTGACTTTAATTTTAAACAATGTGATACATTTCCTGTATTCCTTTCAATGTCTGTTCATCTCCCAAGTCATTTGTCAAAGAGTATAAGTGGTGTCATCTTCTGTGGGATATTTTTAAAACCATTCTGCAACAGACAAGCTAAACGCTGAACTACAGAAGCAAATGTGCAGACTGTGCCTTCAGTTTTAAGCATGCTTTTACCTATAGCGTTACTGATGCCAAAATGAACCTGTTTGAGGGCAGTCATCTCAGGCCTACTTTGAAGGCATCAGATTTAAAGTGAGGTATCATCTTTTGTGATTGCATCATCAGGCTTATTTCCTGGAAACCTGATGGAAAGATGTAGAGAATGTGTATAAAATTTGAATAAATGAAAGGAGCTAGTCCACATGTTGGAAAACCACAGAGAATGTCAAACAGAAGAGAAGAGACTGCTTACCTGTTGATATCCATTTCTCTGTTAACTCTAATCATAACAGGTGAAGCTGACCTTAAAGGATGGAATTTGTAGATTCTCATGGTTTTCTGTAGAATCAACTTTTTTGTCCTTTAGATTATCGCTGTTTCCTAAAAAGCCACTGTTAATATGAGAGAAATTGTCACATGTGCCATTAACAATAACATGCTGCATTCCCAGAGGTACAATGGAAACAGTGATTTAGTAAACCTGTATTGAGACCTTAGGCATTCTAGAAGAAACAGATTGTTTTGGATAAAAGGAGTTGGAAGGCAAGGTAGGGGAAAATGAAATGTTTGCTGAAATCTTGGACATATGAAAGAGGAAGTTAGTGTAAGTATAAAAAATTTTATTTTTTTTATTTTTTTATTTTTATGACGTGTTTATTTTTAAAGTAACAGCAATTTTATTTTATTTTATTTTATTTTATTTTATTTTTTCTTTCTTTTTTTTATTTTTTTATTTTTTTTTATTATTATACTTTAAGTTCTAGGGTACATGTGCATAACGTGCAGGTTTGTTACATATGTATACTTATGCCATGTTGGTGTGCTGCACCCACCAACTCGTCGGCACCCATCAATTCATCATTTATATCATGTATAGCTCCCCAGTGCAATCCCTCCCTCCTCCCCCCTCCCCATGATAGGCCCCAGTGTGTGATGATCCCCTTCCCGAGTCCAAGTGATCTCATTGTTCAGTTCCCACCTATGAGTGAGAACATGCGGTGTTTGGTTTTCTCTTCTTGTGATAGTTTGCTAAGAATGATGGTTTCCAGCTGCATCCATGTCCCTACAAAGGACGCAAACTCATCCTTTTTTATGGCTGCATAGTATTCCATGGTGTATATGTGCCACATTTTCTTAATCCAGTCTGTCACAGATGGACATTTGGGTTGATTCCAAGTCTTTGCTATTGTGAATAGTGCCGCAATAAACATACGTGTGCATGTGTCTTTGTAGTAGAATAATTTATAATCCTTTGGGTATATACCCAGTAGTGGGATGGCTGGGTCATATGGTACATCTAGTTCTAGATCTTTGAGGAATTGCCATACTGTTTTCCATAATGGTTGAACTAGTTTACAATCCCACCAACAGTGTAAAAGTGTTCCTATTTCTCCACATCCTCTCCAACACCTGTTGTTTCCTGACTTCTTAATGATTGCCATTCTAACTGGTGTGAGATGGTATCTCATTGTGGTTTTGATTTGCATTTCTCTGATGGCGAGTGATGATGAGCATTTTTTCATGTGTCTGTTGGCTGTATGAATGTCTTCTTTTGAGAAATGTCTGTTCATATCCTTTGCCCACTTTTTGATGGGGTTGTTTGCTTTTTTCTTGTAAATTTGTTTGAGTTCTTTGTAGATTCTGGATATTAGCCCTTTGTCAGATGAGTAGGTTGCAAAAATTTTCTCCCATTCTGTAGGTTGCCTGTTCACTCTGATGGTAGTTTCTTTTGCTGTGCAAAAGCTCTTTAGTTTAATTAGATCCCATTTGTCAATTTTGGCTTTTGCTGCTGTTGCTTTTGGTGTTTTAGACATGAAGTCCTTGCCCATGCCTATGTCCTGCATGGTGCTACCTAGATTTTCTTCTAGGGCTATTTATGACAAACCCACAGCTAATATCATTCTGAATGGGCAAAAACTGGAAAAATTCCCTTTGAAAACTGGTACAAGACAGGGATGCCCTCTCTCACCACTCCTATTCAACATAGTGTTGGAAGTTCTGGCTAGGGCAATCAGGCAAGAGAAAGAAATCAAGGGTATCCAGTTAGGAAAAGAAGAAGTCAAATTGTCCCTGTTTGCAGATGACATGATTGTATATTTAGAAAACCCCATCGTCTCAGCCCAAAATCTCCTTAAGCTGATAAGCAACTTCAGCAAAGTCTCAGGATACAAAATTAATGTGCAAAAATCACAAGCATTCTTATACACCAGTAACAGACAAGCAGAGAGCCAAATCAGGAATGAACTTCCATTCACAATTGCTTCAAAGAGAATAAAATACCCAGGAATCCAGCTTACAAGGGATGTAAAGGACCTCTTCAAGGAGAACTACAAACCACTGCTCAGTGAAATAAAAGAGGACACAAACAAATGGAAGAACATACCATGCTCATGGATAGGAAGAATCAATATTGTGAAAATGGCCATACTGCCCAAGGTTATTTATAGATTCAATGCCATCCCCATCAAGCTACCAATGAGTTTCTTCACAGAATTGGAAAAAACTGCTTTAAAGTTCATATGGAACCAAAAAAGAGCCCGCATTGCCAAGACAATCCTAAGTCAAAAGGACAAAGCTGGAGGCGTCATGCTACCTGACTTCAAACTATACTACAAGGCTACAGTAACCAAAACAGCATGGTACTGGTACCAAAACAGAGATATAGACCAATGGAACAGAACAGAGTCCTCAGAAATAATACCACACATCTACAGCCATCTGATCTTTGACAAACCTGAGAGAAACAAGAAATGGGGAAAGGATTCCCTATTTAATAAATGGTGCTGGGAAAATTGGCTAGCCATAAGTAGAAAGCTGAAACTGGATCCTTTCCTTACCCCTTATATGAAGATTAATTCAAGATGGATTAGAGACTTAAATGTTGGACCTAATACCATAAAAAAATTTTAAAAATAACACTTGGCATATAACAAAAATAAGATAGAGACAGAGCAGAATTGAAAATATGAAAGTAATTACTGAAAGTGACTTGAGAAAAAGTCTCAAGCTGTGTTTTCATAGGGAGAAGGGAAACTCAATTTGTAACCTAATCTGAGTGTCTTTAATATGTCCCTAGAAATATAAAAGGGACACTCCTATTTGGAAGGTGCATTTTCTAGGAATTAGTAATAATTCATCCATTCATCTGTCCATTCAGACCCCTCTTACCCTGCTCTAATTTTTGCACACAGCACTTTTCATCTGCTAACATGATGTGTGACTTGGCTATTATGGCTGTGGTCAGTCTTTCCCCAGGTAGTACCCTGACTTTCTTTCCTTCTCTGGTTTTAGTAAGGCAGTATCTGGCATGTAGAAGGAATTCCGAAATGCTGAATGAAGGAGCACCTGTTATGTACCGAGCATTGAGCAAGGAGCTAGCAACACAGGATAGAGGTATGACCTTCGGGCTCCCTACAGTAGTAAGGGCATCAAATAAACACATAAATCTAAATCATATATGTATAACTATACATATATATAGTTTTGCATATATAGTACTATATATGTATATAATATATGGTATATATAGTTTTGCATATATGGTACTATATATGTATATAATATATGGTATATATATAGTACTATATATATAGTGCTATAAAGTACAAGGGTATGGACAGATTCATTGGGGTCAGACTGATGCAGTTGCAAGTCTAAATCCCAGCTCTGACACTTAGTGTCTGATACTAGCTGGGTAAACATAGTTAAATTGCTTAAGCAGCTTAAAACTCAGGCACCATATCTGTCAGATGAGTTAATAATCTCAGCTTTGTGGGGCTTGTGTGAGAAACAAGGAATAAGCAATATAAGATTAAGACAAGGAACAAAAGCATCAATTAAGACTCTAAGAAAGTTAAAAGCCCCAAGGTCGGGAGTGCTGTCAGCTGACTGATGAAGGGACCTGGTGGCCAAGTCATGTGCCCCCATACCTAATGCCCACCTTTGGCCATGCGTGCTTCCTTTCTCTGGCCTTAGGGCTTCTCTAAATGGCTCCTGTTAGAGGAAGCAAAATTTTATTGATTGATCATAAAGAGAAGTGGAAATAAGATCTATTCCTATCTGCTATGATCTGAATGTCTGTGTCTCCCTAGACTCATATGTTGAAACCTAATTCCTGATGCATTAGTATTAAGAAGTAGAACCTTTAGGTTGGGGCTTTCTTGACTGGGATTAGTGCCCTTATGTAAGAGACCCAGGGGAACCTGTTTGTCCTCCTACCATGTGAAGACATAATGAGAGGGTGTCATCTGTTCACCAGCAACTGGATCCTTACCAGACATTTACTTTGCTGGTGGCTTGATCCTGAACTTCTCAGCCTCCAGAACAGGGAGAAATAAATTTCTGTTGTTTATAAGTTACCTGGTCTAAGGTATTTTGTTATGGTAGCTCTAATGGACTTACACAACATCTTTAAGAATGTGCATTTGGTAGAAGAGTGAATTTCAAAGTATAGTACGTAGGGGCTGGGTGTGGTGGCTTGTGCCTGTAATCCCAGCACTCTGGGAGACTGAGGCAGGCGATCACCTGAGGTCAGAAGTTTAAATCCAGCCTGGCCAGCGTGGTGAAACTCTGTATCTACTAAAACTACAAAAATTAGTGGGATGTAGTGGTGAGTGCCTGTAATCCGAGCTACTCAGGAGGCTGAGGCAGGAGAATCACTTGAACCTGGGAGGTGGAGGCTGCAGTGAGCCAAGATCACACCACTGCATGCCAGCCTGGGCAACAGAGTGAGACTGTCTCAAAAACAACAACAACAATAACAACAAAGTATAGTACGTAGGACAACAGCATCGGCATGACCTTAAAATTGGCTAGAAACTTACATTCTCAAGTTCTACCCCAGACCTATTCAACCAGAACCCTGGACATGGGCTCTGGGTTTGAACAGCCCTCCAGTGGATGCTGATGCTTGCCCAAGTGTGAGGTCCACTGCCCTGGAGCCCTTGGGGAATCTCACACACCTCACAAGTGTTCCAACCGTTGACCATCGTCAGTCACTGGAAGACGCAACTGAAGCGTATGACACCTTTATGCAGTTATTATGTCAGTGTTATTCCCAGCAAACTTCTACACAGTGCCTAGAAACAATGCTCTATGGCCAGTTGACAGAATTATTATCAGCTGAATCTCTTAAAGTCTTTCACTTTTGTTCTATTTTTAAAAATGATTCATTGCATTTTTAGATCTTGGTATTATGCAAACACTGGCTTAAATGATCTCAGAGAAAAAGTTCACAATTATATTTGCTGCCAGTATAGCCTATTAGGTGGTCAAAATGTTCTGCAAATATTAGCTCTGGTTTCCCCACATGCCCGTCAGGTTAGTGCTATTTCTAAACCAGTGAGCTGGAGTTTAAGGCTGTTCCATCTTTATGGGAGGTTGATATTTTGACAAATAAATGACAAGAATGACAGGGATGAGATTTGAGTCTAGTGGGGTTCTGCTGCTGATTGTTCATTAATTATATTTATGTTATTGTATCTTTACCCAGAGGCTGCCATGAAGAACACATTGATTTTTAAATTCAAAATAAAAATAAATGACTTATGGCCAAGGCAGTTTTCACTTTGATTTTTTAAACTGCATATGCAGTTTAGGAGAAATTCGATCTATCTGCTTCTGATTCACTCACACTGAAATCATTCAGGTGTTGTTTGGTGCGTTCTATTTGATATCCTTAAAGTGTGAAGTGGGCTTATTTGTGAACGCCTTTTCTCACTGTTTCTTTACTTAAATATTCCATGTCACCTTTTCCCAAAGGCAAATAAACTCCACACTGACTCAGGATGTCTGTAGGGAGCTATGGAGCGGTGCCTTCTGATTAGCCTGGAACTTAGCTCACCTCTCCCTGCCCTCCCTGGGAGCTGGGAAGGTGACACACGTGGCTGCCCCTGCAGGCATGAGGCTGTGCTCAGCAGCTCGGCAGCAGGCACTCCCCCAGCACACTAATTCATGATTTCCAATTAGAAACGCCTAGTGTCTGTTTCAGACATTCAGCCCTGAGGTTTACTTACTTTTCCTCCTGTGAAAGGGAACTTCTTGTGTTCTCTGCTGCCTCCTTCCTCCTTTCCCTTCACTTGATTCTCCTTTCATTCTCCTCCCTTGCCGAGTGGGAGCCCTGACACGGGTGCCTGTGTGTCTGAGGGCCGCATCTGTGAGGTCACCAGGAACCTCGTCACGGGGACGAGGGGAGGCTTGGTGACAGTGACCGTTACAGAAGCAGAGCGTGCCATAGTTACATGTAAAACATAGAAATCAAGAGGTATATGTTGCCAGAAGGCTTATTTTGCTCAGTTTTAGACTTTTAAGAATATACCTCTTTCATGACTGCAAGATTAAAAACAAACGGACAGGCCCTGCATCAACGGGCACTTTCTCACTTTCCTTACAGGAGTGTAACTTGGTAGACGCTTGTAAAGCAGCTTAGAGAAATTTGACTTCTGGGAAGAGCAGTATTTTGACTTCTGGGAATACATCCTGAGGGGATAATTGTAAATTCCTCCAGTTTACTAGCTGTGCACGCCTAGGACTGCTAAAGAGCCAGGCTGCAAAGCCAGCCTGCCATTCAAATCACAGTGCAAACATATGTGGCATGTGTAACCTGGGGAAGTTTCCTACTGAGCTCTTGCCTTAGTCACCGCATCTGTAAAATGGGAATGACAATAAGGGTGACCTGATGGAACAGATGACAGCATACAAAGCCTGTAGCACACAGCTGTGCATATAACAGGTGCTCAATAAAAGTTAGATAATCCTCCTGGCCGTCTCCCCTAGCTTTAGTTTGCTTATGTATAGAATATAGATAATAACAGCTTTCATCTAAAAGGATTACTGTGGAGATGAATGAAGATCATGTGTGCAAAGCATGTAGTGAACACAAATGTGAGCGGCTGTTAACGTTTGGCAAAACATTTCATCAACAAAGCACTTTTTTGCTGTACAATTTATAATGGCAAAAAAAGGTAAGAAAATCTAGAGAAACTTGATCATTTTATTAGATTTATATTTGGGAAATCAGTTGATGTTTACCATGAGTTTTTAATGATATTAGGAAATGCTATTGTAAAAATATTAAATTTAAAAAGCCAGAAAAACCTCAAGGTATCGTCTGAGGAAACTAACCCACAGGAGACAAAGACTGGAATAATCCGCTAATATATAGTTCCTGCTTACCTTTTCGGTGGTGGAATCGAGGGGTTTTTTTTCTTTATATTTTTGTATTAATAATTTTTATAATCAAGTATTTTTATAATGAGGTATGGAAAGTCTTTTCAAAAGATGTTTAAGTACTCTTTAGGCCTGGATTTTATAAAATATTTTCCTTCTATAGAGATAATTCAATGGCACTGCAGTAATTGGAAGATCTGGGCCATAATCAGTAATTTTCTGACGGTCCAATATCAATTCCAGTCGTAAATGAGAGAATAAGTGGGAGTATTAGGCTCTTACATATCCATGGCACTTGTCCGTGCACACCATAATTAAAATTTAATAATTTATTAAGCATAGAGACAGGCACATACATGCTCAATAAATATTTATTAAATAAATTGAATAATTGAATTAAAAATGAGGTTCATCATATAAAAATAAGGTTTAATCCCCATAATGTCATATGGAATTATAAGAGAAAAGGTGCCTACAAGTCAGACAGAGCATTTGATCAGAACCCAGAAAGCCTGGATTCTGCCAGCAGCTGAGATAATGAGGTTCATTGCTTAATTACCTCATCTGTACAGTGAGTTATTTGCACTGAATGTTTTGTTACATCTTTTCCGTATCTATGATTCTGAGCAATATGAATAAATAGTGATGATTTGCACTCATTGAGTGCAGGTATAAAGGTAGTTATTGCATTTGACATGGACTCTCATTGCATCCTGTTGCTGCCAGATGAAGATCAAAACCTTTTCCAAGCCCAGAGCCAGGGCGAACCAGGGCTCTGCCTCCTTGTCCGTCTTCCATTCCTACCACTCTCTATCCATTCTCTCCTTTGTTGTGCATATTCCTCTATCCAGTTCCTTGGCAGAGTCCTAGTCTCTCTGGCTTGGATGGACGCATTACCTCATTCTGTTCCCTGTGCCTGGCTGCCCTTCCTTCCCCTCACTGCACTCCTGGTTGTTCCATCTTCAGCCAGTGCAGTCCAGTCACCCTACTCATCCACCAGAGCTCAGCTCAAGGGTGCCCTTCTTTGGAACACCTTCCCTTACTTCCCGGCCTCAGCCTGCTTCCTCTCCTATGCACTCCTGGAGACCTGGGTTCCCTTTCTTTTGGAATATTCAATTTGTTTCATAATTATGCCTCCACTACTGTGATTATTTGATGAATGACTGTGTTCCCCACCATTTTTTGTTTCTTCTGTGAGAGTGAATATAACTGTGCTTGGTGCTTAGAAAATTGCAGATACTCACTAAATATTTGTTGAATAAATACATTGAGAATCCATGCATGCATTCATCTATAGAAGAAAAGAAGAGAACATTTTACACCTACTTAAGACTTTCCTTACATTGGGTTCCACACATATATGCACTCTGTGAGATAACGAAGTAGTCAGCGTGTAATTATTTACATTTTGAAGTTTGATGAAGAAGCCAACGTAAAGCACAGGGTGGTTGAATAACTTCTTCAAGGTGTACTTTCCTGACACAGCTCACCCTGGGACCTAGAACTGGACCACACATTCTCAGCCTTGGATGGAGGACCCACTCTGACCCATGTGGCCTCTCCTCAGAGAAGAGAGCGCACCAGTGTGAAGCAGGTGCGAACTACCCCCACAGCCTGGTGTAGACTGCATGCATTAAAAAGTCATGTAGTTGAGGGTGCATTCAATTTTTTTCCATATTTGGCTTAATTGCTAAGTTTTCTGGCATTCTTTCACTTTTGGTCTCTTTCTACTAGGGTACCAGCAAAAGTTAAAGTAAGATGCAACCTTGGGCCCAAGACTAAAGACACCCTCAGGCTCCCGATCACTGCATGGGCTCCAGCTCACCTAAGTCTACGTTGGGCTTTCTGTCAAAAATCCCACCCAGTAATGACACTCTAGTGTGCATTGTCTCTCAGGGATATTTCCTTTCCTTCAGATCATAGGTAGAGGTCTCTTACATTGCCCTTTTCAGGCACAATTTGGGTATTTCTGGGTTTGAGGGCAAATATCATTTTCATATTGTCATAGAAGTGCTCCATTTCCAACACAAGCCTTTTTCATAATAATGTTCACTTCCATTTGTATGAGACTCTACAGTTTCCTGTGAATAGTCACATATCTTGTTTGTTCTTCCAAGGAAGCTTCCTTTATAGGAAGCCATTATGCCCTACGTTCTCAGGGTTGCACCTCTAACTCCTTGTAGGGTGGTTGACAGCCCATGAGTAGTTGCTGGATGAATGAAGGACTGACTTTAGTGAATGAAGTAAAAAGTCCAGTAGGGCACAGTGGTTGGTGTTGCACTTGATTTACAAGTGGAGAAACTGAACCTCTAAAATATCAAATTACTTTCTTGAGGATACATTCCAGGGGATGGAAAGACTTCTGGTTCCTTGTTCAATGCTTTTTAAGTAAGTGTATTATGGACTGGTGCCACTGTGAGATTCACACATGAATGCTTTCTCTGATAATGATGATTTTTTTTTTACTCATTTTTAACAGTTTTATTTAGGTATAATTTACATACCACAATTTTACCCACTATAAGTGTACAATTCAGTAATTTTTAGTAAATCCCTCTTATGATCAATCCCAAGCGCCTCCCCCCCAGGCAATCTTTCATCTTCTCTCTGTGTCTGCAGACTTGCTTTTCAAAAGAATTTCATGTAAATGAAATCATACAATATGTAGTATTTAACGTCTGTCTGCTATCTTTCACATAGCATTATGTTTTTGAGGCTCGTGTATTGTAGCTGTTCATTGCTTTTAATTGCTGAATACTTGTCATGCTACATTTTTTCATCACTTACAAGTTGATGGATATTTGGTTTGATTCCAGTATTTGGCTATATGGTCCAGCTGCTATGAGCCTTGGCATACATGTATTTGTGTGAACATTTTCCTTTTGCTTGGGTAAATACCTAGGAGTGAAATTGTTCTGTCTTATGATACATTTATGTTGACTTTTCAAAGAAATCGGTAAACTGTCTTCCAAATTCGCTGGACCATTTTGTATTCCATCTTTTTGACTATAGTCATTTTAGTGGGCATGTAGTTGTTATTATGGTTTTAATTTTCCTGTTGACTGAAATATAAAAATGTTCATCATCTTTTTATGTGCTTATTTATTGGCCATTTAAAAAATCCTTTTGGCTATAATGTTTACTTAAATATTTTCCCCATTTTTAAACCATGTGGTTTTCTTATCATTAAGTTATAAGCATTCTTTATATACTCTAGATACAAATCCTTATCAGATACAACTTGAGAATTTTGTCTCTTAGTCTGTGGCATGCCTTTTAATTTTTAAATTTGCATGTTATGAAGAGCCAAGTTTTAAATATTGATAAGATACAATTTATCACTTATTTTAATGGCTTGTACTTTTGATGTCATAGCTAACAAATCTTTATATATTTATATTTGGATATCCAATTATCCCAGCACTGTTATTGTTTGTTGAAAAGACTATCCTTTATTCATCGAATTGCTTTGGCACTTTTGTTGAAAATCTATTAACCGTTAATGTAAGGGTTTTGTTATTGGACTTTCCATTCAGTTTCATTGATCTATTTGTCTATTCTTATGCCAATATAGAATATAGTATGTCTTTATAGTACTTTATGAGATACGTTAATGTAAGTCATCCTAATTTATTTTTCAAAATTGTTCTGGCAAATCTAGGTTCTTTGTATTTTCATATCCATTTTAAGACTAGCTTGCCAATTTATACAAAAGATTCTTGTTTGTTTTCTTTTGTTCTTTTTCTTTTTTACTGGACATATAGTTCACTTAGGACAGAATTGTCATTTTAACAATTTTGAATCTTCTAATCCATGTACATGGAATGTGTCTCCATTGGTTTATAATGTCTATAATTTTCCTCAGCAATGTTTCATAGTTTTTTATCGTATAGGGTTTATACTTCATTTGTTAAATTTATTCTGAAAATGAAGTATTTAATGTTTTATGCTATTATGAATGGAATTATTTCCTTAATTATATTTCTGAATGTTGTTGATGTATAGAAATTGCATTTGTATATTGATCTTGTACTCTACAATATTGGTAAAATTGTTTATTCTTTCTAGTAGGTATTTTGAGGATTTCTTATGATTTTCTACATATAAGATTATGTCATCAGCACCTAAGAACAGCTTTCACTTTTTTCTTTTCAATCTGCAGATCTTTAAGTTTTGTTGCCTTATTGCACTGTCTAGAACCTCCAGAACAATGTTGAACAGCAGTGGTGAGAGCAGAGATTTTTCTCTTCTTTCTGATCTTAAAGCATTCTGTCTTTCATCATTAAGTAATATGTTAGCTGTAGGTTCTTTGCAGATTGTTTTAACAAGGTTGAAGAGGTTCCCTTTTTATTCTCACTTAGCCAATGGGATTTTATTATGAATAGGCATTGGATTTTATCAAAATGCCTTTCTGCATTTATTGAAACAATTATGAATTTTTTCCCCTTGTTCTATTAGGTTGGTGTAAAAGTAATTGGGGTTTTTGCCATTAAAATTTATACACTGGCATAACAAAAGTAATGGCATTACAAAAGTAATTACTTTTGCCATTAATGGCAAAAACCGCAATTACTTTTGCATCAACCTAAATATTAATATTGTGATTACACTAACTGTTTTTCCATGCCAACTTAACCTTGAATTCCTGATACTAATACCACTTGGTCATGGTGTGTAATTCTTTTGTAAATATTGTTTTCATTATTAATATTTGATTAGTTTTTCAATTATGCTGATGAATAACTTTCATGGCAGTTTTATATTCTTGTAAGATTTTTATCTGATTTTGCTTTTGGGGACATAGTAACCTCAGGGAATGACTTTGGCATTCTTCTTTATTTTCACAAAAATTTATAGTAGAATTAGTATTAGAGAATCTTTAACATCTTACAGAATTTACCCATGAAGCTACCTAGGCCTGTGTGTTCCTTTGAAAAGATTTTTAATTACTAGTTTAATTACTTTTCATGTTATAGGTCAAAACAAAACTTTTACTTTGTTTTTTAGTCCATTTTGATATTTGTGGCTTTCTGGAAATTTGTGTTATATCTAGGTAGTGTAATTTTTAGACAATGCTATGAAAATGTATAATTTTCACATGATTCTCTTATACTCTTTTAAATTTTATAGCATTGTTTAAAATGTTCACACTTTTATATTGACTTCAATAATGTATGAGTCCACTCTTTTTGTTTTTATCTTCTTGGTTAGTCTAGCTAAAGTTTTATCAATGTTTCGATTGTTTCTGAGAACTAACTTTCCTTTCCATTAATTATACTTGTTGTTTTCTCTTTACTACTGTGTTTTTCACTCTAATATATTTTTATTTCTTATATTTTTGATTTGGGTTTAATTTTCTCTTATTTTACCAGTTTCTCAAGGTCAAGGTTTAGATTATTGGTTTGAGACCTCATTTTCTTTCTTTCTTTCTTTATTATTATTATTATTATTATTATTATTATTATTATTATACTTTAAGTTCTAGGCTACATGTGTACAATGTGCAGGTTTGTTACATATGAATACATGTGCCATGTTGGTGTGCTGCACCCATTAACTTGTCATTTACATTAGGTATATCCCCTAATGCTATCCGTCCCTCTCCCCCCTCCCTGCAATAGGCCCTGGTGTGTAATGTTCCCCTTCCTGTGTCCAAGTGATCTCATTGTTCAATTCCCACCTATGAGTGAGAACATGCGGTGTTTGGTTTTCTGTTCTTGTGATAGTTTGCTGAGAATGATGGTTTCCAGCTGCATCCATGTCCCTACAAAGGACACGAACTCATCCTTTTTTATGGCTGCATAGTATTCCATGGTGTATATGTGCCACATTTTCTTCATCCAGTCTGTCACTGATGGACATTTGGGTTGATTCCAAGTCTTTGCTATTGTGAATAGTGCCGCAATAAACATACGTTGCATGTGTCTTTATAGCAGCATGATTTATAATCCTTTGGGTATATGCCCAGTAATGGGATGACTGGGTCAAATGGTATTTCTAGTTCTAGATCCTTGAGGAATCGCCACACGGTTTTCCACAATGGTTGAACTAGTTTACAGTCCCACCAATAGTGTAAAAGTGTTCCCATTTCTCCACATCCTCTCTAGCACCTGTTGTTTCCTGACTTTTTAATGATTGCCATTCTAACTGGTGTGAGATGGTATCTCATTGTGGTTTTGATTTGCATTTCTCTGATGGCGAGTGATGAGCATTTTTCATGTGTCTGTTGGCTGTATGAATGTCTTCTTTTGAGAAGTGTCTGTTCATTTCCTTTGCCCACTTTTTGATGGGTTGTTTGTTTTTTTCTTGTAAATTTGTTTGAGTTCTTTGTAGGTTGTGGATATTAGCCCTTTGTCAGATGAGTAGATTGCAAAAATTTTCTCCCATTCTGTAGGTTGCCTGTTCACTCTGATGGTAGTTTCTTTTGCTGTGCAGAAGCTCTTTAGTTTAATTAGATTCCACTTGTCAATTTTGGCTTTTTTTGCCATTGCTTTTGGTGTTTTAGACATGAAGTCCTTGCCCATGCCTATGTCCTGAATGGTATTACCTAGGTTTTCTTCTAGGGTTTTTATGGTTTTAGGTCTAACATTTAAGTGAGACCTCATTTTCTAAATAAGTGTTTAAAGGCACGAATTTCTCTTTATTACTTTTGAATCATCTCATAAATTTTGATATTTTATGTTTTTTTATTCAGTTTAAAATATTGTTAAAGGCCTTTTAAAAATACATTTTATTGACTGGGCATGGTGACTCATGCCTGTAATCCCAGCACCTCTGGAGGCTGAGGCAGGTGGATCATGAGGTCAGGAGATTGAGACCATCCTGGCTAACACATTGAAACACCATCTCTACTAAAAATACAAAAACAAAATTAGCTGGGCATGGTGGCAGGTGCCTGTAGTCCTAGCTACTTGGGAGGCTGAGGCAGGAGAATGGTATGAACCCAGGAGGTGGAGCTTGCAGTGAGCTGAGATCACGCCACTGCACTCCAGCCTGGGTGACAGATCGAGACTCTATCTCAAAAAAATTTTTTTTTTCTTTAATTTTCAAGTATTTGAGATGCCCCTAATTTCCTTCTATTATAGACTTCTAATTTAACTTTGCTATAATCTGATGTCAGATTAAATTGTTTAAATCCTTTTAAATTTGCAACTTTTTATTAGATTATCATGTGGCCTGTCCTGGAGAATAATCTTTATGCTCTTGAAAAATGTGATGTATTCTGTATAGGCAGAGTGTTCTCTCATGGTCAGTTTGGTCATGTTGGTTGATAGTGTAAGTTATCTATATCTTTGATGATTTTCTGTATATCTGTTCCATCAGTTATTTAGAAGTAGATATGGACTCCAACTACAATTGTTGAATCATTTAGTTTTTTATTCAGTTGTCAATTTTGGTTTAATGTATTTAGGGGTTTTATTGTTAGGGACATATATTTATAATTTTAAAATATTTTGAAGTACTGACTCTTTTTATTCCGATACACCCTTCCTTTTTCTAGAGATATTTCTTGTTTTAAATTATATTTTGTCTAAATCAATATATGTCTTATGGTTAAGTTTTACATGGAATATCTTTTTCCATTCATTTATGTTCAATCCGTTTGTGTATTTGAATCAGAAATTTGTCTCTTGTAGACAGCATATAGTTGAATCTTGCCTTTTTAACCAATATGCCAATCTCTGCCTTTTGGTTAGGATATTTAATCCATTAATCCATTAACATTTAATGTAACTATGGTATAGTTATAGTTACATCTGCCATATGTTGTTTGTATTCTGTATGTTTCACGTCTCCTTTTTTGCCTCTGATCTTTATTGTCTTACTTTGCATTAAACACATATTTTTAGTGTGTCATTTTATTTTTTTGCTATACTTTTAGGTACTTCTCTAATTAATTGTTCTATGTATTACAATATTCATCATGTAGTAGAACAATTTACATCAGATTAATAACACCTTAAACTTTTGCTCTAATATATCACCATTCGCTGCCCCCTCCTTTTTGTTATGACTGTGATGTACATGTTTTTTATAAACCTCCTAATACACAGTCGTAATTATTACTTTAGTTGATCGTATCTTTTAAAAAAAGTTAAGAAGAGAAAGACTTAATAAAGTCTTTGATATGAAGTTTCCTATTAAACATTTGCAGTTCTCTTCATTTCTTCCTGTGGATCCAATTTACCATCTGATGCCATCTCCTTTCAGTTTAATGGCCTTCCTTTAGTCTTTGTCGTAAGATATATCTGCTATCAACATATTCTCTCAGTCTTTGTCTGGGAATGTCTTTATTTCACTTTCATTTTTAAAGGATAGTTTCACTGGATATAGAATTCTTGTCTGAATTTTTTTTTCAGTACTTTGAAAATTTCATTCCATTGCACTCTGGCCTCCATTGTTTCAGCTGAAAAACTAGACATTAATTGTATCAATACTTCTATATATATGATGCTATGTGGTGAGTTATGAACCTCTTGGATCTGTATTAGTGTTTTTTTTAATCCAATTTGGGAGGTGATTGGCCACTCTTCTGTTATTTTTCTTCCCCTTTCTCACTCTTCTGTCTCTCTGGAGCTCCTATCACATGTATGCTGATATGCTTCTTGCTGTTCTACATCTATCTTTCATTAATCCATTTTTATTCATTTTCTTTAATTTTTTGCTCTCTTGTTTAGACTGAATTATTTCTATTAATTGTTCTTTACATTCACTGATTCTTTCCTTTGCCATTCCATATTCAGTGGTTGAGCTCATCCAGCAAAGTTTTCATTTCAGTTATTGTAACTCCAGGATTTATACTGATGTCTTTAATAGTTTCTATATCTTTATTGAGAATACCTATTTGTAGAGTCATTTTAATCATATTTTAATTTAATTATTTGAATATACATAGTTTCTGGAATTTTTTAAGCATCACGTTGCTTTGCAATTTTTGTCTGCTAAATTCTATATCTGGGCCAACTCACAGTCAATTTCTAGTGACTGTTTTCTTTCCCTAAAGGTGGGTCATACTTCCTGATTTTTGCATGTCTCATAATATTTTTATGAAGATCTTGACATTTTATATATTTTAGACAAGACATTAGTGAATTTTTTTCTAGAGGGTTACTACTGCTATTGCTATTTTTGTTTTTATTTGTAACTTGCCTGGACTTAATCTCCAGTATTTATTTCCTCTGTGGAGCTGATGATGTATTTGCTCATTTTTGTTTAAATGATCATTTTCAAGTCTAGCTTCCGAAAGATTTCTCCAGAGTCTGCATTACTTGTTTTTTTTTAGCTGGCAGTTGTTTAAAGTTTATGCCCAAACTCTATGCCAGTGAAATTTCTACTCTGATGATGGATCTGAGTGTATTCAATGTTCAGGCAGTTTTAAAGTATGCTAGATATCTCCTTTCTGCTGTGTCCTTCCTGTCCTGTCCTGGAAGCACTGCCACGTTCACCAAGCTGGCAGGGGAGATGAAAGCAGTCCCAGGTAAGAACACTATGGACTCCCACTGCTGTTATCTAAAATTCAGTGGTTTTCATAAGTGAATATTCCTCCATTTTGGTCAATTATCAGAGACTTTAAAATAGTTGTTTTGATATTTTTTCCATTCAATATTTATTTTTGGGGGAAGAATATTTTCTGACCCCTTCACTCCATCTTTAAAAAGTATATTGGTATGGGTGTTTTAGTTAGAATAGCATAGTTAGGAAAATGTCCAGTGAAAAAGTTACTATATAGAAACGTAAAACATGGTATAATAATTTTACAGGCCATTTTATCTGACATCTTCTAATTCTGTCATTAACTATATAACTTTTTTTTCTTGACAAAGGGGACACATCTATGTTTAGCTGCCTCAACCCTTGTGAATGTCGTGAATCCTAGAATATACATGCTAAGGGAAGGGTTGAACTCATGTGCTAATGAGCTGTTAGAGTTTCTTACATCCATCAGCACATACTAATCCTAACTTCTTTCAGCTGTGAAAAAATAATCACCAGGGATTTGTGATTAAAAAAACCTTAATTTACTTTCTTCTCCAATCTTGATTTGAACTTTGATCTCCAAATTGAAGCTGCAAGTGCCTTTTCCTTTAGTTTTAATCCTAATTTACACAGATATATTGAGAGGCTTATGAGCAAGTCATCCTGAAGTGCTTAGAAAATGCACAAAGCTGAGCATTCTAAGATACAGGTTTTTTTCCTCCCATTCTTTTCCTTCTTTCCCTTTCTCCTCTCAGCCAGTGATAAGTATTCATGTTGAGCCACGGGGAGAAGTATGTTGGTTTGGGACCACAGCAAGGCACATAAAATGAATGGCATTTTGCAAATGAAGTCAACTCATTAAACAGTCATCTTCAAGACATTCATTTTCTATGGTAATCTAATTTTCTGATGAAAGGGGGGTCATTTAAATTGGCCTGATCAGTCTTCTTTCAACTCCTTGTCAGAATGTATCCTGCGGACCCAATTTCCTGGTTCAGCAGGGAGTGTTTATGTGTGGCCCACTCCACACAGTGGCCTGGACAAAGGACAATGATGACAGACTTGCAGGTGGTTCTAATCACTTCAGTGAGAACAGTCAGGGGCAGCTGGGCAGTTCTCGGGGCCACATCAGCTTGGCTAAGATCTGGCCATGGTTTCTAGTTTAACTGATAGCAACAATTTTGAGGTATCATGTAGGCATAGACCTGAATGTGTGTGCAAATCAAATTAACTTCCTTCCTTCCTTCTTTCCTTCCTTCCTTCCTTCCTTCCTTCCTTCCTTCCTTCCTTCCTTCCTTCCTTCCTTCCTTCCTTCCTTCCTTCCTCTCTCCGTCCCTCCCTCCTTCCCTCCCTCCCTCCCTTCCTTACTTCCTTTTTCCTTGCTTCTTTTTTGCCTGCCTGCCTGCTTTTTTTCTCTCTTTATCTTTCACTGGAATTTGCTTTTCATTATGAACAGTTTAGCTATGGAGGATCTCAATAGCACACTGTCTTTTGTAAGTTACTATTCTCGCTATTAGGTGACATTTTTTATTGTTGAGAAAAATTGAAGAAAAAGTGGCTCCTTTCTGCTGTACAAATCTTTGTCTGTAGCATAGTGTATTAAAAGTAAAAAGACAAAAAACAGCTGTGGGAAGCTGGAAGCTAGGGATTCTGTCTAATCCAAAAGAATTGAAGTGAGCATTTGCCAATTACATAGAGTCAAATATATGTCTTAGATACACGAAATATTGAGCAATGGAAGAAACACATTCTACTTCAAGCAGCTTTTGATTGCATTCTTTATGGTTTTAAAAAATTTATTTAAAGTCTTTAAGAAAAGCTGGTGAAGAAACCATTTATTTTAACATGGTTCATAAAGAAAAGGGCCTGAGCAGCATTCATGAGGGTTGAGCTAATTAAGCAGGGCAGGGAAATCACAGTTGGTGAGGCAAGAAGGGACTTAATGGACAAACTACTCCTGCATGTGCATGGACCATTCATGTAGTCAGAGATATAGGTAACATTATGTAAACTACATAAGAGGAAATGCATTTTGAGTGTGCAGAGATTTAACATGGATAAAGTTGGACTTCCATAGCCCATTTCGGAGTAGGGCTCATGGTGCTTTATAAATTGCATCTTGTTAATTTTTGCAATACCCCCAGGAGGTACATTGTTGGTAAATGCCATTGTCACTCCTTTTTACAGCGGGAAGAACACAAGTGAGGAGAGATTAAAATATTTACCCAAGGTCACCTAGCAAGTTAATTAGAGATCTTGAGATAAAAGTCCCAGTTCAGTTTTCCTTCCATTAAACCTTATTGTTCCCTCTCTTCTTGTGAGCATCTCAGCTCTTAATAGTGTTCCCAGTACTTGCTCCTGATTAGTAACTTTGGGAGCCTTTTCTTTATAGGAGGTTTAAAGATCGAGTAGGGTTTGGGAACCACTTTGGGTTTTTATTACCTTTGAAGCTACCTAACCTCTGGACGGGTACATAGGAAGTTATTTGGTAGGCTGCTAAAAATGTATTGGTTTATATTACTTTCCAGAATGCTTGCAAGCAAGTGCTTCCCTCCAAGCTAGGGGGAGTTATTGATTAAAAAATAAGTGCTAAAAGATGGACAATTGCTGTATTTATTTTTAAAGAGAGGGGAGTAGATTCATTGATTATTTCTAGCTATCACTGGGTCTGACAAGGGATTGTTTCATTGCATTGCATTTAGGGTGTTTCTGCATGCAGTGGTGTATGTGTTTGTGTGTGTGCAGAGGCCTTCTGGACGAAGGTAAGATGCAAATAATGCTAATAATGCAGGCACAAAATCTGACTCCTATTCCTTTGCAAACTGTCTTCTCACATTTTATTTCTGTGAATGGTGCCTTATTCCTTTCAATCCCCCAGGCTTGAAACCACAGAGTCATCTTGGACCTCTTCTTTCCTTTCCACATGCAGAACACAGAGTCTATAAGTCCTGCATCAGGAGTGTTTCTGCAGGTATCTTCCCCTACCCCTATGTTACCACCACTGCAGTCTAGGCTGCTGCTGCCTCTTGGGGGCTTGCTTCCAAGTCTCCTCATACCGGCATATACTGCCTGGCTCACTGACAGCTTTTGTTTGGAAGCAGAGCCACCATGATACCACAACTGCACTCACAACCACATCTGCCTCCCTTTGATGGCTAATTCTAAAACAATGGTATTCAATAGCAATCAAGACCTTTAACTTGTCCCCTGCTTGTATTCTGCCATGATACTCTAATTATAGGACACTCTGTCCTTCAAGTCATTGTCATCACCAGCATCTTCTTAGTAGCTATATATATATATATATATATATATAATAGCCATATATGTATATTTTAAAAAACATCATTTTGTGGAAATCACTGTTTTAAGCTCTAATGTGTATAATTTTACTTAAACTTTACAACTGACACCATCTGAGATTCCACTTTTTTGGTGAAACCTTTGATGACATAACTAGCCTTTTTTACCTTGCCTCTTTTGAGCCATCATGACACTTTTTTGGTAACTCTAAAAAGGCAATTATATTCTTTCTGTAATAATTTATTTTGTATTTCTATTTTTATCCCCTTCTTCTGAGCTGTGGGCGCCCTCATTCACTAAAGAAGAAAATATTACAGAATACAAGGTAATGCTGATGTAGCTGCGAATGTTCTAGTTGGTACAAAACTTTGTGTCATGACCACATTTTCAGTGTTTTGAGTTTTCTTCTGTCAACAACTTAGTCAAAAGTCTTGCTAAAGTCAAAAGAGTTTATATTTATTGATTTATTTGTGTTAATCCAACTATTGATACATGTGAGGAGATCAAATTAGTGTGCGGGGTCTTGTTATACACCTTGTTTGGTTGAATCAGGAGAAAGTTTCTGGTATTTAAAGTGGAATTTAAATTGAACATTTCATATTCTCTAGTATCTGTTCTTTCCCTTATTAAACACAGAAGTGACATTGAGTATGGGCCATATGTTTCTTAGACTGTAATGTGACAGTTGTACAGTAAAGGCGAGCTCTTCATTTAATCAACAGATACTTAGAGTTGTACGCCCTTTATGCACCCAGAGGAAAATAGATGACACATTCCAACAGACTGATTTGAGAAGACTTTAATAAAGGGCCATTTTACAGGTAAGTGCAAGAGTTGCTAAAGCTAATTTAAAAAGTAGTACATTGTCCTAGGACCAACAATAGCAAGAGTGATGACAGCCTCTAGACTTGACCCAACTCTCAATGTCCCTTACTCTGAAGCCATCCATTCTGCCTTCTGGAAATGCTTCTCAGTCAGCAAACTCCTTGTCATCCTCAACCTCTTTTCCAAATGATCCTCCATCTTCTTGCCCTAAGTAAGAAAGAGCTCTCCTCTTAGGATGTCCTATGGACCTCCCAGGTGCTGTTTATTCTCTCCCATTACCATTCCTCAGGATTGGGAAGCGAGGGGTAAATGTTCTTTTTTCCCTGTTGTAGAATTTCTTGGTAAACCTGTTTTCTACTCTATGCACATTACATTCTAAGAAACATATGGACAGTTCTCAATGTCACTTGAAAACTCAAGACTCCTTACAAAAGAGAGTAAGCTGAAAACTCAACCCTTACAAAAGAGAGTAAGCTGTGTGTAGAATAGTCTCAAATTATCTGGAAAATGTTTATAAAAACTGAAAGTATTGATTGTGTAACTGAGAAGACTAAGAAAGGGTGTGTTAACTTTTGTTAAATATTTGAAGTGACGTCAGGTGGGAGTGGGATTCAGATGTACAACTTTGGAGTGCAGGAGTAAGTTGAATGAAAGTTACAGGGAGGAAAAATGGGCTCGGTATTAAAGATAGTT
The DNA here is from genome assembly GCF_007565055.1 of Rhinopithecus roxellana. NCBI lineage: Eukaryota > Metazoa > Chordata > Mammalia > Primates > Cercopithecidae > Rhinopithecus > Rhinopithecus roxellana. The sequence continues at coordinate 52,641,407 of NC_044565.1, read as the reverse complement.
TCAATCATCCGGAGCTGTCCAAAAATCAACCACTGGTCTATGAGTGAGCTTCTTGCTTATGAAGATGGTCAAGCAGAGGCTGGGGAACTTCATGTTCAGATGCTGCATGTGCACGAGATTGGGCTGGACTTTGGCTAAGGTTATGATAGGCTGAAGGAAAGTAATTGTTCCTATTAAAAGGTTTTGAGGTCATGCAACTGAGGTATTTGAAAACAGAGACCAGGGACAAGTTATATGTATCTATCTATCCATCCACCCATCATCTGTCTATCCATCTATCAGTTATCTACCTATCTACCTGCTTACCTACCTATCTAGTCACCAGAGTATGAAGCCTTAGTGGGCCCTGTAGTAAATCGGTGTACATTTCTTGCTTCAAGGTACTCTAGTAACATTTAGAAGTCTCATTTCAGTGAATAAATTGTACTTAAGAACCACATTTATCTCATTTTACTCAGATCATCAGTTTATGACTCTAGTTCCAGTTCTAGACCTCATCCATTCAACCTCTTTCTGGATCTGGGTTTCCTTATCTGGAGATGAGGGGGCAAGGCAGAGCTGGGGCTTACACCGTATTTCTAAGGATTCCATCTAACCTAAAACATGATTTGATTTTGAATATGTATATGTGCATGTGTTGGTGGGGACTCGTGTTCATGTTTGGAATTTTATGTACATTAATGTTGTTCCCTGTACATTGCAGCGATTATCTAAAAATGGAGCTCTCTCTTGCCTTTTTATGGTCTGTTAACTGCATAAGCCACAGAATGATACTTTAGAACATCAGATCCTGTCACTTCTTTGTTTGGAATGCTGCAATGGCTTTACATGGCATTCTAAATAAAACTCAGAGACCTTCTCCTGGGCTCATAAGGCCCTGCAGGATCATGCCTCCTATTCCCACCTTGACCACATTGCCCACCTCTTTCCTTACTCACCTGACTCTAGCCCACTGGTCTCCTTGTTCTTCAAACTTGTAAAGTACAGATGACCCTAGACACTTTCTTCTGCCTCCTATGCTCTTTCTTAAGAATTTGTTAGGCTCACACTAGTGTCATTATATCTGTGAATTTCCCAGACAACAAAGAAAAGAAATAAAGGGTAGATGTGAGCATCTCTAGCTTTTCTGGAAGTTTCACAGAAGCCCCACTCAATTGTTTCTGCTTGCATCTCATTGTCTTGCTACAGTTGTAAGAGAGATGTGAAAAGGGCATCATGTAGCTGGGCCAACTGCACTCCAAGTCCAACTGCAGCTCTGTGTGTAATAGAGAAGAGCAGGGTGGATGTGGTCAGGCAGCAAGCCCTGTCTGCCACGGTGTGCTGCAAGTGACTAATGAATTCCCACATACTGCTTGTAACATTTTCAGTATGGACATCAATTTTCACTTTTTTCTGGTTAGCAGATCTGTATCGCCCAAGAGAGTCTCAAAATGGTTCGTGACCCCAAGCATGACCTTGGATCATGCTCTAGAGTCATGTGTGTTGCTCTCTTAGGTACTCTTGGATTGGATTTGTTGCGGAGGTCATCAGACTTGTTTATATTTCTGACAAGAAGAGGACTGCGCTGATTTCCATCGACTCACTAATACATTTATCAGGAACTTGAACGTGCACACAGAGCAGCGTGCAGAGTACTACAGCACTCTCTAGGGATCGATGAACCACAGAGGGACGCAAGATGGTGCCCTCATGCGTGGTTTGTAGTCTCCGAAACAATCCTTCCTTTATTGACGGTGCTGCTCCCAGGCCACAGTGGACATGGCTCCAGTGCCAAAGATAGCTTTTGGTTTGTTGAATTGCATGGCCAGATATCATGCAGGCTCCTGGCATCAAGCAGAATAGCACTGAGAGGTTGGTAATGGAACTAAGGTCAGAGCACCTTTGAAGGGCCTATCAAAAAGAGAGAAACTTCCAGAATTTTATTGTTGTTGGGGTGATTAAATATTAAGTGTTCAGGACAGTACTACCTAGTAGGTACTTAATAAGTACCAATTTCTTTCCTGTATTTTTTTCCTATTTATGCCTTCCTGACACCTTGCCTCCTTTCCCTTGGATTCTGCATTTTTTCATAAGGAGCTCAACTCTTCCATCTTTCATCAGTGGATTTTGGGATATAAGTAGAAAACAAGACGTTTTCACTGATGTCATATATCATAGAAAATAAAAGCAGTATATTTCCCCACTGAATTTAGAAGTATGAATGCTGTAGGGTCATTTTCCTTATTAATAATTGTCTGTCTTCTCTAATTTCTTAATGCTGTTAGTTTGCAAAGATGTGTAGCACACAAAAGCTATAATAGTGCTAGATACAATAATATAGCAGTTCATAGGATGACATAATAATCCTAGCTGCCAGTAATTTTCTGTAGAGTGCTTTATACCCGCAAAATGCTGTCTCTTTCCTCATCTCAGTCACTGTTTACATATTCTTGATAGAAATGGTTGGTTTTATAATTTTCTTCTACTGGAGAGAAATGAAAGGAACAGAACATTGAAGGAATGGCCCTAGGTCACATGCCTAATTTGTCACAGAGTGTGAGAAAAGCACATTTTATCACCAGCACTTGTTTTTTCCTAATGGAAAAAGAAAAGACAATGTTCTTGGCATGAAACTGTTTAAAGATGTGTCCAGTAGTTAAATTTTTCCTCCTCATTGGATAGTAGTTTTGATTCATGACTGACATAGATTTTATTCTTGTGGATTTAATTCTTCATGTTCATATGACAAAAAACATATCTCACTTATATCTTTACCAATGATATAACGTTCTCAGCCCTGGCTGAATATTATAAATACCTGAAGGGGTAAAAAGAAGTCTGATCTGTGAAGGGTTAGGGCATGAGTAAGTATTAAATGCTTTGCAGATAATTCTCTTGAAATGCGAGAGAAGAGAATCCTTGGATCAAAGCAACAATGGAAATGCAATGTTTAAGTAAGTTTCTCTCACTGAAATATTTTCTAATTCAGAGCATCCATTTAAGGTCTCTGTCAGCTGTTCTAGGATGGCTTGAGAGGGTGTGCATGTGTGTTTAAGTGTGTGTGTCTGTGTGTGCTCCCAGGTAAAGACGGCTTTTTCAAGGGGAAGGCTGTGCTGTGTGCTGTCATGTTTAAGAACCTGGTCTTTATTTGGTGTTTTGTGCTCGCTTCTCCACATCCTGCAGATAAAGTACTACGGTCCCCCAGGCAGTTTCTTCATCTGCTGGATAATTATAACTACCTTTCAAGACTGCTCTGATGGTTAAAATACATTTGTTATAGGTTTGTGTCCACCCAAGGAGACTGAAGTCCTAACTCCCTGTACCTTGAAATGTGACCTTATTAAAAAATACGGTCTTTACTGAGGTGACTGAATTAAAATGTCATCATTAGGGTGGGCCTAATCCAATATGACTGGTGTCCCTATAAAATGGGAAAAACTGGATGCAGAGCCAACATACAAAGGGGAAAGATGATATGAAAATGCATGGAGAAGAAGCATCTATAAACCAAGAGAGGCCTGAAGCAGATCTTTTCCTCACAGCCCTCAAAATAAACCAACCCTGATGACACCTCAATCATGGACTTCTATCCTCCAGAACTGGGAAAGAATACATTTCTGTTGTGTAAACCACCCAGTCTGTAGTACTTTCTTATGGCAGCCCCAAGAAACTAATACAACATTACAGAGCATGCTTAACACTGTGCCAGCACTAGCATAACCTCAATTTTAAAAAAAGCTACAATAAGGAGAAAATTTAAAATATAAAGTATTACCAATGCTAATAAAAATAGAAATAATAAATCATTTGCAAAAGTAATAAATTATAATTTCTATAACTTATTAAACACATACACAATAAATTTGTTAAGCATTTTTACTCTAAGTCATACAGATGATATCATCAGTCAATCTCTTGGTGTATAGCCAAAGGTAACTTATTTTAAAGACCCTTTAAAACAGCAAGTTTAGGTTCACACCAAAATTGAGAGGAAGTTGCACAGTGTTCCATACATTGCCCTGTTCTGATACATGTCCAGCCTCCCACATTAACAACATCCCGCACTATGGCAATTCATTGTTACAGGTTATGCACCTGCTTTGACAACATCAGTATCACTCAAAGTCCATTGTTTACATTAGGTTTGTCCTTTATTTTGTACATTCTATCATATTGGACAAATGTGTAATGACATGTACCTACCATTGTAGTATCACACAGATAATTTTTACTGCCCTAAAAATCCTCTGTGCTCTGCCTATTCATCCCTCCATCTCCGAGCCCCCACAATAGCTACTGATCTTTTTACTGTCTCTTTAGCTTTGTTCTTCCACAGTGTCCCATAGTTGGAATCATACAGTAGACAGCTTTTTTGGATTGGCTATGCTCACTTATTAATATGCACTTTAGCTCCTTTGTTTCTTTACTGGCTCCACAGTTCATTTCTGAATAATTTTCCATTGTTTAGATGTTTATTTATCCATTCATCTAATGAAGGACATCTTGATTGCTTTGACAATTATGAATAAAGTTTTGCCAATTGTGAATAAAGTTGCTCTAAACATTTATAGGCATAGGCGGGTTACTATGTTTTTAAACCTCATTTGAGTAAATACCAAGGAATGTGATTGCTGGTTCATATGATGAGAGTATGTTTAGTATTGTAAGAGCCTATTTTCCAAAGTGGCTGCACCCTTTTGCATTCCCATCAGCAACACATGAGAGTTCCTGTTGCTCTACGTGCTTACTAGCATGTGATGTTATAAGTGTTCTGGATGTTGGCCATTCAAGTGGGTGTATAGTGGCATCAGATCGTTTGAATCTGCATTTCTCTGATGACATATAATATGAAACATCATTTCATATGCTTATTTGCCATCTGTATAACTCCCTTGGTGAAGAGTCTTATAAGGCCATTGGCCCATTTTTAATAGGATTGTTTATTTTCCTATTGTTGAGTTCTAAGAATTGTTTGTATATTTGAATAATAACCCTTTGCCAGATATGTTTTTTGCAGACTATTTTTTCCCATCTGTTGCTTGTCTTATCATTCTCTTGACATTGTCTTTCACAGGGCAGAAAATTTTAATTTTAATAAAGTCCAGCTTATCAATTTTTTCATGAATCATTCATGAGTGTTATTGATTGCTTCCTGTATGCCACTTTCCATTCAAGTAAGTGCTTTGTATTTTAACTCTTATCACATAAAACCTCTGGAGTATATAATGTTGTTGCCCTCACTGGGCACATTTGGTGTTGTATCATTGTCAAACCCAATGTCATCTATAACAGATTTTCTTTTTTGTTAACTGCCAGGAATTTTATAGTTTTCATTTTGCATTTATATCTATAACCCATTTTGAGCTATTTTTTGAAGAGTTTAAGGTATGTTTCTAGATTCATGTTTTTGCATGTGGCTGTTGAGTTGTCTCAGCACCATTTGTTGAAAAGACTGTCTTTTCTCCATTGTATTGCCTTTGTTCAAAGGCAAATTGATTAGTCAAAGAGTAATTGACTGTATTTATATGGGTCTGTTTCTCAGCTCTGCATTCTGTTCCATTGATCTATTTGTTTATTCTTCAACCAAACCACACTGTCTTGATTACCATAGCTTTATAGTAAGTTTTCAAGTTGAGTAGTGTCAGTCCTACATCTTTGTTTCTCTCTTTCTTTTTTTTTCTTTTTTTGAGATGGAGTCTCACCCTGGTGCCCAGGCTGGAGTGCAGTGGCCGGATCTCAGCTCACTGCAAGCTCTGCCTCCCGAGTTTACACCATTCTCCTGCCTCAGCCTCCCAAGTAGCTGGGACTACAGGCGCCCGCCACCTCGCCCAGCTAGTTTTTTGTATTTTTTAGTAGACACGGGGTTTCACCGTGTTAGCCAGGATGGTCTTGATCTCCTGACCTCGTGATCCGCCTGTCTCGGCCTCCCAAAGTGCTAGGATTACAGGATTGAGCCACCATGCCCAGCCTGTTTCTCTCTTTCAATATGCATTAGCTATTCTGTTTTTTTTTTTTTTTTTTTTTTTTTTTTTTTTTTTTTTTGTACTCTCCACATAAACTTTAGAATAAGTTTGATAATATTTGTAAAATAACTTTCTGGGATTTTTTGATTTTGATGACATATAGATTAAGTTGGGAAGAACTGACCTCTTCACAATATTGAGTCTTCCTCTTCATGAATATGGGATATCTTTTGTTTTTTTTTGTTTTTTTTTTGAGGCGGAGTCTCGCTCTGTTGCCCAGGCTGGAGTGCAGTGGCGCGATCTTGGCTCACTGCAAGCTCCGCCTCCCGAGTTCAGACCATTCTCCTGCCTCAGCCTCCCGAGTAGCTGGGACTACAGGAGCCTGCCACCTCGCCTGGCTAATTTTTTTTGTATTTTTAGTAGAGATGGGGTTTCACGGGATATCTTTTTACTTATTTAGTTCTTCTATTATTTCTTTCATCAGAGTTTTTGGGCACTTTTCTCAAATAGATCTTGTTCATTTTTTTGCTATATTTATACCTATGTATTTCATTTTGGGGAGTGCTAGTGAAATGGTATTGTGTATTAATTAATTTCAAATTAAATTAAAACAATCCCTGTTTATTGCTGTTTATAGGAAAGCTATTGACATTTGTATATTAACTTTGCTATGATTGTTTATTAGTTTCAGAACTTTTTTCACTGGTTCTTTCAGATTTTCTACATAGATAAATGTGTCATCTGCAATTAAAGAAAATTTTATTTCTTACTTCCCAATCAGCATACCTCTATTTCCTTTTATTGCCTTATTGCATTAGCTAGAACTTCTAGTACAATGTTGAAAAGCTGTGGTGAGAGAGAACATTGTTGCCTTGTTTCTGATCTTAGTGAAAAATCTTTGAGTTTCTTACTATAAAAGATAATGTTAGCCATAGATGTTTTATCGATATTCTATGTCAAGTTGAGGAAGTGGTTCACTATTTTTAATTTATTGAGAGCTTTAGTCATGAATGAGCATGAGATTTTATAAAATCCTTTGCATCTATTGATATGATTATGTGATTTCTCTATTGATGTGATAAATTAAATTTAATTAATTATTTTTGAATATTGTACCAGTCTTGTATATCTGGGATAAATCCCACTTGGTTGTTGTAATCATTAATATTGAGTGTCAACTTAATTGAATGATGCAAAGTATTGTTCTTAGGTGAATCTGTGAGGGTGTTGCCAAAGTAGATTAATATTTGAGTCAGTGAACTGAGAGAGTCAGACCCACCCTCAATCTGGGTGGGTACCATTTAATCAGCTGCCAGCATGGCTAGAATAAAGCAGGCAGAAGGACAGCAAAGGACTTGACTTGCTGAGTCTTCAGGACTTCATTTTTCTCTCGTGCTGGATGCTTCCTGCCTTCGATCATCAGACTCTAAGTTCTTCAGCTTTTGGACTCTTGGACTTACACGAGTGGATTGCCAGTCATTTGCCAGGGGCTACTGGGCCTTCAGCCACAGACTGAAGACTGCTAGCTTCCCTGCTTTTGAGGTTTTGGGACTTGAACTGGCTTCCCTGCTCCTCAGCTTGCAGATGGCCTATTGTGGGATTTCAGCTTGTGATTGTGTGGATGAGGACACTTTCTGGCTACTTCCTGCTGAAAAGGGCTGTTGTGTGCAGAGCGGCAGCTAAGGTTTCTCCTGGGGTTGATCTAAGGGTCCTCATAAGAAAGGCGTGTCCACGCATGGTTCTCTCTGCAGCACCTTTTGGAGTTTGATTGCTGTCAACCATTCCAATAGGTTGTAACACTGGTTTGCCTCCATCAGATGTTGCTGAAACATTAATATAGAAGTAAAATTCCTTTTAGGATAAGTGGCATTGGATTTGGGTGCCTAGAGTAACTTTAGTGTTAACCTTGGCTAAATCTTTCCTGCAATTATTAATCCCTTGATGACTTCCACAGACCATCTAAGACATGCTTAAACTTTCCGACTTGTCCTAAACATCCTTCTTTTAAACAATCAACTATTCTTTTTAGAACAAGTAGTTACCATCCTTATAATCCTTTCATGACCTCCATGAACTATCGGCAACATGCTTGAACCTTCTGACTTGTCATAAACATCCCTCTTTTAAACAACCAACTATTCTCTTTAGGACAAGTATTTATCATATAAGATTCTTTCTTATAAAAATCTCTTTCCATTATAACCTTCTTTGCATGGCCAAGGTGTGACATATTACCAAACACAATAAGAAGTTCTAGCAGACTCAATGACAATAAAACTTTCACTAATGACAATAAAACTTTCACTGTTCTTTTGTGATAACTATTATCCCTGCTATAGCAAAATACTACAGCAATGAAAACTCTCTGTCCAATATTTCAGTTAGAAGATACTACCATGTATAACTCTACTGGAAATAGTAGAGTGAGTATAGCAATTCCTGCAAGGGTGTTGTAGTAGATAATTTCCATCTAAAATTTTACTTACCAAGATACAGAATTTCCCTTTGGGGGTCTGTGAAGTTCCTTGGTTTTATTTTCCCAAATAAAGAAACCTCTGGGTTATGGGTATCCTACTCACTTTTTATCTGGCAGAATTTGCAGGATAATTATCCAGAACTAGCATATTGATCCAGATTTTACATTCCCTATCTGTTTTGGTTTCTTCTGAGCCACAAGAGATCATTATTTGATTTAAAGGAGTAAGCAGGGTTAGTCTAAAATGAATGCAAACAACTTAAAAACAATCAATGAGATTAAAATCTAATGACAAATGTATGATAATCTTTGGAGCACAATTTCTTTCTCTGGTCCTCATTTTTTTGGTAAAAAACAAATTGTGATGGGGCTGTGAATGTTGTTCATAGAATAAACTTTACTCTTATACTTGGCCTGATTATTTGCATAAAGTACAGGAATAATAATTACATCTAAATAGGCCTTTTGGATTGGCTTTGTTGGAACTCTGTTCCACAAGGAATCTTAGATAAGACCTTTTAAAGCCAAGCTCAGCCATGGGTTTGTATCCTCGAATACCTGTGAGTTGGGTGATCCTTTTCTCTTAAGGTCCCAAGATAAATTTGGAGCTCCTGTACCTGTTAGAAAGTTACATTCTTGACTGACCACAGGTTAGGAACCCTGTAACGGGGACTATGTAGACAAGATATGAGGCCAATCTTCCCCAAGGCACTTTTATTGGCTTTGCATGTCAAGCTTGATTCCTTAAAGGAAAATGCACCTTTCCAGTCAAAGCCTTGGTAAAATAAGCAGTTTTTTTCCAATTGTGTCCTGTTGAAAAAAAAAAATAGATTCTTATTGCACTGATGCAAACAACTGTATTGCTGTAAGTTAAGAATACTCACAGATAGTTTCCAAATTCTAGTGAAACCAGGCAGAGAGAAACAAATATGCTCCAAATTTTGTTCACAGGAGTATACCTTACTCAATTATTAAAGGCTATAAATAGTTCAAAATACATTTCCTTGACTCTGAAAAACAAGGATCAGCAATATTCCAAGCAAAAGTCAAAAAGGTTGCTTTAGCTTTCTGCATGCAGTCCATTTAGTTAACTCTTGTTTTGCTTGATATTCATGCATGTTTCAGTTCTTCATGACTCCTGTATTATTTTTTATCTCTATTTCAATGTTATAATCTTCAAAGCTATTAAAAACCCACATTTGAGAACACCTGTTAAAGTTCTGTAGCTTGATTATAAACCATCTTTTAAAGGAAACAAAGCAAGAAAACAGTTGTCTGTGAATGACAAAATTTCCAGGGTAGTTACGGTTAAAAGCATGACTGACAGAGAAGTTTAGCTGTCTCAGTGGTTTACGATAACTTTAGTAACTTTTATGATTGATAGCGTATACTTAGACATTAAAATTTTAGAAATCCCATACAAGTTTGAGACATATATTAGTATTCATCAAAATATAACTTAGATTGGACATCATTTTGGCAATCTCATGTGACTAAACATGTCAAATAATCCTGTTTACCTCTTCTCTGAATGTTTCCAGGGCCCTCAGAACCATCCAGAAAGCCAGGCAACAGGAAAGACAATTTTAAATCTTGAAGTTTGATTTTGGGACACCTGTTAAATGTTAGAGTTTTAAAACACTCGATGTTATGAAACAGAATTCCAGATTGCCATAAATTATTTATTTTGCCAAAATGATGATGCAAAAAGCAAAAACCTTTACTATTAGTAAAAATTAGTTTTTACTATTACATAAAAATTCTGTTCAAAGCCAAATTTTACCCTTGCATACATTTATTAATTTTAACCCCAATTTGTTTAAATCAAACTTTATAGATGATTCCAACTAATCTTAACCAATTTGACCATGAGGTGAAATTTTTACAAACCTTTTGTAACCATTTTTGCTAAAGGGCAGATTATCGTCTTACAACAACCTTGCTGTGCTTTTAGTTCAGTGCTTAATTTATGAAAATACCATGTAATACCCTGTTGAATTTAGCTAATGTTTACACATTTTTTGCAAGAATAATTTTTATAATCTTTCTATAACTTGCTTAAACCTTCAGCTTTCTTATCTAATTTAAGGCAATTCTTTATGACTAGGCAATATTTGTATTTCCATGCTTTCTCATAATCTTTTACTAGAAATACATTTTACTGTTTTTATATGCCTTGCATGTTAAACTGTTTAGTGGTCTTAGATACATGTTGCACTGCTAAGTCTTAGCAACTTTTACTTTTGGTGAAACACCTGATTAGTAAGTGATTTTAGTTAACTACCAGATGTGGAGCCTGGGACCCAGACAGAAATGAAGATAAGGTCTAACTCTTTGCAACATGTAACTATACGTGTCCCAGGCCTCATCTATCTGTAAAGCATGCAGTATACTACCTTGGAACCTTTAGCAAACCTAGTATTTAAGTTGTATCATTTAGACCACCTTTTTGCATTTTGATAATACTTGCATTTTACCAATAATTAAGACTATTTATATTTCTTAAAGACTAAAGTCATATGAGCTAAACAATATTTGATTTAAGTGCTTATTTTTTTAAGCCAATCAATTAGAGCTCTTTTTATAGCTGTTACACACAACGCATATATAGCGACACAAACAGATAAAATATTCAGCACTTGTAAAATTTTTCATCTGCCATTTTTTTACTGGGATTACTGGCTTCAGGCTGGAGCCCTTGGAGGAACAGGGCCAGGATGGTATGCACTTTTAGGACCTAATAAGCAGGCACAGCTGACGGCAAAGACATCCCCAAAATTAAAAGTGTCATTTTAAACTGGATCTTGGATCCCCCAAAAGAGGGAGATACTATGGGAGAAGACACTGCAGTGCTTCTACCATGCATTTTATTGCAAGGCAACCCAAAGCCAGTTGGCTTATTTTGTAATCAGCCCATCCCCCATGGGAGTCTCATCTCTCAGTGGGGGTAGCGATGTTTCTGTATCCTTCGGGTGACCAAGAGCATGCTTCTCTGATTCAAATGTGCAAATAGTTAAGTATCCCTCCGTAACTACCATTAGCCATTCCTTAAAGTATATTTCCTACCTAGTTTTTACACACCAAATCTCTCTCATAATGTGAAGTAATTTGATAATCCAAAAACTCAAAACTGTCACAAAACAGAACGCAAAACAGAATAGCTCCTCTGATTTTGAGAGGGATCTATCTGGGCTTTCATGAGGAAAACAGAGATTTTTTCCCAAAATGGAGTCTGTGGAAACTCCTGTTTTTCTCAAGGAGTCCCAGACTACTAGAATTTATCTTGGGACCTCTCATGTGTGCATTAAGAATGGCAAGACAAATAATGGAGAAAAAAATATTCAGTTGATTGAGAATGAAAAAGAAAACCTTTTACCAGAAAAACAAGATCCAAGAAGAGAAAAACATAAAGGTCTTTTACATATCCATATAACTTGAATATCCACTCTTAATTACGCTGAGCACTCTTTAAGAAAATCCTTTTAAATTTCTTATTACTCTCCTTTAGCCGTGCCAAGTAGTTAAGATTTTCAGCTTTTGAACGTTACAAAAAGTAACCTCACAGGTGAAACCAACAAGCCATAATTAGGTTTTGACATAGCCACAAGTATACAAGGAATTTTTAAAGGGGTGCTAAGCAGCTTTTGAAATTGTTATTACAGAATTGTGACTGAGACAGTGAAAGAGATTCAACCCAATCCACTCCATTTTATTTCCAGCCCCCAAGCTCTCCTTGCCCAACCCTGGGCATAGATCAAACCAACTTTGGGAGGAGCCTGGTTTACAGTTTCTAGTACAAAACAAAGCTTATAACAGCCTCTTCCTAAGATATACTTCCCTCTTGCCTGGGGACAAGACCAAGAAACTCACCATAAGATGAGAAACCATGGCTTAGGATTCATGCAGCTGGAGGCTACAAGATTTTGACCCTCCCTTATCTGCTGTCAAGATCAGTGCTTAAGATATTTTGTAAACCCTGCCCTTGATGGATGAGCGGGCCCCACCCAAACTGATAAACCTGATTCTGTGGCCCTCACTCAGGAACTGACTTAGAACAAGACAGTCACTGTTGTAACATGGCGGCGACTAAAACAAAGTATTGCCACATGGTTACCAGGCGTGTTTCCAAAGACATGAAGCAAGATGGAGGCCCATAGCCAAGTTTGTTACTGACCATTTTGTTGGGCTGGCTTGAATATCAGGCTTACAAGATTCTGCATCCTAGCCTAAGGTACCCTTTCTTTCGACAGAACCATACACAAAGCAGGACAGATTGGCTACAGCTTAAGACCAACCTCAGAAGTTCTTTTTCATTAATCAAAACTTTACAGAGAATATAAAGAGTGATCCTTATTATTTGTTGTACTGGTTTGCACAGGGAGAAAGACACCAAAAGCCTGACTGGTTAAAACAACAACAACAAAAAAAACCAAAAATAAATAAAAAAATTTTAAAAAGTCTTTTATTCTTTTGCTGGCATGTGAGGCTTCTGGGCTCCCTTCCTCTAGCTCAATCCTAAGCCAAGCATTTTAAGGTTTGGGGAAATTAATGTTTCCCATGTTGAAAGAACATGATAAAATTAGATAGGAGCCATTTTTAACCATAAAAGAAGAAAAAATACCATAGAGAAATTTGGGGGTTCTAACTAGAGTTGTCAAGAGGCACTGATTCCCTTCCTACTGGCAATGGTGTTTCCTCTATTTCTTCACCTTCCCTATTTTCTCTTTTCCCTTTTTGCCTACTATAGGAGACACACTGCTCATCTCTGAAATTCTCAGCTTCCTGCAGAGCTGCCTGTTTTTCAACCACAGTTAGGACTTGGCTTAGGAGAAGCCTAGCATCCCCTCATGAGAGGCCAAACACAATGTGCCTAATGGAGAGGATTGGTACACCACTAGGTGGCACTGTTTACCTAGAAATGCCGTGTGCTCGCTAGGTCAAGGGTAGAGTGACCTTGAAGGGTAGAGTGACCTTGACATGCCGTGTGCTCTCCAGACCAAGGGCAGAGAGAGAGCTGCAAATGGCATGTGAGAGAGAGCTGCAAATGGCATGTGCTCGCCAGACCAAGGGCAAAGAGTGACCTAGAAATGCCATGTGCTCTCCAGATCAAGGGCAGAGACAGACCTCACTGTAGGGGTGGGGAATCACAAAGACAGCATTCGCTTGAGCTATATCCCCAGTTACTATGGCATTCCCTGACCTTGCCTAACAAAATTACTTCCTGAACTGTAAAACTTCCCACGTATTGCATACACAGAGAGGATAGGGGATATGGCGATCGTGGACAGGAAAGAAGGAAATTATGATACAAACATTGGAGATCCTGTTGCCAACACCCCGTTGGGCAGTTGGAGGCTGGAGTCAGTCTAGAAGCCTCTGGATAACACCAGGGGGTAACCCCAGCCAGAAATTCTCAGTTGCTCCAGGACCTCTTTCAGTCCCATGCAATGGCTAAGTCCTCTGTGGAAAGAAGCTTGTTCAAATATGGTCAACATGCCCAGTAACTCATGGATGCTGGGGGATTCTCCATATTCTCCCCAGTAAACCTCACATCCAAGTCTTTAAGAATGGCAGCCACAGTAATCATGTTTTTAACTGACTGATGGATGCCTGTTATTGATTTGATTTGGTTCTAAAATGGAGTCTGAGAGCCCCAAAATGAAAGGACAAAGTTGGAGTCCACTCCTCTACTCACTGTTTTGATGAATGTTCTACCTTGGTATCCTGGACGAGCCCCCAGTATAAAGCAGCTACTTTGTCTGGGGTATATACCTGGCATTCTTCATCTCACATCAGAAATTTAGGAAATGGATGCACATGAGGAGTTTAGGAGTGAAGGTTTAATAGGCAGAAGAAAGAGCAAGTAAAACAGCTCTCTCTCTGTTGAGAGAGAGGGGACTTCCAACAGAAAAGATCAGCTGGCGGTAGATGTGCCAGATTTTATGGTCTGGCTTGAGGAGGTGGTGTCTGATTCATGTAGTGTTCACAGATTAGTTCGATCAAGTGTGACGTTTACATAGTGTGTGGGGAAGACTGGCTGCCCCACCATAATCTTATCAAGCAAATGAACTTTCCTCTTAACCAGTGCCATCTGGTCTGCTCCTTATTGTATATGTGGCTGACAAAGAGAAGGGAAGATGGAGCTGTCATCTTGAACATGATTGGCACAGCTGCCAACATCTGTGTCTGCAGTCTGAGTTTACAGGCTGCTCTTTGTTAGAAAGGAAAATAATTTGGGGCTGCCTTTCACTAAAAGGAAAACCTTGCTGAGGACTTCAGTACCCTCACTATCTGCCTAAGTAATTCTTCTTAACTCCTGTATCAAAAATATCTTCATTTTATTTCCTTTCTTTTTCTTTATCATACAACATAAGATATATTAACTTCATATCAGCACTTAAGTGTTGTTAACTTTATGTAATAGTATTTAGGTTAAGGATTAGTGTGCTTCTGATTGTACAAAAGATAGCTGTATTATGTTAGGCATAATTATGACCTTATTATTATCTTTATTTAAAGATTATGTATGATTTCAGGAGATGTATATAGGTTCAACTTGACAAGGGGTGGACTTGTGATGGTTGGTATTGAGTATCAACTTGATTGGATTGAAGGATGCAAATATTGTTTCTGGTTGTGTCTCTGAGGGTATTGCCAAAGGAGAGTAACATTTGAGTAAGTGGATTAGGAGAGGCAGACCCACCCTCAATCTGGGTGGGCATCATCTAATCAGCTGCTAGTGTGGTTAGAATAAAGCAGGCAAAGCAATGTGGAAGAGCTTGAATTGCTGAGTCTTCCAGGCTTCATCTTTCTCCTGTGCTGGATGCTTCCAGGTCTCAAACATTAGATTCCAAGTTCTTCAGCTTTTGGACTGTTGGACTTACAACAGTAATGTTTGCTAGGGGCTCTTTGGCTTTCAGCCACAGACTGAATAGCTTCCATACTTTTGAGATTTTGGCTTCCTTGCTTCTCAGCTTTCAGACAGCCTATTGTGTAACTTCACCTTGTGACTGTTTGAGTCAATATTCCTTAGTAAACTCTCTTTCATACATACATCTATCCTATTAGTTCTGTCCCTTTAGAGAATGCTGACTAATACAATTGTGGTACATAATTCTTTTATGCATCAGTAGATTTGATTTTCTAATATGTTGATGAGGATTTTTGCATCCATGCTCATCAGTGATATTGGTCTATAATTTTCTTGTAGTGTCTTTGGTTGTAATATTAGTGTGATGCTGACTTCATAGAATGAGTTAGGAAATACTCCTATTCCTATCTTATGAGAGTTTATGTAAAAATTGATATAATTTTCTCTTTAAATGTTTGGTCAAATTCATCAATGAGCCAGCTAGGCTGTATGCTTTCTGTTTGGAAGGTAATTATTGATTCAATTTATTTAATATACATATGTATATGCAGATTATATATTTCTTCATGTGTGAGTTTTGACAAATTGTCTCTTTAATAAATTTGTCCATTTCATGTAGGTTAACAAATTTGAGCACATAGACTTATTTATCGAAGCCAACTTTCCTGACTATAGATTTGATAATTGATAATTTCAGCTTTGTTTAGAAAACACACATGCAGCCAGGTGTGGTGGCTTACACCTGTAATCCCAGCACTTTGGGAGGCCGAGACAGGTGGATCACGAGGTCAGGAGATTGAGACCATCCTGGTTAACCCGGTGAAACCCTGTCTCTACTAAAAATACAACAATAAAAACAGCTGGGCGTGGTGGCGGGCGCCTGTAGTCCCAGCTACTTGGGAGGCTGAGGCAGGAGAATGGCGTGAGCCTGGGAGGCGGAGCTTGCAGTGAGCTGAGATGGCACCACTGCACTCCAGCCTGGGCGACAGAGCAAGACTCTGTCACAAAAAAGAAAACACACACACGTGCATGTGCACACACACACACACACACCCCATATGGGTTATTTGTAATTTTCTATGACATTTCCTTTAAAGTGGAATGAGACAGGAGACATTGCAGAGTTTGGAAAGAAATCCGATTTCAGAAACTTTCTGAATAATACTTATTTCCTTTGGAACTTCCAATGTACGGTGATTTATTTTTTCACTTACTTTTTCAAATTAAGACTTTACAAAACATTCACTTATATCTCATATAAAAAACTTTTATTGTGATTCTAATTCTTTGGTTTGCATACTATTTTTATCAATTATTTAATTATAATAAGATATAAAGGTGATACAAGCAGTTGAGGAATAAAACAACAACTGACTTTTCTAAGAATAAAACTAACTTGGTGGGAGTTGATGAAAGGAGACATAGGATACAGGGTGGATGGCAGAGCAAGCCGTGTGCCAGGAGTGTAGATTTCAGGCAGTGCGAGAAATGATTCCATAGTTCCACATTTTAAAAAGAGGATAATATGTATTTTGAAAGAAATTCAAATATCCATATATACATATACCTACATACATATGTACACAAATATAAATATATATATTTTTCTTAAGTTGTACTATTCAAGAAATATAGTTATTAATTCAAGTAATGTGTTAATAATATTAAAATATTTGTTTTGACTAATTAGATACAAAATATTTTTATAGTATCTGAAATTTGAGACTTTTTTTGTTTATGGCTCAGAATATAGTCCCACCTAGTAAACATACCATATTTACTACAAGAATGGATAATGCCTGGTGAGTTGTAATGTTCTATAACTATCAATTAGGTCTGTATGGCTGACAGTTTTGTTTACTGTTTCTATTCTTTTGATCGTTTTTTTCTAGTTCTATCAATTACTGTGAGATGGTATGAAAATACTGTGGTTGTAGAATTGTCTAATGTTGTTGATTTTTGCCACGTATTTATTTTTGAGAATCAGTTATAAGTTGCATGTACAATTATGATTTTTTTCTCTTTCTGGTGATTTTATTCTCTTATAATTAAAAATGTCTCTTGTTCTCTTTGGTAATATTTATTGTCTTAAAATCTACAAATTTAACTATTCTTGCTTTCTTGTACTCACTAGTTTCAAGATTTTTTCCTCTATCCCTTTACTTTCAATGTACCTGTACATTTATATATATAAAGCGTGTCCCTTATAAACAATGTGGAGTTGGATCTTGCTTTTTTTACCACTCTCAAAATTGTAGTCTTTTATGTTAGGCCTTTCAAAATTGTCTTATAGGGCCCTGAGGTTTTACTCATTTTGAAAAAAAAAAAAAATTATGTCTTGCTCTTCCTTAGATTGACTAATTTTGGTTGATTCATCTTTAGGTATACTGGCTTTTCTCTATATCATCTTCATTCTGCTATTAAGTCCATCCAGTGAATTTTTTAAAATTTTAGGTGTGTTTTTTATGTGAAAGTTTCCAGTTGGTTATTTTATGTGTTTTCCTTTTTGCTGGGATTTATCTTTTTATCTATTAGGAATTTACAAATTTATTTTCCTTCATTTGATTGAGCGTCATTATAATGGTTGCCTTAAAGTCCCTGTCATTGTGAAAAAGGGGCTCACACACACTTCTCATTAAGGTTAAACCTATATGTGTATATGTGCATGTGTGTGTAGATGTATATTCCTTTATAAATGTATATATGTCAGTATGTAATTTTATTTTTATATATATGTATATATCTTGCTTCTAGAAATGTATTCTTATACATTCTTATAAATAAAAATATATTTCTATAAAGCAAGATATATACATATGTAAGAATGAATAAAGTATTTGTATACAATATATTGTACATTGTTATTTACATATAATATATGCACATACATAGATGTGTATATATACATATATCATATACACATATGTAACTATACAAATATAAATATGTATCTACATATAAATAAATAGCATAAATAGGGTCCATTTTATGAGTCATTCCAGGGTTGGAATATATTGATTATTTTTCCAGTTTCTAATAATTCCAATTTCTGGGTTTTCTTAATGTTGTCATACATTGATAATATTTTCTCTTGAGATGAATTTATATTTTCCTGTATGTTCATATGTCAAATAATTTTGAATTATTTCATGAACATTTTGAATGTGATGTGATAGGGATTCCAAAATTTTTTATGTTACTCCGAACAGTTTTGGTAGTTTTGCTTCAGGTTGCAATTAGCTTGATTAGAGTCAAACTGGAAATTGCTGGGCCTGCAATGAGTGGTGACACACGTCTCTGTTCAGTACTTGAAGCTTGAACTGCAGCTTTCAGTTTGCCATGTTTGTGTGATTCAGGATCAGCCAGAGACTTAGGCTTAGTTTAAACAAATAATTTGGGGCTCTACTTCTTTCTTTCTAAGTTTCCCTTTATTTTTTGTTGCTTTGGTTGTCCAGCTCTCCTTGACCTGGTTCTTACAGACAGAAAGACAGTGGACATTTTATTAGAGTTCTAACTCCCCCAACCCAGCCACCTGCCATAAAAGTACCTGCCTACAGGACAACCGCAAAAAACAGGGAACTCACTCCCAGCTAATTGCTTCCTCCAAGTTTTGACTGTCTCCAAAATCTGGATGCTTTTGTTCAGTCTTCAGGGCATTCAGGAAATTCTTTGCTTTGTGCAGGATTTATAGCTGCAGTTTGTGGGAGGGCAGTGTTGTTAGGCACTCACCACCATACAACTACTAACAAGGTTTGATTACATCTTTGATGTAAGCTAATATTTGGATTTATATTAACATTACAAGATGACAAACTGTTTTAATCATCATCTAAATTCTCAGTATAGGAGTTGTACCAAAAATGCTATATCTATTATTGTTACTATGAATATTATTTTACTCATTTGTGTTTTACTCCCATTTGTTGCTTATAGTGATATTTTATAGTATTTACATCTTAAATGGCATACTATAAGCTCTCATTTCACATAATTAGTTTTCTATTAAGCAAACTAAGTAATCTATAAATTTGATATATGACTATCCATATAAAACAATTTTTCTATTAATTTGTATTTAGTTCTGTTTAAAATGCTCAATATATTTTGACACATTATATGAAAAGTGTCTTTTATAATCCTGGAATGTAAGTTTACCCTTAAAAAATTGATTTCTTTGCTTTTTACAATTTTACATTGCAAATTAAGTTAATCCTCAGTGGCACTTGATTTCAAAATCTAATTATATAATTAAACATCTATATTACTAAGTGATTCCAAATGATATAGGAAGCACATCTTTTGAATGTAATAATTCTGTATTGAGTTTCAAAGTTTTGGACAATGGCATAAATAAGGGAGGATATTCTTTTTTTTTTTTTTTTTTTTTTTTTTTTTTGAGGCGGAGTCTCGCTCTGTCGCCTGGACTGGAGTGCAGTGGCCGGATCTCAGCTCACTGCAAGCTCCGCCTCCCGGGTTCACGCCATTCTCCTGCCTCAGCCTCCCGAGTAGCTGGGACTACAGGCGCCCGCCACCTCGCCCGGCTAGTTTTTGTATTTTTAGTAGAGACGGGGTTTCACCGTGTTAGCCAGGATGGTCTCGATCTCCTGACCTCGTGATCCGCCCGTCTCGGCCTCCCAAAGTGCTGGGATTACAGGCTTGAGCCACCGCGCCCGGCCAAGGGAGGATATTCTTGACTTTTACTCTCTTAATGTTGACTGACTTGCTAGCCAGTATAGAGGATATTGCCGAAATTTCTTAACTTACTTTTCTGTCATATTCTTATACATTCTAACTACAATAAAATGTATTTCCTATTTCCTCAGTGAAATCCTAAAGAGGCAAAATCTCATATATTTCTAGGGATAACATCATAGTATTAGAGTAAGTTTTAACTTGAGAGAAAAAATATTTACATACTGAAACCACACATACATACACTTGCACACACACATACACACATTGATACTTTCCTTACACACTAAGCATTGCCCTAGATGTTGAATTTTTAGTGAAGAAAGCATTTATGCATCCATAGCTTAAGCAGGGGAGATGGAAAAGCTGAGAATGGCATGATGTAAAGAGTCCTGGCAGCCAGGAAATTTTTATATAGTTGGAGGGTCCCAGAGTTCAGTCAACAGTTACCTGAAAGCCATCTGCAGAGGCACGGGAGGACATCAATCATTCCCTGGGGAACAGAATGACAGGGCCAAATATTGAAGAGCAGAATAAGTTTTATATACTTTTAAACTTGAACTTAAAAACTGTATTTCAGAAATATCTTTATAAAACAATAATTGATCTCTAACACCATTATGAGGTATAATGTTTCAATTTTTAATTCATCATCTACTGTTGGATGTTCAGAAAATTTACCATTTTTGTTTTAGCTTAAAGAGGTCATAGAGATTATCCATGGCTCCAAACTGCCACTGAAATTAGTCTTTTGTGATCTGATACCACAATTTATTCTTTACATCTTGCAGGAAATGAATTAAACCAATGGACATATGTTGATTTACTCACTATGTTTGCTTTAGCTCTGTCATATGGTTTTATGTTTAATGTGTACTAAATATATTTTTATTTATATAATTGGTCACCGTCTGATCTATTGGCTTTTTCTCCTCTCATTTTATATGCATTTGTTACCTAGCAAGGCTTGTGTTTTGTTTACATGTTTATCTTTATGATAACATATTATGTGATACTCTAGGTCCTCTCTTATTTGTCTGTTTTCAATTGGTTTCCTATTGTAAACAATAACAAAATTCTTTACTAACCTCTTTCCCTCTCTCCTCTCCTTTCTGACATGGCACCCCCTAACATCTCCTCTCTCTCTTAATTAACTGATTATTAATTATATAAGTATAAAATTACTTAATAATTTAATATTATTTTCTGCCACTTTCCGTAACACTCTCCATGAACTAAATTCATTTTTATATGTTGTCATTCCCCTCCAATTTTGATAATCACATTGCATCTATCTTGTCAGAGAATAGAGCCCTTACATACTGTATCACATAATGTATGATTGCCCTTTAATCATTGTATTACACTAATTGCAAGTTTGCCACTTGTTTACAGCCGTTATGCTTTCACCTGCACTTTCCTTTGCTGTTTAATGCTCCTTGTCTATCAGCTTACATCACAGAGGCTCAGGGCAGCAACATTTTCTGAGTCGATGTATCCTTACAGTAGTTTGTCTACACCTATAAGGTCCATTTGGCTGGGTATAAAATTTTTAGCTCGTAATTTTTCTTTTCAGGTATTTGAAACATCTTACAACATTGTCTTCTGTCATTAAATGTTTATGTTGAAAATTCCGATTACAATTTTAGTTTTCTCTCTTATGAATGACTTTAGTTTTCTCTCTTATGAATGACTTATTGAGGATTTCTTTTCAATTAATTAAAGTTCAGTAGTTTTAGGTGAATATCTGTTAGTGATATCCCTTATGGTTAGGTTTCCCAATGAATATGGAAGCCCTTTCAATATGGAATTATGTCTTGAAAATAAAACCTTTAGAAACATTTTATTATATTTCTGTTTCTTTGCTTTGGTTTCCATCTTCATTGACTTTTTCTACAAGTATAAATTATCTTCTTTGCTTCTCTTCTATAGCAACTTTCTTTTGACTTTAAAAATATTTTAAATTTATTTAGAATATTTTTTTCTCCTACCTCTAAATTTTAATATGTATCAATTGTGTTTATTGACTCTTGTATTACTACTATTTTACCCATCATTTCTGGCAAAAATATCCATTTATTTTAAATTATTTCCTTAGTGCATCTCTCTGTCTTCTCAAATCTGTTTATGCAATCATACCATTTCTGAGTTTCTCTAAATAATCTTAGTTATGTCATTTTTACAGCTTCTGTTTTTCAGTTTTTCTTTAGGAATATTACACTTTTCATCTGTTTTGTGGGCATGTCTTTATAGTGTGTTATCATGGTAGGGTTTTTATTTTCTACTCCTCAATTTTTGTATAGTTGTTGTTTAAAATGATTTTTTTTTAAATAAAGGACAAGCATGCCAGAGGTACCTAGTCTAGCTTCACATGTGGGAGCTCCCTCTCATTTTGTTTTTCTGCTGTGATAAAAAAACACTGTGGCCACTTAGGTCACTTCTACCTTGTGGCTGTTGTGAATATTGCTGCTGTGAACATTTATGTGCAAATATCTCTTCAAGACTGCTTTTCATTCCTTTGTGTATACATTCAGAGGTAGAATTGCTGAATCTTTTTGTATACATGAATAGATAAACACAATATGTGATATATATATATATGAATATTGTTTGTCCTTTACAACAAAGGACATCCTGACACTTGCTACAATATAGATGAACCTTGAGGACATTCTGATAAGTAAAAAAGCCAGACATAAAAGGACAAATACTGTGTGATTCCACTCTTCTGTGATACTTGGGTCAAATTCATAAGGACAGAAAGTAGAATGGCAGTTGCTGGATGCTGAGGAAAGCAGGGAATGGGGAGTTACTGTTTAATGAGTAAGAAGTTTCAGTTCTGTAAGAGGAAAGATTCTGTGAATAGATGACGGTGATGGTGGTACAACAGTGCAAATGCACTTAATGCCACTGAACTGCACACTTAAGATGGTAAACCTTAGTTATGCATATTTTACCACAACTTAAAAACTAAATTTAAAAATATTGTGGTGATATGGTTTGGCTGTGTCCCCATCGAAATCTCATCTTGTAACTCCCATACTCCCCACGTGTTGTGGGAGGGACCTGGTGGGAGATAACTGAATCATAGGGGAGGGTCTTTCCTGTGCTGTTCTGGTGATAGTGATGAGTCTTGCGAGAGCTGACGGTTTTTCAAATGAGCGTTTCCCTGTATAAGCTCTCTTCTCTGCCACCACATGAGATGTGCCTTTCACCTTCCACTGTGCCTGTGAGGCCTCCCCAGCCGTGTGGAGCTGTAAGTCCTATAAACCGTTTTCTTTTGTAAGTTGCCCAGTCTCGGATATGTCTTTACCGGCAGCATGAAAATGGATGAATACAGGTGGCATCCATTCTGAGATCCACCTCTGCTGTTCCAAATGCCTTTTATCTTCACTCTTCTTTGTATACATTGCCCTTGTCCTACTTGGTTTGGATTCCACTCCCAGCAGTTTCTCCGTAAAGTGAGATGTGTCCCAGGAATGAGTCTCACAGCCCCCTCTGGGTCTCTCCTGCGGCTCTCGGCATGGACTGCGGAGTTTACCTTTACCTGTGTGTCTGACAGGAGCTTAGGCCGGTGTGAATCTGCTTCCTTCCTCTGCTTTCTACAGCGTGGTTTCTGACCACATAGGTTGTGAAACTCTGGAGATTTGCCTCATCTGCTCCTATTTGGAGTGCATATGGATACCTTATCCCCTCATTTTATTGCAGATGTTGCCTGTTGGTTTTGGGTTTTGCCATCCTAGTAGTTGCCTCCTTGTATGTATTGATTTGGGAAGATTCATAACTGTGTCCCCACACACATTGTCCTAAGTAACCCTTTCATTTTGGTGATTCTTTTTCTTTGATTTCTCTTTTTGTCATCTTTCTTGATCTTTCTTCTATCCTGTTTATCAGCTTAAAAAACACAGCAGTAAAATCAGAGAAACAAATCTTAACATAATGAATTGATAAAACAGGGATATTTTTCGAAAGTTCTCCTTAAAGCATCTTCCCTAGACTTGCAAAATCTCTACCTCCTGTCTTCTAGAATAAAAACCTTTGCTGTTTAGGACAATGATCTTCATTTATTAGATATGTGAGTTTTTTTTATTAGATTTGGTAAGGAAAGTTGACTTATTTACACCTTTCCTTCATTAGCACAAATTAAAGCAATGTTGTAAGTTCCATTTTTATTTAACTAAAAAGTATTCCTTAAGCATCCTGATCAAGATTGCTTGTGTATTTGGCGGTAGTAAGTGATTATCCTATACAGCCCACCGGTGGCTAAATTTAAGCTTCATTTTTCTTTTTCTTCCAGTTCCTCCTTCTTTGCTGGAGCCCTCAGTCCCTGCCCTTCTTCCCTGCATTCCCCGGCTCCTCCCAACCCCACCATATGCTGTGTGGCCTGGAACACTGATTTCCTCACAGAGGTACCCCATGCATTTTATCAGGAACAGAAATCACTTTGTCTTTTCCAGTGCTGCTTTCAATAAATGGATGAAGACACTGGACTGGTAAAATGTCAGTTCTCTTAAAGAATAAATTCTAAAGATGAAAACCACATTTAACAATTATAGAAGGTTTCTGTTTTTTCATTGTTTCTAGCTGGTTCAACTTTGTTCACTGTGAAATTATCGTGTAAATGAAAATGTCTGTTTCTCTTTGTTTTAGCTGAGTTAATACTATTCAGAATTGTCTTGCAGATATTTAGAAATAATAGCACTTTTGCACATCATTTATGCAAGCATTTAATGCAAACTAATCTAACTATTATCATCTGGAGCTGTAGGCTATAGATTGTGGTGGATCTTTTTGAAAGGACTGGCAAATCTCTTTTATGAATGTAGAGGGACTTATAGTAAAGTGAGACATTAAGATTCATGGGATTCCTGCCCCACTTTTGCTGAACCTGCTCAGCATACAATCCATAAATTAAATTATTTGGACACATGTGAAAGAGCAAGCTTCAGGAACAAAAAGGACAACAAAATGATGGTGTTAGCCTAATTGCTGCACAGTCCAGACACAGCTCAGAATTGCTGTGAAGATAGCCAAGAGCCTTTAGAAGGACCTTGGGAAGAAGACTCTCACTTTCCACTTCTCTCCTCTCAAACTCTCTTCTCTCTCTCTCTCTCTCTCTCTCTCTCTCTCTCTCTCTCTCTCACACACACACACACACACACACACACTACAAACTACAAACACCCGCTTTGCTGCTGCATTTTAAAATGCCAAACTGTAGTTTGCAGTGTGTTTTGTTCTAAAAGCAGCTGACTTTTGGAGGGAGATTGTGGAAAAGAAAAGGTATTCATAGTTTAAAAGTTAACTAGACAAGTCTTATGACACCAAATATTGCCTGTCTCTCTTGACACATATCTTCAAGGCAAAAAGCCTCACAAACAAGTTCCGTTGTTTTTCTACCAAAACATCAACACTGAATTATCCTGACTCCAGTCTTCAGAGTGAGGTCACCCTTGTCAAACTGCAGTATTCTATTTTCATTTTTCCTACTCCGTTTTTCACACCAGGACGTATACCCTAAACTCAGGAGCAACTCACGTTGGTGCTGGATACATGAATGCCCTTGTTTATAGACCTGTAATGAATGTCATAGTGACTCTTTAGAGTTTTCGCTCATCTGCTAATGCAGTTCAGGAAATCCATGGAAATTTTTTTCTCTACCCATTTTCCTATGCAAATAAATGTGTTATATATATATATTTTAGAGTGTATTTCTAGAAGTAGACCCTGTTTTTTTAAATCTAGAAATGGACCAGGCGTGGTGGCTCACGCCTGTAATTCCAGTACTTTGGGAGGCCAAGGCAGGCGGATCACCTGAGGTTAGGAGTTCAAGACCAACCTGGCCAAAATGGTGAAACCCCATCTCTGCTAAAAGTACAAAAAAAAAAAAAAAAAAATAGCTGGGTGTGGTGTCGAGCACCTGTAATCCCAGCTACTGGGGAGGCTGAGGCAGGAGAATCACTTGAACCCGCGAGGCAGAGGTTGCAGTTGCAGTGAGCCGAGATCATGCCATTGCACTCCAGCCTAGGTGACAAGAGCAAGACCCTGTCTCAAAATAAATAAATAAATAAATAAATAAATAAATAAATAAATAAATAAAAATAAAAACAAATATAAATTCTAGGAAAAATTCTAGGAAATACCTGCTACTGGTCACCAATAGTTTCCTTGATCTTTAAAGCAGTGCTGAGGAAATGGGGCCCCAGCACCCTTATATCCACACTTGTACCTAGTCCTGCAAACCCTGGGCTCCAGAAGAAAGGAAAAAATGGCCTATGGTTTATGACTGTTATTAGCATGTGGAAGAAGCCAGTGGTAACAGAAGGAGTTGATAGTCAAAATCATGGCTCCTGGAAGCTTTCCAAAGTGGCCAGGCTTCCAAGTATTATTCTTTTTTTTGGGGGGGGGGGGGGCATAATATTAGCCTAAAAAGGATACAAGGAAATCCCGCGAATACAGATTTATCTGTGGTTTGTTTCCCAAATACAGGAGACAGTAAGTCCTACTTATACAGGTGAGTGGCTGCTAAAAAAATGCCAGGACCCTTGAGGAAAGGCAGCATCACACAACTGCACTTTAGAGCCTCGGCTGCTCTGCTTGCCTTTCTGAGATGGGATTCTCACCTGTAGACTTGGGTCGTTGTGGTGTGTTGTGGGCAGGGCGCCCCCGTGAGGATCCCGTGGGTTGGTGTGGGAAATAGACGTCATCTGCACAGGAGCACAGGCTGAAATATAGGTTGTGTTGCAATTTAAAAAATACAAAACCATGTAAGATTATTACAGGATTCTTAACAACTGTCATCATCTGTTTTCTCAATCAATAGTTGCTAAAAATGTAGGTATTATTTTGTGGCGCTTATGACTTTTTTAATGCCTTAAATCTTCCCTCATGCTCAGGAAAGTCTGAAAATTTGAGTTTAGAATGTGGAGCCTTGAGAAGGTGCAGGGGGCCTCCTGTGCGTGACTTGGGATTCCCCTTGGACTCTGATTGGTGGTTGTTGCCAGGCTGCAAGGAGGAAGGAGGAGGAGGGTCCTGCAGGGTCTCTGAGGTGAGCCGGCAGTTTTGCACCCAGCTATGTTTTGTTTTGTCTGGTTAGCAAAAGAGCTCAAGGGTGTACTTTCTAGCCATGTGCTCTTGATTGGTGAGCTTGAAACTTTTTATGGCAGGAAGAAGTTAATGAGCTAGGGCATTCAGAGGTTTACATAAACCCCTTTTCTTGCCTTTAAGAAATGAAAATGTCTTTTTACTTCAGGCTGAAATTGGCAAAGATTAAGACATCACAGGATCTTTTTAAATGATAGTTTAATGTTTGCACATGACAATTGTCCATACTATTTTCTGTATGAGAATGAATGAAATCTTTACAATTGTGTGATTTGGACATACCTGAGCTTACAATGCCCTAATTAAATATGTACCTTACAAATCCATACCAGATACTTCAGCTGTTTTTCATAAATTAGCTCTAGTCAAATAATAACAAAACTTCCTCTCTTTTTAATAGAAAAAAGATGTCTGCTTTCAGGACACTCTGAAAACCGCATCCCCCTTGAGTGTGTTTTGTGTTTCCTGTCTGCACAGTTTAATCCCCAGAAGGATGCTAGCTCGGATACTTGGGCCACCCCATCTTTTCATCAAATTATTGTGAGCACTTACATTTTAAACAGTAGAGTCTACAGAACACAACAATATTAATTTAGAAATATGAGCACTCTCCTTTTTCTGTTTGTTTTTTGTTACAACATCATACTAGTTGTTTGGGCTCATTGGGTAGGTCATCTCGATCTTCTCTTTTTCTTTTCTAAAGCTATAGGCTGGCTCTCTGTGAGGCTGCGGTATTAGCACCCCCACACCTGGCCAGCTGCCTGTTTGGCGGTGAGCCTGAGGGTACAGGGATGGAAATGTGCTGCTGGCAATTCCACTAGCTGGAATCAGAAACTCGCCGGCACTATTTTGCATCCAGCTTCTCGATTCATTCCACAGATTCATTCCTTGACTTGATTCAATGGGAAATGATTTATATTAAGGGCCTAATACTTTGCTATATGTACTTGGGTGAAATTAGAAAGAAAAGAGTCAGAGGGTGCTCGAACCTGGGCTGCTGCAAAGATGTGTCTTGTTGATTTGACCACAAGGACCTGGACCAGCGTAGAAAGTCCTTTTTGGGCTCTGGAGTCAGAAAGGCTGTCTTTTGAATTCTCTATTTGTTACTAAACGGCCATGGAGTCTTGGTGGCAAAATATTTAACTTCTCTAGACCTCAGTTTTCTTGTCTATAAAATATACATTATAATAGCACTTATTTCACTAGATTGTTGTGAGAATTAAGTGATTTGTTTTAAAGTATTTATTCATTCAACAATGATTGTGTGCCTGCTGTTCTCACGATGCAGTTCTGGGCATTGGGAACAAATTACTGAAGACACACTCCTCTCCCTGACTTTCCAGACTTGTATTTTCTCTGGGGTAAGGGAGAAGGGAGGAAATAAAAATAAACAAACAAATACATTTTCTGTAAATTTTTTTTTTTTTGACACAGTGACTCACTCTGATGCCCAGGCCAGAGTGCAGTGGTGCAATCATGGCTCACTGCAACTTCCACCTCCCTGGCTCAAGCGATCCTTCCACCTCAGCCTCCCCAGTAGCTGGGACCACAGTTGTGTGCCCCCATGTGAGGCTAATTTTTGTGTGTTTTTGTAGAGAACAGGGTTCACCATGTTGCCCAGGCTGGTGCTGAACTCCTGGACTCAAGTGATTCACCCACCTTGGCCTCCTAAAGCACTGGGATTACAGGGATGAGCCACTGTGCCCCGCTTCATACAGAAACTTTCTAAAAAATTTTGAGCAGCAGGAGAATAAAAGGAAAGTGGAATAGGGTATATTGGGACTGAAAACATGTGGGGGAAGTCAATTCCAATTTTCACTGGGGTTGTCCTGTGAGGCCTCCTCTAAAGACTGACATTTGAGCACAGACAGAAGGAGAGGAGAGGAGAGAGACAGCCACAGGCACGGCTGGGGCAGATCAGCACTGATGAGGCCGTGAGATGGGAGCAGCAGAAAGGCCTGCAGGGTCCAGGAGCAGAGCAGCCATGAGCAGGTCCAGGAGGTAATGGGGTGGGGGCACTGGAACCACTTGCTTGTTTTTTCTTTCTGGTACTTTTTCTTTTTATCCAATTTATTTTTCTATTCTCTCTTGTTTCCCTTGAGTACTTCTCTTTCATCCTTGAGCACAATTGTGTTTCTCTTCAGTAAGTTCCTACCGCTCTAAGTATCAGGTGCAAGCTAGGTATGTTTTTTTCATGGAAAAAAAAACCAGCTGTGAAAACCATTATCTTCTTAGCTTCATAAGCATCTCCGGGGGAAGGTTTTGTTTTGCATCTTTGTATATTGCACAGCTTTGCAGTGCTTCACAAAGGGCAGGTACACAGTGAACGCTGGTGAACTTGGTTTAATTTTCCTTAACAGAGAAAAACATTTCTTACTTGCTAAAAGTACATAAGTTCAAATGATAATTTTAATCGATAATGAAATAATATTATTTCAAATGAGGTAAAAGCACCCTTTTCATTTTTGAGGAAGTCTCAACTATTCCCAGTGCATCTGATCTTTCAAAGGGGAGGTGCAAATGCACGTGTGCACCCACTGGATTCATGTCTCAGGGAAAATCTGTTTGCCCTTGAATTTCGTGCAAATCAATAAAATAATGTCAAGTGCATTTTTCTTTTTCTTTCTTTCTTTTTTTTTTTTTTTTTTGAGATGGAGTCTCACTCTGTCACCCAGGTTGGAGTGCAGTGGTGCAATCTTGGCTAACTGCAACTTCCACCTCCTGGGTTCAAGCAATTCTTCTGCCTCAGCCTCCTGAGTAGCTGGGATTACAGGTACCTGCCACCATGCCCAGCTAATTTTTGTGTTTTTAGTAGAGACAGCGTTTCACCATGTTGGCCAGGCTGATCTTGAACTCCTGGCCTCAAGCAATCTGCTGACCTTGGCCTCCCAAAATGCTGGGATTACAGGCATGAGCCACCACACCTGGCTTTAAGCACATTTTTTTTATTTCACTGGGAGCATCTGAAATGTGCCTGGACTTCATGAGACAAATATTTCTGAGTTCCCATAGTTAAATGTTGCTTTAAACCTTTGTTCACTTGCATTTTAGCATCACTCTAGTTGGAAGAAATAGAAATTAGCGAGTATGCAGGACTTAAGGATGCCCCCCCAAAAGATAATCAGTTTTACTAAGGGGTAGAAATAATACTGTCCTATAAGCAAAACTGAGAGAATGCTATGTAGTTCTAGAAATTCCAGAATGATTAAACATTACGGAAGTATTTACTTTTTTTTTTTTTTTTATTATACTTTAAGTTCTGGGATATATGTGCAGAATGTGCAGGTTTGTTACATAGGTGTACACGTTCCATGGTGGTTTGCTGCACCCATCAACCTGTCATCTACATTAGGTATTTCTCCTAATGCTCTCCCTCCCCTAGCTCCCCACCCCCCGACAGGCCCCAGTGTATGATGTTCCCCTCCCTGTGTCCATGTGTTCTCATTGTTCAACTCCCGCTTACAAGTCCCTATAAGCAAAACTGAGAGAGCTCTATGTAGTTCTAGAAATTCCAGAATTATTAGAATTATTAGACATTACAGAATTATTTACTTATTAACATTCAGCAGTGTGAGTATACATTATCACATTTGTCAGGATAACAAATGGAAGGTGAAAACATTATTATATAGACATATATAAAAGTTATTTGAAAAAGTTCCACAAATTTCATTATTCAAAAAAAAAAGTCTTGGCAAGGTCTTAATAGAAGAAAACTTTCTCATGCAGATAAAAAGTATTCATTTTAAAAATTATATTCAAAACTTCATCATTAGCACTGGCAATTTAGAATCGATCACGTTAAACTCAGCAATAATACAGACATGCCTATTATCCCTGCTTCTATTAAAGTTTATACTGATTTAACAAGACAAAAGTAAAAAGCAATATAAGAATTAGATATGAGAGAATAAAATGTCTTTTTATGCAAGTGCTGATTGTCTATAGACAAATACAAAGTAATCAAATTGGCCTCCAGCACCTTTGCTGAGAGTGAGGCCAATACAAAAATCAATAGTTGCTTTATACACTAGTAATGATCACTGTAACAAAGATCCCATTCATGGTTTCAACAATATTTATACAGCTCTAGAAATAAAAGTACCAAATATGTGCAAAATCTTTACAGAGAAAATAATAAAATATGGCTGAATATTTGACTACTCATTCCACTTTCATAGCTAGAAACAGTTTACCTTAAATCTATTAATACTTCCTAAGTCAGCCTTCTGATTCCATTAAATTGTGACGGAAATCTAAAACAAGTGTTTCATAGATCTTTGTAAACTAATCCTCACATTCACAGGGAAGAGCAGAATGGGAGGGATAGTTAGGAAACTGAAGGATTACAGGGATGAGGAATTTGCCCTTCTAGCTATTGAGCTTTATGATAAGTCCCTAGTAATTGCTGTATTATTGCAGAAAAGGAAACACACAACAATGAGCAGTATACAGAGCTTAGAATTAGACCACATAAGTATCCTAGAGTTGCAATGACAAAGTACCAAAAACTAGGTGTCTTAAAACAACAAAATATATTGCTTCACAGTTCTGGAAAATAGAAGTCCCAAATCAGTGAGTCAGCAGAGCCACGTGATATGGTTTGACTGTGTCCCCACCCAAATCTCATCTTGAATTCCCACGTGTTGTGGGAGGGACCCAGTGGGAGGTAATTGAATCATGGGGGCGGGTCTTTCCCATGCTGTTCTCATGACAGTGAGTAAGTCTCACGAGAGCTGATGGTTTTATAAGGGGGAGTTTCCCTGCACAAGCTCGCTCTCTTTGCCTGCTGCCATCTATGTAGAACATGATTTGCTCTTCCTTGCCTTCCACCGTGATTGTGAGGCTTCCCCAGCCACGTGGAACAGTAAGATGATTAAATCTCTTTCTTTTGTAAATTGCCCAGTCTTGGGTATGTCCTTATCAAAAATGTGAAAACAGACGAATACACCATGCACCCTCTGAAGGCGCTAGGGAAGAACTGTCCTCACCCCTTCTAGTTTCTGGTGGTGGCTGGCAGCCTTTGGCACTCCTTGGCTTGTAGACACATCCTATCTTTACTTCCTATCTGTACTTCCATTGTCACATGGCTTTCTTGCCTGTGTGCCTGTGAGACTGAATTTGGGTCCTAATGCAGTATGTCTGGATCTTAATATGATTACATCTGCAAAGACCCTGCTGTGGTTTCAATGTGTGTTCTCTCCAAAATTCTAGTTCAAATGTAGTTCCCATTATAGTAGTATTAACAGGTAGAGCCATTTAGAAAGTGAATAAGTCATGCGGGCAGAGCCTAGATTAATGCCCTTATAAAAGAGGTTTCATAGAGTTCCCCTCTCTTGCCCTTCTGCCCATTGCCATGTGAGGACGTGGCCTGATCCCTCTGGCAGATGCAGCAACAAGGCACCATCCTGGAAGCAGCAATAAAACCCTCACCAGACACTGAACCTGCTGGTGCCTGGATCCTGGACCCCCACCCCCAGCCTCCAGAAGTGTGGGAAATACATTTCTATTCTTTATCAATTACGTAGCCTGTGGTATTTTGTTGTAATGCAAATGGACTAAGACATTAAATAAAGTCACATTCGCAGACACCAGAGATTGTGACTTGAACCTATCTTTTTGGGAAATACAATTAATCTACAACAAAGACTTGTGTGTATACAGCATGAATTCAAAAAAGATCACTTTGTATGTCAGTGGGAAAAGGCTGGCTAGTCAATAAAATAAATAGTGCTGGAAAATTCTGTTGCAATATATGTCAAGAACACGAGGATGCTTACCCAAGAGCACATTCCCCAGGGAAGAAACAGCATTTATTGGGGAAATTCTACATAGGCATGATGCCCCCACTGTGGGGCAGTGCACGGGGTTCCATCGTGGCCAACCATGAAACGTGATGAGGCTACTGGCTGTGGAAGGCAAAAGACGCATGGTTAGGAGAAACCCAGGCCCTTTGCTGGGGTGATCAGGAGCTGGGCCCCATGTCTAGGGTATAATTGTATGGCATGGCACACACATGATCTTTATCCCTGCTCCACTACCTCAGTGCTGTCTCAGGTACAGATAACAATCCTGCTCAGAAGATAAACTCCCCTGAATGAAATTAGTCCTGGATAAGTGAGCACTTACCTCTCAATAAGAAAAAAATGAAATTAAATTCCTACTTAACATTATACTGAAATGAATGACAAGGGAATTACTGACTGAAATTTGAGTGGCAAAACTTTAAAACTTTCAGAAAGTGTAAGCAAATATCTTAACATCCATCTGAACATCAGAAAACGTGTTTCCTACAGGTGATGAAAGGGCAGTGTCAATGTTATGCAATTCAGGACTAAAGCCAGGGCAGCCTGTTCAAGGTCAATTACACAGCCAGTGCACAGAAGGCACCATGAGGTCATCTAGTCCATGCACTTGTCTACCACATGGGGCTTCCAATTTATGCCAGGACATGCAGAGTCATCAGAATTACACTCCTCAAGGGAACTTGTTCCTATATAAAAAATCTCTGATGATTCAGAACTTCCTTTTACTGAACTGAAACTTGCTTCAAGTTGTCCTCCAATCAAAGCTTTTTGAATCTCTACATGTGTCAGGAAATATGATGAACAAGATGTGTTCCCTGTCCTTAAGGGGCACTCATATTAGCAGGAGAGACAGATATATAAGGAGGTAAATTACCCATAAAGTGTTGTAGGAAGCAATAGAAATCTCTGGAAAACAGGAAGAGAGTCTGGATATTAATTGAATCAGAGAAGATCCATGGAGAAGGCAATATTTATGCTAGCTTATGAAAGATAAATAAGAACATTGCAATTGTGTGTGTGGGGGGGGTGTGTGCACGCACACGCGTGCACACGTGCATGTGTACAGGGTGGTAAAAATGGATTTTCAAATATATTGTCCCAATAAAACCTTCAGATGTTTGAAGGCAGTCATCAAGTGCCTGGAGATCTTGACATTGTAAACCAATCATGGCAATTCAAAAACTATAACTTTTTACTATCTTCAGCTTAAACACCCCTTCTTTGAACTATGACTCATGTGATTTGATTTTTTAAGCATCTTTATTTTCTGAAAATACATAAACTCTCATTTTCAAAATTTAAAATTGCACTAGAAAAAATTATAAAGGAAGAAAAGGATTCCTCTAACTGCTCTGATCTGTTATAGTGTGGACTGGGGTTGGCACACCCCAGCTTGCAGGAGCTCATCATGTCTGCCTTTTCCCAAGTCCACGTTCAGTGATGTCGCTTAAGTAGGCCATGGGCAGCATCACACTGGAAATTAGCACACACTACAAATTAGAGCTTCTTTACCTGCTCACCACTGCTAGATAGAGTAGCGCTATGGCTCCCTCAGGTTATACACTTGACTTCCTTGAATGCAATGTAAGATAACATAATCCGTTTTGTGAGGTTTCTTCACAATGTTCAGTGTTGACTCAAATTGAATTTCCTGTCAAGTAAGTAGTTTTTTTCTTTTCTCTCTCTTTTTCTTCGGTATTAGTCAGCCTTTAGAATTAGGCAAATGTTCTAAATAAAGGGAAAAAAATCACCTGCAATTGTTGATTCATTTCCGATCTGTCTGCTGCTTCTTAAGATTTTATTTTTAACTAAATTATACATGCATATAGTTTAATCACTTAGTGGTATAAGTCTTTAAAGAAAACTCTGCAATTTCCTACTCCTTTCTGTCTTCCCTGCACTGGAGGCAAACTTTTAGTGGATTCCTTGGGCTTTAATCTATGTATTTCTATTGCTTTGGCATGAATTTTGTCTCCTCCAAATTCATATGTTGAAACCCTTACCCTAAGTGTGACTGTATTGGAGATTGAGCCTTTAAGAAAACAATTAAGTTTAAATGAGGTCATAAGAGTAAAACCTTAACCAAATAGGGCTGGTGTCCTTATAAGAAGAGGAAGAGATAGCAGAGCTGCTCTCTCTGCCATGTGAGGACAGTGAGGGGCACCCATCTGCGAGCCAGGAAGAGAGTCCTTGCCAGGAGGCATATTGGCTAACACCTTGGTTTTGGACATCTCACACTCCAGAAAATAAATTTTTGTTGTTTAAAACACCCAGTCGGTAGAATTCTGTATGGCATCGTGAGCCAATGAAGACATCTATGAAACATGATTCTTTGGCCATTTCTCATTTTTCCAGTTTTAGAAACTGTATTAGTCAATTCTCTCACTGCTAATAAAGACACACCCCAAACTGGGTAATTTATAAAGGAAAGAGGTTTAACTGACTCACAGTTCTGCAGGGTTGGGGAGGCCTCAGGAAACTTACAATCGTGGCGGAAGGGTAAGCAAACACATTGTTGTTCACATGGTGGCAGCAAGGAGAAGTGCAGAGAGAAGTTGGGGAAAGCACCTGATAAAACCATCAGATCTCAGGAGAACTAACTCACAATCATGAGAACAACATGGAGGTAACTGCCCCCATGATTCAATTACCTCCCACTGAGTCCCTCCCATGATACATGGGAATTATGGGAACTACAGTTTAAGATGAGATTTGGGTGGGGATACAGCTAAATCATATTATTCTGCGCCTGACCCCTCCCTCATCTCATGTTCTCACAATTCAACACACAATCATGCCCTTAAAACAGTCCCCCAAAGTTTTAACTCATTCCGGCTTTAACTCAAATGTCCAAGTCCAGTCTCGTCTGAGACAAGGCAAGTCCCTTGCACCTAAGAGCCTGTAAAATCAAAAGTAAATTATTTACTTCCTAGGTACAGTGGAGGTACAGGCATTGAGTAAATACACCCATTCCAAATGGGAGAAATTGGCCAAAACAAAGGGGCCACAGGCCCCCTAGAAGTTCAAAATCCAATAGGACAGTCATTAAACCTTAAAGTTCCAAAATGATCTTCTTTGATAACATATCTCACATCTAGGGCATGCTGATGCAAGAGGTGGGCTCCCACAGCCATGGACAGCTCCACCTCTGTGGCTTTGCAGGGTATAGCCCCTTCCTGGTTGCTTTCACAAGCTGGTGTTGAGTGTCTGTGGCTTTTCCAGGTGCATGGTACAAGCTGTGTGTGGATCTACCATTCTGGGGTCTGAAGGATAGTGGCCCTCCTCTCACAGCTGCACTAGGCAGTGTCCCAGTGGAGACTCTGTGTGGGGGCTCTGATCCCTCATTTCCCTTCTTCACTGCCCTAGCCAAGGTTCTCCATGAGGGTCCCACCCCTGCAGCAAACTTTTGCCTACATATCCAGGTGTTTCCATACAACCTCTGAAATCTAGACAGAGGTTCCCAAACCTCAATTCTTGACTTCTGTGCACCTGAAGGCTCAGAAGCACGTCAAAGCTGCTGAGGTTTGGGGTTCGCACCTCTGAATCCACAACCTGAGCTGTACCTTGGCCCACTTTAGCCATGGCTGGAGCATCTGAGACAGAGGACACCAATTCCTGAGGCTGCACACAGCAGGAGGGCCCAGGGCTCAGCCCACAAAACCATTTTTTCCTCCTAGGCCTCGTGGTCTGCAATGGGCAGGGCTGCTGTGAAGGTCTCTGACATGCCCTGGAAACATTTTCCTCATTGTGTTGGTGATTAACATTTAGCTCCTTGTTATTTATGCAAATTTCTGCAGTAGGCTTGAATTTATTCCCAGAAAATGGGTTTTTCTTTTCTATTGCATCATCAGGCTGCAAATTTTCCTAGTTTTTATGCTCAGCTTCCTCTTAAGTTTTTTGCTGTTTAGAAATTTCTCTGCCAGATACTCTAAATCATCTCTCTCAAGTTCAAATTTCCACAGATCTCTAGGGCAGTGGCGAAATGTTTCCAGTCTCTTTGCTAGAGCATAACAAGAGTGACCTTTAATCCAGTTCCCAATAAATTCCTCCTCTCCATCTGAGACCACCTCAGCCTGGACTTTATTGTCCATATCGCTATCAGCATTTAGGCCAAAGCTATTCAACAAGTCTTTAAGAATTTCCAAACTTTCCCACATTTTCCTATCTTCTTCTGAGCCCTCCAAACTGTTCCAACCTCTGCCTGTTACCCAGTTCCAAAATTGCTTCCACATTTCAGGTATCCTTATAGCAGCACCCCACTTCTGGTATCAATTTACTGTATTAGTTGATTCTCACACTGTGAATAAAGACATACCTGAGACTGAGTAATTTATGAAGGAAAGAGTTTTAATTCAGTCACAGGTCTGAGGGCTGAGGAGGTGCCTTGGGAAACACATATTCATGGTGGAAGGGGAAGCAAACACATCCTTCTTCACATGGTGACAGCAAGAAGTGCAGAGTGAAGGGAGCAGCAACCCCTGATAAAACCATCAACCTTAACTACATCTCATGTTTTCTCTTACAGAAATTTTTCTTTATCCAGAATAAACTTTGTCTTTTGCTAAGATACAAGTGCAGTTATCACACCCTACCTGTATACAGTGGAAACAAAGTTGAAAATTTAACTTTTTTTTGAACATTCTTCAAATTCTCCTTATCTTAACCACTCTTTATATCTTCATTTTCAAAGGAAACTGGTACTATTAATTTCTGAGTCTTCAGGAAATTCTCTGTACATTATGTTGCTTCTTAGCATGACATAGCAATAGCCAGGACCAGCATGGCCTCACCTGAAGGCGGGAGAAGAGAGAAAGAACTGAGATCAGAGAGGCAGGCAGGGGCAGACAAGGCAGGGTGTAAGTCAGTGTTTGACTTGGACTTCTAATGTGCCCATGGTGGAGAGGTATTGAGATCTGATGCAGAAAAGAAATGTGATCTGGTTCTGTAAAGAATGATTCAACCTGCCCAGTAGAGAATATCTGGCATGGGGGAAAAATACAAGCAGAAGAACTGATGAGGAGGCTGTCTCAGTGGTCTTGATGACAGGAGGACCTGGCTTGGACTAGGGCGTAGAGTGGAAGAAATGAAGATTTTTTGAATAGCGAGTATTTTGAGTCAGAGTTTTGGGGATCTGATGACGTGGAGTTCAGAGAGAGACATCAAAATAACTGACTCCCAGGTAGATGACCTGACCAAAGGGTGAGTGGCATCCCCACACTCCAGCCCGCCTAGGAAGAGCAGTTCGGGGCCTTGAAAAAGGTGATAATCAAGAAATTTTCTCAAAGTGCATTGGAGATATTTCAGGTTAGTCAGATAAACATATACTGCAAGGGGGTGTTTTCAAAATCAATTTTCCTGGAGTTAGGAAAACAGATGGGCTAGGTACAAGTTAATTCGCTGATAGATGAACAGTTTCTGATTACGTGTGTACATCATGCGTAGCATGCTGCCGAAAGCTGACAAGCTTCAGTGAAATACGAGAAATGCTGTCGTATCTTGTAGTTCATAACCTGATTGAGGGAAGAGTAACACTGTGTTCTGAAATGGCTTTTAGGTCTATATATACAAATACATGGCCATTTCATGAGTTCAAAAAGTAAAATGTTTTTCAAATAAATTTTTAAAATGGAGAATTTGATTTTGGTCTCTGGAAACATTTTAGTTTAATACTATATAGTTGACCTTTGAGAACACTTTTCTGGTAAGTCATTTTGAATAAAAATCTATGTTTAATAATTTCTCAGGGCAGATATAGATAAATGCATCTTGCATATGTGCTTCACAAATTGGGGATGGGAGAATATAAATCATTACAAGGAGGGAGAAATTATTTTTTCGATAAACACTTGTTTATTTTATTTGGGCAGGGATGTTTTCTCCTTAGATCCTTGAAAGCAGCAGAAGAGCCTTACTAAGCAGTGGAATAAAGTCTTCTTCATAGTGATTTTGGTGAAGATGAGCAGCATGAATCCATGTTTATAAGGTTTAAATACAACCCAAACTACATAGTGTTTTGAGATGCATATAACGATGATAAAAGGATTAAGGGAAAAAAGCAAATACAAGATAAACCTTAAAGTCAGGCTAACTGTTGTCATATGGATGGGAAGCAGAGGAATGCAGTAGGGAAAGAACTGAAAGAAAGGGCGGCTTGGGATGATTCTATTCTGTTTCTTCAGGCACGTGATGGTTTCACTAATGGTCATTTATTGTTTTGTTTCATAACTTAAGTATAAATTACACATAAACTCCTGTGGACATAAACATATAATGCCATTTAAAAAGGAGCACACTAAAACCACGCTTATATTGACTTTGATGAGAAGCATCAACACACCCACATGTGTGCATCTTTCAAGCAGGTGCACGTGACAGAAGATGTGTGTCACATACACCAGAGTGATGATAAAATGTTATTAACTAAAAATATGATTAACCCGAAAAAGTAGGTGCTTCTGCTAAAATCACAAACGGAAAAATGATACTTGTGTGATTTATTATTTACATTGTATAAGCACCCTAAAAATTAACAAAAAGTTTCAAATAAAATTAGGTATACGTTTTGGAGAAGAGGAAGCAAAATTACTATTATGTGCAGTCAATATGATTATTACATAAAAAATCAAGAAAAGTGACAAATTATATCTGGGCTAAAAAGAATTTAATAAAGCGGTTTGTTACAAAATAAACACAGATAAATTATTAGCTTTTCTATATAGTCATGGAGTAATAGCATTTAATGGTATAAATAAAGTACACATCACAACAGAAGCAAAATATAAAATTCTATAAATATAAAAACCTCTATTTTTGAGAAAAAAGAAAGAAAATGTGAGATTCTTGTATGAGAAAAGTAACGTTTTATATTAATATTCTCCAAATAATTCTAAAACATTAATGCCATTCATATAAGTCTAAGTGATATTTTTGAGCCTGAAAAAATAATTTCAAAGTTTATATGGAAGAAAACTTCATCATTATGGCCAACACTTTGTGAAAGAAAAGCTAGATATGCCATATGCTAGTTGATATTATAGCATATTGTAAAGCCACAAAAATTAAAACCTTTATCAGCAGCAAATCGACTACAAATGGAAATGGTAGAAAACTCAGAGAAGGCCCCAATATAATAATTTATAACATGACAAAGGTAGCATTTGAAAGAAATGGGAGAGCAAATGCTTTATTATGACTGTGACAATGGTGATGACAACGGCAGTGATGATGCTGTAACATGGTACCTGGTTGATGTCATCTCACGTCTTCCCACCTACCCCATGCAGGTGGCCTCCTGCCTCATTTTAGGATGTGGAGGTGTATGCATCCATTGTATGGTTTCTAGTGTTGAGGCCTCAATTGAAACAGAGGTCAAAATAGTACTGAATCGCCACGTTTTATAGGAATAGGTGTCACTGGGGTTTCTGCAGCAACATCAGATTCAGGGGACCCGGGAGTGCATGAGGACTGGCTGACCATCGCTCCTGTGCAAGCCTTACTTAGCAAGCCGGACTGGGTGTGTGGGTCTGCAGGGGTGGTGAGCACGGTGGGGAAAGTGTGTTCAGGAGACGACACGCAGGGCTTTCTGGGCAGTTGGTCACTGGAATGATAGGGGAAGGATGACCCCTCAGCTCCTCACATTCTAAAGGTGTTGTGGCCATCCCTGGCTCCCATGCTGGAGGTTATTTAGTCACCATCCCGAAGCCAAATGCTCACTTTCCATGGCAGGGAGCATCTCCTCTTCCTCCAAGAGAGATCTGTTTATGTTCCAAAGTAAAACAGAGCGTCTCTCTCTGTTTTTTCTTTTCCCTCTCTCTTTCTCATTCTGTCTTTCTCTGTCCTGTCTCTCTGTCTTTTCCTTTCTTTCTCTTTTTCACTCTCTACCTTTATCGCTGTTTGTCTGTATCTGTCTGTCTCTCCCTGTCTTTCTCTGTCATTCTGTCTCTCTCCATCTCTCTGTTTCTGCCTCTGTCTCTTTCTCTCTCTCACTAGTTGGAGGGGAGGGGTGGACTTTCCAACTACTGAGAAGCTCCCAGAGTCATAGTTTGGGGTCCTCTCGCACAGTCTGGATGCCCAGCCCCTGCCAGAAGCAGCTGACATTTGTCCTCATCATATTGCCCCAGGGCAGTTGATGCAAGAGGAGTCAGCAGGGTTCTTGCTGTAAGTAATTGTCTAATTCCTGACTTAGAAATCTTGAGTCTGCTTTCATGACTACACAAACATAGATATTGACAACTTATCAGCGTGGATTGGGAGTGAGGCTGTGGAGATATTCTCCTTCTCTCTAAGTCCAGCATCACCTGCCAGATACACAAAGAACAGAAATCCAGAAAGGTAATATCCTTGCTTATAAGGCAGACAAATGAATGGTTTGGCCTCTTCCCATCCAGGGAAAGTTCTAACCCTGTGATGCTGCTGAAGGGTACAGAGGAGGAATCAGGAGAGGAATCGAAGAGACACACCTGCGTTAGGGGCCTCATAATATGCAGTGACCAGTTCATTAGTGAAACTTC
Source organism: Rhinopithecus roxellana (assembly GCF_007565055.1). Taxonomy (NCBI): domain Eukaryota; kingdom Metazoa; phylum Chordata; class Mammalia; order Primates; family Cercopithecidae; genus Rhinopithecus; species Rhinopithecus roxellana. The sequence goes on along the minus strand of NC_044565.1, from coordinate 52,600,005 downwards.
TTCCAATGAGTTTCCTAGAATTTTACCGATTACATTAGTATTCACTCTCACTGCAGAGGGTGGGATAGAATTATATAGGGACAAGATAGAATTATATAGGGACAATTACCACTCTATTGTAATTCTGTGTAAATATGTGTATAAAACATTTGGAAAGGCATTTCCAATATGAAAACTCTGATCATCTATGAACACCACAAGTGACTCTCACGTTTTTAAGAAATACGTTTTTAGTCTTGGTGTGTGGCCCATGCCTGTAATCCCAGCACTTTGAGAGGCTGAGGTGAGCACATCGCTTGAGCCCAGGAGTTCGAGACCAGTCTGGACAACATCAGGTGAGTCCCCATCTCTAAAAACAAATGCCCCCCCAAGGAGATGGAGACCATCCTGGCTAACCCGGTGAAACCCCGTCTCTACTAAAAAATACAAAAAAAAACTAGCCGGGCGAGGTGGCGGGGGCCTGTAGTCCCAGCTACTCGGGAGGCTGAGGCAGGAGAATGGTGTGAACCCAAAAGGCGGAGCTTGCAGTGAGCTGAGATCCGGCCACTGCACTCCAGTTTGGGTGACAGAGCGAGACTCCGTCTCAAAAAAAAAAAAAAAAAAAAAAAGCCCCCCCCCCCCCAAAAAAAAATTAGGTGTGGTGAAGCGTACCTGTGGTTCCAGCTACGTGGTGGGCTGAGGCAGGAAGATCAACTGAGCCTGGAAGGCGGAGGTAGTAATGAGTTGTGATCGTGCCTCTGTGCTCCAGTCTGGGCAACATAGTGAGACCCCATTTCAAAAACAAAAACATTTTTAATTGTATAAACTATTCATAATTGAAGATTTAAAGCTATCTTCATTTTGAAAAAAAAAAAAGAGTTTGATTATTTGTTTTTTGTACCTATATCAAAGTGTTCTCGGAAAGTGGGGAGCTGGGCAAGCAGTGGAACACGCTCCATGAAGGGGCAGACACTGCCTGAGACAAAGCCTGGGCAGTGTGTGTGCGCACGCGGCAGGGAAGGGAGAGCCATGCACCCTTGACGGGGAGGCTGGTAACCCCCAGGAAGGTCCTGGGTTCGAGGCTAATGAACTTTGACTCTGGAGCTAATAGAGATGTTTGCCCAGATAATGACAGGTCAGATTTGCTTTGAGCTGACAGCTCCACGAGTGTGAGTGGTGAAGTGTGGTACAGGGAATTATTGACATATATCAATGAGAAGACATTTGCTACAAGTGAAGGTTACTTCATGACATAAGTTTACAAGAGGAAACAGCTTTCTTTTCTAGATTTTCTGTTAAACAACAATCACCCTAATTTATTGAGCTTATTTGAGCTTAGTTTATGAGCTTAAGTAGAAAAAGTCACTTGTACTGTCAAATTGTACTTATGATTTCTACCGTTTATATTTCCAAACTGCAAAGCAAATCTGTTTTGTTTCTAGTTAGGAATGGTTGGAATGAACTGAAAAGGCTCCGGACTGGCTGTCAGGAGACCTGGGCTTTGGCTCCGGCCATGACGCCCTCCCACTGCCACCAAGTCCCTTGTCTAGCATAATTACCTCATTTGGAATATGAAGAGGTTGGATGGATTAACCTCTGTAGTGTAACCCTCAGTGCATCCTAGATCCTAACTTTATATAACCAAATGTAAGTGAACATTATAGAAGCTCTCCAAGACCTTGGAGAAAAGGTTAACTAAATAGAGTCATGATCTGAGACTTTGGTTATCTATCCTGAGACCTGGTTTAGTTTGTTTGATTGTCAAAAATCACTAGAAAAGTAACAGAGAACTGAAAATAGATTAGAAGTCAAATCTTTCCATATTTTCACTTCCTCAAAATTGGTCAGCAGTTGAGACAGGAAATGAAATGATGAGGTAAAAAGCAGGAAAGGGGCCGGGCGCGGTGGCTCACGCCTGTAATCCCAGCACTTTGGGAGGCCAAGGGGGGTGGATCACGAGGTTAGGAGATCGAGACCCTCCTGGCTAACACGGTGAAACCCCGTCTCTATTAAAAAATACAAAAAATCAGTCGGGCGTGGTGGCGGGCGCCTGTAGTCCCAACTCCTTGGGAGGCTGAGGCAGGAGAATGGCGTGAATCCAGGAGGCTGAACTTGCAGTGAGCCGAGATCACACCACTGCACTCCAGCCTGGGCGACAGAGCAAGACTCTGTCTCAAAAAAAAGTAAGAAAAAAAAAAAAAAAAAGCAGGCAAGGGATAAAATGCTCCATGCAGTACCAGTAATCATTTGAAGTGCTCTTTTTGAGAAATAAATTTGTTTTAATGTATCTTCCTAACCGGAAACATTCCAATCAGAAGACTTTTGTGATGCTCAAACTATAGTCAAATTATACTATTAAAAGCTTGTTTTCCTTTTGGAAATGTGATTCACCTTATTATATCTTCCGGCTATTAGGAAGGAAGAAAGAAAGTCTGTCCAAACACAAGAGCGAAACTATAGTTTCAGTCATTTTAGGGTAGACGTCAGGGAGATCTTATTTCTTTCATTGTAGCCTAGAAAACAGGGTGGAAAAATGAAAAAAAAAAGTCCTCTGATAAGTTAATAAAGCAAAGACTTTTAATAAATTTTTATTATTTATATTATAAATATGTAAATTTATATTCATAAACCAATTTATTAATAAATCAATAAATTGAAGACTTTCCTACAAATATCTAGGATATCTAAACCAGATATAGCAAAAGCACTTAATGCTCAAAGCAGGGAGTGAAACGAAGGCTCTCCACTGAAAACAAAAGAAGATGGGGAAAACACCAGCTATTGTAGAGGAAGATGCTCAGTGCTGTGTGCAGGGATGGAGCAGGTACATGGCTGGATTTAACTGAGGTTGAGTCTGCATCACACAGGCTCTATGTAGTGAGGCATAAGTGAAGGACTGAAGTGTGTTTGCAAAGAAATAATTATTATGAGGGACCATGGGACATACTTTGGGTATGGAGGAATGTGGGAACATAGGGACATGTAATAGAGTGACAAATTGAATTGATAAAATCAGTGCAATGAGGATTTGAGTGAGATTTAAAAAATGGTAGAGCAGGCAGAGGACAGCAGGTAAACTGTAAGGAAAGGAGGTGCCAGGTCAGGAGAGGGTGTCTGGATTGCAGATGATCGGAACATTTACAATGATGTGGTCACATGTGTGGTCACAAGGGTTGGGGGTTGAGGAAGGAAACATTCAGAAGAACAGGGAGCCAAGACTTGGGAAACATAAACATTGAAGGCACATCTCATAGACAAAATGGAAAACAATAACCAAAAAGAAGAGAGCGGAGAAGGCAAATTTGATCAACAGGGTCAAATACTGCTAAGAAGAGGAGAAGACGAATACCTACGTTGTCTGTTGGATTCCAGCTTTGTAAGAGAAGTCTCACAAGTCGGTGAGAAGCCAGATGTTACTATAGCTGATGTTGCTTAATCTTTCATCAAAACATCCTTCATGTCAAAGGGGAGCGATGTGAATGTAGGGAATTACAATAGTTTAAAAGAATTCAAGTGCAAATTGTTAGGTACAGAGAAAGCACACATCGGGCTGGAGCCTACGGCAGGACCAAGTCGTGGAGAATCATTGTTTATACACCATGATGGGGAGCTTGGACTTTGTCTTGTAGACTGCATGGAGTTATTAAAACATTTTAGAGTTGCAGCTTTCCACACACCCGTGATTTTCAATGTTAGTGTGCAACAGAATCGCCTGGGGTGCTTGTTACAACACAGGTTGCTGGGTTTCACTTTCAGGGTTTCTGACTCAGTAGGTCTGTGAGAATTTGTATTTCTGACAAGTTCCTCAGTGATGCTGAGGCTCTGGTTTAAAGAATTGCACTTCGAGAACCATTGCCTCACAGAAAGGAAGCGATCCAGCAACAGCAGGCTCCTCACCTCCGACTGCTGGGCTGCCATTCCTTAAGTGAGCCCAGCTGTGACCATGTTAAATGTTTCATGGCCACTAACCATACTCCAAGTGAGAGCCTTTGTTCTCACCCTGACTGATCCTGTGTCAATTCCCACCTTAACACCTGAGCTTTCAACATCCAATGCATTATTTTAAAATGTGATATTATTATACCTTTAGTGTGTCCCAGCTTTTTAGTCTTATTTCTTACCACCTTGCTGTGCATGATTTTACCACTGTTGGAATCCTGACCTTGGCTTCTTTTGAGTTTAGGGCATTCTTTCTTGGGAGCTATTGGAGCATTGTATAATTCTTATACCTATCTGTGTTGAACACCAGGAAATTGGAGTAGTGATATTTGTAGAGCCAGAAAGGACCCTATAACACATGTTGTAAATTTTTCATGGTTTTCTCTAACCTGACTTTTGATTAGATAAACATTTCTTTTTACTCATTCCTCTATTTCTGCTTTTTATTTGTTGTTAGAATATATATATCTGAGAAGAGAGCCCTGTCTAAACATATTTACCCTTTCTCCGTTATTGTTGAGATGCTTCCTGTCATGAACTTTGTTGTAAAGTCCATGTAGAATACAAAGTGAAATCAGAGCGTATACGTACTCATTAGCTGTGTGACTTGGAGGAAATTAGCTAACCTCTCTGGACTTCACATTTATTACTTCTCAAATGAGGGTAATGGTCCATTACCTCAAATGAGGGTAATCTGAAAGATTGTATGTAGACAGCAAAAGTAAAACACTTTGCTCAATGCCTGAAGCAGTGTAGACCCTCAGCCTGTATTAATGTTCTATTCCTTATTTTTCAAATATGATAGTGATGTTCCATTTGGAGATGGTTCTTACTGTCTCCAACTGTATGATATTGGGAAGGAAACTTTAAGGATAGTTCTGGTTTACAGGGGTCTATTTCTAGGAGTTTTTTTTTATTTTTTTATTTTTTATTATTTTTTGAGATGGTATCTTGCTCTGCCACCCAGGCTGGAGTGCAGTGGCACAATCTCAGCTCACTGCAACCTTTGTCTCTCAGGTTCAAGCGATTCTCATGCCTCAGTCTCCTGAGTAGCTGTGGTTACAGGCACCTGCCACCATGCCTGGCTAATTTTTTGTGTTTTTAGTAGGGATGGGGTTTGCCATGTTGGCCATTCTGGTCTATAACTTCTGATCTCAAGTGATCTAGCTGCCTCAGCCTCCCAAAGTGCTGGGATTACAGACATAAGCCACCGTGACTGGCCTCTAGGAGCTACTATTAATTTAAAAAATTCTTCCCATTTCTCTGTCAAAGTGGGGTAATCCCAAATTTACAGAGGCTAGAGTGTAGATGGCCATGCTTTCTCAAAGTCCTACAGCTCCAAATAGTGTTTAATGATTTTTCAAATTGTAGCTGCAAAGTTTGAGACAGTTTTAACATGCTTTGATGTTTCTCTGATTTGGATTTCACTTTCAGAAAATTAACTTGCAGAATTCCTCTTTCCCTTCAAATGGGGACTGACTACACACACACCCCCCAAAAAACAAACCCGACCCCCCAAAATGAACTAAAAACTTATGGGAGCATTCCTGTTATATAAGAACATAAATTTATTTTATTTTATTTATTTATTTATTTATTTATTTATTTTTATTATACTTTAAGTTCTAGGGTACATGTGCATAACGTGCAGGTTTGTTACATATGTATACTTGTGCCATGTTGGTGTGCTGTACCCATCAACTCGTCAGCACCCCTCAATTCATCATTTATATCAGGTATAACTCCCAATGCAATCCCTCCCCCCTCCCCCCTCCCCATGATAGGCCCCGGTGTGTGATGTTCCCCTTCCCGAGTCCAAGTGATCTCATTGTTCAGTTCCCACCTATGAGTGAGAACATGCGGTGTTTGGTTTTCTGTTCTTGTGATAGTTTGCTAAGAATGATAGTTTCCAGCTGCATCCATGTCCCTACAAAGGACGCAAACTCATCCTTTTTTATGGCTGCATAATATTCCATGGTGTATATGTGCCACATTTTCTTCATCCAGTCTGTCACAGATGGACATTTGGGTTGATTCCAAGTCTTTGCTATTGTGAATAGTGCCGCAATAAACATACGTGTGCATGTGTCTTTATAGCAGCATGTTTTATAATCCTTTGGGTATATACCCAGTAGTGGGATGGCTGGGTCATATGGTACATCTAGTTCTAGATCCTTGAGGAATCGCCATACTGTTTTCCATAATGGTTGAACTAGTTTACAATCCCACCAACAGTGTAAAAGTGTTCCTATTTCTCCACATCCTCTCCAGCACCTGTTGTTTCCTGACTTTTTAATGATTGCCATTCGAACTGGTGTGAGATGGTATCTCATTGTGGTTTTGATTTGCATTTCTCTGATGGCCAGTGATGATGAGCATTTTTTCATGTGTCTGTTGGCTGTATGAATGTCTTCTTTTGAGAAATTTCTGTTCATATCCTTTCCCCACTTTTTGATGGGGTTGTTTTTTTCTTGCAAATTTGTTTGAGAAGAACATAAATTTAGGTCAACTTTGACTTTCTAGACCTGACGGGGTAATTCTCCATGATTGGCTGCTTCTTGTAAAAGCTCCACATATATGTTTATTGATAAATGTGTTTGAGTTATGTTAGAATGCAAATTCATTTTCTTTTCTTTTTTTTTTTGAGATGGAGTCTCACTCTGTCGCCCAGGCTGGAATGCAGTGGCGCGATCTCAGCTCACTGCAAGCTCTGCCTCCCAGGTTCACACCATTCTCCTGCCTCAGCCTCCCAAGTAGCTGGGACTACAGGCACCCGCCACCACTCCCGGCCAATTTTTGTATTTTTAGTACAGACGGGGTTTCACCGTGTTAGCCAGGATCGTCTCGATCGCCTGACCTCGTGATCCACCTGCCTTGGCTTCCTGAAGTGCTGGGATTACAGGCGTGAGCCACCGCGCCCAGCCGCAAATTCATTTTCATATCAGTTTATGCAAGTTTGGTCACTGATAAAGCCAAGAAAAAATATATATATTTGCTTCTTGTATTGTAATACACAAATGAACCAGTATCTCTGAATTACTTGATTTTATTTAGAGAAAACACACATTAGAGATAAAGGGTATACATTTTTCCTTAAGTTGACAGTTTCTGAGTAAAATTAATAATGCCACATCTTGGATGTGAACTCAGTAACTATGAAAGCTGTGTTCAATTGCTAGATAAGATCATAGCAAAGAGTAATTAGTATTACAAGCAAAATTAATCTTTATTGTGGTCTGTATTGTAATTTAGAAGAACCCTATAGAGGGGCAAGAAGGTGTAAAATTATCTGGTCCTCGTAGATGTGTTAGGAGCATGGAGGTAATGTCTGGTTAGATTAACAGAGAAATGCTGCAATGATCCTTCATCACCATAATCCTGGGTTTTCACCAGACAGGTCCTGCCATGAGTTTATCTTCAGCAAAGGAATCAGTCCCTGATAGCATTATAATCCCCTACTACCCTTCAGACTTCACTGGGCTGTTCTAAAACTAGGTCAAAATTAAAACTTCATGCGGCTATTGAAGGTAATCAATTAAAATGTTGTGACCTTTGAGCTCACAGTAAAAATTTATGGAAAAACTGAAATGTAGAAGCTTCTTGCAGATCTTTCCAGATATTTACTTTGACCTTAAGAAGATATCATCTGGAGCATTACCAAATATTTAAGACACACATACAAAATTATTGCATAATGATGCAACAATTTTTAAAATTATCTTTATGACAATCATTTTAAGAATACTTCTCTTTTTCTACCTCCTGTAACACACTGATAGAGAAGTCGTCTGTGCCAGCTCACATACTAAGGGAGGTACACACCCTATTTCATCTTCACAACCACCTCTGTGAAGTAGGGGACATTATTATCATCGTCATCAGAATCATTGTCATCATTGTCATAGCTTGGATTTTACCAATGAGAAAACTGACGATTGAAAATAATTAAGTAATTAGTCTAATCTCCCCCAAATGGTAAGCGGTTTTGTAAATGGAGTGTAAGAAAAACAAACAAAAACACTCTGGTAGGAAAATAATGTGGTGGTTTCTTCATGATTCAGCAAATATGATAATGTGGTAATTACTTAAAAAGAAAGAAACAGGCCAGGCGCAGTGGCTCACGCCTGTAATCCCAGCACTTTGGGAGGCGGAAGAGGTCAGGAGATCGAGACCATCCTGGTTAACACAGTGAAACCCCATCTCTACTAAAAATACAAAAAATTAGCCGGGCATGGTGGCGGGCGCCTGTAGTCCCAGCTACTCTGGAGGCTGAGGCAGGAGAATGGTGTGAACCTGGAAGGCTGAGCTTGCAGTGAGCCCAGATTGTGCCACTGCACCCCAGCCTGGGCAACAGAGTGGGACTCCATCTCAAAAAAAAAGAAAAAAAAAAAAAAAAAAAAGGAAAGAAATAGAAGAATGAATATTTGGGAAGTTGCTGAAATGAGGACAATTGGAAATGAGCCTTTTTATTTTCTCTCTTTCTTAAATGGTGCATCAGATGCAGTACTCATTGCATTATTTTTCCCAAACTGGAACATCTTATTATTTTTTTTATCCTTTGGTTTATTCACTTGTCACAAAGAAAGTTTTTAGGAAATACCACAATTTTCCTAACAGCTAGTAATGATTACTCTAGAGTGCTGGAGACTGCGGATGAGACTGAATCTTGCAGGACTAGTAAGGGAAGAGGGGATCATCTGGTTAACCTGCAACAACATGCATTCTCAAAGATCTGGTAGAGTTAAAAAGCCAAAGGAAATGATGGGAGCTTTCTAAATGTTTTATTATTTTTTTCTTGGAGTATCAGTAAGTATTAATACATCACATTTTTCATTATGCTTTCCAAATAAAGCTTTTTTTTTTTTTTTTTTTAAAAGAAATCTGCATTGATATTAGCAAACAAGTTTCTGTAGTGAAAAAAAAAATAGCTTCAGAGTTAGAATACGCAGAAACTCCCTAGTTCTGGATCTGCCTAAAGCATAGAGCCTTAGGCAAAGCACTTAACAGTTTTGAACTTTAGATTCCCATATGTGAAGGGAAATGATAATATATGCTCTCACACATTTGTAAAGATTATACAATAGAGCATATGTTTCAATCTATTATAATATTTGAGACTTTAGGTAGATAATAAATTAATACTATTGCTATTCCTTTCTGTATATAACTTACTTGTCTCTGAGAGAGTATATTTTATTTGATATACAAGTGATTTTTAATTAAAGTCATACATGATTTTTTAAGAAATTATTTTTTGATGAAAAATTACTAGACTAGCTGGTAGGTTAGGACTTAAATGATGAAAAATGTATACTGTGAATAATGGTTTAAATCTTTAAAGCTGAAGTGGTCAGGGTCAAAAGTCACCCACAGAAAGAATGTATTGTGGTTTTACAAGTTATCAGGTACATTTATAAGGTACCTAATAAAATAATGAAATATTGAGACATTATTTGAAGATAAAAGGTAAATACAGACATCCATCAATTTAATTATGGACTAGATTCTGATGACCAAATTTCAATTGCCTTTTTTTTCCCTTACACTATCCCACTTAAAGGTTGATTATTAATGTGTCTGACATTTGGAGGCTTTGTAGCTTTTCTGGCTTTATCACTAGAAAAGCTATTTCTGTTGTAACAGTTTATTTAGTCATACCTCATCAAAATACAAAATACTTTTCTTTTCACAGGAGGGAATTTTTCCTTTTGTGGTCCCAAATGCTGTGCTTTTAATAGAATCAGTGTTAACACTGTCAAGATACTTCAAGAGCCCAGTAGGATACATGAAAAGTGCCACATGTGGTGGTCATTAAAAAGGAAAAAACACAAATCCAAGACTAAACCTGAAAAAGAGATAGTTTATGAGCATAATTAAAAGTCAGTTGAAACTAAATGAGACTTTAAAAAGAGTACCTGCAACAAAAAAAGTTTAAAAATGATTACAGATAACGAAAGAACTAGGTAGCTTTGAAATTTATGACTCAATTCTCATAATTAACTTAGACATACAGAAGTGAATCTTTTACAATTGGTATGACAAGGGAAATAATTTATTAACATGCAGAAAGGAGCCCTAATCTAACAGAACAGGGATGGTTAATTACAGGAATAATTAACTGGAAGTAACTTTCTGTTCTTTAATGGATCTGTTGTTTTCTTAAATGATTTCCTGTATGATTTGGAGAATGAAATGAATTTCCTGACTTTAAGCCTAAACACTTTTGTGACAGCATTTTTGTGTTAAGCTTATGATCCACTCTTTCAATAAATCATTCTCGTTAAGCATTCTCGAATGCGCCAGTATGTGGTAAGCTCAGTGGTGTGAAGCTGATTCATGCAGGCTGCAAACATTGTTCTAGCACCTGGCTGCTTGCTGGTAAAAATTACTGTCTCCCTCTGAGGATTATAATCATCATCTTGGTTATGAGCATAACTAGTGACTATTCTCAATGTCTCTTCTTTTCAATTCTCCATAATCAATGATAATCACTGGATCCTGCCCAGCCTCATCATGGAGGAATAAAAAAATACTTAAAGGTAACAGCAGACAGAAAAGTTATCCGAATGAGTCCTTTCAGAGCTTCCCTTAAGGGGCAAATGATTGAGCCTAAAATACCGTAATCATCTCCAATCGCATTGTAAATTTGAAATTGTTTTTTCCATGCATGACTTGAGGTTTATAGAATGCTAACTGAAGTCTATTTTATACTATTACTCAATTGTCTGATTGATAGAACAAAAAGTCATCTAATGGTGTCTCTGGATGTTTAATTTATAACTTTTCTTAAGATTCCAGAATAAATATCACTCATTCTCTTGCCAGCAACTGGAAAAGAGGCTGCAACACTTCTTTCCAGAAATGTTTACTGAGCTTCTATTTAATAGCAGACACCTTAGTAGGCCCAGAATATAGAAACGTGAATGAGCCATGATGCTTACGGAATGAATTGATTAAAAAAATACTACAGCACGGTAGGTGTCCCACAGAAGGGTGAGCGAGGCATTACGGGAATTCAAGAGACAAAGCACTGTGCATTCTTTGGAATTTGGAGGACGAATAGAAACTTCTCAGGCAGGTAGGTTGTAGGGAGGTGGAGAAGGTATCTCAGACAGGGAAAAGAGCACGAATCGAATCAGCATCAGTGTATGTAATAATCACTGTATTTCACAAAACAGATGCCCAGCTCTAATTCAATGAGGCGTTGTATAAGTATTCATCTTGTGTTTACAGTGTGCAGAATATTATACTGAAATATGTATAACCAAAAGAGATAGTCCACAGAGTCCATAGACTGAAGAGAAAGTTGTATTCGAATGAGAAAGATAAGACAATTCATTACATTATTAGAAGATATATCTGATTATTATGCAGTGGCTTGACTTTTCTTTGCTCTTAAGTTTGTCCTCTTCCTTCCATACTCCGCTGCTGGTTTTTGAAGCAGCGGCATCTACTGACCAGGGGCTAAGGGTCAGTCTCTGTCTCTCAGTCAACTTGATTCTCTCCTACCCCACCTGCCTCTCCACTGTCCTCCTGCCCCTCCTTGCACCTTCTCAAGGGCATCACCCTCTGCTTCCTTCCTTTATATATTCTATATGCTTCTCTCTTGGTCTGGAACATCCTTCTCACTCCTTTTACACCTTGAATCTTGGCTCTTGTGACATTTGCTTTAGGAGATGGGCTGCTATCATGTAGCCAGCACCCAGATAATAAACAAAACTGATGCTCTCTCTGCCTCTGCCACCCTCTGCCTTCCTCCTGGCTTCTGGTAGCATTAGTTAGCTTTTCTGTTTCTGAGCATGACAGAAATGGAATCCTACAGTATGTATTCTTTTGTGTTTGGCTTCTAGAGTGAACATTATGTTAGTGATATTTGTCGATATTGTTGTGTATATTTATAAATCATTTATTTTAACTGCTGTATATATAATATAGCCCATTAGGTAAACATCCTAACAGTTATTTTTCTATTTGATCACTGATTGGCATTGAAATGTTTCCAGTTTAGAACTATTAAAAGTAGTAAACCTATAATCACTCTTGTGCCTGTCTTATGGCAATCAAATGTCCACAGTGCTGTTAGTTATATCTCAGTAGAATTGCTGAGTCATGGAATAGGAATATATGCAGTTTGACAGTTTCTTGTAAAGTTAATCCAATGCTTCATTAAACCAAGCAATTCTGTTTCTAGATATTTACCTGTATCATAGTCTGTTCTTGCACTGCTATTTATAGCAGTAATTTATATTTAAAAAGAGGTTTAATTGGCTCACAGACTGTACAGGAAGCACGACAGCTTCTGAGGGGAGGCCTCAAGAAAACTTTCAATCATGGCAGATTGCGAAGGAGAAGCAGGTGCATCTTACATGACTGGAGCTGGAGAAGAGAGATGGGGAAGGTGCCACATACTTTTAAACAACCAGATCTCACAAGAACTCACTATCACGAGAACAATACCAAAGGGGATGGTGTTAAACTATTTATGAGAAACCGTCACATGATTCAATCATCTCCCAGCACGCACTACCTCCAACATTGGGGATTACAATTCAACATGAGATTTGGGTGGGGACACAGATCCAAACCATATTATTACTCGAGAGAAATGAAGACATATGTCCACACAAAGACCTGTACGCTTAAAAGATATTATTCCTTAAAAGTCTTCAGGCTTCTGATTTTTTTTCTCTTGAGAAGTCCACTGTGAATCCTGCTGCTTCTCTTTTAAAGACCTTGTGTGTTTTTCCACTTGAAACTTTGAAGATTTTACTTTTGATTTTGTAATAGTATGTTCTTACCCTGCTAATAAAGATATACCCGAGACTGGGTAATTTATAAAGAAAGAGGTTGAATGGACTCACAGTTCCACATGGCTGGGGAGGCCTCACTATCGTGGCAGAAGACAAAGAAAGAGTAAAGTGATGTCTTACGTGGTGGCAGGCAAGAGAGTGTTCAAATGAACTCCCCTTTATAAAAGCATCAGATCTCATGAGACTTACTCACTATTATGAGAACAGCATGGGAAAGCCCCACCCCCATGATTCAATTACCTCCCACAGGGTCCCTTCCGTGGTGAGGGAATTATGGGAGCTAAAATTCCAGATGAGATTTGGGTAGGGACACAGCCAAACTGTATCAGAATTTAAACAGTTTTACTATGATGCGGTTAAGTATTATTTCTCTGTATTTTTCCTACTGAGCCTCTTACACTCTATTGTGTGTGTGTGTGTGTGTGTGTGTGTGTGTGTTTATCCGTTTTAAAACATCCTTGGTCTTTATCGCACTGCTATCTCTTTTGGCCATTCTCTCTATTCTCTCTCACTGAGACTCCAATTTCACTTGGGATGTGTTCCACATTTTTATTACCCTCTCTTCTGCATGCTTTCTTTTTCTTCTATAATTTCTTTGGTATTCAGTTTAGGTATTTAATACTTACCTGACTTTGGCCGGGTACGGTGGCTCAAGCCTGTAATCCCAGCACTTTGGGAGGCCGAGACGGGCGGATCACGAGGTCAGGAGATCGAGACCATCCTGGCTAACATGGTGAAACCCCGTCTCTACTAAAAATACAAAAAACTAGCCGGGCAAGGTGGCGGGCGCCTGTAGTCCCAGCTACTCGGGAGGCTGAGGCAGGAGAATGGCGTAAACCCGGGAGGCGGAGCTTGCAGTGAGCTGAGATCCGGCCACTGCACTCCAGTCCGGGCGACAGAGGGAGACTCTGCCTCAAAAAAAAAAAAAAAAAAAAAAAAAAAAAATACTTACCTGACTTCCAGATCACATTTTCTTTGCTATTGTTGTATGCTATTACATTTATTGTTGTTGTATGCTATTATATTTATTCATTGAAGTTGTGCATTTCAGATATATTTTTTAGATTGAGACGATCATTTTAATATTTTATACATATTTAAATTATGTGGTAATCATTTAGCATATATTACATCTTTAGCTTTTGCAATATTTGTTGAATATATTATTCACAGTTATTTTTATTCTTTGTTATTAATTCCAGTATATTGATCATGTTGAAGACAGCTTCAGTTGTTTCTTTTTGTTTTTCTTCCTTATGTTATTTGAGTCATATAATCTTGCCTCTTTACATGTTTAGTCATTTCTAGTTATATTTTGGACTATGTATTAGAGAGACCTTTGGAAGCCCTGGTGATGGTGAAATTCAACTACTTGTTTGGCAGATGTCATCATGGGGGCTTGTCACCTCATCAAGTCAGGGAGTTAGTTGGTCAAGGGTAGTTTCAGTTTTTTGAAGACTCTGGGTCCCCCTGTTTCTGAGGCATGATGTTCCAGCTTTTCAACTGGCAGCCTGGCCAGTGTTGATCATCCCAAGCCCCCAAACTAAGAAAGAGTCAGTTATCTTTTTCACAGATGAGTTTTTTTTTTTTGTCACAAACAGCATCTAATTTGGTAAATGTCTTGGTAAAGACATGTCTATTGCCAAGAGAACCCAGTTCTTGCCTGGTTTCTCTCTCCTTCAGAAATAGTCTTTTGCCACCGGTCACTGCTGGCTCCTGGATTCTCATTCTCTGGACATCCATGAGCAGCAGGTGCCCCAGTTCAGTCTTAGTTCAGTGCCCCCCCTAGGGCTTTTGCCTCATAGGTTTTTTATGTTCAGAACTTCCTCTGGAGCCTCCTGGTGTCCGGGTGCTGTGAGAGCACGGAAAATCTCAGGCTGTTTCTGAAGCTCCCAGCCTAGCCCTTCAGTCCCTGTGCAGCCTCAAGATACAGCACACGTCTCTTAGTGAAAACCAGCTGTGTGTTTGAGGCTCTCCAATTTGTTATTCCAGACCTGCTTGGTCATTAAACTCCTGGCTGGTTCCTCTTTCCCCTGAAAACAGCCTTTGACTTGGGCCAAACCAGAAACAACACCCATGCTCAGAACTGGCAAATGCTACTCGGGGGGAAACAGCTGGTATCGTGAGCTCATTTCTGAGTGGGTCTCCCTCCATAGAAATCTTGATCCGTGAACTCCTCAGTGTTTTAAAATTTTTTCTCCTTTTCCCCTGTGTATCATCAGGATCTCTGCTTTCACCTTCAACATCTGATTGGGAAGCATGCATTTTAGGCAATTTTTTTAAAAAGTGAGAAAAAATTTGTTTAGAGAGAAGGGGATACAAGCGATTCATTTGAAACTAAGGAATGCTTGAAAACGTCAGTGGTATTGGCTGTGAGTAGCGGAAATCCAGGGAGTTGTGAACGTCTGCCTGCAAAGGTGTGTGATGCTCACGTGGCAAACGGGCTACTAGGGCTTTCTGTGCACGGCTTCACGTGACGGGAAGATGCTAGAAACGCTACTAGGGCTTTCTGTGCACGGCTTCACGTGACGGGAAGATGCTAGAAACGCTACTAGGGCTTTCTGTGCACGGCTTCACGTGACGGGAAGATGCTAGAAACGCTACTAGGGCTTTCTGTGCACGGCTTCATATGATGAGAAGATGCTAGAAGACAGATTTCAGGTCAAAGCAGGAGAAATTTTCTTTGAAATCTCATTGCTATGAGAAAACAAAACGTAGGATTCCTGGAGGTGACTGTTTTCTCTTGTTGGAGTCAAGCAAGCAGAGATTGGGGTAACTGTTGCAAAGATGCTGTTGTGCAGTTGGACTCATATGATTTGTCTGGTCTTGTGATTTTATTAATTCTCTATTTGCTCCTCGTAACATAATTGATTTCTGTTTATATAGTAGTAATCATAATTATTACACATATGGCATACGGGACGTTTTTCTGGGCTCCAAAACCTTTGGTTAGTTATTTATCTCAAAGCAATTAGTTCTTTCTTCACCAGATATATTCTGTAGTTATATTTCTGTTCAGGTCTCCAATTAAAAAGAAATAGCACTGCCTGAACCTAAGGTGATAACGATATATTATAAGCATTCTTTTTCTTATATAAAAGAACTTTGATTTCTTATATAAAAGAATCAAAATTCAAGAAATTCTTAGTAGTTAAGTACCTACTCAGAGGAGAGGAAAGCGGTGGTATATTTTCACACTGAAGTTATTGACATGGCAAAATTATGCTGTTTCCTGGAGTATGTCGTCATGTTTATCATAATTAATGTATGCATTTATAATTTTCAAAATAACTTATACCTGGAAAAATTGCTAATTGGTTGTACATTACAATAATCGATGTGTTTTCTCGATGCAGCTATAAGAGCTGATATTGGCCCTATATTAATCGCAATCTCTGTGTGATGTTTTGTTTAACGCAAACTCACTTAAGATGTAACAATAATGTAACAATAATAACAGTGAAATAATAAATAGTAATAATGACAGCTTTATACTTTTCAAAGTTGTTATGTGTAATATGAGATTATTATTGCATAAGTCTGAGAGTCAGGCGGAACAATCAATAAAGGTTCAGTTGTATACAGGAGAAACTGAGGTCCAGGATTGTTAACTGATTTGTTCAATAGCACACAGTTTGGAGAAAACTGGTAATAAAGAATCAGGTTTTCTTGCCCCCAGTCTTTTTGTCCTTCAGTAACACCAGAATGTTTCCCATAAACTCTGCAATACACAGGTCTTCGGGATCAAATTATGTTTTTTGTGAATTGATCTTTCTGCAAAGCTACTCACTGTCTCACGGCCATGAATCACTATCTTGAGTCCTTCTTTAGACTTACCATAAAGAGGTGGAGATCATCTCTACCAAGAGTTACTCTGAAGACACTTTCTACATCTGCCATTGAAGAAGGCAGTTCAGCTGGCTGCCTCTATTTATTCACTTTTGTTTTAAGGAAAAAATATTTGGGGAGTTTTAATGAGCAGCAAGAGTTTATTTTACTCCCTTCCTAGAAAATTTGGGCTTTCGGTGATATTGTGACCTACATGTGATAATTCTGAACAGATAAGAGCTTTCCCTGTCTGTTTTGTCTACACCTCAACTAACATCTCCAGTGGGAATTTTGAGAATGAAAAGGGGCTACAGACAGAAGTTACTGTGAAAGTGACTAGAGCTCCCATTCTGGGGATGTTTCTGTTGCATCATCCCAGTACTTCAGGGACTTGGAGTGTGGGATGGCACTTTTGTGTCTCCAAGAGCTAGCCTGACTCTAGTCTTTCAACCAGCAGTGGTCTATACTTAATATTTTCCATATTTCCAACTAGTATTCACCGTGCCTGAGTTCTGGCTATATGTGAAGATTCTGGAGATTTATCTCCAAAAGAGGTATTAATCCAGTCCTTGGTTTGTGAAATAATGAAGTGTTTCAAATCCATTTGCAGGATTTTAGTCATGTGAGCAGCAGCCAATATATTCTCAGCACTGAAATATGTCATTTTAGATCTAATAAGTGAATCTGAGGTATATATTAGAGATGTTTTTAAGAAACATGTTGAATTTATGGCATTTATCAATTTATTGACACAATAAGCCCCAAACCTCTAGGGTACATATACGTTTGCCAAGGTGAGAAGCTAGTATAGGAAGCAAGGCTAAGACAGGCATAGGGCCTGGGTCAGAGGGTAGATTTCACTCTGACAATAATGGTAATAGTGCCATGCCCTGTGCTAACCACTTTACACAACCTATTTCATTTTCATGGGAGTTATGCCTACTTGTTCTGTCAATTTACAGATGATAACATTAAATCTAGAATAATTCTTATGTGGTAGAACAGCTAGTAGAATTGGGAAGTGTTGGTTTGAACCTAGGTCTGTCTTCCTCTAGACAAGGTAAGTACCTTAATGTGCTGCATTTCAAAGATGTCCCAAAGAACGGGTCTAGCTAGTATCAATAAGAATACCATTTTATCCAACCTTCAGGGTATAATAGCCAGCAGGACACCTGTGTTCAAAGAGAATGGACAGAATCATATCCACTGTGTTTACCTGAAAAGTACCTCTGCTAGGAGAAACCCTGTATGATCCATGAGGTCCCACAACCTCTTAACAGAATTGTTTACAAATGGCTGGAATTCAGGGTCAGGGAATATTTTGACCTCAGTACCATTCAAGGCTCCTTTTCATGTAGTTCATGTATCTTTGCTGGTTTCAGGGATGCAAGCAAATGCTTTAGCTGGGAGTTGCCTCCACAGTGGTAGTATTTTAAGTATTTCTGTGTTGTGAAAGCATGAGATACACTTATTGTCTTCTACTGAAATTCTATGTGCGTTATTTTACTACTTGAAAACACACAGACATTTTAATTGGATTAGCTTAAGTTGGACCACAAACTTTTCCTGTTAGTATTGTATGACCTGAAGCCAGGTTGATGACTTCTTTAAGCTACAGTTGCCCCCTTTGTAAAAGAAGGTTACAACTGAAGGTAAAACTGACCTATAAACACAGGGAATTGTAATACTTATAATAATAGAGATAACCTATGCATAAGGACAGAATTTATTTCTGTCATTTAGAAAATAGTTATCAATGTTGTAAATTGTCTTCATTTTGCAGGTTTGTTATATGTATGTATACACACAGACCAACAAATAACAACAAATGGTCATGTTAGAATTTGAGAAAAACAGAAAAAAGTGGCATCTTTCAAAAAGGAATTTTAATTTCTTGCCTTCAGAATAAAAATCTAAATAGGTCACGTGTGCTGGCTTCACGATGACAAAGACAAGTAACACAGAAATCACATGGAGGTTTGTGTGGTTAAATGGGTTGGGAAGGAGCGATCAGAGCATCTGCAGCTAGCATCCCAGCACTGACTGGCATCTTGCAGGGCTGGTTGGATGTGTTTGTCCAACAGTACAATGTGAGGAAGGAACAAGTGTTCTTAGCCTTCAGAATGCCACGGCAGTGGGACCCATTTCCTCAAGGAACAAATCCAGAAATAGGTGGGGCTGGGTGGTGGCCTTGTTATGAATAGGCTGCTTGAGGCAGTGGCCAGGGTGAAGGGGAGAGAAAGGGTTAAATTTGAAACCAGTCAACTAGTCTTTTGTGAACTTGATTTTGATTAGCAATACAGAAACAGATAATTAGAGGCACCATTCCCATTTTAGTCCCTATAAAATTTTATTACACACAGAACTCAACTATTGGCGTTATTTCATGCCTCAACAAAGCCAGGGCATTAAAGGACAGGCTTAAATGCTCAGTCTGTATTTTAGAAGCGGTTTCTGCCAGACGTTATTTGACAGTTATTTGCAAAATTGCCTTTAGTCTTAACTATTGCACTTGGTTATTTTTTGATACATCGCTTTTTTTTTTTTTTTTTGATAATGGCTAATACTTTTGCTTTCTTCCAGGTCTTTTAAAATGCAAGTCAGTTCTTTACAGAGCAATTGAACACAAATTTTGTAAAGAAATTAATATCAAGTCACATGTATTATGTTGGTGCAAAAGTAATTATGGCTTTTGCCATTACTTTTAGTGGCAAAAATCAAATTACTTTTGCACCAACCTAATAGTTCAAGAACATTTCATACGACTAATTTTCAGGGTTCTGTCTGTTTCTCCTGAAACCAAAACTCAGTCCCTTCTGTCCCCTTGGTTCACTCTGTTGCCATGTTTCTGCATGTCGCTTCTTAGCACAGGGATTAACTAGCACAACCAGGCTGTGTTTAAACAAGCCAGTTATTTTAATTACATGGTTGGAGACATAGGCTCCAACTATGAGAAAGAACATAGTTATTTGCTAATTTGCTAAAGATTTCAGAAAAAATATGTTTTCTATTTTTTACCTATATAACACGACTGAGTTCTCACAAAGTTTTAAATCATAGAACTGGATTTATGTATTTTTCTATAATATTAGAAATCATCTATAAGTTAATGCAGTTGCTTATAAATTGTTTGACCTCTAGGTGGAATTTAGAATTTCTATGCCTGTCTTTTTGCCTTTGTACTGTTCAACTGGCATGAATCTAAGAAGTCATATCCTTCTATCTGTGCTTTGCAGAGTGCAAACATGTAATAAATATCCATTCATTTGAAATAAAGAGTAAGCTATCTGTTACTTAGATGCAACGTAAATTAAGATAAAATGTTGGGCTGTTAAAAAATAGGTTTCTGAAAAATGTTGAGTCTTGAGGTTCTGTTTTTTGAAGAAAGAGAAAAGCATTGTGATTTTGTGTAGTTTCCAAACTTTTCTTTTCACTGTGGATTATTTTTTGTGACGATGGCATGAATGGATAAAAGAGGAGATACCTCAACTGAAGAATAAGGTCCCCAGAGTTCTGAGGCGGAGTGAGCCCTAAGGGCGGCATGGCTGACAGCTTAATATCCATGTTCCTACCCCAGCACTGCACTTCGTAGACGAGCCACAGCCGGAGGGGAAACGCTCTCTGTCATGCACCCCTGGTCTTGTTAGGATCTGAGTACCTTTCCTCTCCACTGTCCTGGGTGTTTCTTGGTCACCCTGGCCTTGATATGCTCCTTCTGCTCGAGTGCCTGAGTCCTTCAGGCATCCTCACTTTCCAAATCTACACCAGGAATCCCTACTCCGTTCAAGGGAGCTGCCTATCATGCGTAGATAGTGAAAATCCAGTCACTGGAGAAGCCTTGGTCCTCTGTAAATTCAGCCTTCGCTAGGGAATGCAGTATCGAGCGGAGCTTTGCTGAAAATAACAGGAATTAGAAACACATCTTACTTGTCCTGTGGCATAATCTGATTAGATTTCTGTCACCATCCAATGCTGTGGTTGGGTTGTTTTCTTGTTCTAAGGTCGCTGAAGAACTCATACATTGGTATCTTGTCCAAAAATGACAAAATCGACATCATTGTATGTGTCTGACTCTGTGCTGTTTATATATGCATATATATGTACGCATATGGATTTAGTATTACCCTGTGAAGTTACTTGTACTGTATGGGCTATTTTAATTGTGCCCCCTCAGATCCATGTGTTATGCCCAGACCGTTTGTTCCCCGAAGAAGACCACCAGAGTCCAGAGTCAAAGCCAAGCAGCAAGGATCTTTAATGCAAGTTCGAACTTGGTCCCTCCGTTCTACAACATACAAGAGGGCCCCGAATGATGCATGTGCCCGCTTTTTATAGCCCGATGCATACAGGATATGTAAGGTTACAGAGGTACAAAGAAATTCTTTTGGTCACAGTATCACAATTGGTAATTGGTTAATATTCTAAGTTATACAATTAACAGTTTCTATTTGTTCCCGCGCATTTAATAAAACTACAAACGGTTGTGACCTTATCAGGGGCTCTCTAGGTGGTGTTTCTAGGATGTTTGGGGGGATGTGTTTGTGTTGGGCTCAGGAAGTTTGGAACAAATAGAGGAATGTGTTTGTACTGGGCCCAGGACTAAGATATATGGCAGACACCGGTAATTAGAACAGAACGGAGCAGGACAGAGACTTTCACAACGTTTGTCCTTACAATGTCTGGAGTCTATAGATAACCGAATCGGTTAGGTCCGGGGTCGATCTTTAACTAGGCTCAGGGCGCCACCTGGGCTGTCAGGGCGCCGCCCGGGCTGTTTGCCTGTGGACTTCATTTCTGCCTTTTAGTTTCTTTCATTTGATCTTTTTCATTCCTCCCTTTCTCAGGTACATCTGGAGCCAATCTTGGGTCTTATAAGTCTGATTCTGTTTCAGCGTTTACAGGTTGGTATTGGGCTCTGAGGACCATGAGCTGTATAGTGGCAAACCTCTCCCTGACAAACCGCAAAATTCTGTTAATCACACAAGGTCCTACGGTAAACAGAAATAGTAGACTTAGTAGGGGTCCAAGGAAAGGGGCTAACAGAGAGAACATATAGGAATTCCACCATTGATTTGCAGCTGAGGCAAACTGCTGTTTTCTCATTTCTATGCTTAACTTACGTAACTGTTGGACCCAGTTCTCTACAAGTCCTGATTCATTTACATAGAAGCAACAGTCTTCTTTCAGGAACATACATGTACCACCTTTTTCAGCAGTGAGTAGGTCTAGGGCCCTCCGGTTCTGCAAGGTCACCTGAGCTAGGGATGTGAGCTGTCTCTGAAGGGAGGCAAGGGACTCAGCTGACTCCTCCATAGCCATAGCAAATTGTTGGTACAATTTGTTGCTTTTTATGAGGGTGTGGCCTAGGGCTCCCCTGGCCAGTCCGGCCGCCATGAGGGATGATGTGAGGGAGATTCCCGCAATGAGGGGGAGAAATATTGCTCATGTAGGTCTCAGTCTAGGGGCTGGATGAATAGCAGCACTAGTCCAGTTACCGGTGTACCCCAGGAACTCGCCGGCAGTTAGTAGAGTTAACCGGGGAACTAATGTGACAGGAAGACACAGTAGGTTGGTTACAGAGGGAACAGGTAGATTCTTAGATAATGTTCCATTACACCAAAAGAATATGCCTGGCGGGGCTCTTAGGGTGGTTCTAGGGGGCGTTACAGTGATGCTACAGAGGCTGGAGTTAGTGCCTGAAAAACAGTAGGGAAACTTTTCCTGACTGGGGTTCAGGTACAGTGGCACATTAAGAATGGGGGCGTCCGTGAGATTCTGAAATCCCTAGTTTGGGTGGAGGATTCCCAGGGCAGAGGGACAGCGGTTAGTGGTGGATGCCCTAGGGTGGCACACAGAAAGCAGCCAGACAAGCTGTGAAGTCCTGTAAGGTTGGCAAGTTCTAATCCTTCTTGTAATAATTCTAACCAGGAGAAAGGGTGTAATTCTTGTGTTAGTCTGTCTTCCTGTCGCTGGATATCCCCATGGACCAGGGGCCGTACTTGAACTAGGCCACGCCACAGATAGAGGTGACTACTAGGCCACGTGGAGGAAGAGGAATAGTATACAGCCCCATGTTGAGGCGTGGTCCAGTGGGAGTTCCAAGGGTCCTTAACTATCCAAGTATAGATACCGCCTCCACCCTGCTCGTAGAAGTTCCACCCGGATTGCTTGTTCCACCCTCTGACTGAGTGCATTTTACAGTAACTGTAGGGGCAGCCTGCGTTTTGGTGCCACCAATAGTGTTTATAATTGTACTTAGTCTGATCAAACTCAAAACATATCATTGGTGCCACTGGTTTGGCTATCTGAAAACCAGTAAAATTCAGCAAAATTGGGTCACTGCACCCTGTGGAGGGGCAGTCAGCACTGGCCAATTATTTCCCGGGCTTATGAGATTGCCCAGGGTGGGTTCGGTTCTCATAAAGCCAGAATCTCCAGACAAAGGGGTTAGGAACTGGTTTTGTGTTTGCCCCAGCAGCCACTAGGGCGACTAACATTAGGGTTAGACTACCTACCTGCATGTTTGCAGTGAGCTATGCTGTCGGCGCAGGGTGAGTTTTAAGGGGTTGTTCTTAGCTTTGTCCACAGTCCACGTGGTCGGTGCTTCAGTCGCTACCGTGACGGGTCCGAGAAGGTCGGAGGTTGGGTCCACCGGTTTGACGTGGGTGTAGTGGATCCATGACGCGATGCCTTCTACCTTCAGGGCAGTGGGTGTGGTTAGGAGTACTTGAAGTGGTCCCTTCCACCGGGGTTCTAAGGTCTCTTGCCGGTGTCGCTTGACCAGGACCCAGTCTCCCGGCTGGTACGGATGGGGTGTCGGTGGAGGTCCAGTCTCATACAATTCCTGCAGCTTAGGCCAGATTTCCTGATGAATTTTCTGCAAGGCTTGTAGGGAAAACAAGAGTTCAGAGACATTTTCTGTTTCAGATTTGAGCAGATCATCTTTTAGGCTGGGAACCAGGGGTGGGGGTCTGCCATACATGATTTCATAAGGGTTAAGGCCCAGTCTGTAAGGGGTATTATGGGCCCGGAACAGAGCGTAGGGGAGAAGGACCACCCAATTAGTGCCAGTCTCCATAGTCAATTTAGTTAAGGTCTCCTTTAAGGTCCGATTCATCCTCTCTACCTGTCCTGAACTCTGGGGCCTGTAAGCGCAATGTAATTTCCAATTAGCCCCAAGAATGGAAGCCAAATCCTGACTCACCTTAGCAACGAAGGCCGGCCCATTATCTGACCCTATCTGGATGGGAAAGCCATACCTGGGGAGGATGTCTTCCAGAATTTTCTTTGCTACAACCTGAGCGGTTTCTCTTTTGGTCGGAAATGCTTCAGTCCACCCTGAAAAAGTATCTACAAAGACAAGTAAGTACCGATACCCGTATTTTCCTGGCTTTACCTCAGTGAAATCTACTTCCCAGTAGATACCGGGCCTGGTTCCCCTGAGCCTTGTTCCTGCAGCAGCCTGGGATTGGGGATAGGCGTTGCTAAGCTGGCAGACTTTGCAACTCGTCACGATGCTGCTGGCCATCTCTGCTATGCGTCTGATCTTGAGCTTGGAGCGTCTGATCAGGTCTATCATCCGCCGGGCACCCAGATGGGTGGATCGGTGGATGTGTTCTAACACTTGCTGTCCTAATTTTTCTGGTAGGATAATTTGGTCATTAGTATCAGTCCACCACCCATTCTGGATCTGTTTCAGGGGAAGTTTGTCGATCCACTGGAGATCTTGTTCTGAATAATCAGGGTGATACGGCAGGTCCCGGGGGCCCGGATCAGGGAGCTGGAGTGCAAGGAGTTGACTGGGAGCCTTTGCCACACTCCTTGCAGTTTGGTCTGCCAGAAAGTTGCCTTGAGCAGTTGGAGTGGTTGGCTTCTGGTGCCCTGGGCAATGTACAATAGCCAATTTTTCTGGTTTCCATAGGGCTGTTAGCAGGGCTAGGATCTCTTGCTTATTTTTTATCTCTTTTCCTCCAGCTGTTAGCAACCCTCGCTCCCTGTAAATGGCCCCATGTATGTGTGCCGTAGCGAAAGCGTATTGGCTGTCTGTGTATACTGTCAGTTTCCTCCCTGCCCCTAAGGTAAGAGCTTGGGTGAGCGCTATCAGTTCGGCCCTCTGGGCCGATGTCCCCGGGGGCAGGGGTTCCGCCCAGATTACCTCAGTCTCTGAAGTCACCGCTGCTCCAGCATACCTCTGGCCTTGGTGTATGAAGCTACTCCCATTGGTGAACCAAACGAGGTCGGCGTCAGGAAGTGGGCGGTCCTGCAGGTCCTCTTGAACTCCGTGCACCTGGGCTAATATCTCGGTGCAATTATGGAGCGGCGCGTCCAGGTCCGGGTTGGGCAGCAGCGAGGCAGGGTTTAAGGTTGTTGGGGGCAGGAAAGTTATTCTGAGGGGATTTAATAGTAGTCCTTGGTAGTGGGTGAGCCAGGCGTTGCTTATCCATCGGTTAGGCGGCTGTTTGAGTACACCTTCAATGGCATGTGGGGTAACAACCCGTAATTCTTGTCCCAAGACAAGTTTATCAGCATCTTGTACCATCAGGGCCGTGGCTGCGATCACTCAGAGGCAAGGGGGCCACCCGGCAGCCACTGGGTCTAATTTCTTTGACAGGTAGGCGACTGGCCTCCACCAGGGGCCTAAGTTCTGAGTCAGCACTGCCTTGGCGATGCCCTTACTCTCGTCCACGTATAAGTGGACGGGCTTAGTGACGTCAGGCAGTCCCAGTGCAGGCGCAGAGAGTAGGGCGGTTTTAATCTGTTGGAAAGCCGACTCGGCTTCTTCTGTCCAATTAAATGGCTGCTGTCCCCGCATTGCCTGATATAAGGGCTTAGCCAGCTCTGCAAACCCAGGTATCCATAGTCTACAAAATCCCGCCGACCCCAGGAATTCCCTTACTTGTCGGGTGGATTGTGGCCTGGGGATCTGCAGAACAGTCTGCTTCCGGGCATCTGTTAACCAGTGCTGCCCTCCTTTTAGCAGGTACCCCAGATATGTTACTTCTGGTTTACAGATTTGAGCTTTCTTTGCCGAGGCCCGGTAGCCTAAACTCCCTAGAGCTTGTAAGAGACTCTTGGTCCCTTGGAGGCAAGCTTCTCGGGTCTCGGCAGCAATCAGGAGGTCATCAACATACTGTAGTAAGGTTATTTCAGGGTGTTTGCGTCGGTACTCACCCAGGTCTTCATGGAGGGCCTCATCGAACAGGGTAGGAGAGTTTTTGAATCCCTGCGGCAGTCTGGTCCATGTCAGTTGGCCGCTTATGCCCCTTTCAGGGTCAGTCCACTTGAAGGCGAAAAGCTTTTGGCTCTGAGGGGCTAAAGGCAAACTGAAGAAGGCATCCTTCAAATCTAAAACAGTGTACCATTGGTGTTTAGGGTTTAGAGTACTCAGGAGGGTATACGGGTTAGGCACAGTTGGATGTATGTCCATAACCCTCTTATTGACTTCCCTTAAGTCCTGTACAGGTCTGTACTCCCCGCTATTAGGCTTCCGTATCGGCAACAAGGGAGTATTCCAGGGTGAGTAGCAGGGCCGAAGGACCCCTTGGTCGAGGAGCCGACGGATGTGGGGCGTAATTCCTTCCTTGGCCTCTAGGGGCATTGGGTATTGACGCACCCGAACGGGGTCTGCCCCAGGCTTGAGTTCGACAAACAAGGCAGGACGGTGCTTTGCTAGTCCTAAACCTCCCGTTTCTGCCCAGGCTCCTGGATATTGTTGAAGCCAGGTTGCTATGTCCTGGTCAGGGGCCGCCTGCTCCTGGTGGAGCCGGTACTCATCTTCTAAGGTTATGGTCAGGACGGGCACGGGCTGATTTTGGGAATCGGTCACGATGGGCCCCTCAGGGAGGAAATGGATCTGTGTTCCCATTTTAGTTAGCAGGTCTCTCCCTAGTAGGGGACAGGGGCTCTCAGGGATAACCAGGAAGGAGTGGGTTACATTCTTGGCTCCGAGATTTACTGTTCTTTGTGTCGTCCAGGGGTACTTTTTAATTCCTGTGGCCCCTTGTACCCACGAGGACTTGGAGGATAATTTTCCTTCAGTTTCAACTAGGACTGAGTGCTGTGCTCCCGTATCGACCAAGAACTGAACTGGGGACCCCTCCACTTGCAAGGTTACCCTGGGTTCGGGGAGGGGGACCGAACCCCGTCTTCCCTAGTCCTCGTTTTGAGTGACTAGTACGGGTGTAGACCTAGGGGGTCCCCGTCCTTGTTGTTTCTTTTTGGGGCAGTCTCTTGCCCAGTGGCCAGCTTTTTTACAGCAGGCACATTGGTCTTTGTTCAGGTTGTTATATCTGGGGGACCGCTTAGGTTGGGTGTTCTCTGGCTGTAGATGCTCTTTTTGTACAACCGCTGCCAGGACCTTGGTCATTTTTTCATCTGGAGTATCTCTATTATTGTAAACCCACTGGGCTATCTGAATAAGGTCCTGAAGCTGTTTTCCCTCTAAGCCCTCTAATTTCTGGAGCTTCTTTCTAATGTCTGGGGTTGCCTGATTTACAAAAGACATTACAACAGCTGCTTGGCTTCCCGGGGCCTCTGGGTCCATAGGAGTATACTGCCTAAAGGCCTCCATTAATCTTTCTAAGTAGCTAGCCAGGCTTTCTGTCTTTCCCTGCAGAACACAGTATACTTTAGCCAAATTGGTGGGCTTGCGAGCAGCTGCCCGGAGACCTGCCATTAGAGTCTGGCGATAAAGGTGTAGCCGTCCCCTACCTTCTGCCATGTTGTAGTCCCACGCCGGTCTGGACAGAGGAAAAGTCGCATTTATAAGGTCGGGGTTGGCAGTCAGTTGACCGTCATCCCCCGGGACCAGCTTTCTCGCTTCTACCTGTATTCTCTCTCGCTCCTCCGTTGTGAACAAGATCCGGAGGAGTTGCTGACAATCATCCCAAGTGGGCTGGTGGGTGAACATAACACTATCCAGTAAAGCCATTAAATCTTTGGGGTTGTCTGAAAATCGAGCACTCTGAGTCTTCCAATTATATAGATCACTGGTGGAGAATGGCCAGTACTGGAGCCTGGGACTTCCCATGTCATCTGGGGGCCCTATCTCCCGAAGGGGTAACGCCACTGTGGAGTCAGGCGGCTGGGGAGGGGGAACCCGCAAAGTACGCCCTCGCGTCCGCCCCGCCAGCCCTTCGGAGTTGCTTTCACTTTCAGCGGGTACAGGCGTGCCGGCCGGTTCCCGTTCGCCTGCTCCCTCCTGCGGTTCCTCCCGGGGGGCTGGGACCTGGGGACCGGAGGGGTATGGAGGGGGTTCTGTGGACAGAAGGTCCTCGCTATCCAGTAGAACAGGATGGGGGGGGGGGGCAGTTGGTTGCTTGGATTTTAGCGGCCGAGCAACCAGTGCCTTACAGGGTTCAGAGGCTAATTGGAAAGGGGACAGCCAAGGGGGCGGGTTCCCAGCTATATCCTGCCATATGAGGATATGTGGGATGTGATCCGGGTGATTAGCACGCCCAGGCTCGAAAACCTTGGACTTTAGTGATGACAGGGAGACAGAATGTCCCTTCAGGTGGCCACCCTACATTAAGGGTGGGCCACTCGGAGCGGCACAGAGTAATTAGCGTTCCCTTCCTGATGTCCATACCAAGATCATGGCCCCTTGCCCTAACATCCTTGAAATTACTTGTAAGGAGAGATAGGGGAGTGCTCTGGGTATTACCCATCTTGAACAGTAGCGCCCGGAGTGGCGTCTGGAACAGGTCCTGCAAGGGAAAAGTGAGTTGCTGGAACAGGTCCTGCAAGGGAAAAGTGAGTTGCTGGAACAGGTCCTGCAAGGGAAAAGTGAGTTGCTGGAATATCAACAAGTTTATGTCAGTCGCAGGCACGCTCCAGAAATCTGGGTCAGAACAAGTGCAGACAAGAATCAGATGAGAGCCGGGGGACGTCTCCCACCGGTCTCCGCTGGCTGTCCTATAGCGCGTCCGCCAGGACTTATGCCAGCTTTCAGCTTCAGACCTCGCAAGTCACAGATTCAGAGCGGACTTAGAGAGTCGCGAATTCAGACAGGCTAACAGCCTCAGAGCGGACTTAGAGAGCCACAGGTTCAGACAGACTAACAGCCTCAGATTCAGAGCGGACTTAGAGAGCCGCAGGTTCAGAACGGACACAGACAGACAAACAAAGACGAGCCGGCTCACCTATTAGCAGATCGATCCTAGTAGATCCGTTGACCGGGGGTCTGGTGGGCTTGGGGGAATCCCGGGAGAGCCCCCAGATGTTATGCCCGGACCGTTTGTTCCCCGAAGAAGACCACCAGAGTCCAGAGTCAAAGCCAAGCGGCAAGGATCTTTAATGCAAGTTCGAACTTGGTCCCTCCATTCTACAACATACAAGAGGGCCCCGAATGATGCATGTGCCCGCTTTTTATAGACCGATGCATACAGGATATGTAAGGTTACAGAGGTACAAAGAAATTCTTTTGGTCACAGTATCACAATTGGTAATTGGTTAATATTCTAAGTTATACAATTAACAGTTTCTATTTGTTCCCGCGCATTTAATAAAACTACAAACGGTTGTGACCTTATCAGGGGCTCTCTAGGTGGTGTTTCTAGGATGTTTGGGGGGATGTGTTTGTGTTGGGCTCAGGAAGTTTGGAACAAATAGAGGAATGTGTTTGTACTGGGCCCAGGACTAAGATATATGGCAGACACCGGTAATTAGAACAGAACAGAGCAGGACAGAGACTTTCACAACGTTTGTCCTTACAATGTCTGGAGTCTATAGATAACCGAATCGGTTAGGTCCGGGGTCGATCTTTAACTACGCTCAGGGCGCCACCCGGGCTGTCAGGGCGCCGCCCGGGCTGTTTGCCTGTGGACTTCATTTCTGCCTTTTAGTTTCTTTCATTTGATCTCTTTCACATGCTGTGCCCCACCCTACCCTGCTCCATGTCTAGTAAGATGGCCTCTATGGAATGCCTTGTTCAGGCTCCCTTGGCTGAGTTCTGCTGCCTTCTCTTAATGAAGGCTCTGGCCACACTCACAGGGCAGAGGGCACATGGTTCTGGCAGCATGTGCTTTACCAGTGGCCTCAGCTGCTGTCTAGTTGCCTTCCTCCAGGACCCCTGCCCTCCCTGTGTTCCAGTAACTTATTCCCTCCCCTTTCCCTATCCATCTTCCCAACGCTGGTAGGTCATTAGTGCCCAACTTTAACTTTTCTTGTTCCTAAACTTCTGTTAACATCTCCATATCCAGTTCCTCAACTAAAAAGTATTTAATGAAATCGTTCCATCTGAGTCTTCTGTCTGTGCCTTTTGCTTTCCCCAGCATCCTGACGGATACGGCGCTGTCTTTTCTGTTTTACTAATGGCTGTCACAGGATTTGCCACGAAGTTAAGCTTCAGGGTCCTTCACTTACATGCAACCTTCCAAGGCTCTTGGCAGGATCCCCTGTGCTCCTGCTGCCAGAGGACTGTGTGAAATTCACAAAGAAAATGTGCCTCTGCGTAGAGGATCTTTGTCTTTTGGGACTCCAGCTTCCTCTGGGTTGCCCCTTCTTGGGCTGATTTGCACTGGACTGGCTGTGGATGTTTTAGAGATTTGGCCCCGAGGTTGGCTTGGGGATAGGTTTTGTTTGAGTTTAGTGAGGTGTGTTTATGTGGCTGCCTTTATTGTGCAGAATTAAGGTGTTGCTGACCTTTCAGAGTAGGAAATACCTTCCAGGGTGTTCCTATTACCTCCTATATCAACTCATATTCAGGTGTTGTTATATATTCAGATATAAAAACACGTTCCAAACCACCCAGCACCAGATACATGAAGCTTGTAGAGGAGAAACAAGGTTTGAAAAAAACAAACCCAGAAGTGTGTCTGTGGAAACTTCTAAGCAAAAAGATGTAGTGCTTATCAACACCTTGTCGACATGGAAATATGCAGCCCATCCCTACCCAACTGTATAATGCATCAGATGCAGTTTAAACAACACCACTTTTATAAAAATTCTGCAAGATAGAATATATCAGAATTCTCATGTTTATAGAGAAAGAGCAGTTACTAGTATTACACACAGGAAGATCTTTTAAATAAGTTTCCTATGTTTGATCAAAATCCTAAACTTTTCCATGGCATTAAAAAAATGAAATGTGACACAGGAAGAAGTGTTATTAAGCTATCAACAAACAATGTATTCAATCTAGGAAGAGTTAATTATCTACAGAGGTAATACCAAACAAATTATCCCTTTATTTTTTACATAGTACTTTTCTATAGAAAATATTATAAACGTATTTTCACAGGAAAAGACATTCAAACACTATTCAACCAAAATACAGAAGAGCAAAAGTATTATAGAGGTGAATGGGGTGCTTAATTAGTAAAAAATCAGTTTCTGTATTTGTATTTGTGATTTTTAAAAAATTTTTAAACATTTATAATTCATTGTGGCTTCATTTTTATTCAAAATAAATATTTACATTTGTACTCAATTTAGTATTGATAACTTTGTTTTCTTTTTCCAAAGATGACCCCTAAAACTCTGAGAACTATCATCTCAAAACTGCATTCTTGAGCACTTTGTAATACAATCCTATTATTACTAGCAGAGCTGGGGTTCGTGGTCTTGTCTTTATTCTAAAGCATGTGATTTTTATAGTATAATACTCAACATTTCTGTCTCAGGTTTCAGCCCTCAGGAAATAGACTTTAATATAAAAATTTGCATACAAATACTTTATTTGGGAAGCCATCCTAGGAAACACTGGTTGGAGGGTAGGGAGGTAAGACAAAGGATGTAGGGAGGTAAGACAAAGGATGTAGGGAGGGTACTACTGCACTCAGCAGGACTTCATTCTTCTTTGGACTCTGGGACAGTGCAGATTGTGTCCAGCAGTTCTCCTGCCCAGGGGGGAGGGTGAGGGGATGCAGTATTTATCCACCATCTCCCATTCATTGTTTGTCAATGGTGGCTGCTCCCAGGGCATTGATTTCAGAGCATTTTTAGACTATGTTGTCCAGGCCAAGAAGGCTCCAGTGGCCAAATAGCTCTTGGGCGGGAGCTAGGCTTGCATCTGAAGCATCAGGAAAGGGGTGTGTTGCAGGGAATGGTGATGCCAAGAGGTGATGGAGAAAGTGTTGATAACTTCCTACTGTAGTTCCCAAAGAGGAGGCTTGACTTGTGCTTATTTTTGTTTTCCACTTTCGTTCTGTTTTGGGTTATAATAATGCCTGGTGTTATTTTGCAGTTCTCACTTGATAAAGCATTATTATATACCATATGTTTTAAGGGAAAAAAATGGTCTTCAGCTTTACGATAATTGTCCTTATTTTTAAAAGTGTGTGTGTTGTTGGTTTATTTCTTTTTTTTTTTTCATTATACTTTAAGTTCTAGGGTACATGTGCATAACGTGCAGGTTTGTTACATATGTATACTTGTGCCATGTTGGTGTTCTGCACCCATCAACTCATCAGCACCCATCAATTCGTCATTTATATCAGGTATAACTCCCAATGCAATCCCTCCCCCCTCCCCACTCCCCATGATAGGCCCCGGTGTGTGATGTTCCCCTTCCCGAGTCCAAGTGATCTCATTGTTCAGTTCCCACCTATGAGTGAGAACATGCGGTGTTTGGTTTTCTCTTCTTGTGATAGTTTGCTAAGAATGATGGTTTCCAGCTGCATCCATGTCCCTACAAAGGATGCAAACTCATCCTTTTTTATGGCTGCATAGTATTCCATGGTGTATATGTGCCACATTTTCTTAATCCAGTCTGTCACAGATGGACATTTGGGTTGATTCCAAGTCTTTGCTATTGTGAATAGTGCCGCAATAAACATACGTGTGCATGTGTCTTTGTAGTAGAATAATTTATAATCCTTTGGGTATATACCCCGTAGTGGGATGGCTGGGTCATATGGTACATCTAGTTCTAGATCCTTGAGGAATTGCCATACTGTTTTCCATAATGGTTGAACTAGTTTACAATCCCACCAACAGTGTAAAAGTGTTCCTATTTCTCCACATCCTCTCCAACAACTGTTGTTTCCTGATTTTTTAATGATTGCCATTCTAACGGGTGTGAGATGGTATCTCATTGTGGTTTTGATTTGCATTTCTCTGATGGCCAGTGATGATGAGCATTTTTTCATGTATCTGTTGGCTGTATGAATGTCTTCTTTTGAGAAATGTCTGTTCATATCCTTTCCCCACTTTTTGATGGGGTTGTTTTTTTCTTGTATATTTGTTTGAGTTCTTTGTAGATTCTGGATATTAGCCCTTTGTCAGATGAGTAGATTGCAAAAATTTTCTCCCATTCTCTAGGTGGCCTGTTCACTCTGATGGTAGTTTCTTTTGCTGTGCAGAAGCTCTTTAGTTTAATGAGATCCCATTTGTCAATTTTGGCTTTTGCTGCCATTGCTTTTGGTGTTTTAGACATGAAGTCCTTGCCCATGCCTATGTCCTGAATGGTACTACCTAGATTTTCTTCTAGGGTTTTTATGGTATTAGGTCTAACATTTAAGTCTCTAATCCATCTTGAATTAATCTTCGTATAAGGAGTAAGGGAAGGATCCAGTTTCAGCTTTCTACTTATGGCTAGCCAATTTTCCCAGCACCATTTATTAAATAGGGAATCCTTTCCCCATTTCTTGTTTCTCTCAGGTTTGTCAAAGATCAGATGGCTGTAGATGTGTGGTATTATTTCGGAGGACTCTGTTCTGTTCCATTGGTCTATATCTCTGTTTTGGTACCAGTACCATGCTGTTTTGGTTACTGTAGCCTTGTAGTATAGTTTGAAGTCAGGTAGCGTGACGCCTCCAGCTTTGTCCTTTTGACTTAGGATTGTCTTGGCAATGTGGGCTCTTTTTTGGTTCCATATGAACTTTAAAGCAGTATTTTTCCAATTCTGTGAAGAAACTCATTGGTAGCTTGATGGGGATGGCATTGAATCTATAAATAACCTTGGGCAGTATGGCCATTTTCACGATATTGATTCTTCCTATCCATGAGCATGGTATGTTCTTCCATTTGTTTGTGTCCTCTTTGATTTCACTGAGCAGTGGTTTGTAATTCTCCTTGAAGAGGTCCTTTACATCCCTTGTAAGTTGGATTCCTAGGTATTTTATTCTCTTTGAAGCAATTGTGAATGGAAGTTCACTCCTGAATTGGCTCTCTGCTTGTCTGTTATTGGTGTATAAGAATGCTTGTGATTTTTGCACATTAATTTTGTATCCTGAGACTTTGCTGAAGTTGCTTATCAGCTTAAGGAGATTTTGGGCTGAGACAATGGGGTTTTCTAAATATACAATCATGTCATCTGCAAACAGGGACAATTTGACTTCTTCTTTTCCTAACTGAATACCCTTGATTTCTTTCTCTTGCCTGATTGCCCTAGCCAGAATTTCCAACACTATGTTGAATAGGAGTGGTGAGAGAGGGCATCCCTGTCTTGTGCCAGTTTTCAAAGGGAATGCTTCCAGTTTTTGCCCATTCAGTATGATATTAGCTGTGGGTTTGTCATAAATAGCTCTTATTATTTTGAGGTACGTTCCATCAATACCGAATTTATTGAGCGTTTTTAGCATGAAGGGCTGTTGAATTTTGTCAAAAGCCTTTTCTGCATCTATTGAGATAATCATGTGGTTCTTGACTTTGGTTCTGTTTATATGCTGGATTATGTTTATTGATTTGCGAATGTTGAACCAGCCTTGCATCCCAGGGATGAAGCCCACTTGATCATGGTGGATAAGCTTTTTGATGTGCTGCTGAATCCGGTTTGCCAGTATTTTATTGAGGATTTTTGCATCGATGTTCATCAGGGATATTGGTCTAAAACTCTCTTTCTTTGTTGTGTCTCTGCCAGGCTTTGGTATCAGGATGATGTTGGCCTCATAAAATGAGTTAGGGGGCATTCCCTCTTTTTCTATTGATTGGAATAGTTTCAGAAGAAATGGTACCAGCTCCTCCTTGTACCTCTGGTAGAATTCAGCTGTGAATCCATCTGGTCCTGGACTTTTTTTGGTGGGTAGGCTATTAATTGTTGCCTCAATTTCAGAGCCTGCTATTGGCCTATTCAGGGATTCAACTTCTTCCTGGTTTAGTCTTGGGAGAGTGTAAGTGTCCAGGAAATTATCCATTTCTTCTAGATTTTCTACTTGATTTCCATAGAGGTGTTTATAGTATTCTCTGATGGTAGTTTGTATTTCTGTGGGGTCGGTGGTGATATCCACTTTATCATTTTTTATTGCATCTATTTGATTCCTCTCTCTTTTGTTCTTTATTAGTCTTGCTAGCGGTCTGTCAATTTTGTTGATCTTTTCAAAAAACCAACTCCTGGATTCATTGATTTTTTGGAGGGTTTTTTGTGTCTCTATCTCCTTCAGTTCTGCTCTGATCTTAGTTATTTCTTGCCTTCTGCTAGCTTTTGAATGTGTTTGCTCTTGCCTCTCTAGTTCTTGTAATTGTGATGTTAGAGTGTCAATTTTAGATCTTTCCAGCTTTCTCTTGTGGGCATTTAGTGCTATAAATTTCCCTCTACACACTGCTTTAAATGTGTCCCAGAGATTCTGGTATGTTGTATCTTTGTTCTCATTGGTTTCAAAGAACATCTTTATTTCTGCCTTCATTTCGTTATGTACCCAGTAGTCATTCAGGAGCAGGTTGTTCAGTTTCCATGTAGTTGAGCGGTTTTGAGTGAGTTTCTTAGTCCTGAGTTCTAGTTTGATTGCACTGTGGTCTGAGAGACAGTTTGTTATAATTTCTGTTCTTTTACATTTGCTGAGGAGTGCTTTACTTCCAATTATGTGGTCAATTTTGGAATAAGTGCGATGTGGTGCTGAGAAGAATGTATATTCTGTTGATTTGGGGTGGAGAGTTCTATAGATGTCTATTAGGTCCGCGTGGTGCAGAGATGAGTTCAATTCCTGGATATCCTTGTTAACTTTCTGTCTCGTTGCTCTGTCTAATGTTGACAGTGGAGTGTTGAAGTCTCCCATTATTATTGTATGGGAGTCTAAGTCTCTTTGTAAGTCTCTAAGGACTTGCATTATGAATCTGGGTGCTCCTGTATTGGGTGCATATATATTTAGGATAGTTAGCTCTTCCTGTTGAATTGATCCCTTTACCATTATGTAATGGCCTTCTTTGTCTCTTTTGATCTTTGATGGTTTAAAGTCTGTTTTATCAGAGACTAGGATTGCAACCCCTGCTTTTTTTTGCTCTCCATTTGCTTGGTAGATCTTCCTCCATCCCTTTATTTTGAGCCTATGTATGTCTCTGCATGTGAGATGGGTCTCCTGAATACAGCAGACTGATGGGTCTTGACTCTTTATCCAGTTTGCCAGTCTGTGTCTTTTAATTGGAGCATTTAGTCCATTTACATTTAAGGTTAATATTGTTATGTGTGAACTTGATCCTGCCATTATGATATTAACTAGCTATTTTGCTCGTTAGTTGATGCAGTTTCTTCCTAGCATCGATGGTCTTTACATTTTGGCATGTTTTTGCAATGGCTGGTGCCGGTTGTTCCTTTCCATGTTGAGGGCTTCCTTCAGGATCTCATGTAAGGCAGGCCTGGTGGTGACAAAATCTCTAAGCATTTGCTTATCTGTAAAGGATTTTATTTCTCCCTCACTTATGAAACTTAGTTTGGCTGGATATGAAATTCTGGGTTGAAAATTCTTTTCTTTAAGAACGTTGAATATTGGCCCCCACTCTCTTCTGGCTTGTAGAGTTTCTGCTGAGAGATCTGCTGTTAGTCTGATGGGCTTCCCTTTGTGGGTAACCCGACCTTTCTCTCTGGCTGCCCTTAAGATTTTTTCCTTCATTTCAACTTTGGTGAATCTGGCAATTATGTGTCTTGGAGTTGCTCTTCTCGAGGAGTATCTTTGTGGTGTTCTTTGTATTTCCTGAATTTGAATGTTGGCCTGCCCTACTAGGTTGGGGAAGTTCTCCTGGATGATATCCTGAAGAGTGTTTTCCAACTTGGTTCCATTTTCCCCCTCACTTTCAGGCACCCGAATCAGACGTAGATTTGGTCTTTTTACATAATCCCATACTTCTTGCAGGCTTTGTTCAATTCTTTTTCTTCTTTTTTCTTTTGGTTTCTCTTCTCGCTTCATTTCATTCATTTGATCCTCAATCGCTGATACTCTTTCTTCCAGTTGATCGAGTCGGTTACTGAAGCTTGTGCATTTGTCACGTATTTCTCGTGTCATTGTTTTCATCTCTGTCATTTCGTTTATGACCTTCTCTGCATTAATTAGTCTAGCTGTCAATTCTTCCACTCTTTTTTCAAGATTTTTAGTTTCTTTGCACTGGGTACGTAATTCCTCCTTTAGCTCTGAGAAGTTTGATGGACTGAAGCCTTCTTCTCTCATCTCATCAAAGTCATTCTCTGACCAGCTTCGATCCGTTGCTGGTGATGTGCTGCGCTCCTTTGCAGGGGGAGATGCACTCTTATTTTTTGAATTTCCAGCTTTTCTGCCCTGCTTTTTCCCCATCTTTGTGGTTTTATCTGTCTCTGGTCTTTGATGATGGTGACGTACTGATGGGGATTTGGTATAGGTGTCCTTCCTGTTTGATCATTTTCCTTCTGACAGTCAGGACCCTCAGCTATAGGTCTGTTGGAGATTGCTTGAGGTCCACTCCAGACCCTGTTTGCCTGGGTATCAGCAGCAGAGGTTGCCGAAGATAGAATATTGCTGAACAGCGAGTGTACCTGTCTGATTCTTCCTTTGGAAGCTTCCTCTCAGGGGTGTACTCCACCCTGTGAGGTGTGGGGTGTCAGACTGCCCCTAGTGGGGGATGTCTCCCAGTTAGGCTACTCAGGGGTGAGGGACCCACTTGAGCAGGCAGTCTGTCCGTTCTCAGATCTCAACCTCCGTGTTGGGAGATCCACTGCTCTCTTCAAAGCTGTCAGACAGAGTCGTTCGCATCTGCTCAGGCCTCTGCTATTTCCCCTGTTGTTTTTTTAGCTGAGCCCTGCTCCCAGAGATGGAGTCTATAGAGAGAGGCAGGTTTCCTTGAGCTGCTGTGAGCTCCACCCAGTTCGAGCTTCTCAGCAGCTTTGTTTACCTACTTAAGCCTCAGCAATGGCGGGCGCCCCTCCCCCAGCCTCGCTGCTGCCTTGCGGTTAGATTGCTGCAGACTGCTGTGTTAACAATGAGGGAGGCTCCGTGGGCGTGGGACCCTCCCGGCCAGGTGAGGGATATATTCTCCTAGTGTGCCCGTTGCTTAAAGCGCGGTATTGGGGTGGGAGTTACCCGATTTTCCAGGTGTTGTGTGTCCCAGTTCCCCTGGCTAGGAAAAGGGATTCCCTTCCCCCTTGCACTTCCCAGGTGAGGCGATGCCTCACCCTGCTTCAGCTCTCGCTGGTCAGGCTGCAGCAGCTGACCAGCACCGATTGTCCGGCACTCCCTAATGAGATGACCCCAGTACCTCAGTTGAAAATGCAGAAATCACCGGTCTTCTGTGTCGCTCGCGCTCGGTTTATTTCTTATATGGAACCAAATTAGACATTGCTGATAATACTTATTCAGGGGCTCTACTGCCCAATTTCACCACAGTCCACAAAAAAAAAAAAAAAAAAAAAAACCACACACACACACAAATAAATTGGATACAGGTAGTCCTGGCATGCAAATAATCAACATTTCCCCACTGCAAAATGAAGAGAAAATTACATGGCCCTGAGCTTCCAAAGCTGCCAGGCCTTCACATTCTTCATACAAGTTTGCTATTACTAAATTTTCATGACTTGGAAAACATTGCTTTAGCCAATATCTGTGCCATTTGAGATAAATAGATGTATTTTATCTGCAATGTAAATTCCAGTATGTCATGTTTGAATTATGTTTGAATCCATCAAGATAGGCATCATTTCTGTAATCAACAATATGCAACTATTTGATAACTTGTTATTTTAAGATAAATATTTTAAGTGGATACTTGAAGAGAAGCTCAAATACATGCTGGGAAATTGATTTTTTTAAAAAAATTTTAATTCAACAAGAATGAAGTGAGCTGTTCTCCTAAGTCGATAGGGTAACCATTACAGCCTCTTCACATGGTGTTTATGGTACACTAGATAACTATTTTTCTAGTTTTAAAAAATTTTTAATATATATAATCACTGGTTAAAATGCTTCCTTTTAAGTTTTTTAAAAAACGATTTTCCTGTGTTAACAAGTAGGACCTTTGCTTTGGAAAACTACTGGATGAAGTACTTTCTTGATCAAATGTATTCCATCTGGATCTTAACAGATAATTTTCAGAAACATTTAGTCAGGAGAATTGAGTGCTCTTTTGTTCACAGTTAAACCCATTTAGTATTTACAACTTTTCTCTTATACAAAGACAACCCCTAAAACTCTATGAAAAGAAAGTTCAATGTTTTTCTAATGCATTTTCTTATGCGGAATTTGTGGGAGACTGAACCTAACTGGGATTCTGGCAGGAAGGAAGAAATGAATTTAGAATAGACTGGTGGGAAGGGCTGTATCTCATCTGTTCCCATACCTTTAGGTGTAGCATAGTGGCTGCTACATAGCAGGTGCAAAGTACATGTTCACTGGGTAAATGAGTTCATCTCAATGACACCTCTAGGACTCTAGGTATCAGCATCCTGCACTTTCACTTCCTCTCCAGTGTAAAAGAGTGTTATGAAAACAGAGTAGAATTCTCTGAGGTCAATAGAATGGACTGAAGAAAGCACCATGCTAGGACCCATAAAATGCTGTTGATTGCCAATAGCTTTACCCCAGTGTCATTTCCTGCTCAAGCAATGCAGATGGGATGTTAGTTGTGTGATGTCCTCATACCATGATTTTCTGGAAAGTTGAAGGATTTTCTTTTCATAAAGATTTATTTGTACAACAAATTCTTTTTTGGAAGACAACTGTGCTACAATATGTTTTTATTTCTCTCTCTGTCTTTTCTTCTCTCATTAAAACAGTGTAAAAAGCATTGACTTTTGTTTCAACCTACCAGCCACCAAGTCTTCCATTCTCCCTGTGTTCAGTTACTGTGGAAGGTGAACACTTTTAATCTCATTTCTGTGTCTTTGTTCCTTTGCTTGGAACCAATGCCCCATATCCTAAACACCTGCAGTACATCTGTTGGGATGAATCCAGTTTAAATACTATAATACTGCATGTCATAGAAAGAATGAATCATTTGCTACTGTGTACTATCATATGACTGTTTTGCAAGTCTATGTCACTGGACTGCAGACATTGCATATATTCTCCTTGTCCTTAAAAGCAGGGAAATATTTTACTCTTATTTATACTTTTGGAATGGTGTGTGGCACCAAATAGGTTCTCAAAGATACTTGCTAAATAAATAAATAAATTATTACTAAAATATGATGCAGCATGGAAACTAGAAATGGCCTCAAAGCCTGAAAGAAAGTGATTCAGTCTAATAGACATACAAAAACCTAATGAATAAAAATGTATTGCATAGCACAATTATGTGACTTTTTAAGCAAATGAAGTAGTGCTTAAAATACTAGGCAGATATGTGGCACTTCTGTGGTTGATCATAATTGTGACCACTTTTCTTATTTTGAATTTAGCAAAGTCTCTCAATTAAAACAAACTTTGTGAATCTTGGATGGTTATAAATGAAACATTTGGTTCTTATCAAAAAGCTATGGTTGGGCTGGGTGTGGTAGCTCACGCCTGTAATCCCAGCACTTTGGGAGGCCGAGGTGGGTGGATCACCCGAGGTCAGGAGTTCGAGACCAGTCTGGCCAACATAGTGAAACCTCATCTCTACTGAAAATACAAAAATAAGCAGGGTGTGGTGGCGGATATCTGTAATCCCAGCTATCTGGGAGGTTGAGGCAGGAGAATAGCTTGAACCCGGGAGGCGGAGGTTGCAGTGAGCTCAGATTGCACCACTGCACTCCAGTCTGAGCAACAGAGTGAGACTCTGTC
Organism: Rhinopithecus roxellana; assembly: GCF_007565055.1. NCBI lineage: Eukaryota > Metazoa > Chordata > Mammalia > Primates > Cercopithecidae > Rhinopithecus > Rhinopithecus roxellana. The sequence goes on along the minus strand of NC_044565.1, from coordinate 52,559,570 downwards.
TCAAAAAAAAAAAAAAAAAAAAAAAAAAAGGAAGGATTGTCCTTTCATTCCAGCTGGGGACCTTGATTTTGACAAAATGTTGCTTTTATAGAGGTGCTCATTTTGATTGGTTTAAATACTGACGTTTAGAGTTCATGATCTTCATTCAGTTTTATTAGCAAGAATTTTTTGTTAATCTTTCTAGTCAATGGATTCCTGTCACCAACAACCAGGAAGGAATTTACACTGATTACTTCACATTGTATTTTCAAGAACCAGCCCATCAGGACAGCTCTGCATTTATGTGCTTATTATTCTGCATGAGAGAAGGGCATATGCACTAGAAGAAAGCCCTTTTGTAGGTGAGTGAATATTTGAAAAGGTGATATTTATGTTGATACTTAGAAATACAAGAACAACATGCTTATTTTATTAAAGTCATCATGCATTTATTGAAAAGTCTTCCTAATATGGTTATGCTATACTGCTTGTGCATAAGCATGAGTATGCGCTTGTGTGTTCACATGTGGCAAATGGTTATATAGAGTAACACATTTTCTTTTTTATTATTTAGATTACACTGAGTAAGAAATATAATAGGGACACAAATGTGACCCAGGTGTCATACCGAACCCTGGTACTTGAATTATACTGTCTTCAACTACTCCTCCAGTTGTCCCCACTATTTGCTTCCTCCCCTGTCAACAAGTAGTCTTTCCTAGATGGGATTAAGGTAATAGAAAGTGTTTTGTCTTCTACCACATTCCTTCAACTTGAAGTAACGTTGTCTATGTAAAAGATAATTACATGTATTTTAAATGCTTAAATAATTTGAAGTTTTTAAAAAGCTGAAACACTGAATATTTTATGTCATTGCACTTGATCCTAAACTATAATTCTTTCCTTGTTTTGGTAAGACAACATTCCATTGTGAAATCATGTAGCAAGCTTGACAATAAATCACACAGAGATTATATGGATTTAACAGGCTTCATGGATAAATAGAAAAACAATGGACTATGTTAGAAGTTTAAAGTCAAATGACAATCTGTGTCTTGCCGAGACTCTATGGAAATCAACTGCATTTTTAATTTTTAATTTGTAGTTATTTCTCCAAATTGGTATAACTTGCTAGAAATATCAAAGTTTCTTATTAGTTTATTCATATATATATATATATATATATATATATATATATATATATTTACTTAGAAGACCTTGTCATTTAAACTCTGAGAAAATAAAATGGTAAGCTATTCTATTCTACAAAGTTTAAACAGAAACAACTTATTAGGGTTAATAGCACAATTCTGCTACATTCTGCTATTTTCATCTCAAATCCATCTTTCCAGTGGTATTGTTTCAATTACTTCTTCCTTGTGTATAACATGTTTAAATTTTTATATAGTAAATTGCAATCATATTTGAGTATGTCTTTGGTGTTGACACTGAACAGAATTGAATACACTAGCTTTTTATACAAAAAAAAAAAAAAAAATACATTGTCCTGCTCTTACAAGGATACTCCTAAATAGGCATTTCAAGCTAATGAAGCTCTGTATTGGAAATGAAGAACACATGTTCACTTCAAGAAGCGCAGGAAGGAACACTCAGAAATTGGGTCATATTTTGACCAACTACCTTATTCTTTGCTCCTGAGTCTTTATGAAGTCTTGGTATCTGCTTCATCACCACCTTCTGCCCTTCACTAAATAAGGAATATTGATAATTTGGAAAGTAGTAAGTAAATGGAAAAATTCTCACCCCACATTGTACTAGGTTAGTCAGCACATTGTTGTTGATTGCTGATGACAGAAGCCCTAGACTTACCTGGCTTATGAAAAAAGGGAATTTATTGACTTGCATCATGAAAAATGTAAGTATTCAAGAATGACCTAGAAATCCTAGGCAGAGCAATCAGGCAATAGAAAGAAATAAAAGGCATCCAAATAGGAAGACAGGAAGTCAAACTCTCTCTCTTCACAGATGATATAATTCTGTTTCTATAAAACCACATAATCTCTGCCCAAAGGCTCCTAGAACTGACGAACAACTTCAGCAATGTATCAGGACACAAAGTCATTGTACAAAATTCAGTAGCATTTCTATACAAAAATAATGTCCAAGTTGACAGCCAAATGAAGAATGTAATCCCATTCTCAGTAGCCACAAAAAGAATCAAATATCTAGGAATACAGTTAACCAGGGAGGTGAAAGATTTCTACAATGAAAATTATAAAATACTGCTGTAAGAAATCAGAGACAACATAAACAAATGGAAAAATGTTCCATGCTCATGGATAGGAAGAATCAATATTGTTTAAATTGCCATACTACCCAAAGCAAGGTATACATTCAATGCTGTTTTTATCAAACTACTCATGACATTTTTTACAGAATTAGAAAAAATATTCTAAAATTCATATGGAAAAAAAAAAGCCTGAATAGCCAAGGCAATCCTAAACAAAAAGAACAAAGCTGGAGGCATCATACTACCCAACTTCAAACTATGCTACAAGTCTACAGTTACCAAAGCAGCATGGCAACAGTACAAAAACAGACACACAGACAAATCAACTGAACAGGTTAGAGAACCCAGAACGAAAACCACACACCTATAACCATCTGATCTTTGACATATTGAATAGGAAAAAGTCTTCCTATTCAATAAATAGGTGCTGGGATAACTGGCTAGCAATATGCAAAAAGTTAAAACTGGAACCCTTTCTTATACCATATACAAAAACAAACTCAAGATGGATTAAAGATTTAAATCAAAAACTTTAAAAACCCTAGAAGAAAACCTAGAAAAAATACCACTCCAGACATTGGCTCTGGTAGAGATTTCATGATGAAGACTCTAAAAGCAATTGAAACAAAAACAAAAATTGAAAAATGGACTCTAATTAAACTAAAGAGCATCTGCACAGCAAAATAAACTATCAAAAGAGTAAACAGACAACCTATAGGAGAAAATATTTGCAAGCAATGTATCTGACAAAGGTATAATATTCAGAATATCTACAAGGAGCTTAAATAAGCAAGAGACAACTCCATTTTAAAAATATGCGAAGGACATGAGCAGACACTTCTTAAAAGAAGACATACATGTGGCCAACTAGCATATGAAACAATGTTAAACATCACTAATCATCAGAGAAATGCAAATAAAAACCACAATGAGACACCATCTCACATCAGTCAGAATGGATATTATTAAAAAGTCAAAAATAACAGATATTGGCAAGGTTGTGGAGAAAAGGGAACACATATGCTGCTAGTGGAGTGAAAATTAGTTCAACCACTGTGGAAAGCAGTTTTGAGATTTCTCAAAGAACTTAAGGCAGAACTACCATTGGATCCTGCAGTCCCATTATTGGGTATATACCCAAAGGAATATGAATCATTCTGCCTAAAAGACACATGCACTTACATGTTTGTTGAAATACTATTCACGATAGCAAAGACATAGAATCAACCTAGATGTCCATTAACATTAAACTGGATAAAAAGAATGTGGTATGTATACACCATGGAATACTATGCAGCCATAAAAAATAGTGAAATCATGTCCCTTGCAGCAAAGCTCCATTTGGAGCTGAAGGCCATTATCCTAAGTGAACTAATGCAGATACAGAGAACAAAATTCCTACTTGAATGTGGAAGGTGGGAAGAGGGTGAAGATAGAAGCACTCCCTATTGGGCTGGGCACTATACTCATTACCTGGGTGACAAAATAATCTGTACACCAAACCCCTGCAACACAAAATTTACCCATGTAAATTTTGTAACAAACCTGCACATGTATCCCTGAACCTAAAATAAAAGTTGGGAAAAAAAAGAATGACTCAATCCGGGAGCCAAATAAAGACCTTCTCCCAATCTGTGTTACTCAACTTTCATCAGTGGTGGCTTTATTCTTGGTGTTCACATGAAGTAAGTTATCTGTCAAGAGTTTTCATGTACCTGGATCCAAGTCCAGAGATAATTGGAGCACCTGTTCCTCGCTTGTCAATCAACCATCTCTCTGTGTCTCCTTTAGTGGGACTGGGTCATATTCTTAGCCAACTATGGCCAAGGGGCTGAGTTTCTCTGAATGACCAGGCCAGAGCCACATGCTTTTCCTATGTCTAGAGTTAAGCCAATCCACAGGACACCCATAAAGAGATGAATTGAATATGGCTTCCAAAGCCTCTGGGGTGGTGGTGGGGGAGTAATAAAAAGTAACAAAAGCAGTGGTTGTCTACCACCTAAATTCATAAGTTCTGTTACCTAGAACAAAAGTAAGCCTCAAGATATATTCATCAGGTTTATGAATATCTTACTTTAGTTTGTTTGACTTCTATGATTGATCAAAGTTATAGTAGAAAATAAACAACTTATCACCTAGTCTACAAATTAGAAATGAATACAAATTTTAGAAATACATAAAGTAGTAATTTGATGATTTCCTTAGCAATATAACAAGTAGTAATTCGGTTAATTCTTCTTTTCCTGGTGATAACTAAAATGTATAATGAAATATATTAGAATTATTTTTAATTGCTTCATTTTGAAGACCAACTTTTAATTAACTAATTAATAAAATAATCTTTAGAGATTAAGCATGCCTATGGCTTAAGGCCATTCTGCCATTACATTTTTCTTCTGTTTGTTCCCTCTGATTTGGTCTCTTGTTATTTTTTTCCTGCCATTCTGTGTTTTATTTGTATCTTTTTCAGAATTCCATTTGGATTTATGTCAACTACTTTTTAGTGTATTTTTTGTGTAAAATTGTTAATGGCCCTAGGTATTAAATTGTGTATATATATAACTTATTACAGTCTGCTGGCATTGATATTTTATTGAGTCGTGTAAATGCTTTATCCACCTGTAAGTCCCTTTGTTCTTTTCCATTTGTAATATTTTTATTTTTATATTTTCTCTGCATACTTTGGGAACTATATCACACAATATTATGATTTGTTGCTTCAACCTTCAAACATAATTTATAAAACTTAAAAAGAGGAGAAGAATAATCTTTTTACTTACTTTATCCTTTCTTCTTGGCATTCCAAGGTTTCCCCTTTTATCATTTCCTTCCTCTCTAGAGAACTTTCTTTAGCCATTCCTTTAAGATAGTTTGGCTGGTGACAAAGTATCTTAGTTTTTTGTTTTTTTTTTTCATCTGAGAGAGCCTTGATTTTCTCTTCGTTTTATAGGATGGTTTTGCATGATAAGATGATTTTGCATGATTCTGGGTTGACAATTCTTTTCTTTGATCTCTTGGAAAATATTGCGTCATATCTTCTTAGCTTCTGTGGTTCTTGATGAGAAATCTGCTCTCTTTCAAATTATTTCTTTTTATAGCTAAGTTTTTTTCTCTCTCACTGCATTCAAGATATTTTTTTTAATCTTTGGAAGTTTGATTATGATGTGTCTTGACATGAATTTCTTTGGACCTATCCTTTTTGTTATTTTCTCAGCTTCTTGAGTCTATAGATGGATTTCCTGTTCTTCACAGCAAGGTGAGGGGGCATACATGCCCCACGTCCCATTTCCTACAGCATTTGCTGTAGGAATAGCATAGTTATCATCTAAAGGTTTTCTGGGTTGCTTGGCTGCCACATTCCTTGTCTTGTGGTGAGAGAGAACAAGATTCACATGGCATTCTTTAATTTTTATTGTTGGAGACCGTTGGTGCTTTTGGGTTGCTAGCTTTTCCAAGATCTGGTGTGGGATACGTGAGACTAGGAAGAATTCTATGGAGCTCACTGCTTTACTCCTCCTTGGGCCCCAAGGTTCCTGTCCAGTAGGTCTTCCTCTCTTCACCTTGCAGAGTCTTCTTGAATTTGTTTATATATAAAGCCCAGAGTGTTTTAGCCATCATTAATGAGGGGTACCATTTTCAATACAGAAAGTAAAAATTCAAGTATTTTTTCTGCTGCCTATTTGTAAATACTGGGCAGTAAAGAATGTTCAATTTTATTATTTGAGGGTTAGATGACTTTTAGCTTGGACATTCTTGCATCCTGTAAATATGAATTTGGAGAAGTGGCAATAGTTTCTCAGATTTCATTCAACATGTGTATATTATACTTTTACTATATGCCTAACTTAGAAGTTTATTTGCACTATGGTTTTTGCTTAATAAATTAATCAAGAAATTGTCAGTTGTGTTATTAATTTCTTAGCTTTTTAAGGGAAGTATAGGAAAATACAAATGAATCTCTTTCTTTAAGGAACATTGATGCTAAGTACAGGAACTCTAGAATAGTATTACACAGCCTTATACGAATTACAAAGTGGGGGCTTTGTCCAGGGAAAAGAGCGCATACTTTGGAGCCAGTATAATTCAGGCTTAAATCCTGAATAAAAACATATATTAAATGAATGGGTTGTGGCAAAGCAATTAGCATCTGTGTTTCTTTTCCCTTATTTGTAAAAAGGGTTCTCAATGAAAAAAGGTAATGTTTATAAAACACCTAACATAGTACAGGAAACACAGAGGTTTTCAGCAAATGGCACCTGTCATCATTGACTACATGTGCAATGAGAAGTGTTAGATTTTTGCTGTCTCAAAGAAACCCATGGTCTACCTAATGCTTGTCAAAATCAGAAAATTATACTACTACTCAGATAGGATTGGTAAAGCCTGCTAAGACCTCACTATTGGTCTAAAGGATGCCAGCATTGGGAGAATGGATTTGGTGTTAGGCCTGGCCAAATTGGCATTAACCAAGAGGCCAACAGGTGGTGGACAGCACAGTGCCGATGTGCAGGGAGTGATTGTGCTAAGAGAAGCAGGGAAATTGTATTTCTGGGTCATTCGTTTAACCTGAAGTTATAATTCAATCAAATAGAGGGTTTTGGGAAAAGGATACATTTCCAGGGGTGTGCGTGTGAGAGGGTGTTGTTAGTATGAAATCAGCGGAATTTCAAGGCCTGCAGTTGACAGGCATTGCTTTCAGGGAAGACGCCTGCCTGACCCAGGAACTAAGGCAAGTCCAGTCTCAAGGATCAATAAACAAAGAATGGGAGAAAAGGCCCAAGATCAATGGGAGAGGTCTTACGGTGAGATGAGATCTTGTTTCTTGATCAGAACAGACTCACAAATTGTTTCAGGCAGAATTTGCAAGAGGAGTGCAAGCCAGGGAGTCTACCAGCACAGCGGAAAGAACTCTGGTCTCCCAGAGACTCATGCTCCCGTTCGGCCCCTCCCATTGTAGGTCTGGTGACCCTGGGTGGTGCCTCACCTTGATGGGCTTCACAGTGCCACTCTGCAAAATGCAAGTGACAGCAATCACCCGTTAGAGTTTTAGTGAGAATAAATGAACAGCACATACAAGACAGGTATGTCATGGAGGCATGCAAAAAGGTCATGTCTTGCCTCCCTTTGAGTGCCTGAAGAGAGAGGCACATGGGAGAGTCATCCACGGAGGAGGAAGGGCTGCGTGCCAGGCAACTGGCCTGCTTGCTTCAGGGCAGCAGTGTGCACGCAGAGCTCTTTGGACCGCAAGGTACAGGCACTCAAGGTCAATTTTCCCCAAGCTAAGGTCTCCCTGCATGTCTCTGTAGTAAACAAGACCAGAAAAAGTCAGGGTTGAAAAATATTTTAGAGTCAGATATGATTAAATGGGGAAGTGCGTGATGTGACCAGTAAGTGCTAGAGGAGGGTCATGCAAAGGACAGGTTAGTGTGGACTGACAGAGAAAGAGAAAATGTCAAGGAGAGGGCGAGTGGAGTGGGATCCTGGTAGGCCGTGGATTGTAGACTGGCTTCGAGGTCAGGACGAGGCGGGATGTGGCGTGCCAGGATTCTCTCTGAGGACAGTGTGTTCCTGTGGAGAGTGGCTTGCCATTGCAGTGTAGTGCTGCTTTTGTTTTTGTTTTAAATTGGCTTTTATTCTGTGTAAATGTTTTATATATGTGAATGTTTGTGGAGGCAGGAAGGGGGAGAGGGACACACAGTTATGTCCTGACTGCAGGAAGTCAGAGAGACTGCCAGAGACGCAAGGTGAGTAACAAGGGTGGTAAGCAAAGGAAGGGTGGGGATGCAGGTCAGGTTCCTCCTGGGAGTTCAGGGCACTATCCATGCCAGTGACAGCTGCCAAGGGTATGGAGGACTGCACCAAGCCACCAAAGAAACTGCCCCAATTTTTCTTTGTCATTCTACAGTAACCCTTTTCATGATTATTGATATCTATGCATTTCCATAAAATACTTCCACCAAATTTCTATAGCTCTTCAAATCTAATAGAATCAGGATAACACATCAATGTGACAATCTCATAACCTGTAGTAAGGACATGGAGCATCAGCCATCATGCAGTAGAGAATACCCCCTATGCCTTAGGCAGGGCTGCTACAGACAGATGAATAGGACCCACTCCCCACCAAATCAGGAGCTCAATATTAGCAAAGGTGTGGACAGGATCCCATCTTGCTGGGGGTGGTGGGATCAGGCAGAACCTATGGCTCATGTGCATGGGAGTTGGGTGGGGAACACCTGTTCACAGCGTGGCTTTATGTTGGTCACCAGTGTGGAAGGTGAAGGTTCAGTAGACAAAAAAAAAAATTAGTGATGAAAAATTGCTTAATGTGAAAATTAGTTACTAAAGTGACTTAAGTCCTCTCAAAAACAGGTTGTTACATTCCAATTTTATTTATTTATTTAGAGATGGAGTCTCGCTCTATTGTCCAGGCTGGAGTGCAGTGGCGTGATCTCAGCTCACTGCAAGCTCCACCTCCTGGGTTCACGCCATTCTCCTGCCTCAGCCTCCCGAGTAGCTGGGACTACAGGTGTCCACCACCGCGCCCGGCTAATTTTTTGTATTTTTAGTAGAGATGGGGTTTCACCATGTTAGCCAGGATGGTCTCGATCTCCTGACCTCGTGATCCGCCCACCTCGGGCTCCCAAAGTGCTGGGATTACAGGCATGAGCCACCATGCCCGGCTGATGCAGTCCAATTCTTAACCAAAGGGATGGGTGGACTAGAAATACGCTTTGCTACTGTCCTCTGGAGTGTGTTTTCTTTGACTTCGTAGAGTTGTTCTGTTAAATATGAACAAGTCAAATAACCAGGTTAGAGGGAAAAAATTGGCACCCACCATGGGAATGTAGTGACGAATTTATTGAAAGTAGTAATATTTGCCTTATGGAAAAAATACATGCTTGGAATATTTTCTTCATGTAAATTTGGATTGTGATGAGAAATTTATCAAAGAAGTAGGGTGTATTCTCTACTGCATGATGGCTGATGCTCCATGTCCTTACTACAGGTTATGAGATTGTCACATTGATGTGTTATCCTGATTCTATTAGATTTGAAGAGCTCTAGAAATTTGGTGGAAGTATTTTATGGAAATGCACAGACATCAGTAATCATGAAAAGGGTTACTATAGAATGACAAAGAAAAATTGGGGCAGTTTCTTTGGTGGCTTAGTGCAGTCCTCCATACCCTTGGCAGCTGTCACTGGCATGGATAGTTTCAGTGTGGGTTGCTTTGCTTCCCTTGGAGAACACAAATCATGCCTATATTCCTAATATTAAATGAGTCAATACAAATCCATTAAATGGAGTAAATCACTCTTGGGTTCCTCAAATAAGTGACTTTTGGCTGCTATCCACTTTTAGGTGATAGTACAAGTTGTTAAGAAACCAGGTTTTTCTCAGGACCAAAAATGTAACAAAAAGTTGAGAAAGAGATTGAGAAGGAGAATTCCAAGTTTTCTTCAGTTCAGTGAAATTCACCCCTTTGTTATCACCTTCTGAACATTTGAGTTGGGAAGGGAGACAGAGATGCAGGGCTTCATATTCAGAGTCAAACCCAAGAGCCAACCACTTCCCTTAACCCCTGCGAAAATGGAGAGTTTCACTTAAAATAAAGGATTTCAGTTTCACTAACATAAAGACGAAGGAGGGTAGGAAGCTGGGGGTTTTTTGGTACTTAAATTAAGACTTTGTTTATCTTAGATTTATAAATAAGAATAACTTATTTATCTGTTCTTCTGTTACATTGATATTGGATTGGTTTAGTGGAGATAATGTGATATTCTCTTGTTCGGCTAAATTTATGAGTCCTAATCCTGGCAAAGTTTGATGGTAAACTGCAGAGTTCAGAAAGATAGTTTTGATGTATATACTTTTGTAATTTATGAGAAAAATACAAAGGAATCTATCTCACATACATATATTTTTATTTTTATGAGACATTAATTATAGGCTAAGTCCACTATTTTTAGGAACTTTCATTTGTAAATTAGAAAACTACAAAAACACATATTATTCTTTATATGTCCAAAATAATCACAGAACTCTATTCATAGGCTTACCTATGAAAGTTTGAAGTTTCTGAATCATTTAGGAGGCATTTTCTTTAAGCACTGCGGGGAAAACAAAGCTTGCTTTAAAGAGAGTCCTGGATGGAATGGAATGAGCTTCAGCAGACAATGCTTTGTCTTTTTTATTGACAGCTTTTGGCTACTTTATGTCTTTCTGTTTGCTCACATCAACCTTGTTATTTTTACATTACAAGAAAGCAAACAGCCGCAAATCTTTCTGCGGACAAGTCAATAGGTTTTGTTCTTTCTGGTTTTACCTTCAGAGGCATTCACATGGAGACAGGCTTGTAGCCAGAGGGCCTGGGGTCATTGGTGCCAGAAGGGGTTTCTGGCTGCAATGAACAAGGCTCCCCCTACACCAGCATTCGATCTCTGGTTGGCTCCACGTTCCGCTGCAGCAGATAATTGTATGATATGTTACCCCAAACCTCTGGACAAGTTTAAGTTCTGATGGGAAACTGCAGCCAGAGATGTACAGGGAGAACTTAGCTTGGGGAAAATTAAGCTTAAGTGCCTGTGCCTGGTGGCCTAGAAAGCTGTTCATGCACACTGCTGCCTTGGCGAGGGTGGGCTGGTTTCCTGGCAAACAGCCTTTCCTCCTTCTTGGGTGCCTCTCCCGTTTGCCTTTCTCTTCAGGAACTCAAAGGGAGGGAAGGACATGATCTTTTTTGCATTCCTACCTAACACACCTGCTGTGTAGATGCTACCTGTTTATTCGCACTAGAACTCTCACAGGTGATTGCTATCACTTGCATTTTACAGAGAAGCAACCAGAAGCTTATTAAGGTAAGGCACTGCCCAGGGTCATGGGGTCTGTAAGGGGAGAGGCAGGAAAAGAGCATGGGTCTCTGGGAAACCAAGGCTCTTTTCACTGTGCCTGAGGACTCCTGGAGATGTTTTTCTTCACCAGAACATGCTGGTGTCACGAATAGAACAGCCTCCGTTTCCCTCCTCTCCAGGCCTATGCCTTACCAGTCCTGTTTCCTTCAAGCCTCTCCTCCTTTCACCATGCATTCCAACCCCCTTTGTCCTGCACAGTAGCCCCTTCATGGGCAGAAGAATGGCTGTTGGGATCTTTGCAGGAGTGGCTGGTGTTCCTGCCCCTGCCTGTGCAGTGGGACCCAGGAGTGTGTGCCAAGGCTGATGCTGGCAGTGAAGTGATGCTGGCTTTTGTGGAGCTCTTCCCTTCCCTGGGAAACCTTTTCTGCCCCACTGTGTCCCTTCTGCTCATTCAGAAGGACGTAGCTGTTAACTGCTCCCAGAAGTTGAGTCAGACCTTCCCCCTCCACCCTGGCTGCTTCCAATGGGCTGCCTTGTGTCCCCCAAATTCCTAGGGTGAAAAAATCCTAACCCCCAGCACCTCAGAATGTGACTGCCTTTGGAGACAGTCTTTAAAGACGTGATTGAGTTAAAACGTTATGAGCGTGGGCACTGATCCATTAAGGGTGACCACAGCTGTCTGCAAGCCCAGGGAAGAGGCCCAGGAAGAAGCCAAAGCTGCTGACACCCTCATCTCAGACCTCTGACCTCCCCTACTGGGAGGGAATTCATTTCCTCTTAAGGCAGGTGTTCAGTGGGACTAGAATCCTCTATTAGTCCATTTTCCTGCTGCTGATAAAGACATACCCAAGACTGGGTAATTTATGAAGAAAAAGAGATTTATTGGGCTCACGGTTCCACGTGACTCGGGAGGACTCACAATCATGGTGGAAGGCGAAAGGCAGGTCTCCCGTGGTGGCTGACAACAACAGAATGAGAACCAAGTGAACGGGGTGTTTCCCCTTATAAAATTATCATGTCTGGTGAGACTTACTCACTACCAGGAGAACAGTATGGAGGAAACCAACTCCATGACTCAATTATCTCCCACCGGGTCCCTCCTACCACACGTGGGAATTATGGGAGCTACAATTCAAGATGAGATTTGGGTGGGGACACAGCCACACCATATCAGGTACCGTGACCCTAGCTGACTGGCGTGCACACAGTCAGAGCTCCCTTCTCCTAACAATGGAGCAGGTTCTGGAATAGGGTGAGGCTGCACGCCTTGTGAGAATCCACTCTGTCTTACTCCCGTGTTTGTGCTCTGAACTTGGCACTGTATAACTTCAGAGAGGAGGCTCAGAAGTGTATGGCATTTAGGTAGGATTTGCCTGCTAAATGGCTAACCTGGCCTTTTGGAGGCGGCTGGCTCCACCTCCGCTGTTCTTGCCTCCAACTCAATGGCAGGGCTGGTTTCCACAGTGTTTTGTTAATCCAAGACCCTCAGAGGACAGCCAGGTCAAAACCAACTTAAGTCTCAAGACAGAGTAATCGTCAAGAGTTCAGAGCTTGCTCAGAATCATCCTTTACTGTCTAGATAATTTCCTGTTTGTAATTACCTGGTATATTTGAAAATTGTTGCAAAAGTGATAGCCAGATGCCTGAATCTATCTAAAATAGAAATATAAGATACGTTGGGTGTGGGTTCTATTGCTTCTCTGCAGAGCACCTGGGTAGATGTCATCTTTATCTGATGTTCACACAGTTCCAGGAAGTTTTTCTTCTTATTTTCATCTTCTGTGAATACAAGTCAAAGATTCCAACATTGCATATATATTTCTTTGCATATTTTATATGTATATATGCACATGCATATAAAGCATAGAGTAGACTAAATTAATATAATGAATAATTATAAACACTTGCATAATTATATAAACACTATCATTATAAATCAGATAAAAAGTAGAAAATTATCACAAATATAGATGCCCCAATTGCAACTCTTCCTCATGAAAAATTAACCTTTTATGATAAATACTTCCTTGCTTTCAAAAGTAATTTTACTACCCAAGTATGCATTTCTAAAAATATTTTAACTGTCCTCTTTTTCAATCTTCATATAAATCTAATTGAAAATATACTGTATATATTCCTTAGTGTCTTGTAGTTATTGTTTAACCTTATATTTGTGGGATGCTATTGTTTTTAGCTGTAGTTAACTCATTTTCACTGTGGTATATTAGCCCATTACGAAAGAAAAACAGGATTTTTAACACTGCACTGTTATTCCCAAATATTTATTTCACCTTCCTATAAAGTTACACATGGCCTCAAATGGCCATACAATTTGCAGTGCCTCCCAAGACAGGATGATGTATCCATGCCCCATGGATGTGGCCCTCACCCTCTGCCTTGTTACACTACACATGTGAGGAAACATGATGCATGGGGTCTGAGCAGACTTTCAGGACCCTGCTGCATGGTCTCCAGCTCTAAAAAAGCAGCATGTCTCAAAGAGGCAGTGATCTTTTCTTTCCAGAGTAAAGATGGCAAGTTGAACAACTTCACAGGCAGTCTTCAGCCAACATGTAGCAACACGCCCTAGGTGCGTGAAATGGGAAAGAAAGAAACTATCGTAATTGTAAGCCAGCAAGATTTCGGTGGTGTTTGTGCACTTATATGTATATTATGTATTATGTTTGCAATATAATCATAATTGATGTATTTCCATTAATGTAGCATGCTTATATTTTAATAGTACGTGTTTTATGTTTATATATATTACGTTTATATTTTTCTTCTGACTCTGCAGCTTCCTAATATTCTCTTTAGTCATCTCCGCATGGGGAAGACACAAAAGGCACTCAACATGTAGGATGTGACTTCAGAAATGGCATCACTAAAGCAGCACATTTTAAAAATCAACTCTATCAAATTTCACAGCCCACTTTAATTTCTTCATCAAGTAATTCTTCCCAGACTACCTCAGTTTTGAGAGATCATTCCTTTTCTCAAGTTCCTGGGATTAAACACACATCGAATCACTTTTGGGCGTCTTGCATCTTCAACTCTTATCTTTCATTCAGCAATAGCACTTTTCCAATTTTCATGCTCTCCCTTCCCAAACCATTGTCTGTCCTTATATTTCCCAAACCACTGGCACTTTTTAATAAATATGATATTGAAATAAAAATCAGATTTGCCTCATACTTTTTTCAAATCCCTTCAACATGTGTGCTGATGTAAAACTCTCTGCAAGTCATGATGATCTGTTGTTTTTCTTCTTTCTGGGATGTGGAGAGAAATTGCATCATGATGGGCCGTGTCCCGGGCACCAGAGATGGTGCTTTTTTTGTTGAATCAGTGAGAATCCTCATCACTTACACCTGGTGGCCTTGTTGTAGGGAGCCTAATTCTTAAATTTTTTTTTTTTTTAATTTCTATAGGTTATTGGGGAACAGGTGAGGGATCCCCGTCTCTTCCTCCCCATACTACCACAGCTGATGCTTTCTTGGAAGCACCACCTCCTGGCAGTAGGACAATCAGCACAAAAACAGTGTATTAAACAGCCCAGACTAAGGACCCTCACAGAGCCCGTTTCACCCCCTGCCACCTCCACCAGAGCAGATGGGCAGGGTCCTAGAACTCTTAAGAGTATATGGCCTTTGTCTTCAGGTTACCAGGGTGGGTAAGGAAGGACCACTGGGTGGGGGCAGGGCTAAGCATATCTGAGCTCAGACTCTCCTTGGGTGGGTCTTGCTGTGGCTGCTGTCGGGGGTGGGTGAGGCTCCCAGGTCAATGGAGCTATGTTCCTAGGAGGATTGTGGCTGCCTTTGCTGTGCCATGCAGGTTGTTAGAGAAGTGGAGGAAAGCCGTCAGTCTCAGGCCTCACCCAGCTCCCAGGCAACCAAAAGGGTGGCACGTGCCCCTCATAACAATTCCAGGCAGTGGGTGAGCAGGGCTGAGAACTTGCCCTGGGCTACCTGCCTCCCAGCTGTGAAAGCAAGTTGGGACTTTTGTTCTTCCCCTGCCTATGGAGTCTGCACCAAGGCGGATTCACGCCCTCCCCTAAGTGCTGGCCGGGAGACTTTCTCCATTAGTTCAAACTGTTAACAAAGTTCAGCTGGAGGTTTCCTTCTCCCTGTGGGCTTTCCCCAGTGCTTCTGGCCTCCCTCCCCAAGGACCCTGTGAGGCAGGGCAGACATCGCTTGCTAGGAAACCCAGCGAGCCCACAGGGCTTTTCCCGCGGCTTCCTGTACCCCTCCCTGTATTTCACTTGGCTCTCCAAACTGACTCAGCTCCACGTAAGGTCAGAATCTTCTCCCATAATCCAGAGCTTCGGGTTCCCCAGTGGGGGGATGTGTTCCAGGACGGATGGTCTCCCTTTCCCACTTCCACAGTTTGGGCACTCACAGTATTTGGGGTGTCTCCCGGACAGGAGCCATCCGCTACTGTGGGCTCTCCTGGCTTTCCTGGTGTATTCCTACCGTTGTTCTGGAGCAAAAGTTCACGACGTGAGCCTCCACACACTGCTCAGTACATCCGAGCAAGAGCTACAATCTAGTCCCGCCTCCCAGCCGCGGTGACCCCCTGTCTAGTCCCGCCTTCCGTCCGCCGTAATCCCCTGTCTAGTGCCGCCTTCCATCCGCTGTGATCTCCTGTGTAGTCCCGCCTTCCATCCGCCGTAATCCCCTGTCTAGTGCCGCCTCCTATCCGCCGCGATCTCCTGTGTAGTCCCGCCTCCCGTCCGCCTTAATCCCCTGTGTAGTCCCGCCTCCCATCCGCTGTGATCCCCTGTGTAGTCCCGCCTTCCATCCGCCGTAATCCCCTGTCTAGTGCCGCCTCCCATCCGCCGCGATCTCCTGTGTAGTCCCGCCTCCCGTCCGCCTTAATCCCCTGTGTAGTCCCGCCTCCCATCCGCTGTGATCCCCTGTCTAGTCCTGCCTCCCATACGCCATGATCCCCTGAACTCTCTCAAGCTTGATTCTTATTACTCACTCCCTTCCTCTTATCACTTTGGCTTCCATACAAATCAGTGTAGGTGGTTAAGCTCACGGTCAGGGGTTCCACCCTAATTCAAACATTTGGGGTGACATTGTAGGCTTTTGCAGTGCCAGAGATGCCCAGCACATTATGGATTCATCGTGAATGCCGAACTATAATGGTTATAATAAAATACGATTTTAAAATTTAATTCAACTTTCTAGTTAAGTCAAAATTTTGATGCCTAATGAAAACGATCTAAAAACTGTATTGGCCTTTCTGCCCTTATAATCACACTATATTCAATACAATGGGAATTTTGTTTGAGGACTGATGCTATGAAAGGTTTCAGTTTCCAACTAAATAATATTTCACCCAAAGTAGATACATCAATGGATTGATTTTCTTACAATACGTTTGTATTAATAGACATAGGGAATATATGGCCATTGTAAGCTCCTCTTCATTTTGGTTTTGTTTAATGAAGATTGAGAGGTGATTTCACTGTGGCAGCATCTCGTTTTGTCTCCTTTTCTAAATTTTGTGTTACAGAAATTATGTTTTTCACACTTTTCTTTCTTCACTCTACTAGCTTGTTTCAATCATTATTCATCCAAAAAAAAAAAAAAAAAAAAAAAACCACTTTTCATGAAAATCCACCTGAGTAGTACATGCCAGGAGAGAGTTTCAAAATTGAACCCATCATAATAAATGCTATGAGATATGCATCTACTTTGATAGGTGTATCAGTTATACTTTACTAGTGTTTTAAAATGGAAAATTATTGAAACATATTAAAAACTACAGATGGATCACTGTGATGGTTTTTTTTCTGTGAAGAACTAATAATATATGCAAATGATTTTAGCAGATAAATATGGAACCAAAAAAAATGCCCTTTCTGAAATCATTGCAGCTCTGATATTCCCAATATGCTAAGTTCAAATTGTGAAGAAGCTTTCAGAAACAAAAGTAATTTGCTTAACTGCTTCGAACTTTAAAACTCAAAACTTATGCTAACTAGGAGAGCATCCGTGGTTTGGTTTAAAGAAGGAATATGAAAATATACTGTTGAGAGATAGTTCTCCATAGGTCTGGTGTTTCTACACATCCTGTGACAGCTTTGTTCAAGAAAGTTCTCAGACACCCTTGGAAAGATAAAAATAGTGTCTCAAATCGGAGAGATTTACATACATCTCTGCCCAGAGACATTCCAGGTGAGAAAGCTGGGTCATCTCCCTCTCTTCTCTAGAGAAAACTGGCAGTAAGGAAAAGGCCTCTCCTTTCTGGAGAGGTGGGGCAGGTTGCCAGCATCCAGCGTGTAACATATTGTCAGGCTTCTGAGCCCAAGCCAAGCCATCGCATCCCCTGTGACTTGCACGTATACGCCCAGATGGCCTGAAGTAACTGAAGAATCACAAAAGAAGTGCAAATGCCCTGCCTCGCCTTAACTGACGACATTCCACCACGAAAGAAGTGAAAATGGCCAGTCCTTGCCTTAAGCGATGATATTATCTTGTGAAATTCCTTTTCCTGGCTCATCCTGGCTCAAAAACTCCCCCACTGAGCACCTTGTGACCGCCACTCCTGCCCACCAGAGAACAACTCCCCTTTGACTGGAATTTTCCTTTACCTACCCAACTCCTATAAAACAGCCCGACCCTTATCTCCCTTCGCTGACTCTTTTCAGACAAAGCCCGCCTGCACCCAGGTGAAATAAACAGCCATGTTGCTCACACAAAGCCTGTTTGGTGCTCTCTTCACACGGACGTGCATGACACATATCTAACCAAGAAGTCCTCAGCTGTAACAGTGTCTGCCAGGGCCCATCTCTGAGGGCAAGAGGAACCAATGTGAACTTGAAGCACATGTTGCCTGGATGCCCATTTAAGTTCTTTGTTTCCAGACAGGCCAATCTACGGAGGTCCAGTTAGCCAACCCAGCAGCCCTCTGCTCCTAGAGACTGACCCCTGGGCACAAACCTGATTCTTCTTAAACGAATGAGATCATAGCTATTTGAACTGAAATTTCAGCAACTTTCTTATTTATGTGTAGATTAAAATTTTCAGAAGCTTATAACATCAAAGAATAGTTTATTTATGAAAACAGGCATCCAGGCCATCTCTAAGATCCATAGTAAATCTCATATTTATTCCAAGCTCATACTCTAATTTGCATTCCGAAAATCTGTTTTTCAGTGAGTCCCTGACCATTTTGCTGGAATATTTTGGCTGAATAAATGGAGCAACATTGGGTGGGAGGTTTGAAAGGATCAGGAACCATCTATGCTAAGTTGATGTGACACGTTTAGGGATGTGACCACATAGCACTAAAATCTCAACTAGATTTAATTGACACTCATCATGACAGCAGGTGGAAAGCTGACCTTTGCTAGTTCCCTATATCAACTTTGATTTTATGTTAAACTTTGATTTTAATTTATAGGCCTTTGGTCCTCAGATATCTACCCTCCCTGGAATCTCTCCTGCAATTTCCAGGTATTAGCATTCTGAGGTTTCAATGCATAAATGGGAGCGGTCAGCAGTATTGGAGTAGCTCTGTAGAAGCACTGGTGGTGTCACGGTGCCGGACCTGGACAGTGTCCCCAAGTCAGAGAGGCCATAGTGAGCATGAGCTGCAAGTGACTCCCCTACTGGAAAGCCGGTGCCTCACACATTTTGTGTCTTTTGGGGGATTTTGTTGTGTCCCCTTTCATTCTACTTTAATTAGAAATAAACTGTAACCTCCATAGAAGTACAATTTTCTTCACTTGGCTATGGTCACAGGCATAAAAAAAAAATAACAGGAGCATAAGGGCAGAGCAGTACTGTATATAGTATTTTGAGTGCCTTAAAAAAAAGAATGAGACATCTGAAGACAACTTTTTATAATGCAGCACACATCATATAGCATAACTTCAATATGCGGCTCCTAAAGAAAGCCATATTTAGGCAAAACTGTCAAGAGTTATCTTTTCCCTAACACACAACAAGTTATCACTAAGGTTTTTAAAGTGCTAGGTACTGCGATATAATGGTATCAATTTTTTCCTTATGTGCATCTATTTTGTGAAGCAGAACAGCAAAATTTTAATAACCCAGTTTCTCATCTTCAGAGCTTAGATATGGGATCTAATTTGCATGTTTTTAGTTTTATTTCTGGCCTTACAAATACTGGACAATTCATGAACATTCTACAATAATTGCAAGTTGATTTACCTACTTCCCACGCCAGCCTGCACATTTGCCTGTGCAATGAAGGTAACTGGAAGTAATTTTCTGCTTAAGAAAAATGTTATCAACAAAGTATGTCATAAGCAAGCTTTTTTCTTTAAAGATTGTCCTGAAACAGGTAATTGGATTGAAATTTTATTTTAAAGAAGCAAAATATATTGATCTGAACAAGCTGCATTTTATTAAAAACAAGTTCTCTAAAATCACAATTGGTGCTGTCTTACTGTAAAAAAAAAAAAAAATAATTGAGCTCTTGGGAATTGTAAACCCAGAGACATAAGCCGTTAAGGGATACTTGGAAATTGTATACTTTTCCTGGAACTGTCAATATTTCTGAAAACATCCAGAATTATTAGGCCATCAGATGTTCCAGGGCTGCCCATGTCTGTCCTTCCTGGATTCCTCCTGGTATCAGTCTCCCTGATTAAGAAGGTTGGTAGATGCTCGTAATGCCTGGGAAAAGAGTTGAGAGGGTGAGAAAAGTTTGGTGAGAAAACAATCAGCCTAATGCTTTCAGTGAAGCCCAATTTTAGCCCGGAAGCAATCATGGTGGAAAGATGTATGTGTGGGCTTCCACTCCGGCTCAGGTTTCGGCACCAGGCACCTCTGCTTCCCTCTTTCAGGTGTTAATTCCTGAATTAAAGAGGCATTTATCCTGCCAGTTGTTCTTTGTGTTTGTAGATTCGATTGAATTACATGGCTGTTTACTGATGTTTAAAAGCTAAAAGCTCAGAACAAATGAATGAGAACACAAGAAGTCCTCCTTCACAAAAAGAAGGACAATGAAAACACTGAAGCACGTTGTGATGTGAACCAGCCTAAAGTATTGACTTCAACATGTTAGGATTCATTTTTCAACAACACTGTAGAGAGGAGGACTGCAGTTAAATTGTTAACCTAAGATGTGGAGCTTGGAACATTGATCTGGAAGCCCAAAGCACTCTGTTCCTCTCTCGTGTACTAAGCCACCTGTTGACTTCATACTTGAGTCTTGACGCCCCTCACCTTTGGCTGCGTTGCACTCCCGGCCACCGCAGAGCCGTCGCTAGCACCCACAGTAGTCAGCTGAGTGCTGCCTGGCTGGCCTCTGAGCTTGTTCTGAGCATCCTTTCACTCTGTCCAGCCAGGTCTATCCTGACTCCACTGCTCCTTGTTGTGACCCACTGCTGCTGTTTTTGACTTGGAATTTGGATCTGGCTTCCCAGGTTTCTGACTTTCAGCTTGGCCTTGAAGACGTTTGCTTGGCTTGCACTTCTATCATTGGTTCAGAATTCATCAGGTGGTTTACTCGCTCCTAGAAACCTGATAGAACCCCCATTAGCCTAGAGAAAGGTCCTGCTAGTTTACTTAGGAAGAATGCAGACACTACCTGCACACAGACTAGAACAGCCCTGGTGTAGTCTCTTACTAGGATGATGCGATATCCTCATGCTTCTGTTGTTTCGTGTGTATAGTGAAGATATTCCATTTGTGGCTAACAAAGATCTTGTTGCTATATTCTAACAGTAACTGAGTGAAAATCTCACCTTCACAATGGAGAATCAAAAATCAAAACAAGAATAACAACCAAAAATCCTAAAACTACTATTTTATCTTGCTTCTAGGATACAGGCATTGTGATTTAGGAATTCCCCCACCCCCCAAAAAAATACACCCATGTAAGACCTTAACTTTAAATGATTTATATGGGAAAAGAGGCCAAATGTAAGAATTTTGTTGTCTGAAATGACAGCATGAGATCAAAGGCAATCAGTTCTGATATGGTTTGGGTCTGTGTCCCCACCGAAATCTCATGTTGAATTCTGGTCTTCAGTGTTGGAGAAGGGGTGAGGTGGGAGGTGATAGGGTCACAGGACAGATATCCCCCTTGCTGTTCTTATGACAGTGAGGTC
Organism: Rhinopithecus roxellana; assembly: GCF_007565055.1. Classification (NCBI taxonomy): domain Eukaryota; kingdom Metazoa; phylum Chordata; class Mammalia; order Primates; family Cercopithecidae; genus Rhinopithecus; species Rhinopithecus roxellana. The sequence continues at coordinate 52,538,395 of NC_044565.1, read as the reverse complement.
TCATGAGACCTGTATGTCTGAAAGAGTGTAACACTTCCCCCTTTGCCCTCTCTCCTATTCACCATGTGAAGACACACCTGCTTCCCCTTTGCCTTCCACCATGATTGTAAGTTTCCTGAGGCCTCCCAGCCATTCTTCCTGTACAGCCTGCGGAACTGTAAAACCTCTTTTCTTTACAAACTACCCCGTCTCAGGTAGTCCTTTATACCAGTGCGAGGATGGACTAATAGGAGTTCTGAGGCTGCACGTGGGCAGTGACGCCTCAGTTCTGCGCTTCCTGCTCAGGAGGCTGCAGCCCTCTTGTCAAATCCATTCTGGAGTAAAGTTTTGGGAGTTGTCTCTTGAAATTTGACCTATATTCTGTCTTCACTCAGAAAGTTTCTGTGAGTGCTGCATAACTGTTAATAGTTCCTTTCCTTCATAACCAGCTACAGTGTCTTCTATAGGTGGACTGCTAGGACCATGACCAATCAATATACATTTAGGAAATAGTAATGTTAGCATGTTAGGAGAAAAGAGGTATAATTATATAATTATACATACTTGCGTTACAGCTAAGTCAGTCTCAATTTTCACATTTGTCAAATACGAATAGTAAGAGAGAGGAAAAAAATACATATGAGGCATCTAACACTGTCAGGTCCAGAGAAAGAAGCCTCAAAAGAGAGTGCTGAGTAAGCCTCAAGCTTATCAAATGAATGCACATTAATTAAATAGCAGAAATGTTAGTCCTAATTGGATTAAGCAGTCTTTATCATGTCAGAAAAAAATATTGCGAGGCAAAGACAAACTTCTAAAATTACCCAGTATATATATATTTTAAAAGTTTCTTAATGATTCCTAAAATAACTAAGTCTAACTAGCAAATAACAAATACTTTTTAAATACACTATTTACAGGAACCTTATTACCATTCTTAATTAGGTATTTCTACAAACGATGGAAAGAGTAGGGGAAGACATATTAATAAAAAATGCAGTTGTCTAAATAGAATGTGTATTGGAGGAAATGAGAGGTGGTGGTGGGATGGGGAGAGAGAGAAAACAAGGGGAGGAGGAGAAAGTGTAATACAGTTTCTGGCTAAAGTGTCCCCAAGATTACTTATCGAAGGGTCTGGGACTCCTCCTTGATTAGCAGTTTCTGGTTCCTGCCAGTTTTCTCAGTTCTGTCACTTCCTCCCCTTCATGATTATAGACCAGTCTTCTTCATCTCTCCATTTGGTCATTTGTTGCACAATTATTTCCTTCACCCACTGGGTAATAGACATTCTAATTAAATTGCAGGCACTTTATTCAATGCCAGCTTTCTTTGTACATGGAGACATTTCTAACGTCTCAAGAAAAGCTCCAGGTTGACATTTCACTGATGTCTCAAACCTAGCCTGTGTTTATGATCAGATGCAAGATGCTTCTGTTAAATTTATTCCACTTTTGATTTCAAACACATAGACTTAAAAGTGCTGTCATCTTTAAATTGTACCCTCTCATTCAATTAGTGCTAAGTTCAGTTGGTTTTACAGACCAATCTTGAATCAATTATTGTATTTTTGTTCATTGCCTTGGTTCAAAGTCTAATTATTTTTTTGCTTGCTCTCTTGTGATAATACTACAACTGATCATTAAGCCCCTTACTCTCTGAAATCTAATCCATTCTTCATATTTTGTGTTTCTTAAACACATAAATCCTAATATTTCTCTGTACAAAAGACCTCTGGGGTCTTGCTGCCTATAAATCCTTTAGAATCACATTTAAGGGTTTCTAAAACCTTAATGTCCTGTAGGTCCATCCGTGTTATTGCAAATTACAGATTTTCTGTTTTTTGTTTGTTTGTTTGTTGTTGAGGCTGAGTAGTATTCCACGGTGTATATATACCATGTTTTAACATCCATTCATCCTTTGATGGACACTTACGTTGTTTCCATATCCTGACTATTGTGAATAATGCTGCAATAAACATTGGGGTGCAGACATCTCTTTGGTGTATTAGTTTCAATTCCTTTAGTGAGATTGCAGGATCATGTATACATGTGTTGAAACATCACATTGTACCCCATAAATACATGCAATTATTTTTGCCAATTAAAAACAAAACAACACTGTAAAAAGGAGTTTCAGAAATCTGCTACTTCTTGTGTACTGATCTACTCCCAGAACTTTTGTTATTCTTATCCTCTAGTGAGGTACTCATCCACTGGAGTAGAATGTTTATCTTAAGTCAACATGCGTTCATGACATAATTTGCCAACTGATTGAGTCATTGATGGAAACAGGACACTGTTCAGAAGTTTCTAAGAAGGAATAATAAACATGAACTGTTTTTCCAGCTTTATATGTCACCTGTACTGGGTCCTCTTTGTTCTGACTTTTTTGTTTAAATACAGAATTCCATTTTTAGCTCTCTGCTTTTTTATTTTTGCTTCTCATTTCTCGTCTCCTGGTAGTCTCATCTATGCCTATTAAATGAATTCTCCATCTATGTGTGTAAGAATACTTGTCCATATATTCACTTGCCCCTAAAAATGTCCACAACTGTAACCAAATGTGAATGTTTTACAGCCATAACCACATCAAAAATCCCAAAATAGAAATCACATTTCTTTTTCAATTTATAATTTCTCTTCTCTTGGAATTCCTATTTCAGGAATTGGCACTATTATGCCCCATTTACCTAATAAGAGGGAGATAAGCACTTCTCCAGGAGAACATTCAGAAAACTCCTGAACAAAAGAAGACATAGCCTTGTCCTCATGAGACTAAGATACTTAGGGTAAGCGAGGACCAGGATAAAACTGCTCTGATTTGGAGCTTGCAGAAGAGAAATAAAGTTGATCCAGTAAAAATCACCTGCAGGCTCAAAGGTGCATCGCCTTGGTGCATGGAGGTGTGTCGTAAACCTCAGTTCTTTTCCCATGCCTCCTCCTGGCTTGCCATCTTTTGCTGGTGTAACATTCCTTACTGGAATCTGACCCAATTTAGCTGCCAGCGCTTGCTCAGTGTGCCCTTTTAGTTTTTAGTACAACTTTGACCTTGTGAATGTGCCTTTGATAATTCATCACGAGTTTCCTGCCTGTGTCCCTGTGCTGCCTTTCCAGACAGTGTGCTCTACCTAAGCTGCCCAGAAATGGTATCTTTTGTCGTAATCCACCCTGGGTCCTGCCAATAAAGGAAAAGAATGGGGCTCATCACATCCACACTCCTGGCTCCAACCATAGAATGACAGACTTAACACCTTGAAAAAACATGAAGAATCACTTCATCTCATCTTTATTTTTTGATGAACTGAGCCCCAGGAAACAAGAATGGAGCCAATAGGATAGAGTGCTTTGAAAAAATTAACCTATGCTGGCATCTATTAGACATCTCTAGACTTTGATGCTTATTTTTTTTCCAGCTTCAAACACTCAAATATCACAGCACGAGTTAGTTTACTTTTAAGTGTAACTAATTTTAGAGGCAAGGACTAACCATTGATTTGGGAACACAAATTGTACAAAAAGCAGAATTTAGTCCCAGCTACTTGGGAAGCTGAGGCAGGAGAATTGCTTGAATCCAGGAGGTGGAGGTTGCAGTGAGCTGAGATTGCACCATTGCACTCCAGCCTGGGCAACAAGAGCAAAACTGTTTCTCATTAAAAAAAAAAAAAAAAAAAAAAAGTTTTGCACAAGCAACAGCTCTGTCAGCATGACCTGGGTTCCTGCCTGTGTCTATGCCTCACGCAGCCTCTACCCTGCTTCTCTAGTGTATTAGTCAGGGTTGTTTAGAGGGACAAAACTCATAAGATTTTATATATGTATTGTATACATATAATGTATAGTATAGTTTATTTTGTGTATGTACTAAATATGTGTATTTTATGTGTGTGTGTGTGTATATATATATATATATATATGAGTTTATTAAGGAGAATTGACTCACACGATCACAAAATAAAGTCCCACGATAGGCCATCTGCAAGTCTAAGAGTCCAAAAGCTGAAGAGCTCAGAGCCTGATGTTCCAGGGCAGGAAGCATCCAGCACTGGAGAAAGATGAAGACTGGAAGACTTGGTGCGTCTGCTCTTTCCAACTTCTGCCTGATTTATTCTAGTCACGCTGGCAGCTGATGAGATGGTGCCCACCCAGACTGAGGGTGGGTCTGCCTCTCCCAGCCCACTGACTCAAATGTTCATCTCCTTTGGCAACACCCTCACAGACACACCCAGGAACAATACTTTGCATCCTTCAGTCCATTCAACTTGACATTCAGTATTAACCATCACATCTAGGGTGACCTGATGTGGCTCAAGCCAGAGTTTAGCTTCTCCGCATCCCTTATTGTCTCCAGACTCTGTCCTTGTTATATCTAAATTCTTTCACTCTGTTCTGCTCAGGCTATTATACTCCTGTCATTGGCACAGAACAGGGACATATACTCGGGAAAATGGGGCAGGGAACAGGACAAACTTGGGAAGAAAAACAAAAGGCCAGGTGTGGGAACTCATCCCTATAATCCCAGCACTTTGGGAGGCCACGGCGGGCAGATCACTTGAGGCCAGGAGTTCAAGACTAGCCTGGCCAACATGGCAAAACCCTGTCTCTACTAAAAATGCAAAAATAAGCTTGGCGTGGTAGCAGCGCCTGTAATCCCAGCTACTCAGGAGGCTGAGGCAGGAGATTTGCCTGAACCGGGGAGGTAGAGGTTGCAGTGAGCTGAGATCCTGCCACTGCACTACAGCCTGGGAGACAGAGCAAGACTCTGACTCAAAAACAGAAAACAAACAAAAACAAAAACAAAGAAGAACAACGGGAGGCAGGAAGGTCCGGCTCAGTTGATTTCTTCTCTAGAAGCCATTGGCAGATTGTTCCGGGCCAGGACCAACTTCTTTTTCACATGAACACTCAGACACTTTTTTCTTAGTGCCATCTTCGCATGGTCATTATGCATGTCACTTTCTCTCTTAAGAGACTATGGGATTTGAGAGAGTAAGGCTTAATGTATTCTGGCATGAAAGAGATAGTAAGTGTTTATAGAAAAGAAGGGAAAGAGGTAGAAAGGAGGAAAATGTAATAAAAAGAAAAGAGGACAGAGAAGGGAAAACTATGGATGAAGAAATGACTAAATATGGAACAACTTTAATCTTTGCGACCTTATTCATATTCAAAATTTCTTAATTATCATTTGTCAACAAGATTGACTCCACTCTTAGGTTCAAGGGTATACTTTTTGTGAAAAATATAAATGTGACTCTAGTGCCATGTTTTATAACCTCCCTGCCACACCCCCTCCTTTGCTATTGACCATATTACACCCAGACTGAGTACTTGGGCTGATAATCTTCACAGGAGTCTGATTACTTTCTTTCTGGATGCTTGACAGTTTCAAGCCTCCCGGGGGATGTTGCATGGACTATGCTGTTGCTATCTCTGACTTCCAGACTCCTAGAAAGCAATATTCACTAGTTTAAAAACATTTATTAAGCACCCACTATGTGACTGGTACTGACTGACAGCACTGTTCTCAGGTGTAAGAGAGCAATTTTTTAAAAAGTCAAAATCCTTGCTTTTTGTGGTGCTTCTATTCTAGGGGGAGACAGGCAAAACATAAAAATTCAGTCTGCTCACTGGAGACCCCCAAGGTTGCCACAATTGTGGACAGCAGGACTCTTATGTTTCCTGTCTTTAGGTAGCAGTCACTGGCTCTGCATTCTTTTTTTTTTTTTTTTTTTTTTTGAGATGGAGCCTCACTCTGTCACTAGGCTACCAGGCTGTAGTTCAGTGGCGTGATCTTGGGTCACTGCAACCTCGGCCTCCCAAGTTCAAGTAATTCTCCTGCTTCAGCCTCCCAAGCAGCTGAGACTACAGGTGTGCACCACCACGCCCAGCTAATTTTTGTATATTTAGTAGAGACAGAGTTTCACTATGTTAGCCAGGATGGTCTCGATCTCCTGACCTCGTGATCGCCCACCTGGGGCTCCCAAAGTGCTGGGATTACAGGTGTGAGCCACTGCATCCGGCTGGGTCTGCACTCTCCAAAAATTTAGTTTTTCCGTTGGGCTTCTGTTGGCACATGCTATAAACAGTAGCTGCATGAAATGTGCTAATGTTTTTGTTCTGAAGGATATTGTTTAGAACTTTCTTAAGTATTGCAAAGTGTCCATTTTATAAAGACTAATAAGAGAAATTATCTTCTTATCATAAAATCTAAAAAAAGTAGCACTTTTCATGAACAGCTAATATATTCTTACGTTATGGATTCTATGAACGTCTTAATTAATCTTGCATTTTACTTTTGGTTGTCAGAAAGCACAGAGCCGGATTTGCATGGTTCATTTTTAAGTATTATGAAGTACCTTATGCCGTTACCTTTTGTGTGCCAAATTACCCCAGCTTTGCCTCTTCTCTGACCTTACTTTTCTAACGATTCGCTCTCCTCATTTATATTTAAGTTTCATGATTCCTGCACTTATTTTCATGAATTTGTCTCTCTCTTTTCCTCACAATGTGGGCTATTGGTCAGCTAGATATTGAATTCGTGTGAAAATATCAGAGAATCCAGACACGATGGCTTTAAGAAACTAATGGTACTCATGGCTTGAATCTGACAAGGACAAAGAGAATTCTGCAGGTTTGTCCAGGGGTTCAAAAATGAAAGGGCTGATTCTTCTGCCATTTCCTGGTCTTTACTCCCTGGCTGCCTTGTAGTTACAGCCATATGCAGCATCGTACCTACTTCTGGACAACAAAAAAGGAATGGGCAGGTCAAAAAGCACATACCAGTTGGGTCAGACTACAGTTAATGCTTTCTCAGCAGCTCCAGCCAGGGACTCCACCCCCACATGATTGGCAGGAGCTATGTTGGGGAAAATCTCTACATGGCTGGCTGTCTGTTTTATGATGGACGTATAGCCCGTCCAAAAAAACATTCTTGTGTTAGTAAGAAAAGAGGTGAAAATGGCTATTGAACAAACAAAGAAAAGAGGTGAAAATGGCTATTGAAGAAACAGTCTGTGACACAGGTATAAATAAGTAAGCCATCTTAGTTTTCTTTATGTCATTTTAATGCTTTATAATAAAAAATTTAGCATTTACATAGCACTTGAAACCTTTTTTCAAGTGATTTTATATCTGTTTCAACAGCTTTATATTCTTTTGCTACTCTTTTCTACTAAATCACTGGAAATATTTGTCCCTTCCTATAACTAGAAAACCTGGAATTTTCATTCAAATGATTAATGACGTGTTTCTCTGTATTTCTCCTTGTTATTTATATAATTTCTTTAACCCAATTTCCTTCTGATGGTTTTTCTGTTGCGAGACTAGATATTAATTTCACAAAATTTGCTAAAATCTTTTACAAATGCCATAAATCCCATTAGGATTTCATTATTCAAGATACAAAATATAATGCATTTTATAGAGCTTTTAACAGAGTCTGTAAGCCTGAGGTTTGAGTTTTTGCTGTAAATAGGGAGCCACAGCTGCCCTTACCTTGCCTTCACACCACTTCAAGAAACTGCCCGTAGAATTTATTGCCAAGTGAAGAAGTATTTGTCATGGAAATGGATACTGAATGAAAAGAGAGAGAGAGAGATAAAGAGAGAGAGAGAGAAATAGAGAGAGCAAGCTCCCTTTTCCTTGATCTCTTTGGAATAAAAACCTTGAGGCACCATCTCAGTAGTTTAAAAATTTTCCTTCTTTCTCTTTTCTTCCTTTCTAATATATTATTAACATTTAACAATTGAAAGAAAAACCTGAACTTGTGAGGCTGAGGTGAGAGGATCGCCTGAGCCTGAGAGGTGAAGGCTGCAGTGGGCCATTTTCACACCACTGCACTGCAGCCTGGGCGACAGACTGTATCCTGTCTCAAAGAAAAAAAAAAGCTGGACTTTATAGACTATGCTGTTCCTGACTTTCACTTTTAAAGTTCTTCTTGTAGATACCTTTACATTTCTCAATAATATTCCTTTTGTGATATTTCTCGATGCACTGACTCGTATACCACTCACACCCATTCCCCTCCGTTTACTCTCCTAACACTTTGTATCACATCTTTTCGTCTCATCAATACTCATTATTTATCCTATGGTAACTAAGTAGGAAATGTTCACTGCCGACAAGTGATGTTCTGAGATAACATTTTTTTTCTTGTCCTATTCTTTGCTTTCCATGGAATTCATTGGCCATTTTTTAATGTGTTGAATTTTTATTTTGCTATGATGTTTTAATTTCCAAGAAATCATTCTAATTCTGAGAATGTCCCAGTGTTCATGAGTTTTTTTTCTTTTATTTTTTAAAAATACTTAATTACCAAATAAAGATCGGCTATATTCAAGTTATACAACGTAATTGATTTACATTATAATTGATCTCCTATATGTATACATGGAATACACAATGAAATTAATAAGCTCATCCAAAACCACCCATATCATACTTTAAACCTCCAAAACCTGTTCATCTGATAGCTGAAAGTTTGTCTCCTTTGGCCGACATGTCTCCATTTCTCCCACCCCCAGTTCTCTGATCTTGCCTTTTATGCAGGCAAATTCTTCACCCTCTCCTTTGTTCTCTACATTACCATGTTTATTGTTTTTATAACACAAATGTAATTCATTATATTGTTCTTACATTTGTCTTCATTTATTACATTGCAGCAATTTTGAAAGCAGAAACCATATTTTATTTACCATGTCACCTGGGCCTGGTACTTGACCTATGATAGTAGTAATTATTTCTTGAATTAATTAGTAGTAATTAGTTGTTGAATTAATATAATATTCAAATGAGAACCAGAGGTTTTATAATGTGACTTCAAATGAAAGGTCATTTTCCCTTGCTCTGTATTATCAGATTATTAACTTTGCATGGTAAAATACATATTTTTCCCTGAAGTCTTTCCTTTTTTTCCTGAAGTTATCTTTGAGAGTAGGATACAGTGGAAATACAAATTTTTCTAATAATGTTTTTGCTAACTTTTGGGATTCGTGGGAGTTCAATAAATGATGCTCCTCTTTTCCTCCATATTGTGTAATGAATAAAAAGACAGTTAATAAAGTCAGGTAACTGGAGACTCAGCTCTCAGCTTTTTGCCGGGGGCATCTTCATTGGAGGATGTGCACAAGAGGGATGCGCACAGTGGGCTCGCAGGCACATCACACCAGTAGTGGAGTGGTGTCCCCACAGACAGTGACAGCAGCTGATGGGACATCTTTGTTCTGCAGAGAGGCTGGCTGGAGAAACAGTCTCAGGGGGCTTTTCACAGATTTACCGGGCAGATCCTTTCCTGTCAGCTAATTTTCTCCAACTTCAAACTCTTTTCCTATCTCGGTGCTAAAAACAATCATGTATCCCATCAGACATTTTAAGTTGATCCCTAAAAATTATTCACCATAATTTTAAATACCTACAAAATGTATCATTTCTGGCATATTGGAACTAGTAATAGAATAATAAAATTGATATGAAACTCTTTTTAATGCATCCAATGACCTCTAAATGTAGCACATTTATGTTCACTTTAGGCATTTAAAAATGCATGATCAGGCCGGGCGCAGTGGCTCACACCTGTAATCCCAGCACTTTGAGGGGTTGAGGCAGGTGGATTACTTGAGGTCATGAGTTCAAGACCAGTCTGGCCAACATGGTGAAACCTCGTCACTACTAAAAATACAAAAAATTAGCTGGGCGTGGTGGCGGGCGCCTGTAATCCCAGCTACTCAGGAGGCTGAGGCAGGAGAATCGCTTGAACCGGGGGCGCGGAGCTTGCAGTCAGCTGAGATGGTGCCACTGCACTGCAGCCTGGGCAACAGAGCAGAACTGTCTCCAAAAAAAAAAAAAAAAGCATGCTCAGTAATGTGTTTAACTATACAGTTAAGTGTTTCATATACATTCATACACATCTATGTATTCCTATGTGCGCACATGTGCACATGTGTGTATGAATGTGTTCTTCTTTAACAGTGGGAAATCTTAAATCATTTCTTGTTTCCTTGACCTAACATTTCCATTCTACTTCTCCTCCCAAATTTCTTACTCAGTTAAAATATGCTTGTGTGTGAAAATAATCAATTTCCACACGATGAAAGCACACCACATACATGCTACCACATACAGAAATTTAAAGATTTCCTGTAACCATGAGATGCTAAATAACAATATTTATCTTTAAAATAAAGTTTTATTAAAATTATTATTAATACACAGTTAATAAAAAGATAAATACATATAAATTAGAACTTAGGCAAGTACGTAACGAATTGTAAAATTTCATTGGAAAACTATCACTTCATGAGATAAACTAGACTTTTTGTCAAACAATATCAGGGTTCAGATAAATTCTATTCAATACTTTTAATTTGTATAGATATAAGACAGGTGCTCTTACAAAAAAGTAGATGGAGAAGTGAGGGGCTTATGATAATAATGTTTCTCTTTTCTAAGATTCTGTTTAATTATGACATATTGTGTTATCATCAAAACTTACTCTAAATGTTGTAAATCAGCAGGCAACTGCATGAGATTATATAAAGTTCATGAAAACCAAGAATGCCACCTGACTATGACTTAGTGAAAAGATATATCATCCATTAATAAAGTTCCTTATGCTTTCAAAATCTGAAAGGTATGCTGTTTTTAGTTTCTCCTGAGATTAATCAAACACTGCTACTATTAATCCTTTTTTTTTTTTTAGCTAAATACACCTCATTGATAAATGTTTCAGGTGATATATATCCCAATTACCCTGGTTTGATTATTACAGATTTTATACAGGTATCAAAATATCAGCTGTACCCTGAAAATATGTACAATTAATATAAATAAAGTAAAAGGTGAAAGAAATATATATAATATAATTTATTATATATTATATTTTAATATATATTTTAAATATATAATATATTATATATTATGTATAATACAATATATATTAAATATTTAATATATCATTTAATATATAATATAATATATACATTTTAAATATATATGTGTGTATATATAGTCACATGAAAAGATGGAAAAAAACTTACGTACTCCAAAATTCTATGACAGAGTTGCAAATATGAAAACATCGCCCCGGTGACTGCTGTAGTGAGGCTCTTGATTTTTCTATAGCTCTTGTGTCTAAGTCTTAGGGTCATCACAGCCTGTAAACCCATCCTAGGTTTGGCACGTGACATGCTTTGGCCAACAGGACAATCACATATGCAACACAAGGGAGACCTAAAATGTTCTTCACATGGGGGCACACTTTCATTGCTATCCTAGGAGCCCACTTTGATATGTGCCTGAAGCTTAGGCTAGCCTGCTGGGTGAGGAGATACATGGCCCAATCATAGCCAATACCATGGCAGCCTGCTGATTTGCCACGGAACAGGTGGGTAAGCCCCTCAGGGCCAGCCAGGATCAGCCAGCTGGACTGGACGGAGATGTGTCAGCAAGCACAGACAACATAGCCTGCCCCAGCTCAGGTCAGCAAAAGTATTCAGTTCACCAGTCAACTTGTGAGGACCAACAGATGAGTTTTGTTTTAAGCCACTGAAATTGAAGTTGGTTTGTCAATAGTAAACAATAAAATTTAATCTCAATGTGTTTGAATATAATAACGTTTAATAAAATGTTATCATGTGCTGTTCCTGTTAGTTATTTCAGTTACTTAAGCCTGTCTTCTGTATAACCTACTATATAAAGTTCATTTTTATTTTAATACCAATCAGCAAAATGTTTTATTTTCTGAATATAAAAGTCTGATTCCCATTTTTCAATTAAAGTAAATATTTTAGTACATGTCACTTAATGCAAATTGTTAGATAAAATTACAAAAAATCAATATTTAAATTTTCCAGATATTGATTTATGTTTTAAATAACCTCGAAAAGCAAAAATAAATTTATATGCAGTTAGTCTTTGCTTTTTTAATTGGACAATGTAATGGATGCTTACAATTTAAAATTGTTGATAAAGTGAAAAGAATACTAGAAATACATGATATTCTTTGTAAATATGTGTACATGCATGTGTGCGTGTATATGGAATAATTGTGTTCATGTTTTAGAAACTGTTTAATGTGAGATTAAATTTTCAAATTTCACAAATTAGTTCACAGATTTCATGAAACAACATGATCAGAGTTTTCTCATGTATGCCATGGAAAAGACAAAGAAAAATGACTAAAAGCTTAATTGGTCCATGACCTAGAATGTGATTCCATTTTTTAATAGGAGGTAGACAATATTAAACATTTTATGCAGTGAAGTAAGATGAGGATTGACTATAATTAGAATGAATGTTTCATAATATGATTTGATAAAATAGATTTTAACTACTTTTTTGGAAGAAGCATATTCATTCTAAAAGAAATTGTGAAATTGTTATTCATAGCATTTTTTTCTCAGCTACATTCAAAAGAAGGAACATTGCTAACCAGTATTGATTACTTCTTTAAAAGTGATTGCCTTTTCTAGGGATGGGCATTGACAGTAGCTGGAAAAATTCCTTATACTTTTTATAATATAAAAATAAAATTGAGGCTGAGCATGGTGGCTCACACCTGTAATCCCAGCACTTGGGGAGGCCGAGGTGGGTGCATCACCTCAGGTCGGGAACTCGAGACCAGTCTGGCCAACATGGTGAAACCCCGCCTCCACTAAAAACACAAAAATTATCAGGGCATGGTGGCGCACGCCTGTAATCCCAGCTACTCGGGAGGCTGAAACAGGAGAATCGCTTAAACCCTGGAGGGGTAGGCTGCAGTGAGCCGAGATTGTGCCACTGCACTCCAGTCTGGGTGACAGAGTGAGACTCCATCTCAAATAAAATAAAAATAAAATAAAATAAAATAAAATCAGAAACCTAAAAAAAGTTTGCAACAATTCTAATTTTGCAATAATTCATTTTAATGGACAAATGTAATGTTCAATTTTCTTGGTAGTATTGCAAATAGATTTTTAAATCTAATCAAACTTTTTTCACCCCTCAACACTTTAATATCCATCTCAACAAAATTAGGACATTTTTTACATATGTATAATATCATTATACAACCGGCAATGTTTATCCTAATTCCTTAGTATAATTTAATGCATAGTCCATGCTTTTAATATATTTTTTAAGCTTGTATTTTAGGTTCAGGGGTACATGTACAGGTTTGTTATTTGGGTAAATTGTGCGTTGCCGTGGTTTGAGGTACCCGGGTAATAAGTATGGTACTCATACTTATTATGAGTTGTTCCATTCTCACCCCCTCCTACCCTCGCCCTCAAGAAGCCCAAGTGTTTGTTGTTCTCTTCTTTGTGTCTATGTGTACTCGATGTTTAGCTTTCACTTATAAGTGAGAACAGGTGGTATTTGGTTTTCTGTTCCCATGTTAGTCACCTTAGGATAATTCAAAATAGCGTGAAAGCTCTTATTTACAGAACACGCATGCATTTGTAGAACGGCCGTCCTGCTGCTGGCTTAGGCACCACCTAAAGAACCTGTGGCTGCAGGAGGAAGCATCAGGCGCTGAGTATGAAGATAGCACATCATGACCACTGCTTGGGGCTGTACCTGACGGGATCCCCCCGTGGCCTCCCCGCTTTGGCACAGCTGAGCAACTGCACACTAAGTAAAGCGTCAGTCTCGCTTTGGGCACCTCAAGAATAGCTGCATAGCGGCTACATGGTTCCCTTTGTCACAGCAAGCAGCAGTGTGTTCCACAGCTGCCTGGTAGCATTTCCCCAGACAAGGTTGGAGTGTTGTGGTTGAGTCCCCAGTGCTCCATGTCAGCCACTGAGCTACAGGCCAGCAGGGATCACACGTACAAACCCCATCCTCCCCTCCGGAACCTGCCTCGAAAGCACCTGGGTTGTAGCTGCTGGCCATGGAAGCTGCTAGACAGGGGTGGACTGGTGAGCATCTCACGGCACATCTGTGCCCCACCTGTAAGAGGGAGCCTTGAGGTCCTGCTTAGAAGCTGTGAGTTAGACGACCTACCTGTCCATCAGGCCAAACACAAAGCTCTTCTGCTGATGAACATTCGATGCCTCCTCTTGGCTTACCCAAATACCATGAAACGAATTAGCCTTCCTGGGTCTGACTCCAGCCATCCTTAACATTTTTGTTTCTTACTCCTTTCCTGCATTATGCTCCAGTCAAATGAAAGGCTTCTTATACCATGAGCTGTCTGATCACTAAAGTGTTGTTCATATGCGTTATTCCATCTGTAGCTTCCTCCCTGCTTTCCCTACCTACTGAACTTTGCTCTCATTTAAGTTTAGCTAAACTGTGACTTTGGTCATCACTCCACAAATTCTAAAAATATTTTGTATTTTCATAACTCGTTGTATATTGTCTTAAATTATACTTTTGTTTTAAAAGTATTTTGCTCCTCTTCTGGAGAATCTACAGGAGATTCTGATGGATTTGTTGGCCCCTTAATGCCTGTTGCAAAAATACATACTCAGTAAGTCATTATTGAGTATAGATTAAATTGTTATAAGACCATAAACTAGCTAAATTGGGTACTTGAAAAACATTTATTTTATGTTCTATCTGTCCATTTATATCCCACTTTAAATTGTTTTATCCTACTGAGAAATAGATACAGTGTGCTTATTGACACCTGCATACCTTGTGCAGTATCTGTACTAAGATATTTTCAGAAGCATCTGTCAAGACTCAGGTTTTAGTGTTAGTAATATATCAAGTACAAGACATTTCTTCATGCTTTCTTCATAATCATTCACCATATTCTATAAAGCACCATTTATAGAAAATCTATTCCCCTCAAAGAAGAAAATCTCTAGCAGGAGCTTATATATGATTGCAACATAAATAATGCAATTCATTTCAATAATGGCATAACTGTTATTATCATGAATGGTTAAATCTTGCCTCAGCTATTTACTAAATAGCTAACTTTCATTTTTAAATAATTTTTTCTGACTCTCAGATTCTTCATACATGGTAGTTGATTAGTCACAGCAAACAGGACAGATGCTTATCTTTATGAGCAAATAAAGCTGAACATTTTTGTCTTAGATGATACCCCCTATGTCATAGGGTAGTAGAATTAAATTTAAAAAATGGTGTTTGTGCATATGTGTGAGTGTGTGTGTATGTGTGTGTGTGTTTTGTTGGTTATCTACCAGGCACTAAAAATGTTACTACACTTTTCTCTTTCTGACATAAGTGAGATGTGACATTTCTCTTAAAAGCATGTTACTCTTTCTGATGTTCAGCTATTTTTGTACTTGCACCTTTTATCATCACACAAGATGCACAAGAAAATTTGAACATACGTTTTCCAGTAAAATCAACTTTTCAACCACTAAAAGTTATTTTTGTGTGTGTGGAAGTACACTCAACAGTAAGTGTGTTAGGGAAAGGGGTTGCGAGGGTGTGTGTGGGTATGTGTGTGTGTTTAAGAAGCAAAACATTTTAACCTCTTGATCTACTTGTAGGGGATGTGGGGTTTTAAAAGTATTTTCTCATCAGACCTGATAGTGAACATGTGAGAAGCACGCTCATGTGGGTTCTAGCCGTCCTTGCCAGGTTATGAATATAGACTGAATTGATTTCTCCTGATGGCTGTTCCTTTCACTAGAAGAGAATAGGGTGGATGTGTGTCAGAGTCTGAGATTCGGCTTTTCTTGCTTTGTGGCAAGCAGAGACCCTAGGGTCCAGGTGCTAAACAACGTTTGACAGGAATGAGATAAAATATTTGGTAAAGTGGTGGTTCTTGCACATGATGAGAATTGCACCAGTGATGTGCTGCTCTACCTTAGAAAGGAGAAAAGTAGCAGATTTAAAGGGAGAGGTTACTTCCAGAATGGAGCACCCCAAGTAATTTCTGCTGTGCACAGGAACAGAGCAGCAGAGTATGGGTGAACCACCTTTCATAAGATGCCTTCACTAATGCTGTCCAGCATCCCATGCACATGTGTATATGCTCTCCTGCATGGATGTGCGTGCATGTGTCTATTGACATTTGTTATATTCTTAATAATTAAAAAATAAGTCACTATCACATATCTGTAACTGAAAATGCTGAAAACATTACTGAGTTGTATTTATTATAGGATATTTGACACATATTTTCTGAATAGTGATCATTAGTTAGAAGTATTTGAAAATTTAAATATTAAACCTGCATCAGAAATTTGTGTTTTACCCTAAATTATTTTAGCTGTTTCATTTAACTTTATTTCTCTTACCTCTGTTTAAGTAAGTAAATTCCTTCTAATTTAAGATCCTCAGATCTGAGTTTAAATTTTTGGATTTTCCTTGGCTAATTAAGATCAACAAGACATAAATAAGGTTTCAATTTTTAAAAAATGTTGTGAAACAACATGTTTTACTATTTAAAGTTCATCCTAAGAAAGGCAAAGTTTAGTTTTCTTTATTGAATAACTTAGTAGTCATGCTGTATACAGTTGACTCAGGTTCATTGTGAGAAAGCTGCGGCGTGTAGATTGTGGTGGTGTTCATCTTGAAACAGGTACTTCATCTCATTTATCTGGACTCCATACTGTCCAGCACCGTGCTTTCTACCTAGGATAGCCTTCATAGTCTTTGGTAATTTATACATGAATAAACAAAAATATTCTTAATGCATGTTTATTCAAAAATGTTCATTTCTTGAACTCAAAGATCATTTCAATGTACCTTCTTTCTCAATTAAATTAGCTGTTTACAGTGGTGGGATGAGGAGCTCTGAGTGCTAACATGTCGTAGGGATTGGCACCAGCCCAAATTGATGGAAATAAGGAGAACCTGGAGGCTGGGAAACAAACTTTAAGACTACATAAATAGTATACGTCCTGACCAAGGCTGGGGCAGAGAAGAGGGCCAGGAGCTGTCAGATTAAAGGAGATTTCAGAGGCAGAACCAACTAGTTTGTTTGCATGCGATGGATAAGAACATGGGAGATGAGGATGCATTCAGTCTTGGGTGATGCCATCAGCACTATTAACTGAGGTAAATTCTATTTAATCCCCATTGCAGGTGAAAATCTAGATTTGTGGAAAGTGAGGACGATGAGTATGATTTAAACAATTTAGAGAGACTCCAGAAGACATGAATTATAGGAGATCCAAGAAACTGCCTTCAAGGCAACTAGAATTATGGATTTCAACTTGGAAGAGAAATTAGGGATAGACATTTTAGAGTTATCAACTGAAAGCCTGAGAATATGTAAATCCAACATTTTCATTTTTAGTTTTGTTGAAAGTGTCTCAAGTTGGTCGTGCTTTGAGTTGTCCCCTCTACACTAGTGTGTTCTCCTAGGCTGGTTGTTTTTAATAAACTCCTATTACTGAAGCTGTGGGTCTGCCCACATGGTCCAACTTTGCAGGTGTCCTAAGGAACTCCTAATGAGATTGGCCTAGGTCTGTGGGCAGCTCTAGATATACAGTCAGTTGGCCTTCTCTCTTTGCTTTCCACCTCTGTAGTTACTGGATTCTTTTTTTTTTTTTTTTTTTTTGCTGCTAATGCTAATTCTCCCAAACACAGCTCATCTTATTCCCTGCTTTAGGAAACCTTCCCAACCTTCTGGTAGAGTTAGCTACTCCTGTTAGTTCTCAGAGTTTACACACCAGCCTCTCTCTGGCAGTGGTCAAGGAGGAAGAGGAGGCCCTGCGGAAGCCAGTCTTGATCTGGGCAGCTCAGGCTCCTTAGCTTTTCCAATGGGCACTAGACCAGGGGCTTTTTTCCAGGGCTGGGTTCCCAGCGCTTCTGTGCCACACAGGGCATGAGGCATCATGTAGGCTGACCCACTGCCATTAGCAGGTCTGCAGGACGCACCCTCCCATCTCAGCTCACATTAACCCTCCAATAGCAAACTCAGCCCTTTCCCCTCCAGGAGTTCTTGCTCTGTCATACCAGCCCCACTCCCTCCTCCTGCTCAGGCCCTCTCCCAAGGACACCAAGTGGGCCGTGGATAACTCTGCCTGCAATTGCCAATTCCCACATGTACTTGTGAGGTTTTTCTTTAAAATGACGTTAGAAAATTGTGAGTGTCCATTGCAAAGACAGCTGGGAGTGGACTCTGCTCATTTCAGATCAGTCAAACCCTCTGCTTGTTTTCATCACATTGTACCTTTGTTCTTATCACTGTCTTTCTGTAGTTCTAAGAATTCAGAAAACCTTTTTGTCTTTATCTCTCTCTCCACACTTCTCCAACCTGCAATTTGTCTCTTGGGCTTTCTTGTTCATGCTGTTCTTCCCACTAGGTTTTCTTGTCCTCTAAAGTAGACTCTCCCTCTTGAGTCACACCACTGCTCAATAATGTGTGTAATGCTCACGCCACTTTATACAGGCCCATCGTGGCATATTCTAATTGCCCTGCTTCCAGGTAAGTGTGTCTGTAGCGCTTCAGGAGTACCATGTCTTGCATCTTGCAATCTTACAGCTAGGGAATCTTGATGTAAACTAAGTTGCTCAATAATGTTTGTTGAATGAATCCCAGATTGTATATAGTAAATTTTCTTTTATCTCTCAAACCTAAAGTACAGTAGTTGAGTACAAAATATTTTTTTGAAATGTTCTAAGAAACTCTTTATGTTCAATGTCTTCAACATTTATGTAATTTAACATGTATGTAATAAATGTTAAAAACATTGAATAGAAAAGTAGATGGAATGTCTTGTTTTTAAATTGTCTACATTTTGATGTTCTCTCATAAATGATTCCAAACTGCTCCCAAATATACATGTCTCCTTTCATTCAATTAACTTTACTTTTAACTACTCCTAATAACAATACCTAACTGTTGATTCTTGTAGTAATTTGCTTTTTACCACTGTCTGCAGGTCATTTTTAGTTCTCCTTGGACCTTTGTTTTCCATCTTCAGTAGGAAACTCCTAGGAAAGTGGTGTCCAGTAGAAGTTTCTGGGATGAAGACAGCATTCTCACCTGAGCTGTCTGCTCTAGGAGCTACTGGCTTTGTGTGGCTCTAGAACACTTGAAATGTGGCCAGTGTGGCTGAGAAACTGCATATTTATTTTGATTTCCTAGTAATTTAAAAAAGGAATTTTAATAGCCATGTGGCTAGTGTTGGCCATATGGGACAGCAGTTTGAGGAGGCAATGGCGACTTGGCCACTCACGGCCAAAGCACAGCGCTGACCGTGACATCATCAAGTACCGCAGCTTTGTATGTTCCCTCACATGTGCCTCTGTTTATCCTCCAAGAAACTGGGCCTTTGTAAAGAAATAGCTTTATTTGACTTTTTAAATTCAAACAAAGATAATTTATTTTCAATCTCTGACAGATGTCCAGTCACTCTTGTATACTGATGACAGGGTAAGTGACCATAAATAATTCATAGCATAAAGGCAAAGTAATTCTATTTAAATTGTTAAGCCTAAAAATCAGATTGAAAATTCAGTAGGTGGCTTTGGTATCATTTCATTTTAAGCTGTGATTTGATGTTTTATCAGTAACTTTTTCTGGGTTTATCAACAGCACAGTCATTAGAAAGCCTTTTCAAAATGCATTCCGGGCCAGGCGCGGTGGCTCACGCCTGTAATCCCAGCACTTTGGGAGGCTGAGATGGGCGGATCACCTGAGGTCAGGAGTTCAAGACCAGCCTGGCCAACATGTTGAAACCCTGTCTCTGCTAAAAATACAAAAATTAGCTGGGCATGGTTGCGGTCTCCTGTAATGTCAGCTACTCGGGAGGCTGAGGCAAGAGAATCGCTTGAACCCGGGAAGCGGAGGTTGCAGTGAGCCGAGACCATGTCATTGCACTCCTCCAGCCTGGACAACAAGAGTGAAACTCGGTCTCAAAAAAAAAAAACAAAAAAAAATGCATTCCAGTATCTGTCACAAAGTTTTATATTTTTTAGTTAATAATTTTTCCTCTAGTTTTCTGACTTTTTAAAGATTAAAATAAAATATATTTAATTTTTCCTGACCTGACCCTTCCTGGCAATCATCTGTATGGCAAGCAGAATCACAGAGACAGGGCAGACGTATGCAGTGTGACGATGTCTTCATTTATCCTGTTATAAAATCAGGAATAAATCACATGAGGGCAACACGCTTTTATTATCATGTTCAAAACCCAGATGGATAATGCTAGGTTGCTATAAAGTCAAGGATCACTCTCTGTCTCATTTTTACCACAGACATTTTGCTTTTAATGATGTGTTAATGGGAGGAAACATGAATGCCATTTGTGTTATTCTTTGTTCTGGCTGAGGAATAACTGATATTATCTAATGAATATGCAAATAACTCAAGGCTCCTTATTAATTGTGTCTAAACCATCTGTTCCAGAAAAGAGCACTTGCATATCTGCCACATAACACTATATGAATGTGTGCAGAGAAGTGTTTAAGAAGCCTGAAGAATTTAATCTATATATTTTAATGAATCTATGGTTTCACCAGCATCGATAAATGAGGCAGCTATCCTAAAATGAAATTAGTTGTTCCAATGAGATTCTATGGGGTTAAAATTTCACAAGAAAAATGCCAAGAAGAATATTAGTGTTTTAAAGTACCTAAAACACAAATTTTGGAATCCCAAGATTTTTTAATAGAACCCAATTTATGTGGACTTAATCCACAAAATTCAGTTCTGAGATAGGTATACATTGCCTGATTAGTATGCAGTTTGTATGTAATATGTAGTCTGCAGTTTGTATTAGTATATAGTTTAGACACATACATGATTAGTGTAACATACTCATATTTATTCAGGGAACTTACAGTATGAATTGTTTTTCTGCTGGTATCTTCTAAAAGGTAAGTAACAGCTTTGAAAACATTTTTTTTTTTTTTTTGAGTCTCGCTGTGTCGCCCAGGCTGGAGTCCGGTGGCGCGATCTCGGCTCACTGCAAGCTCCGCCTCCCGGGTTCCCGCCATTCTCCCGCCTCAGCCTCCCGAGTAGCTGGGACTGCAGGCGCCGCCACCTCGCCCGGCTAATGTTTTGTATTTTTAGTAGAGACGGGGTTTCACCGCGTTAGCCAGGATGGTCTCCATCTCCTGACCTTGTGATTCGCCTGCCTCGGCCTCCCAAAGTGCTGGGATTACAGGCGTGAGCCACCGCGCCCGGCCTTTGAAAATATTTTTAAGGAAAGACGAGATAAAATAGAAATCTTATGCCAGATGTAAAGGACTTCTATAATTAAATTGCAAACAGTAAAAATGAATTGGAAATAAGTTTACTTCTATTTTTACCTCAATTCTCTTCAAATTAAAATTATTTAACCCCATTTTAGATGGTGAGAGACTGTTTTTCAAAACTTTCACTCCACAATTCAATTAGACTATATGGCTATCATAATTAAATACAGAATTGTTTTTTTTGTCTGCAGGAGTAAACAATAAGCAAAACAGGAAACAGTGTTTTATTTTATGTGTATCTCATTGTAAAGACACATGTTTTTCACCTCTTTGGATTACAGTCTATAACTCGAATATGATTTTGTTTTATAAGTATGTCTGGCACTCATTTATATCCTAACTAATGGGCGCTTTAAGAAGATTTTTAAAATCTCAATTCAAAATTCTTTGCATAAGTAAACAAATCATTGAACTTGTGATTTGTGCTTGAAAACAAAATAAAATGTATTAATTTGATAAGATGTCTTCCCCACTGAATACAGCCTTGGCCAGGGTCTAGATGCAGGAACAAACTAAGAACTTTTAAGAATAGAAAGTCAGTTCTTTCTTAATACAAAGTTGAAGATTATTTTTGTGGTATTTCTTCAGGATTATGTAATACAATCACAACATTATGATGATATATTCATTACCACCCAAATTAATCTCTTAACAATTATAAAAATATTGTGTCCCTGTGTACACACACACTGCAGCTCACAATAATCATCTCTTTTGTGTTTATATTCAATCTTAGTACAGTTAAATAGCATCTTTTTATAAACTGTGGAGAAAGCAAACTCGGGACGCTGTTGTCTAGCCTGTGTACAACCACAAGTTATGTGTGAGGTTTCTGGGTGTCACAAATGTTTTGTTAGTAGAAACAAAACAATAACAATTGCCACAGCCCATTGTGTGTGGTGTGCTCCAAGAGCCAAGCAGGAAGTACACAGACTATCTTCAAATATTCAATATTTTCATATCCAGGGAAGGCAGTATTTTAAAAATCACTAAAATACGTATTAAATACATACCCTAATGTTAGAATGCTTACTTTAAGCAATCTGTGATATAAATATGTTTTCTCTACATGTAACCTGACACAAGCAGTCGCTATTAATGACCCTATTTTCTCCATTTGCAACATCTGGGAATGGGAAGAATAGAAAGACATCTAATGTAGTATGAAGATTATAGTTAATAATATTATATTATGTACTGAAGATATGATAAGAGAGTAGATTTTTGGTGCTTTTACTGGACACACAAGAAAAGCTAGCTATGTGAGATGATAGACGTGTTGATCTGCTTGACGATGGTAATCATTTTACTATGTATACCTACTATATCACAACAGCATGTTGTATACCTTAAACATATACAATAAAAAGTTAATTAAAGCACCTTTAAATATGAGCCAATTTTCTGTTTACCTTTCTAGAGATACATTGGGCTTTTATAATTTCTATTAAAGTAAAACTTTCCCCTGAAATATAGTATCCCTAAATGCTACAGAAATGCGTAAGATTATTTCCTTTAGAATATACCTTATAGGTCAAATTTTTGAGATATCTAGTCATAACAATATTGTGGTTTCTCTCATTTTTCCAGCAATACCAACATTGGCCAGTATACGATGTTAACGTGTATGCTTAATGAGCCAGTGGCTTCATTTATATTACACTTGTATCATACTTTTAAAGTTCCATATTGTTTAGTTACTTAATTCAGAGACAGGCATGGTTCTTCGCTGTTTCTTGTTAATGACTCTCATTGCACCAATCTTTTTGGCTTCTCAATTATATTATAAAAATGATTTTTAAAAAGTTGTTTTAGATATTCATTGTATTTTCTGTTATTGAATTTCTCCAAATAGTAGTATAAATGTGGGCCATTACAGCTTTGTCTTTTTTTTTTTTGAGACACAGTCTCACTCTGTCACCCAGACTGGAGTGCAGTGGTGTGATCTTGGCTAACTGCAAACTCCACCTCCGAGGTTCAAGGGATTCTCGTGCTGGGCCATTATATCTTATCAAGCACCTACATGTTCTATCTTTTTTCTAAATCCGTAGTCTTGTCCATGATTTTGTTACCTCTTGCCAGTTAAGTACTTCTCCAATGGTTTCCCATTAGATCTCCCTGTTCCTATTCCATACCTCCTTCAGTCTCTCCTAAACAGCACACACCCCTTTTCTCTAAATCAATATGATTTCCATGCATTTCCATCTGTAAAAGTCTTCCAGAGATTCCCATTGCATACATAATTTTTTTTTTTTTTTTGAGACAGAGTCTCTCTGTCATCCAGGTTGGAGTACAGTGGTGCGATTTCAGCTCACTGCAACCTCCACCTTTTGGGTTCAAGCGATTCTCCTGCCTCAGCCTCCAGAGCAGCTGGGATTACAGGTACTTGCTACCACGCCCAGCTAATTTTTGTAGTTTTAGTAGAGACAGAGTTTCAGCATGTTGGCCAGGCTGGTCTTGAACTCCTGACCTGGTAATCCACCCGCCTTGGCGTCCCAAAGTGCTGGGATTGCAGGCATGAGCCACCGCGCCCAGCCACATAAGGACTTCTTTAGCTTGATTTTGGTATCTTTCACTCTATGATTCCTACCTGCTCAAGAAAAACAGAGGCTGAAAATGAGACTCCCCGCATTCTTCAGATCACTGGCACTCTTCACTCTCTAGCCTCCTCCGTGCTTTTCTTTGTGTTTTCTCTGTCAGTTTTCCCACTGCCTCTCTGCAGTTTGGGGAATACCAAAATGTTACTATTTTTTCACATTTCAAAGTTCTTTTATTTAACTTGTGTTTGGGTTGTCTCCCTTGTGTGGTGTCTTATTTCCATTTTTATTCTTATGCCCATCTTCATCCCCTCACTGTGACGGGATTACTCATTGCAGCTTACACATTGTCTTGCACAAAATAGATGCTAGGAAAACTTCTTGAATTAAATTAGCTGGCCACTATTTTTGTAATTAAAAAAGTAAAATAATATTTTTTCGGTTTTCCAAGTATGACTTCTATTTTATACCTATGTATCTTTTCAACTCAGAGTATAAATGTAAATATTACTTTTCAGCTAAATGTAAATAAAAATACTACCTTTCAGCTATACTAGGTGGCGTCTTCAAGCAAAAGAATACAAGGAAAGCTGTCAAAACTCCTTTAGATATGCATTGGATCCAGGTTGCCCTGTGTCTATAATATTGGTGATCACTATTTTGCACTCAATAGTGTCAGAAAGTGTGCTTTGCCTTCCTTAGATCTTGTTTCTACAGTTACCCCCTACAAGGTAGGCTTATTGCCTCTAGTTTACAAATAAAAACTTTGAGGCTCAGGAAAGTTGAGTGATTCCAGAAAGCTATAGAAACCCAAGATAAAATGGCAGAATGTTTATTTTGTTTGTGCTATTCATAGTTTGTTTTGGCTGTTGAATGCTCTCTGTTGGGAAGGCCTCCAAACACTGACTCTGTCTCTCGGAGCACGTATGTAGACTCTGCAGAGATCCCCACTAAGACCTCCACACTGCATTCTCTGATTTAGGCAAAGTTCACTCTGCTGACCTCTTGCAGACTCCCAGTAGTTCCTGCCCCTGGAGGTAAATCCCGGGTGTCTCCTTCCCTTGCATGGCCTCCTTGTTGGAAATGTAAATGTTTTCTTCAAGCTACTGAAACCTAGCTCTGTCCTGTGGGTCACCCTCAGGTCTTGGAAAGCTGATGCATTCGTTTCCTGAGAGGCACAGGTTGTTCTCATTTGCTTCCTCACTCTAGCATTGTGGGCTGCTCCAGCCAGCCCCGCGTTCTGAGGCTTCGTTGGGTGAGGAGCAGACACCAGTGTTTTTGCCCCTAAACTTCAGAGGACAGATGTCAATTTCTGCTGAGAATTTCCTTATGCAGTACTGGGTGCAGCTATAAATTTCTACAGCTCTGCCAAGGATTTATGTTAGTAGAAGCCATCGCTTAACATCTCTGGATCTCAATTTGCTCAACTTCATAAAGTGGTAAAGTTTGAATCAACTCACGTAAAATACTTAGAACAGCATCAGAAACGTGGTAAGCATTTAAAATTATTATTATGAGTGTTACTGTTTGTCTGAGGTCTCTTGAGGGTGTCTCATTTGGACAGAAGGGGCAAGTACCTCCTTCCCCTTCACCTGCAAGATAGTGTTCTCAATTACTACAAATTTCCTTCAAATAAATTTCTCCAGGAAAATGCTAGACTTTATTTTTATAATGTAAACTCCTGAGAATTGTGTTTGCTGGTTCAGTCTGGCTACCTTTTAACACATCCTCTAGGCTTGTACACAATTCCTCTCTAAAACAGGGGCCACTTACCATCGATAACTCTCAAGACCTTTGAGGTCTTAGCTGAAACTCCAAAACCCTGGGAAGGATTCTTTGCACACTGTTTTATAAGGAGAAACACAACTTCTCCTCTAGTATAGCCAGAGCAGGAGTGACATGGAGAGGCACTAGCATCTGTACCAATTTTCCAGTAAAACTCTAATGGCAATGAGATGTCCACTCTTCTTATTTTCTGGATTAGTTCCTTTGTCTAAATTTATGTTAATGTGTATATTTGTGGAAATATGAAAGAATGGAGCTATTCTCTAAATAATGTATGCAAGGTTCTCAATGAAAACGAGATGTTGGTAAAAATTTACTACTTGCCAATAAAACACGATATTGAATGAAGTAATGAAGAGGTTAACTAATAACAAGGAAATTATTAACTTGATTGTGTTTTACTATTGAGCAATATTGGACAATTATTTGGGCTGGCACGGAAGGCAGAATTACAGAGCCCTAGAGATGTTCACACCTCCATCCCTGAAGCCAGTGAATATGTTACCTTATGTAAAGAAAGGAATTTTGCAGATAAAGATTATGGCCTCACGATAGGTAGTGTAGCCTGGATAATCCAGGTGAACCCAGTAAAATCACACGCGCCCTTAACAAAACCTTTCCCAGCTGAGGTTAGGATCACACGTGGTGATGATGAAAGGGCTGTCAGAGAGATGCAATGGTGCTGGCTTTGAAGGTGAAGGAGGGCCACGAGCCAAGGAATATGGGCGGCATCTGGAGATTGGAAAGGGCAAATAAACAGACCGTCCCCTAGAATTTCCAGGAAGATATGCAGCCCTGCTGATACTGTGTTTGTAGCCCAGTGAGACCGTGTGAGACTTCTAACTTACAGAACTATAAGAAAATACGTTTTTGTTAAGTTAAATTTGTGGTAATTTGTTATATTAGCAGTACAAAAGTTATCCAGTATCCAAGGCCATGGGAACTCACCTCTTGCATCACTATGACCTGAATGTGAGACATGGAGTCAAAGGAGATCATTTTTTGAACTTTAAGGTTTTATGACTGCCCTATTGGATTTTGAACTTGTGTGGGGCCCGTAGTCCCTTTGTTTTGGCCAACTTCTCCCATTTGGAATGGCTGTATCTACCCAATGCTTGTATCCCCGTTGTATCTAGGAAGTACCTAGCTGGCTTTAGATTTTACAGGCTCCTAGGTGGAAGACTTGCCTTTTCTCAGATGAGACTTTGTACTTGGACTTTTGGGTTAATGCTGGAATGAGTTAAGACTTTCAGAGATTATTGGAAGGACATGATTGTGTTTTGAAATGTGAGGACATGAAATTTGGGAGGCGCCAGTGGTGGAATGATATGATTTGGCTGTGTCTCCTCCCAAATCTCATCTTGAGTTTTAGTTCTGATAATCCCCACGTGTTGTGGGAGGGACCAGGTGGAGATAATTGAATCGTGAGGGTGATTTCCCCCATCCTGTTCTCATGATAGTGATTAGTTCTCAGGAGACCCGATGGTTTTTAAGGGGCTTCCCCCTTCACTGGGCA
Source organism: Rhinopithecus roxellana (assembly GCF_007565055.1). NCBI lineage: Eukaryota > Metazoa > Chordata > Mammalia > Primates > Cercopithecidae > Rhinopithecus > Rhinopithecus roxellana. The sequence continues at coordinate 52,511,468 of NC_044565.1, read as the reverse complement.
CTGATTCTTCTCTTACCTGCTGCCGTTCAAGACATGCCTTTGTTTCTCCTTCACCTTCCACCATGATTGAGAGGTCTCCCCAGCCATGTGGAGCTGTGAGTCCATTAAAACCCTTTTTCTTTATAAATTACCCAGTCTTGGGTATGTCCCTCTGTTGGCAGCCCAAGAACATCCAGCTTTTGATGCCCAGAAGCGAGGTACTGCTGCAGAAAATTCCAAAAACTGGGAGGTAAATTTGCTATTGGCCAATGGGCAAAGGCTGAAAGAATTTTGAGTAGAATAGTAAAAACAGCTTAGATTGTCTTAAACAGACTGTTTGCAGAAACGGGCACTGTAATGATTCTGATAGCGAGGACTCAGAAGGAAGTGAGGAGCATGAAGAGAAAACCTAATTCATATTCAAGAATACCAAAGTCATCATTAATAGATGACTGGTAGAGATATAGACATTAAAATCACTGTTGCTGAGAGCTCAGAAGGAAAAGAAGAAACATGTAAGTGGAAACCGGAGGAGAGGCAATCATTGTTTTATATGGCAGAAAGCTTAATGGGGTTATGTCCTGTAATTGTGCGGTAAGCAGAACTTTTAAATGATGAAATCAGTTAGTGGAGGTGATTTCCAAGCACAGTGTTGAAGGTGGAAACAGTATTTTGTTTTTGTTTTCTGCTTATAGTAAAATGTGAGAAGAAAGTGATAAACGAGGGAAGAACTATGTAATAAAATTGGTCGAGGAGTTTATAATTTAGGAATTCTCAGCCTATCTGGAGTGTTCAGTCATATAAAAGGCTCTTAGAAGAGATTAACTTTGTGAGTAAAAAATCCTCTTAATGAGACCAGAGAATATCTAGGAAACTTAAGGGTATTGCAATCCAGCCTTCTCAGCAGAAGCCAAAAATAGAAACTAGAGAGATCTATGAATGAGCCTCTTATATAAATGGAGTGAATTCTCTATTATACACAGAAAACCCACAAGATGGTTCAGAAAATTATACCAGCAGAAACATGAACTAACACAATCTAATTGACATTTGTAGAACACTCTGGCCAATAGTTGCCTGTTATTTTCAAGTGCTCAACAAATGTTCACCAAGACAGACAATGTCCAAATTTCTGTTAACTTGTCTGACAATTTTTAAACAAGCATGTTGAGAACTCTGACTGTGGCTTTGCTCATGTTTCCTTGAAGTTCTATAAGCTTTTACTTCATGTATTTTGAAACTCTGGTATCAGTCATATAAACATTTACAAGTTTTATATTCTCCAGGTGATATGACTTCTTTCTCGTTAGGAAATGACTTTATTTATGCAAAGTAATAATGTTGGTTCAGAAATCTTCTTTGTCTGATGTCTCACAGCCACACCAGCTTCTTTTGAATAGGATTTTCATGGTATAGTTTGTATTCGTCATTTTAATCTGTTTTCCTTTATATTTAAAATGTGTTCTCCTTTTCTGTGTTGTGGCCTGGAAACTTTTGTTCAGATGGGAAACCCAGGCAATCCGAGGGCTCATCCTCCTTGCTTCTCCTCTCTCAATGATCACTGTCCTCGATTGCTTGATGTCTAATATCTTAAAACAATTGCTTCATATATGTTGTCCAGTATTTTAAAGTTTTTTTCCAATAATAAGAATAAATTAGACTCATTATTACATTGTAACCAGAAATTAAATATGATTGCTCATATGCCACATCAATTCAGCTCCTGGGCATCTGATCACGTGAAATTAAAGCTGTGGCACAGATAGACCTATCTGCAAATGTTTATAGCTGCTTTATTTGTGAACATCACATTTTGGAAATGTCTTTCAACTAGGAAATACATAAATATAGTACGTTCATAAAATACTATTCAGTAATAAAAAAAACCCACATGGATAAATCTCACATGCAATTTATTGAGTAAAAGATGTTTTTATGAGACTAATGCAGAAGGCTACATATTTTATAATTCGTATTACGTCTTGAAAAAGAAAAACCTAGAGACAAAGCATTTCAGTAGGTGCCCGAGTCTGGGAGTGAGTAAGGCATTTCACTGTAGACAAGTATTGGGTAACTTTTTGGGCCTTTGGAACAAATCTATATCTTAATGATGATTATATTACTATATTAATTTGTCAAAACTCGTAGAGCAATATACACCAAAAAATCATACCACAGTTTAAAAAAATGGATAAAAAGCATTATGGCAAACACTATAAAATAGATATAAAAACAGAAATTCTAAGCAAGACAAATTAAAAAACACAATCAGCATTGTATTAGAGACCGTGAAGTCAGTGAGAACCCAAAGAAGAAATTGTGATGTTGTTGGAGATATATGATCAATTGTCATATGCTCTACCTCCTGCCCCCAAAATGAAAAAAAAAAAATTATGGCAGGGTGTGGTGGCTCACACCTGTAATCCCAACACTTTGGGAGGCCAAAGCAGGTAGATCACTTGAGGTCAGGAGTTTGAGACCAGTCTGGCCAACATGGTGAAAACCTGACTCTACTAAAAATACAAAAATTAGCCAGGTTTGGTGGTACGCACCTGTAATCCCAGCTACTCAGGAGGCTGAGGCAGGAGAAACACTTGAACCTGGGAGGTGGATGTTGCAGTGAGCCAAGACCGTGCCACTGGACTCCAGCCTGGGTGACAGAGAGACTCTGAAAAAACAAACGAAAACTATGAGTTTATTCACTTTTAATGGCAAATTATTTCAAACATAAATGAAACATAAATAAATACCTGAAGCTGGGTAATTTATAAAGAAAGAGGTTGGATTTGGCTCACAGTTTCACAGGCTGTACAGGAAGCATGGTTGGGGAAGCCTCTGGAAGCAGGATCATGGCGGAAAGTGAAGGGAAAGCAGGCACATGACTCATGGAAGGGGTAGTTCAATTGAGACTTTAGATGTTCCAAAATAACAAAATGGAGCATTAAAATGTCTTCTGCAAAGTATTCCAGGCCCTGTTATGCTTTAAATTTAGTCCTTAAAACAACCTTAGTAAGTAGGGGTGCAGTAGCTGTAAACATCTTGCAGATGAAAAGAGGCTAAACAACATTGGTTACACATCGAATAAGTGAGAGGAAGAAAAATAATTGGAAAATAACTTATTCTAGAAAGAACACACATGACAGCAAAACAAGAAAAAAATGATTTAAGAAAATAACAGATAAATTTTATTTATGAATATGAATCAATACTTTTAAAACACTACCAAATATAATTCAAGAGTACACAGACAGATACAATAACTAAAACCCAGTTATGTAGACATGAAGAATGTGAAAAACATGACTATTAAGAAATATATTTCCATCAGTATAATACATATAATGCATCAAGTCAATTAAGAAAAGTTGAATGCTTATAGGTATTGAGAAGGATTTACATGGAGTTCAAAACTTATTGCTTATCATATTAGTAAATGAAAGTATTCTTTATTATGATAAAACATATCTATTTCAAAGTGATACTTATAGTTAATTGTGCATAACCTTGATGTGATTGGGGAGAACAAACTCAGAATCAAGTTGCATAAGTAACCATTGTTACTTAACTTTGATCTGGAAATGCTGGCCAGTTTTTCAAAGGCTTGAAAAATGTCCTTACCTATTGATTCACTTACTGTACTTCCAGAAGGAAGTTTATCCAAAGGAAATTATCCCAAATTAAGAAACAAAAGGAATGCTTTTACACTGTTGGTGGGAGTGTAAATTAGTTCAACCATTGTGGAAGGCAGTGTGGCAATTCCTCAAGGATCTAGAACCAGAAATACCAGCAATCCTATTACTGGGTATATACCCAAAGGATTATAAATCATTCTCCTATAAAGACACATGCACACATATGTTTATTGCAGCACTGCTTACAATAGCAAAGACTTGGAGCCAACACAAATGCCCATCAAGTATTCACTGGATAAAGAAAATGTGGCACATATACACCATGGAATACTATGCAGTCATAAAAAAGAATAAGTTCATGTCCTCTGCAGGGACATGGATGAAGCTGGAAACCATTATTCTCAGCAAACTAACACAAGAACAGAAAATCAAACACCGCATGTTCTCACTCATAAGTGGGAGTTGAACAATGAGAACACATGGACACAGAGAGGGGAACATCACACACTGGGGCCTGTCTGTAGGTGAGGGGCAAGGGGAAGGAGAGCATCAGGACAAATACCTAATGCATGTGGGGCTTAAAACTTAGATGATGGGTTGACAGGTGCAGCAAACCACCATGGGATATGTATAGCTATGTAACAAACCTGCATGTTCTGTACATGTATCCCAGAATTTAAAGTAAAATTAAAAAAAATATATATATATATAAAATAAAAATGCCCTTACCTATGGATTCACCGATTGCACTTCCAGAAGGAAGCTTATCCAAAGGAAATTATCTCAAATTAAGAAACAAAGTTGAGCAAGCCATCAGAATTAAAGTCTCTGATCCTAGTCCACTTTGCATATTGTATTCAAATTATTTATTTTAATGATTGTCTCCCTACTGCTAGCAAGTTCAGTAAGGGTAAGAATCATTATCTATATATTACCAGTGAAAGTGGTCACCCATCACACTTTATGACTATAAGTATTGGGCAAAAACATAAATGTTAAACAATGCGATATTATTTATGATTATGAAACCCTGAACATGACTAAATTATCCAAATATTGGAAACATTACATAAACTACAGTGCATCTATTCTTTTAAATATTAAGGCTGTTAAAATTACATTCACAACAAAGTACTAGGTGATAAAATGTACTAAATAGGCATGTGATATATGTGATATGTTTATAACTGAAAACTGGGTGAAAAGCCATTGAAATGTTATTGGTGGTTGCAATTGTTTGTTGTAATAGGGTAGCTTATTTTTTCTAATTCTCTATGCTTTCTAACTATACTTTAATGAAGATATTTGCATTGTTTAGATAGGGAAAGAATAAACATTCTAAAATAAAAATAGCAATTTATGTCTTTTCTTGTTTGCTCTTTAAATACTGCATATGACAAACAGATTAAAGAAATAGTTTCTCTCTATAATTAAAACACAACATTGTTAGTATATGTGAATTTCTAAGACATGGGTAATTTGCTGCATTAACTAAAACTTAACATATGGTATAACTTTGAGACTATTACAAAAATTATGAAATATTGCTAGAATAAAGAAGTTGATTATATACATATAAAAAGCAATGGACATATAACTATTTATAAAATGAATAAAAGATATGCATATTAAAATTTGTGAATAGAATACTTAGATTTATAACTGATATGGTTTGGATTTTTGTGCTCACTGAAATCTCATGTTGAATTCTAATCCCCAGTGTTGGAAGTGGGGCCTGGTAGGAGATGATTGGATCATGGGGGTGGATTTCCCCCTTGCCGTTCTCATGACAGTGAGTGGGTTCTTACAAGATCTGGTTGTTTAAAAGTGTGTGGTCCCTCCCCCTTCTCTCTGTTCCTCTTGCTCTTGCCATGTAAGATGCACCTGCTTCCCCTTCGTCTTCTGTCATGATTCTAAGTTTCCTGAGGCCTCCCCAGCCATGCTTCCTGTACAGCCTGTGGAACCATGAGCCAATTAAATCTCTTTTCTGTATAAATTACCCAGTTTCAGGTATTTATTTATAGCAGCATGAGAATGGACTAATACTCTGTATTTAGGTCCATGATTCTCGTTTTTATTTTGATATTATCTTGGTCTCTCATTGAATCTGAAGTAAATACAGATAACTTATTTATGACTTATTTTTTGAGATGGAGTCATGCTCTGTCACCCAGTCTGGAGTGCAGTGGTGCAATCTTGGCTCACTGCAACCTCCGCCTCCTGGGTTTAAGCAATTCTCTGCCTCAGCTTCCCCAGTAGCTGGGATTACAGACGCGTGCCACCACACCCAGCTAACTTTTGTGTTTTTAGTAGAGAAGGGGTTTCACCATCTTGGCCAGGCTGATCTTGAACCCCTGACCCCTTGATCCACCTGCCTTGGCCTCCCAAAGTACTGGGATCACAGGTGTGAGCCACCATGCCCGGCCTATTTATGACTTTTTAAAGACACACTACATGCACATTTTATAGAATTGTTTTCTGCAGGGTTTCTCTAAAGCAGATTTCTATTTGTGAAATTCCAAGTTCACATATGACCTTGCTAAGGATTTAAGGTGTGCTCTTTTAGAAGAAAAAATAGAAATTTCTAACATGCTACCGAATTAAATATTATTGTAAGGTACAGTGGTCATTTAATATTTGATGTAGTAGCTTGTGAGAGTTGAAAGCTAAATAATAGCTAACTAAATATGTCCTATCTTATGGAAAAATTTAGGTTCTATTGGTTTCCTTTTCCTTCTTGGACTTCCCTGAAAAATTCTAGCTTTGTGTTAATGGTGCATTTCTGCAAGATGAATGGAAAGGAGCAGTAATGGAAAAAATAACTAAGGCATCATTTAAATTATGAAAATTAATGACGTGTAAAGGGTAGCCTTGCAGTTGTCTGTCTCATATGCCTGTTTTCATTACCTAAAACCCGGTAGTAAGGGGCAGCTCTGCACCATTTTGCTCTTTCCATGAAGTACCTGCAGCCATGAGGGCAAGTGCAATTTCAGTAGGGTGGAGCAGAGAGGAAAGGAACTTGGGTATCTGCAGAGTAGGGCTGTGCAGAACCCCTGGGTTCCAGACACCTGTGCTCTTTCATAGGTGAAAGAGAAGCTAAAGTCTATCTAGCTTAATCAGCATTAGAGAATTTGGTACTAAGAAATGCACTGAACCTAAGACGTAACAGTTTGCACAGAGGAAGATGTACGGTTTGGTACTTATTATGCCATTAACTAAAAGCCAATAAACTGGAATCTCACCACATTTTGAGAAAAATCTATCATATAAAACCAAAGTCTGGCTTTTAACAGCCTTGAAACCTGGAATCCTGGGACCTATACTCATAAGACATCTCACAATGCTCACAGCCCTTTGGAGGAGCAAAATCAGGGGACATAAAGGGTGTGGCTGTGGTAGTTCCAGGAACAAGTGACTGCCGGGTGTCCCATCCTCTCCTCTGAAAATGTGAGTTTCATCACCCTCATCCTAATCCTTCTCCACCAATGTACATTGGATGTATTGGGGGTAAAGAATTTGTCTTTGGGGTTGGGCATCTCAGAGCTGCATATGAGCTCAGCCTTCCACCAAGTGCTGTGTGTGTTCAAACAATAATATTCCATAAAGTAAAGCACGTCAGAAATGTCCTCACAACTCCCCCGAGTGATCTTTCAGGAAATGAACAGTAAGGTACATTTCACTTTTGAAGTGCAATATTTAAATCCTGATTTGAAGATGTTGTAGCAGTAAATATCCCAGCACATTCCTGGGCATGCTATTTAAAAAACAGCATTAGCAGCAGCGATGGTAACGGCAATGAACCATGTGCTGTGAGTACCTTGGACTCAATTAAGAACTGGATACCCTAAATGACACGACCCGCATTTTAGAGATGAGAGAACTGAGGCTCTGGAAAGGTTGAATATCCCGTCCAAGCTACTACAGCTATTAAGTGGCATAAAAGAAATGCAGCCCCATCTCCTAGGCTCTGAAGATTCAGCACTGTGCACACAACAACAAAATTGTCACGCTTTATAAATATAGCAACAGGAAAGATATAAGTCTTAGGCTGATCTGAATGTGCTTTGAAATGTGAGGAACAGGAAAAGGTGTTACATTTTCCACAGCCTTAATGGCACAACATTTTCACTGTATGTGTGAGGGGATTGATTCTGGCTGGATGGAATCATCTTGTTCTATCAGAGTACTCACCATGTTAGACATTTTACAGAACACAGAGCTCACAAAGGCTGTGCATTTTTATGAGCTTATATTGTTTTGGAAAGAAACAAATCTAGGTCATTAACTCCTAATGGCGATTTTAAAACACAGCTCTCCTCCTAATTGTTCAGTAATAGGTAGTTGGTTAAATGAATTATATGTATTTTACAATGGGTGGCCATTAAAAAATTCATTTCATGAGAATATTCTCTAACATTAAAAATCACTTATGATCAATTGTAAGATAAAACACTGAAGTCGTGATATAACAGGCTTATTTTCCTCTTTTCACTTAAAAACATGTCAATCAATACGTAGATAATACAAAACAGAGAGATTAATGGTGACTCAGGATGGTCGAATTTACCTGATTTTTAATTTTTTTCTTCAGTTTGCTTCATTTTCTGGTATTTCTACTGAGAATATGTATTTATAATGAGATAATAATTATTGAGAAATTATTTGTTTTTCAAAAATAATACATGATCTTTGAAAAGTATTAAAATGATAAGAAAAAGATAAGAAAAAAAAGGAAAAAAATCCCAAATCACCATTACCTAGGAAAAAATATCTATAGGCCAGGTGTGGTAGCTCACGCCTATAATTCCAGCACTTTGGGAGGCTAAGGTGGGCAGATAACTTGAAGTCCAGTGGTTGGAGACAAGCCTAGGCAACAGGGAGACGCTATCTTTACAAAAAATACAAGAAAAAAAAGTAACCAAGCATGGTGGTGAGCGCCTGTCATCCCAGACACTTGGGAGGCTGAGTTGGGAGGATCGTTTGAGGCTGGGTGGTCAAGGCTGCAGTGAGCCAAGATCATGCCATTGCACTCCAGCCTGGGCAACAGAGTGAGACCCTGTCCCAATAATAATAAAATAAAATAAAATAAAATCTTTTATGGAAACTTTTGATGACCAGAACTTGAGTTATCTCACTATACACATTCCCACTAATCTTTTATAAATGGATTATATGGTCAATTATTTTCTATCACTCTGACTTTCCCTCTACATAAAACTTCAGAGCTCTGCCCTTGTCAGTAAAATAATTATATAAACAATTTTATTAAACCCTAGTGTATATGAATGTGCTTTAATTTTCTGCCCTAATTCCTTATTAATGAAAATTTCAGTTTCTTCCAATTCTTCTTATCATAAACGATGCTTATATATTTTCCCTATATACTTAAAACATTGCATAGCATGTTTTACTTTTAGAATTGTAAAACTGTATGAAAAAGGAGGACCTGTGGTGTATTTTAATAGAAAGTGTATGAGCGTCCTCTGTTCCCCAGACTCTGGCTAAGATTCTATAATGATTTATCATTCTTTAAAAATACTGTTGTGCGTTATTTTAATGTATTTTATCTTCTGATTTGCTTTTATGTTCAAAAGTGAGATTACATATGCCTACATTTTTATCTATACTGATATCTGTAAAGTTTTTCCTTGCCCAGTTTTGACATAAAGGTGTGTTAGCATAATAAATGAGTTTAGGGTAGCTTTCTGTTCTTTTCTATATTCTGGAACAATTTATATAAATAAGAAACACCTAGTTTTTAAAGTTTTGCTATAACTGGCACATAAACCAATGTAATCTATTTTATTTTTGAAGTGTTCCTTGTGTTTGAATAAGAACACTACCATTTGTGGTGTACTAATGTTGTATCTGATTTTGTTATTTTATCTTAAACATCAATATCTATCAATCATATATCAATTACCTATCACCTATTTTCTATCATCTGTCTTCTATCAATCATCTACCATGCATATATCATCTGTTTATATCTGCATATATCTCTTATCTATTTATTATCTATCATCTATCTCTGTCGATATATTTACCTATTATCTATCATTTAGCTATCTTCATCTATCAATCATCTATCATCCACATATCATCTCTCTTCTATCAATCATCTACCTCTGTCCTCTACTATCTATCCATCCATCTATCTATCACTTATCTATCTGTATATCTTTTCAAATTTTTGCTATGCCTTTAAATCACTTGCTCACTACTTGGCTGGGGAAAACAGAGTTTTTTGATTGAAATTTGCCCTGAGAGCCACATGATGAGATGATAAAAAAGAGAAGCAAATATTGTTATCAAAAGAAAAATAAATATATTTTGAATGAATAAAAATGCCCACATTTTCACTTAAGCTTTTGTCTCTGCTTCTCTAGTTGAAAGGATGAGCATGTGGTATGTTGTCCAAAAACAAATCTGCATTTTAACAAGATCCCCAGGTGACTCCTGTGCAGACAGAGGTGAGAGGTCTGCTCTGAGGACCCATATCAGGCCGGTGTGACCCCAGCCAGGTAGCGCTGCCATGTGGCTGCTCACAGTGCAAGGCAGAGACACCCCCATGGTCACCTGCCACGTGGGCAGTTGTGCCTCCTGGAAGCTGTTGCCTTTATTCTGAGCTTTCATCACATTTTCTCCTGGCAGGGTCCTTCCTAACCACCTGTGACTGACAAAGTAAACCCTTACCTCTCTGGTTGGTCTGGTGGAGCGCAGCTCTTTTCAGAGGCAGGGCTGCCCTTGAGGACTCACAACCCTCTCAATAGTGGGCTCAATGAGGAAAATGATTTTCACCATCTCAAATTACGCTTGGGGCAAACTCCAATTCAACAATCATGTGATTAAAATTTGCCTGGCCTTGTATTTAGGACACACTCTATCTCAGAACTGTGTCAGTTTTGGAACTGCTGCAATCCCTTGACCCAGGGAAATGTATCAGAGCCACAGGCATGTGCAGGTCAGACATTTCCTCCGTGATCTCCATTATAATTTGGAGGAGGCTGGGGATGGAGGTAAGCTAGCCTGCTATCAGAGCAGAGGCACCATCCTCATGTTGTTTTCTTACTCATGACCAGCTTGTAGCCTACAATTTTGTGCTCCCCTGGAGTGTTTTATTCAAACATATGTATAAGATATAAAATGTAGATGTTTTCCCAAGTAAGCTGCAAGGACGACCTGACATGCTCCTGGTTCTCTGGAACCTGAACCGGTCCTACCTCACATACACTTTAGTAAAACAGAAACTCCAGGCAGGAGAAAATTGAACTATGTTTTCCCTGCCTTGAGGGTCTTGTCTTGGGTCTAGGCTGCCATAGGAATGAAATGGAATTCTAATCAAGTATCTGTTTCCACCTAACTTGTTTCTTGGATAACTGTGGCAGACTTATAAAGTTATGTGTTCCTCCTTGGTGTCATCAGTTTTTTCTTTAAAATGCTTTATTATTTAGAGCAGTTTTAGGCTCATACCAAAATTAAGTGGAAGGTATGGAGGTTTCCCATACCACAGCCTCCCCCATGATCAACATCCCAGCAGAGCGGTACGTTTGTTACAACTGATGAACCTGCATTGACAGATTCTCATCTCTGACGTCCACAGTTTGCATCTGGGTTCACTGAGCGTTGCACGTTCTACTGGTTTGGGCAAATATATAATGACATGTATCCACTGTTCATTCATTCTTTTATATCTCTTCTTTTTGTATATCTTTTGCACTTCTGGAAATTAGCATTCTTATAGCTTTTCCTATTCACCATATTAAAAGTCACCCTCAAAAAGTAGAGACGGGTGGATGCTTTTCCATGTTAACGCTCTGCATTTTGCCATCCATGCAGTTGTCCACACGCTTGGAGGGGCTGGAGCTGGGATGGTGTGAAGAGGCCACTCTGGCTTCCTCTTCATCACTTCTCTCACCACCTCCCACTGAGCTAGATGTGTCCTTAGGACCACTGGGCAGAGCACTGCAGGTAGCTCCCTAACACCAGCCAGCGTTGCCATGTGAGAGTGGGTGCGCTGTTCCAGTCGTGGGGGAATTGTCCACAATTCACATCCACTCCTCTGTCTCACTTTGGGAGTGGTGTTCCGCTTCTGCCTGGAGCGTTCCAGTTTTTGTGGAAGTTGACATCACGTACCCAGACCTGTGGAAGGGTTTGACAGAAGCGAGAGTAAATGGTGAGTGTCATGAATGAGAAACATAATTTTACTTTTAAAATTTACTCTGTATTTTGCTGGTTCCGACCCGCAATTTAAGAGTTTTGGGGGACACATGGTTGATGCCATGGGAGGAATCTGGAGGACAGATGAGGAGACCAATTCTCACCCCCATCTCCGTTTCCACAGTTTAAACAGAGATAAAATGGAAAGGGTGCCTTATCTGATGCCAAATTAAGATGCCAAATTTTGCATAGAAAAGATTGCCTCTATTTTGTAAAGTAAAAGCTGCATCTGTATTGTCTGTTAGAGACACAAACTTTTTCAGTTTAAGGAACCCTGAATATCTTAGTAATTTTTCTCTTGACATACCCCAAGCCAAAAGAAATGCCCGTTTCGTTTATCAAATTGTCAGGTCCAGGTTACCTAATATATATGTGTGTCCTAACAACGCGAAATAGTTCACATGCATTGAACATAGTTCACATACATTGAAAGAAAATTATTTTTAACTTTTATTCACGCATGAATGACCTCCCTTACTTACTCATGGGTCTTGGGCCGACTGGGCGGGTAGAACTCCGTAAACCTTAACATCATATGAGACCCTGCACCTCGATGGCTTTCCACATCGATGTTCTGCCAGTATTTGCTTTTTGTTTTTTTAAATCATGGCAACTGTGAAAATCCCTGCTTCACAAAGAAATGCTGTCAAAAGGACATTAATACAATCTGATGCTGAACACTGAACTGCTATGAACAAGTCATTCACCTGCTTTCTGACCATTGTCAAGTGTCTCTGAGAGTCCCTTGAAAATGTGAAACGTCTTTGGTGCCCCTATAAATTCATTTACCCTATAAACTTAACCATAGTCATAGTTAATAAAATTACAATGATATACACCAAGTGTGGTGCTGTTGGTAATGTTATTGTTGTTCTGAGGCTAAGTATGAGGTCTTCGGTTACTGTGAGTGACAGGGTGGTTTCTCATCTGATCTGATCCTGTAGTTTCTAGAGCTTTTACATTTCCAGTTTGTTTGATGCATTTTTGAGAGTCTCACATTTTTTTACCTCATGGCATTCTGCTCTGGGATATCACTTCATTAAATAAAATTATTTTTCTCATCTTCTACTTACAAATTTGCTCAATATTTACTTCATCTCCATCATTGTTATTTTTAAGAAGGAGTATCTTTTTTCTTTTTTTTTTTTTTTTTTTTTTGAGACGGAGTCTTGCTCTGTCGCCCAGGTTGGAGTGCAGTGGTGTGATCTCAGCTCACTGCAACCTGTACCTCCTGGATTCAAGCAATTCTCCTGCCTCAGCCTCCCAAGTAGCTGGGATTACAGGCACCCATCACCATGCCTAGCTAGTTTTTTGTATTTTTTGTATTTTTAGTAGAGATGGGGTTTCACTATGTTGGTCAGGCTGGTCTCAAACTTCTGACCTCGTGATCTGCCCACCTCGACCTCCCAAAGTGCTAGGATTACAGGCATGAGCCACCCTGCCTGGCCAAGAAGGAGTATCTTTTTTCTTAAAAATCTTTCTTCAGACGTCATCGGTTGACTCAATACTACCATTTAATTTACTAATTACATGAAGATTACTCTTTCTTTTAGGATCCTAGTGCTCTATCTATTATAGACAAGAAGATTTTTTAATGTTAAATCTTGATAGAGAAAAAGAAAGTTGATTATTGAGGACAGCACTAAAAACTGCTCCTCCATCAGGTAGAACAGGCATTTCCTCCATGGCTCTGTAAACCTACATCCCCTTCTCCCTGCCCAGCTGCAGGAGCATGGGAGTATTACTCTTCATTTCTTTCATGCCTCATGTCCTGTGGGTTAGTTGATGCTTTCCCCTTGCATAATCAAAGCTTGTGCACTACTCATAATAGAATTCTCTCCTATGTTAATATGGCAGTATTATTCACTTGGTAAAACTATCATAGTTAAATTTTAATGAGCGCTATTTCTTTTAAAGGCTTATGTGCACTGTTAACTCTTGCTTCTCATCAAAGTGAGCCCTGAAATATGCCCACACAGTTGAACCACAGGCTAGGGAAAGCAGATCTACACACAAACCGCTCTACACCACAAGTCCCTCATTCCAAGTGAAGACATGCTTCTGTCAAACTCTAGCGATGGCATTTAAATAGATGAAAGAATACACGTGACATAGTTTTGGAAAGGGTGTATATAAATAAAGCAGAAATAAGACATATTTCTGGCAACCTTAATTCTAAAGGCTACTCTATTTGTCATTTTTTGACAATGGCTCACTGAGAAGGAACTTTTCTGTTGGGGTGAAAATGGTCCAGTGGAATTCACTTTCCGGAGTGTCTACAGCTGGCCAGAAGCAGCCTGGAGCCTTTGGCCCACTGACACTCTTCATCTGGAGGGCAGAAGGTGGATACTGTAGCATCTGTCTCTAAGCCCTAAACAGACTCCCTTACTTCCCCGGTTTAGTCAAGTAATTCATGAGCTCGAATATCAAACCTTTCATTAAATATTTCAGTGCTCTTCTAAACTATATAAAAGGCTTGGATGAACTAGGTTTGTAAAACCATAATGGCGTACCCACTCACCAACACCACTGAAAAGCGTCTGCCTATCCATCTTTTCCTCCTAATGCTATCACAGCCTTCCTCATTGAACAAGAAGCCACTTCTGAGCTGCAGATACCTTTCAGTTTGTTTCTGGGGCTTCTGCATTATCTATCTAATTGAGATAACATTTAGTATGTATCACTTATACACTATTTATTTATTGCTTTATCGATGTTTTGATTTATTATTCTATGGTAAACAAAGGAGGTGTAGATATCACAAAGGTTTCGTGCTATTGATCCCCTGACCTGAATTTTTGCATCTGTGAGTTTGTTCGTCTCACAGGAACATAGCTGTTCATCCTTAGAGCAGCAAGCAGAGAAGGTTAAGGTGACCTGCACTGACTTCATGTGAAGCCTGGAGGAGTCAATGACACAAAGGAAAGTGACTGTGAGCATGACATCGAGTCAGACCATCATTCCGCATTTTCGCTGGAAACGGCTGTGTCTGGGTGGCCAAGGAACACCCGAGTGGGTTGGCCATTAGTCTCTTTGGTGGTTTTGCCAAATCATACACTCCAGAAATAAGTGACCTCAATACTGATACTCTGAAAGGCTTTGGAGTCATATTTTTACGGAATAGCATTACCATATTTTAAGCATTCTCTCTTCTGTAGCGATACCTCTGCAGATCCTGTATGAGAACAGGTGTGCACACAGGAGAACATTTTCTCCCAAACCACGCTATTGCTTAGAGATAGTCTCACGTTAAGATACCGAGGCCCAAATTATCATGCCGGTTCCTTCAAAGAACAGAGTAACAACCATATATATAGCACGTTCTATAGCATTTTAGGTTCACCTCTGAAACAAATTCACATAAAAAATAAGTAGCTTTGCCAAGAAAGAAAGGCCTTTCCTGTTTTAAAGAAACAAGTAACGAATCTGTACTTACTATAGACTAAATGTGTCCCACAAATTTATGTGTTGAAATCCTAACTCCCATTGTGATGGTGTTAGAAGGTGGGACCTATGAGGAGTGATGAGGGTGGGGCCCCCACACCAGGATTAGTGACCCTTAAAAATAGGCCCCAGAGAACTGCCTTGTCCCTTCCGCCGTGTGAGGACACAGAGGAAGTATGCTGTCTGTGAACCGGCAAGCAGCCCTCGCCAGACATTCCATCTGCCAGCACCTTGATCTTGGACCTCCAGATGTGTGTGAAATAAGTGTTTGCTGTTTAATACAAGTTGATGATATTTTTGTTATAACAGCCCAAACTCACTAGTGCCTTGTGAGATACAGAATTGGTATTAAAAATTAAAACTGGGACCCAAATTGTATGAATGAAAAAAAGTTACAAAAGAATCTATTCAGTAAAACCCTGCTTTTAATTATGAAATGCATATTTGTAGGTATATATGTGTGGGTATAAAAAATCATTATCTCTAGATGCATATGGTTATAGTTTTTTATGTTAGCTATTGTTTTTCACTTTGTAAAAAGAAGATATGCAACATTTGCAATAGGAGAAAAAAGTAACTAGTTACATAGATATAATTGGTCATACTGATTCTGGCTTTGTGAAATACTTCAATGATAGAAAGTGGTACTGACTTTTTAAGAAGGATTTTCTGAAATTTATAAAAGGTTGACGTTTAGTTGGGATGTGGTTAAATGAAGAGTTTATTAGGCAAATAGGCAAGGGGCTTAAGATATCTAACTGTGTCCTTTAGCTGTATGACTTTGGGAAAAACATTTATCCTAGGGAGAAATGACAGCTTGTCTCAATATTATGCATGTCTTAATCCATACATCCTAATTCTAACATCACACATCCATTCAGGACAGTACTCAAATTTGGTCTGTACAGGTGTCTTGTGTTTATAAAGAAACAGAGTTTCTCAAGTTATAAATGGGCACATCTTTAGACTGTGCATACTATGTGAGGCTGGAAAAGCTACCAGATGGCTTTATTCCAATGGGGCTTGGCTTATGCACCAATGGATACTTAATGCATTAATGAGAGGGGCACCAGCTCTCCTTTTTATGATTGTGTTGATGGTTGGTCATAGAACTGGGCTCCACCATAGCAAAGAGGATGGCAGGACTTCAGAACATTAATGGTCAGTTGGCAACACTTAATAATTACAGACCATGCATGAACATTTAATAATAAGTAGCACGGTCAGAATGACAGCATGGAAGTCCTGAGGGGCACAAAGTTATGAAGATAGTTGATAGAACGTGGCATTGTTAGAGACAAAATAGCAGGTCAGTGAAGAAGAGCTCCACCAAAGTTCTTTAATGAAGTGAAATCAAGGGTGGATGACTGAGAAGCTAAAGGCATTCCTCTAAGACAAACTCATCATCCTGTGTCCAGCTTCTGGACCTCAGTGGAATTTCAGATCCAACCTCTTTCATCTGAGGGAGAGACCTGATCCCCAGGAGAGAGGACACTGCAAGCCTAAATGCTAACAACAAACATACATGGCAGTTCTTCCCCAGAGCCTCCCCAGAGAAATCCATAGCCATGCGCTGGGGCAGCTATACATTGTGGAGCAGGAGCTACCCAGCATTTGGATGACTGTTGTGCACAGGGTGGAATTGAACTTTGACACTCTGACCTGAAGTGTCATCATGGGTCACCTTACAGTGGGTGCCTAAGGGCCAGGGTAATGAGTGGAGTCCTGCCCAGTTACAGCTCACGGTGTAACCTGTCCTTGTCCCTGAACCTATAATAGCAATGGGAACATTGATGGTTGGCACATGTGCCACAGGTCTTTGGCTTCTGGAGTAAGTTGCCAGAGTGAGGTCGTAAAGTTGTAGATACTAAAGCTGTGCCCACTGCCTGCTCCCACACCAGTCACACAGTAAATTAAAACTCACATTCCATTCTGGGGAAAATGGTAGGAAAGAATCCCTTGCTTAAAGAACTACATGATGCTGGTGGTGAACTTCATGTCTGCAGTTAATTTTCTAGTGTAGCTCCTAAAAAACCTGGGCAGACCTTACAAGATACCGGAAGACTATAGCAAGCTCAACCAACTAAGTCCACCTTCAACCACTGTGCTGGATATGGTGTCCTTATTGGAGCAGATGAACAGTCTCAGATACATGATAAGCAGCCATCAATGATCTAATTGTGCCTTTTCCCATAATTATCCAAAGGGAAGATCAGAAATATTCGTATTTGTTTGGAGCAGAAAACTGTGTGTATTTAATGGTTTTGCCCCAAGGCAAGCTAACTCTTCAATTCTCATATAAAAATATCTGCTTTGATCTTTATGATTCATTCCATCAATAATTTCATTTTTTACCTAAAATTTTACTACCACCATTAGCCAAAAACACTAGTCTGAGTGATCTGTAATAACATGGACTTTTAAAAGAACACAGTGCGTCA
This sequence comes from Rhinopithecus roxellana, assembly GCF_007565055.1. NCBI lineage: Eukaryota > Metazoa > Chordata > Mammalia > Primates > Cercopithecidae > Rhinopithecus > Rhinopithecus roxellana. The sequence goes on along the minus strand of NC_044565.1, from coordinate 52,493,752 downwards.
TACATGGTGTTTGGAGGGAATGTTGACATTGCAGTACACTTCTTGAAAGGACTCCTTTCTTTTGGCATAAAAGATTCTAAGCACCTTTCCTGGCTACCCACAGCTTCTTCCACCACCATAAGAGACAATATTCTCTTGTAAGTTCTCTGACTTCTGTGGGTAAATGACCACTATAGGCACAGACCAAGTTGGGCCAATGATGTCAGTTTGGATTCCACAGGAAGTCAATTCTAAGACACAGTTAATGTGCAGAGAGTTGGGGGAACTTTTAAAATCAATGACTGAAAGGGAAGAAAAGGAAGCAGGGTTGGGCAGAGACGCTGAGGTGCAACACAGGCTGTGCAAAGACTGAGATGACCAAGCTTAGAAGATGAAGGACCCTTCAGACACCTCAGGTTGGGGTGACTGGGTCAAGAATTTAGATCTCCAAATAGATCAGGAATTGCCAGGAAGTAGCCCCAGAAAGTTGAGAGTGAAACATCACTCTTCAGGGAGGCATTCCTAGAGAGGCTCACTTTGGGAAGGGTATCTGACAGCAACACTCCAGGGCTGGGGATACATTTCTGAAGGTGGATCTGGACAGTGTTTAGATCTGCTTTTACAGAAACATTCTGGGAGCAGGGCCTCTGGGGGACTCCTTTCCTGGTGGAACTTAGAAGAGGAAGATTAGATGAGTTATAGCTCTTGCAACTGCAGCTGACCTAGAGGTCACACATGATGCTTAGCATCTCTTGCTTGCACTCTTCATCCTGGATTCCCATCACCCTCATAGCACCTTTGCTAGTCTAGATGTCTTTCATGGCGATAAGAAATATACCCAGTTGCCTTGTCCTCCTCGAAAAGGCTTCTGTGCTAGTCCATTGGCTGTCAAAATTGGGCAAGAGAGTAGAACGATGTATTCAAGCAGGTGAAATGGGTGCCAAAAACATTCTTCTCTACTCCCACTGCTTAACAGCAAGCTATGTCTTCCTGACGACCAAGGTCTACATGCCCGCTAGGATGGTGGCTTCTCTTCATAACCTCTTTTCCCGTGGCATCAGAGACCTACAATGCCCAAGTAACTGTAGTGGCTTATAGTTCAATGTGACCCTTGGGGTATTCCTGGTAGAAGCAGAATATCAAAACCTATAGAACCTAGAGTTGCAAGGATAAGAAACAAATTACCCAAGCAGGTCATAGGAAATCGTGGAAAGTGGGGCCACTCTTCTTTTTAGTTTGTTTGGTTTGTTTCCTGGACATGTTGATTCTGACCACTGGGACCCAAATGCCATATGAAGTTGGTTGATTTAGTGGATACCCTGTAGGCCAGTTTCAGGGTGTGAGACCTAAGGGTCTGTACTTAGAAAAGCCTATACTTGCTTTAGTGCTCTGGTGTCATCCTCTTGGAATGAATAATTTTGAACAAAGGATCCCATATTTTTATTTTGTACTGGGTTCCACAAATTAAGTAGGAAATCCTGAGAGCATTGATTCCTGGAGCTGGAACTCCATCTCTATAATGCCACCTTTGAACTGATGCTTCAGCTGTGCTTTCAATAAGCTGTTCTATCACTCTCAAAACAATAGCATCAGGGCTGTGGCACAAAATGGAGCCAGTAGATCCCATGCTGGTACCCATTTTCACACTTCTTTCACTATAAATATGGATCCTTTGGTCTGGAGATTTTCATATGCAATCCCATACCAGTTAGTCAAATGTTCAATTAGCCTTCAGATCATAGCCACAGCTACAGCCAAGAGGGCAGCAAAACAAACCAAGAGAACATTTGTCTACTTCAAGTAAAATTATTGATGCCTCTTTCAGGGTAGAGGCATTCATTATAGTCCAAAAAGAGGTTGGTTGATCCTCTCAAGGCATGGCATTCTATTGGATGCTGAATGCTAGTCTTGGTGACTGACATGCTGGACAGTTCTAGCTAGAGCAGTCTTGGTAAGGGAGAGCCCATTCTTTCAGGCTCATGCGTAGCCTTCATTCCTGCTACCATGATTTCTCCACTCATAAATACAATATTCAACACTAGTGTAGCTGATGATAAAGGCTGGCTGATGTCACCTGGCCAGGTCATATTATGGTATATATATGCCACGGAATACCACTCAACCATAGAAATGAATGAAATAATGGCATTCATAGCACATGGATGGAATAGGAGACCATTATTGTAAGTGAAGTAACTCAGGAATGGAAAACCAAACATTGGATATTCTCACTTATAAGTGAAAGCTAAGCTATGAGGATGCAAAGATATAAGAATGATACAATGAACTTTGGGGACTCAGGGGAAAGGGTGGGAGGGATGTGAGGGATAAAAGACTACACATTGGGTACAGTGTACACTGCTCAGGTGATGGGTGCACCAAACTCTCAGAAATCACCACTAAAGAACTTATTCATGTAATCAAATGCAACCTGTTCCCCCCAAAAACCTATTGAAATTTTTAAAAGATTATGAAAACTGAGGCACTATGTTGTACTTTGCTGATAGTGCACAGCTATCAAGGTACACATCAAATTTTCTGATTTTGGATTGAGTGTTTCTCATGACAATATTCCATGTGTCTCCTGGTAGTATTGATTTTAGGATGCTTGGTGGCATAAATAATATTTTTATTTTTAAAATTTTAATTTTCATGAGTACATAGTGGGTGTATATATTTATGGGGTATATGAGAGATTTTGATACAGACACACAATATGTATTAGTCACATCAGGGTAAGTGGAGTATCCAGTCCCTCAAGCATTTATCATTTGTGTTATAAACATTTCAAATGTATGCCCTCAGTTATTCTAAAATGTATAAAAAATTATTGCTGACTGTAGTCACTGTGTTGTGCTATCAAATACTAGATCCTATTCATTGTATCTAACTCTACTTTTGTATCCATTAACCATCCCCATTTCCCCTCCACTCCCCACTATCCTTCCCAGCCTCTGGTAACCATCATTCTATTTTCTATCTCCATGGAGTTCAATTGTTTTAATTTTTAGATCCCACAAATGAGTGAGAACACATGCAGTTTGTCTTGCTGTGCCTGGCTTATTTCACTTAACATCATTTCCACCAGTTCCGTCCATGTTTGTTACAAATGACAGGATCTCATTCTCTATTTATGGCTGAATAGTACTCTATTGTGTAGATACACCACATTTCCTTATCCATTCATCTCTTGATGTATACTTGGGTTGATTCCAAATCTTGGTTATTGTGAATAACAATAAACATGGGAGTGCAGTTATCCCTTTGATATATTGATTTGCTTTCTTTGGGGTATATACCTAGGAGTGGAATAGCTGGATCATATGGTAGTTCTATTTTTAGTTTTTTGAAAAGTCTTCACACTGTTCTCTAAAGTGGCTATACTAATTTACACCCCCACAAACAATGTATGAGGGTTCCCCTTTCTCCACATCCTCTCCAGCATTCATCATTGCCAGTCTTCTGGATGAAAGCCATTTTAATTGGAGTCAGACAATATCTCACTGGGGTTTTAATTTGCATTTATCTGATCAGTGGTGTTGAGCACTTTTTTATATACCTGTTTGCCATTTGTATGTCTTCTCTTAATGAATATCTATTCAGACCCATAGCCTATTTAAAACTCAAATTATACTTTTTTTCCTATTGAGTTGTTTAATTAAGCTCCTTATATATTCAGGTTTTTAAGCCTTTATCAGATGTATGGCTTTCAAATATTTTCTCCCATTCTGTGGGTTATCTCTTTTTTGTTTCCTCTGCTGTACGGACGCTTCTTAACTTGATGTGATTTCATTTGTCCATTTTTGCTTTTGTTGCGTGTGCTTTTGGGATATTTCTCAATAAATCTTTGCCCATATCAATGTCTGGGTGGATTTTCCCCAATATTTTCTTGTAATAGTTTTATAGTTTGAGGTCTTAGATTTAAGTTTTTAATACACTTTGATATTATTTTTATGTTCCAAGAGATAGGGGTCTAGTTTCATTCTTTTGTGTATAGATAACCAGTTTTCCCAGTACCATTTATTGAAGACACTGTCCTTTCCCCAGTGTATGTTCTTGGCATATTTTTTGAAAATGAATTTGCTGTGCATGTAGAATTTATTTCTTGGTTCTCCATTCTGTTCCATTGGTCTATGTGTCTGTTTTCATTCTGATACCATGCTCTTTCGGTCACTATATCTCTGTAGTATAATTTGAAATCAGGTCATGTGATTTCTCCAGTTCTGTTCTTGCTAAGGATGGCTTTGGCCATTCTGGATCTTTTGTGCTTTCATACAAATTTTAGGCTTATTTTTTCTATTTAGGTGAAGAATGTCATGTCTCTTGATAAGGATTACATTGAATCTGTAGATTGCTTTGGGCAGTATGGATATTTTAACCTTATTGATTTCTTTCTATCTATGAACATAGGATGTCTTTCCATTATTTTGTGTGTATTTTATTCAATTTTTTGCATCAATGTTTTAAAATTTTCATTGCAGAAATGTTTCACTTCTTTGGTTCCATTTATTCCTAGGTACTTTTTATGTGCCACTATTACAAATGGATTACGTTCATGATTTCTTTTTTCAGATTGCTTGCTGTTGACATATAGAAATGCTACTGATTTTCATATGTTGATTTTGTATCCTGCATCTTTACTGAATTTATCAGTTCTAATAGTTTTTTGGTGTACTCTTCAGGTTTTTCCAACTATTAAATGATATTATTTGCTAACAAGGATAATTTGACTTCTTTCTTTCCAATTTGGATTTCTTTTATTTCTTTTCCTTGTCTGATTATGTTGAATAGCAGTGTCACAAGTAGATACCCCTGTCTTGTTCCAGATGTAAGAGGAAAGGCTTTCAGGTTTTCCCTATTCAGTATGATACCAACTGTGGGTCTGTCATATATGGCTTTCATTGTGTTGAGGTATGTTCCTTCTACCCCCAGTTTTTTAGGGGTTTTACCATGAAAGGATGTTTAATTTTATCAAATGCCTTTTCACCATGAATTGAAATTATCATATGCTTTTTGACCTTCATTTTGTTGCTCTAATGTATCGCAATTATTTATTTCCATATACTGGACCATCCTTGCATTCCTGGGATGAATCCCAATTGGTCACAATACATGATTTTTTTAAGGTGTTGTTGAATTCAATTTGCTAATATTCTGTTGAAGATTTTTGCATCAATAGTCATTGGAGATATTGGCCTGTAGTTTTCTTTTTTGGAAGTGTCTGTCTGGCTTTGGCGTCAGGGTAATACTGGCCTTGTAGATTGAGTTTGGAAGTATTCCCTCCACTTTGACCTTTTGGAACGGTTTCAGTAGAATTGGTGTGAGATATTCTTTAAAAGTTTGGTAGTGTACAGCAGTAAAGCCATTGGGTCTGAGACTTTTCTTTGCTGGGTGACTTTTTATTATGGCTTCAATATCATTACATGTTATTGGCCTATTCAAGTTTTGAATTTCGTCATGGCTAAATCTTGGTAAGTTGTATGTGTCTAGGAATTTATTCATTTCTTCTTGGATTTTCAATTTAGTGGCACATCATAGCTCATAGTAGTCTCTAATGACCCTTTGAATTTTGTGGTATCAGTTATAATATCTCCTTTTTCAGCTGTGGTTTTATTTGTTTGGGTCTTTTTTTCTCAGTCTGGCTAAAGATTTGCCAATTTTGTTCATCTTTTAAAAAACCAACTTTTTATTTTATTGATAATTTGTATTTTTATTTTAATTTTATTTATTTATGCTCTGATCTTTTATTACTTTTAATCTACTGATTTTGAGTTTAATTTGCTCTTGCTCTTCTATTTCTTTAAGATGCATCATTAAGTTGTTTTTTTGAAATTTCTCTACATTTTTCGATGTAGGTATTTGTTGCCATAAACTTTCCCACCTAGTACTGCTTTTGTTGTATTTCATAGGTTTTGGTGGGCTTTATTTCTATTTGCATTTGTTTCAAGGAACTTTAAAATTTTCTTCTTAATTTCTTCATTCCCCCACTGGTCATTCACGAGCATATTGTTTAATTTCCATGTATTTTTATGGTTTCCAAAATTCCTGTTGTTGTGGATATCTAGGGTTTTATTCCGTTGTGGTCAGAGAAGATATTTAATATGATTTCAATATTTTGAATGTTTTGAGACTTGTTTTGTGGTCTAACATATGGTCTCTCTTTGAGAATTGTCCGTGCATTGAGGTAAAGAATGTATTTTCCAGATGTTTGATAAAATGTTCTCTATGTATCTGTTAGGTCCACTTGGTCTATAGTGCAGATTAGGTCTGTTGTTTCTTTGTCAGTTTTCTGTCTGGGTTATCTGTCCAGTGGTTATCTGACAGTTAACTGGGTTAACTGTCAAAGTGGATGTTGAAGTCTCCAACTATTGTTTTATTGGGGTCTGTCTTTCCCTTTGGCTTTAATAATATTTGCTTCATATGTCTGGGTGCTCCAGTGTTGGGTGCTTATATACTAACAATTGTTATATTCCTTTGCTTAATTGACTCCTTTATCATTATACAGTAACCTTTGTCTCTTTTTATGCTTTTGGTCTTGAAATCCATTTTATCTGATATGTAGCTACTTTTGTTCTTTTTTGGTTCTCATTTGCATGAAATATCTTTTCTCACCCCTTCATTTTCTGTCTATGTGTGTCTTTACAGGAGAAATGTGTTTCTTATAGGCAATACATCTTTTTTTATTATTATACTTTAAGTTCTGGGATACACGTGCAGAATATGCAGGTTTGTTACATAGGTATACATGTGCCATGGTGGTTTGCTGCACCCATCAACCCGTCATCTACATTAAGTATTTCTCCTAATGCTATGGCTCCCCTAGGCCCCCGTCCCCCAACAGGCCCTGATTTGTGATGTTCCCCTCCCTGTGTCCATGTGTTCTCATTGTTCAACTCCCGCTTATGAATGAGAACATGAGGTCTTTTGTTTTCTGTTCTTGTTAGTTTGCTGAGAATGATGGTTTCCAACTTCATCCATGTCCCTGCAAAAGACATGAACTCATCCTTTTTTGTGGCTGCATAGTATATTTGCCACATTTTCCTAGCCAGTCTATTACTGATGGGCATTTGGGTTGGTTCTAAGTCTTTGCTATTGTGAATAGTGCTGCAATAAACATACATGTGCATGTATCTTTATAGTAGCATGATTTATAATCCTTTGGGTATATACCCAGTAATGGGATTGTTGAGTCAAATGGTATTTCCGGTTCCAGATCCTTGAGGAATCAGCATGCTGTCTTCCACAATGGTTGAACTAATTTATACTCCCACAAACAGTGTAAAAGTGTTTCTATTTCTCCACATCCTCTCCAGCATCTGTTGTTTCCTGACTTTTAATGATCACCATTCTAACTGTTGTGAGGTGGTATCTCATTGTGGTTTTGATTTGCATTTCTCTAATGACCAGTGATGATGAGCTTTTTTTCATGTTGTTGGGCACAGAAATGTCTTAGGCTGAGAGGATGGGGTTTTCTAAATATAAAATTATGTCATCAGCAAACAGAGACAATTTGACTTCCTATGTTCCTATTTGAATATCCTTTATTTCTTCCCCTTGTTTGATTGCCCTGGCCAGAACTTCCAATACTATGTTAAATAGGAGTGATGAGAGAAGGCATCCTTGTCTTCTGCCAGTTTTCAAAGGGAATGCTTCCAGCTTTTGCCCTTTCAGTATGATATTGGCTGTGGGTTTGTCATAAATAGCTCTTACTATTTTAAGATATGTTTCATCAATACCTAGTTCATGGAGAATTTTTAGCATGAAGTGGAGTTGAATTTTATTAAAGGCCTTTTCTGCATCTATTGAGATAATTCTGTGTTTTTGTCATTGGTTCTGTTTATATGATGGATTTTGTTTATTGATTTGCATATGTTGAACCAGCCTTGCATCCCAGGGATAAAGCCAACTTGATGGTGGTGGATAAGCTTTTTGACGTGCTGCTGGATTCAGTTTGCCAGTATTTTATTGATTTTTACATCAATGTTCATCAGGGATATTGACCTGAAATTTTATTTTCTGTTGTGTCTCTGCCAGGTTTTGGTATCAGGATGATGTTAGCCTCATAAAATAAGTTAGGAAGGCATCCCTCTTTCTCTATTGTTTGGAATAGTTTCAGGAGGAATTGTACCAGTTCCTTTTGGTACCTCTCATAGACTTTGGCTATGAATCCATCTGGTCCTGGGCTTTTTTTGCTTGGTAGGCTATTCATTACTGCCTCAATTTCAGAACTTGTCATTTGTCTATTCAGGGATTCAACTTCTTCCTAGTTTAGTTTTGGGAGGATGTATGTGTCCAGAAATTTATCCATTTCTTCTAGATTTTCTAGTTTATTTGCATAGAGGTGTTTATAGTATTCTGTGACGGTAGTTTGTATTTCTGTGGGGTCAGTAGTGATATCTCCTTTACCATTTTTTATTGTATCTATTTGATTCTTCTCCCTTTTCTTCTTTTAGTCTGGCTAGCAACCTATCTATTTTGTTAATCTTTTCAAAAATACAGCTCCTGGATTCATTGATTTTTTTGAAGGGTTTTTTGTGTCTCTATCTCCTTCAGTTCTCCTCTGATCTTAGTTACTTCTTGTCTTCTGCTAGCTTTTGATTTTGTTTGCTGTTGCTTCTCTAGTTGTTTTAATTGTGATGTTAGGATGTCAATTTTAGGTCTCTCCTGCTTTCTCCTGTGGGCATTTAGTGCTATAAATTTCCCTCTAAACACTGCTTTAGCTGTGTCCCAGAGATTCTGGTATGTTGTGTCTTGGTTTTCATTTGTTTCAGAAAACTTACTTATTTCTATCTTAGTTTTGTTATTTACCCAGTAGTCATTCAGGGGCAGGTTGTTCAGTTTCCATGTAGTTGTGTGGTTTTGAGTGAGTTTCTTAATCTTGAGTTGTAATTTGATTGGACTGTGGTCTGATAAACTATTTGTTATGATTTCTGTTCTTTTGTATTGGTTGAGGAGTGTTTTACTTCCAATTATGTGGTCAATTTTAGAAAATGTGATGTGGTGCTGAGAAAAATACATATTCTGTTGATTTGGGGTGGAGAGTTCTGTAGATGTCTATTAGGTCCTCTTGATCCAGAGCTGAGTTCAAGTCCTGAATATCCTTGTTAATGTTCTGTTTTGTTGATCTGTCTAATATTGACAGTGGGGTTTTAAAATCTCCCACTATTATTGTGTGGGGGTCTAAGTCTCTTCATAGGTCTCGAAGAACTTGCTTTATGATTCTGAATGCTCCTGTATTGGGTGCACATATATTTAGGATAGTTAGTTCTTGTTGTTGCATTGATCCCTTTACCATTATGTAATGCCCTTCTTTGTCTTTTTTTGATCTTTGTTGGTTTAAGGTCTTTTTTATCAGAGGCTAGGATTGCAAACCACGCTGCTTCTTTTTTTTTTTTTCCTTTCCATTTCCTTGGTAAATATTCCCTCATCCCTTTATTTTGAGCCTAAGTGTGTCTTGGCACATGAGATGGGTCTCCTGAATATAGCACACTGATGGGTCTTGACTCGCCATCCAATTTGCCAGTCTGTGTCTTTTAATTGTGGCATTTAGCCCATTTACATTTAAGGTTAATATTGTTTTGAATGAATTTGATCCTGTTATTATGATGCTAGCTGGTTATTTTGCCCATTAGTTGATGCAGTTTCTTCACAGTGTCGATGGTTTTTACATTTTGATATGTTTTTGCAGTGACTGGCACCGAATTTTCCTTTCTATGTTTAGTGCTTCCTTCAGGAGCTCTTATAAGGCAGGTCTGGTGGTGATAAAATCTCTCACCATTTTCTTGTCTGTAAAGGATTTTATTTCTTCTTCTCTTATGAAACTTAGTTTGGCTGGATATGAAATTCTGGGTTGAAAATTCTTTTCTTTAAGAATGTTGAGTATTGACCCCCACTCACTTCTGGCTTGTAGGGTTTCTGCAGAGAGATCTGCTGTTAGTCTGCTGGGCTTCCCTTTGTGAGTAACCCAACCTTTCTCTCTGGCTGCTCTTAACATTTTTTCCTTCTTTTCAACCTTGGTGAATCTGCCAATTATCTGTTTTTGGGTTGCTCTTCTTGAGGAGTATCTTTGTGGTGTGCTGTGTATTTCCTGAATTTGAATGTTGGCCTTTCTTGTTAGGTTGGGGTAATTCTCCTGGATAATATCCTGAAGAGTGTTTTTCAATTTGGTTCCATTCTCCCAGTCACTTTCAGGTACACCAATGAAGCGTAGGTTTGGTCTTTTGACATAGTCCCATATTTCTTGGAGGCTTTGTTCATTCCTTTCCATTGTTTTTTCTTTAATCCTGTCTTCACACTTTGTTTCATTAAGTTGATCTTCAATCTCTGATATCCTTTCTTCCGCTTCATTGATTTGGCTATTGATACTTATGTATGCTTCATGAAGTTCTCGTGCTATGTTTCTCAGCTCCGTCGGGTCATTTATGTTCTTCTCTAAACTGGTTATTCTAGATAGTAATTTCTCTAACCTTTTTTCAAGGTTCTTAGCTTCTTTGCAATGGGTTAGGATATACTCCTTTAGCTTGGAGGAGTTTATTACCCACCTTCTGAAGCCCACTTCTGTCAATTTGTCAAACTCATTTTCCATCCAGTTTTGTTCCTTTATTGGTGATCCTTTGGAGAATAAGAGGCATTCTGGTTTTTGGAATTTTCAGCCTTTTTGCACTGGTTTTTCCTCATCTTCATGGATTTATCTACCACTGGTCTTTCATGTCGGTGACCTTTGGATGCGGTTTCTGTGTGGATGTCTTTTTTGTTGATGTTGATGGTATTCCTTTCTATTTGTTAGTTTTCCTTCTAACAGTCAGGTCCCTCTGCTGCAGGTCTGCTGGAGTTTGCTAGAGGTCTACTCCAGACCCTGTTTGTCTGGGTATCACCAGCAGAGGCTGCAGAATAGCAAAGATTGCTGCCTTTTCCTTCCACTGGAAGCTTCGTCCCAGAGGGGCACCCACAAGATGCCTGCCGAAAGTCTCCTGTATGAGGTGTCTGTCAACCCCTGCTGGGAGGTGTCTCCCAGTCAGGAGGCACGGGGGTCAGGGACCCACTTTAGGAGGCAGTCTGTCCCTTAGCAGAGCTCGAGCGCTGTGCTGAGAGATCTGCTCTCTCTTTAGAGCTGGCAGGCACGTTTAAGTCTGCTGAAGCTGTGCCCACAGCCTCCCCTTCACCCAGGTTCTCTATCCCAGGGATATGGGAGTTTTATTTATAAGCCCCTGCCTTTCTTTCAGAGATGTCCTGCCCAGAGAGGAGGAACCTAGAGAGGCAGTCTGGCTATACTGGCTTTGCCAAACTGTGGTGGCTCTGCCCAGTTCGAACTTCTAGGTGGCTTTGTTAATACTATGAGGGGAAAACCGGCTACTCAAGCCTCAGTAGTGGCAGACGCCCTTCCCGCCCACCAAGCTGCAGCGTCCCAGGTCGACTTTAGACTGCTGTGCTGGCAGCGAGAATTTCAAGCCAGTGGAGTTTGGCTTGCTGGACTCTGTGGCATTGAGATCTGCTGAGCTAGACCACATGGCTCCCTGGCTTCAGCCCCCTTTCCAGGGGAGTGAACAGTTCTGTTGCACTGGCATTTTAGGCACCACTGAGGTATGAAAAAAAAACTCCTGCAGCTAGCTCAGTGTCTGCCCAGTTTTGTGCTTGATACCCAGGACCCTGGTGGCGTAGGCATCAGAGGAAATCTCTTGGTCTCTGGGTTGCAAAGAATGTGGGAGAAGTGTAGTATCTGGGCTGGAGTTCCAGGGCACAGTCCTCAAGGCACAGTCCCTCATGGCTTCCCTTGGCTAGGAGAGGGAGTTCCCCAACCCCTTGTACTTCCCAGTCTCAATGAGATGAGCTGGGTACCTCAGCTGGAAATGCAGAAATCATCCGTCTTCTGCGCTGATCTCGCTGGGAGCTGCGGACAGGAGCTGTTCCTATTTGGCCATCTTGCCAGCCACCCCCTGTTTTGTCTTTTTATAAATCCATTCAGCTGCTCTATGTCTTTTGATTGGAGAGTTGAGTTTATTTACATTCAATATTGACATTGGCAAGTAAGGACTTAGTACTATAATTTTGTTATTTATTTTCTGGTTGTTTCATGATCTTTTTATTCCTTTTTTTTTTTTTTTTTTTTTTTGAGACGGAGTCTCGCTCTGTCGCCCAGGCTGGAGTGCAGTGGCCGGATCTCAGCTCACTGCAAGCTCCGCCTCCCGGGTTCACGCCATTCTCCTGCCTCAGCCTCCCGAGTAGCTGGGACTACAGGCGCCGCCACCTCGCCTGGCTAGTTTTTTGTATTTTTTTAGTAGAGACGGGGTTTCACCGTGTTAGCCAGGATGGTCTCGATCTCCCGACCTCGTGATCCACCCGTCTCGGCCTCCCAAAGTGCTGGGATTACAGGCTTGAGCCACCGCGCCCGGCCAATCTCTTTATTCCTTTCTTCTTTTTTTTTTTTTTCTATCTTCTTGTTTGTGAAAATGATTTTCTGTAGTAGTATGTCTTAATTTCTTGCTTTATATTTTTGTGTATCTGTTGTAGGTTTTTTGATTTGAGGTTCCCATGAAGCTTGCAAATAAAATCTTATAACTCACTATTTTAAACTGGTGACAACTTCGATTACAGAAAGAAACAAATGAAGTAAAAAACATGCAAAGAGAAGATTAATAAAAATTATTTACTTCTTTACTTCACCCACAATTTTAAACTTTTTTCTATTTATAACTTATACTGTTTATATGTTTTATTTTTTCTATTTATGTTATTATGCTAATTATGTCTTAAAAAGTTGTTGTAGCTATTGTTTTTGATGGCTTTGTCTTGTCTTCCTATTGAAGAGATGAGTAGTTTACACATCACAATTACAGTTTTGTGATATTCTGTATTTGTGTCCTTGCTGTTGCCTGTGAATTTTGTACCTTTAGAAGATTTCTTAACGCTTGTTAATGTCCTTTTCTTTCAGATTGAAATACTCCCTTCTTAAAGAATAGGATTTGGGGGTTGACAAAATCCCTCAGCTTTTGTTTGAGAACGTCTTTATTTCTTCTTCGTGTTTGAAAGCTATTTTTGCTAGATATCATATTCTACAATTAAAGTGTTTTTTTTTTGTTTTGTTTTGTTTTTCTTCAGCACTTTAAATATATCATGTCATTCTCTCCAGGCCTGTGCGTTTTCCACTGGGAAGTCTGCTGCCAGGTGTATTAGGCGCCTTCGCATGTTATTTGCGTCTTTTCTCTTGCTGCTTTTAGGATCCTTTCTTTATCCTTTACCTTTTGCAGTGTGATTATTAAATGTTGAGGTAGTTTGATTTGGGTTACATCTGCTTGGTGTTGTATAACCTTCTTGTGTTTGAATATTGGCATCTTTCTCCAGGTTTGCAAAGTTCTTTCTTGGTATCCCTTTGAGTATACTTTCTACCCCAATCTCTCTCGACCTCGACTTGAAGGCCCAGAATTCTTAGATTGGCTATTTTCCAGATCCTGTGGGTATGCCTTATTATGTTTTATTCTTTATTCTCTTGACCCCTCTGGCTGTGTATTTTCAAATAGCCTGTATTCAAGCTCACTCATTCTTTCCTCTGCTTGATCAGTTCTGCTGTGAAGAGACGCTGGTGCATTCTTCAGTTTGTCGATGCAAGTCCTCACTCATCTCCAGAATTTTTGCTTGACTCTTTTTAATTATTTCTATCTCTGTTAAATGTATCTGATAATATTCTGAATTCCTTCTCTGCATTATCTTGAAATTCATTAAGTTTTCTCAAAACAGCTATTTTAAATTCTCTATCTGAAAAGTCACATATTTCTGTCACTCCAGAATTGGTAACTGGTGTCTTATTTAGCTCATTTTGTAAGGTCATGTTTTCCTGAGTGGTCTTAATACTTGTGGATATTTGTCAATGTCTGTGCACTGAAGAGTGAGGTATTTATTCCAATCATCTCTGTCTGGGCTTGTTTGTACCCGTCCTTCTTGAGAAACCTTTCCAAGAATTCAAAGGATATTGAGTGTTGTGATCAAAGTGATCAAAGCCTTTGGTCACTGGAACCATATATGCATTAGGGTTACTCCAAGCCTAGTAATGTTGTGATTTGCAGACTTTAGAGGTACCACCTTGGTGGTTTTGTGTAAGATCTGGGAGAGTTCCCTGGATTACCAGGCAGAGTCTCTTATATTCTTCCCTTAATTTCCCCAGACAAATCAACTTTCTCTCTCTCTCTCTGCTGAGCTGCTTGTAGCTGGGGAAGGGGTAATGCAAGCACTCCTGTGGCCACCCTGCTGAGACTGTGCTGGGTCAGACCTGAAGCCAGTATAATACTGGGTCTTGCCCAAGGCCCGGGGTGATGATTGCCTGTCCACTGCTGACATCTATTCGAGACCCAAGAGCCCCTTGGTCAGCAGGTAGTAAATTCTGCCAGAACGGGGTCTTTCATTTCAGGGCAATGGGTTCTATTCTGTCCCAGGATGGGTCTAGAAATATTGTCCAGGAGCTAGGTCTGGGTGTGAGGGGCTTCAGAGCTCTGCTTGGTGCTTTATCTTGCTGTGGCTGAGCTGGTGTCCAGGTTGCAAGACGAACTCCTCTTTATTCTTTCATCTCCTTCTAGAGCGGCAAGCTGTGCTGCCTGGAGTTGGAGGAGCGGTGATGCACACACTCCCTCGGCCACCTCAGCTGGTGTTTCACTGGGTCATAGGCACCCCAAGTCTGCCAGCTCCAAGCCCAGCACAGCCCTAGAACTAGCCCAGGAATTGCAGTCCTTGTGGCCTAGACTGCCTTTTAAGTTTACTTGGGACCCTAGAGCCCTTTAGCCCATGATGGTGGGGGGTGTTGGAACTCAGATTCCCACCACAGGATGGATAATTCCCCTCTGGCTAGGGCTAGTCTAAAGGCTACCTCCATGGGTGCTGCTGAAGTCTGCCCTGTATTGCTTTCTGTTGTGACAGGGCAGCACTGAATTCCATTACAAAGCACCATAATTACTGTACCGTTCTTCCCCTAAGTGTACAGATTCTCTCTTTTGCCCCACATGGTGCCACCAGGGGATGGGGGAGGAGTGGTGTCAGCAATGTAAGGCTGTCTTTCCTACCCTCTTCAGTGTCTCTTTCCTTAACGTGATGTTAAAACCAGGTACTGTGATCACTCACCTGCTTTTTGGTTCTTATGAAGGTGATTTCTTCTGTGGATAGTAGTTCAATTTGGTGATCCTGTGGGGAGGACAGTCACTGAAGGGTTCTGTTTGGCCATCTTGCTCCCTTGTTTTTTGCTTACATTGTCTATGTAACCTCACATAGTCCAGAATGTACTGAGTGAATTTAAAAAATGCTTGTTGAAGTAATGAATAAATGAGAAGTAAATTTTCTTTAAGTTTTGGAATCTAAAATAATAAGTTTTAGTTGGGAAAACTCCCTAATAACATCATTGGGGGTGCAAGTATGATTAACAAAGATTGCTTATCTCAGAAAGGTAAATTTTATATGTGAAAACACTTTTATATGAAGTTTGAAAATATATTTGGAACAAATATAAGGAATCAATGAGATAACAGTCAATGTGTAGAGGCAAATCAGAAAAGTGAGATTCAAGATCTCTCTTCACATTCTTTTTAAATTTGAGCATGTACTTAACCTCTTTGACCTCTAAATTTCTCCTTTGGTCTTACATACAGTCAGGTGTTTCTTTTTTTTTTTTTTTTTTTTTTTTTGAGACGGAGTCTCACTGTGTCGCCCAGGCTGGAGTGCAGTGGCCGGATCTCAGCTCACTGCAAGCTCCGCCTCCCAGGTTCACGCCATTCTCCTGCCTCAGCCTCCCGAGTAGCTGGGACTACAGGCGCCCGCCAGGTCGCCCGGCTAGTTTTTTTTGTATTTTTAGTAGAGGCGGGGTTTCACCATGTTAGCCAGGATGGTCTTGATCTCCTGACCTCGTGATCCGCCCGTCTCGGCCTCCTAAAGTGCTGGGATTACAGGCTTGAGCCACCACGCCCGGCCGACAGTCAGATGTTTCTAATTATAATAGATGATGATGTGTGAGAGATTATATTGTTAAGTGCAAATCTTATATTAATAAAAGCTATAATAATAAATTTACAAACTAGCATAATTTCATTCAGCAATAGAAATTGTGAAGACAGCATTTATTTTCTTTAAAACAATGTATTTCATGAGATTCACATATTTTGCTTTTCAAATAATTGTTTATTAAAATTTATATTTGTATTGATTGAGCACTTATGAATTAGGTAAGTAATGTCATTTTATATCATCTGTTATCTGTGTCCAGTGGATTTACACAATTTCACAGTTTTTATCTGGTCATGTACAATGGTGTGAATTCACCTGAAACACTCAGTGATTCTGCTGTCTGTGTACAATCCTATAGCATTTGCTTTGATATTAAAGAATGCCTTCAAATAGAAAATGATGTGGTCATTAAATGTAGGCTAAAACCAAAGTTTATGATGTGAATTCTAAAAACCTCATACGACTTCAAGTGAACTTTGAGACTTGTCTCAATTTGAAAATTACTGTCTACTTCATTTTACTGAAGAAAAGGATAAGAACAAATAGATTACAAGTCACTGCAGACAGAACAATTTATTTTCCAGACTAAAGGGAATTATGAAAAACCAGACATTTAAATTGGTAGAAAAAAGAGTACCTGTTGATAGTCTCAGATTGCTGGGAACAACAGGCATTGCACATTGGCTTAACAGGCACAATTATTTTCTTCCATTTGGTATAAGTCTCTGTCTCCATTTTTTTTCTGGTTCCTATCTCCGAGACGACTCATTTGTGGGTATGCTTGCAAATGTGTTTCCACAGTGAGTTCATGGGCCTGTTTTCTTTTCTCCGGTTCTGTATTCTTAGGGTAAATCTCAGTGCCTCACAGAGTGCTTTATCCTCTTACCTCCTCATCCCTTTTTCATCCACAATCTCATGCCTTATATGACACATTCTACCATTCCTTTATTTGTGTTTTTGTTTTTATTTTTTGAAATGGAGTCTCACTCTGTCCCCCAGGCTGGAGTGCAGTGGCGCGATCTCGGCTCACTGCAAGCTCCGCATCCCAGGTTCACGCCATTCTCCTGCCTCAGCCTCCCGAGTAGCTGGGACTACAGGCGCCGCCACCACGCCTGGCTCATTTTTTGTATTTTTAGTAGAGGCGGGGTTTCACCATGTTAGCCAGGATGGTCTCCTATCTCCTAACCTCGTGATCCACACGCCTCTGCCTCCCAAAGTGCTGGGATTACAGGCGTGAGCCCCCGCGCCTGGCCTGATCTTATAATTTCTACATATCATTATAATTCCTTAAAAACCCATCTAGGTTTGTAAGATTCTTTAGGGCTACAATGTGTCTTGGTGTCACCTGTATCTCAGAAACCTATTTCACTGTTGTGAACAAAATAAATAAACTTCTCTAAACCACTGATAATCGGAGTCTTAATTGTAATTCCTATAGAACAACAATGGCCTTGTTTTTCGGGAAGAGGAAAAGGTAGCCATGGAGCTTTACTTACTTCAAGAATAAGAGGAAAACCTCACAGTTGCTTTCATGTTCTCCTGAAGAAAACACAAAGCCTTGACGACTGATTTTAAATTAATGACCTTTAACTTCAAGTTGGCTTTGGCTTTTTTTTTTTTTTTTTTTTTTTTTTTTTTTTTTTTTTAGAAGGAGTCTCACTCTATCACCCAGACTGGAGTACCATGGTGCGATCTCCGCTCACTGCAATCTCCGCATCCCAGGTTCAAGTGATTCCCCTGCCTCAGCCTCCTGAGTAGCTGGGACTACAGGCACCTGCCAGCACGCCCGGCTAATTTTTTGTATTTTTAGTAGAGACGGGGTTTCACCATGTTGGCCAGGATGGTCTCCATCTCCTGACCTCATGATCCACCCGCCTCGACCTCCCAAAGTGCTGGGATTACAGGGGTGAGACACCACGCCTGGCCGCAAGTTGGTTTTTTGTGTATTAATTTAAGGGGTACAAGTGTAATTTTGTTACACGGATATATTATGTGATGGTGAAGTTTAGGCTTTTTGTATAACCATCAGCCAAATTGTGTATGTTGTACTCATTAATTCCTCTTCATCCACCTCTGCCCCCAACCTTCCAGCTTTCTAAGCATCAGATGCCTATTATTCAACACTCTATTTGCATTGATTTTTATAGAGACAGGGTCTCACTATGTTGCCCAGGCTGGTCTTGAACTCCTGGGCTCAAGCGATCCTTCTACCTCAGCTTCCCAAAGTGTTGGGATTATAGGTGTGAGCCACTGTGCCACTGTGCCTAGCCTCTCTATTTAGCTCCCACTTATAAAGGAGAACATGCAGCATTTGTCTTTTGTTTCTGAATTGTTTAACTTAAGAGAATGGTCTCCTGGTCTCCATTCCCACTCATGTAGCTGCAAAAGACTCCATATCTTTGCTATTGTGAATAGCCCTGTGATAAACATATGAGTGCAGGTATGTTTTTAGTATAATGATTTCCTCTGGTTAGATAACCAGTAATGGTATTTCTGGATCAAATGGTAGGTTTTTTTTAGTTGTTTGAGAAATCTCCGTACTGTTTTTCATAGAGGTTGGAAAGATCCACACAAAATTGTACGTTCACACCAAGAGTGTGTAAGTGTTCCCTTCTCTCCACATCTTTATCAACTATTATTATTTTGTTAAGAATAGCTATCCTGACTGGTATAATATGACATCTGATTGTGGTTGTAATTTGCATTTCTCTGATAATTAGTGATGTTGAGCATTTATTTTCATATGCTTTTTGGCCGTTGTATGTCTCCATTTTTTTTTTTTTTTCCAAAAAATGCCTATATTTGTCCTTTGCCCAATTTTAATGGGATTTTAATTATTTTTACTTTTATGGTCAGTGCTTTGAGTTCCTCATAAAATCTGGATATTAGGCCCCTGTTAAAAGCATACCAAAACCTCTGGACACAGCAAAAGTAGTTCTAAATGGGAAGTTTATAGCACTAAATGCAACATAAAAGATCCTTGGAGACGATTATGAACACATAAGCTCACAAATTGGAAAACCTAGAGAAAATGGATAAATTCTTAGAAATATACAACCTCCCCAGATTGAACCAGGAAGAAATAGAAATTCTGAATGGACCAACAATGTGTAGCTAGATTGAATCAATAATTTAAAAAAATGTCCCAACAACAAAAAATCCCAGTACCAGATGGAATTCAGACCTGAATTCTATCAAACTTACAAAGAAGACCTGCTACCAGTCCTCCTGAAACTCTTCCAAAAAGCAAGAAGGAGAGAATTCTCCCTCTTTCTGCGTGACCAGTATCACTCTGATACCAAAACCAAGCAAGCATACAACAACAACAAAACATTACAGATCAATATTCCTGATACCTTTGGACACAACAATTCTCAAGAAGATGCTAATAAACTGAATCCAACAACACATCAAGAAGATAATATATCATGATCAAGTGAGTCTTATACCAGGGATGCAAGGATGGTTCAACATATGCAAGTTGACCTTTAATGTCAACTAGAAACTTTACCAGATCTGGTTTATTCAATCTGTCATTCTTTTGATGTAAATGACTAAAACTTTCTTCTTTCTCCTCAAACCTCCTACACTTTTTCTTTCCTCCTCAATCTCAGCAGATAATTTCTTCCCTAATTCATCAAGAATACAGAAGCACTGAAGAGAAAATGCACAGAAGCTTCCACCATTGTCTATGCACAGACCTGTATGACTGCTTTCTTATATTCTGTCTTCCTTGCTGTTCCTGAGCCATCCTTTTTTCCCATCTGATGTACCCCCTTTTACATAGAATCTATAATACCTCCTCTAGCTTACTCAAGGAAATTTCTCTATCAGTAATGTTTTCTTCTATCCTTCTCCTCCTCCTTCTCCTTCTCTCCTTCCTTTTTCTCCTTGTTCTCTTTCCCAGATTACTCCCATTATTATAAACATGATTGCAATTTCTCCCAACTGAAGAACAAAACAGCCACAACAAACCAAGAAAACCTTCTCTTTGTATTCTTTTTCAGTGATTCCTTTTACCTATTTCTTTGCCCTCCTTTGTAGGAAAATCCATTGAGATAATTGCCTCCGTGAATGACCTCTGCATTGAGAAATTTTGTAGTTAGTTATCCTTGCCTTACTTGACCTATCATCAGCATTTAGCACATTTGACCACTAACTTATTCCTTTCTGGTGTTGCTTTTCCAGTTATCTTACTAGCTACTTAGAGTGGGTATTTTACTAGCTTCTCCTGCTCAATCTCTTTTTCTTCTCAAAAATGATTCAAGGCTCAGTGCTTAATTTTCTTCTCTTTACTTCTACACTTGTTTTCTTAGTGATTTACTTCATCTCATGTCTTTAAATGCCCTGCATATGCTAATTGTCCATACATTTGATCTCCAGAACTGGCCCCTCCACTGAACTCAAGACTCAGCCCAACTGTGCGTCTGTATCATAGGCATCTCCAGATCAGCTTGTTCAAAATACCTCATTTTATCTCTAAAGTGTTACAATTTTATTGCTTTCCTAGTGTTAGGAAATGAAAACGCACCTGCTTCCAGTAACTTAAGCCAAATATCTTTTGTTGACCGTAACTTCATTCTTTACACCAGGCCTCAATACATCAGCTCACCTAGTAGGCCCTTGTTTTAAAATATCATATACCCAAAACCTGCCAATATGCCTTCCACCTCTGCCACGTCCACTCTGATCAAGGCCACTCTTTGCTCTTATTTCATTACAGCAGCCACATGCTCTCCTGTATCTAGAAACCCCCAATTCTCTATTATCAACAGGGCAGCCAGGGTAGTTCTCCTTAAATTTACATCAGGATGTGTCAACCTTCTGCTCAAAACTCTATAATATATTTTCTTGCCACTTAAAGCTGAAAATATTTTAACAGTTTTGAAAGTTTCTCTATTCTAAATCCAATGCATTCCCCACCCATCCACCACCTTACATCTGTAGCCTCGCTCACATTCCCTTCTGAAAAAGTGCACTGAGGAGTTCACATTATAGTCATGAGGGTGGTCTCCAATTATCAGTCAGTTATCCTGATACAAGATTATGTGCAAATTTAGAACATGGGAGAAAATTTAGACATTTTCATTGTGAAATGTCTTCATATGTCTTATAAAGTTTTTAAAAATTGCATTTAGGGCCGGGCGCAGTGGCTCATGCCTGTGATCCCAGCATTTTGGGAGGCCAAAGGCGGGTGGATCACGAGTTCAGGAGATCAAGACCATCCTGGCTAACACGGCTAAACTCCGTCTCTACTAAAAATATAAAGAATTAGCCAGGCACGGTGACGGGTGCCTGTAGTCCCAGCTACTCAGGAGGCTGAGGCAGGAGAATGGCGTGAACCCGGGAGGCGGAACTTGCAGTGAGCCGAGATTGCACCACTGCACTCTAGCCTGGGCGACAGAGGGAGACTCCATCTCAAAAAAAAAAAAAAAAAAAAAAAAAAAAAAAAAAAAAAATTGCATTTAGTTTCAGACCAGTCTTAGACCTCACCTAATAATCTTCAGAAACCTCTTTGGGGAGCATTATCTTACTGGCTTTTCGAGCTCTCTTTCCATTAGCAAATGTGGTTTGGACACAAACAAGGCAGTGGTGTTTAGGACTTCAGGCTCAATATGCTTAGAGCGTGAGGGAAGCCCTGGTGTATGGCTTCACGTAGCTGTGTCCTCAACCTGCTCTCTTCACGGGAGGTCACTCTGCTTCATTCTTTTTGAGTTTCAAATTCTCAGGTTATAAATATTGTCCCAGTTTCTGACACCTACACAATTTAAGGCCTGTTCTTTATTTGGCTGGTGTTTATTTTTCCTGTGTAAATGTTGAAAGCGTCCCAAGCCATGACAAAATGTTGTTCTTTCTCTTCTAGAGACACTCTTAGGAAGACTTTTTACTTACAAATTTCCTGGGGATTGTGGCTTTTGTACACAAGACCTGGCAGTTAATTTTACCCCATATTTTAGCAGTTCCTATTGTTCTCCCACTCAATAGCTCACACTCCTCAATACTAGGAAGCTCTATTTATCTACCAGCCCCATTCCCCCATTCCCCATTAGTACCATCTATGTGACAGAAGCAGAGATCTCCAGAGCACCAACAACTTACATTCTAAACAAAGCCACTCTCAGAACAAAGTCGCACCCACTGTCAACCAACTCCTTGTGGTTATCCCAGCAGGGGATGAGCTCTACAAATGATTGGACCTTCATAACATATCGTAATACTTTTCCAGGCATTTATGCTTCTTTAATTAGGTTACTATATGGGTATTTCCAGACTTCTTTTTGCTCAATACTTACGACTGTTTGCTTTTAAACTTCGAAGATTATACCGCATCCAGGTACCTTTAGCTCTTTGCTATTGCTTATCTCTGATAACGAAGGCTCGTTTCTACTCGATGAAATCATGAAATTAGTTAGAAAAGTGCGTATATTAGATTACATCTATGCAGAAAGAAATGACAATTATTCCGAAAAGCAGTCATGACACTGTCTTGGTCTTTCTATTTTCTGTACATGAAAAATTGTTCAAGTGAAACATAAACTCCAAGCTTTTATCTGGCTCCTTAAAACTGGCTTATCAAACAGTAAAATAAAATGTTCCAGATAATAAACAGAAGCAGAAGCAGTTTCAACAATTTACTTTTCTAGGGAGAGACGGACTGAGAAGCTTTGGTTAAGGATTTATGTAGATTTTTTTTTCAAGGAAAATCTAGGAATGTAATTTTTGAATATCATATATTAATCTAAATAAAATTAAACACTTATAAGTTCGTCTCAAAATCAGAGCACAACCATAGTCGTTTTCCACTTATATTGCCAGATGTTATTGTTTCTGACAATCTTTCATTTATTTCATTCATATTAAGTAACTCAAGAAGAAGATCAGATCTAAGCTGTCTTCATAACACTTCATCACTCTGAAGCAAATGGACTACAATGATAGCACAAGCTTCTAAGCGTGGCCTAAAGCAAATTGTTTTGTGGACAGAGTGATTTGCTGGATGTGTCACTCCATGCTTAGAAGGTCATTGCAAGCTCCTCACCACAATTCTTTCCTGATGCATTCATAAGAGACAGATACCTCAAACATGTCTGAACTATCCCCAGACAGGATTAAATAAAGACTTTCTTTTAAAAAATAAATGCCAGGTTTCATTCCAGATGGCTTAGTAGACAAAGAAGATTCTCTGAGTGCTATTCTCTTTGCAGTAAAGGTCACTGACAAGGCATAGTCCCTGCTAGGGACCATGAATGAAAGCAGGTAGATTTACTATAATTAAGATCCTAGGATCAGAGTCCCACCTGGATTCCAGGGCATTGATATTGCAGTGTAGAACTCCTCAGAAGTCATTAGAGCCACAAAAGGAAAAAAAATTCTGCAATGATTATTTTTAGTGTCTTCAAAAAAATGCAGTCTTCTCTTAAATAGCAGATAACTAGTCCCAACACCTAGAGATTCTGATTCTGTGGATTTAAAGTAGGCTCTGTATCCACAGTGATCTGCATTTTTAACAAGGAGTCAAAGTAATCCTCTGAAAATGACTGAATGAAAATGTTATTTATGGTTTGTTTTGGTTTTGTTACTGCTGTTCTTAGGATTTCTATTTTTCTTTTGATCTAGTGTAAATTCAATAAAAGACTGTATTAATGAAGTCTTACTTGTAAGCTTTATATTGCTATGGGTTAGAAATTGACCATATATATTATGAAATATTCAAATTTTATTTTGTATGTAGTGCCTCATTGAATGTCCTTCCATAGATATCTGTGTGCATTTATCTGATTGTTTGCATATTAACAGAAAAGTTTATCTAATATACAAGCATGATGCTGGTATCCTTTCTTGCTTTAGGTATTACCATTTAAAAACTTAGCAGAATAGAAAGGAAGAAAATTCTACCCCAGTATCATCATTATTCATGCTTCCTTCAACAGTAAGTTCAAACATTTAAAATGCTTTTTAAATAATAGTTTTTTTCTTCTATGTTTGGCCTGTTCTTGTATTTTGCCCATTTTTCTGTTGGTTTATGTTCTTTTCTTATTACAAGAACATGTCAAATGTCTGCAACTTTATTCTGGTCTGTTTGCATGTTACTTTTGTTTATAATGCTTATAATCCACAAATGTTTTAATTTTAATTTTTATTTTACTTTAAGTTCTAGAATGTGCAGGTTTGTTACGTAGATATACATGTGCCATGGTGGTTTGCTGCACTTATCAATCCATCATCTAGGTTTTAAGTCCCACATACATTAGGTATTTGTCCTAACGCTCTACCTCCCCTTGGCCGCCACCACCCAACAGGCCCTGGTGTGTGTTGTTCCCCTCCCTGTGTCCATGTGTTCTCATTGTTCAACTCCCAATTATGACTGAGAACATGCAGTGTTTGGTTTTCCTGTGTTAGTTTGCTGAGTATGATGGCCTCCATCTTCATCCATGTTCCTGCAAAGAGCATGATCTCATTCTTTTTTATGGCTGCATAGTATTCCATGGTGTATATGTACCACATTTTCTTTATCCAGTCTATCATTGAAGGGCATTTGGTTTGGTTCCATGTCTTTGTTATTGTATATACTGCTGCAATAAACAAATCAATCTTTTTTCCATGAGTTAACTCATGATTAGAAAACGGCTCCACATTTAAGAATTATTTAAATGTGCATGTACATTTTCCTTGAATATTCTTTCTGGTTTCATTTTTGCATTACATTTTATGTGTTACTCGTTTCTAAATACATCTGTTTTATTCTCCTTAATCTACCTTTTGGTCAGTATTAACCTTTGGATTCTTTGCTCTTGGTCAATTGTGTACCATTAAAACAAGTGCGGTGAGGTGTGGGACTAACACTCCATATTTCTCCAGTACAAATTGTTTGTTACACAATACAGAAAAGCATTCTGTTCCATAGGTAAATTCAAAATTTTACTTTTTGGAATATAGAAATTTACTAACAACTTTACAACAGTATTTTTTCCAGTATCTCACCATCATATTTTTTAAAAAAATCAGGAGTTCAACCTCAGCAGACAACCCTAAATACAGAAATTGCGTGCATTTTACTATTGGACCATACTATCATGAATTTAATATGCACATTTTACTATTTCTGCTGCATATGCTACATAGTATGTTCCTGTATTTTTTCTTAATTTTATAACATGGTTATTCAACCTATCATAAATTTCCATTTTCAGTGTGAATGCCAATATATATAAACATTTAAGATCAAATCAGTTGCTGTGTCTCCTTTTTATTTTATACAAATCAGGTTGATACACATCATATGTTTATAATCATATCATCATAATCGTATTTTGAGTTATCTTTGTTCCATAGAACCATGTTCTTGTTTTTTTCTATATTTCTCATGTGACTGAGGAGGGATGTTAAAGCAGTTCAGCACCTTAGAATATGTACATGTCTGTATCTGTTTCCTGATTATAGCATGGACAGTAGTAGGTAGTGATTTTCACGCAATCTCCCTACTTCACTTCCTGGGCTAGTGTCCCCTAAAGTGTGATCCAGAGACTGCGTACATAAAACTATTGAGATATTTCTTTAAAAGGTATATTTCTGGTTCTGTCTTAGAACTATGGAATTCAAAATTCAGAATTCTGAATTTTAGGCATGCTAAGTAAGTTCAGAATTCTGAATGTTAGACATTCTAAATATGCGAGAATGTTGGTGTGATGGGTTGATGAGTGAGTAGTGGTGCTTAATGAAAACACTGCCTGGGTGATTTGATGAGGTCTCATTGCCACCACCAAGAAGCAACGAACTGTAAGAAACAGTTTAATATATATATGCCTTTTTAAAACATGACTGTCTTTCTTACATTTGAAGTTTTGTCTCATGTAGATTGGTGTTTATTTAAGTTTATTTTAACTTTGTTATTCGCCTTTTGTTTCTTATATTTAAATGATTGTGTTTGTTCCTAGCATTATATTAATATAATCATATTGGCTTTTTGCAGTAATAGAGTTCAAAATTTCTTAAACCAGTTTAACAATTATTTTTGGAGCTAATCAAGAATATTAAAGTGACAACAAGTTTATCAATATACAGCATTTTATGCTCTCAGTGTTTTAATTAATATGGTTTCTATTGTCTGAGGGATGTGCATTGATTTAATTCTATAAACACACAATTCTACGTCTTCAAGTGCATGATAACAGACAGCTGAAAAAAGAATAATATACCGATTTTTCACTTATTTTCTACCATACATTCACTGTTATAGCAGTAGGCTCTGAACTGGATTTTCACAAAGCATTCATTTACTAATACTTCCAGACTAATATCATTATTTACATTACTGCCAAATATCCTTAGCTTATGGTTTATAACATTCAACTCTCTACCATGGCATAAAAGACTCTTCTTACTCTGATTGGTACCTTTTCTAGTCTTCTTAATATTCTCTTTATGTATTTCAAGGTTCCATACATGTCTTAGTCCATTTTATGTTGCTATAAGGAAATATCCGAGACTGAGTAATTTATTTTAAAAAGGTTTGTTAAGCTCATGGTTCTGCAGGCTGTACAAGAAGCATGGCGCCAGCTTCTGCCTCTGATGAGGGCCTCAGGCTCCTTCCAGTCATGGCAGAAGGTAAAGGGGAGCTGGTTTGTGCAGAGATTACATGGTGAGAGAGAACCTAGAGAGAGGAGAAATGAGCCAGGCTCCACTGACAACAGAAAAGCAGTCTCTCATAACCTAAAGAGCTTGAAAAAAGATTTTCAGACATATAGTGCTAAGAGGCAAAATTTGGAATCCAAGGGAGGTCATAATAGAGGGGCAGTGTAAATTCTCCAGGTAATCAGCTAAAGTTCTAGAAGGCCTATGTGTTAAGGTTAAGGCCGTAGTATAGGAGTAAGAGGCTTTGCATTAAAAAATCTAGCCATAGCAAAGCCTAAAACTCCCTCCCAATTCGATCAATGGGATATGTATGTTATTCTCCAAAAGAGAGAAAAGCAAAATTATATCCAAATGGAAAAATGTATATAAAATGTTAAATTATTAATCATCAGAGACAAATAACATAAATCCATGAGATATTAGCACACTCACTCACCAGATAAAATTGAATATGAAAACAAAATAATAAGCAAACCAAGAGAAAAATAAAGAGACAGGAAACCTGAGAATATCAGGTGTTGGTGAAGATCTGGAGCATTATACATTGGTATAATATGTTCGTGTAACCACTTCAGAACGCATTTTGTTGGTATTTATGAAGCTGAACATATGTGTCCTCCATAATAATTCAGCTAGGCATATCCTTAATGGTAATATCTCTATAAGTGTAAAAAAGCAATGTAAAAGAATATCTGCAGCAGCTTTATTGATAATAGATCAAAAGGAACATGACCAAACTGTCTTCTACCCTCAGAATGTACAAATGAATTATGGTATTTATTTTTGAAATAAAAAATAATGAACTACTATGCATCAACATATATGAATTTGACAGTAACGAGTTTGAAGGAGAAAGCCTAGCCTTAAATGAATATATGGAATATTTTACTCATATGAAGTTGAAAAACAAGTGAAATTAGTGGTGATGCAATTGAGAATAGTACTTACATTGTGAGAGGAGTACCGGGTAGGAAGAAAGATGCTTCTGGATTGTGTGATGGTCTATGTCTTGGTCTGAGTGGCCTTTAGACAGGCATATACATTTGTAACATCACCAAGTTGAATACTTAAGTTTGTTTAGACTTTATTGCATGTATGCTTTATCCATTTTTTTCTGAAGCTATTCAATACTTCAGAAAAAAATGGAACAAAATGTATAATACTTTAGCCTTAGATATGATTGTCTGGTGTTGGAAACTAGTCATCCGCATGGTGCCACACTTCCTTTACGCACCCATGACCACAGGTCACCATGTTGGTGTGACATTCTATCCTGTGGAAACCATTGTACCCTGGTCCTTTTCAATCCTGTGCTCTCAGGAACTTGGCCTGGAGCAAAGGTTGGCACCTGAGAGGATGCCTTTCTACCATCCTGGGTCAAGTTACCTGGAAGAAATATAAACTAAAAGAAGTAAAGCACTACTGCTGCAAAAGTAGCAAAAACAATACCAAAATTAAATTTCCATAGACCTTTCTCTCATCTGTCATTTTTTTTTTTTTTTTTTTTTTTTTTTTTTTTTTGAGACGGAGTCTCACTCTGTCCCCGGGACTGGAGTGCAGTGGCCGGATCTCAGCTCACTGCAAGCTCCGCCTCCCGGGTTCACGCCATTCTCCTGCCTCAGCCTCCCGAGTAGCTGGGACTACAGGCGCTGCCACCTCGCCCGGCTAGTTTTTTGTATTTTTTAGTAGAGACGGGGTTTCACCGTGTTAGCCAGGATGGTCTCGATCTCCTGACCTCGTGATCCGCCCGTCTCGGCCTCCCAAAGTGCTGGGATTACAGGCTTGAGCCACCGCGCCCGGCCTCATCTGTCATTTTAATTGAAATTGGAATAATAGAAAGGAAGATGTGATTGTTTCCCTCTCTCACCTCTCCGAATCTGCTGTTCCTTGAAAGGACAGGAGTTCTATTCAGTCAGGCAGGCTTGTCTGCAGCTCATTTCTTTACCTCCACCTCAGGCCACATTGCAACTGATGTTTTTCTTTCTTCTTTTTATCACTTCATATGGTGGCATTTTCTCCTATGAACTAATATTTTATCAGTAGAAATTAATTCTCTTTTAAATATGTCTTGAAATATTTGTTGCTTTCTTTACAACCCAATATTTTTGATATATTGTATCTGTCATGTTGTAAAAGTCATGGCACTATGCAGCATGACTTGTATTCATTTTACAAGCAAATGTGCAGAAATATGTTAAATTGGCCTAAGACATTTCTGCTTTGCAAAAATTGAAAACTAAATTGATTTGATATAATTAAGCAATAAAGGAAAGCCTTGTTCTCAGTAGTTAACCCTGATAGTTTTTAGCTGCTAAGAAATGTCCTGCCCTTGGGCCTTAAATAGTATGTAAAAAATGTAAAATAATTATTATTTTGTAGTGGGAAAAACTTAAGCTTTCATTTCCCAGGGATGTGCTGTTCTTGACTTATTGATTTCCTACCAATTAATAGTATTTTATATTATTATTTTATCTTTCTTTAGAAACTGCTAAAACTATTTGGAAAGTATATACACTTACAGGAAGTGTTTCATAAAGGTCTTTTGGATTAAAAATTAGGTAATACAAATAGAACTATATTTTCTTAATCATTAGATAATATAAAATGCAGAAAATAATAGAGAAGAGGAATAAAATCTACATGAAACCCATCACTGTTGATATCTTGTTGAATTTTTCTCTATCTGTGAGGGTACATTTATTTGACACATCTGGAGTTAAAACTTGTATGTGTTTTAATCCATCTTTTTCACTTTTTATACAAAAGGTAAGTAAAATATTAAAATATTAAATGTTTTCTGATACCATTAAAACTATTTCCAAACATCTTATAATGACTTCTGTTTCACACAATAGATCAGTAATGAGTTAACCAAGTTCTTACCGAAGAACATTTCAAATTGCTGATTTTGCAGGGTGAAAATAGTTAAAAGTTGTATGTTTCATATGCTTGTCATTGACTTTTGGGAAACATGTTTTGAGGTTCATGCACGCCACTCAAATTCTTTCTTTTTATTGTTCATTTCCTCTAAAGACCAAAGGGTATATGAGTCTGCTGTGGTCTTTAGTACTCTTTCTGAAGGAGGAGAGGATTCGTTTGCTCAAGTTAAGGAATCCCAGGATTGTGTAGGAGATGAGACTTGGAAAAAAACAAAACTGAAAAAATAGTATCACTGTGAGGAAGATGAAACACCGGGCTTCTCCAGCCCTCCACAGGGTCATGGGAGACACAAAGTTGATTTGTAAAATCTTCATAAGTTATATGTCTTAGCCATGTGTGGGGAAGGGGGGCTGGTCCTGGGAAATGAGGAATCTGGATATACAAATTTACAATGGAGTTTAAGTTCTCAATGAGCTATTTTAAGAAAAAGGAGACTATGTTTTCAGCAATTCCTATCCCCCAAGCTGAATTAATTCCTACATTCCTTTATATTGTGTATCAACCAATTCATAAGAAAATGCTGTAAGGAGATGAGATGCCAGACGTGGTATATATTGAACATTCGTGACTGATTAGAGTCTCCAGGCCTTGTGAAAATGGCAAACTGAACTAGTTCGCTGGGACTTGATGGTGTCTCTCTTCATAATCACTGCTCTTCCCTCTTCTAGGTCCCTAGTACCAGTACTAAGACCAGGGTAGCTGACATGCCAGGTTGATTAAGATTGAACTCTCATACTTTCCACTTTGTTCCAATAAATTCCATTCTGTTTCAATATTCGTGCATCTGAGAAGCTTTGCCAGGCTGTCATTAAATCATGTTTTTACTGCTCAGTTATCTGGACCCACCAATATGCTCCATGCCTGTGCTAGATGCATTCATGCAGAGAAGGCCACAACCTCGTACCTTGCATTCTGCTGACAAGCACGGACTACAGATGACATTACTATTAATGAATGAGTCACCATTCAGTAATGGTGTAGTAAAGCTCCATACCTGAGCTTTACTAGCTTAGCAGGACTATCAACCATGACTACACGTGAGACTTGGGTGCATTGTTTTCTTTCCTGGGTAATACTCCCATATTCCTACACTTGTGCCTGTGTGAACCACAAGTTTTTAAATGAAAGACTCTGTCTTTAGTTAATGACTCAAGAAAAGGACATCTGCACATTGAAACCTTCCCTTCACATATCAAAACTGAACAGGAGTCTTCATTACACACTGTTGGTAATTAAAATTTATGTTGTATGATTTTTCCTGTATGTTAGACTTGCCACCTGGGGCAGAAGCTAAATGGACCCTCAGCTACCCTTAGCTTCTGAGATGCCAACAAATCGTGGACTTGGGCATGTGGAGGGCACTGACCTCACACCTGGTGACTCAGACCGTCACCCTCTCTTGAACTGACTCTAATTCCATGTTCTGCTTTAACCTGTTCAATGGCTTGAGAGTTTTTTTTTTTTTTAAAGCACATACATTTTGAGAATATTTTCATGCAATCATTAACTTTCATTTTTTTGTATACTATGCATGGATATAAAAGAAAGGAAACCTATTATATGTTGAGCATGTACTCTGTTTCAGAAACTGGGCTGTCCTTTTATATTACACCGTCGAATCCTCAGAACTCCTCAAGATAGGTTAACAGTTGAACCACATGCAATTGTCATTGTAAGTCAAATGATAGTCAAATATCCACAGATTTACATGATTCAAATTAATAGTTTACCCCCACTTTCTGTAGCAGTGACAAAGAAGTTGAATCACAGTAAAGCAGGGTCTGAATCCCTTCTGTTTGGCTTCCAAGGCTGCGTACATTTCTGCCCACTCTCTAAAGAACAGTTAAAGAACAGAGGGGTCAGATGTTCATAGCACACCTATTATGCCAAGTAATTGCTTTATATTATTGCATTCATTCGTAGACACTGGTGTTCCAATGTTATAGATAAGGAGATCACAGCTCAGAGAATTTAAGTAACTCTTTGTTATGATGAAAATAGAAGTTTCCTGGCTGGGATGTTTCTGTCTCTAAGTTCCGTTATTGTGACTGCATGCCTGCTTTTGGTCTTTGAAGTTTGGATGCTTACCGATGTCACTTTGTTCTTTTTCTTCGTAACATTTTCACAATGTACATTTAAATGATAATTTAATTGATGCTAAACCTGTATTGTTCACATGTATACTCACTGGCAAATACAGGATCTGGTACCTAGTTGGGGCAAAATAAATATTTGTTGAATGAATAGTAGATGAGTGAGCAAATACATGTTTAAAAGTCAAGGCTCATTTCATTACCACACCTTGGCCCTTTGATAGTAGCCTGGATAGAGCTCATGGTAGAAATACCCCTTGGAATTCTTTTGGATAAAGGTTTTGTGGGTCTTTTAATTATAAACATCTCTCACCTAGGAGAGAAAAAATTACAGTTAAAACTTTTGAAATTGATTTCACGAGAAAGAACATTAGAAAGAGAACCTTCGGTGATGGAATTTTTACAATGTGAGAGGCAGCTCCAATACTGCCTTTTGAACTTGTTGGCTGCAAAATGGTAACTAAACCCTTGTGATCCATTTTAGATAAACCATATGAAATTTTAAACATTGATTCTTTATAAAGTATTATTTATTCCACTAATCTTGAAATAAAAATGTATTCTTTATATTTAGGACTTAGATATAAATATGCACATATGTGAAAGATATTTATAATATTATTACAATCCCCTTTATTTTGTCTCTATGATTTTTTAAAGACTGAGAGTAGTATGATAAGGTCTGGTATTAACATTGGGTTGTCACCAGCATTTACTGGAATAAAGAAAAAGGAAAAAAATGAACTTCAAGTATTTCTAAGTAAAATTTAACAGAACATGCATGTTCATAGCAGCTTTTTGTATTTAACTTTTCATCAATACAAATGATTGTTTAAATCATTTATACTTTTGCCCAAAACCTAATTTTGCTTTTTAATATTTCTACTCCTGATTTTTTAAAAACTCACAATAATACACTATATCCATTTGCATTTGCCCATTTTTTTTATTTCAATTGGACTTTTTTTACTTGATCAGATTTTCCCCTAGAGTGTTTCATTTAAAATAATTGTTGTAATAGTAATTGACCTTTAAACTTTATTTTTCTATTTCTAGGCTAATATATTAATAACTTTGCTTTCAAAATTTTGCTTTTTACATATGTTATCTTTTATATCTATTTCTTCCGTTTGGTAATTCGAAGGGCTAAGTCCTTTAGTTTGATCTGTGTTACTTTGTCTTAGCCCCTATGCTTTGGATACAAGTGAAACAAGCATTACTTGAATTAGTTTAAGTACAAAGAGGACTTTCCTGGCTCAGCTGACCATAGTGTGAAACAACAGCGTTGCCACAAGGCCCCAAAGACAGCACAGATGACACGGGGACTCTTTTTGGCACCATTTCTTGTATCTATTTCTCTCGGCTTGTTGGTTTCCTCCTCACAGATGGTTTTTCCACACAGCAGGGAATATGGCCACCACATTCTATTACTTCCTTTCTCAGTTTCCATTAAAGGAAGAAAAAAAGCCCAGGGGATGATTTGTATTTGGTTCTATTGGTTCATATATCCATTACCTGCAACCAGTAGTGAGCTGGGGCTGGTGTGGGGAGCTCAGGAATTTTGTCCTAGTCTTTTATATGTATGTATTGCTTTCACATTTTAACCTGTTAAGTATGTTATTTCATTGTGCTTGATAATTGACTTAGCTTGGTCTACAAGGCTGTTATGATCCCCATAACTCCGTTGTCAGTGATTTTTACATTTGTGAGTTCATGGTTTTATTTACTAATTGACCAGGTATACAGTCAATATGTTTATCAGAAAACTAATCTATTTCTTCAGTCCTTTCGTGTCTGGGATTATAGTGAATTGTGCTTAAACCTCTTTCCTTCAGAGCTCTTTTAACTACAGCTAAGTTGCTTTCTGTTATTTAATTCATGAAGTAGAAATTCAAAACCAGCCTAATATGTTCCTGTTTTTTTCACTTTAAGTTTTTTTCTTTCTACATTTTTAAAATTTATAATTGACACATAAAATTGCACATATTTAAAGGGTACAGTATGATTTTTCAATGTGTGTATATGTTGTATAATGGTTAAATTAGGGCAATCAGCATATCCATCCATCACTTTAAGCATTTATCATTTCTTTGTGTTAACATTCAAAACCTCTTTTCTAGCAATCTTAAAATATACAACACATTGTTGTTAGCTGTAGTTTCCCTACTGTGCAAAGAACACCAGAACTTATTCTTCTTTCTGGACTGGTAAACTTTTGAATCCATGCTGCATTTCAGAAGCAGACTTAAAAAGAGTATTTGGGAAGGGTCTGGCAATGCCAGTGCAGACTCTACTCATCATTCAGAAGGGAAGTGGGGCTTCTCATATGGCAGCCAACGCTCCCACAGCCCCCAAAATCTCAGCCTTTACTCATCCACATTAGGTAAGGCTAAAGAGTACAGCTAGAATCTCCCACACACTCACCTGTCTGCCTCACACACAACCGTGCCTGTGTGCGCACACACACACCACACCATGTAACTACACACACACATATACACACTCCGCACCTTGTCACCACACACATATATCACAATATACAACACAGACACACACCATACCACACACATGCATTATACCATACACTGCAAGACACACCCACTACACCACACACATACACATGCGCACACACTCTACATTTATTTTCTGAAGCAGAGTAGCCCAGCCATGTGTCAGCACCTGAAGTCTTAGTTCGGGTGGATTGAATCTGCCTTGTATCATGAAAAAAGTCTTTTAGATTTTTGCCACACAGTGGCCGAGTTCTATGTGTTCTTTTGTCAATGTTCTTGTTCATGAAAAGTGGAAATTTTGAAGCTTGGTCTCACGCAGGCATTTGGAGGTCATCTGGGCTTCTGCACAAGCCTGAGAAATAGAGCAGAGACAAGAGCACCAGCCTCTCCTTCCACTTTGTCCACTTTTACTTTTTCGATTGCTTCCTTGTTCTTTTCCTCAGTTCTTTAACAGGCCTCCTCCTTCCCCATAAATGTTCAGTGCTGAAAAAGGCATAGAGACTCACACGATGCCCAGAAATAAAGTATAAATTTGGAATCAAATCCTCCATTATAGCTATGATAAGACTTTGATATAAATCAAATCCTTCATTATAGGCTATGATAAGGCTTTTATCTGGTATGAAGCAGTGAGACATGGGAGAGTTTTAGAAAGAGAAGTGAAAATACATGGCTCCCATTTTATAAAGACTCTTCTAGCTGCTTTATTTGGAATGGGGGAAGTGAGGCAA
Organism: Rhinopithecus roxellana; assembly: GCF_007565055.1. Lineage (NCBI taxonomy): Eukaryota > Metazoa > Chordata > Mammalia > Primates > Cercopithecidae > Rhinopithecus > Rhinopithecus roxellana. The sequence continues at coordinate 52,458,892 of NC_044565.1, read as the reverse complement.
GGGCTGAGGGAGGACGACCAAGAGATATCACAGTAACCCAGGGGAGACATGCTGGTGTCAGACCAGGATGTAGTGAGAATCAAAGGATGAGTGAGGAGAGGCTGGATTCCGAATGGATTTTAAATGTAGAGCCAAAAATATTTGCTGATGTGTTTCCTATGAAGTGTTAAGACAGAAGAGAAGTCAAGATGACACTGAACCTTTGACCTGAGCAATTGTAAGAATAGAAATGTTAAGATGGGAAATACAGGCAGAGCAGAGAGATTGAAGGATGGGTCAGCATGCAGGTGTTTTTTGTTGTTGATTTAAAAAAAGAGAGAAGAAAAACATGAAAAACAAACTGAAGAAGGTAGAGATAAAATGGAAGTGATTATTATCAGCTGAATATTGATACGCAGGCCACACAGGCCATATACCAATTTTTTTACATATATCATTTTCTTCATAAGAAACATGTGAGCAAGATAGTATCCCAACCTCACAATAAGCTCAAATCTAGTATGGTTTCCAACTAAAAGATGACCATTTAATTTCATCTTTCTCTAATTTCATCACATTATTTGCTCCAGTCAGTCTGTACAGGAGATTGTATTATTTCTACTACACATTAGTTTAAATGTTTACAAAACAACAGAACAGCGATGATTCTCTGCAGTTCCTTTAATCGATAAATCTTTTCATGAGATTCTTTTAAAATGATCACATTTGCATTATTGATTTAAATTCAATGCTTTTTTCTTAAAGAAAAAACAGTGAGGATGGCTTTTGTGTGAATATGATGACAAACACAGGAAGCAATCAATGAGAAAGGTCAAAGGTCTCAGTGTTTGCCTGCAAGGCTGATGATGCAGTAAGACCACTGTAGCAGTGTGCGAGTGTAGAAGTCAAATATTTATTAACACCGAGGTAACGATGGAGCTGATTACACATTGGCCAATTGGGCTCAGCGTCCCTCATTCCAATAAAACACAATCGATGCCATTCATCAGCAGAGCCTTCTATTTATTAAATTTTTCTCATGAGGTGGTCAGTTTGTCTTATAGCCTTCCCTCAGTGTAACGTAATGGGGAGCCGAGCAAGAAGACATGAGGCAGATGAGAACAGAGGTAGCCTTTATTGGGCTCGCTGGCGAGGTTCACGGGTCACCTACGAGGAGGGCCGAGGAAGTCGCGCTGGGGAGCGGGTATCCCGAGGCCTTTTATAGGGCGAGGTAGGCGGGGTTTGTAGGTTTCGGTTTCTGAGGAATGACGTGTCCAGGAGCTTGCGCAGAGCGGGCGTTTTTTGGCGGGCGCGGGCGTTTTTTGCACGCTGAGAGTCTTAGCAGGAAGTGAAGGGCGGGGAGTCCTAACAAAGGGCCTGCCATGCTGGGTGATACTGCCATGTTGGGTCTAGATTCCTGCCTCACACTCAGCAATTGCCAAAGCTGCGCTACTAGTAACTCATCTCTAGCTATTTGTAACAGTTAACTGTTGTCTTCTTCTTTTAAAATAACTTTGTAATATAGAATTAATAAATACTCAGTGTAAAATATCTTAAAAACTCAAAATACATGGAGAATTGTTTAAATCACCCAAATTTCCATCATGAAGTGCTAACTTGGATTCTTTTGTTACTATTCTCTCTAGTCCTTTTATTCCTATGGATTTTTAAAATTTTAAAATTAAACTCAAACTGTTTATAGTACACGTTTTTTACTTAATATCTTAACATAAGTTCTTCCATTTATTACAAATGCTTATATCTATCATTTTAAATGCATATGATTCTAACTAAGTAACTAAGTCATCCTGACCTTGAGGGAGGATATGACAGGGTCAAAACGAAGAAAAGAAAAAATTGTCTCTTTTTGGTTTTCATATTTAATGCACTAAAAATCTTAGGGAAATGGCATAGGCAATTGTGTCGAGACACTTTGCAGCGTATCTTTAGGGCAGAACTTCAGGGAGATACAGTGAGCTGAGAATGGTGTGTGGTATCTAAATCAGAGGAACATATATACTCCATTGTAGCTAGGATCCCACACAAGCATCAAGATACTAGCAAACAAATAGGTAGTTAGTGAAGTATGCTGAGAGCTCTACCTTCTAAGACTGTGTGTTTTGAGCAAGTTGCTTAGCATCTCTGTTGTAGCAACCTCATGGATAAAACGTGGTATGTTATTATGCTATTATTAGGATCATTATGATCTTTATCACATGGATATGCCATTTAAAAATTATTTTACTCTTAGGGGACATTTTTATCACTGTTTACTCTTTCCCGTTAGTAAGCTGAGCTACATTAATTTTTTCTGATTGGTATTTGTATATCACCTTATAAAATTATTCTACTTAAACATCACAAATGGCTCTATAAATTATTTATAAGTTAAAATTCCAAAATGTGAGTCTTTTACTTACACTTCTTCCCTAAGCTCCAGATTCTCACTTATAACTGCTTTCCTACCATCTCCATCTGGAGCCTACTAGAGATACCCACTGGAATCTCAAACTCTATGTCCAAACCAGAAGAGTGTTCCTACCTCCTATGGGTTCCTCTTTTCAGCTTTTCTCATTTCAGTAAATTGCATCACCATTCATCCAACTAGGTTTTCAATGCCAAATCCTAGGCACCAGTAATCTTAACCAATTCCATCCACTCAACAAATATTTAATCACAGAGTAGTTTTAAGTAGAAGAAACATTAATGTATGTTATTATTATGCATTATAATTAGAGCTAATTTAACTTAGGCCACTTATTTTGCCATTGAGAGAAACTAGATAATTTCATAAAGGACATAAGATAACAGACTGGGTCGGGCGCAGTGGCTCAGGCCTATAATCCCAGCACTTTGGAAGGCCGAGGTGGGCAGATCACCTGAGGTCAGGAGTTTGAGACCAGTCTGGCCAACGTGGTGAAACCCTGTCTCTACTAAAAAATACAAAAATTAGCTGGGCATGGTGGTGTGTGCCTGTAATCCCAGCTACTTAGGAGGCTGAGGTGGGAGAATTGCTTGACCTCTGGGGGGTGGAGGTAACAGAGCAAGACTCTGTCTCAAAAAAAAAAAAAAAAGATAACAGACTGTCAGACTCAGGACTTTACAGAACAAGAAGTAAATGCTGAGAATATGGGCATTGCTCTTTTCCATGGGCTAAAACAATATGGAAAGTGTTCTGAAGTACAGAAATTCCAATGGGAGATTAATAAGAAATTCTCATTTTTAGGATAACACAACAGGAAAAGTAGCATAAAAAATAATAGGAGTTAGTATGTCTTAAACACTTTCTGGTGGATTCTGCTGGTCACCTCTAACATTTGCTTTCTTTTCTTTTTGATTTTATTTTCCTATCAGAGCCCTGGTTTTGTTTTTGGTGATGATTCCTCTCCCACGTGTCTCATGGGCAGGAGAATCCATTCCCATCTTAATAGGAAAAGCCTTAGTCCCCTTGGGCAGTAATTGCCATTTTTTCTTGGCATCATTTTTTATTTTTCTCTTGTTCTTCCACATTTCCCTCTTATCCATCATTCATTCTTTTTGTTTTACTTTCAGGTAAGAACCTTTCATATTCTCTCATCTTGTTTACCATAGACAAGCCACTTTCTTGAACTTCCACAATAGTTCCCAAACCTAAGTAGCTCTTAGTATATACTTTTTGTAAGTCATTCTCACTCCAGCAATAATAAGATCTTCTTTGTTAGGCAATCATGTTAGTTCACTCTTCTGCTCAACCTTTTCCAATAGCTTTCAATTGCATGAATAAAATAAAAGTAAAGTAAAGCCCTACATTTTTCTCATGGCCTATCAGATCCTAATGACCGCAATTCTCTCTGGTATTTTTTCATTCTGCTCTCCTCCTCACTAACTGGGTTCCAAGCACACTGGTTTTCTTTTTGTTTTGGGAATGACCTGGAGTCAAGGCCTTTCCACTCAAGTTTCTTTCTACCAGGTGTGCTCTTTGTGGTTTTCAGCTACCTCCTCATCATTCAGGACTCTGCTGCGATTTCCTCTCCTCAGAGAAACCGTCCAGACTGTCCATTCTCAACTCCTCCTCCATCAAACCATCCTCACTGTCCATTCTCAAGTCCTCCTCCATCAAACGGTAGTGACTGTCCATTCTCAAGTCCTCCTCCATCAAACCGTCCCGACTGTCCATTCTCAAGCCCTCCATCAAACCGTCCCAACTCTCCATTCTCAAGTCCTCCTCCATCAAACCGCCCTGACTGTCCATTCTCAAGTCCTCCTCCATCAAACCGCCCTGACTGTCCATTCTCAAGTCCTCCTCCATCAAACCGCCTTGACTGTCCATTCTCAAGTCCTCCTCCATCAAACCGTCCAGACTGTCCATTCTCAAGTCCTCCTCCATCAAACCGTCCCAACTCTCCATTCTCAAGTTCTCCTCCATCAAACCGTCCCAACTCTCCATTCTCAAGTCCTCCTCCATCAAACCGTCCCAACTCTCCATTCTCAAGTCCTCCTCCATCAAACCGTCCCAACTCTCCATTCTCAAGTCCTCCTCCATCAAACCGTCCCAACTCTCCATTCTCAAGTCCTCCTCCATCAAACCGCCCTGACTGTCCATTCTCAAGTCCTCCTCCATCAAACCGCCTTGACTGTCCATTCTCAAGTCCTCCTCCATCAAACCGCCCTGACTGTCCATTCTCAAGTCCTCCTCCATCAAAGCGTCCTGACTGTCCATTCTCAAGTCATCTTCTATTACATGAGAGTATCATTTCCTTCATAGGTATTTCCAGGGTGAAAAGGGTTTTTTTTTTCCACATCAATTTTATGAGCTTTTAATCTTTGTCCCAAGTAGAATGTAAGTTTTATAACAGCAGAGGAAGGTCCTGTTTGACTTCTTTACTACTAGATCAATGTCACATTGAATAGTGTCCAGCAAATATGTTCTCAATCAATGAACATTTGTTGACTAAAAGAGTGAATTAGATTATATAATAATTTTAAAGAATAAGCAGTTTCTGCTACCACCATAATTTTTTTCTTCCCTCTTCTCCTCAGCTGTCGTAAAAGTAACTAAGTCATCCTGCCCTAGAAGGATATAACAGGGTCAAAACAAAGAAAAGAAAAAGTTGTTCTCTTTCTGGTTTTCATACTTAATGCACTAAAAATCTTAGGGAAATGGCATAGGCAATTTTGTCAAGACACTTTGCATCATACCTTTAGGGAAGAACTTCAAGGAGATACAGAGAGCTGAGACTGGTCTGTGGTATGTAAACCAGAGGAACGTATATACTCCTTTGCAACTAGAATCCCACAGAGGCAACAAGACAGTAGCAAACAAATAGGTAGATAGCAAAGTACGCTGAGAGCTCGACCTTGTAAGACTGTGTGCTTTGGGCAAGTTGCTTAGCATCTCTGTTATAGTAGCCTCATGGATAAAATATGAGATGTAAAACTCTTAACTTAGTCGCTAGTATATAGTAACATCCTAATGAATATCAGCTATTGCTATTTCTCTGGCTCTGAGATTGTGCCATTGCACTCCAGCCTGGGTGACAAGAGCAAAATGCCATCTCAAAAATAAAAAATAAAAATAATAAATAGATAAAAGTTGAAAGATAAAGCACTTAATAGATACTATGTTTCTAGAAGCTATATTTCTGTTTATCAGTTACATGGACTTGCAAGTACAATTATAACAACAATGACATAAGTTATATGTCCTTGAAGAATTAATTAAAAGTATTCATTTATTGAAATTCTTTTTGGAAACAATGGTGCCAACTCAGGGTTTCTGGAAGTCAGCAAAGTGCTTCTATTAACAAACAATATATAGCAAAAGTAGTTTTCTGAAAGTGAAGGATCCACACAGAAAGCAAATGAGAAAAATAATACTTTAAATGCCATTAATTCATTAACTGCTGGTTTTCAAAGTAAATGCCAAGGCTAGAGTTTTATTTCTTAACATTTGTATTTGGGGTTCCTGCTCTTAACTCACAGGTTTCAGTGTTAGATCACAGATAGCTTGATTTTTATGCAGCCCTGGAAGGGAAATGCCTCATAGACTGAGCAAAAGAAAAGCTATTTGAAGCATTTTTTTTTTTTTTCTTACTCTCTTCCAATGAAGAGAAATGAAGCACATTCCAGTGAACTGAAGCGAGCCTGTGTTGAAACAGCATTGAGACAGAGGCAGGCTGCCCATAACTGGGATCACCTGGCTAAGCTAAGCCTGGGAAGGCCACTTTAGACATGACCAGGTGGAGTCCTGTGTTTGGACCTGTCTCCTTTGATCACTACTCTTGGACTCTTAAAGTTCTCTGTGACAAGACTTGAAGCTCTAATAAGGTCTTCCTGAGACAGACCCATCCTCTGCCATCTTCGCCATTTTGAAGCATGAATGATTCGTTCACGTACCAGAAGGGGCTGTCTTTTCAGATCATTTTTACTCAATGATGCAAACAGAGGCTTACATCCTAAGCTCTTGGTATTGTCAACAGAGAATGAAGTAAGATTACCAACGTCCAGTACTTATAGTGCCTGCCAAAAACCTATCATAAGCATTTAATAAGTGTTAGTGTTTTCCCACTGGCATAAGAAATAATAGATGACACATAAATTAGGATATATGAAATATCACTCTAAATCTGTTATCTTATAAATTTGAAGTGTGAAATATTGTAAATATACAAAAGTGCAGAGTGATGTGGTGAACACTAGTCTTAATACAAGTCATCTTGCTTCAGATCATCGCTGAAAGAAATAAGATAGTAAAATTACAGATAAAGTCACTCCATCCCTATTCCTGCCTTCCTGGGACAGGAAAAGGATTTTGGATCATTTGGTTATATATCTTTGCATGCTGGCAATTTTCGACTGAATGCTAGACATTGTTATGACATTACCATTTTTCATAAGGGGGTTTATTTTTATCTGGCAGTGGATTAAATCAAGTAATTAATGCAATTAATTAAACTAATTAATGCAATTAATAAACACTTGGGACAGTGCTTGCAACACTGTTCAGAAATTCAATACACAGTACACATTTATTCCTGTCTTTCCAACTCTAGTTCATCTTATTTGCACGCATGCGTGCACATGCACACACACACGCACACACAAACACACGAAACTGATATACTTGAGGCATCACTCAAGACTCTCAATGGCTTCTATTTCTTATAGTATAAAAGTAACCAAGCTGAGCACACAGGTCTTCTTAGTCTGGTTCAGTCTGTGTTTCCTAGATCCGTTTTCTATGCTTCTTCATAAACACAATCTCTAATAGACTGCTCTCTCTGTCCCAAAACTGCCATATACTTGTCCTATTGCTTCTTTTGGTTCTGAATCTTTGCTTTAGCCATTACTGCCCCTTCCTTTTATCTCTGACCCTCTGAACTTTTCAAATCTAGCTCAAAACTATTATCATGTTGTGGCCACAACATGGTTCTGATTTTCTTTATTTTCTGTGTAATTAAATTATTGTGGCAAATGACTATCTTCTATTTATTTGCTGATTTTTCTATATTTGTCAAATATTTTTCTTTTTATCTCTCTATGCCTTTTCTTTACAACTGAACAATAAGGATATGGGAATAGGTCTTAGCACTTTATTGAGCATGGAGTAGTTTTTCAGTAAACAATTGTACTGATATACAATGTGTAAGGGAGGACTAAATTATTTTAATGTTGTTTAGACATTAAGCATATTTACAAAAGCAGTTTTGAAAATTTTTATTCACCTGTACCACTTGGAAAATACCTGCAATACTAGTGAGTTACCACTTCCCTAATTCATTTTGAGAAACACAAAACCCTGGACAATATAGAAAAGAGAGCAGTTACTTAATCATTTACTCTAGCATGTTTGTCATCAAAGTATTTTATGTTTTGCCATAAAGCCTTAATAACTCATCATATAGTTAACCTTACCAATTGGTCAGTAACTGTGACAATATAAAAAGATATTTCCTTCTTTTTGCTCAGGAACATCTTGGCAATAAGAGATTTCTAACAATAATCAACATGAAGATTATATTGCTATTTCAATGATACAATGTTTACAAAGTTATTTTGTCATTGGTTAGCAAACTCTAACTAGTTGTCTATGGCACAAAGTCATGAATTTTAATTTGTATTATAATTGTTTATGTTCCTTGTATTAATCAGGGTTCTCTAGAGGGACAGAACTAATAAGATAGATGCATATATAAAGGGGAGTTCATTAGGGAGTGTTGACTCACACAGTCACAACGTGAAGTCCCACAATAAGCCATCTGCAAGCCGAGGAGCAAGGAAGCCAGTTTGAGTCCCCAAACCTCAAAAGTAGGGAAGCTGACAGTGCAGCCCTCAGTCTGTGGCCAAAGGCCTGAGAGCCCCTGGCTAACCAGTGGCATAAGTCCAAGAGTCCAACAGCTGAAGAACTTGGAGTCTGATATTCAAGAGGAGGAAGCATCCAGCATGGGAGAGGGATGAAGGCTGGAAGACTCAGCAAGTCTGCTCTCTGTGACTTTCTTCTGCCTGTTTTACTCTAGCCACGCTGACAACTGATTAGATGGTGCCCACCCAGCACACTGAGGGTGGGTCTGCCCTTCCAGTCCACTGACTCAAATGTTAATCTTTGGCAACACCCTCACAGGCACACTCAGGAATAATACTTTGCATGCTTCAGTTGAATCAAGTTGACACTCAATATTAACCATCACACTGCTGGTTCCACTGGTACATGAAGTTCTACTATAACTATTTGTCAACAGTATTGGAACTCATTTTCGATAAACTCATTTGAGTCTTACTTGTCAGTTGGTTTGTTTCCATTTTTTAGGAGAATTAGCCAAAATCTTTTTTGCTTATGTGTCAAGAAACTACACTTCCTGATTATTATAGATGTGTTTTACATATGGCAAAATAAATAAATATATTAATAACAATTAAATTAGGTTGCCTTAGTATGTAGACTGGATTACATGGATTTCTGGAACTTTAGAAGATTTGGGGACTAAGGCAGTGGCTCTTCATCTTATTTAATAATAAAAATGCTTATTTTAAATGTGATAGAAAAACAAAAAAATTTTGGTTGAGATACAAATGTTTTCAGGAACAAATTACAGTGTTATAGATGATATACTATTATTCTTTCTTAACATGAATTAATCTTTAACTAAAGTATAAGAAAGTCTGAGACAGTCCAGCTGTATTTTCAGGATGTGTAAGACTAGAAGCCAAGAAGTGAGGCCCTTCAGGGGGCAGAGGCCATGTCTTCATCATCTGGAATGTTTGACACACCCAACAAACACTTGTTGAAGGCCCCAAATTCCAGTCTAAACTTTAGTCCTGACATCTATGACTCATTTTGGGTGAAGAAAGTTAACCAACTCACCTGAGTCTTAGTTCATCATTTGTAAAATAAGGACAATCCTTTTGACCCTGTTTATCCAAAGAACAATGCTTGTAATTCTAAAGCCTTCAGTCACATGAAGTTGTTGGCATCCAAGAAGAGCTTTCCTTTTCTTGGAAATACTAATGTGACAAGTAAAAATTCTAGGTTAAATATTTATAGTTTAAATAGACATTGTAATGTTCATGTTTAACACACATTTAATTAGTATCCATGACTTAAAAAATAAAACTACAAACCCACCACCTCTAACAACACTGAATAAACACCAGGTTGGAAAAATACATGGTAGTTTGGGGAAACATAAGCTAAAAGCAATGAGCAAACATATTAATTTTTTTTTAGTATATTGATTATTAGGCACTGCAGTAAAGGCCGGAGAAAGAGACGTAGATCAAAAAGACAGCAGCAAAACAACAATGACAGTAAAAGTTAACCATTGACCTATTGGATGTTCACTCTGGCAGACTTCAGCAGTAAATCTCTTTTGAAAGATGAGGAAACTAGCCCCAGGGAGTTTTAAGTGGCATTCGAAGTCACATAACAAATCCGTGCCATAGATGCCCAGCGTTCAGGTTTTGGATTCCATAGATACTGCCGGTGATTGTCAAGCTGAGTCTGTGAAATCCTCCAAGGTTACTGCAGGTATAGAGAAAAAAGGAATAAACTGAGTAGAGCTTAAGCCCCTCAAATCTTCCCCTGTCTTTTATTTTTTATTTTTATTTATTTCTTTTTAAAACCTCATTTTAAAATTTAAATTTAAATTGTTAGTTCTGGGGTACATGTGCAGGATGTGCAGGTTTGTTACATAGGTAAACGTGTGACATTGTGGTTTACTGCACCTGTCAACCTATCACTTAGGTATTAAGCCCAGCTTCCATTAGTTCTTTTTCCTGATACTCTCCCTTCCCCCACCCCATTGCCCAAAAGGCCCCAGCGTATGTTGTTTCCCTGCCTGTGTCCATGTGATCTCATTCTTCAGTTCCCACTTATCAGTAAGAACATGTGGTGTTTGGTTTTCTGTTCCTGCATTAGTTTGCTGAGGACGATGGCTTCCAACTTCATCCATGCCCCTGCAAACGACATGATCTCATTCTTTTTATGGCTGATTACTATTCCATGGTGTATATGTGCCACATTTTCTCTAACCAGTCTATCATCGATGGACATTTCACTGATCATTAGAGAAATGCAAATCAAAACCACAATAGATACCATCTTACGCCAATCAGAATGGCCATTATTAAAAAGTTAAGAAACAACAGATACTGGAGAGGCTGTGGAGAAATAGGAACTCTTTTACACTATTGGTGGGAATGTAAATTAGCTCAACAACTGTGGAAGACGGTATAGCGATTCCTCAAAGATCTAGAATCAGAAATGCCATTTGAACCAGCAATCCCATTACTGAGTATATACCCAAAGGAATATAAATCATTCTATTACAAAGATACGTGCATGTGTGTGTTCAGTGCAACACTATTCACAATAGTAAGGACATGGAATCAATACAAGTCTTTTATTTTTACATTCAGTTTAGTTTTTCAACCTCAAGAATAATTTTGAATTATTTAAAATGATTTCAAATATGTATTTAATTTATTCATCCTTTGATAATAAACTCTGCAAAACAAAACCACTATTAAATAAGTTGGAATTTACTGAGCAGCCCCTGTGTGCCAGAGGTTAGTTGTTGTATATCACCTGTTGTATGAGTGTGGCTTAAAGAAAAATCAGGCCAAAAATTTTAAGTGATAATCATTATAAGATGTCAAAAAGTGGAGTTTCATGTAATTTCTGAAATAAAGCAGATTAGACTCAGACTAAAAAGGACCTTCAGTTGTCTCCTACATTGCTGCCACTCCAAAGCAATGCAGCATGTTGGGTTATGACTTGTGTGTAATGAGCCCAAGTAGAGCCCAATTAGACTTGAGGGCTAATGGCTTTCAGAAACCAACTTTCTGTTCACAAGTAGTAAATTGGTCAATTAGCATCCTAGGGTGACTCCATGGTGGCGTGATGATAGCTTTCTGCAGCCTCCTGGACTCAGGTGATCCTCCCGAGTCAGCCTCCTGAGTAGCTGGGACTACAGGCATATGCCACTACATCTGACTAATTTTTTTTTTTTTACTTTTTGTAGAGATGGGGTCTTACTGTGTTGCCCAGGCTGGTCTCAAACTCCTGGCCTCAAGGCATCCTGCGTTGGCCTCCCACAGTGCAGGGATTATAGGCATGAGCCACCATACCCACCCTTGCTGGGTCTTTTGATTACAGATTTAATCTCATTATTTGTTATTAGTCTGTTCATGATTTCTATTTCTTTTCGATTCAGGCTGGGTAGGATTTATTTTGTCCATTTTGTTAACTCTTTTCTGTTTGTCTTATAATCCTTTTGCTCTACTTTTTTTCTCTCTTCCTTTGTGCTTCATTGTTTCTTTTATTAATAGGCTGTTATTCCCTTCCTGTTTTGGGTGCAACTTCTGTAGACGTTTTCTTTGTGATCACCGTGGGGTTTCCATACAATATCTTACAGTTATTACCCTTTCTTCTAAGGTAATAACAGTTTAAATTTGCTTGCAGCTGGGCACGGTGGCTCATGCCTGTAATCCTATCACTTTGGGAGGCCAAGGTGGGCAAATCACAAGGTCAGGAGTTCGAGACCAGCCTGGCCAATGTGGTGAAACCCCATCTCTACTAAAAATACAGAAATTAGCTGGGCATGGTGGCAGGTGCCTGTAGTCCCAGCTACTTGGGAGGCTGAGGCAGGTGAATCGCTTGAACCCAAGAGATGGAGAATGCAGTGAGCCAAAATCATGCCACTGCACTCCTGCCTGGGCAGCAGAGCAAGACTCCATGTCAAAAAAAAAATTTACTTGCATAAAAGCACCCTACACTTACACCTCTCATGCCTCTACATATGTATTCTTGTTTTCAAAACATATATGTACATATGTTATGCATCCATTAACACAATTTTAGTTATAGCTATTTTAATTCCATTGTCTTTTAGTGTTTATAATAGAATTAAATGTGATTTATCTGCCATTGTTAAAATAATACAATATTTTTCTATATATTCACCTTACCAATGAGCTTTATACTTTCTTAGGCTATAATGTTGCTATATAGAGTTCTTTCATGTCAACTTGACAGAAGGATGATTCACATCCCACGTGAGATGGAGTGAAATGGTACAATATTTTATTATGCTACTTAGAAGGCAAGGAATTTAAAATGTATGAATTGTTTATTTCTGGATATTTTCATATACTGTTTTTAGATTGCCATTGGTCACAGGTCACTGAAACTGCAGAAAGTGAAATCTTGGATAAGGGATATACCCTTTTTAATATACCAGTGAATCATCATTCTATCTAAACATTCTCAGTAATGGTTTTTATTGAAAAATCGGCAGCTTTTGTTGTAATGAATCAATATTGTAAACTGTCATTCATCAATTATATATGTGTATATATCTAAATTTTTAAGAGACTTTAATATACAAAGCAAATGAGAAGATATATCACTCCAAGTGGCATCTTAATTGCCTGATAACATTTTGTGTGTCTATTTTTAAATTTATATATAATACAAATATCAATACAAATATCATTTTTTTGGTTTTCTATTTCTGAGTTTTGACAAACGCATAGTCATATAATGACCAATATAATCAAGATGCGTAACTGGTCTATGACCCCCATAAATTAGTTTGGTTCTGTCTCTTTGTAGTCAGCCTCTCCCCTCACCCTCAAAAGCTGGCAAGCACTGATGTTTTCCACCCATATAATTTTATTTTTTCATAATGTCGTATAAATGGAATCATACATTATACAATGTTATAAGTTTGGCTTCTTTCACTTAACATAGTACATTTGAGAGCCATCCATGTTATTTCATGTATCAATGGTTTGTTCATTTATATTGCTAAGTAGTAGTACATTGTATGAAAGTACTGCAATTTATTAATCTATTCATAGGCTAAAGTACAATCATGTTATATCTGGTTATTAGAGCATACGAATAATGCTGCTATAAATATTTACATGCACATGTTTGTGCAAACATTTTCCATTAGTCTTTGGTTAATCTTTTCTGCCTCTTAGTAGTATCTTTAATAGAACAATTTAAAAAATATGAAGTCCGATTTATTATTTTGCTTCTATGAATTGTGCTTTTGGTGTTGTATCTAGGCACTCTTTGCTTAATTTAATGACACAAAGGTATTTTTACATGTTTTCTTTTTTTGTTTTTTTTCTTTTTTTTTTTTGAGACGGAGTCTCGCTCTGTCGCCCAGGCTGGAGTGCAGTGGCCGGATCTCAGCTCACTGCAAGCTCCGCCTCCCGGGTTCACACCATTCTCCTGCCTCAGCCTCCCGAGTAGCTGGGACTACAGGCGCCCGCCAGGTCGCCCGGCTAGTTTTTTGTATTTTTAGTAGAGACGGGGTTTCACCATGTTAGCCAGGATGGTCTCGATCTCCTGACCTCGTGATCCGCCCGTCTCGGCCTCCCAAAGTGCTGGGATTACAGGCTTGAGCCACCGCGCCCGGCCAACATGTTTTCTTCTATAGTTTTATGTTTTGTATAATTTTCTGTAAGTATTGCATTTTATTTTTATGTTTATGACATTTTGAACTTTTTGTATGTAGTATGAGTTACGGGTTCCAGTTCATTGTTTTGAATGTGAATAGACGTTTTGCCACCACTTCTTTAAAAATACTTATTTCTCTTTTAAGTTGCCTCCACACCCTTGTTAAAAATAAACCACACACAAGCATGGCTATTTCTGAATGTTCTATTCTGTTTCATTGACCTTTATAACTATTATTCTGATGCTATTATAAATGAGACTTCTAAATTTGGTTTTCTGATTTTACTACTGTCATGTAGAAATATAGTACCTTTCATTTTTTATTGACTTTGAATTCTATAATCTTGCTAAACTCAGTTATCAGTTCTAGAAATCTGTATGGCTCCCTTGGGATTTTAAGCATAGACAGCTATGATATTTAAAAAAGAACAAAGTGTTAAAATTATTAAATGGCTAGAATTTCTAATACAATGTTTAAAAATGAAAATGGACACTCCTATTGGTTACAATCCTAAGAGAAATAATTGTCTTTCACATTAAGCATGATGTTAGCTATATGTTTTTCTACATATGTTTCATCATGTTAAGAAAGCTCTCCTCCAATTCTAGTTTACTAATGTGTGTGTGTTTCTGTGTGTGTGCGTGTGTGTATGGTAACGTATGGCGCGCGTGTGTGAGTGTGTATATATATATATAAAATTAGGAATGGATAGTAACAGTTTTCAAAAGCTTTTTATTTGCTAATTGGGATGATTTGTGTGTTTTTTCTTATTTAGTCTGTCAATATGGTTGTGGAAGGCAGAATGATGGTCCCTTAAAGATGCTCATGGCTCTATCTTTAGAGCCTGTGAGAAAGTTAGATTACATGGCAAAGGAGCATTATGGCTGCAGATGGAATCTATCTCTAGAACCTGTGAGAAAGCTAGATTACATGGCAAAGGAGCATTATGGCTGCAGATGGAAATCTATCTCTAGAACCTGTGAGAAAGTTAGATTACATGGCAAAGAGCATTATGGCTGCAGATGGAATCTATCTCTAGACCTGTGGAAAGTTAGATTACATGGCAAAGGAGCATTATGGCTGCAGATGGAATCTATCTCTAGAACCTGTGAGAAAGCTAGATTACATGGCAAAGGAGCATTATGGCTGCAGATGGAATCTATCTCTAGAACCTGTGAGAAAGCTAGATTACATGGCAAAGGAGCATTATGGCTGCAGATGGAATCTATCTCTAGAACCTGTGAGAAAGTTAGATTACATGGCAAAGGAGCATTATGGCTGCAGATGGAATCTATCTCTAGAACCTGTGAGAAAGTTAGATTACATGGCAAAGGAGCATTATGGCTGCAGATGGAATCTATCTCTAGAACCTGTGAGAAAGCTAGATTACATGGCAAAGGAGCATTATGGCTGCAGATGGAATCTATCTCTAGAACCTGTGAGAAAGTTAGATTACATGGCAAAGGAGCATTATGGCTGCAGATGGAATCTATCTCTAGAACCTGTGAGAAAGTTAGATTACATGGCAAAGGAGCATTATGGCTGCAGATGGAATCTATCTCTAGAACCTGTGAGAAAGCTAGATTACATGGCAAAGGAGCATTATGGCTGCAGATGGAATCTATCTCTAGAACCTGTGAGAAAGTTAGATTACATGGCAAAGGAGCATTATGGCTGCAGATGGAATCTATCTCTAGAACCTGTGAGAAAGTTAGATTACATGGCAAAGGAGCATTATGGCTGAAGATGGAATCTATCTCTAGAACCTGTGAGAAAGCTAGATTACATGGCAAAGGAGCATTATGGCTGCAGATGGAATCTATCTCTAGAACCTGTGAGAAAGTTAGATTACATGGCAAAGGAGCATTATGGCTGCAGATGGAATCTATCTCTAGAACCTGTGAGAAAGTTAGATTACATGGCAAAGGAGCATTATGGCTGCAGATGGAATCTATCTCTAGAACCTGTGAGAAAGCTAGATTACATGGCAAAGGAGCATTATGGCTGCAGATGGAATCTATCTCTAGAACCTGTGAGAAAGCTAGATTACATGGCAAAGGAGCATTATGGCTGCAGATGGAATCTATCTCTAGAACCTGTGAGAAAGTTAGATTACATGGCAAAGGAGCATTATGGCTGCAGATGGAATCTATCTCTAGAACCTGTGAGAAAGTTAGATTACATGGCAAAGGAGCATTATGGCTGCAGATGGAATCTATCTCTAGAACCTGTGAGAAAGCTAGATTACATGGCAAAGGAGCATTATGGCTGCAGATGGAATCTATCTCTAGAACCTGTGAGAAAGCTAGATTACATGGCAAAGGAGCATTATGGCTGCAGATGGAATCTATCTCTAGAACCTGTGAGAAAGTTAGATTACATGGCAAAGGAGCATTATGGCTGCAGATGGAATCTATCTCTAGAACCTGTGAGAAAGCTAGATTACATGGCAAAGGAGCATAACAGCTTCTGATGGAATTGAAATAGTTAATTAGGTAACCTTCAGGTGAGAAGACTGTTCTAATATGTGGATGGGCCTGATACAAAGGAGGGGCCATAGAAGTGAAAAGACAGGCAACAGGAGAGAGCTAGAGGGAGATGTGACCACAGAAGGAAGGTCAGTGATGTGAGAAGAGACTCAACCTGCGATTATCTGCTTTGAAGATGTAGGAAGTGGCCATGAGCAAAGGATTGTGTGACCTCTAGAAGCAGAAAAAGAGAAGAAAATGGCTTTTCCTCTAGAGCTTCCAGAAAGAAATGCAGCCTTTCTGACATCTTGATTTTAATCCATTAAGACCCATGCCAGAATTCTAACCTAAAGGCCTGCAAGATCACAAATTTGTGTTGTTGTAAGCCACTAAGTTTGTGGTATTTTGTTATAAATAGCAATTTAAAATAAATACAGTGGCCGGGCGCAGTGACTCCCTCCTGTAATCACAGCACTTTGGGAGGCCGAGGCGGGCAGATCATGAGGTTAGCAGATCGAGACCACGGTGAAACCCCGTCTCTACTGAAATTACAAAAAATTAGCCGGGTGCAGTGGTGGGCGCCTGTAGTCCCAGCTACCCGGGAGGCTGAGGCAGGAGAATGGCGTGAACCCGGGAGGCGGAGCTTGCAGTGAGCCTAGATCGAGCCACTGCACTCCAGCCTGGGTGGCAGAGCAAGACTCCGCCTCAAAAAGAATAAAATAAATACAATGATTAATTACACAGTTTGATTTTCAATTGTTTAACTACATTTGCATTCCAACCATGGTGTATTTTGTTATTTTTATATATGGAGAGGGACTCAATTCACTAAGTTTCTGCCTGTGTTCATAATCCTTATCTGAATAATTCTGGCCTTATAAAAATATAGCCAATTATTCTCTCCTCTTTACTTTTCAAGAAGAGATTGTGTGGAATTCATATTTTTTTAAATTAAATGTTTGGTGGAAGCCATATAGGCCTGGAGTTTTAATTGAACATTCATTTTCTTTAGGAGATATAGGACTTTTTAGGTTATTTATTTCTTTTGGGGGGAATTTTGGTCTTTTATGTCTTTCAAAGAATTGTTCCACTTTACATAAATTGATCTATGAAGTACAATTATTTATAGCTTATCTAATTGTTCTAACATTTGTGGTATCTGTACTCATATCACCTATTTCATTCCTGATGTTGGTAATTTGTGTCTTCTCTCTTTTTTATTGGTCAGTCTTGCTTGAAGTGTACAAGTTTTTTCTCTTTGTAGAGAGCTAGCTTTTGATATTAATTATTTTTCTATTATTTATTGCTTTCAATTTCACTGGTTTTTAATCTTTTTACTTCTGTTTTCTTTGAATTCAATTTACTCTGTTTTCTGGCTTATTAAAGGAGAAGCATATATTTTTATTTTGAAGACTTTTTTAAAATGAATATAAGCCTTTCAATGATATAAGTCTTCCTGTAAGCACTTTTTTAGATGAATCCCACAAACTTTAGTATGGTATGTTTTTATTTTCATGCAGTTTAAATATTTCCTGAGTTACCTTGATGCTTTTCCTTTATCTCTAGTTTTATGTTGAAGTATATTGTTTATTTTCCAGAAATTTGGGGATCTTCTAAATGTCTCTGTTATTAATATCAAGTTTAATTCCCTTATGTCAGATAACATATTTTGTATTACTTCAATACTTATAAATTTATTATGGTTTGTTTTATACCTGAAACATAGTGTAACTTGGCAAATGTTTCACGTGCACTTGAAAAAAATGTACATTCTACTGTTGCTTGGTGGAAAGTGAATAAATTCCAATTATTTTAATTTGGTTAAAACTTGACCAAGTCTTCTACATCCTTGTTGATTTTATGCGTACCTTAAGGAAAACATAAGTAATCTTAGAAACTTGAAGGATCAGCACTTAATAATAATAGACTCAACTAGCTATTTTCTTTTTATTTGCAGACAGTCCTATATATCAGAAATTTGGGTATAGTGTGCCTGGGTTGTTACAGTATCAAAAAGATTTGCCTAGTAAAACTAGTCACAAAGTAAATAAACAAAAAATCAATAGAATTAATGGAGGAAAGTATGACAAATCCTCAATAGCATAACATATGAAATATACTTTTCATTATTATGTTGTCAGGCAGACAAAATATTTATATAGCTATAGAAGATTTGAGCAGCATAATTAATAATTCTTAATCAGTTTGATAGTCAGAATTACAATGTCCCCAAAGATTCCTGTGTGCACCAGTGTACACACACTGTACCAGCCCTTGGGATTCTGCTTGTGGGATTAGGTTATGTTATGTAAGGTACAGATGTTTTTAAGAAAGGGAAGTGGGCCTGAAATAACTATGTGATTCTTTAAGTAAGGGTATGTGGTCAGAAACAGAAGTCAGAAATTCAAAGTGAGGGGAATTCAACACAATAGTAGCCAAGCACAGTGGCTCACACCTGTCATCCCTGCATTTTAGGAAGCAGAGGCAGGAAGATCCCTTAAGCCAGGAGCTCAAGACCAACCTAGGCAACAAGGAAGACTCTGTTTCTACAAACAAAAAATAGCCAGATGTGGTAGTTTGTGCCTATAATCCCAGCTACTCAGGAGGTTGAGGCAGGAGGATCACTTGAGTCTGGGAGGTTGAGGCTGCAGTGAGCCATGATCTGATTATGCCACTTCATTGCAGCCTGGGTGACAGAGTGAGATCCTGTCTGAAAAATAATAATTAAAAAAAGCAATAGAAATTATTTGTTGCTGGCTTTTAATGTGAAGTGAGACACATGTTAAGAAATGTGAGTTGTCTCTAGAGACAAAGTGGCCTTCGACCAACAACCAGCAACAGGGACCTCAGTCCTAAAATTATAAGAAGCTACATTTGGCCAATAACCTGAGAGGGTTTGGAAATGCACTGTTCCTCAGAGCCTCCAGAAGCAAGCAAAGCCCAGCCAGAATCATCATTTCAGCCTTGTGAAACCTTGAGCACAGAAGCCAGTCACACCATGCTCAGACTTCGGAGCCACTGTAAGTCACTATGTTTGTGGCCATGTGTCATGTAGCAGTTAAAAACCAATACAAATGGATAAGAATATATTTACCAAAAGTCATACAAGGGCCTTATAGGAAAAATTAGTAGAACTCAACATTATGAAGATAAGAATTTTCACCAAAATTATATGTAGGTTCAGTGATATTCCCATCAAAATATGAACATACATTTTGGACTTGAAAACACTATTTTCATATTTACATGGAAAGTCAAGGTATGAAGAGTAGCCATGTCAATTTCAGAGTACAAAGAGACAGCTTGGTAAGAGTATAAATTGGTAAAGCATTTCTAGCAACTCTAAATCTAGGAATTTAACATAGCAAAAAATCTAAATGTGCCAATCCTCTCCCCACCACACATACCAATTCATAAGAAGTATTTCTTAAAGATTTTAAGACAATTACACACATTCATATATGTATGCATAAAATGCTCTTTCCAAGTAGACTTATTAAGAACATTACATAGTGTTCTTATAAAAAGAAATGTCACCAGTCACCAGCCATTATTTCCCTGGAATAATACACACTGTATATTTTAAGTGAAATAACGGAGTAAAAGTGAGGTACACTAGAATACAAAAGTGAATCTTTTTTATTTTTTTTTCTAGTGAGATAAGAAAAAATCATCTTCTGATATCAGTCTTGGACAAAAGCTTCACGTGTGCTTGAGAGAAAATGATTTAGTGTCTTCAAAGCATACTCATGTATCACATGTTTGTCTTCTAAAGAAAACAGATATTATTAAATCATAGGCACTTAATTCATCAAGATAGGTTTAGGCATGTAAATTACAGAGTATCAGCTAAGGAAGAACCACACTGTTCTGCATAATAAAATGGCAAGTTACTGAGAAATATGTCAGAAGAAGCTGGATGTTGATGAAGAAAGGGCATAGAAAGAAACGTAGGGAGCTTTACGATTGACGCTATATTGTACTTCAGTAAGAAAATAAATTTTAAAGGAGATTTTTATTTTTTTTACTGTGGTATGGGCAATATAAACAATCTCATATCTCTTGTGAAGTCTGCAATATTTTCTGTGTAGCTCACCCCTAATACTTTTGTTGTGAAGAGTTTGTGTTGCAAGAGCATGAAATGAAAGAATATGCTGAAGTTTGTATGTAGCCAGGACAGACAGAGGCTGCCTACAGGGACTTTGAAGCTAGAGGAAAACGAGACAATGGATGTGATGATTACCTGCATGAAGAAGTGAAAGAGACGCATGCAGCACAACTCTCCATGAAACACATAAATATGTTAAGGGTGGTTGGGCTTGCAGATAATTTCAGCTTCTTCTTTTTATCTTTTTTTTTTTTAAAAAACAAACATGCATTTATGGTTAGAAAATATGTTATTTTCATTTAAAAATCCTGTGCTAATTTGGGGGACTCTTTTCTACTAACTGAGACTTTAATCTGTGCCGATTGAGCATGGATAACATGCCATGCCTTACTGTGATTCTTGACTTAACATTTTATTTTACTCAATGACTCCCCATCAGCCTGGCCAAGGGTAATGGGAGTAATTTTCTCTCAACTGTGCTGGAGCAAAGGCTCTTCTCCCCAGTACTCTGTCTTTCCTTTACCTTTCACAAGTGCAAGCCTACCTCGCAATGTGGAGCCTTGCTACCTTCCCCTGCTTTCTCCCGTTTATCCTTCAGAGAGCTGTACCTCATGAATCTCTGGCATATCTACTCCCACCATAGCATTTCCATCTTTGCAGTCCCAAATGACCCCTGGGTGACATGAGACATCTTCTGTAAGGCTGACCCTTCCACACACACCTTGATGTGTCACCTGCAGTGCCTTTAAGATTATAAAACATCATTTGGTAATCCAATCCCAGCTGACACTCAGGCCAGAAAACACTGTGCCAAGTAGTCAAGTGAGGTGCAGCTTGTACACAACTGCATAGAGCCAAGAATTCAGAGGACGTGCCTCTCAGCTTTTGCTTGTGGCTCTGTTTGCTTCTGTGTCCGTGCATGATGGTCCTCATCAGCAGCCTCCTGCTCTCCTGTACCCACTGTCACCGTTCCCTGGGATGAGCAAGCCTATACATTTGAGATGCCTTATAGAGTTTCCCATTAAAATTGTGAAGAGAGCATGTGACATATATGACAATGTTTAATTTGTTGACCACCTGCCCAAGATTTTCTTAAGATGGAGAAAACAGATAATTGATTTTGTTTACATAATCCCAGCAAAGAATGTCAAACCTAGGAAATGCTGGGAGAAATAGGAAAAACATTAATAATAGTCATTGTTGGGTGGTAAGTTTATTTATACTTAAAAAATTATTGCATACTTTTTTTGTAATTGGCATATATATCAATCAGAGACAAGTCAGGATACAGAACACACATTTATACAGAACAATTATAAGGAATTGTTAATCTGATATTCCAGAAATGGAATGGCACAAGAAAACACTAAAGTATTATGCAATAACAATTCTATGAAGCAACTGCCACCCCTAGGGCTTAAGGGACTGTAGGAAAGAGACTGTAATGATTAATACATAGATGCTTGGGGAGGGGCCCTGTGGAATGGAGAGCAGAGCTAGGAGGTGGAATTACTGCACACGTAGTGTATGTACTTCCGGAGCTCAGAAGGACCCACAGAACTGCAACTGGAATCCAAGGCATAGTCATTGCTGATGTATCTCAGGTGTGCGGAAATGGGAGGGAACACTCCCATGCCACTCCCACTCCATCCAGTCTCCCTATGGAGCTCCCTATTGGCAGAACCAAGGATGGAGCTAGATGCCCAAGGGGTAGAGAAGCACGGGTCGGAAGCATAGGACCACAGCAGAATACTCAGCAAAGCATGTATAACTTCGACCAGAAAACACCATTCACACTTGGTTGAAGACAACAGAACATCTGATTATTGAATGGGAGTCTGAATAGAGTAAGAGATCTTTGGCAGATGTTCCAAGGTTGACTGGCCACTAACTAGCTAATTGCAATAAGCAAAATGTGACATATCTTCACACAGTGCCTGCTTCATAAAACAAACAAACAAACTCAGTGAACCTTTGAAGCATAGGAAATCCTAGGAAGTAATCATGAAATATAAATGTTGAGGACTTGGCTTCTAGTAGTTGGAAAGAGAGAATAAAATTTGGTAATGGCTTTCCCCATGTTTAGGTCTTGGGTTTTTCTATTTAAAACAGTGAGTGAATGATTGAACCCATGTACAAATGAGTGAATATGCAAGTGCACTTTGTTGCTGGATTTGGGCAGTTGTGTCTGTCAGCATCAATGCAGAAAATAGAATCACCTCAGATTATTCAAATAAACAGACTTTAATGAAGAGACGATGCAGGGCTATGGGCTCCAATACGGGAGCAATCATGGGCTTCTGAGAACCCAGACACTAGCTCCGGCAGGAAGCCACTGCCGTGTCTAGGAACCAGCATCAAAGGCCCGACATCACATTACCCAGAGCCAAATAAGAGGCGCTTGCTGGTGAGCGCTGTCATTGTGGAAGAATACTGATACTGCCAGAGATGCAGGGCTAAGCCAAGAAGGAGAAGAAAAAACATACCAAACTCTCCTCCAACCCTGGCAGGTTCTCCCATTGGCTGAACCTACTAGTGCTCATTAAAGGAGCCTGGATAATGCAGTTCAATGTAGTAGCCTTTTTGCATAGAGATCAAGGGAATCAGGAATGGGAAATTAAGGCAAGAATAATCAGCACAACAGCCTTAATAAGTTTTCCAGCAAGTCAATGTTGTAAGAGAACTCGTGAATGAATAGATTTATTTACACAGGTTGTAACTAGCATACGGGATAGGAACAGGTTGGACAAGTGAGAGTTTTTATGTTTTCCTGCCAATAGCTGGCATCTGTCAGGATTTCTAAAAGTTGTATTTTTTTAAAAAGGAGAATATCTTATATTATCTGTTAGAAAACTATGTATTCATTTGTATTCAGTTATAAATTGCCTATCATGAATTTTACACACTGCCTGTGAAAGTAAACCTCTACTTCCCACATGGAGGAGGGCGGGGGGGGGGTCTCTAAAATAGAATCTTTGTTGAAGCTGCTGAAAGTAAGGTGTTTACTTGCAACAATAACCAGGATGAATTGTGTCAAACACAAGCAAAAGAAATGGAAACAAAAGGCTAATACAAATATTTTCCTTGAAACTTGTACAGAATATTATTTCTAAAATATTGTCTGGGAGCCACATTACTGTTAGATTGCCTCAGATTGAGAAGCTCTTTTTAAGATAAATACCTTAGATACATTTTTAAAAATATAAAGATGTAATTTTAAAAATTTCACTTAGCAGTTACAATTATGATAGTCATTACTATTTATTAAATATTTCCAAATCTCTACCTTCCGGACACAGTCAGAACAGCAATTTCCTTGTGCTGTACTTCAGTCATGAGATGTCAGTAGAAGAAATAGGTGCATTGCTCATTTTGGCCCCTTCCCTCTTTCCCTATGCCACTGCCAGGAACAGTTCTCCAAAGACTGGCTACTCTGTTGGCTTAGGACCTTATTAGACAATGCAGAACAGAGCCCCCCGTGAATCAAAGTAGACATATTGTTTTAAGCCGCTATGGTTTAAATTTGTTTTAAGTCAGTATAACTCACCCTGTGATGTCTGATACAGTAAATTTTCAAAACAAAAACAATTTATACTTGGAAATCCTGAAATCACCTAAGGACGCAGCTGGCAATGATAATATACCTGAGGCTAAACTCTTCGTGATCATGGCTTCATGATTTGAGAAAACTACCTCTACCTCCAACCCCTCCCTTTGCTACACGACATTTTCCAGAACAGAAGCAGAGGCATGAAAGAGTGTTTGTCAGTAATGGAAGTTATTTGTGTCTGCAGTGCTCTGTTGGTCCATAGAGTGCCAGGAACATACTACATCCTGTACTGAATGGAAGATGCAGCTTAGTGTGTGAGCAGGCAGGGAACAAGCTCCAGTTTTTAGGCTGGCTCTAGTGTTAGATATGGTAAGCATTAAAAGTGAGGGGGCAAAGGGCCCAGCGCAGTGGCTCATGCCTGTAATCCCAGCACTTTGGGAGGCCGAGGCAGGCAGATCATGAGGTCAGGAGATCGAGACCATCCTGGCTAACACGGTGAAACCCTGTCTCTACTAAAAATACAAAAAAATTAGCTGGGCACTAAGTAGTGTCAGACGCTTGTAGTCCCAGCTACTTGGGAGGCTGAGGCAGGAAGAATGGCGGGAACCCGGGAGGCAGAGCCTGCAGTGTGTGGAGAACATGCTACTACACTCCAGCCTGGGTGACAGAGCAAGACTCTGTCATAAAAAATAAAATAAAATAATAAAATAAAATAAAATAAAATACAGGGTGAGAGGACAGAAGAAAGTTTTTGACTTTTTGTGGTGTAAAGACTAATAGAAATTCTTAATGTTAGCTTGAAGACATCCAACTTTCCCTGAACTTGTGAAGCAATCTAAAATTCTCTGATGAGAAAGTGGAAGACAAAAATAATAAGTGACACTTTCCTCTGAATTAGGAAGAGTAATAGATAAAAATTATTTTCATTCTCTCTGATTCTACCCTGCTTCTGTGAATAGGACTCCCTAGTTCTACCTGGATACGCAGCTCCCTAGTGAGAGACTAGCATCTAATCTGAGACTAGGTCTGGCCATTTGGTGAAGTACTGGTCCGTGGGCTACAAATGGAACAATATATGCAGCATTGGAGTTATGACCTAAAGGAGATGGATATGGCCTTCCGTGGTCTTTTTGCATTCCTGCCAGTTCAGATGCAAAATGAAAAAAAAAAAAAAAAAAAAAAAGATTATGGCAGTCGAGTTGGAAGATCCAGTTAGGATCCTGAAGTGAAGCAAAATAAGATTCTGTGTTGTTTATGTCAAGATAATTTGGCATCTTATTAAAAATAGCAGCTTAGATTATGCATTTATTAGACCAGTTACTATGAACACTGTAAGAAAACCGGTTCACACATATTTTTTGTTGTGGCCACTATTGTGTGCTTTTTAAAATCTTTATTTCTTATTAAACTTCAGGTCCAGTGTGTTGAGTTAATCACTCACCTCAGTGAATGGTCTTTTACTGTCACCGAACTACCCGTTTTATTGGCTAGCCTGCTATCCATGTTGTCTGGGGTTCTTTATTTCACTTCTCTCTGCTTCAGTGTTTTCATTTGTAAAATGAATGTAATAATAGTTTCAATCTCTTAGGGTTGTTCTGAGGATTAAAAAAGTCAGTTTGTGCAAAACCCTATATTCAGCATGTAGTAAGTTTCTATCATTTTTATTAGTTATTATTTGTTTGTATTCTCATTCCCTAATCTTATTTTCTGTGTTCCCATAAGCAATATTTTGAATATATTCATGTGTATCCTTTTGCTTATGTCTGTTCTTATCAAGTATGCATTATGTATTTATGTGCCTTCATTTAAATTTATGTAAATGGTATTACACTACATACACAAGTAGTAAAGTTCTAAGATCCACTCAGGTTACTATGAATACTTCTGACCTATTTCTCTGAGCTGCCACGTGGGATGCCATGGTATACACCTGCCCCATTTCAGGTACCTCCTCTCCCAGTGGGCTGCCAAGGCTGCCATGGTTCTCCACCATCGCAAACAATGGTGTGATGAACAACCTAGAAAAAGTCCACTCTGAACCCATTTGAGAATTTGGTTTAATATATAATGGTGAGTAGCCCTGCATAGGAACAGGCTATGCTTATTTATAATTCGACCAAGTTTTCCAAGAATGTTCTTTGAAATGGATTGACCAATTGCTACTCCTCAGCAAATGATTATTCTTATTTCCCCTTCCTTATGTACTAAACACTTGTCATTATCCAGCTCTTAAATTATTGCTGGTCCAATTCTATTTTCACTGAAGGAGTAAGCCACAAAAGAACATCACTACCATGTAATCAAGTGAAAAAAAAAAAAAAAAAAAAAAAGCCAGATTATCTGCAAAATCCTAGCACTTTTTAAATCTTTCAAAGAACTCTGGTCGCAAGACAACCAAGAACATTGAATTCCAAAGAGTGTCAAGGCCCTCTGTGGAGAAACTGGAGACATCTTTTCCTCTTGCAAGAGCAAGGGAGAGATGAAGTATGATGCTGTAGAAATGCAGAAGAAGAAATTAGCTACAAATTTAAGCCATGTCTAAAGGTCTAATATAAGCTAGCATACTCATTTAGAATAATTAGGAGCCTGATAAACAGAGTGAGGATGAGTTCCTATTCATGTTTCAGCTCTTCTCCGCAGGTCTCTACTAGAGGCTCACAAAGAAGATCAGGAGCAGGGCAAGAGAGAGCTTCCATCAGCCTTCCAGGAAGTAATCAGGCCTCCATCAGCCGGCTAGCTGCAGTGGTTAATATTAAAGTGTCAACTTGATTCGATTGAAGGATACAAAGTATTGTTCCTGGCTGTGTGTGTGTGAGGGTGTTGCCAAAGGAGATCAATATTTGAGTCAGTGAACTGGGAGACACAGACCCACCCTCAATCTGGGTGGGCATCATCTAATGAGTGGCCAGCACAGCTAGGATAAAGCAGAAGTTGGAAGGACTTTGCTTGCTGAGTCTTCCAGCCTCCATCTTTCTCCCATGCTGGATGCTTCCTGCCCTCGAACATCAGACTCTGAGTTCTTTAGCTTCTGGACTCTTGGACTCATACCAGTGGTTTGTCCAGGGGCTCTCACACCTTTGGCCACAGGCTGAAGGCTGCACTGTCAGCTTCCCTACTTTTGAGGTTTTGGGACTCATACTGGCTTCCTTGTTCCTTAGCTTGAAGATGGCCTATTGAGGGACTTCACCTTGTGATCATGAGTCAGTTCTCCTAATAAACTCCTCTCTCTCTATATATATCTGTCTATGTATATATATACTCACACACACACATCTGTTATCTCTTTGCTATCATCTATCTATATAGCTGTCTATCATCTCTGTCATGTATCTATTATCTATCTATCTATCTATCTATCTATCTATCTATCTATCTATCTATCTATCATCTATCATCTATCTATGTTCTGTCCCTTTAGAGAACTTGTCTAATACACTAGCTATGTAGGAAGTGATTAGTCACAACTGGGTAGAGGCACAAAACACACTGTACCTTTGAACTTTTTGCCCAAACAAAAACAATATCCTTGAGCTCCCAAGGAAGGAACTGCAAATCTTCTGACCCCAAGGACCCACTGGGGGATCAGGGGAAGTTAAACTCATTTATCTCTGGGTGATGAGCAGGAAACTCTCTTCTGGTCCTTAGTATCCACCACAGGACTAGCACCAAGACGCATGCAACAGAAATCTGCAAGGGGAAGAACAACAACAACACACACAAAATAGAGAGAACCTTCTCCAGGAAGCAGGGCTGTAGGAATACTGAAATCTGTGTAGGAACAGAAACAGAAAAACTGTTCAACACCCTAGCACTGCTAAAGAAATACAAAGTCTGTGAAAAACTGCAAATAACATTAGCAGTAACAAAACTCAAACCTAGTGAGATTGATCCGATGTCACACAACAGCTCACGGAAGAATAGTGTCTATATCTATGTACAAAACTATTTAAGTTTTTACTGTTCTATATATGATGTTAGACACTCAGTGAAATACTGCAAGGCACACAAGGTGAGTAAAGAAAAAATGGCTCCTTGTTAAGAGACAAAGCTATCAATAGACTCAGACTCAGAGATGACTCAGATGTTGAAACTATGACGCAGGGACTATAAACTAACAATGATTAATATAATAAATGATCCCATGGAGGAAATATCACAAGCATAAACATCTGGGGAATTTTAATAGAGATGGAAACTATAGAAAAATTAAATGAAAATGCTTTAAAAAACAAGTAATTTGAACAAGATACATATTTTAAAATTCCACCGTGTGCTTATCAGCAGATTGGAAACAGCTGAAGAAAGAGAATGTGAATCTAGCACTTTGTGATTATCCAAAAAGAAACACAGAAAAAAAAAGTAACATAAAATGAAACATTGAAGCCAAGAGCTGTGGGAAACTATCCATGGCAGTTACTAATTTATTGTCTCTGAGTTCCAACTCTACCCTCCTGCCCCTGCCCTGTGAGAATAGAGCTGGATCCTCCACTACATGGAGCAAACATCCATGTAGATGTTTGTCCTCTGTGGCTGGCACATAGACTCTGCCAGTAGAGGGTGATAATGAGCCTATCTTCCTCCTGGATCAGATGTGTTTCCCTTACAGGCTCCTGGAGCACCTACAACTTCTCCAGGGCTTTGCTCCTGAAGCCCAGTGCTTTTCCAGTACCCGGATCGCACTGCACGTGATGGCCAGTGGGTTCCTCCAACACCTCTTTGCTTTGCAGTAAGTTCCAAGGCACTGCTTCTGTCTATGAATGACTTCTCCAAGATCAGAAAAATATAAACATGTTTTATACAATCTAAAGGGGAAAATGCTCTAACGTTGCCAACAAGTTTATAATCACACAAATAAAAAAAGTATTAAATACATTTTGGCACAACGTCCAGATTGTATATCCTATGGATTTTTTTTTTAAAGAAGAAGAAAAAAATATGTAACTTTGGCCGGGCGCGGTGGCTCAAGCCTGTAATCCCAGCACTTTGGGAGGCCGAGACGGGCGGATCATGAGGTCAGGAGATCGAGACCATCCTGGCTAATACGGTGAAACCCCGTCTCTACTAAAAAATACAAAAAACTAGCCGGGCGACGAGGCGGGCGCCTGTAGTCCCAGCTACTCGGGAGGCTGAGACAGGAGAATGGCGTGAACCCGGGAGGCGGAGCTTGCAGTGAGCTGAGAGCCGGCCACTGCACTCCAGCCTGGGCGGCAGAGCAAGACTCCGTCTCCAAAAAAAAAAAAAAAAAAAAAATATGTAACTTTATGCAGTATGTTTCCCATTACTAGTAACATTGCTTTGAAATTTCAAAATTATTTTATATATATTATGAGATAAGGTAAATAAGTAAATACAATAATGGCTTTAGGAAGCAGGCTTTTTAATGTAAAAGAAAATCAACACAGATGTATGGGGAAAACTCTAATGTTGAATCTGAGTTCAACAGAGTGATATCACTTTATGAGATGTGGTTTGTTTCTTGTACTGAACTACTCAATGGACGTGTCAGCAATGACCCCTCTGAAGTTATGAAAGCAAATACCCACATCCTAGATTCTGAGTACCATTCCCCATGAAAAGCAATTAGGGCTTCCAGGGAATGGCTGATCCTGGTTCTGGGTTTGGGAAATGGATAAACTACTTTGGACCACCCTTTATACATCAGTGTGCTAGGGAGTCCTAAATATTAAGGGGTCATGTCAAAAAGGCTACAGAAAACATTTATAAGAGGCTCCCATTAGCAAAATTAGTGGGACAATTTGAAGATCAAAAATAATAAGATTTTATTTGTGAAAAAAATAAAAAATCTAGGAACTCAAGAAAAAGCAAAACTAACAAAAACAAACAAATGATACTTTTTTTCTTTACACCAGAATGGCAGCTAAAACATAGAAAAGGCATAATACATTAGAGGGAACTGATTTAGGCAAAAATTGCTATTAAAAACCTGTGTGAGATTGTTTGGAAAGAATATTTTCATAGTGTCCAAATATTTATCCACAGGTTACTTAGTAACTGCAAAGAAAAAAAAAAAAGATGGATGTTTCTAGTGGAGAGATGATGATAAAAACGAGCCTCCCTGAAAGCGGGGTAATCTGACGCATGTGCCTCAGGATGTGATGTCATAGGAGGGACACAACGCCATCTCTAGTGGATTATTCCCCAACATTTTTGGTTTGCATCTAATCAAACTTGTAGACCAGAAATAGACAAGATTTTTACGTAAAGGGTTGGAGAGTCCATTTTTTAGGCTTTGTGAACCGTATGAACTATCACAACTATTTAAATCTGACATAATGTAAAAGCAGACAATATTTCAATAACTGACTTACAGATGGTTTAGTTGTGTTGCAATAAATGTTTATTTACAAAATAAGTGGGAGACCGGATCTGGGCCATGGCCAGTAGTGTGTTGACTCTTGCTCTCAAGTTAAATTCCAGTTCAAAGAGATTAAAGAAGATTTAAAAGCAAGTGAAATGACATTGTGAGGAATGACGCTAAGAGGAAACAGTCACAGAAATTTGGAGGATGAGACATCTACAAAATCACTGACCACACAAATAATACAATGTAATTAAAATTAAACACACAAGAAAACGCGGGAGGGAGGCCTGTCCAATAATGAAAGAGATTAAAAATGCATGAAGCTGAATTGGATTTCAGATCAAAGGTGGAGGAAGAGAAAGAAAAGGGGGGAAAAAAAACCCTCGAGGTAAAAAGACATTCTTTCAAAACTAAAGAAATGTACACATAGGTCACCTATTTATGATGCTATTGAAATTTGTTGTTATTGTTGTGGTCAGCTTTGAAGTGACAGATGGTTATCTGAGAGAATATCCTTATTCTCAAGAGAAGCATGCTAAATTTTATGGAACTAGAGGGTCACACTGTGTGCTACTTATTTTAAATTGTCCAAGGAGAATATATACATGAGAAAATATGTACACTTGACTAAATGGAAATCAGTTTTTTTCATATATGTCTAGCCTAATACAGGGTATTCATTTTCTTTCTACTTTTCTGCATTCTAAAATAAAATCTTGGGAAAAACACATGCAAGTCATAAAAGGAAGAAAGAAAACACAAAAATCTTTATTCTGTTATCACAGTCTTCTTTATCTTTATTTTTTTTTCCTTTTAGAAAGCCCAGTATATCCTCAAACAATAGGATTTGGGCTGATTGCTCTGATTTTGGTTTTCCAAGTCTCTAATGGAAGTGCTGCCATCCCCAGTCCTCAGCAGACAGTTTACTCACTGATGAAAAATATTCAGAAGCTAACAGAAGTAAAAGAGATGAAAACCCACATTCCCTTAACATGCCATATTAAAAGTGAAATGTGCGAATGTTTGTATTTGGAAGAGGGGGAGAAAAAAGGATTCAGCATCTCAGAAGCCAGTTGGAAGTGTCAGGCCTGGCAGACACAGCTAGTGAGGAATTAAGCACTTGCTTTTCTTAATCACCAAAATATGCTGCTGGAAATCTTTGAACCTCAACCTGAATCCCAGCTGCTTTATGAAAGCTCTCCAATTCTCTCATGACCCATTAAAGAAAGGGGCAGTGTCTCGGCTCCACTAATTTTGCACAGAGAAGCAGAAGGATAGATTTTTATTTTATATTTTTTAACTTTTGCTTGACAACGCTAAACCAGTGTGGAATTCTAGAGATAGGCAGGCAGTATCTTTTAGTAGACAAGATACATCTTACAGGAAAAATCATGCAGAAGGAGAAGAAAATTAATATAGATGAGTTATCTGTCATCTGCAAGATGTTCCGGAAAGCACGTTTCCTTCTTGGCGTTCCCTCCCCATGGGCGCCCTAGATGAGTGAGGATGCCCCTTGCTTTTCCTGCATGTGCTCCATCATTCTGCTTTCTTGTTCCTTTTATTCAGGAGCCCAAGTGCCAGGCTCCTAGAGAGCAGCTCCTGACAGACTGCTGAGGGAGCTTCCATGGGGTTTGTCTTCCTAGTCACATCGCTGTATTAACCAATGCTTGTCGCAATGGAAGAGACACGAAGGGCGCAGTGGGCGTCAGTCAAGGAAACTGGAGTTCCGACCTTAACTCCACACCTGTAAGCCTGAAGAATCTTTTCACCTTTCTGGGTTGCGGTTTCTCACCTACGAAGGCGGGACTTTTCACAGGAAAACATACAGAGAAATCCTGTTTCTAAAGTTGTGTGTCTTTTATGTCTGCAAGCTGAAAACTCAAGAAGCAACAAACCATCATTCTTAGCAAACTATCACAAGAACAGAAAACCAAACACTGCACGTTCTCACTCATAGGTGGGAACTGAACAATGAGATCACTTGGACTCGGGAAGGGGAACATCACACACTGGGGCCTATCATGGGGAGGGGGGAGGGGGAGGGATTGCATTGGGAGTTACACCTGATATAAATGATGAATTGATGGGTGCTGACGAGTTGATGGGTGCAGCACCCCAACATGGCACAAGTATACATATGTAACAAACCTGCACGTTATGCACATGTACCCTAGAACTTAAAGTATAAAAAAAAAAAAAAAGTATGAGGCTACAGAGGCTCCCAGACCTGGAACCCAAAACCAGCTCTGCTTCCAGTAGCACTCAACATTCAACTAGTTGCTCAAATTCTGAGAGCCACAATTATTTGCAAAGTGGGGGAACTAATAAATTGTCAGGAATAAAAATGGTAGGTATTTTGTAAAGCAGATATAGTAACATTATGTGAATATTAGTTTCCTTTGTTACTTTGATATCAACCTATTACATTTTGAATTAAAAAATTCAAAATTTGAACTGAAGGATTGTTACACATATATATAACTTCATTTAAATATGTACATATATCTTCATTTAAATTTAACATATTTAATATGCATGTTCTAATTTTCTTATATACATACTATATCTCACCTATACATTTAATTTACAGTATATACATTTGCTCATATGCATTCTAATCTTCACAAGTGTAAATGTATATGAAATTTACAATATGAATATCAGAATGTATACATGAAATAAATTTAAGCAAATTTTATGGGCAAGATAGTCTGGGATTGAATAGAATCAAGCTCAGTTATTTCTGACTCTTAGTCCTTGCTGTGCCCCACCACACTACAATTATGAGTGTGATTCTATTATAGTTCAACTTTATCATTTACTGAAATAGTAATTCTTGTCTTCTGTAGAGCTGTAGAGATCTTTTGCCAAGGAATCCCCAAAGCATGTATTGCACTGGAGAAACGAAGGAGTTAATATATGCCACATTCTTTGGAAAGACAATGCTGGGCTCCTGTTTGCACTCTGTGGCTGCCTGGTGTCTGACTCTCAGCTCAGCATTCATCTCTGTGGTTTAATTTTTTTCTCCTATTTACGTTGATACAGAAATAATGGAGTCCTTTGTGCTACTGATGTGCACTCATCCGTGTGTGTCAGATCAAGAGGGCACCTTTCTTTTCCAGAGTTTGCTTTAATTCTGCCACTTAGAATTTTTGAATGGGTGCCTCTTCTCACCTTCAATCCAGGTTGTTTTTTTTAAAAACAGCAACAACAAGCAGTGTTTAACTGTTTAGATGGTGGAGACATAAAGACACGGCCATGCTTTTGTTTCCATGAAAATTAAAGCAAAGCAATATGAATTGCCAAATTTTAGTCATAGAAACAAAATCCAAATATTACAATTTTATTTTTTTCCAAATCTTTAAGTTAAAAATGTACCCAAGGCCCAATTTGTTAACAATTCATTGTATATGGATACATTTTTTCATTAATAGCTCTATGTTCAGTGTAATGTTAAACTTATTAATACCATTTACGTTTTGGTTGGAAATGAAAACAGTCTTTGATATTTTATTTCCAGTGTGCTACAGGCAATACAATCACTGAAAAATCTTTTTATTTTCAGTAATGTGATTGAGGAGAATATGCTACATTAACAGGAACTATTGCTTCCTGTGCTATTTCTTATCTCTGGTTTCTCATGGAAGTTTGAAGTTTCATAACTTGTCTCTGTAAGCATTATATTTAAATTATTTACATTATACAATAATGTTTAACTTATTTCAGTCTATGCTATCTAATGAATTAATGAGATATGAGTAGAACTTTTTTATTTTGAGTTATTACTTGAACTTGACAATGGGTCATGCACATGCCTTTGCATTAAAAAAAAAAAAAAAAAAAAAAAATGACCAAGGAAAAACATTTGAGTTCTGGTTGGCTTAAGCCAAGACTGAATTCTAAGGTCAAGAACCATGTTTTCCTTTTGGGCACAGTAAATTGACTAGTGTGGAATAAGAGCATGCTTTGTCTTTAGGTTTGTGGACCCTGTACTCATAGACCTACTAAACAGAAACCTTCCAACTAGACAGATCTCCAGCATTCATATTACAACAATTTTGAGACTGGCAACTTGATATAATGGCATAGATAAGTATAATTTATTAAAGAGTAGTTTTTTACAATGAGATTTAATAATGGACTTAATTTAGAAATATTTCCTGATGAAGTATTCACTTGAGAGATTAAAAATGCATAAAAAGTGTTGAAAAGGTTAAGACAGTACAATCTCTTGTTTTCAATCTGGTTTATTTGTTTCTATAATGAACTGGTATTTCATCTGAATGCTAATGGTAAATTAAAGTTACTGAAATTAATTTTCCATTCCCTTTATTTTTTCTAAAAGTTAATATTGATAAACAAAGAGTTACATCAGGTATTGAGTACCGTGGGTATCAAAGTCTTGGCTATGTAGTGTCGTATCACTTTAAAGTCAAAAGGTCTGTGTTTAAACCCAAATGCTACCTTTTACCAGCTATATGACCTTGAGCAAGGCTTTCAAACTGTCTATGTATACGTCTCCAGGAAGACAAACAATCAAACAAACAAACATACTAGTAGAGTTTTAAATTCCTTATACAGTTTTGAGGATTAGATGAGTTAAAATATGTAGATTTTAGGACAGTGTTGGACTAAGAGTTAGAGCTATATATGAATAGCTATGGTCATTGTTACTATCATCACCAAAGCCCCATACTTTTTCTCCTCTATGAGAATTATACTAAAACATTTCAGGAATTATTGGGCACTGTTCTAAATAATCTATAAAGTTGACCTGTGTTTGGTTTATATTTACTGATAAAGTTGTATTCGCACTTATGCAAAAGTTGTGGATACACA
This sequence comes from Rhinopithecus roxellana, assembly GCF_007565055.1. NCBI lineage: Eukaryota > Metazoa > Chordata > Mammalia > Primates > Cercopithecidae > Rhinopithecus > Rhinopithecus roxellana. The sequence continues at coordinate 52,423,677 of NC_044565.1, read as the reverse complement.
GGACGTATAATGGCATATTGTGAATCTTAATTAGAAAAAACAAAAGAAATAGCATACCTTAAGAAATGGGACCTTGGCTACTTCTCCATCCTCATCTTCACATAACTCTTTGCTAAATGACTTACACTGTGTTTGACTACTTTATCCTAAAGATTCACCCTTCACATCTTCAACTCTTCTGTACAGGCCACTTCCAGCTCTGTCCACTGGTAAATATGTGCTTGGGACAGAGCAACACTAGATAAGTAAATGAATGTGTGAGTTACATGGTAGAATTCACTGTTAAATCCAGGTGTTCTGACTCAAAATAGGAGTTCTTTCCAGTGCTTGAGACTCTATCTTTGATACCTTGGTCTTACAGGACCTCTATATCCAGATAAACTCACCACAGCTAGGAAGAGCACCTTGAAGTAAAATAGAGAACCAGCGGAAAAGTCATTTTCTCTACCTCCTATGTTTCCTTTCAGTCAGCATAGGCGATGGTCACTTCTCAGGACCTTAGGGATACAATTGCATTCAGCAGTATCACAAGGAGTTCATGTGTTCATTCTCTCTCTCTCTCTGCATATGTGTGTATAAAATCACCCATGTTGCACTGGCTGTTTTGTTGAGGTGCCAATGATGTAAAGATGAACATGACAAGGGACCTGCTCACTGTCTAAGTAGGGAGAGGGAAATACACAAGCATTAATACAGTGTGAAAGCGCAATGAGAAAAAGGAAGCCTAGTTGCTTTGGGGGCCCAGGGAAGATCACAAGACAAAACCAAAGTTCTACAGCATGTGCTAATACCCCCATTCTCCCTCACCCTCTGTGTAGGCCTCCTCTCTTTGGGATCACTGTTTCTGGAGGCCACAAAGCATGGCCTAAGAATCACTGCTTGTCGCTCTTACGTGACCACTGGATATACTGAAGCTCACACACACAGTAGGTGCTCAGCAAGTTACTGCCTATTACATGGATGAAATCAATGCCACATGCACCAAAAAGTTGCTGAAGGCCAGTTTGTTGATTTGTTTATTTATTTAAAAAATCACCATCACAACCACCTGTTGAAATCAGCTTACCATTCTGTTTTCTATAGGAGATTTGCCTGTGCCAAGGTTTGCCTATTTTCTTTGCTTTAAAAGGAAAATAATTAAATTACACCATTAATAATTTAGGTTGATCTCATATAGAAGCCTAGTTTCTTCAAAACTTAGAGATTGAAATCAAATGGCACTTCTGATAAAAATTAAAACTTGGGTAGTCCATCTTACAGAAACTGACTTAATGGACAGTGTATTGTTTTTCTGTCCATCAGGGATTAGAAGTAAATAAACTACAAGAGATACAATACTTGTGTGTGGTTTTAACTGAAAAATAAAATATTGTATATATTTATAGTATACAACATAATGTTTTGAAATACATATACTTTGTGAAAGGGCTAAACTGAGCTAATTAACACATGCATTAGTTAGTATACCTTACATAGTAAGTGTACATAGTAAGTATACCTTACATACTTATCTTTTTTTGTGGTGAGAACACTTAAAATCTACCTTCTTAGCAACTTTCAAAAGTACAATACATTGTTGTTAACTATAGTCATCATGTTGTATAAACTATCTCTTGAACTTATTGCTCTTATCTAAATGAAATTTCACGTCCTTTGACCAACATCTCTCCAAAACCTCCTCCCTCTCAGCCCCTGGCAACCACCATCTACTCTCTGCTTCTAAGAATTAATGATTTTAGATTCACATATAAGTATAATAAGATCATGCAATATTGGTCTTTCTGTGCCTGACTTATTTCATGTAATTTAATGCCTCTAGGCTCATCCATATTGTTGCAAGTGACAGAATTTTCTTATTTTTTAAGGCTGAATATTTCAGTATATGTGTGGATTATATTTTCTTTGTCCAGTCATGCATTGAGGAACACAGGTTGATTCCATACCTTGACTATTGTTAATAATATTCCAACAAACGTATGAGTCCAGGTCCCTCTTTAACATACTGATTCCGTTTCCTTTGGATATATACCCAGTACTTTTATTTTTAATGTTTTAATGTTCATTCCATTTTCCATAATGGATGTACTAATTTACCTTCCTGCCAAGCGTTCAAGGTTTCCCTTTTCTCCATATCTTTGCCAATACTTGTTATATTTTGACGTTTTGATAATAGCCTTTCTAACAGGTGTAACGTACTAACTCCTTGTGGTTTTAATTTGATTTCCCTAATTATTAGTGAGGTTCGACAGTATTTTCATATACCTGTTGGTGATTTGCATGTCTTCTTTTGGGAAATGTCTATTCAGGTCCTTTGCCCATTTTTTAAGCAGGTCATTTGTTTTCTTGCTATCGAGTCATTTACATTCTGTATAGATCTTAGGTATTAACTTCTTATCAGATATATGGTTTGCAGATATTTTCTCCCATTCTGCAGGTTATCTCTTCACTCTGATTGTTTTCTTGGCTAAGCAGAAGCTTTTTCATTTGATGTAATTCCATTTGTCTATTTTTGCTTTTATTACCTGTGGTTCTGGGGTCATATTCAGAAAAATCGTTGACTAGAAATCTTTCCTTCTAGTCGTTTTACAGTATCACGTCTTATATTTAAATCTTTAAACCATTTTGAATTGATTTTTGTATATAGTGTGAGATAAGGCTGTACTTGTATTCTGCATATGGATATCCAGTTATCTCAAACCCATTTATTGAATAGACTCTCCTTTCCCCATTTTGTATTTCTGGCAATTTTGTCACAATTCGGTTGAACACAATTATGGGGATTTATATATCAGTTCTCTATTCTGTCTCATTGGTCTGTGTGTCTGTTTTAATGCTAATATCATGCTGTTTTGATTACTGTAGATTTGTAGTATATTTTGAAGTCAAATAGAATAATGGCTCTAGCATTGGTCTTTTTGCTCAAGATGGCTTTGGCTACCTGAGGTCTTTTGTAGTTCCATGTGAATTTCAGGATCTTTTTTTTCTAGTTTTGTGAAAAAGCTGTCATTGGAATTTCGATAGCTTTCACACTGAATCTGTAGGTCACTTTGGGTTATGGGTATTTTAACAATATTAATTCTTCCAATACATGAACATGAGATCTCTTTTAATTTATTTGTGTCTTCTTCAAATTATTTCATTAATGTTTTATAGTTTTCAGTGAACAGGAATTTTGCCTCCTTGGTTAAATGTATTCCTAAGATTTTTTGTTTATTTTTTTTCCGGTAGCTAGTATAAATAGGATTATTTTCTTGACTTTGCTTTTGGGTAGTGATAGAAACACTACTGATTTTTTTATATTGATTTTGTATCCTACAACTTTACTACATTTATTTAATAGTTCTAACAGGTTTTCTTGAGTCTTCTGAGTTTTCTGTATATGAGATCATGTCACCCCCAAGCACTGACAATTTAACATCTTCTTTTTCAATTTGGATGACTATTATTTCTTCTTCTTGCTTAATTTCTCTATGTAAGACATTCATTACTATGCTGAATATAAGCAGTGAGAGTGGGCGTCCTTGCACTGCTCCTAATCTCAGAGGAAAAGTTCGGCTTTTTACCACTGAGTGCGGTGTCAACTTTGAATTTGTATGTTGTTTACTTTGTTGATGTACGTTCATTCTATATCTAATTTGGTTTTTGATTTTTATCGTAGGAGGATGTTGAGTTTTGTCAAATACTTTTTATGCATCTTTTGAGATGGTCATAATGGTTACTGGTCCTATATTCTTCTAAAGTGGTGTATCAAATTTATAAATTTGTGTATGTTGAGTCATCCTTGCATTCTACTGACGAATCCCATTTGATGATAGTGAATAATAATGTTACATGCTGTGGAATTTGGTTTGCTCGTATTTCATTGACAATTCATGCATCTATGTTTATCGGTAATGTAGATTTGTAATTATTTTTCTTGTAACATCTTTGGCTTTGGTATCAGGATAATGCTAACCTTGTAAAATGAGTATTTCCTCCCCTTCATTTTGTAAGAAGAGCTTGAGAAGAATTAATGTTAGTTCTTTTAAACATGTTTGGTAGGCCGGGTATGGTGGTTCATGCCTGTAATCCTAGCACTTTGGGAAGCCGAGGTGGGTGGATCACCTGAGGTCAAGAGCTCAGGACCAGCCTGGCCAACATAGTGAAACCCCGTCTCTACTAGAAATACAAAAAGTTAGCTGGGTGTGGTGGCACACGCCTGTAATCCCAGCTATTCGGGAAGCTGGAGCAGGAGAATTGCTTGAACCTGGGGGGCGGAGGATGCCTTGAGTGGAGATCTCGCCACTGCACTCCAGCCTGGACGAAAGAGCAAACTCCGTCTCAAAAAAAAAAAAAAAAAGAAAAAGAAAAGTTTGATAGAATTCATCAGTGAATTTATCAGGTTCTGAGCTTTTTTATTGCTGACAGATTTTTTATTACTGATTCAGTGTCTTTACTCTTTATTGGTCTGTTCAGATTTTCTGTTTCTTCATGATTAAGTTTTGGTAGGTTCAGTTTTTCTAGAAATTGATACATTTCTTCTAGGTTATCCAAATTTCTGGTATATCTTTGTTCATAATAGTCTCTTATAATTCTTTATATTTCTATTTTATCAATTGTAATATCTCCTATTTCTGATTTTATTTATTTGAATAGTCTCTTTTTTCCATAATCTAGTTAAAGCTTTATCAATTTTGATTATCTTTTCAAAAAACCAGTGCTTAGTTCTATTTACCACTTCTATTGTTTTTTAGTCTCTGTATCATTTGTTTCTGGTTTAATCTTTATTTTTTCTTCCCTTGTACTAAATTTGGGCTGTTCTGGTTTTTGTTTGTTTTTGCTAGTTCCTTGTAATGCTAGATCTTGATACACACACACACACATATTGCTATCAACCTTCCTCTTAGAACTGTTTTGGCTGCATTCCATCAGTTTGGTATGTTGTGTGGATATTTCATTTGCCTCAAGATATTTCTTCATTTCCTTTTTAATTTTTTATTTGACTCATTGCTTGTTTAGAAGCATGTTGTTTTTCATGTGTTTGTGAATTTTCCCAAATTCTGCCTGTTGTTGATTTCTAGTTACAAATATTATGATAGGAAAAGACACTTGCTGTGATTTCAATCTTTTTTAAATTAGTGAAAATGTGTTTAGTGGTTTAACACATGATTTGTCTTAGAGAATGCCTTGTGTTCACTTGAAAAGAATGTGTATTCTGCTGCTGTTGGATGGAATGTTCTGTAAGGCCTGTAAGATCCATTTGGACCAAAGCATAGCTTAGGTCTGATGTTTTCTTACTGACTTTGTTTGTTGCTGAAACTGGCGTATTGAAGTACTATGCTATTTGTGTATTACAGACTATCTTCACATCTATTCATATTTGCTTTATATATTTAAGTGCTGCGGTGTTGGGTACATATGTATTGAAAATTATTATATCCTCTTAATGAGTTGACACCCTTATAATTATATAATGACCTTCTTTATCTCTTTTTGTAATTTTTCACTTAAAGTCTAAAATTGTTGCTCCTTTTGGCTTCCATTTACACGGAATATCTTTTCATCCTTTTATTTGCAATCCTGGGTCATGTTTTTTGTATCGCTGAGCCACTTAATGTCTTTTAGTTTAAGAATTTAATCCATTTACATTTAAGATAATTATTTTTATGTAAGGAGTTAATAGGACCATTTTATTAACAGTTTTCTCGTTGTTTTGTAGATCCTTTCTTTTCATTTCTTCTGGTTGTCTTTCTTTGTGGTTAGAGGATTTTCTCTAGTAGTTTACTTTTTATCTTTTGTCTATCATTGTAGGTTTTTGACTTGTAGTTACCAAGAAGCTTACATGAGACATGTTTCAGTTATAACATGCTATTTCAAATTGATAACAACTTACCTTTCGTCATATATATAAAAAAATAAAAGTAGGCCAGGCAAAGTGACTCATACCTGTAATTTTAGCACTTTGGGAGGCAAGGCAGGAAGATTGCTTAAGGTCAGGAGTTCGAGACCAGCCTGAGCAACATAGTGAGACCCTGTCACTACAAAATCTTTTTAAAAATATATTAGCTGGGTATGATAGCATGCACCTGTGGTCCTAGCTACTTGGGAGGCTAAGGCAGGAGGATCCTTTGAGGCCAGGAGTTCAAGGATGCAGTGAGCTATATTCATGCAACTGTATTCCAGCCCGGGTGACAGCAAGACCCTGTCTTAAAATATAAATTAATAAATAGATCTACATGTTTATTCCATCTACCACATTTTATGTTTGATATCATAAGTCACATTTTATTATATATTTCTTAATAATTTATGGCAACTATTATTCTTTTTATGTTGTATCTTTTAATCTTTATCATAAAGATATAGGTGATTTACATACCACCATCTCAGTATTATAATGTTCTGAATTTGACTGTATACTTGCCTTTGTCAGTGAGTTTTATACTTTCATATGTTTTCATGTTACTAACCAGTGTTGTTTTCTTCCCTTTAGCATTTCTTGTAAGACAGGTCTTGTGGTGATGAACTCCTTCATTTTCTGTTTGTCTGGAAAAGTCTTTACCTTTCCTTCATTTCTAAAGGACAGCTTTTCAGATGAAATACTCTTGGTTGGCAGTTTTTGTTTCTGTTTTTTGATTCAGCACTATGACTAGAGTCTATTTTCTCCTGGCTTGTAAGATTTCTGCTGAGAAATCTGCTACTAGCCTTATAGGATTATATGGCCATATGGGATTTGCTTCTTTTCTAGTGCTGCTTTCTTTGTCTTTGATTTTGTACAATTTTGTTTACAATGTGTCTCATTGTAATCTTGTTGGAATTGAATCTGACTGGAGATATTTGACCTTTCTCTACCTGGATGTTTTATATCTTTCCCTATATTTGGAAAGTTTCTGTTATTTATTTATTCGAATCAGTTTTCTATTCCTTTATTTCTTTTATATATCTTGAACTCTTACAGTTTTAAAACAAATGCCCTTTTTGATGCCTTCTCACAAGTCCTGTAATCTTTTTTATGACTTTTTATCCTTTCTTTTTCCTCTCTGACTATATATTTCCAAATGATCTGTCTTCAAGTTCAAATTCTCTTTTTTTTTGCTTATTTCTGCTGTTTAGTCTCTCTACTATTGATTACATTTTTCATTTTCTTCATTATAATTTTTAGCTCCAGAATTTCTGAGGTTTTAAAATTATTCCAATCTCTCTGGTAAGTTTCTGATTTTGTTCACTTACTGTTTTTCTGATTGAATTGTTTTTCTGTATTTTATGAAAGCTTGCTGAACTTCTTTTAAACAACTGAATTGTTTGTCATGCAGTTCATGTATCTCCATTTCTTTACAGTCAGTTATTGATAATTTACTTTATTTGTTTGGCTGTGTCATATTTTCCTGATTGTTCTTGGTCCTTGTTGCTATGAATTGTTATCTGTGCAGTTTTTTGTTTTTGGTTTTTGGTTTTTGGGTTTTTTTTAGATGGAGTCTTACTCTGTCATCCAGGCTGGAGTGCAGTGGCACGATCTCAGCTCACTGCAACCTCTGCCTCCTGGTTCAAGCAATTTTCCTGCTTCAGCCTCCTAAGTAGCTGGGATTCCAGGTGCGAACCACCATGCCTGGCTACTTTTTGTATTTTTAGTAGAGACGGGGTCTCACCATGTTGGTCAGGCTGGTCTTGAACTCCTGACTTCATGATCCACCCTCCTCTGCCTCCCAAAGTGCTGGGATTACAGGCATGAGCCACCGCGCCCGGCCGGTATCTGTGCATTATAAGAAGTGGGAACTTACTCCTTTTTTTACAGACTGGCTTTGTCTTCAAAGCCTTCTCCAGTCAGCCTACCCAGAGGTTTTGGCAGCCTGTCTGGCATGGTCCAAGGGTGGATTGCTGCTAGAGTTCTCAGACAGGCTATCTTGTTGCACAGGTCAGCAGTCCTGGTTCATAGGACCATGGGGATGCCCCTCGGTCCTGGATACCCAGGAATGGACCTCTTGATTGGCTTCATGGAAGTGGACCTGGAGCCTAGATCCCAGTGAGCAGACCCAGAGAATGTATCTGTGGGGACTGGCCTGCAGCCTGGGTCCCCAGGGGCTAACATCATGCTGAAGTGAGTCTTGATCCTGAGTCTACAGTGGCTGGCCAGGCACTGGAATGGGATTGGTGCCTAAGTCCACTGGGACATGTCTAGAGACTAAGTTCACAACGGCTGGACTGATGCCTGAGTATGCAAGGGTAGTTCTGAAGCCTTTACCTGTGGGGGCAGCCTAACACATGAATCTATTGAAGTTGCCCTGAACCCTGGGTCTGCTGGAGCAGACCTGGATCCTGGATCCACTGATGTTTTAGGCCACAGGGACTGGGTAGGAGCCTGGCCTGGCCTGATGCTGGGGTAGGCATGGAGCCTGGTATTGTGGGCACTGGCCTTGTCCCTGGAGCCACAGAAGCTGGCCTGCAACATGGACCTGTGGGACCAGTCTGGAGGATGGATCCACAGGTTGATGTGGAAGCTGGGTATACATATATTGTTGTTGATGTTGTGGTTGTTATTCTTTGAAATAAAATAGAATGAATGGAAGAGGTGCTGCAGCTCACAGTCTGCTGAATGATAATGATCCAAGATTGCAACCAGGATTAATATTTGTTCTAGAGATTATATGAAGGTGCATTGATATGACCTGAAAAAGAATTTTATAGAAACTTAGAGATGTGCCAGAGATAGAGGGGACAGTATTTTCACATTCCAAAAAAGAATGTGGAGGATGAAATTTAATGGTCCATCTGGTCTCATTGTGATGCATGTGCTATTGAACAGCCACTAGCTCATTAACTCGGGTTGGCCGTACTTCCAGACTCCCCATTAAGACTGGCTTCATTGCAAAAATTAATAACGTGTGTTGACATTAACTTGCTGAAATTTTTTAAAAGTAAATTTTGTTGGACATTTGTGTTTTCTGTTCATGGGTGATAAGCTTCTGTTTAAAATAAAATAAAAAATATGCATTTTTTGAAAAACGAAGAGTTGGTTATTCATGGAATATGTTTCTGGCGCTGTGAGTGCCATAGTTACTAGTATTTTCCAGATGTCTGCTTTTAATTATTTTTAAGAGGTTGATCATTTTAACTGCTGACTTCAAGTTTCACAGAGAAGGACTTGGTAACTGAAATAATTTTACTTGATTTACTACCTTTGGAGGTTATGTTCCCTCTTCTTAAAGTAAACAAAATTAAGCTCAGTGTTTGGATAGCTGCATAAAACTGAATCAGTGAATTCATGGGGTGTTTTCCAAAAGCATAGCTTTCCTTGGAGCAGCTTGAGGAAACTGGGATGGGGGAGAGTTGGGAGCTTTAGTACTAGTTCTTGCCTCAATTTTATATGAATCTGGCAGAGGATTTCAGGGTCTACGGCTGTGAAGTTTATGGTGGGACTTGGTTTCCCTCCTTTCATATGTGATTTGAGATCTCAGTGGGAGAAGTACTTTTGAGCAAAATGTGTTACTGTCCCCTGATTGTACTTTCTCAGCTACTTGAAGATCCTCTTGAAGGAGGGAAAAACAAGAGAAAATAGTTTAGCTCTATTCCTCATCATAGGAACTAGTCCTGAATATAACACACTGAACTTCAGGGAGAATTCAGGAAGAGGTTTCCCCCACCAACACTGGAAAGTTATCATCGTGCTCTGTATGTCTTCTGAAAGTCAACTGTATACACAGCCTGCTGTCTCAGCTAAGCATTGTAATGATTCTTCATAAATCACTTAGGCAACCCTCTGGAATTGGCATTATTACATTGCCTTTACAGGCCAGAAAATGAAGGCAAGAGATTAAATAATTTGTTGCAGGTCAGATGTCTGGCAAGTGTTGAGAGAGATATTGAATCTACAATTGTCTGATTGCATTGTATATTCTCTTAGGATTGGCAGATGACTTGCTTTTCCACAAAGATGGAGGTTATTCATACTGGAGCTTTTCCTGAGAGCAGGCTTTCATTTTGAATGAGCAAATGTTTCTTCATGGAGGTCATGCATAAGTGTAGGAGGTGTGGAGGAGCAGTGCTTATGTGGGGAGGGAAGAAGAGAGGACAAGAAAGGAGAGAAGGGAGATATCACAGTTACGATTTTTAAAAGGTGGTGTGCTGAGGGTGCCAATTTCATATTTTTGCTTGAATTTAATAAATTGTAGTTTATTCAGGTGTTTCTTTGGTTGAGTCACTGCTCCTGTCTATAGACATGAAAATAAGACAGACTGTGACTTCAAGAAGTTAAAGACCTGGACAAAAAAACACACACACACAGAGGCTCGCTCACAAAACCAGTAAGTGAAACACAAAAAGTTATGGAAGCACAGAAGGGAAATTACTGGATTATAATAAGAAGAACTGAGGAGGATAGCATGGTTGAGGGGGTCTACAAATAGGAGCTTGAAAGATAGAGAATATTTCAGGACAAGGGAGTAGTTTCTTTATGAAGTCAATTCTTTCAGACTTTTTTAGTCATAATATTATCCCAGAAAATAGGACATTATAAAATTCTGTAGGAAAAGCAAATATATGGTTGTCTAGATGAATCTGGTATCATATAGCAAATTGGCAAATTTTTCTAATATATAGCTAATTGTTTGTGATGAACTGTTTTTATCAAAATGAAGAATCTTTGAAATAAGTTAACTGCCTTCATTATGTGGGTTATGTGGAGACCTGGGGCTACCTTAAAATACAGAAGTCTTATAGGATGTGCTCAACTGATACAATGCATTCTTTGAGGTGGAACTTGTGTAGTCATTGTACTTATGAACAGAACTGGAACAAAATGCAACAAATATAACTATTTTCAGCTGATCAGTTTAATTGTATACTTTGACTTCCTGTTCTCTTGGGCAAATTAAATATCGGAGTCTCTATCGCCACTTGAACCAGAGTCTTAGACAGAGACATTAAAAAAGTGGTTTCTCTCATCCTTAAGCATCAAGCTACACAGGTTAGATTTGAGATATTTCTGGCATTGTCCCCTTGGTGTTTCAGGTTCTGGTAGCTGTCGACTGCTAGTTTTACTTCGAGCCTGGGAATTTCTCTTTGGCTTCTGTGCTAGATTGGAGCACCATAAACTCTTGTGCTCACATCATTCTGGACTGAACATAAAATATTCTTCTGTCAGGGGTCTTGCTTCTTCCAAGATAGTACATATATGACAGCAATATTTAGATATAGGAGAATCTGATATTTTCCTGCTTTTTCAAGACAGACTTCATACAGCATACATATTTGCATCTCTGAAGTTTAAGATGTTGGTAAGCAAAAGCCAGGAATACTTGCACACAAATTTCATTATTTCCCAAGATAGCCACCCTGGGGTGAAGAGAATGAAGCTGATATTCTTATTGAATGAATAAAATGAAACAGAGAAACTACAAGAAGAACATAAAGAAAAATGTATATTGCCACATACATATGCTCACCTTGTGGAATTCTTGCAAAACATTATATTTCCACTCATGAGTTCTTCTTACCATCACTTCTGTTCTCCAAATAAAGAGTGAAACATGAGACATCTGTGGCAGGAAGCCTCAAAGGTGACCTTTAGAATCCTCACCTCCTGGCATTCAAGTTCTTTTATGCTTTCCTCTTACATTACATAGTGATGATCTTTGCACCCAAGAACATACTGTGAAAATGATAGCATGTGACTCCTAGGAAGAGGTCACCAAAGGCATTTGATGCATCTTTCACCTTGCTTCCTCTTGACTCACTCCGATGTAGGTCAGCTGCCATCTCATAAAGATTCTCAAGGTGCCTATGAAGTGGTCCAGCAAACCCCGACAGTCACCTGAGTGATTCGTCTTGAAAGTAGGTCTTCCAACTAAGACTTCTAATGACTATAGTTTCAGCCAACATCTTTATTACAATTTCTTGAAAGAATACAAGCCAGAGCCACCATGCCTAGCCATTGCTGAATTGCTGAAATACAGAAATCTTGTAAAATAATAAATGTTTATTCTTGTCTTAAGTCACCAACTTTTGGGATAATTTGTTAAGCAGTTATAGATAGCCAATGCTATAGCCAGTAGTCCCTGGAAGTGGATGCTAGAGTAACAGAAACCCAAAATGTAGGAGAAGTTTATATAACCAGGTCATGAGTGGTAGCTCAGAGGATTTTGTTGATGGTATTAGTGAAGCCTGGTGTAAATACACCTTGTAACAGGAACTTAAGCATACCCTGAGAATAACCCTGTATGGCAGATGCACCTGAATGTGTATTCCAAGCTAGGGAATCTGGGAATGGCCAGCCTGGAGATGCATTCCTTGTCTATGGGGAACATCTGAGCCCCTGTCCCATCCCGTGGAACATGGGCCATACGGGAGATCAGGGACCCTAGTTTTGGGTTAAGTGAAGAGCTTTCCAGTTGGAGACTGTTAGTAGGAGGGTGCTACGTGAAAATGGTTCCATGCTTTTAATTCATTACCATGAGGACTTATGTCTTATTTAAGATGATACAGCCTACCACTGGAACACTCAACAGCACATAGTGAAACCACACACCATTAGGGAATTCTAATTTCTGTTACTATTAAGTGAGAAAAATAATAAGGCCTTAATCACAGAAATGTAAAAATTTGAAGATGCACCTGAAAGTTTTTGATGAACAGCCATGTATATGCTAATGCTTTATTATTTTTTAAAAAGTTAAATATTAGAATAGTCTCATAAATAATTATTGGTTTACTTACATTTCCATTGCTTTGCTAGGTACTGAAAATATGTAAAGATTTACAGAAAATATTTTTTACAGAGATTATTTGGGAAAAAAAAAAAACTGCCAAATGGCCAGCATTAGATCAGTACCATGAGTTGTGATATAAGCAAAAGTATAAGAATTTAGTAAGGAAGAGATTACTATAGAAACAAGGAATTTAAACTTTCCTTTGCTCCGTCTTTCTTCCTTCTCTTCTTCCCTTATTCCATCCATTTGCCTATCAGTCTATTCATCCAACCCTTTATCCATCTAGCCATCTAAAATTTTTACACATTTGTTCTAGGCAGAATTCTATCCTTTGTACTGAATACATAGATGTTATAAAGAAGTGATTCCTGTCTCCATGATCTGTGTAAAAAGGTAGCTAAGAAGCAAGTGAAGAGCAGAGAAAATATTTACAGGATAAGAAACAAAATGAATAAGTGTAATGGTTAGTTTTATGTGTCAACTTGGCTGATGCAAGGGGTCCAGTTGTTTGGTCAAACACTAATCTAGAGGTTACTGCGAAGGTATTTTGTACATGTGATTAACATTTACAATCAGTTGACTTTAAGTAAAGGAGATTCTTTTTGACAATGTGAGTGAGCCTCAGACAATCAATGAAGGCCTTAAGAATAGAAACAAATTTCCTGGAGAATAAGAAACAATAATCCAGAGCTTTCAGCCTGCCAATGTTCTCTACAGATTTTATACCCAAGATGGAAATATTAATCTTACCTGAGTTTGCAGCCTGCTAGCTTGCTCTGCAGATTTTTTGGAGCTGCCAGCCCATGCAATCATGTGAGTTATCAATTCCTTAAAATAAAACATATAGATACAGATATAGATAAATATATAAATAAATTTATAAAATTGTAACAGGAGATGAAACATGTCTCTATCAGTATGATTCTGAAGATGAAGTGCAATTAAAGCAATGGCTACTGTATTAGTCTGTTTTCACACTGCTATAAAGAAATATCTGAGACTGGATAATTTATAAAGGAAAGAGGTTTAATTGACTTACCATTGCACATGGCTGGGGAGGCCTCAGGAAACTTACAATCATGGTGGAAGCTGAGGATCAAGCAAGAACTTTCTTCATATGATGGCAGGGGAGAAAAGTGTAAGCAAGGGAAATGTCACACACTTAAAAAATCATCAGATTTCATGAAAACTCACTATCATAAGAACAGCATGGGGGAAAGCACCCCCATAATCAAACTACCTTCCCCCCAGACACGTTGAGATTACAAGTCTCCCCCTCAACACGAGTGGATTACAATTCAAGATGAAATTTGAATGGGGACACAGAGCCAAACCATATCATTCCACTCATGGGCCCTCCCAGACCTCATGTCTTTTATACATTTCAAAACCAATCATGCTTTTCCAACAATCCCTGGTATCTTAGCTCATTCCAACATTAACTCAAAAGTCCAAGTCCAAAGTACCATCTGAAACAAGGCAGGTCCCTTCCAACTATGAGTCTGTAAAATCAGAAGCAAGTTAGTTCCTTCCAAGATAAAATGGGGGTCCAGGCATTGGATAAATGTTCCCATTCTCAAATAAATTGGCCAAATCAAAGGGGCCATAGGCCCATGAAACTCTGAAACTCAGCAGGGCAATTATTAAATCTTAAAGTTCTGAAATGACCTTTGACTCCATGTCTCACATCTGAAGCAGGCTGATGCAAGGGGTGGGCTCCCATGGCCTCAGGCAACTCTTTTACAGGCTGACATTGAGTGACTGTGGCTTTTCCAGGTGCATAGTGCAAGCTGTTGGTGGACCTACCAGTTTGGGGTCTGAAGGATGGTGGCCCTCATCTCACAGCTCCACTAGGCAGTGCCCCAGTGGAGACTCTCTGTGGGGGCTCCCATGCCACATTTCCTGTCTTCATTGTCCTAATAGAGTTTCTCCATGAGGGCTCTGCCCCTGCAGTACACTTCTGTCTGGATATCCAGGCATTTCCATACATCCTCTGAAATCTAGGTGGAGGCTCCCAAAGCTCATCTCTTGTCTTCTGTGCACCTACATGTCCAATACCACAAGGAAACTGTCAAGGCTTGGGGCTTGGACCCTTTGAAGTCACAGCTTGAGATGTACCTTGGCCCTTTTTAGCCATGACTGGAGCTGAAGTAGCTGCAACACAGGGCACCAAGTCCTGAGGCTGCATAGAGCATGGGGGCCTGGGAACCACCCCACAAAACCATTTTCCCCCTGAGGCTTCCAGGCCTGTGACGAGAGGGGCTGCTGCCAAGATCTCTGACATTCTCTGGAGACGTTTTCCCTATTGTCTTGGCAATTAACATTTGTCTCTTTGTTATTCATGCAATTTTCTGCAGCCAGCTTGAATTTCTTTCCAGAAAATGGGTTTTTCTTTCCTATTGCATCATCAGGCTGCAAATTTTCCAAACTTTTATTGTCTGCTTCCCTTTTAAACGTAAGTTCCAATTTCAGATCATCTCCCTCAAGTTCAAAGTTCTACAGATCTCTAGCGCAGGGGCAAAATACCACTAGCCTCTTGGCTAAAGAATAGCAAGAATTACCTTTACTCCAGTTCCCAAGAAGTTCTTCATCCCCATCTGACACCATCTCAGCTTGGACTTCATTGTTCATATCACTATCAGCATTTTGTTCAAAGTCATTAAACAAGTTTCTCAGAAGTTCCAAACTTTCCCAAATCTATCTTCTTCTGAGCCCTCCAAATTGTTCCAACCTCTGTCCATTACCCAGTTTCAAAGCCGCTTCCACATTTTCAGGTATCTGTATGGCAGTGTCCCACTCTCTGTGATACCAATTTAAATTAGTCCATTTTCACACTACTATAAAGAAATACTTGAGACTGGTTTAATTGACTCACAGTTCGACAAAAAGTTTCCCGAGGAAGGCCTCAGGAAACTTACAATTATGATGAAAGATGAAGAGGAAACAAGGACCTTCCTCACATGGAAACAGATTCAACAATAGGATTTTCCATACTAAACAGTACTAACAAGCACAGCAGAGCTGCTGCACCCAAGAATCTTCACACAGATCCTTTTCTCCCATTAATGCAAATTTTGTAGAGGAGACAAACTGCAATTTAACTCTCTTTTCACCTGGATTTCACAGACAGGCTGAGAGCCTGACTGGGAAGGGATTCCTGCTCTTCTACTGGCTTGCCAGGTCCTAGGTTCCCTTGACTGTGGCTTCTGAAGCAGTGGATTGGCTTTGGAATCCTGCTTACAGCACCAAAACCAAAACCGTAGGGGCTGAGGGAAGGCTTCCCCATTGTCATGGAGTGTGAGTGACAGGCTGAACAGTATTCAGGACTGTCACCCAAGTAGGAGGGCTGAGACAAGAAGTTATTTTTGAGAAGTTCATACTCTTCTTTGTTCTAATTTCATGTGTACCTAGAGCAATTTGGATGGATCCCTCAGGTCAATTTTTATCTAGCCTTAATCTTTAAATTTCAAATTTAAAAAACTACCAGGGTACCTGATGGTGGTTGGTCAGAGCATGACCTGTGGAAATACCTGATAGTGGCCAGTCAGGGACCATTCCCTTAGAACCCAGGCTCCCCACAGCACTCACCTTATGAAGGTGTCCCTTCAGGTGTGACCAAAGTGCACGTCCTCACAAAACTGAAGTGGGAGGATATCTGAGAAGCATATGTGCCCCACAAAGGGCAAGTTGTTCACACAGATGGGTCCCCTGTGTAGCCAGATGGGCAAGCTCCCTGATGAAAATAGTCTCTGAGACCTCATCCTCAAAACAGGAGACCTTGGGTCCCAGAGGGATTCTCTGATTCCTCCCCAGGGCATCCAGGAAGGCAACTGAGCTCAATGTGCTGGGCTTGACCCTGCAGGAATGAACTAGGGGCCACTTGGGATCCCATTCTTGTTGCTGTAAGATCTTTGGCAAAAAGAAAGGGAGAGCTTTATTTTCCATAATAAACTATCTGTAGATTGGGTAGATACAGCCTCTGGTGTAGAATGAAAGTGCACTCTGCGGGTGGGGGTGGTGGTGCGGGGGGTTGGAAAGTGCAGGATTATAAAGGGTAAACCACAGGGCAGGGGAGAGCAGGTTGGGGAGCGAGGAAGAGTCTGAATGATGACCACTAAGCCCCAAATTGTCAGTCTCTCTTAATGGGCTGGTTCCAGGTGGCCAGTGGGTTGGTGTTAGGTGGCCTGTGGGTGGTCATTGGGGAATTTCCAGCCATGGTCTGGCTCAGCGCTGACAACAGGAGCTGGTTTGGCTTGATTGTAGAAAGGGAAGTCCTGTGACACTTTCACAAGGTCTTCCTGAGAACACAGAGTAGGTGACTCTCCCGCATCCAGCCATGGCCTCCTTGTTCTAACTCTGAGAATATTAGCCATGAAGAGTCCATTTTGTCTGTTGGTAGGGGCATACTTTAACAGGTATGAGGATGTACTGACAGATGATGACACTTTAAGAATGCTTTGGGGCTGGGTGTGTTGGCTCATGCCTGTAATCTCACCACTTTGGGAGACCGAGGTGGGCAGATAACCTGAGGTCAGGAGTTTGAGACCAGCCCGGCCAACATGGTGAAACCCCACCTCTACTAAAAATACAAAAATTAGCCAGGCATGTAATCCCAGCTACTCGGGAGGTTGAGGTACGAGAATCACTTGAATCCAGATGGTGGAGGTTGCAGTAAGCTGAGATGGCACCACTGCACTCCCCCTGGGTGACAGAGTGAAGCCTGGTCTCAGGGGAAAAAAAAAAAACAAAAAACGAATGAGTTGGTACTATAATTCCATTGTTTATTAGTAGAGTTTTGAATTGTGTGCAGATAATTTCCTTTTAGCAAACACTGGCAGAGACCAGGGAAGATTTTCAGCTTTGTGTGTCACTTCCCAAGTATAAAGATACTTTTTTCCTCCTGAAGCTTATTTTTTATTTTATTGCTGTTTTTCAAAAAAAATTTTAAGATTCCATTAGTATATGTACAGGGTTTGTTACGCATGTATGTTATGTGATGCTGAAGTTAGGAATATGAATGAATCAGTCACCCAGGTAGTGAGCCTAGAACCCAATAGATAGCTTCCCAACCCCTGCCCCCCAACCCTTGCCCCCTTCCCTGCCTCCTCAATCTTGTATTCCCCAGTGTCTGTTTTTCCCATCTTTATGTCCATGTATACCTAATTATTTAACTCCTACTTGTAAGTAAGAACATGTGGTATTTGGTTTTCCATTTCTGTGTTACTTGTTAGTTTACTTAAGGTAACCACTTCCAGCAGCATCCATGTTGCTGCAGAGGACATTATTTCATTTATTTTTTATGGTTGCATAGTATTCCGTGGTATACATGTACCACATTTTCTTTATCCAATCCACCATTGATGGTCACCTGGGTTGATTCCATGTATTTTTATTGTGAATAGCACTGCAATGAACCAATGAGTACATGTAACTTTTTGATAGAACAATTTATTTTCCTTTGGGTACATACCCAGTATTGAGGTTGTTGGGTCATATGGTAGTTCAACTCTTAGCTCTTTAAGAAATCTCCAAACTGCTCTCCACAGTGGCTGAACTAACTTACATTCTAACCAACATTGTATAACCGTTCCCTTTTCCCTGCAGCCTCACCAACATTCTTATTTTTGACTTTTTAACAAAAGATACTCAGACTGGTGTGAGAGGATATCTCATTGTGGTCTTGATTTGCGTTAGTGATAATGTGCATTTTTTCATGTATTTGTTGGCCACTTACTTGTGTGTCTTCTTTTGAGAAGTATCTGTTTATGTCCTTTGTCGCAAAGGACAAAACTGGATGCATTCACATTACCAGACATCAAACTGTATTACAAGGCTACGGTAACCAAAACAGCATGGTACTAGTACAAAACCAGACACGTAGACCAGTGGAACAGAAGAGAGAACACAGAAATAAAGCTGCACACCCATAACAATCTGATTTTTGACAAAGTGGATAAAAGTAAGTAATGGTGAAAACACTCCCTATTCAGTAAATGGTGTTGGGATAACTGGCCATCTATATGCAGAAGAATGAAACTGGACCCCTACCTATTACTATATACAAAAATTAAGATGAATTAAAGAATTAAATGTAAGACATCAAACTATAAAAATCTTTGAAGAAAACCTAGGAAATACCCTTCTTGATATTGGCATTGGCAAAGAATTTATGGCTAAGTCCTCAAAAGCAAATGCAACAAAAGCAAAAATTGTCAAGTGGGCCCTAATTAAATGGGTAAGCTTATTTTATTTTTTAAGCATTGTAAAAAAACTTTAGAATTTTATTTTAGAAAGTACAAAAAAGTAACAAGAAAAATGTAGCAATAATATTATAATCCACTCATTGCATTTCTACTAATAGCATTTGATTGATATTTCCTTGTAACACTTTTTATACATATTTATATAGATCCTCCTAATTTTGCAATTTAGACTTTAGTTTTTTCACTTAGTGTTATATTTCATCTCTTTATTCAATTATGTACTCATTCATTCACTATATGCCACCTGAATTTCTACTCTGTGCCTGGCTGGCACCAAAGCAGTTGCTGGGGAATTAATCAAAAACATGACAATAAGATTTTACCATGCTTTCAATTTTTTTGGAACATCGTTTTTAATGCTTGCTTAATAACCAGTTGTATATTTTATGATAACTCCCTTAATTATTTCCCAGGCTTGGGGTATTAGTTGAGTTTTAAGTAGGTGGAGAGATTTAGACACTCAGTAAACAAATGTTCTGTATGTCCATATTAATATCTTTTTAAATTTTTTCTATCCTAACTGAAATGAAATTGGCATAGTATATGTAACAGGAGAGAACAGAGATATTAAAAAAAAAAAAAAAACATAAAATCTCTGTGTTTTTAAAATAAAAGCAGGTCCTTGAATTGGTCTCAGAGTTTCTACGACTGCCTGGCAGTGCAAAGAAGAGGGGCATGTCCTTTGTAGCTTATCTATCCTGTTGAATATCTGCGTATCTTTCCTAGTAATGTGTCCTTCAAGATCTCAGCTCCCTAGCTGAGATAATTTAACATCACTCCCGATATCCTTGACCTGGCATGCTCTGATTTGTTAGCCATCCCATCCTCACTACTACGTGGATCTACCTTAGGTGACCTTTCCAACCTGACTGCCGGTGAGAGCCATCTTGAGTGGTTATTAATTGAAGACCTCTCTGAAGTCAGGCAATCATTAAGAATAACAACGAAAACGAAAAACGCTCAGTCTGCTGGTAGGGTTGGCCTCCTTCCAGCTTGCTGAATGGCTGCCGCTCATATAATCGGTTTGCATTGTAGCAGTATAATCAGGTTGACAAAAGTGGACAAGATTTTTGGAGGCAATCAAGCACGCTAATTCATTTTAAAATGCTGAACAGGTGCAATTGGGACACGTTGACGGTGGTTATTAGCCAAAAGTCGCTCAGAGAAAGGCGGGCCCAACATCTGTGCCTATTATTGGAGACACAATAGAGCAGACCTCACTTGTAAAAGTGAGCAGGGTCTTCCTCAAGGATGGGGCAGCCAGCTGAATGAACCTCCTGATTTTAGGACTTTCACTGCTTACAGTAATTAGCATTTGAAGGGGAGGGTGCTGAATCCATCTTTTCTTTTTTCTTTTTCCTGGGGGTGGGTAAAAGTGGAGTGTGATTTAATTAAAAAGGCAGTAACTCCAGGCACCCACCTAATCAAATGTTAACTACAGCAGAACAAGGACATTCTAATGAGGTCTTTGTGATTTAAATCTGACTTAGTGTGGTTGCCTACTGCTGTAGGGTGTCTTTGGTTTCCAGGGACTCCTTTGTTCTTCAAAATTTTAATTCTTTTCAATTATCCCCTGTATATAGACCAGCTTATCATCCGAGACATGTGATTGCCAGAGATCCACTGGAAGTATAAATAAACCTAACAGAGCTGCTCTAGGTTCTGATAAATACAGTTCTGATGAATACATGAAGAAAAAGGCAAGACTATGACATCTGTTCGTACAAAATAAAAGATAAATATTTGGAAGGTTTCATTGATAGACATAGCTTATAAATACTCTGATTTTCTTTTTTCTTTTTCTTTTTCTTTTTTTTTTTTTTTGAGACAGAGTCTCGTTCTGTCGCCCAGGCGGGAGTGCAGTGGCCAGATCTCTGCTCACTGCAAGCTCCGCCTCCCAGGTTTACGCCATTCTCCTGCCTTCACCTCCCAAGTTGCTGGGACTACAGGCGCCCTCCACCTTGCCCGGCTAGTTTTTTTGTATTTTTTTAGTAGAGATCGGGTTTCACTGTGTTAGCCAGGATGGTCTCGATCTCCTGACCTCGTGATCCACCCGTCTTGGCCTCCCAAAGTGCTGGGATTACAGGCTTGAGCCACCGTGCCCAGCCGATTTTCTTTTTTCTAATTGAATATGTGTCTCAGGGATATTCTTTATAATATGGAGATGCATAACAGAAAAAAGAAAATAGATGAATTGTGAAATAAGACAGTTCCAGATTCAAGTTCCAGTCTTAGAACTAAAAAGTGAGCCTCTCACAAAGTTTCTCTCATTCCATGCCCATTCATATGGCTCCGTGTTAGCAGTAGGGAATGTGATGGAGAAGAGAAGCAAGGGTCCTCCGGTGGGAGGTGCTCATAGGCAAGCCATAGAAGTAATCACTCTACTAGATAGACCTTCCAAAAGTGAGGAATAATGTCTTTTGATCTTTACATCTCCAAGATCCCAAAAAGTGTCAGGTACTTTCAAAGTGTGCAAAAACATTTAGTAAATGAAAACATGAATAACTATAAGTATATAAAAAATAAGCACAGATATCTTCTCTTCCAGAAAAGTTATTATTTCAATATCTTTAATTCTGTTAAAAAGATTCTGGGTTCAGCTGGGCACAGTTGCTCATACCTGTAATCCCAGCACTTTGGGAGGCCGAAGCAGGTGGATCACCTGAGGTCAGGAGTTCGAGACAGCCTGGCCAACATAGCAAAATCCTGTCTCTACTAAAAATACAAAAATTAGCTGGGTGTGCTGTCACATGCCTGTAATCCCAGCTACTCAGGAGGCTGAGGCAGGAGAATCGCTTGAACCCAGAAGGCGAAATTGCAGTGAGCTAAGATCATGCCAGTGCACTCTAGCCTGGGTAACACAGCGAGACTCTGTCTCAAAAAAAAAAAAAAAAAAAAAAGATTTTGGGATCTAGAATAGCATTTTAATCCTCCCAAACAACACCCCCCACACACACACTTTGAATTCTAATAATTACATTTTTATTAAAATATATAAACCATTTAATTTTTATTTAATTATGCAAAATTTTTTCACTTATTCAAAATGTTTAGTAGATATTTTATTTTTGAGAGAACTAACTATATGCCATCAAAGACTATATAGAGCTAATGATTCAAGAACGAGCAAGAGAGAGAGAGGTAGAACATACAGCAGGGTGGAAGCTGTGTCTTTCCGTCACCTGATTTTGAAAGTGATATCCCATCAGCTCCACTTTATGCTACTACTACTAATGACACAGAACAGCCCTGGTACAGTGTTGGGGGGTTGGGGGAGGGGATGGTACAAGGACATGAATACCAGGAATCACTGGGGACCATTTTAGAACTGGTGACCAAGCCATTTAAGTCACCGTCTTTCATTCCCCAAAGTATTCCAGTCATAACATAAAAACCTAAAGTTCTGATATTAGTTGTATCTACATTGATTACATAACATCTATGCATTTCCCACCTCTGGCAGATGTGTGGCATAATGTGCACCAAGATGGTTGGGTAGAGATGAATAAAGCAGAACAAAATATAGCATTGTGAAAGGGACCCCTGAAATCACGAAGCCAAAGGAAAAAGTCAAGCTGGGAACTGTTGAGGGCAAATATGCCTTCCATTCTATGCCTTAAAAAGATAGCTACTAAGACAAAAAGCTACGTACCTCCCTCACAAGGAATTTCCTTGTGGACAAAGGACAGACAACTCAAAGTCATCCCTCTGCTCACTGAAATAAATGCATATCTGATTGCCTCCTTTGGAGAAACTAATTAAAAACTCAATGCAACTTTCTGCTTCTTAACCTACTTATGACCTGGAAGTCCCCTCCCGCTTCGAGTTGTTCCACCTCTCTGTAGGGAACCATTGCACATCTTAGATATATTGATTGAGGTCTAATGTCTCCCTAAAATGTGCCCCAACCATCTTGGGCACATGTCGTCCAGAACTCTTGAGGCTGTGTCATGGGCACACGTCCTTAACTTTGGCAAAATAAGCTTAAATTAACTGAGATCTGTCTCAGATATCTGGGGTTCACAGCATCATAACTACATCCAAGCACAGCTTAGCACAATTTTCACTTTCAAATTTGAAATAGAATAAAGATAACTTACAGGAGATGGAATGAAAATATGTTTGCATACTCAAGTACCCAATAAAAAAAATCTGTGCATAAAAAAGTACTTTTTGAAAAAGAAAGCGTTGAGCCTGTAATTTATATTTAGAAATTTAAAAATTAAATTTAGTGTTTCTAGAATTATGTGTTCACAGGACTCAAAAATCAAAAGTATACAAAACTATACTGAGGAGCCTCATTCCATACCCATTCTTAATTGATTTCTTCTCTCTCACTATGCCAACATTTCAATACATATTTTATATGTGATAGTGTTTCATAATAACACTAAAAATAAAATATGCATCATTATTTTTATCCTTTTACACAAAAAGTCGCAGATTGAACCCTTATTTTGCTTTCTGCTTTTAAAAATGTTTTAATGAGATATAGCCTACATATATTAATATGCACATATCTTCAGTATACAAATCAATGTATTTTATAAAATTATAACCTATTTACCCACCACATAAATCACTTGTAGAATATTTTCAACACTTCAGAAAGCTGTAAGGCTCTTTTCTGTTCAATGCCTCTCACTTAGAGTAACTAACCATTATTCTTATTTCTATCATCATGTATTAGTTTTCTAGGTTTTAATGAACTCACAGAGTGTACGGTTTTTCATGACTCTTTTTTTCATTTATTTTATCATTATTTCTGTGAGATCCTTGATGATGTTGTTTTTTGACGTAAATGGTCATTTTTTTATTGCTATGTAATTGTCCATTGTGTGTATGGACCACAATTTGCATATTTATTCTCCAATTATTTCTATAAACAGTTGGGTTACTTCTATTAATTTTTCTTTGTTAACAATAATGATTCTATCAACACTTTTGCATCTGTGTTTGATAAATATATGCTTTCTTTTTCTTGGATATATCTTAAGGAGTGGTAGAGTTGCTGTGTCATAAATATTGCCAAACATATATTTATATTTGTCTTTTGAATGTACATGGACATCATAAATATATGAGTATTCCATTTGCTCAAACCACTTTAGGTAACACTTGTTACTGTCACTTGTCTTTATTTTAGTCATTGTGATATGTGTGTATTGATATATCATTTTGTAGAAAATTTTTCTACAAAATATCATTTTATTATTTTCACATGCTATTTGGCCAAGAGAATAGCTTCATTTGGGATATGAAAACCTAAAGTTCAGATCCTCAGCCTTAATTTTAACTCAGTTATATATATTTTTAACATTGATTTGTAAAAACACATTTTATGTTATCGATATAAATTCTTTGTCCTGTATGCCATTTTATATCTTTATAAATACTTTATGTGTTTATTTTATATAGTTAAAATACCTGGTTCAACTTTTTCTAACCCGTATTTTCATAGCAAAATTTCTTAATTTTTAAATTTTTTATTTTTAATTATTATGGAGTTGTATATATGAAATACAGGTAATGTTTTGATATATACAATGTGTAATGATCAAATCAGAGTAATTGGGGTATTCATTACATTAAGATTTATCTATATTTGTTTTAGCAACATTCTAATTCTTTTTTATTTTTTACATTTTATTTTAAGTTCTGGACATGCAGGATGTGCATGTTTGTCACATAGGTAAACGTGTGCCATGGTGGCTTGCTGCACCTGTCAACCCATCACCTAAATATTAAGCCCCACATGCATTAGCTATTTATTGTCATGCTCTCCCTCCCCTGACCCTTTGACACAACATTCTAATTCTACTCTTATTTTAAAATATACAGTAAATTATTGTTAACTATAGTCACCCTATTGTGCTATCAAATACTAGATCTTATTCTTTCTCTTTAACTATGTATTTAGTTATAACTCTATAACTATAAAATATATAATATATATACCCATTAACCATCCCCACTTTATCCTGTCTGTCCACTACCCTTCCCAGCCTCTGGGAGCCATCATTGTACTCTCCGTCTCCAAGGTCATTTTTTTAAACTTTCACATATGAGTGAGAACGTGTCATAGTTGTTCTACTGTGTCTGACTTATTTTCTGTAACATAATGTTCTGGTGTTCCACCCACATCATTGCAAATTACACAGAATTTCATTTTTTTAAATGGATGAATATTATCCCATTGTGTATCTGTGCCACACTTCTTTACCCATTTATCCACTGAGGGATATTTAGGTTGATTCCATACCTAGGCTATTGTGAATAGTGCTGCAGTAAACATAGAAGTGAAGATATCTCTTTGGTATACTGATTTGAAATTTCTTTTAGATATATGCTCAGCAATGAGATTGCTGGATCATACAATGGCTCTGTTTATAGTTTATTGAGAAACTTCAATACTGTTCTCCATAGTAGCTCTACAAATTTACATTCCAACCAACAAGGTACAAATGTTTCTCCTTTCTCTGCATTCTTACCTGCATTTATTATTGCCTGTTTTTTGGATAAAAGCCATTTTAATTGGAGTGAGATGATATTCCATAGTTTTGATTTGTGTTTCTCTGATATTAGTGATATTCTACATCTTTTTCATATATTTTTTGGCTATTTGTACGTCTTCTTTTGAGAATTGTCTGTTCAGATCATTTACCCATTTTTAATCCAATGATTTTTTTTTTTCCTATTGAGTTCCTTACATCTTCTGGTTATTAATCAGAATATATGTTGTTGGGTGAATAGTTTGCAATCATTTTCTCCATTCTGTATGTTGTCTGTGCGCTTTGTTGATTGTTTCCTCTGCTGTACAGAAGGTTTTAAACTACGTGTAATCACATTTGTCTATTTTTGCTTTGGTTGCCTGTGTTTTGGGGGCCTTAAGAAATCTTTATTCGGAACGATGTCCTGGAGAGTTTCCTCAGTGTTTTCTTTCCATGGTTTTATAGCTTCAGGTCTTAGATTTAAGTATTTAACCACATTCACTTGATTTTTGCATATACTGAAAGTAAGGGTTTCAGTTTCATTCTTCTGTATATGGATTGTTAGTTTTCCCAGCACCATTTACTAAAGAAAACTGTCCTTTTCCTAATGTATGTTCTTGGCACCTTTGTCAAAAACTAGTTGGGTTTAAATGCAGATTTACTTTTGGGCTTTCTATTCTGCTCCATTAGTCTATGTGCCAGTACCATATGGTTTTGTTTACTTATAGCTTTGGAGTATAATTTGAAGTCAGGTAATGTGATTTTTCCAGCTTTGTTCTTTTTGCTCCGTATGTCTTTGGGTATTCTGGATTTTTTGCAGTTCCATGTAAATTTTAGGATTTTTTTTTCTATTTCTGTGAAGAATGTCATTGATATTTTGATAAGAATTATATTGAATCTATATATTTCTTTAGTTAGCATAGATATTTTTAACAATATTGACTTTTCCAATCCACGAACATAGAATACATTTTCATTTCTGTATGTGTGTACTCTTCAACTTATTTCATTGGCATTTGATAGTTTTTGTTGTGGAGATCTTTCACTTTTTTTGGTTAAGTTTTTTCCTAGCTGTTTTATTTTGCTTATAGCTATTATAAGTGGGATTACTTCTTGGTTATTTTTTCTTTTAGATCATTGGCTGTTGGCATATGGAAATACTACTGATTTTTGTATGTTGATTTGTATCCTCCAACTTTATTGAATTTGTTTATCTGCTTTAATAGTTTTTTAGGGATGCCTTTAGGTTTTTCTAAATATAAGATTATATCATCTGCAAACAAGGATAATTTGACTTCTTCCTTTCCAATTCAGGTGCCTTTTATTTCTTTCTCTTGTCTGATTGCTCTGGCTAGAACTTCTAGTACTGTATTGAGTAAAAGTGGTGAAAGTGGTTATCCCTGTCTTATTCTACATCTTAAAGGAAAGGCTTACAGTTTTTTGTTTTTTCTCATTCAGTATGATACTAGCTGTGGGTTTGTTGTGTATGGCTTTTACCATATTGGGGTATATTCTTTCTATCCCCAGTTTTTTGAGGTTTTATCACGAAGCAATGTTGCATTTATCAAATGCTTTTTCAGCATCAGTTGAAATGATCATATGGATTTTGTCCTTCATTTTGCAGATACGATGTATCACATTTATCAGTGTGCTTCTATTGAATCATCTCTGCCTTCTGAGGATGAATGCCACTTGGTCATGATGGATGATGTTTTTAATGTGTTACTGAATTTAGCTTGCTGGTATTTTGTTGATAGTATTTGCATCTATTTCCATCAGAAACATTGGCTTCTAATTTTATTTTATTTGTCCTTTGTCTGGTTTTAATATCAGCATAATACTGGCCTCATAGAATGAGTTTGGAAGTATTCTATCCTCAATTTTTTGGACAAGTTTGAGTAGGATTGGATTAGTCCTTTAAATGATTGGTAGAATTCAGCTATGAAACAGTGAGGTTCTGAGCTTTTCTTGGATGGGAGATTATTTATTATTGCTTCTATGTCATTACTTGTTATTAGTCTATTCAGGTTTTAGATTTATTCATGGTTCAATCTTGGTTAGGCTATACGTGCCTAGGAATTCATCCATTTCTTCTAAGTCTTCTAGTTTATTGGGATATAGTTGCTTATAATAGTCCCATGATCCTTTGAATTTCTGTGGTATCAGTTATAATGTCTCCTCTTTCATCTCTGATTTATTTAGGTTTTCTCTCTTTTTTTCTTACTCTGACTAAAGTTTGTTGATTTTGTTTATCTTTCAAAACAATAGCAACTTTTAGTTTTGTTGATGTATTGTATAATTTTTTAGTCTCAATTTCATTTATTTTTGCTCTGATTTTTATTACTTATTTTCTTCTATTAATTTTGGGTTTGGTTTGCTTTTGCTTTTCTAGTTTTTTAAGATGCATTGTTACATTGTTTATTTGAAATGTCTCTACTTTTTGATGTACAAAGACACTTATTTTAATAGACTTATGATAGGGTTTGGTTTTTGTCTCCACTGAAATCTCATCTCAAATTGTAATCCTCACATGTAGAGGCAGGGAATTGAAATCCTCACATATTGAGGGAGGGAGGTGGTTGGATCATGGGGCTGGTTTCTCCCATGTTGTTCTAATAATAATGAGTGGGTCTCATGAGATCTGATGGTTTTAAAAGTGGCAGTTTTTCCTGTGCTTACATTTCATTTTCTCCTGCCACCTTGGGAAGAAGGTGCCTGCTTCTACTCCCACCGTGATTGTAAGTTTCCTGATGCCTCCCCAGACGTGCAGAACTGTGAGTCAATTAAACATATATAAGTTATCCAGTCTTGGGTATTCCTTATAGTAGTGAGAGAATGAACTAATGCAACTTACCCCTTAGTACTGCTTTTTCTGTATCCCATAGGTTTTTGTATGTTGTGTTTTCATTTTCATTTGTTTCAGAAAATTCTTCAGTTTCTTGCCTAATTTCTTCATTGACCCAGTGGTCTTTCAGGAGCATACTGCTTAATTTCCATGTTTGTATAGTTTCCAGAGTTTCTGTTGTTAGTGATTCTTAGTTTTATTCTATTGTGGTCAGAAAAGATATGTATTAGGCCATTTTTGTGTTGCTATAAAGAAATACCTGAAAGTGGATAATATATAAAGAAAAGAGGTTTAATTGGCTCAAAGTTCTGCAGGCTGTACAAGGATGTCATTATTATTTGCTTCTGGTGAGGGCCTCAGGAGGCCTACAGTCATGGCAGTCAAAGTGAAGAGGGCAAGAGTGGGAGCAAGAGAGAGCAGGAGGGGATGTGCTGTGCACTTTTAAACAACCAGATCTTGTGAGAACTCACTCACTATTGCAAGGAAAGGATCAAGCCATTCATGAGAGATCTGAAACCATGACCCAAACCCCTCCTAACAGGGCCCATATCCAACATTGGAGATTACATTTCAACATGAAATTTGGAGGGGAAAAACATCACAATAATATTATACCTCTAGCCCCTCAAATCTCATATCCTTCTCATGTTGTAAATATAATCATCATTTGCCAATAGTCCCCAAAAGTCTTAACTCATCTCAGCATCAAGTCCAAAGTTCTAAGTCTCATCTGAGATTCATCTCCTTCTACCTAGGAGCATGTAAAATCAAATTAAGTCATTTACTCCCAAGATACAATAATAGTACAGGTATTGGGTAAACATTATCATTCCAAAAGAGAGAAATGGGCCAACAGAAAGGGGCAGTAGGCCTCATGCAAGTCTGACAGCCAGAAGGGTAGTCACTAAATCTTAAAGCTCCAAAACAATCTCTTTTGACTTTATGTCCTGTATCAAAGGCACATTGGTGCAGCTCTGCCCCTGTGGCTTTGCAAGGTGCAGCCCCCATGGCTACTCTCATAAGTTAGAGTTGGAGGCCTGCAGCTCTTCAAAGTACAGCATGCAAGTTGCTGGCAGATCTAACATTTTGGGTTCTGGAGGGCAGCAGCCTCTTTCCCCTAAGGAATTGTCCTAGTGGGGACTCTGTATGGAGCCTCCAACCCCTACATTTGCCCTTATCATTGCCATAGTAGAGGTTCTCTGTGAAAGCTCTGATTCTGCAGTGGGTTTATTCCTGGGAACCCAGGTTTTCTCACACATCCTCTGAAATCTAGCTGGAAGCTGCCAAGTTTCCTTACTCTTGCAGACTGTGCATCCACAGGCTTAGCATCATGTGAAAGCTGCCCACGTTTCTGGCTTTCACCCTCCATAGTTGTGGCCCAAGCTGTACTTGGGGCCCTTTGAGCTGCAGCTGTAGCTAGAGTAGCCAGGATGTGGTGAGTAGTATCCTGAGGCTGCTCAGGCAGGAATGTGTGGTCTCTGAATCCATTTTTTCCTCCTAGGACTCTGGTATGTGATGGGAAGGGATGTCTCCAAGATCTCTGAAATGCCTGTGAGGCCATTTTCTCATCATCTTGAATATTGACACTAAGCTCTCTTTCAATTGTGCTAATTTCTGTAGCAAGTGGCTGCTTCACAGCCTGCTTGTCTTCCTCTCCTGAAAATCCTTTCTCTTTCTTTGCCACATGGCCAGGCTGCAGATTTTTCAAACTTTTATACTCTGCTTCCCTTTTAAATATGTTTCAACTTTAAGTCATTTCTTTGTTTTCATGTCTGACTGTAGATGCTTAAAAGCAGCCAGGCCATATTTAAGGGCTTTGCTGCTTAAACATTTCTTTTGTTGTCAGATAGCCTAAGCCATTACTCTTGAATTCAATCTTCCTCAGAGCCCTAGGACAGGAACACAATGCTGCCAAGTTCTTTTCAGGGGTGTAACACGGGTGACCTTTACTCTAGTTTCCAATAGCTCCCTCTTTTCCATCAGATACCTCCTCAGCCTTGACCTTTATTATCCGTCTTTCCATCAGCATTTTGTAACAACTATTTAACCAGTCTCTAAGAAGTTCCAAACTTTTCCTCATCTTCTTATCTTCTTCTGAGCCTTCCAAACTCGTCCAACCTCTACCTGTTACACAGTTCCAAAGTCACTTCCAGATTTTTAGGTATATTTTTAGTAACAACTTCCTCCTTGGAATTAATTTACTGTGTTAGGCCATTTTGCATTGCTGTAAAAAATACCTAAATCTGGGTGATTTATAAAGATAAGAGATTTAATTGGCTCATGGTTCTTCAGGCTATAGAAGCATAGCTCCGGCATTTGCTTTTGATGAAGGCTTGAGGAAGTTGACAGTTATGGTGGAAATTTAAGGGGGAGCAGATGTCTCACATGGCTAGTGTGGGAGCAAAAGAGGGCAAGGAGGGAAGCACCACACAATTTTAAATAACAAGTTCTCATGAGAACTCACTATTCTTAGGACAACACCAAGCCATTCACAGGGGATCAGCCTCCATGACCCAAACATCTCCCACCAGGCCCCACCTTCAACACTGGGAATTCTGTTTTAACATGAGATTTGAGGGAACATCCAAACTATATCAAGATACTTAATATGATTTTGATTTTTCTTTGAATTTTTTTTGAGACTTGTTTTGTGCCCTAACGTATGGTATATCCTTGATAGTATTCCATATGCTGATGAGAAGAATATGAATTCTGCAGTTGCTGGATTAAATGTACTGTAAATTTCTGTTAGTTTTATTTGGCCTATAATACAGATTAAGTCCAAAGTTTCTGTGGATAATCTGTCTAATATTGAAAATGGGATTTGAAGCCCCCAGGTATTATTGTATTTGGATCTCTCTCTCTTTAGTTCTAAAAATATTTGCTTTATATATTTGGATGCTCCAGTTTTGGATGCATACATAGTCACAACTGTTATAACCTCTTGCTGAAGTGACTTCTTTATCATTATATGATGACCTTCTTTGGCACTTTTTACAGTTTTTGTCTTGAAATCTGTTTTATCTGATACACGAATAGCTACTCCTGCTCTTACTTTGGTTTCCATTTGCATGGAATATCATTTTCCATCTCTTTATTTTCAGCTTATGTGTGTCTTTATAGGTGAAGTGAGTTTTCTTTTTGTAGGTAGCATAAAGTTGGCTCTTGTTTTTTGATGAGCAAGGACTTACTCCTGACATTCTGTTGTTATATGGCTGCATTGTTGATCTTTCTTTCATTCTTTCGTTCGTTCGTTCTTTCGTTCTTTTCTATCTTTATATTTTTTTTACTGTCCTTTTTAATTTTTTTTTTTTTTTTTTTTTTTTTTTTTTTTTTTTTTTTTTTTGAGGAGTTAACAGTCTTTATTGGGATCAGACCAGGAGTCGGTGGGTCTTGAGGACCTGTGTGTATTTGTCAATCTTCTCCTCCACGTTCTTCTCGGCCTGTTTCCGTAGCCTCATGAGCTGTTTCTTCTTCCGGTAGTGGATCTTGGCTTTCTCTTTCCTCTCCTCCTCCAGGGTGGCTGTCACTGCCTGGTACTTCCAGCCAACCTCGTGAGCCAGGCGCCCCAGGTAGGCAAACTTTCTTATAGGCTTCAGACGCACGACCTTGAGGGCAGCAGGAACCACCATCCGCTTTTTCTTGTCGTAGGGCGGTGGGATGCCGTCAAACACCTTGAGGCGGTCCAGGGCAGCCTGGCCTCGCTGGGTCTTGGGAGGCAGCAGCATGCCTCGCTCGGTCCACCACAAGAGGCGGCTGGGGCCCGGAAGTGGTGGGGGCCCGGAAGTGGTGGGGGCCCGGAAGTGGTAGGGGCCTCGGGAAGGGTTGATGTTCATCCGCTTGCGGAGGAAAGCCAGGTAACTTCAACTTGTTTCTGTAGAAATTGCCAGAAATGTTGATGCCTTCGCAGCGAACGACCACCACCTTCCAGCCCAGCAGTACCTGTTTAGCAACGATGGTGGCCAGGCGGCCCAGGAGATGGCCTCGACCATCGAGCACCAGGACCTGCACCTCCACCATCTTTGGCAGCCGCCTGGGAAAGGCCCTTTTTAATTTTTATGTATCTGTTATAAATTTTTGTTTTGTGGTTACCATCAGGCTTTCAGATAACATATTATAGCCAATTATTTTAATCTGACAATTTAACTCTGATCAGAAAATTAAAACAAAAACAAAGATAAAACTACAAAACTCCACAGTCCATCTTCCCTGCTTTGTCACTTTTTGTTGTCCCTGTCTTTTTATACTATTTATTTCTTAAAAAGTTGTTAAAGTTATTATTTATGGTAGACTTGTTTTTTAGTTCTCCTACTAAAGATTTGAGTGGTTTACACACTGTAATTCAAGTGTCAGAGTATCTGTGTTTGTGTGTGCTTAATGCCAGTTTATTTAGTTTTTTACCTAGTTTTTGAGACAGAGTCTTCTGCTCTCACCCAGGCTGGAGTGCAGTGGTGTGAACACAGCTCCCTGCAGCATCAACCTCCTGGGCTCAGGCAGTCTTCCCCCCTCAGCCTCCCAAGTAGCTAGGGGCACAGGCACAGGTCACCACACTGAGCTGTTCTTTTTTCTTTTTCAATTTTATGGTGATGGCGTCTCATCATGTTCCCCAGGCTGGTCTTGAGCTCCTGGCCTCAAGTGATTCTCCTGACTTGGTCTCCCAAAGTGCTAGGATTATGGGTGTAAGCTACCACGGCCCATTAGTGAGTATTATATCTCCAGATGGTTTCTTTTTGTTAATGTCATTTTCTTTTGGATTCAAAAACTTCTTAAACATTTCTTGTAAGACAGATCTAGCGTTAACAAAAATCTTTCAGCTTTTATTTTGTATGTAAAAGCACTTATCATTCATGTTTGAAGATTAATTTTCCTTGTTATGATATTCTCAATTGAACGTTTTTGTTGTTGTTGTTTAATTTATTTTCTTCAGAACCTTGAATATCTCATCCAGCTCTTTCCTGGCCTGTAAGGTTTCCATTGAGAAATTTGCTGCTAGATATATTGAAGCTTTTTTCTATGTTATTAGAACATTCTCTTGCTGCTTTTAGGATCCTTTCTGTATCCTCAACCTTTGAGAGTTTAATATATCCCTTGAAGTAGTCTTATTTTGGTGGAATCTGGTTGGAGTTCTATGACTTCTTGTACCTAACTATTCATATCTTTCTTTAGTATTACTTATTTTAATAAATTTTCTATGTCAATCTCTCTCTGTCTACATCCTCTTTGAGGCCAATAACTGTTAGATTTGCTATTTTGAGACTATTTTTTAGATCCTATAGGTATGCTTTGTTATTTTATTTTCTTTCTTTGCTCTCTGTATTTTCATGTAACTTTTCTTCATGCTCATTAATATTCTGCTTGATCAATTCTGCTGTTGACTGATGCATTTTTCAGTTTGTCAATTGTATTTTTCAGCTCCAGAGCTTCTGCTTGATTTTTAAAATTTTAAAATCTCTCTTTAAATTTCTCTGATGGAATTCTGAGTTATTTTAAAGTTTGTTGAACTTCTTCAAGACAGCTATTTTGAATTATCTGTCTAAAAGATCACATTTCTCCATAACTTTAGGATTATTCATGGGTGCCTTATGTAGTTTATTTGGTGAGTTCATGCTTTCCTGGATGTTCCTGATGCTTGTGAATGTTAATTGATGTCTGAGCTTTGTAAGTTGGGTGTTTGTTTCTATCTTTACAGTCTGGACTTGTTTGTATTTGTCCTACTTTAGAAGACTTTCTACATATTCCAAGGGGATTGAGTTTTGTGACCTAAGCCTATGATAACTGCAACCATATCACACTAGGGGTACCCTAAACCCAGGAATGGTGTAACTCTTCCTGAATCCTAGGGATATCGCCTTGATGGGCTTGGGGAACAGAATTACCCAGATAACCCAGTGGTCTCTCACTCTCTTCCCTCTCTTCCCTCTCTTTCTCCCAATTGGAAGGAGTTCCCCACCATGCTGGGCTGACTGACATTGGGGGAGGATTGACACAAACACTCTTATGGCTACCACAGCTGGCACTCCACTGAAGCCAACAAAATACTGGGTCTCATCCAAGGCCTGTGGTGACTAGTGCCTGGCTACTGCTGATTTTTATTCAAAGCCCAAGTGCCCTTTAGTCAGCAGGTTGTGAATTCTATCGGGACTGTGTTCTTCCCTTCAGACCAGTGGATTCCTTTTTGTCCCATTGTTGTCTTAGAATTGCCATGCAGGAACTCAGGCCTGGAACTGGAGGCTTCAGAAATCTTCTTGGCAATTTTTTTGTGGCTGAACTGGTACCCAAGTTGCAAGACAAAGTCTTCTGTACTCTTCCCTCTCCTTTCACCACATGAAAGGACTCTCCCTCCAGGCTACACACCCTGCAGTTGTGAGAGAATAATGTGAATACTCTCTTGACTACCACAGCTTGGTCATGGGTAATGCCCACCCCAAGCCCAATGCCTCTAACAATGCAGCTCCAGGGATGGTTTACTTAAAGACTGCAGTCCTTGTGGCATTACTATCACTCAAATTTATTCTGGGCCCCAGGCCTCTTTAGGCAGATGCTAGTGGAGCCAGCCAGGATTCAGGATCTTTCTGCTGGGGAGGGAATATTCCCCTCTGAATCTAGGGGTAGTCTAAATGCTTCCTCTGTAGGCACCAGCAGAATTCTTCCCTGTGATGTGTTCCTCTGTGATGCGGAAGCTCGGAGTTCCAATGCGAAGTTCCAAATTTACTTTATTTTCCCTACCCCAAAAACGCAGATTTTCTTTTCACGTGGTACTGATGGAAGATGGGGAGGGGTGGTATAGGAAATGCAACACTGTCTTTCCTACTCTTTTCAATGCCTCTTTCCTTGATATTATACTAAAACCAGGTACTGTGATTGCCCACCTAATTTTTTGGTTCTTATGAAAGTGCTTTGTTGACTGAATAGTTGTTCAATTTTGTGTTTTTTTGGGAGGTGATTTCTGGGGAGTTCCATTGAGTTGCTTTTCTCTGCCTCCACTCTCAATTTTAATTTTGTATTTAAAATGTGTTTTCCTTAACTTTAATACATTGACTTTATTCATTTTTTGATAGTGCTTATTACATTTAAATAAATCTTTGTCTACTAAAAAGTCATGAAGCCATGTTGTTTTTTTCTAAAGCTTCTTCATTACAGTTAATACATTTTCAGTTAATTTTAGCATTGGTGTAAAGTCAATGTCAATGTGTCTTTTCTTTTTCTTTTTTTAATATGAATATTTGGTTTGCTAGTACCATTTGTTGAATAACTTTTCCTTTCTGAATTGCCTTGGTGCCTTTGTTGGAAATCAGTTGACCATATGTGTATGGGTATATTTCTTAATAAATTATTCTGCCTTCAATCTATGTCTGTTTTTATGCCAATGTCAGCTTTGTGTCTCGTAGCTGGTTAATCTAGAAATTAAGTTATATGAGTTATTGAATTTTGTTTTAAAACACACACAAAATTTTGAATATTTAAAATCTTTTGTATTTTCATATGTTTCTGTCCATATTTGTGGGAAAAGCTTTATTTTGACTGAAATTTTGTTGAAACTATATGTAAAGTTGGAAAGGATGGTAACGTTGACAATAGTGAGCTTTTCAGTCCATGCAGTCTATGAAATCAATATAGCTCTTCATTTTTAAAAGATATTCCTTGAATTTTTCTTCACAGTGTTTTTCAGATTTTAATGCATATTTTAGTGTTTGTAATGTGGAGATGTGCACATAGGTCGTTTATCCTAGATATTAGAATTTTATGTTTTGTAGGTATATAATTAGTATTAATTTATTTCAATTCTTCTTTTTTTGATGCTGGAATTTAGAAATATACTTGAGGTAGTAACTTTGCTGAATTTACTTATTAGTCCTGATCATTTCCTCATGGATTATTTTTGATTTCCCTATGTAAAATCTTATAATTTACAATGGAAAGTTTAATTTCTTCACTTCTAAACTTCGTAACTTTTTATTTCTTTCCCTCCCTTATTCGCTCTTTAGGACCTCTGTTACAATGTTGAATTAAACATTTAAAAAATTCCTTTCACATTCAAAAGGAATATATGTTTTGGCTTTCTATGTAGAGTTTTGAAAAATTTAAACCAATTTTGCATTAGAATGTCGCTTAACTTGGATTTGCCTAATGTTTACTTATGATTGAATTCAAATTATGTATTATGTGACTTACATATTTGTTTCTTGAAGAGAAAAATTGAAAAGAAAAATTATTAAAGAGAAAAATTTGAACTCCAATATGTGTTTTTTATAGTGCATGTTTAATGTTAATGGAATAAATGCTAATATTAAGTCAGAAAGATTTTCTCATATATTCTAGGAATTCTGTAGTTTTAAATTGAAATATGGATCTCTAATTTATGTAAAACAGAATTTCCTTGCTATCTTTAGCATAAATCAACTGATCATATATATGAATCTATTTCTCAATTTTCCTTCTGTTCTACTGTTCTAAACGTGTATTATTTAGCCAACATCACAGTCAATATCAAACTGTGTTGAATACTGTATATTAAATCTTGAAATTAGGTAGAAAGTTTCTCCAACTTTGTTTTTCATTTTAATAATTGCTTAGGCTATTCTAGTTTCTTCAAATTTCTGTTTAATTTAAAAATCAACCTATCAATTTCTATCTTCAAATTTTGATTTTCT
This sequence comes from Rhinopithecus roxellana, assembly GCF_007565055.1. Classification (NCBI taxonomy): domain Eukaryota; kingdom Metazoa; phylum Chordata; class Mammalia; order Primates; family Cercopithecidae; genus Rhinopithecus; species Rhinopithecus roxellana. The sequence goes on along the minus strand of NC_044565.1, from coordinate 52,386,747 downwards.
ACCAATTTGGAGGAAATTGATGTTTTAATGATAAAGAATTTTAAATATATTTATTAATATATTTAATTTTTCTCAGGAATGTTCTATAATTTTGAAAAAAAACTTTTATATGTTTGGATTAATATACTCATAAGCATTTTATACATGTTGATTTATTGTAAATGTAATTTATTTTGCATTCCATTTTATAGCGGTTTAATATTAGCCTACAAAATATACATATATTTACCATACTGACATTTTGACCTACAACCTTATTAAAGTCATTTATGTGTTCTACTAGTTGTCTTATAAATATCTGAGAATTACCTATGTAAATTATCATGTTCTTTAAAGAGATGAGATTTTACTGACTCTCTCATGTACATGCCTTTTACATTTTTTTCTTGCCTTATTGCAGTGGTCAACATATTGAGTTTCATATTGAATAAAAGTGTGGAGAATAGGCATTTTTGTCTTGATTCTGCTCTCTCAGGGAAACATTCAGCTTTTTACCATTAAGTTCTCATAGCTTCTTTTTATCAGAAGAAGTTTTGTTTTTTGAATTTCTATGTTTTGTTATTATAAATGAGTATTAAATATTTTAAGGCATAACATGAAAATTTTCTTGCTACTAAGAAAATTTAAAACTTAAAATTTTCCATTTCTTTTCATTCTGTTAATTTTTTACTCATATATATTAAAGTTCATAATTTAGATGCAAATATACTTATGATTGTTATGTCTTCCTATTGAGTTGGTCTATTAATATTAGAAAATATCTTTGTTCTTTGCTAATATTCTTAAAATCCATTTTATTTGATAGTAATAAAACCATTCTTTTCTCAAGGTTGCTATTCCTCTGATTATATGTAGAGAGATACGCATTTTCATCATTGTATTTGCCTAATATTAGAAGGATATTTGATAGCATATAACTGAGAATTGCTTGTCCAAATGAATTCTAACAATTACTCAACATCTGACTTTTAATTGTAGTGTTTTGTCCATTAACATTTAATGCAATTTTTGATAAATTAGCTTTAGATCTACTTTATTATTTGTTTTCTATGTGACATCCCACCCTTCTTTCCACTGTTTTTCACCTTTCTTAGCTGTTTTTAATTACTTATCTTTCCTGTTTTTGAATTTCATTTTATTTTACCTATTGGCTTTTACACATACTTTTTTCTAATATACTTCAGCATTTTCTCCAATGATTTCAATAATCATTTTATAATTATTCTGGGCCATCTAATCTCTTTAACTGGAAATGTCATTTATGGTGGTGATATTCTTACTACTAATAATAATTTTATGTTATGTCAAAAATTGAAAAATTTCCAAAGGCCTGTTATGAATTCATATTTTGAATTTATTATATTTTGTCTTAAATTACTTGCTTTACATAAGTGTAATATATAGTTAAATCCAATTATTATATTAATAATTTAGATCAGCAAGTCTTGCTAAAACTTTTGCTGTTATTATTCCAATACATTTAAGAATCATATAATAATTCCTAATAATATTCTATATGAAAGAACAAAATATCAATTATATTAAATATGTGTGCATGATATAAACTTTTCCTGCTGGTTTGGACTTAAAGTCACTAAGTCACTTTCTGAGAAAAAATGCCTGCCACTTTTGTATTTGGAATTGTTTTTGACTATCACCTGGGTCTTTTAAGAGTTTAGCCAATTGGGGCCCGGTGTGGTGGCTTACGCCTGTAATCCCAGCATTTTAGGAGGCCAAGGCTGGTGGATCACCTGAGGTCAGGAGTTTGAGACAAGCCTACTAAACATGGTGAAACCCCGTTTCCGTACAAAAGTTAACCAGATGTGGTGGTGGGTGCCTGTAGTCCCAGCTACTCGGGAAGCTGAGTCAGGAGAATAACTTGAACCCGAGAGGTGTCGGTTGCGGTGAACTGAGATGGCACCACTGTGCTCCAGCCTGGGTGACAGAGTGAGACTCTGTCTCAAAAAAAAAGAGTTTAGCCAATTATTTGTTAATTATGCATGGGGATTTGGCTAGTGGCATCAGGTACCTAACCCTATACAGTTGTCGTTTTGTTGTGATCACTATCTCCTTGACGTAAATATTTCTTTGCTTTTAATTTATTTTATTTTATTTTATTATTATTTTATTTTGAGGCAGAGTCTCACTCTATCACTGTCACCCACGCTGGAGTGCAGTGGCATGATCTCGGCTCACAGCAACCTCCGCCTCCTGGGTTCAAGTGATTCTCTTGCCTCAGCCTCCTGAGTAGCTGGAATTACAGATGCCGTCACCAAGGCCAGCTAATTTTTGTATTTTTAGTAGAGATGGGTTTTGCCATGTTGCCCAGGCTGGTCTTGAGCTTCTGACCTCAGGTGATCTGCCCGCCTCAGCCTCCCAAAGTGCTGGGATTACAGGCATGAGTCACTGTGCCCTGCCAAAGTATTTCATTTTGGGGGTAAATAATTAGGTTGGTGTGTATGTGAGACACAGATGATCATAGATGTCTTTGGTTTCTAACTCTTGCTTCTGCTCTACTCAGTGACTGGATTATATTACTACATTCATATATGGGTCCTGCTCCTGCTCTACTCAGTGACTGTATTATATTACTACATTCATATATGGGTTGCTCGTTCACATGCTCTTAATATATTGACTCAGATATAAATTTTAGCCTCATTTTGAAAATCTTAAAAATCCTCTTCACAGAAAACCTCCACAGGAGTTGTAGACATACCTGAATGTTAGAAGGATAATATAGGAGAGAGGTTTGCATAAAAGCAATGCAAAACATCTCTAAATGCAAGCAAAAACAAAAACAAAAAAACAAAAAAAAAACCTCTAAATGCAACAAAAATCCATATTGTAATGGTTTTGTGGCCATTCCTTAGTAGTATTTTCCACCTTCTAAGTCTCCCTCCATATCCTGTCCATCTTCCTTTATTCTATCTCCTTTTCTGTGGGTTGAATTGTGTTCCCCCCAAATTATGTTCAATCTCTGATCTACAGCATTTGTGAATGCAACGTTATTTAGAAACAGAGTCTTGGCCAGGCGCGGTGGCTCACGCCTGTAATCCCAGCACTTTGGGAGGCCGAGGTAGGTGGATCACGAGATCAGGAGATCGAGAGCACCCTGGCTAACATGGTGAAAACCCGTCTCTACTAAAAATACAAAAAATTCGCCGGGAGTGGTGGCGGGCGCCTGCAGTCCCAGCTACTCGGGAGGCTGAGGCGGGAGAATGGCGTGAACCCAGGAGGTGGAGCTTGCTGTGAGCCAGGATCGCACCACTGCACTCCAGCCTGGGTGGCAGAGCAAGACTCTGTCTCAGAAAAAAAAAAATTAGAAACATTGTCTTTGCAGTTATGAGGTCAATTTAAGATGAGACCATAATGGATTAGAGTGGGCCCTAATCCAATGACTGTTGTCCTTATGAGGAGAGAGAGATTGGAGACAGCCAGACACACTGGGAAGAAGTCCATGTAACAACAGAGGCAGAAATTGAAGTGATGTAGCTACCAGCCAAGGAACACTGAGGATTGCTGGTAACCACGAGAAGCTGGAAGAGGGGAGGATGCATTCTTCCCTAGAGTCTTTAGAGGGAGCATGCTGTACTCACATCATGATTTTAGACTTGTAGATTTTCTTGTATAAGATCATAAATTGCTGTTTTAAGTCACCCAGTATATGGTAATTTGTTATGGCAACTTAGGAAATGAACACACCTCCCCCACCTCCCACACCTCCCACACCTCCCCTCTCTCCTTCTCACTGCTCCTCCCTTTGATTGCTTGGCGTTTCCCACATTCTTCCTACTCTATTATAGGGGTCACTTTAAAAATTTTTTTCTTTCCAGGTCCTAGGCCAAGTCCTGGTTTATGCCTGACCTTAAATAGCTGCATCTATGCAAGTGCTAGAGAGAGCAAAATGATCTTTCATTTAATGTAATCGGCAATTCTCTGAAGGTGACTATTGCTATAAATAGTACTTCTCCCTTTCTATCCCATCCTATTGCCTAACTACACTTGGAAAAGAATAACATGAACCCTCAACAACTAGAAATTTTTTTATCAAAAACAGGTGGCTTGAATTTTATTGTGTATTTGAGCCAGATGTAAAGGCTGGCGCATTTCTGAGCACATAGACAGTAAATATTCTTAGAATTAATACATTAAAATTCCAGAAATCAATATAATTCCAAAGATCATGAGAGTGTAAATATGGACTTGCTCACTATCACTCCCCAAAACTTAAACACAGGAGGCAGCATCTGAAATACAAAGAGTTTGTTTTAAATAAAATAAAAGATATAATTGTTTTATAATTTAAATAAGTGTAAAAGTCCAAGGATGGCAGTAAGTTCTTTGCTACTCTCCCCGTTAAGAGATGAGATCTAATTCACTTCCATTCCTTTGAATCTGGACTGGTATTAGTGACTTTACTGATCCACAGACAGAGGAAGTAACATACTTGGGCCTTCAGAAACTGGGTCATAAACATCCCTGTAACTTCAGCCTGCATCTCTTAACATGAACCTTCAGCTTTCATAGAAGGAGTTTGACTACCCTGAGGCCACTCTGCTGTGGGAAGACCAAGACACTTGGAGAGACCCAAGAGCCAGGGCAGGCAAATCCTCACCTGGGGTCAACTCTGCCCCACTGCGGGCTGAATCTGGACATCTCCATTTATTTAGTATCGTCTATGGCTGCCTTTTCTGTAACAGCAGAGTTGAGTAGTTGCAATAGAGACTCTTAGGCCTGCACTGCTCAAGATATTTCTTATCTAGCCCGCTAGAAAAAAAGTGTGTTCACCCCTCCTAGAGAATGAGACGGATTGTGGAGAGAAGCCATGGGGACAAAAATGTACCACATGTGAGTGAGTAAACTACTTGGAAGTTGATCCTCCACCCTTAGGCAGGCCAGCCTGAGTCACTGCAGAATTCATGATCCACACAATTTTGAGCAAAATCTACTTTTAAGCTGCTAAATTTGGGGGTCGTTCGTTACGGAGCAGTAGATCACCAGGACTATATGAAGCATATATTCTTCTTGGATTGAAGAAGTGATATAGTAGAGTATTTCACTAGAGCAAGGAAAATGTGGGCAAAGCAATGCCTAGGTATAGATCAACAATGCGTAACGAAAACAAACTTGAACGTCGTGTGCTTGCTGAGATATATTTTATGTTTCTTTGGCAGATATATCTAAGAACAGGTTATGAAATCCTCATACTAGCAATGCTAACATCACTTACTACGTAACAGGGACTATTTTAAATGTTTTAGACATCTTAACTAATTTAACCCTTACAGAAGTACTAAGAGGTAGCACTGTTAATCTCCCAATTTTATTAAGAAGAAAATTGATGAACTGAAGGGTTAGTTTAATTGCCCACACTTAGCAAACTGTGGACCAGCTTGCAAACCTAGGAACTCCCACTTCAGACCCTGTGCTCTTTAATTACACATGATTGTTCTATCTGGGATGTTACTTGGGTCCTCGAGCTCATTAAGCTGTCCCTCTGGAGTCTATGGAAACTACAGTGTTCTAAATACTGTGACATACACCTATTTCATGGTTTCTTTTCCTCTGTTTTATTTATTTATTTACTTACCTGCTTATTGTCTTATTTTTCTGAAGCAAAAATAACAATGCTGATTCTCCTCCTATTGCTGGGCTTTTTCAACTTAAAAATATTTGCATTTATTAATGGCTTGAGAACTTTATTCAGAGTTTTAAAGAAGCAATTACCGTGTATAACAAACAAGTTTATAAAGAAAGCAGTTTTTAAATAAGCTCACTGAATTATCATAGCATATATGATATGATATATATATATATATCAGCATATATAATATATATGCTATATAACATGCCTGATATATAATTCATATATATATATATGAATTAAGGATTATCTGCAGTTTCCTGGGTCTAATAAGGTGAGAGAGAACGCTTGCACAGTAAGTCAGGCAAAGCAAATTTGTGACTCATACAAAGCAGAGACAGACAGAAGCCTAGGATCCATGGAAGGTCGGTCCTCCGAGTCTCAGGGAAGTTCCCCAGGCAGGCAGAGTCATGGCTGCACGTGCCTCATATGGCAGCTGAGAGATTCTGCCCTGGGTGTCACACACTGAGTGACACTTGGGTCACTGAACACAAGCATTGCAGAACATCCTGCTCTGTGAACGATGAGGATGCAGGTAGGTTGTTCTGCATATTTCTTCTTTATCTCAGGACCATGCATTCTTGGTACCTTCTGCCAGGGGACTGCACACTGGAGGGGGAAGAGCGGGGTCAGCCTAGGCCATCTGGAGGCCTGTCCTCTTGCATCATCCAGGTGTATAGCTGAGGTAATTAAATCTCTAGAGTTAACTGCGTTGACTAAATGGGACAGTCTCAACATCAACACAGGCCCTTTAATAGCATACCCAGTGCTTCTCTGGCTGCCAAGAGGTTTCCAGTTTTGAAATGTACAGTGGTTTTCAGTGGTTTAATATTATTCACATTTACTAAATATTCTTGACTTTGAGTGCAAAAATTACAGATATTTTTCTAGTAAATAAGATTTTCTTTTCCATTTGTATTTCAGAGACACATTCCTTTGGTTTAAATGTATAAACTTCTATGTCTCATATAATGCACAACTTAGAACTATGAATGGTGAATATTTCAGTGTAATATAGGCAGAAAGGAGAAAGGAATGGAGAATTTTTATGATATAATTACATTTGTGATATACATAGATTTTAGCAATTATCCTATGAATGTACAAGCATCAACTTCTTCCAGTCTGAATTATTTATTCCCTTTGAGGTCATCTTTCACATTGTAAGTGGCCTGCTTCTTAAATGAAAAATGCATGCAGGTCTGAGCAGGAAACATTCTTCGATAATGTATCTCCTCACCGGGAACACTTCATTCAATTATCACACACCTAGAGCTGGAATATACAGTGCTCCTTTAACTAGCGGATAACAGGCTTTTAGTCTCTTTTACATTATACATGTTTACTTCTGGTACAAAATCACAGAACGCTATTGTTGAAGGGGACCTTAAGTGTTACTGGGTTGAGATTGTCTGTTTTCTTGATGCAGACTGAAGCTGTGAGGACTGTGCTTGCCTTTGGACCACACAGCAGCTTGTTCCCTGAGAGCCGAGGCTGCAGGTCAAGGACTCTTGGCCTGGTCACTTCCCAGCGACAGCACTGACCTTGCGAAAACCACTTGACTTCCCAACGTAGCTATGCACCCACAAAATAAGAGCATAGATCCAGCGTGTCACTCTTTAATACAAGAGGTGAGGTATCGCGGTCCAGTGATGGGGGTAGGGCTACACATTCCATGCCAAACCCCTCCCCAACGTGTTATAAAGAGAAACATATAGCTGTCAAAAACTGTCAACATGTCCAAAACAAGTTGACTGTGAAAACCAAAAGCCATCCTAAAATGTTGCATGATGAATTTGACTTTCCTTAGTCAATTTCTCCTCATGACAATTCCCTCATCTGTTCTAGTCCTCCGCCTCTCACGTTTCAAACATCGTATGTTACAAGCAGAGCTTTGTACAGATGCTCAGATTAAAGGGTATGTTCTGTGGGAACCAAATATGTGAGAGAAGAATAAATAAAAGTATGTGAGATTATCCTTAATGGAATAACACTAGTAGGCCCCTGAACTCCTGGATTTTGCTTGAAGTTTGAACTTTCTTTTTGCCAGCTGTGGGACCCTGTGCAGGTGATTGAAGCACTCTCAGCCTCACTCCTCTGGTAAATTAGAGACCTTATAAGTTCCAGTGTCATGGCTTTTAAGAAGCAACATCTGTTTTGCAATGTAACAGTCCTCAATATTATAATAATGTTTCTGTGTGACTTTGTAGATGGTTGCCTGTGAAAGCCAGGTGGGATATTACCGTGTGGCCATCCCACATGATCCTGGTCTGTGGGGCTTGTCATGCTGTCTGGGGACACATCGAGGAGTCACTCTGGCCTGTCTGGACAGTGTGCTTCATTCTGGCTGCTCAGGCTTTTAGGTCTTTGTTTGCTCTGCTCCTCTGGTGAAGCTGCCCCACGATTGTGATTAATGGCCGCACAGAATGAAGCTGGTTTTGTGTCTCTGTGTGTGGTCATCCGTTAGGCCTCCTTAATAACCTTTCTTTAAATCTCCAAATGTGGCATTTCAGCCTTGACCTTTCTGGGCCTTCTGAGTCATCTGCCATGAACAGGATCAGCCCTTTAGTGAGAAAGCAGGCTGTGGAATCACTATGCCATGGGCCTGGGGTATGAATGTCTATTACTAAATGCTTTCGAAGCAGGGTTCGCTTTAGGCTGTGCTGTGGTGTAAGAGGAGAAATATGTCAGTTCCCCTTAATTTTGAGGATTTTGAAATGATTCATATTCTAAATGGATTTTTTTTGATATTTATATAAAATATTTTTATGTTTTAGTTTCGAGATTGAATCATTTTCTTTATGGTTTAATTTGGGGAGCTTACTATGTGCATAGCGCATGTTCTGCTTTTCACATCCTACTCCAGTAAAAGGGGGGGTCATAGGTGTTTTTCTAGGAGTTCTGTTTTTGGCTGTGGCTCATATTAGAAACTTGATCATTTTTTGGTAAATTACTTAACTTCTCAGAACCTCCACTTCCACTTTCTAAAATGACGTTCTTTCTGAACGACCTGGGTGGAAGAGAGAAAAGAATTGATTTCTAGACCCTCAGGACCACGGACATCTGGGTCATACTAAAGAAGTTTCTTTACCACTCTGTTCCAAAATTTCTTAACTGCAAAGCTGAGAAGATGCATCTTACGCCCACCTCTGTAGTTATTGTGTGTGTCTGTGGGTGTGTGTGTGTGAACAGTGGAGTCTGGTGAATGTGAAAATGCTTGGATATAGTGGAGCACTATCTATGAGCAAGCTATTTAACCAGTGTTTAAGTTAGAAATGTCCTATCGCTTCTGAATATCTTCTCAATACAAAACGGTTAATCTTTTATTTATTGTTATTTTTTTTTTTTAATTAAGAGACTAGGTCTGGCTCTGTTGCCCAGACTGGAGTGAAGTGGGATGATCACTGCTCACTGTAGCTTCAACCTCCTGCTCTCAAGAGATCTTCCCATCTTAGCCTCCAGAGTGGCTGGGACCACAGACACATACCACCATACCCGGCTAGATTTGTTTTTTTCCAATTTTTGTAGAGACGAGATCTCCCTATGTTGCCCAGGCTGGGCTGAGCTGATCCTCACACCGTGGCCTCCCAAAGTGCTGAGATAACAGGTATGAGCCACTGTGCTGGCCAAAACATGGTTAATCTTTTAAAGTTCACAGTTTAGCTTGATATACGTACAGTGGATGGGTGTTTTCAGTATGCGTATTGATTCAGTGTTAAAGGCATTCAATATTTTTGGTGTATTATTGTATTTAATTAGATAGATGGTGAGGACGGTAGGCAGAATTCTAAGATGACTCCTGAGATTTTTTTTTCTCGTGTGCGAACACCTCCTTCCAGTTATTCAATCAAACCCTGACCTATGTGTTGCAGGGAAAGGACTGTGCAGATGTCATTAAGGCTCTTAATCAATTGGCCTTAACATGGGAGGGTATCCTTGGTGGGCCTGACTTCATCAGGTAACCCTGTCGGATGGATGGGAAGCATGGAGGGAATTCAGTCCTTGAGAAGGCCCCTGTTGCTGGGTTTAAAGGTGGAGGAGGTCACGTGGCAAGAAATGCAGGAGACCTCGTTGTTGAGAGCGGCCCCTGGCTGACAGTCGGCCAGGAAACAGGGAGGGACCTCACCCCTCCAACCATGAGGAACTGAATTAGCTGATAACCTGAGTGAGCTTGGAGTGGTTCTTCCTCTCAAGGCTCCAGAGGAGAACAGAAGCTGAGAGATACTTGGTTTCAGCCCTGGGCAGAGAAACCAGTTGTGTGAGATCAACAAAACTGAGGGCTAATAAATGGATGTTGTTTAAGCTCCGTATTTATAATAATTCATCCCTCGCCACCAATAGAACATAATACAGTAAAATTCATTTTCCAGATATTTGTAAGATCTAGTTATTCCTCTTGCGCACATGACAACTTTCCAGCAAAGCTGCTTCTGCTCCAGAGTCTCTGTGGCAGGTGATTTTTTGCCCCACTCCAGAGAAGCAAGGCCACTTGAGCATGTGTCCTTCTTCACATTTCAAAATCACAAAGAGGTTGTGTAATATATCGCCTTGGAATATGCTGGCTATGAAAGTATAGGTGGTGCACCTTGGAATGAATGAAGCTCTTGGGGCTTTTATGACTCCCCCATTCTGATTTATAAAGTGATTCCTTAGCAAATAAAAAGAAAAACGACTTCAAATTGTTTAGGGTTCATTTCTGTTTTTTGAGTAGCATTAATCTTCTTATCTATACTATTTTTAATATAAAAAGAAGCAGGATGACCTAAAATGTGGGCAAATTCGTTTCATTCCTTGTTAATGGGTTTTATTTTACTCAGTTGCTCATTCCTCTGGTTTCTGAGCTTTCACATAGCTTTTTCTAAAATCTTTCAGTTAAGTTGTCATTCTTGACCAGAAATAATGGTCAAAACACCATCTGCATCAATATTTTGGCTTGTTTTCTTGATAATTTGCAAACCTGTGGGTGTGAATGACGCTTCCTGCTGCACCGCTTCCCTGTGTCTCCTGTTTGTATTTAAGCACTCAAGTAGAAACTTCAGCCTGCGAGGCTGGGAGGAAAGCATCTCTTTACCTCGCAACAGGAGTTGGAAGACACATTCAGAGCCCCACTGATATCTGACAAACAAACATAGTGGATTCCAGCTGTTCAAATGGCTTCAAATAACAACCTCCACGGCCATGCCCGATGACTGTAACACATGATTCTCAGAACAAATGCTACCAAGTACTTGTTGCTTTGCTTGGACACATATGTGCTTTCTGTTAGAGTTAGAGGGCAGAGTACCAAATGGGAGGTCACTGTGGTATAAATGACCCTAGTTCTTTTCCCTGATAATATATCATAAATCATGTCCATAGAGAAATAAGCTTTATCATGCTGGGATTCTGAAAATAAAAGCTGCTTACTTTATTTTACTAACCACAGTTAAAATGTTTATGTATTTCAATTAGGTTTTTTTGGTTATAAATAGCTTTGTTACTTTCTAAAGGAGAGACATTCACATAGTAAAAAACTCAACAATTCAGAAACATGAAAAGAAGTAAGCATCATCTAATAGTCAAAGGAAACCAGTGTCCATTTTAGAAAACCTCTATCTAGACATCATTCTACATTTTTATACACACTTAGATTATATGTATATTATTTTGTATAAATAGATTATAATTCACATGCTGTTTCATAATCTGCTCTTTTCACCTAACAATGTAAAGGAAGTTTTTTATTTCAACAGAAATAGAGGTCTGTGAGTGATCTTAATAATAGCATTGTGTGGCTAGTCTATATTTTAGTTAAACAATTTTCTATTAATCACCATTGATGTTCTTCCTCCATTTTCACTATGACAATGTTTCAATGTCTGTACTTTGTGCACATTACTTTGCTCTTCTTTATCATAGCAAAATTATGGTATTTAAGTAAAATAAATACAGTTCAGGCTTTTGCATGGAACAAAAACAGTTAGAAATATGAGAAATTAATGAGTTGAAAGTGACCAAACCTGCATGTGACCTTTGGATTCTAAACATAGATAAAAATCTAGGAGGTATTCTAATAAAATCTAGGGGGATATTCTGTACTTCAGTTGTATCTTATTTTCTGTGGGTTGTTTTCTGGAATTACTGCCCAATTTACCTGGACATTGGGGATGGTTTGATTGTATAACTTGATTTACCTACAAATGTTGTTCTGGAAAGATTATCTACCACATTAACTTCCTTAAACAAAATATTACTCTTTTTTTTTTTTTTTTGAGATGGGGTGTCACTCTGTCGCCCAGGCTGGAGTGCAGTGGTGCATTCTCAGTTCACTGCAACCTCCATCTCCTGGCCTCAGCCTCCCAAGTATCTGGGACTACAGGCATGCATCACCATGCCCAGCTAATTTTTGTATTTTTAGTAGAGATTGGGTTTCACCACGTTGGCCAGGATGGTCTCAATCTCTTGACCTCGTGATCTACCTGCTTCGGCCTCCCAAAGTGCTGAGATCCACCTGATACACTTTCCCCTGGGTTCAATGACAGGAACGGAATTAAATCCCCCACCCACTCACCAGTCACTAAAGAGAAGAACCATGTGAATATGCTTGGCTTACAGTGGTTTTGTTTTTCTCCTCTTTGAGATGGGAGGCTCAACTCCTCTGAGGAGGCTGTGCTCTGCACAACATCAAGGTTCTTTTAAAACAAAAGGAAAAAAGTGCTATTGGACTAAATGTTTGCTTTCCCTCAAAATTCTTATGTTGAAGCCCATAGTAGTTGGAGATGGAGCCTTTGGAAAGCAATTAGGGCAAGCTGACATCATGCAGGCAGAGTTCTCATGATGGGATCAGTATTCTTTTAAACAAAGAAGAGACACAGGGTCTCTCTCTCTCCGCCATGGCAGAACACAGGGAGAAGGTTCTTTGTACACCAGGAAGAGGGCCCTCACCTTGAACTGAATCTGAAAGCAACAGTGTCTTGAACTTATAGCCTTCAGAACTGTAAGGAATAAATTTCTGGTGTTGAAAAATGCTACACAATTTATGCTTTTTTTTTACAGCAACCCTGACTACATCTGCTACAGAAGTTATTGAGAGTTTCTAAGCAAAAGGAGAAAAGTGCTAACTTTATTTTTGAGCATGTAACATAGGAGGATAACTACTATCATAAAACAAATCTTGAAAAATGCAACAGAAAGGAGCTGCCATTTAGTGAGTACCTATTGTGTCCTGGCATTTTTATATGCCATTTCAGTTATTTCTCACAATTACCTGGTGAGCGAATATTATTAATTCCAGTTTTAGAGATGAGAAAGGAAGACAGAGGGGTGAATTCCAAAGGAAGACATGATCTTGTGTAAAGATGAATGAACAGTCCACAAAGTTAAGCGTCCCATGCAGTGAAAGTTTATAAATAGTTCTGGAGGTTTTCATTTTATGGATCTCTGTAAGAACCAACATTTCAATGAGTCTGCATGCATCCACTGTCAAGCAAGAAAAAATGTTATTTGGAATTACAATTCATTTACAAGAAAATCATTTATTATAATAACATAATGATACATGCATGGTGTGTGTATACAAGCAAGAAATAGTTTTTTCCATAAACAAATTCAAAATCACTCCACCACAAACCACAACCACAAAACCACAACCACAAAGCCAAAGGCACTAGGGAGGAAACTCAAATCAAAACATAAAAGACAGTGTTCTCCTTCCTCTTGCTTGAAGTACACTGGTGTTGGAATTCAATACTTGGACCGTAGCTACCATTTTGTCCATGTGAGTTATCGAGGATTTGAAAAGCCAGTGCATTGCAGCTGTCAGGGTAGAGAGAAGTTCTGGGTCCTTGATAATGTTGGTATGTTGCTGTCACAAACCTGGAATTGGCTATCTCAGGTTTCTTTATATGTGATGGGAAGAAACTGCTGTGTTTCTGAAGCTGCTAGTTTTGAGTATGTGTGTGTGTGTATGTGCATACGTGTGTGAGAGATTTGCAGCTGAACACATCCTGAGCACATCCTTATCCTATCAGTTATAAGACAAAGTTCAGGTCTCTTATTTTGTCGACAATTGTTTAGCTTCAGTCTCTCCTTTGCTTTCTTGGGTCTACCTGAATCCTTCCCACTGACAGTTCTTTGCTATTTCTAAATTACACACGGCTCTTCTGTGTCTCCATCTTTGCACCTACTTTTCCTTTTGCTTGGGGTTCTCAGTTTCTCTTGTGCTCCTTGAACATGGCACAGTTTTATCCATTCTCTACAACCATCAGCCTACTTTCTGTAGACACAGAGAAACAAGAGAAACACGTGATCAGATGCAGCATAGTGGTTTCCTGGACTTGACTCCAGGAACAATTACAAGTATGTTTCCAAACAGGAATCATGCAAAATTTAACAGCTGCACATCTTGTTGAAATGCACATCAAATAACCCAAAAAGAAAATGCAACTAGTTCTCTGAAATATAATTTATGGTGTTGCCTGAATTGAACTCTTTAGATCTTAATATTATTTTGTTTCCTTTTGTATGGTTATGTCCCTCCTCCATATTTTACATTTTGATAATATTTCAAGGTCCTTAAATCTAAGCCCTTATTTATATTTCCGTGGTATCCTTTGCAATGCCTGGCCCACAGAGGCGTCAACCTCTCCTCCCTCCTCCTCCTCTTGCCCAAGCTGTGACCTTCTCTCACCAGCATTTCTGCTATCACCTCCACTCTGTCTGTCTCCCTTCTGGTCTCCTTTTTTCCACAGCGTGCAGATACCCGTAGTTGTAGCAGAACTCAGGTAATGCCCCTCCTGCACTCAACACTCCCTCAGTGTTTCCCGTCAGATTTGGAATTCAGTCCAAGCCCTCTGCCTTGCAGGACCCGCCTGTCACCACTCTCTCCAGAGTGATATTTCAGCCTTTCCTCCTCTCCCTCTGTGGCAGCCCCTCTGGCCTTGAGTTATTTGAACACACAAAGCTTGCTCTTCCTCTAAGGCTTGCCCCAGACCTTTGCAGGACTGTCTCACCCTCTTCATTTGGGTCCACTGGGCTGTCCTCATCTCATGTGGTCCTGTCCGACAGGCTCATTAGAACACCACACACTGTGACCCACCGTCCTCTCACCCATCACATCCCCTGCCTCTTGGACCCTCCCTTGGCTTCACTGTTTTCCCAAACCCTTATCACTGACTGACATGTACAGACAGTTCCCAACTGACCATTGTTTGACTTAGGATTTTTGACTTTGCAATGGTACAAAACCATCTCAATTTCCACTCAGTATGCAGAATTCAATAAATTACCTGAGATATTCAACACATGACTATAAAATAGGCTATATGTTCAATGATTCTGCCCAAATGTGGGTTAATTTTAGTGGTATGAGCGTGCTTAAGGTAGGCTAGGTGAAGCTATGATATTTGGTAGGTTGGCTGTATTAAATCCATTTTTAACTTATGATATAGGCCCACCCTAGAGATATTTTGGGTTTAGTTCCAGATCACCACAATAAAGTGAATATCACAATAAAATGAGTCATACGCAATTTTCTTACTTGGTTTTGCACTGCATATAAAAGTTATGTTTATACTATAGTTTAAGTGTGCATCATGTCTAAAAAATTATGTATGTACCTTAATTAAAAATGCTTTATTGCTCAAGAATGCTGACACAGAGACATGAAGCAAGTACACGCTGATGGAAAAATGGCGCCAGTTGACTTGCTCAATGCAGGGTTTTCACAAACCTTCAATTTGTAAAAAAAAAAAAAAAAAAAAAAAAAAAAAAAAAAAAAAAAAAAATACAGTATCCATGAAGCACAATAAAGGAAAATGCAAATGCAATAAAACAAAGTATACATGTATTTTCAGCTTACAATGGGCTTATAACCCCACCATAAGTCGAGGAGCATCTGAGCTGATACATTCCTTATGCTGATGGCATTACCTACATGCTCATTTGCTTACTGTCTACTTTCCTCACTGGCATTTGGGACATAAGATATGAGGGGTTTGTCTATCTTGTTCAATGTTGTATCTCCACTACCCAACTTACACTACACACTTAGCAAATTCTTTTGAATGCATAAATAACTTAGTAAATTTTTGCAGAAAAATTAAAGAGGTACGTATTTTTGAGTGCTGTTCAACTTGAATGCTATTTTAAGCAAGTGCCACACACCCACATGTGTATTTTAGTGAGGAGAACTGATCCTGAGTCTTTTTCTTGGATTTTCAGAAACAGAATGACTTCTCTGGAAGAATATTTGACAGGATCTTAGTGGGCTGATAAATGTTTACACCGGCATTCATTCTATAAATGTTTACAGATAATCTGAAACATGATGGGCAGTTGTGCAAATCTCTGAGGATATAAATATGAATTAGACATTTTCTCCAATCTAGTAGTGACAAATGGTGACAAATATGTTTGTTACTATGGTAGGAGGATGCAAATTGTTGGTTCAAAGAATATTTAATAGCTAACTTTTAGGAACAGCATTTGATGACATAGCTTTTAATAAATGACAGAAACTGAAAATAATCTGAATTTCCACTAATTTCCAAACACTATTCTTTACTGTTTAGGTTGATATTTGATAGGCAGCTTATTTTAAATTAAAAAAAATGCAGAACTCTAGCCATCCTTCTTTTTCACCATTTTGATGGATGTAGTCTATGGCCCAAGAGAAATAATGACAAATAAATTAGACCCTGACATTACTGTTAACAATAAACATTTTTCCAGTCATGTTAAGTGGTTGCTAAGTATATAAAGCTAATTATTTCATGAACTGGTGTCCATCAGAGATTAAATTGTAGTTTATCTTCTGCCCACTCTCTATTACTGCAAGAATTCTTTAAGCAGCCTGATCTAAAAGCAGCCACATCTGTGGAGATTGTTTCTGTAGTGTTAGTACAGAAAATCATTTTGGAGAACCTGAATTCTGTTGCTAATTATTTCAGGTGTCCACTTCCCTTGCTTGTGTTGACCTGATTAATGTGTGGTTCTTCACCATTACATCTCAGAGAAGAGTATTTTCAAACAGGAGAAACATCAGCAGATGTGTCTGCAGAAGATGCAGTGCCAAAATGTTTGTACTGTTGAAGAGATAGTCATAAAATGTTCACCTGGCCCCAAGAGCTGCCTGAGTGAGATTTTCTTGTCTTCAAGTTTACTCCCTGGCATTGCTGACTGATGTGGGACCCCAAGCAGAGTAATTAAAGCAAGTTCTGGATCTCTGTGTGGGAACGACAAGATTGCTTCTCCAACTCTTATGGCTATCAAGAGGGAGAGGAAAACACAAAGAGAGGAAATTAATTTACACACTAATGAATTTTTTAATTAGTATTTAAACATTCAAACTTCAGCAGATTTCCCTATAGGGAATGGTATAGAATGATCCAGGTAATTAGGGGGAGTGAAGGTGTTAAAACGAACTTATGAATATAATGCGATAGAAGGTGTTTGAAGGTCAGTAATGGCAATCAAACTCAGGATATGATGCTTTGAGGAGGAAACACAGATTGCTGTTTTTCTCACAAAAGAAATAGGGACAATCACTAAATTTAAAATAATAAATTACATAATAAGGTATGTACCTGAAAGCATATTAAAATGTTCTTCGAGTATAAATTGGCCTTTATTAATATTTGTAATTTGCTGTATGTTACAAGCCATACTTTTAGGGTATAATTTCCCAGTAAAAATGAAAAGTGAAGCTAATGTTTCAAGGATAATTATTACGGTTTTCTCTAGGTGTGAGATGATATACATAATAGCACTTTAAAGAAATAATAAAGTCTTTGTGTTGCCATTTATTCATCATGTATGGTTATGTCTATAATTGCCTCATATGCCAAAAAGGGGAATACAATTCTAAGTAGTATACATCATAATAAAAGTGTGCCATATTCTCTTTTGGAAGATTTTAAAAATAGAAATGAAAAGACCTATTGTATATGTATCCTAAATCTAACTATCAAGGATGAAGAATAAAACATTCAGAAAATAAATTTTAGGCACAGAAGAGCCAAGGGAACTATTCTGCCATCTTGACCAAGCTACAATCACAAAAGGCCACTGATGCCTAGAGGGTGGTCATGATTTCATTTGGGCTGCAGTAACCGTGGTCAATCATGGAAGCTAGGACAAGTCCCCAGTGGGTCCTTCAACCATTGTCATTGTTATACCATCACCGTTGTTAAGGACTTCTCAATCTCAATGGATAATCTCTTAGTGGTCTCCCTGCTTTCAATCTTTACATTTCTGAATCTGTCCTGCATCCTGTTATCCACCCAAACTTTTAAAAAATACTATTTAAGTGATGTATGTTATCCTACTGCTGAAAATAAACCTTCCTTAACCTATGGAATATGGAATCCATCTTTTTTTTTTTTTTTTCTTTTTTTTGGCCTCATTCAAGCCTTCAGCGATCTGACAGCAATCTGAATTTCTAATCTAAGTGCTGACAACTTCCTCACTGGTACGGTTGAAAGCAAACTGGATGTGCAGTATCTGATTCCCAGACCTTCACTCCTTGGCCGAGTGCATTTGGGCACATCATTCAGATATGCCAGTTGGATCCTCTGTTCCTGCATCTGCCAGATGGAGATCCAAATGTGAGCCTTGCCTTTCTCCTTTAATAGGACTCTTTTGAAACTGATCATATACTGCAGCACACTTTCGGTATCTGCATTTAATCTCACTAAATATTGGAGTCTCTTTGGTGGCAGAAATTTTATTCTTCATTCGTTTTTCCTTACATGACATGTAGCATAATTATTTATGTGCATTAAAATTATGGATTAACTACATTAAAATTAACTATTAATATATATTTTTTATTATTGCCTGGGGATTTCTGCAGAGGAGCAATCCTTTGTAAACATTTTCATATATGTCCTGTAATAGCTAAGTTGTATTTTAAGAAAATGGCATCGTTTTTATGCAGTGACATCATAGAACGAGTTTGTTTTCACCAAATTTGAGAGTCAAGAAAAGCATGATTCATAAGAAATGTATAGAGACTGTTTCTCTGCTTCTAAATTCTGGATGGGCCTGGCTAACAAGGAGCTCTCTGCTTTTCCCACTGGCGACTTCTTCTGTTCATACAAGATTTAAAGAGACATTCTATTCTAGGCTAAAATCTCAGAACACAAAACTCCATTGATTCCTCAAAGTGTAATCACCAGCAATGTCTTCAGAGCAAGGACTGCCCCTGTGTAAGCAATCTCTGCATCCGAGGTAACAACACTCAGAAATTCAAAGTCAACAACATAATAGAGTCCACACTTTCAGTCCAGTTCCTTACTCTTATTCTTGCCTTGCAACACACACAGAAACACACATACACAGACACACAGAGACACACACATGCACGCCCACACTCATGGATTTTATTTCCTCTGCAGATGAATGTGCTCTTCTTCCTGACACCGCCCCTTTTCTACTAACTTATCTTACCCCCTCCCTGCCCCCTCCTCTCAGTTATTTTAAAAGTAGTGCCCATATTTGGTCACCACTATGAGAACACCCAGGAACAGAGAAAGTTTCCACGGAAGAGGCTCATCTACTCTCTTAACAGCCCTTACCAAGGTACACACATCCCCGTGCTCACCCTCCATGGGAGAGATCCTGCCTGTGTGCTAAATGCTGCTCTTCATGTTATGTGTTTCTTTATAAAGAAATTACTGGGTGTAAACCCGAAGGAATAGAAGTCATTCTTTCATAAAGACACACGCATATGTATGTTTATTGCAGCACTGTTCACAGCACTATTCACAACAGCAAAGACATAAAATCAACCTAAATGCCCCACAGTGGTAGACTGTGGTTTCAGGTTTCTCAGAAGCTTCCAGCTGTTTCTGGACCTCTGAGTAGTGGGTGCAGTTCAGACTCTCTAAACCTCAGTGTATCAACCTGTAAGTCAGGGTAGTGGTCAGTTTGGCTTTCCTTTCTTCAGACTTCACCATCTCTATGTAAGCACCCAAATCACCCATAATTTTTTTTTTCTGCTTGAAATGCCTAGAATAGTTCTCCTTTCTTGATTGAATCCTGACTGACAGAGCCAGGCACTTCTTTCACATAAACCCAACAAGCTGGGCATCATCCCTCTCTTTTAGTCGTGCCTGTTGCCGCCACATCTAATTGCCTGTCTTGGTTTACTGTAAGTTCTTGAGGGCAGGACATTTCAGGTCTTTATTACTAAACTCCCTGTACTCAAGGTCTGGCAAACAGGTGCTCAGTGAGGACAACTCCACTGCGATTGTGTGGCTCATACTGGGCACACAAAATTAGAATCCAGGTCTGTCTGATGCTATCATGTTTTCATATACCTAACAACACAATTTTCCATTAAAAATGATCTTCAGGGTTTGTTTGAGGATAGGTTAAAACAAAAATGATGATCATTCTCTCAAGCACAACACACCTGTCAGATAGTACTGCTGACTAATAAGTCTGATGATGTCTTAGCCTGTGGAACAAATGCTGAAAAACCAATAGAGCTTATGTTTGGGTTACTCTTTAAATGTATGTCTGTCTGCTGTGGTACAATTACTTTCATATTATAATTTAGTTTTCAGATAATAGTGCATTTTATAAATAAGCAGCTTCAGAAGCCCTTTTCTGGCCTTTCAGGGTGTAACCCTGCTCTCCAAAAGAAGGGAAAGCATGCCCTTCCCATCCCTTCGCGAGGAGAAAGGGGTGAGAGCTCGACCTTGATGGTTTTCCCTTTGGAGTAAAGCTGCAGAGAAGCCTTTCTCAGCCAATGACAGCCTGACTTCCCAGTGGCCTCCAAATGGCATTTCACACACATACACCTGGGGGAGATAAATCCCTTTAATACCGGAGCTCAGTTTATAAGTGAAAGCTGCCACCTCACTAAGATTTCACCTTCCTATCCTGCTGAAATTTTTCTGGACCCCGTAGTTCTTTATCTTTACATGTTTTTAACTTATTTTACAGTTAACATAGGAAATCTCTTGTCAGTAGATTTGAGTTGGGTAATTTAACTCAATGACACTTAATCCATGTTTTAGAGGAATTACAGCAAGAGGAGCAAAAGCATACCTCCCAGCACACATCAAAAATTAATTTTGTCTTTGTAGACGAAGAAGGGAAATCACCAATAAAATGGACTAGGCTGGATGCCAAGACAAATCTTTGCTGCTGACACCACTTCCCATGAATTAAAATATTATTATCTTAGACTGTTTATCCAGGTTTTCTTTAGGAAATTAAACCACAAGAAGGCTTTTAGAAACCCTAAACAGCAAGGAAAAAAACATAAGTATTACAAACATCGAATATTTACTACGTATTTATGTTACAGTATTGTTCTTTCATTTTTGAATTATAATTTTATTTGAATTATCCTATTTTCCTACATGAAATCATCTACATGAGAAATTCCACTACAAAAGTTATTCACAGTAAAGAATTCAAATCATTAATATGCTTAGAATCTACAAATATCGTAACATTTAAAATGAACAGAATCTTTTAGAAAGTTAAAGTATTTATTTTCTGTCCTTTTATAGAATAATTCTGTCATTATGCATGGTGTTTGTGGAGAATGTTATTTGTGGAGCATTTGTGGAGCGTATCTATTTTGCTGGTCACCTCTCCCGGAACCTCATTTGACTTCATATTTCTTATGAAAGCATTCTGAATTATCTTGTCCATCATTCAGATTTCTTAAAAATGGTCTACATCCCACTTGTCCTGTGATGTTTCACTTCCTGACTGTGCTCACACTTCTTTGTGCCATAGTCACCCTTCCTTTCTGTCCTTGTCAGACCATTTCTTCTGGCGATACGTGCCTTCTTTTCCCTTTGGTAGATTGGGCATTCTAAATGGGCCACTGGAAGTCCCAGGGAGGTCCTCAGAATAATTTAGTGCACTTGCGTATGTGTTTGTCTTTGTTTCATTGAATTTGAAGTCCTTCTATATTGAAAAAGTGCTCTTTCGTACAGGACAGAATCTGGACACGTTTAGACTTTCCATTTCCATAAAGCAGGCCATTAGACACATTGCATGCTTGGTCCTTTTGAAAGAATTTGCCTTTGAAATGCCTGATCTGTGGCCTTATGAGGCTTCCTCCAATAAAACTTCCATGACCCCTTGGGACCCTTGGCTCCTGGTTATCCCTTTCTTTTCTACACCCCCCACTTATATTGTTGTATCATGTGTTCTATTGTTCCATTCTTCTGAGTCATTTCTGCAGTGACTCAGAATGTCCTTTCAGTTCAAGACCTACCTCTTACTTCCCTGTTGCCATCACAAATCTGTGTCTTTAGCTGTGAGGCATGTTAACATTCTAGCAGTGAGTCTGAAACAGAAGAGAGAAAATCGGGACAATTTGGAGTTGCAGCAGGGAACCTGCCCAAAAATAACTCAGGCTTTTGTCCCAGGGTGTGGTCTGGACTGAGCATTATTGTCAAAATCTTGGGGATTTAAAGACGTGATGTTCTTGTGTGGGAGGCTTCCCAGTGGGAGTTACTGTCTGGGTCGTCTGAGGTTGATCCGAGTCAAGTGGGGGCAAAGCTGGGGTTAACAGCATGCTGTTTGGTTTGGAACAAGCTCACCAGTAGAAAATGGGGAAATGAATAAAATTTCTCCCATACCTTGAGCAGAGGGGTCTTGCAGGAGCTATCCAGGCTAAGGCCTCAGCTCAGCTTTTATCTCAGAAAGAATCAAGGAAGAGAGCTACATGGACAGAAAGCTCTCACTACTTGAGTTTAGGATATATAGCTGGTAGGCACTTGGCCCCCAAGGCATATTCAGGAACTACCTGCTGGTATTATCTTGGCACCAAAACCAACTGGAAACACTAGCACCCACAGCAAGTACCCAGTGCCTGTGCGTCTGCCAGCTTGCATAGTCTAGGCTGATGGGACAGGCTAAGGGTAGATTGTAGGCTGAATGGGTTGCATGCTATGGCTTCTAAGAGGCTAGGAATAATAATAAGTGATATGTTCATAGTCCATGAAATTCTGATTAGCATCTTATAGGAGCTAGAAAAGCATTTATTGATTGCTTTAATTTTCTCCTTTTTAATTAAACTGTGTTTCCCTAGCATTTGCTGAATGTGTTTTTGTTGCAGGCATTCCAGGTGATCAGGGTTCAAAAATACAACAGGCAAAAGCTCTGAAAAACAAAGAACATTTTAAAAATTGAAAACTTAGAGTGGGAGATGGAGACATAAAAAGAGAGTGTATCGTGGCACAGTGCATGGGGCAAATGGAGAAATCACTTTATAGAAAGAATGGTTTAACTTGGGGGGGTGTGTGTGTGTGTGTCAGGGTAGTGGACAACTGGCAGAGTGTGAGTTCTGGAGGAGACATCATATGAACTGAGCAGAAGAGTGGCCGTGTCTGCACTGGATTTTGAAGTCAAAACGATGGTTGGATAGGCAGATGTTGCAGGGCAGAGAAAGGGCGTGAATCTAGTGAAGGAGACCATCAAGCACCAAGGCGCAGGAGCCCGGGAGCAAGAATGGAGCTGAACGCAGCCTAATGTTGCTGTGAATTCTGGAGCAGGCTGGCAGGTGCATGAGGTAAAGAGACACAGATGGGAGCCACCGAAGGGCAGGGCCCTGCTCAGACCTTTGTCCTAGGAAAAGAGTGCTAATGGCAGAGGGAAGTTCCTTTGAGCCTACAGGAGGTAGTTACAATATTGTGATTCAAACAGGAAGCCAACCACAGGTTTTCAAGATGAAAGCATCATGCGCATGTGCCACTGAGAGAGGTGCTTATAGCTTTCGAGGTTGAAAGCCTGTGATGAGGAAGACAGTGTGACTAGTGTGGGCAGCATCACAGGATGGTCTCCTCTGGACAGAACCCAAGCTACCTCCTTGCACATAGAAAGGGGGTGTCGTGAGGCCAGGGCTGGCCACATTCTGAGTTCTGCTAGAACCTACTCTGCACAGCCACAGCAGCCGTCTTGGTTTTCCCCACCAATAATCATTAATTCATGGATGTAGCAAAGTGACACGCACCAACTACAACACATCCTTGAGCCCCATGTCCACACTTTTAAAAGCAACTCAGTGGAAATACCTTGGACATTCTAGAACTTGGTACTCATTAAAAAATTATGCCATGCCCTTGATCTTAAACTACTCTGTGAGGTAGCCTGGGAGGGTTTTTATTCCCATTTTGAAAATGAGGCAGCTAAACTCCAGAGATCCCCAGGGAATAGACCACATCTAGCTCTCTGTTGATAGAGGAGGATTTATTCCAACCCCCCTGGCACTCCTTGTGGCTTTGTTGAACTACATTTTCACTGCCTTGGTGAGTGACCTGACCAGAGGGGTGTCCTGTCCCCATCCAACTTCACAGCCCCCAGCTCTACCCCTTCACCAGTGATTCCCTGTTGACCACCTGAGGTGTGGAGAGGAAGAGGACCTGGGAAGAAGGACACCTTGTGGAAGTTGCCCAATATCCCACTCTGTATTCCAGGAGAGGTTGGGGTAAAGTGGAGGAGGATGGAGCCACCTGTCCCTTCCAGAACATGCTCTCTCTGTTCTCTTTGCAGTGGGCATGCGCTGCCTTGTTGCTAGCTGTGTAATTGGATGGAGGATGCACCATTTCTCCTCTTTCAAAAGACAGATCACTGTTCCCTTCAAGCTCAAATGGCTTCTGTTCCTCACTTAAAGAACAAAATTCGCCAAACATGATTCAAGACATCAAAGCTCTTCATGCTTCTCTGAGGAAGTGCAGTAATCAGGGCAGAGGTGACCTAATTCACAGCCGCTCACTGTGGCTACTAGAACCCCTGGAGGATGGAAGAGCCCTTTTGGGGAAGGAGCATTCAGAGGTTCCATGTAACCCTCCCCCTTTTTAATTGGGCAAATTACTGCAATTGTTTGGAAGCAATTAAGAGAAAAAGTGTCTCTTCAGCATATTCTAATATGTAACTAGATGACAATGTCGCCAGTGAAAGGAGAGTGAAGGCATTGGTGCATCGTGAGTGTTCCGGAGGGACAAAGCGCGCTTCAAGATTCAGTGGTGCCCCCTCACCGACAGTTTCACTTTCCAGGGTCTCAGTAACTCCTGCCCAAACACAGTCTGAAAATATTAAATGGAAAGCTGCAGAAATTAAGAATTATTACGTTTTAAATTGCATGCTGTTCTGAGCATCGTGATAGAATCGTGAGCCATCCCACAGTGTCCCACCTGGGATGTGGCTCCTCCCTTTGTCCAGTGGATCCGCGCTGTCTACACTGACCGCCTGTTAGTCACCTAGTAGCCGCCTGAGTATCAACTGTCAGGGCACAGTGCTTGTATTCAAGTCACCCTTTTTTGACTTAATAATGGCCCACAGCACAAAAATGGCTATGCTGGTCACTGGGATATGTCAAAGAGAAGCCTTGAAGTGCTTGCTTTAAGTGAAAAGGTGAAAGTTCTCAACTTAATTAGGAAAGAAAAGGTCGATATGCTTTATGTTCAAAAAGAATCATCTATGAGTGAAAATGTGAAGAAAGAAGAAATTTGTGCTAGGTTTTACTGTTGCATCTCCAACTGCAAAAGCTGTGGTCCCCGTGCGTGAAAAGTGCTCGGTTCAAGTGGGAAAGGCATTAAATTTGTAAGTGGGAGGCATGAACAGAAATGCATTCCTAATGGCAACAGTGGGGTTTGGTATTGTCTGTAGTTTCAGGCATCCACTGGGGGTCTTGAAATGTATTTCCCTCAGATAAAGGGGGACTGCAACACTCATTGAAATATGTACCCCACTTAATTATGTGACATACTGGCCAGGTGTGGTGGCTCATGCCTGTAATCAGTCACTTTGGAAGGCTTAAGTGGGTGGATCACCTGAGGTCAGGAGTTCGAGACCAGCCTGGCCAACATGGTGAAACCCTGTCTCTACTAAAAATACAAAAATTAGCCAGGTGTGGTGTCAGGCACCTGTAATCCCAGCTACTTGGGAGGTTGGAGGCAGAAGAATTGCTTCAACTTGGGAGGCAGAGGTTGCAGTGAACTGAGATCGTGCCATTGCACTCCGGCCTGGGTGACAAGAGCGAAACTCCATCTCAAAATAAATGAATAAATAAATAAATAAAAATAAAAATTCTGGGACATGCTGCACACTGCTCAGCCTTTGCTGGAGAGACTTACGTAACTCTCAAATATTTAAGAACTCATAAAATGAAATGAGGGAAGACTAAAATCCCATGTGTATTTCTTGATGTTTTTAAAGCTCTTGGGCTAGTTTTCTTAGATTTTGAGCTGAATACCTAGAAGCTTTTCATTTCTTATATCTGCATCTATGCAAGAACAAAATATTCAGGCACATAATAACACTTTCAACTTACTAACATGGAATGGTTTATTGCACCTTGCTAGTGTGCTTAAACAGCCATCTATTTTTGCCAAGATGTATAATTCTGAATGTGGCATTTAACTTTTTTGTTTTTAATTTAACTGCTAAAATGCTAGGAAAAAAATGAAAGAAAGGAAGGGAGGAAGGGAGACGAGGGAAAGAGAGAGAGGTAAGGAAGAGAGAGCGTGAAAAAGAAACTTTTTTGACCAGTGCTGCTGGTCAAGAAATACAATATAAAAATGGAATTTGAAATGGAAAGCCATAAATGGAAATGCTTACTATATGCTTTTCAAGCTTTGCCCCAGATTTTCCATGAAGATGCATGGTGAAGATTTTTAAGGAAGAGATTATATGTGGAGGACAGGGAGAGCACAGGGGTACTGTGATGGGATCTGTTGGCCCCTGTCCAGCCCTTTGTCCTGGAGCTGCCCTTCATCCCTCTTGCTTTCAGGAACTCAGCACCCCCAGTTCTGGAGAAGGGGTTACAGTCCAGTGGTAGCAGCTTGAGCTCCTTGCACCAGGGGCCAGTGCCTGGCACGAGGCTCAGAGGCTGCCCCTCACCTCATGGGCAGGACTGACCCTGGGGCCAGCTGTCCTGCAGAGTGCCCCCCATCATGCCAAAGTTAGACGCCCCCGAGCCCACACTTTCTGATGTTCTGCTCAGCCACAGCACCTGCCCCTGTCCTGTTTGTCTTGCTCACTTTTTCCTGAGAGCTCTTCCCTTACAAGACTTTGGAACAGAATGACCATTTTCAGATAAGGCCCTGCTGCTTACAAAATTATTAGAACATATGACCCGTCACACACATGCTTTAAAATGTGTAGATTGATCAATCTAATCTCTTAGTGAATCTGCAAAGACCAAGGTTATTCCAACCCACTTCCCTTCTCTTTTCA
Organism: Rhinopithecus roxellana; assembly: GCF_007565055.1. Lineage (NCBI taxonomy): Eukaryota > Metazoa > Chordata > Mammalia > Primates > Cercopithecidae > Rhinopithecus > Rhinopithecus roxellana. The sequence continues at coordinate 52,359,911 of NC_044565.1, read as the reverse complement.
TTTTCTACTCGCCTCCCCATTTAGAACCATGAATGTAGGGACTTTGTGCCTCACTCTCTGGGTTGTCATATCCATTCCTGGCTGTCTGCTATAAACTCCTCTTGTTCATTGCAGGATTATAGTAAAATTTGTATCCTGTGAGTACAGTTATTCTTTTTCCTAAGTTTTGCTGAATAAACAGTACAGGAATGAATACTTCAGCTGAATAATTTCCTGCATTCTTCACTATATCACAACAAAAGTTAAATATATTAGGATTAAAATTTTACAAAATCACGTATTCAGTCATTATCGGACTTTGCAATGGGCATTCAACACTAACAGCAATAGCAAATAAGGAAGTTTGGGTGTGGAGTTGACCTCATGACTTCTCTGCCGGGCAGCTTTAAGCTCTTCTGACAGATGCATAATCGGCCCTTTTGTTTTTAATGTCATTATCCTTTATCAAACACTTAGACAAAACAAGTGATTCTATAATCCAGTTTGTGTTAAGCACAGTTTGCTGTACATCCTTCTCCTTCAAACCCTCTCTATCACATCCAGAATTTTTTTTTTTTTTTTTTTTTTTTTTGACAGAGTCCTGCTCCCTGCTCTGTCGCCCAGGCTGGAGTGCAGTGGTGCCATCTCAGCTTACTGTTACCTCAGCCTCCCAAGTTCAAACAATTCTCCTGCCTCAGCCTCCAGAGTAGCTGGGATTAAAGGCAGAATGTATTTTAATTAACTGGATTGAAACATGAACCGTGACACTTGGGTCAAAGCTGGGGCCAGATTCTTTCCATTCTTCCATCGCAAGATTTCGTTCTTCTTTCATCCTTTTCTTCTCTGCTTTACTTTGTAAATCCTGCTGCCTTTAGTGTTGACTGTCTCAGTTCATCCTGCCAGAAGCAAGCTTTGTCTTTTTGAAGTTTTATTAGAATGTATTACATGCCTTCCTACAGCCTTTTAGAAAACAAAGGGCGTGTGAAGCCCCCAGTGACAGTGCTGTTTCTACGCAGCCTTTTCCATCTCAGGTGCGTGCATATACGCTGCTATTATACTGAACCAGACTGATGGATTGCCTTTCCTCAAACTTGTCTTGCTCTGTCTTATTTTGGCTTTCTCTCTTACGTATAATACATAATCCTTTCCCTCCTCGTATTTTAACATCAGCTCTTCACTTGGGTGAGCTTAAACATCACCTTGTCCTAATGTCTTCAGCCACGAAGGATTTTGTGACCATGTCTTTGGTCAGGCTGGTCTCGAACTCCTGACCTCGTGATTCGCCTACCTTGGCCTCCCAAAGTGCTGGGATTTCAGGCATGAGCCACCGCGCCTGACTAATTATCTGTCTCATAATCTGAACCCAAACTACGAGCATGTACTCACACGCTGGGGCCCACGGACTCTTCTGTATCGTATTTACTTAGGCGTGTGTTTCTCCTTCCTGAAGCATTAACTTTCTCGGGACATATTTTTACTTTATCTGATCCCTCAGTTATAGCATAATTCCCACACACTAAAAGTACAATTAATGTGTTCATATTTATGGATCCTAAACCTAAAACTGCTTTGTGAGAAATTTTAGCAGGATGTTTGCATTAGTTGGGTTTTTGTACCTAACAACCTATCCCAAAACTTAGTGGCTCCATAACTGAAAAATAAACAATCTAAGAGATGTTAAGTGCTTGGTCTGGGACCACAATAATGAGTCCCTAAATCAAGCTCCTGATGCTTATATTTCTTCGCCAAACTTTTTTCTAAAAATTAGTTGTTTAGACATTATCATTCTCACTCTTCTTTTACAAATAAAAATAATTAGGATCAGAGTTATCCTTTATGTAATATAAGTCCCCAGATAGGTAGGGGCAGGCTCCATGCCCAGAAACAGGCTCACTTTTATCCCTTCTCTTCATCTCTTAGCTAGAAGCTTTTGCCTTCTTGGTGTATTAGATTCTTTTGTTAAATAAGACTCTTGAGAGATCATTATTAGAGCCTCCAACGGGATTTCTGGGTTTACTATTTTCCACATATAAGACAGGGAAAATTACTTAAAACTTTTGTTTCTGATTCGTTGCCTGTAAAATAAAGATAGTTATAATACTTGCCTTATAGGGTTATTTTAAATATAAATGAATTATTACATGTAAAGTGTTTTAAATAGTGCCTGGCACATAGAGAGCCTTCAATAAGGATCAGCTATTACTGTTATTACTACTACTATAGTTATTACTACTGTAGTAGTAGTAATAACTATTACTATAAGTATTACTATATTATTATAGTACTACTCTAGTATTACTATAGTAGTAGTAATAGTATTACAACTGCAACTGCTATTACTACTGCTACTACTACTATATTTGCTGCTTACAACTGTATTTATTACCTTCTAAATACAGAATCATAATAGCACATAAAATGTGAACATTCACATTTTAAATTATCTTATGCATCATATTAATATTTTAGAATGTAAATAATTGATTACTAAGGATGAAACATTTTCTCTCATAACCTTACCAGATGGTTTGGAAGAAAACAGAGGCCGTAGAGGTGGCTCATTTGATCATAGTTCAGAAAAGGTGGGTTTCGTAATTACACAACCGAGGTGGGGTTCAAATCCCAGTTTGAATCACAGGCCAGGTTAGCCTCTCTGTCTATAGGAGTCTTGCTTGTAAAACTGGGTTAAGAAGAAATTTAAGTGAAACAGTGGACATATAAAGTGTCAGGCATAGAGTAGTTATCCAATTAATCATACCTACGCAGAGCACATGCTCTCTCTCTCTCCTTCTCTCTGCCCTTGAATAAAGAAGAGGTCATATGCGCACACATCAAGATGGTGGCTGCCAAGACAACAGTGGGGGGACTCGACATCAATCTTGCCTGGCTTCCACCTTGATCTTGGACTTCCCAGTTTCTTGAACTGTGAGAAATAAATGTTTGTTGTTTAAGCCTCCCAATCTATGGTATTTTATTAAAGCATTCCATCAATACACAAAGGCAATGCTGAAACAAGGGTCTTTGTGGATGTATACACTATTTATTCTGTCTTGGAGGATACACATCTGGAAGACCAGTTGAATCAGAAGGTATTCCTATATCAAAGATTTTTCCCCTGGAGAAGGTTGACCAGCCAGCATGTTACACATCATAAAGGACTCTCTCCTTCCCCACATCTTTGTCTCCACTGATTACAGATCCACAATCTCTTACATAACATTAAGAAACCCAAAAAATTCTGAACTCACAGTAATTTGTATGATTCATGTGGTCAGCAAAACCTAAACTGAATTTTTGTGAGATAAGTTATATTTTTGATTTGTCTCACTTATGAATATGAGAAATATTAATGAGTTTGATGAAAGGTTGTACCCTAGACACTGCTGAATATGTTATATAATATTGTACAAGTACTCTATTGTCTTTCTAAAATTCAGAAATTCTGAGTTGCAAAACAATTTATTACAATTTGACAATTTTAGAAAAAGGATTGCAGAGCCCTCTGATGATGAAAACAGTAGCCCCCCAAAAAACTTCTTTTGCTTTCCTCCTTACTGTTGCTGAAGATATAGTTCATATGTTTATTTTTCGATTTGGTTTTGTCTTATTTTTTTCCTATGAATTGCATGCTCATATACTTATTCTCCTACCATTGTATTTTCTTGTTGATTATTACATATTAATCACAGGGAAAGAGAGAGTGTTTTACAGAAGTCCCACTTTTATCACAGATTTGAAAAGCTAGATGTCTTTTGGTCAGTGACATCTTTTCTGAGTAAAAATACTATCTGTCATTGCTACATATTTGAACATATGTGATCTCAGGCAATATCATAAACCTGGAATACACGACGATCTCCTGTTATGACAATTTGACTCTGTGTACCTGTTCTCTTTCCAGATGAAGTAACTTTACAATAATCTGGTCTTGACCTATAAATAATATTTTGAGAACTTGTTTGGAATTGAAATAAATTATTAGATTGATTTGGGAGTATTAATATTGCAAAACTGAAATGTTTTTATTTTATGTTATTATTATACTTTAAGTTCTAGGGTACATGTGCACTAATTGCAGGTTTGTTACATATGTATACATGTGCCATGTTGGTGTGCTGCACCCATTAACTCATCATTTACATTAGGTATATCTCCTAATGCTATCCTTCCCCCCTCCCCCCTCCCACAATAGGACCCGGTGTGTGATGTTCCCCTTCCTGTGTCCAAATGATCTCATTGTTCAGTTCCCACCTATGAGTGAGAACATGTGGTATTTGCTTTTCTGTTCTTGCGATAGTTTGCTGAGAAGGATGGTTTCCAGCTGCATCCATGTCCCTACAAAGGACTCAAACTCATCCTTTTTTATGGATGCATAGTATTCCATGGTGTATATGTGCCACATTTTCTTAATCCAGTCTGTCACTGATGGACATTTGGGTTGATTCCAAGTCTTTGCTGTTGTGAATAGTGCCGCAGTAAACATACGTGTGCATGTGTCTTTATAGCAACATGACTTATAATCCTTTGGGTATATCCCCAGTAATGGGATGCCTGGGTCAAATGGTATTTCTAGTTCTAGATCTTTGAGGAATTGCCACACTGTTTTCCACAATGATTGAACTAGTTTACAGTCCCACGAACAGTGTAAAAGTGTTCCTATTTCTCCACATCCTCTCCAACACCTGTTGTTTCCTGATTTTAATGATTGTCATTCTAACTGGTGTGAGATGGTATCTCATTGTGGTTTTGATTTGCATTTCTCTGATGGCAAGTGATGATGAGCATTTTTTCATGTATCTGTTGGCTGTATGAATGTCTTCTTTTGAGAAATGTCTGTTCATATCCTTTGCCCACTTTTTGATGGGGTTGTTTGTTTTTTTCTTATAAATTTGTTTGAGTTCTTTGTAGGTTCTGGATATTAGCCCTTTGTCAGATGAGTAGATTGCAAAAATTTTCTCCCATTCTGTAGGTTGCCTGTTCACTCTGATGGTAGTTTCTTTTGCTGTGCAGAAGCTCTTTCATTTAATTAGATCCCATTTGTCAATTTTGGCTTTTGTTGTCATTGCTTTTGGTGTTTTAGACATGAAGTCCTTGCCCATGCCTATGTCCTGAATGGTATTACCTAGGTTTTCTTCTAGAGTTTTTATGGTTTTAGGTCTAACATTTAAGTCTCTAATCCATCTTGAATTAATTTTCATATAAGGAGTAAGGAAAGGATCCAGTTTCAGCTTTCTACTTATGGCTAGCCAATTTTCCCAGCCCCATTTATTAAATAGGGAATCCTTTCCCCATTTCTTGTTTTTGTCAGGTTTGTCAAAGATCAGATGGCTGTAGATGTGCAGTATTATTTCTGAGGGCTCTGTTCTGTTCCATTGACCTATATCTCTGTTTTGGTACCAGTACCATGCTGTTTTGGTTACTGTGGCCTTGTAGTATAGTTTGAAGTCAGGTAGCGTGATGCCTCCAGCTTTGTTCTTTTGGCTTAGGATTGTCTTGGCAATGTGGGGCCTTTTTGGTTCCATATGAACTTTAAAGCAGTTTTTTCCAATTCTGTGAAGAAAGTCATTGGTAGCTTAATGGCGATGGCATTGAATCTATAAATTACCTTGGGCACTATGGCCATTTTCACGATATTGATTCTTCCTATCCATGAGCATGGTATGTTCTTCCATTTGTTTGTGTCCTCTTTTATTTCACTGAGCAGTGGTTTGTATTTCTCCTTGAAGAGGTCCTTCACATCCCTTGTAAGTTGGATTCCTAGGTATTTTATTCTCTTTGAAGCTATTGTGAATGGGAGTTCATTCATTATTTGGCTCTCTGTATTTCTGTTACTGGTATATAAGAATGCTTGTCATTTTTGGACATTGATTTTGTATCCTGAGACTTTGCTAAAGTTGCTTATCAGCTTAAGGAGATTTTGGGCTGGGACAATGGGGTTTTCTAAATATACAATCATGTCATCTGCAAACAGGGACAATTTGACTTCCTCTTTTCCTAATTGAATACCCTTTCTTTCTCTTGCCTGATTGCCCTAGCCTGAACTTCCAACACTATGTCGAATAGGAGTGGTGAGAGAGGGCATCCCTGAAAATGGAAACTTTTTATCCAGAGTATTGTGTGCGTCTCCTTTTTTTAAAAAAAAATATGGTATTAGGTTGGTGCAAAATTAATTCTGATTTTTGCCATAACTTTTAAATGGCAAAAACCACAATTCCAATCGTAATACATCTCTCAAAATTTTATTTTATTTTATTTCTATACCTCTGGTGCATTTTAATATTTATTGTTATAGTTTTTAGTTTAGTTGCTATAATTGAAATAAGTATTTTTATTGTGTCTCCTTAATGTTTATTGTCATGTAGAAAGCTATTGATTGTTGCATGTTGCCATAACAAGACAATACATCAAATATCAAATTTTCTTATTAGTTTTAATAGGAAATCTTAATAAAGAATTAAAGGAAAACTCCAATTTTTTCCCAACAGACAGTAAATATCATCAGTGTTATGGTACATTTTATATTTATTATATATCTAGATGTATGTTTTATTACATTACCTGTTTTTTCAGAATTCTCAATATATTTATGTTAATCATTAACAGAAATAGCAATCACTGTTGCCTTATCTCTGACTTTGATAACATTTATTTATATATTCTCCTTTTTAGCGTAATATTCTCTATAGGGTTTTTTGTTTGTGTGTTTTTGAGACGGAGTCTCAGCGTGTCGCCCAGATTGAAGTGTAGTGGTGTGATCTCAGCTCACTGCAACCTCTGCCTCCTGGGTTCAAATGATTCTCCTGCCCCGGCCTCCCGAGTAGCTGGGATTACAGGCGCCTGCCACCACGCCTAGCTAATTTTTGTATTTTCAGTACAGAGAGGGGTTGCACCATGTTGGCCAGGCTGGTCTTGAACTCCTAATCTCGTGATCCATCCGCCCCAGCCTCCCAAAGTGCTGGGATTACAGGTGTGAGCCACCACGCCCAGCCAGGGTTTTTTTGTTTGTTTGTTTTGTTTTGTTTTGTTTTTTTGGGGGATGGAATCTTACTCTGTCACCCAGGCTGGAGTGCAGTGGCGTGTTTTCACTATGTTGGCCAGTCTAGTCTCAAACTCCTGGCCTCAACTGATCTGCCTGCCTAGGCCTCCAAAAGTGCTGGGATTATAGGCATGAGCCACTGCATCTATAGGTTTTAAGAAGACATTCTCTAACAAACACTTTTTAAAACTTTGTTTTTCTGGTATTTGTATACATAGCATTCTGACAGACTGTACTGAGTTTTATCAAATGGTCTTTCATTCTGTTTTTTTTTTTTTTAAGGCATCTTTATCTTTTCTTGCTGTTTTAATATAGAAATTTACATTAAACATACTTTCTTGGGGTAAACTCGAACTTGTCATGATGTATTGTTTATTGTATGTATTGCTAGTCATGATTTGCTAATACCTAGCAATGGATTTCTGTATCTTATGTTCATAAGAAATATTATTCTGTATATAATTTTCTGTTCTGCTGTCTTTTCTCAGATTTTCATATTAAGGTTATTCTATCCCAAAAATGAGATGGAAAATGATCCTTCTTTATTTTTTGAAAGAATATTGTATAGACTGTTATTACACCCTCATTAAAAGTTGTTAGACTGATGCAAAAGTAATGGTGGTTTTTGCCAATACTTTCAATGGCAAGAACTGCAATTACTTTTGTACCAACCTAACAGAAATTGCTGGTGAAGACCACTATGCTAAAGTGGTTTTTGTGGGAAGGCTTTCAATTACTCATTGCATCATTTTAATAGATATGGATATTTCTAAATTTTCTATGTCTTGGTCATTTTTTTGGTAAGTCATGGTTTACAAATACCTTGTCCATTTAATGAGATAGAGTAACACATCTTTAACCCCCTCATCGCTATTAATGTAAGTAAGACCTAGAGCAATGGTTCTGCAGCGGGGGGCTATTTTGCTCAGAGGGACATTTGACAACATCTGGAGACATTTTTGATTGTCACAACTGGGAGTGCTATTGCTACATCTACTGGGCAGAGGCCAAGGACGCTAATAACCATCCCACCAAGCACTGGACAGCACCTGTCCCCCACCCCCACAAAGAATCACCCACCCAGAATGGCAGTGAATCAAGTCGAGGAACTCTGCTGGAGCAGTGACCCTTGTTCGTTTTTCACATTGGCAATGGATATTTTCTCTTTTTCTCCTCAGCCTTACTAGAGATTTATCCATTTTTTAACATTTTCAAACCACAAATAATTGGTTTGCTAATTTTCCTCTTGCCTTACATCGCATTGATTTATATGCTGCAGTTATGTTATTACCCTAATTCTATTTGTTAGGTTTAATCTGTTCTCTTTTTTAGCTTATTGAAATAAAAATTTATTTTTATTTTTCATCAACAGAAACATCTATATATATCATGTGTGATATGTTGTTTTAAAATATGTATACATCATAGAATGGTTAAATTGAGCTAATTAACATATGCATTCCTTTATGTACTTATCGCTTTTGTGATGAGGACACTCAAAATCTACTCTCTTAGCAAATTTACAAAAACACAATACATCATTATTAACTATAGTCACCATCTTGTACAATAGGTCTCCCGAACTTATTCCTTCTAACTGAAATTTTGTATTTTTTGACTAACATCTCCCCAGTGCCCTTTCCCCAAGCCCTTGGCGACCATTGCCATTCTACCCTCTGCTTCTATGATTTTAACTTGTTTACAGTCCACATATTAGTGAGATCAGGTGGTATTTGTCTTTCTGTGCCTGATTTCACTTAGCATAAAGTCCTCTAGGTTCATCCATGTTGTTGCAAATGACAGGACTTTTTTCTTGTTTAAGGTTGAATAGGATTCCATTGTGTATCTATATCACTTTTTCTTTATTTGCTCATTTATTGCAAAACACTTAGGTTGATTTCATATCTTGGCTATTGTGAGGAGTGCTGCAATGAACATGGAAGTGCAGCTCTCTCATTGACATGGTAATTTCATTTCCTTTGGATATACACCTAGTAGTGAGATTTCTGAATTGCAGTACATGTTTAAAACATTGACTCTCGACCTTGTATTTCTTCTAAAATGAGCATTTAATAATATGTAGTTTTTGCTTAAGGCTTCTCTGAATTGCCCATATTTTTATATATTGTAATCTTATAACTCAGTTGAAAATGGTTTTTAAAGTTAAAATTTCCACTTTCACTCTCTTTTTAAAAAATAACTTGGATAAACATATTATTTAGTGTAATTTTCAATTTTATGTTATATAATTTTCAAATATTTGGTGGTTCACGTTGATTATTTTTAAAAATTTTAATGTCTTTATGTCTTTATAACTTATTCTGTATAATTTTCCTTTGTGACATTTACTGAGACTACTCTATGGCCCAAACACTAGTCTACCTTTGTGAATGTTCATGAGCACTTGGAAAGAATATGTATTCTGAAATTTAGTGAAATATCCTGTGAGTATCAATTAGAACAATTTGGTTGGCAAAATTTTTAATTTTTTTATATTTTTATTTTTTGTGTACTTCTTTTATTCAATTACAGAGAGCTTAAAATCTCCAACTGTTGACATATGTTTTCTGTATTTCTCTTTTCAGTTTGGTTAAGTTTTGCCTTCTTATTTTGAAGCTCTCTCATGAATGAACGAATACTTATCACTTCTTTCCCTTTCTTTATTATGAAATGTGTCTTTTTTATCAGTTAGTGTATTAGTCAGTTTTCACACTGCTATAAAGAACTACCTGAGAATGGGTAATTTATAAAGAAAAAAGGTTTATTTGACTACAGTTCTAGATGGCTGGAAAGGCCTCAGGAAGCATACAATTAAAACAGAAGGTAAAGGGGAAGCAAAGATTGTCTTCTCATGTTGGCAGGAGAGAGAGAGTGCGCTGAGGGGTACTGTGAAACACTTTTAAACAGTAAAATCTCATGAGAACTCACTCACTATCACAAGAACAGCATGGAGTAAACCACCCCCATGATCCATTCACTTCCATTCACTCCCACCAGCTCCCTCCCTCGACACATGGAAATTACAATTTGAGATGAGATTTGGGTGGGGAGACAGAGTCAAACATTATCATTCTGCCCATAGCCTCTCCCAAATCTCATGTCCTTCTCACATTTCAAAATGCAATCATGCCTTCCCCACAGTCCCCCAAAGTCTTAATTCATTCCAGCATTAACCCAAAAGTCCAAGTCCAAAATCTCATCTGAGACAAGGCAAGTCCCTTCTTCTTATAAGCCTGTAAAATAAAAAAATAAAAAAAAAAATAAACAAGTTAGTTACTCCCAAGATACAATGGAGGTACAGGGATTGAATAAATGTTCTCATTCCAAATGGGTTAAATTGTCTGAAATGAAGGGGCCATAGGCCCTATACAAGTCCAAAACCTGGCAGGACACTCATAAAGTAATAAAGCTCCAAAATAATTTTCTTTGACTTCGTGTCTCATGTCCAGGGCACTCTGATGCAAGGGGTGGTCTCCTGAGGCCGTGGGCAACTCTACTCCTGTGGCTCTGCAGGGTACAACACCCGTGGCTGTTTTCACAGGCTGATGCTGAGTGCCTGTGATTTTTCCAGGTAAATGGTGCAAGTTGCTAATGGATCTACCACTCTGGAGTCTGGAGGATGATGGCCCTCTTCTTAAAGCTCCACTAGAAAGTGCCCCACTGGAGACTCTGTGTGTGGGCTCCAACTCCACATTTTCCCTCTGCATTGTCCTAGCAGAGTTTCTCCAGGAGGGCTCCACCCTTGCAGCAAACTTGTGCCTGAATATTCAGGCATTTCCATACATCCTGTGAAATCTAGATGGAGGCTCCTAAAGCTCAACTCTTGTCTTCTGCACACCCCAAGACCTAACACCACACAGGAGCCTCCAAAATTTGGGGCTTAAACCTTCTGAAGCCATGGCCTGAGCTGTACCTTGGCCCCTTTTAGCCATGGCTGGAGCTGGAGCATTTGGGACACAGGGTGACATGTCTGGAGGCTGCACAGCTTGGTGGGGCCCTGGGCCCAGCCATGGAAATAATTTTTTTCCTCCTAGGCCTCTGGGCCTGTGATGGGAGGGGCTGCTATGAAGACCTCTGATATGCTCTGGAGACATTTTTCCCACTGTGTTGGCTATTAACATTCAGCTCCTTGTTGCTTATGTGAATTTCTGCAGCTGGCTTACATTTCTCCCCAGAAAACGTGTTTTTCTTTTCTATTGTATGGTCAGGTTACAAATTTTCCAAACTTGTACACTCTGCTTCCCTTTTAAACAAAAGTTCCAATCTCACACCATCTCTTTGTGAACTCATATGACTATATGCTTTCAGAAAAAGCCAAGTTACATCTTAGATGCTGCTTAGAAACTTTTTTTCTGTCAGACATCCTAAATTATTTCTCTCAAGTTCAACATTCCACAGATCTCTAGGACAGGGCAAAATGCTGCCAGTATCTTTGCTAAAGCATAGCAAAGACCTTTATTCCAGGTCCTAATAAATTTTCTCATCTCCATCTGAGATCACCTCAGTCTAGACTTCAGTCTGGACTTCATTGTCCATATCACTAACAGCATTTTGGTCACAACCATTCAACAAGTATCTAGAAGGTTCCAGCTTTCCCTAATCTTCCTGTCTTCTTCTGAGCCTCTAAACTGTTCCAGCCTCTGCCTATTACCCAGTTCCAAAGTTATTCCACATTTTCTGGTTATCTTTGCAGCAATTCTCCACTATCCAGGTACGAATTTCCTGTATTAGTCCATTTTCACACTGCTAAAAGAACTACTTGAGACTGGGTAATTTATAAAGAAAAAAGATTTAATTAATTCACAGTTCCATATGGCTGAGGAGGCCTCAGGAGACTTACAATCACAGCAGAAGGTGAAGGGGAAGCAAGGTGTGTCTTCTCATACTGGCAGGAGATGGAGAGAGCAAAGGAGGAAATGCCAAACACTTCCAAGCTATCAGATCTCTTGAGAACTCCCTCACTATCACAACAGCATGCGGGAAACTGCCCCTGTGATCCAATCAGCTCCCATCAGCTTCCTCCCTTGACATGTGGGAATTAAAATTCAAGATGCGATTTGGGTGGAGACACAGAGCCAAACCGTATCATCTAGTAATGCTCTTCTTATTGAAGTCTAATTTCCACATAGTAGAATAGCCATGCTAGTTTAATTTCTATGTAATATATCTGTGTAAGTAATTTTTATTTTCAGCCTCGCTGAGTTTTTTAGTGTATCTTTATAATCACAACATACATCAAAATTTTGGTATGTGTGTGGTATGTATTTGTGTATATGTGTGTGTATGTGTGTATTTAATGTATGCCAACCTTCTCTGCATTTTAATTGGAGCCTATAGTCCATTTACAATAATGTAATTACTAATATGTCTGGTTTTAAGTTTTATATATTAAAATTTACTTTCTAGTTTATCATTCAATTTTTTTCTTTCTATTAAAGATAATTTCATATTTTTAAAATTCATATTTTAAATTTCATATTTTTAAAATTCCTTTTTGTAATGTCTATTTCTTAGCTATAGCTAATTATGCATTATGATAATCAATTATTATCATTTCGGTGGTTGCTTTAAAGATTATAAAATGTGTCTGTATGTTAGGTCTACTTTACCTTCAAAAAACTGTATGATTCATGAACTAGATAAGACCTTTATAAAGGTACAATTCTCATTACTCTGGGATTTTGTGTTCTTGTATTATATTTAAGCTCCACATATGCTATAAATTATATCATATAATGTTATTACTCTGTATTGTTATTCAATTGTTTTTAAAGAAATAAGTAGATAAACAGAAGTATAAATATTTGAAAGAAGGCCTTCATGTTTATCCAACTATTTACTCTCTTTTGGTCCTCTTAAATTTTACAAAATGGGGCTTCATTTGGTGTCTTTTTCTGTCAGAATGAAGAATACATTTAGCATTTCTTATAGTTTAAGACTGCTGGAGATGAATTATTTTAATACTTGTATGCATGATATTGTCATTAGTTTGCTTTTATTTTGAAGAACTTCATGATGAGTATGGTGTTCCAGGTTGACAAATGAATATTATGATGATTAATATTATTTTATTCAAACTATTTAAAGATATTCCATTGTCTGTTGGCCTTCATTGTTTTTAATGTTAAATCATCCATTGTTTTTATCTTCTTCACATTATGTGTGTTTTTTCCCTGTGACTACTTAAGATTTGATTTTCATTTATGGTTTTGGCAATTTACATATGGCATACCTAGGTTTGTTTTTGTTTGTTTTATCTTGTACATGGTTTGAGTTTATTTGATCTGTGTTTTGGTATCTTTCATCAATTTTGAAATGTTCTTAGCCATATTCTCCTTAATGTTTCTTCTGACACATCTCTTTCTGTTGAGGCTCCAATTATATGTCTAAATGAATATCGTCCTATAGTTTGGATATTGCTATTGTCCTATGCTCATATTGTCCTATATTTCTTAGTATTTTGCTATGTTTATTTTTCTACTCTTCTTTCTTTGTGTTTTTGCTTTGACACTTTCTATTCTACATTATGCAAGGTCATTGGGTCGTTTCTCTTCTGAGTCCAGTCACTCTTACGCCCATCTAAATAATTCTTTATTTCTGATATTGTATTTTTTATTTCTAACATTTCTCAATTTAAAGTTTCTATATCTGTCAAAATTATTTTGTCTGTTTCCCCACTATAACTTTTAGCAATTTTATCACAGTAATTTTAAAGTTCATGCCTGATAATTCCAACAGCTGAATCATCTCTGACTCTGCTTCTGTTAACTATTTGCTCTCTCAGCCATAGTTGCATTTTCTTGCATTTTATAATTTTTCATACTGGAATATGCATGCACATACACATAAGTAAATAACATTTACCTCAAGAAAAGTGTAGGTTATTTTTTATACCAGCTGCTAAATCAATTTTAATAAGGGTCCAAGAATCAAGACCAGAGGAAAAAATGGAGAGGAATGGAAAGTGAGCAAAGGAGAAGCAATGCTAATTCAATGGTCTAGAATGGCCTGCCCTACATGCCTGCAGATGCTCGGATTTGCTTTTGTGTCCCAGTTTTTTCACAGGAAAAGCAGGCAATGTATATCACTTTTGTCATCACAAAAGTGTAGCAAGACATGTTAGTGAAAGCAAAACTTTCCCTAGACAGGTTGTGTTACATGTACATTATCTTTTGAACTCTGTTCTTTCCTTTAGGGAGATGTTTTTAAGATTCTCTAATTTTCCAAAAATATTTTTTATGTATCACAAGACTGTCATCTACAATTGAAATATATATATATATATATTTCCCCCTCTAATGATGATCTTGACTTTTTCGTTGGTTTGGAAAGCTGTGTTTACTTGTTTAGCTTCTCAGTGAGCCTGTCTCAGTGGCCTTTCTCTAATAGAGCATGGTTAAAATAAAAAGTGTATGCATAAATAACTGAAAATTTGTATATTTTTTCTTGCTAGCATGAAGTACAACTCATTTAAGTTACTTTCTGATTCATTTTCTCTGCATTCAAAGTTTTAGATTCTTTAAGATTCATAGACAGCGTCACTGATGAGAAAACAGCTCTCTCATTTAATTTCACAAACAATTTATTATCCACGTCAAGCTTGTCACAGTGCTAGGCACTGGAGATACAGGAGCACCTAAGGAACAGTTGTCTTCAGGATGCGTGACTCTAATTCAGGAAGAAAGCTGGTATGCAAATAAATATTCAGCATTATGTTACAGTTGGCCCTTGAACAATGAAAAAGTTAACGGCACTGATCTCTGTGCAGTCTAAAATCTTCACATAACTTTTCACTCCCTTGTAAACTTAACTTCTAATTGCCTACCATTGACAAGAAGCCTTACTGATAAACAGTTGACGAACACCTATTTTGTGTATACATTGTGTCCTGTGTTCTTATAATCAAGTAAGCTAAAGAAAAGAAAATGTTATTAAGAAAGTCATAGGGAAGAGAAAATGTATTGACTATGATGAAGTCAATCATCATAAAGGTCTTCATCCTCATTGTCTTCATGTTGAGTAGGCCGTGGAAGTGGAAGAAGAGGGATTGGTTTTGCCATTTCAGGGGTGACAGAGGTAGAAAAAATCTACATATAAATGGACCATGCAGTTCAAACTCATGTTGTTCAAGGGCCAACCATATAGTATTGATCAGAATAACCATAAAAGTGAGTATAGACTGTGAAGGTATAGAGAAAATAAAATGACTAATTTAATGAGCAGAAGATCAGAATGGATTCTTGGAAATGATTTTGAAGGATACTAAAAGGTCTCCTAGGCAGATGAGAACTGGTGGTAATTTTCTAAGCAGAGGAAAGAGATCATTCTTTCTAACTTTCTGAACCTAGGATAGTACTAAGAATTTACATTAAATTGGCAAGAGGGACAAATACATAAAGGTCTTAAAGTACATTTAGAGGTTTTGTTTGTTTGTTTTTTAGACAAAGATCTATGCTTATGTACAAAGTAAAATCTTATAGTTAGTACTGAAGCAACTTTGTTCTAATTATTCTGATTTTTGTAAATCACTTTGCTTCATGCTTGTCTTAGCTTTTCAAAAAGAATTTACAGCCTCTAAAACATACATTTAGAATGGACCAGGGGAAAGAGAAATTCTGAAAGATAAGAAATATAAAGATATGTGTAATACATTTTTGTGTAACATTATGGCTAGTCATACTATTTTAGTTATCTGAAAATATGTCCAATTATAATTTTCTGATTCTTAACTTCATTGAGGATTTAATGTGTTAACTTTTAAAAGAGAAATTTTGAAAAAAACAAATGACTTGTCTGTAGTTAAGCAACATTTTAGGTGTGACTGCTCTGAGCGTGCCATTTTACCAAGCACCAATTTACCAATAATGTTGGACTGTCATGGTTTTCCTTTCAGTTCACTTAACTAGGCAGTATTTTTTTTTTTTTTCCCAAATAACTGATTATGGAGAAGGAAAATTCTAAAAGTTTAATTGTATCACTCTACCTTCAAAATTTCGATTACAAAGAAAATTATTTCCAGCCAACCCACGTTCCAAAGTAAATCAGATGAATTAAAGAAAGGCTTTTTTTTCTTTTTTTTTTTTTTCAATTGGACCTGTGTTTTCTTCTCAGTAAGTACAACTCTGAAAAATCATTTTCACTACTTTTAGAATCCCAATATGTTCTTAAGTTGCTTTACCTGGTAGAGATAAAACCGGTGTTAGGAGTTGGTCTAGCACAAGGAATATTTAATGTTTTGTTTGTTTGTTTGTTTTGAGACAAGTCTTGCTCTTGTTCCCTAGGCTGGAGTGCAATGGTGCAATCTCAGCTCACTGTAACCTCCGCCCCCGGGTTCAAGCGATTCTCCTGACTCAGCCTCCCGAGTAGCTGGGATTACAGGCGCATGCCACCACAACCAGCTAATTTTTTGTGTTTTTAGTAGAGACGGGGTTTCACCATGTTGGCCAGGCTGGTCTCGAACTCCTGACCTCAGGTGATGCATCTGCCTTGGCTTCCAAAAGTGCTGGGATTACAGGTGTCAACCACCACGCCCATCCTATTTAATGTTTTTATCAGTAGGTCCACTAAAGTTCAAATTTAAGGTTGAAGTTGGGAAGATCATATATTGTTCAACTCAGACACCTAAAAAGCCTTTGCCAGTTGGGTGTGTTGGCTCACACCTGTAATTCCAGCACTTTGGGAGGACAAGGCAGGCAGATCAAGAGGTCAGGAGTTTGAGACCAGCCTGGCCAACATAGTAAAACCCCGTCTCTACTAAAAATACAAAAATAAGCTGGGTGCGGTGGCATGTGCCTATAGTCCCGGCTACTCAGGAGGCTGAGGCAGGAGAATCTTTTGAACCTGGGAGGTAGAGGTTGAAGTGAGCTGAGACCGCACCATTGCACTCCAGCCTGGACGACAGAGCAAGATTCCATCTCAAAAGAAAAATAAAACCTTTGCCAAACAACTCTTGCTATCTTCAGTTGTTTGAATCAATATTGATTTCACAAATTAAACCATAACATTTATTAAGTTTACTTCAATAATATTAACTCAGGGTAAATACACAAATACTTTCATAAACAAGAGTCTAAAGTGCTTATTTGTATTACATGAGTATACAGTTTCTCTACTTGTCGGGGAGGTAGTGAGGCATATGAAAACTACTTGAGAAGTTCTTCTGGAATGCCTTTCTTCATGATAGTCCCGCTTGAGAATCACAGCTCATGGAAAGAGGTGGTATGTTGCATATCTCATCCCTCTTTCATTTGGGTTGGCAGTGTGCCCAGCTTCCCCTGTCACTAGGTATGACCGTGTAATCAAGTTCTAACATGGAGACGTGAAAAGAAACGTGTGCAATATCTGGGAAGTTTTTTTGAAGGGAGGAAACAATGACTTCTTCCATTTCCATCCAACTCCACAAAACTTGTCATGACTCCGGCCTCTCCAGCCACCTCAGAACACAAAGATGAGGATCACATTGTAAAAATGGCGCAGGAGTGACATTTGGAACCTAGGTCCTTGATGGCCGTGGAGTGTTCATAGATGTGTTGATTGCCTAACTCTGACCTTCTTTTGCATAAGAGAAAAATAAACTTTATATTGCATGTGCCACTGTTGTTATGGATTTGCTGTCCAGTACAGCCAATTGCTAACTTGTGTAGATGGATAGTGTCCCACATTGCTGGGTTTATGTGAACCCAAATGGTGATTGCAAAGCTGTGATCTGGAGTGCTTAATACTTTTAAAATAAGAGTGTTGCCATGGGCTTGGGAAACAACAGATCTCTTTCAAACTCCTGCTGCTGTAGTTACTTGTTTTAAGTGATTTATTTACTTTGTCTGAGTGAGCAGTTTAGCCCGTAGGGACTTCATCTTCCTAACCTGTGAGGTGGGGACAATATTATCTCGCAGGGCTGTGTGAGCAGCAAACGACATGATGTTGATGAAGAGCCCGCCACACATCAGATGGCCACAGCATATTGACACGTCTTTTGTCTACTATTGCTCTTTGTCTTCTAATAATGGTACTTCTATATAAATATTTGCATGACAGTTAAGACTCTCAGAGCTTCCTGCATTCATTACAACTATAAAGGAAGACAACTGTAGATCCTACTGCCTGAACATGTTTTATCTCAAAGTTCCTAAAACATCAGAAGTTCCTCTTTTTCCACTTTCCTTTTGTAGACAGCTATTTCAAAGTCATTTCTCTAAGAAAAATTATCAGTGTTTTTAGTGATTAAATCAAGAAGCCAATCTAAAATTGTGTATCTGAATATCACTAAGGTTCATTATTTCCATTTTGAACATAATGAGCATAAAGAATTTTAACAGCTGTTCAGAGACAAGAGAGTACGCATTATAGGCTCAGCCATAAATGCACAGCCAACTCCGTTCAGTCCGTCAGACAAAGCTGTTTGTACCCAGCTGGGACGAGGAGGAAGGGCACATGGTGGCTGCCTCAGAGGAGTGGGTGGTGCACGGAGTCATGGCTGCTGCCCAGGCTGAACTCACTGGGAAGGTGCCATCTGAAAAGACAGCAAGGAAAGGTGCAAACAGGACCTTGGACACAGTTTTTATGGTCCACTGAGTGAGCCTGCTTTTTTCCCCCCTGCAGAACGAAGTACCTCACTTCCTAATTCTTGAGAGAATTAGAGCACTTGCAAACAACAGATCCTAAATATTACATGACCCATAGTAGGAAATAATGCTTTTTATTAAAACCAGGAAAAATAAATTATTTTAGAATTTTTTTTTTTTCAGAAACATTCAGAAATGAGTTTCTGGAATAGGCATTTGTTTCTACTAAAGCCTTAACAGCAATTCTTGGTTGCCTGGAGATAAGAGCTTTGCCATTGATGAGAGATTTCTGTAACACACCTTATGGAACTGCAGCTCCAAAGGTGTCTGTGCCTCACTGTTCTCTCTGCAAAACACCTCCTTCTCCCCTCCCCTGCCCCCTCCCCTGACCCCTCCCTGTGCTTCACACACCTCACACACATGCACAAACACTTGTACACACAGAGGCACACACAACAGAACACAAACACACTATACACACAGGACTCCTGTTAAAATAGAGATGGTAAGATTGACAGAACAGACTTTGTGGCAACAAGATACAAGATGCAGGACCTAAGGTCATGCCAGGCCAGGGTGAAGTCTCACACCCTAAACTTAAAGAATCAATGGCATTCTTACTGCCACAGGGTTTTCGTTTTTCTCTAGCAGCGAAACGAACGACGGCCCCCAAATTAGCAAGACTAAAACCATTACAAGCCATCCAGCTCATAGACCCTGACTAAGTAATCCCATTCCACAAGCTGTAACTACAGCTTTCACTGGACCAGGGACTAATTTCAGTAACTTTCTTCTCACACGAAGACCGCCCACCATCGACTGGTTCTGGCTGGTCTGCAGAGGTGGCCTTCTTGTCCTGAAAAGACCTTTTGATGCATAGGGTCTAGACTAATACATTTAGATGTTAAATCTCCACCCCAAAATGAACTTGAGTTGTATGTTACAGGCATGTTTGTTCAATATGCATGCATCAGGACCGCCTTTATGAATATTCACAGCTCCTCCTGTAACCTGTTGAATATGTATGATCCTCCAGCCTGTTCAGCATAAAGCTCCCACCCCAACCCTTTCTCCTCCAAGGTGCCTGTGTCTGGTCTCTGCGGGAGGCTGTGCTTCCCAGCCCGTGGGATGCCACTTTGCAGATTGTAACTCTTTACAAGAAATAATGTCTCCTTTTCCAAATTTATAAATTGTGATTTTTTTTTTTCTTTAAGTTAATAGCTGTTTTAAGGCTTGGGGAAATTGGAAGAGGGGAACGGAAAGGCAAGAGGTGGGAGAAACAAGGTGTATCCAGCTCTGCAGTGACTCCCCCAGGTTTCAGGAGGCCCCGTCCATGCCTTCGGGGAAGAGTGTATCCAAAGCCTTTGATAACTTGTGTCCATATTTTATTTGTTTTCTCCATAATGAGGGAATTTTCTTCTATACTCAAGTTGTGTATGAATGTTGAAAAGAAGAAGCCTCATAGGAAGGCCCAGGGGCACATAAAGATTGATTTCAAACATTTGCTTTAACTAGGGTTGGAAGATTTGTAGAGATGATTAGATCATAGTAGAATTCCCAATGTGTTATATACTAATTGAAAGTCTATTCGTTAAGTTTTGTGTACTTTCTGTTTTTCACTTTTTAACAACAATGAAGCCTGAAAACTAACACTGTTTTCACAAATATACTTATTTTTAAGAATGGCAAATTGTAAGTATGAGTCACACAACACTGAAATATTCCAGGGGCACTGAGGAGCTTGAGAAACCTAAAATCCTGTCAGTGTCCCCCTGAAAGAGCTCTGGTATGACTTTGAGTTCCTCACTTTGGAAAAAAAAAAAAATATATATATATATATATATATTTGTATATATATAATATATATATATGTATATATGTCTGTCTCATATATATGGAAATCTCAAGTCATTTGTGGGTGGCATAAAGAAAAAGAACCAAATTTAGATTTTCCCATG